>NC_072411.2:117235000-118485000 GCF_028858775.2 Pan troglodytes
GTTGCATTCACTGAAGATATTTTCATTATAAACTATTATACCAAGACACTTCAGTGTACAACCATATGTCACGCTGAAGAAAATATTGCAAGAAATTTAGTTGGCAATATAGTAACTATTAGAAACTAATAGTGACCTTTTTTCTTCAACAATCTTGAACTTCTCTAGTGAATGTGGTTCTCGTACAAGTGTGGTGAACTGATAGGCTTAGAAAACTAAGGTCCACATCAATAGAATACAGAGTAAGTGATAAATAATTTTTTTGTTTTTTCAGGAAATGATTTTTTTCCTGAAGCCTGGAGGTGTTGCTTAGAGACACATGGAGTTCTGTTCTAGACTTATACATTATTGACTTCCCAGCCGACCACTACAGTGGCAGTCTTGCTATATTTCAAATATGACAGTTATGGTCGCATTTTTTCCTGTGAAGCATAGAGCCTTCTACTTAGTTCTAAATTGAGACCAAAAATTCATTTTCGGTTGGTTTCCACAAAGACCATCATAGAATTATCTACCTTTGGAAATTGGTCCCGAGATGGATTTATAACAGTAAGCTGATGTTCAAAGTCAGTATTTTTTGAGCTGCCCAGATCCATATTTCTGAGCTACTAGCTTCCATAAAATGAACTTATACTGATTCTTTGGTAACCTAGAGAGATCTTTCGAGCTTTCGATATTTATTCCCGTATTTTTCCCATTTCACTGAAACTGAATTCCATCTTACCTGGACATTTTCTGAGCAGGAGCAAACACCAAAATTAGTGATGGGTTCTCCACTGGTGTTCCATTTTTCCAGACTGTCTTTGTTTAAACACTGTCTGCAAGTTAAAATGATATTGCTATGAGGTGTGTATGTCTATGTGTTCTCATGTTTACATATGAGCATGTAAACAAGTATTTGGTATTAAGTTCATGTGTGTAGTCACAGAACAATTTAATGATTTTTCATAACTTCAGTGTACATTGCTCCACCATTTCCAAATGATTTGACATTTTGTGATGGGGGACAAGGGAAAGCATTTATTGATTACATAGTATTGAGACCAGTGCTTATTGAATTGTCTTACTGTGTCAGGATGGGGTTTCTTCTCTCCTTTATACTCTTTGCAGAGAGGAAGGGATACTTTAGCATAATAATACACCAAGGTCATGTTTACATGAGTTATGTATTAATACTATCTTAGACGTTCAAATAAGCAACACTATATAGTGCAAATGAGAACTGGAGTCTCAGCTAGATAAGTATCTTAGTCTCTGTGGGCCTCAGTTCTTTATCTGTAAAATGGGATGAATAATCCACAAGATTGTGATAATTAAATGAAAATATGTATACAAGAGAGTTGTACAAATCATAAGACATCTAATATTTATTGGTATAGCATAGGATAACTAAGAAATGAACTAAAGGAGATAGACAAAATCTGTTAAACAGGGATTTCTATCAGGGTACAGCTTTCTTCCAGGCAAATAACAGACACACACACCCACATACACGTGCACACACTCAAACTGGAATGCTGAAAACAACAAAAAATAGAAGAGCAAGAACCACTTACAGATCACTGGTGTTCAGACACATGTTGTCAATTCCAGGGAAGTCCCACATTGCTGAGACAAGTGCTTCCGTGCTCGGGTGATAATTACTGCAATATGAAAGGACAGAAACAAATTCATGATTTTTCTACTAGTCTCCCATATTAAAATCATGCTTGAAGAAATGAAATGTGCTGTATATAGAAGGGTTTTCTTTTTCTTTTTTGAGACAGAGTCTTGCTGTGTTGCCCAGGCTGGAGTGCAGTGGTGCAATCACACGGCTCAATGCAACCTCAGCCTCCCGGGTTCAAGCAATGCTTATACCTCAGACACCCGAATTGCTGATATTGCAGGTGAGTGCCACCAGGCCTGGCTAATTTTTGTATTTGTAGTAGAGACGGGGTTTTGCCACGTTGGCAGGCTGGTCTCAAACTCTGGAGCTCAAGTAATCAGCCCACCTTGGCCTCCCAAGGTGCTAGGATTACAGGCGTGAGCCACTGCACTCAGCCTAGGACTGTTTTCTTAATCTAAGAAATCTGAAAAAAGACACAGTCTCAGGAAAAGAAAGAAAGGTATCACAGGAAAATGCACATGTCTCTATTTGGCTGCCTTCTTATTCACCCAATTGTCACATGCATCAGTGATCACCTATTGTATATGTAACATTATATTACACAGGATTCTGACATTGCTATTTAATATTTGTGAGACCAATAAAAAGTTATGTGCTGTATATTACAACAGATTGGGAAGCCATACCTAGCCTGGATTTCTTAATTAAAGTCTAGTCATTATAAATAAATATCTACTATAACTTTAGTTTTAGATGAATGCAAAAACTCTGAAAAAACTATTTGTTGGCAATAGAAGTAACATAGTGCAATCAATCAAACTGTTCATTCCTTTAGCAGAATCAGGTACCATGGCTTCTAAGTACTTTATTCTCCAGATCTCATGGCATTCATTCAGGTACAACCACACTCCTGGAAGCATTTTGGAAACATTCTTTTAGTTAACAGAAGGAAACTTACGCATAGAAGGCTGTCTGTTCGGAGGTACCATAAAGAGAGGGGGAGATCTGAATCTCTGGATAACTGTTGCTGGAATTTCTCAGTGTGCCAAGGCCCATGGCAGTGGTAACAAAGACGATGGGGAGGATAACCTGAGCAATGAGACCTTTCCAGTTCCTGCGGGTGTGGTGGAACCTCTTGATGAGTATAGCCATGATCTTCTTCAGCAACAGTCCAAAGCCATCCAGCCTCTCTCCTCTTGTCAGGATTTTGTCTGATTAAGAAAAAGAGATTGGATATGGTTCTGGGAAATCTTGATAAGCAATAAAATAACTTCAGAAACTATATATAAATGGTATAATACACTGTGGTGGGAAAAGCTTTTAAAGATTTGGATTTGAGGTTCAGCAATGTTATTTCTCAGCCTTAGCCTTGGACCTTCCATTGGGAAAACTGAGAACTATAATATCCATCTCACATAGAACTGTGTGTAAAGTGATTTGAAAATTCTAATTCACTCTACACAAAATACTATTAGTCACAGGCATAGTAATTTTACATGTCAAAGTTAGATATCTAGAATTTCATAAATGAATATTGACCTCAAACCCTAAAGTCTCAATGCAGACCCAGTATATATTACTAATACTCAAGAGATAGTTTATATGAAGAGACTAAATACATGTGAGACAAATACAAACTCAAACACCAACCTAATCTAACAATTTGTTCCTATTGTGAGTAACTTAGTGACTGTAAGTCTAATTGGCTCTGATTCTAACATGAGGTCCAATTAATTCACACTAAGAGTAGGAAAAGGGAAATCCTCTCTTCCAGAGTACAATTCTGGTTCAACCACATATTTATTACATTCTCTTTAGAAATTTGGAATGATTATATGGCCTTTCAAAACTCCATTTTTGCCACTAGAGTTATTTAAAAAAAAGAACTCATTAGAAAAAATATCTACCATCCCCCTACTTTGAAATGCTTTTCTAGTGCTGAGAAAAATTCCATGGCAGAGCAGCTATAGAGGCCATAAACCATTGCTTCCTCAATAGAGCTCTATGGCTAATAATTTCAGCACTCCCTCTAAAAACAGGTTCAAATATGGCATTCTCTCCGAAAGCCTGCCACCACGCACACCTTCATAGGTGATAAGATGATGGTATTCATCAACTCTGCGCATATTTTAAGTTTTCCATCAGAAATTATGCAGCGCAAAAATCATGATCTTCATTTAGCTGATAAGAAAAAATACAAAGCTGCTTAATTTAAAATGAATTCCAATTAAACAGAGTGAACAAGTTTAAATGCAAACTCATATCTCTGCAAAAGGGAATTGTAGAAGGAGCTGAATATTTTCAGTTAATTAGTATGCTTTTCTGTTTCTTGAGAAATTACATGTGGATGACTTACAGGTGTATCAAATGAAATAAATGTGCTTTCTAAAAGATAATGTCAATGAAGGGAACATTTGGACTGAAGAATAGTTTCAAATTATAAGACACATGCAGAGGCACATACTTAGCCTTTGCTTCCTGCAGCAGATGACCACTTTCTAATAAAAGTCCTCAATGCCATGGAGGCCACAATTATATTCCCCAAAAGAAAAGAAATGAGAACTATGACAGAGGACAAATTAGCCTCCAGTTCCAGAATTATACAAACATCAGAGATTATCTTTCCTGACTTTGAGAGCCAGGCAAATGTTTAATTAAAAGTTCTGTTCCTAGAGATTTTTTTCTGTAAGCAAAAACTGTTGAAATGACTACTCCATGATTTATATATCATTTTACTCTATGCTTCCTTAAGTAAATGGTGTTTCCAGAGGTATAAATTAACTGTCAGAAAGAGAAGAGACAATAAAAGTTATTTTCAAAAGAGCCCAATCCCACAAAGTCGTGTCAAGCAACATGATTTTTTAAGCATATCCTATGTTAAGGATTAGGGGAGGAAATCTACTATTACAGAATCTTAGCCATCAAGTCCAAATTAATTAACTCAGAAACTCTCCCCAAAAGCAGTTTCTCAGCACCTGAAAGACTCAGAGTCACGTAGGTTAGACATGTTTTCCATTGAGGGTACCATAAAGAGCGGCAACTCCTTTTTTTCCTTTTTTTTTTTTTTTTTTTTACTTTTTTTATGACTATTGTCTCTACTTCAATATGTCTAATAACAAGGAGTGAACTACCTTACATGGTAATCTTGTCCATTGTTAGCCCCGATTACAAGAAGAATTTTACCTTGCTGAACATGAACTGAAATTGTAGAAGTTACTTCTTGAAAACAATTTCTGGTGGGGAGGTGGAATACTCATCACCATGCTATCAAGAGAGTTCTTTCACATTCTTCAAAGTACTTTTGAAATAGACAATTCAATTTGGTTTAATGAATATTTTATATCTTAAAAAAGGAGGCTTAAATTTCCTTAGTGTTTTTTGAATTTAGAATGAAACTTTAGAGTTGAATTTTTAAAAATCAAAGTCTGTCTGTGATTTTTCTCATTTATGTCATCTATTGGAATTAAACAAAATATCCACATTAGATTCATACCATCTCTGTCTGTGAAATTGCTGCTGCTCACAGATAAATCGTCAGGAGTTGAGATGCCATTGGCATTGGAATTCCCAATTTTCTTTTGTGTTAAGTGCTCAAGACTCATGGCACTATTTTTTTGTGACTCTTTGGTCAAGTTCAGAAAGACCTAGAAAGAGAAGCCAGATCACTTCATTAACATGAAAAGTGCATGTCTTTTCTCATTTCTAAGCTTACCTTTGATTTTGAACTTTTATCACATTTACTGAGACAAATTTTTCCCGTCTGACTTCAAGTGAATATTTCTGTATGTAAAAGATACGTGCTGTCTAGCTGGGGCAACATTTTATTCTCAGTCTTACATAAGAATAGTACTGAAAAAATGTTAAGCTTTTCTAATTTTGTGAACTATTTTAAAAATTTTTTTAGAAAAATGGCACATATTCCTTCAAAGGGAACAGCAAGTTATATCAGCTTGAAGAAAAAAAAGAAATATTGAGGTATACCTCCTCCACGGTGGTATCTGAAATGCCGTAGCACCCGATGTTGAGGTCACCCATGCCATTGTCGAGTGCCCGTAGGAGTGACAGGTAGGCCCCTGAGACTTTGGTGCTGAATGGAGGAAGTACATAAACAAGCTCTCCCCCAATATCCTCCTTGAGGTAGGCTTCGGGGAGATGTGATTGGATCATTGCTGTCACGGCCATGGTGTCACATACTGCATTTGCATTTAAATTTGGACTCTAAGAGAGAAAAGTAGGAATTAAAACACTCCCCTCTCTTTACACTATAGTGCCCCAGGCCCTAATCAGAGGGTGAGGTGATGAGCTCTTTTAGGCCACTCCACACCTGAGTCAGATCATAACATCACTGCTCTAGAGACCCCTTTGCCACTTGGGTCCCTATTCTACTGGCCCCATTCTCCCACGTCACGCTGTCCCTTCTCTAACCCCCTCCCTCTCATTTGCTCTACTCTAGCAACAACAGCCTCTTTTCTGTTGCTAGAGGGCTTTGGGTTCAGGCACATCCCCTCCTCAGGGTCCTTGCAACTGGTGGTCCTATGCCTCCAGATAGCGATGTGTCCCATTCTCTCACCACCTCCAACTCTCAGCTCAACTGTCACTTTATCAAAGAACCTCTTTTCTTATTACCCCACTTAAATATTGCCCCACTCAGCATTCCCTGCTTTATTTCTATCCATAGCATAGAAATAAATATTTACTAAAATATTATCCATTAATAAATATAAAAAAATTTACTAATAGAAGTGATGTACTAATTGCCAATATATGAAATAATTTACTTATTGATCGTATCATCTGAATTCCTCACGCTCCATCAGAATATAAACTCTAAGAGGCCAGAGATTTTCATATTATCAGTTCACTGCTGTGTCACCACTGCCTGGGACAGTGCTTGGATATCATAAGGCATAATGCACCTAATACATAAATGTCTGAATGAGTATAATAATTAAGAGTATAACTATTAATAGCATAACATTTTCTTATATTTTGTAAGTCACAGGAGGATTAGATATAAAATAAATGGAGGTAGTTGAAAACTTCCTAATAGCATATACATCTCGCACAGTATTTTTAAATCATATGTTCTGTTAGGTGGTGCAGGGATCTTTAGCCAGCATTTTTGTTCTCCAAAAGATGTAAAGCACCGCTGACCTGTGTAAATTACAGTCCCTGCACTGCCACTTGAGGAGTACTAATCAGAAAGTGAACCCATGACTTCATATTCGTTTTATTTGCTTTTGATAAAGCAGAAAATTGAATTTTTGGCTTTCTAGGTTGAAATATTAGGAGAACTAAAAGGCTGATTCTCCATCAGTAACCTTAAGATGTCAATCATTTTTTACCTAGCACATTGGTTCTGAATGTGCAGTCCCCAGACCAGCAACATCAGCGTCACCTGGGAACTTGATAAAAATATAATACATTCTGCACTCCCATCCCAGACCTACAGGATCAGACACTCTTGGGGTGGGGCCAGAACTCTGGGTTTTAGTCAAGACCTCCAGGATTTCGATGCTCACTCAAATTTGAGAAGCAGTAAGCTAGTATACTAATGAACTTTAGCAATGAATAAAGTTGGAGAGACTCTGCTCCTATTTCATATAAAACTTAATTTATGGCGCCATAATGAGATATATTTTCTCCCATTCCTACCTTCTTCTTGGTGAGCGTGAGGTGATACCCATCGCCAAAGGCTTCCTTGAGGTAAAATGGGGACCCACAGCACCTAAGCCCACCCTGCTCCAGGAAGGCGATGCGGTCACTCAGCACTTCAGCCTCGTCCAAGTGGTGCGTCGACAGAATGATTGTTCTGGCTTGAAAATACAGACAAGAACAACAGGGAATGAAACGTGAAAGTACAGTTCCCAAGACACACAGAGTTGGCCAGAGTAAATCCTGTGACATCTGAGAAGAGTCACATTTTATGAGCTAACTGAAAAACTGACTGACCTCAAAGAGCTTCCAAAACGATGCAAGAAAAATTCAGGGCCAGGCTCACTGGTTCACGCCTGTAATCCCAGCACTTTAGGAGGTTGAGGCGGGCAGATCACCTGAGGTCAGGAGTTCGAAACCAGCCTGGCCAACATGGTGAAACCCCATCTACAATTAGCTAGGTGTGGTGGCGGATGCCTATAATCCCAGCTACTTGGGAGGCTGAGGCAGGAGAATCTCTTGAACCCGGGAGGTGGAGGTTGTAGTGAGCCAAGATTTATGCCACTGCACTCCAGCCTGGGCGACAGATGAGAGTCCATCTCAAAGAAAAAAAAAAGAAAGAAAAAAAAAGAAGAAAAACTCAGAAGGGTGTTCTTAAATATTTGGACGCATTTTTTTCATATAAATTAACAGCAAATAATCCTTTATTATGCTGAGTGACTAAATGTTCACCATTTGTCATGTGGGCATTGGCAACTCTTCACAGTCTATTAGAATTTTGCTCCCATGGGTTCATTTTGCATTGTTTTTCTCTCTCTTTTCCCCTTTCTTCATTATGAAAAAGCAATAATTTAAGACTTTTTGAATATTCCTCTCTGATTATTCCACTCCACTCTGATTACTCCGTTGCTTCACATCCTGTCAGCACTTACTTAGTCTGTTTTCAGTTTATTTTCATTTGTGTATGTTTGGTATCTCTAATTAGATTCTTAGCTCCTCTAAGCATTAAACTTTGAAACTTCTGTTGGATTTGCATGCTCTCAAAAAGGCCAGTTAAGTGCTCAACTCACAGCGGGCAGTACATAGATATTAACCAATTGACCCAGAAAGTTGTCTGGGAGAAAAATCTTCAAAATCTTCAGAAAAGAAAGAGCCAATCTTAGACTTTTAAAAGATATCATACCCGATAAATATGTACAAGCATGATGTATCTATACAAATAAATTTAAAAATTTTAAAAAAGATATCAAACAGAAAAGTCGTCAAGTTGTTTTTTTTTTTTTTTTTTGAGACAGTATCTCACTCTGTCATCCAGGCTGGAGTGCAGTGACTTGATCATAGCTTACTGCACCCCTGTACCCTTGACCTCTTGGGTTCAAGTGATTCTCCAGCCTCAGCCTCCTGACTAGCTAGGACTACACATGCCAGCCACCACAGCCAGCTGTTTTTATTATTATTATTATTATTATTATTATTATTATTATTATTATTAATTATAGACAGCATCTCACTATGTTACCCAGGCTGGTCTCAAACTCCTGGGCTCAAGCAATCCTCCTGTCTTGGCCTCCCAAAGTGCTGGGATTATAGGCGTGAGCCACTGCACCCAGCCTCAGTTTGCTTTTGTATATGCCAGAGGGCAGAAGTATGACTGTTGGGTGGAGAAGTTCTAAGAAACTACTCATACCAGTTTTGTTCTTGGATATAACATCCCATATACTTCGGCGAGAACATGGGTCAACTCCAGTAGATGGTTCATCCAAAATTACTACCCTTGATCCACCAATGAGAGCTATGGATATAGATAACTTCCTCTTCATGCCTCCTGACAGTGTTCCAACTCTCTTATGACGATGGCTATATAGTCCAGTATCTTTTAAAGTCCTTCAAAAACAATGTATGATGGTTATTTTTTACAGATATACTATTTGAGTACTGGAAACATACAATAACCCTAATTGATATGTATTCACTAAGTAACTATTATGTGCTCAGTAAGGTACAATAAACTCTTGAGGATTCATAATATAGTTTTCTATTATTTATCACCTGGATACAAAATTAATACTCAAAAAATTAATTTTTTACAAAGTACAAAATTAATGTACTTCACAAAGTACAAAATTAATACTCAGAAAAAAACACAAAGGAGTATATCATTCATTCCTTTGACAAATATCTAGAGAGTTCCTACCTATTTTGTGCCAGGCTGTGTTTTATGTACTTGGGAAAAGCAGTGAACACATAAAATTTCTATTCATAAGGAGATTATGTTCTAGTAAGTGTGTGTATTGGGAGGGATATAGGGAAATCCAGTCAATAAATATATTCTCAAGTAAGTTTTGATGGTGACAAGTGCAATTAAAAAAATAAAGCAGTGAATATAAGATAAGCAGTGGCTGGGACATGCTATTTTAGGCATCAATTTTATATATGGTAGTCATCTCAGAAAAGGTGACATTTTGGCACAGACCAGGAAAGCGGTCATTTGACCAAGATTAAGTCAAATGGCCATCTAGTGGGGGTAGGTGCTGTAAGTAGAGAGAAGAGAAAGTAAAAAGCCCTGAGGCTGGAGCAGGCCTAGGACAGTCACGTGTGTAGCTAGGCCAGTGTGCCTTGAGCAGAGTGAATGTGGAGGTGAGTGGAAGGACATGAAATCAGAAGTGAGAATGGAGGCAAATCACTTAGGACCTCCTAAGTCTTGATAAGGATGTTATTGAGTATTATACTGAGCATGGAAGGAAGCCACTGGACGATTTAAATCCAGGAGTGACATAGTCTGATTTGCAGTTGAAAAAGATCACCCTGGCTGCTCTTTGAAGAACAGATTTCACAAGAGATGAGTGAAATCCAAGAATCCACTTAGGAGGCTTGGACCAGTGTAGTAGCCATGGAGATCAGAAGCAAAGGATTCGGGGCAATATGGGAGCCACAGATGAAGAGAGTTAAACAATTTCAGTGTAATAACTAGCCGGTAAGGATAATGACCTTAAATGTTTGCAATATTAAAGAAGTAGAAAAACTAAAAAGTAATTATTTCATGAGAAAATATTTCCTATTGGTATCATTACCAGAACTTTACCAACCAAGCTATGGGTCTTTGAGAGGAGTTAGCAACTTAGGTTCTCATTCCTGTCTTAACTTGCCTTTTTACTTCCTCGTGGAGCTGCTTTTTAGTCCAGTGAGGAACTTTGATGGAACCATATAGGAGAAGGTGCTCCTTAGTAGTGAGGTAACTGAACAAAACGTCGTGCTGCATACAGACTCCCATGTTCTTCCGTACCGTGTGTAGGTCTGTTTTGATATCTTTTCCATATACAAAAATGGTGCCTGCTGAGGCCCCAAACAGCCCAGTTAACATGGAACTGGAAATGAAAAAATGATAAATTAGGTATAAGCCAAGCATTGAAGCTAGATATTAGGAATAACTATATCTCAGTTGTTAGAAGGAAAAAATACAGTGTATCTTCTCAGTCAAGGGCAAACTATGAAATAAAATGGTATTTAATGGGAATAAGAAATATTACTTTTAAGTTTTTAATAATTCAGAGTATTACATAAATGCTAAATGATGATGACAAAAACGATCAGGCCTTTTTTTTTTTTTTTTTTTTTTTAAGACGGAGTCTCACTCTGTCGCCCAGGCTGGAGTGCAGTGGCGCGATCTCAGCTCACTGCAACCTCTGCCTCCTGGGTTCACACCATTCTCCTGCCTCAGCCTCCCGAGTAGCTGGGACTACAGGCATGTGCCACCACACCCGGCTAATTTTTGTATTTTTAGTAGAGACGGGGTTTCACTGTATTAGCCAGGATGGTCTCGATCTCCTGACCTCGTGATCCGCCCGCCTCAGCCTCCCAAAGTGCTGGGATTACAGGCATGAGCCACTGCGCCCAGCCATGATTGGGCTTTTAAATTCCAAGTACGTTCTCCCTCCTTGAGCAAACCCATGCACTTTCCTGGCATCCCTTAGCATCTACAGGTTGGCATGTCTCAAATTTACATCTGTAGCCCAGACCTCATAATTCAGCTCCAGGATTGCTCTATATATCTATCAGACAATACCACTTTTCTGTGAGATTTCTTACAGGGTCCTTCAACTCAGTATGTTTAAAACCGAGCTCATGATCTTTACCCTAAAACCCACACCCTCATTGATTTTGCCTCTTTCCCAATGTGATAAATTCATATACTGGTTGCACGAGACTGGAATCCGTAAGTCATTTTTGCACTCTCCTCCTATCTTAATCTCCTAACTACATGCCCATCTCACCGTTTTCACAGCTATCCTCATAGGACCATCACCATCACCACCTGCCTAACCCATCACTCTAAGCTCCTAACTCGACTTCCCGCATGCTCTTTGGTCATCTCTAGTCCTTTTCTCTATACTGTGATTAGAATATCCTCACCTGGATAATTCCTCATCATCTTTCAGATAGTTAGTAAACTGGGCAATTATTTAATACCCATCTCCTCCACTATAATGTAAGCTCCATGAGGTCAAGGGAAGGTCCTGTTTTCTAAGCACTTTGTCTCAGTAACCTAATCAGTGCCTTGCAGTGCAGACTTCTGGATTAAATTATGAACAAAGGAATATGCAGTTTTCTCATATGAACACTGAAATACAAATAACATACTTTATATTAAAGGTTTCTATTTAGAACAATAAAATGGGGGCATTCTCAGCTAAAATTATAGCCTCTTCAAGAGCCTTCTCTGTTCCTTTTCTTCATTAGCCTCTTATTGCCTATTAGAAACATGAACGGAGCTGGAGGCCATTATCTTTAGCAAATTAACACAGGAACAGAAAACCAAATACAAATATGTTCTCACTTATAAGTGGGAACTAAATGATGAGAATACACGGACACATAGAAGGTAACACCACACAGTGGGGCTTTCGGAGGGTGGAGGGTGGGAGGAAGGAGAGGATCAGGAAAAATAAGTAATGGGTACTAGGCTTAATACTTGAGTGATGAAATAATCTGTAAAACAAACCCTCATGATAAATTTACCTGAGTGATGAAATAATCTGTAAAACAAACCCTCATGATAAATTTACCTGTGTAACAAACCTGCACTTGTGCCCCTGAACCTAAAATAAAAGTTAAAAAAAAATCTGGCCTTTTTGGCATTGTATTCTCCCTGGAAAGCCAACTCTGACTTTAAACAGGCCATGCAAATAGCAGAGGCTGTATGCTCACTCATTTCATGACCTCGTTTGTCCCCTTTTATTTACAAAAAAAAATTAATTCCAGTGTTTTTGCAGTCACTGAGCTGATTCGTGATGATACTAAGTAAGATATACAGCAACTGATCCTTTTTCTCAAACAAGGGCTCGAGCACCAACAGCATCTTAGAGCTGACTCAGCAACTAAGTGAATGTGGAGCATTGGAGGCAAATCACATAAAAATAACTCAAAAGAATGTCACTTTAAAAACAGTTGAATCTCTTCTCCATTCTGACACAGGAAAATGCTACATAGGTGAGGAGTGAGAAAGAACAGCTTATGTTCTGCTCCTGGCCTTTTTGATTTCTGTCTGATAGCTGGTGGTTCCTTTGTTTCTTTATGAGTCAAGGCAAAGGGCCAGGTTAGAAATGCAAATAAATGAAACAGGGTGGGTGTATGAAGCAGTGCAGCTTGGTAGAGACCAGGGATGAGCCAGAAAACAGATACTCCCTTTAAGAGATCAGTTACTAATGAGCCCCAACCAATAGTCTCTACCTAAGAATATGAACTCAATGTTGTAGAATTTCCTATTATCTAAGAGGTGCCAAGAATATTTATTTTTATTAGAAACTCCCTATTTTACAAAATTGGCACTGAATTAAAAATTTTTTAAAGTATTACAACCTTTGATTTTGACTCCATTCTATAGCATACAAGTTGAACCATCTTCCTCCATCTGGGAAATGTAATAACTTTATGTTTTATAAACATAGGTTAGTTTATTTTTTTTACACCTGTATTTTTTGTAATATGCTTCCATGGCAATAAGTGTCAAAAAGTTAACATACATGGTAGTAGTTTTCCCAGCTCCATTGGGCCCCAGCAATGAAGTAATATGCCCTTCATAAAAGTTCAGATTGAGGTTATCAACAGCAACTTTTGAGCCATAGATCTTTGTGACGCCATGCAGGGCAACCCCGACTGTGAGATCTTTAGGTTCAGGCTCGATGTTAGAGGAAAACATGTATTCAGGACCTGGAGAGAAATCAAGGGAAGAGTTGTAAAATCACAAGTAAGGTAATGCAGCTAGAGTTAGACTTTATCTTTATTAAAAATTTAAGACTATAAAAATATAACCCTCTAAGTAAAATAAAAAATCCAGAAACAAATGATTTATTATAGTCTTCAGCCTCCTCACTTGGTTGCAAAATGAATAAGAGTGGAGAACCAAGGTTCATTTCACCCTTCTTTGTTGGAAAAAGCAGTCCCAGAATATGGTATTATAATTATAAATTCTCCTTTATTCAACAGATATCAAATAGTGAAAAGATATGTCTAAGGCTTGGTCCTCTGGTTGGGCAGGATGATACCAAATTATAGAATAAATGCCTCCAAAGTTGTGATTTTAGAGTGATAAGACTAGTTGAGATCGCGGTTTATAGAACCCAATTCATTAATAACTATCTACACCTCCTTCAGGCATCACAAAAGGACCACTTATGTGGCCCGTACTCACTTTATAAAGATGACACGACTCACCTAGTATCAGGAAGACACAAGCTTTGAACTATTTTTCCAGTATTTGTGATGGGTTATGCTAAATTACTCAAACTTGTTACTTGGTTACCCCTTATGACTGGTGACAGATGGCTGGAGTTAGGGGTGTAGATTGTGGCCAAGGAACAAAATTTTCCTCTGTGTGAGTCTAACGGGACCACAAAGGGATCTGCAATCTTGGCCTAATTAGCACCATATGCTAACCAACTGAGCTAATGAGCCCAGAAAAAGCCACAATTTAATCCCCATAAGAGTCCAAAGACGCATGTGTAGACATTTTCATCCATGACTAAAAGGATGATAATTTTGCCATTTAGAAAAAAATAATTGAAACTACTAGTCATGTAATTTCATATCATTTCTCTAACAAGGCACGCTGTTGACCGACTTGTCTTACTGGCAGATGGGTTGGTGTTCTGCATCATGATGTTAGTAAACATGAGGCCATTGCTCTTCTGAGGCTTCACCTCTGCACACCCAAATCGCTCCTTCCAATAGGAAGGAAGAATTGGAAAATACCAGGGAGCTGCCATACCGTATGTCCCTGGAATAAAAATATATCAGGAACAGTGAGTTTTAGTTGACTGTTAACATTAAGCAGCAGAAACAAAACAGTAGATCCTATGTATGGTTTAGGAAGTAGTTTTATTTTTTGACACTATATAAAACTAAAAGGTGGTCTCAGTTTCCATAGTAAAGCAAAAAACGATGCTTTTTTTCCTTGTTAGTTTTTAAGCAGCTTTATTTACATTTACTAAAACTTATCTAACTGTACACTTATTGTAATGGAAAAAGCCACTATTTATCTATGAAATAAATGTCTATAAGTTGTGATTTTACAGTGATAAGACTAGTTCAGATTCAGATTCTGGGTTTCCAGCCCAGAAAAAGCCACAATTTAATCCCCACAAGGGTCCAAACAGACATGTGTAGACATATTTATCCATGACCAAAAGGATAATTTTGCCATTTAGAAAAACATAATTAAAACTGTTAGTCATATAATTTCATATCATTTCTCTCATAACAATGCATGCTGTTGGCCTACTAGTCTTATTATTGTAAGTGTACAGGTAGATAAGTTTTAGCTAATGTATAAAGTTGTGCAATTCAGTATTAGAACATTTCTGTAACTCAAAAAATTTGTCTCATGCCCATTTGCAGATAATCCCTGCTCCCACCTCACATCCCAGGCAATCATTGATCTGTGTTCTGTCTCTTTCTGTCTTTCACAAAGATCTTACATAAATGAAATCATATTCTTTTATTCATTTATAACACCAAAAAATGCATACATATAAGTAGGGCTAAATGGAAAACTAAGCATGTTAGAAAGGATGACTGCTTGAGACCTAGAAGGGGGAACCCAACTTGTCTTCTTCCTTTAGAATCTGGTAAATTCTCCTTAGAATTAGGAGATTTGGTTTTTCCCTTATTATCTCTCACACTCCTATTTAGAGAGACTGGATTGATTTGACACTATTCTAAGCTTCTTAATTCACTCCATCTTTTAAAGGAATATCCGAGAGGAAATTTAGCAGTATATTATCTCATCCTGAAAATTTTTTGTTAGCTTTGGGATTTGAGTACTTCTTTTTGGAGATTATATGTGGCAAATAAGATTTTTTTTTAATTAAAAAAAAGTTAAAGGCCGGGCATGGTGGCTCATGCCTGTAATCCCAGCACTTTGGGAGGCCAAGGCAGGCAGATGACTTGAGATCAGAAGCTCGAGAGCAGCCTGGCTAACATGGTGAAACCTCGGCTCTATTAAAAATACAAAAATTAGCCGGGCATGGTGGCACGTGCCTATAATCCCAGCTACTTGGGAGGCTGAGGCAGGAGAATCGCTTGAACCTGGGAGGTGGAGGTTGCAGTGAGCCAAGATCACGCCACTGCACTCCAGCCTGGGCAACAGAGGGAGACTCCATCTCAATACATACATACATACATACATATATATATATATATATAATATTTTTATTTTTTAATTTAAAATTTTTTTGCAAATAAAATATTAGAACATATTATTAGTTGATTTATATTGAAGTCAACCATAAAAAGCATGTATCTGTAGGAAGCACATTCATACCTGGGAAGACATTCCTGACATACCAAGCAATAAGGAAATAAATGAAAGAGTCAGCTAGGATTAGACAGCACAGCCAGCCAAATGAGGTGGTGTCATCCTGAACCGGGGAGGTGTACATATTTTCCCACTGAAGACCTAAAAAGTGAACACAAGTGTTTATTCTTCTGTGACACACAGCACAGTTGTGAAAGATAAAATCCAGTTTTAAAGAAAGGGGACCTACCAATGCCCTGTTCTTCGTATCGTGCAATGTATTGGCTTGCATAGCTGAATGCTGTTGGGGACAGCAGGCTCTGTGAAGAAAGGAAACGGCAATGATAGTTCTTGTAGATTTCATGTATTTCACCCAGAGGTATCCTAAAATACTTAAAACTTTGGACATATGTATAGATAAAATTGATGCTCATTCTCTAAGCATATTTAAAAATACAGCAGTCCCTTACCAACCATGCTACAACTGTGAAGCAAGAGCAGAGAGAACAGCAGAAAACAAAAACAGGAAAATTACAACTTGAAAACCATTCCTTAAAAAATCAAAATATACATTTGAACTCATTAAATGTTGCTCAGCAAGTAATAAAATAGGTAATTATGGAGTAATTCAGTATTAAGACTAAAATTTACCAAAAACTTTAAGGGCCAGAAGGCATTTTCACTCCATACATTTATTTCAGGTAATAGAAGTACTATGAATAAAAATATACTAAAATATCAGTTGATTGAATACTGATAATTGCAACAAATTAGAAATTTAAATATTGTTTAAACCCAAAGTTGTCAATGCTAGATAAAGTTATTCATTACTTTTTATTTCCATAAATAGCAAAGTTTTAATATGATGAAATTTGCTTCTGCTTTCTAAATTTCAGTCGGTAATCTTAATGCTTTAATTAAAATTCTTAATTTAGTGCTTCTGAATTGACAAGGCAGGAGAGAATTTAAGGTTGATTATATGCTGTCGGTGCATTTGTCTTTATACCTTTAAGCTATATTATATGTCATGAGAACCATGAAAATTGTTCACATATGAGAATATTCCAATACTAGAGGCTCCAAGATGTTTCAGGAATTGGTCCAGAGAGAAGTCAGAATTCTTGAAGACCTCTAAAACATGATGTATGACACTTTAACTGTTCTTTCTTTAGGAACTATTTCTTAACAGTATCACATATCATGGTTTTGTAAGCTCTTCATTGTCTTGTATGGTATACAGTGATGTAAGAAAAGCTATCATTAGGACATTAAGCTTACTTTGCTTTCACTGAATTTCAAATTAAGATAAGTGAACTTTCAGTTTGAGAATCCAAAAACAAACAAACAAACAAACAAAAATGGGTAATTTCCCACTCTGCCATTCCAACAGTTGACTTACCATGAACACTTTCAATACATAGCTCAACTCATTCTCCACTGTAACCAGAACAATAAATGGAAAGAAGGCAATGATGTAGATGAGGCTTCCGATCAGAGCTGCAATGTTGGTGTTGTTGAAGAAGACACTGATAAGATAGCTCATGGCAATAACCGAGAAGCTGTAGTCCGAAAAATACAGGAACAAAATGAACCCATTTGTTTTAGGAAGAATATTGCCAAACTTGAGTATAATGATGAGGATCACGATGGTAACCAGTAAAAATCCAACACTCTCTATAAGCCAGGCAAAGAAATGGCTGCAGGAGTTCACACCCATCATCTTCATGTACTGTAAGAAGAAAAAATGTGAGGCGCTTGTTATGCTGATATTCTTCCAAATAAAAATTATTCCCTGTATTATGTCAAAATGTCATGATAGTCTCTCTGTATATGGAACTAGGCATTTTAATAATTTACATAAATCAAGAATTTATCCATGCTTGCTATGTGAAATATGCCTATATACACCAGAACAACTTAGATTATTTGTTCACAGAATGGCACAATATAATAAACAATTTGGATGGTGAGGGTTTAATTACAGTTCAACTTTATAATTGTTATCCAGCTGACATCTCTAGATTAAACTAATTTAGAATAGATTATCAAATTTATGGTATCCCCTGTAGAATTTTACATGATTTTGACATTTGTGCAGGCATGAGCATTTCAAACTGGTAAAAAACCATGGCTTAACTATTAGTTCAGTGTAGAGACTGAGCTCATAAAAATCCATAATTATTTTTTTACTAAACACTAATGAACAACACAATCAGTATTGATGTTCCTGAGAGAAACAGTATACCTGATTCCTAAGAATTTAAAACACAGAACTTAAGGGAGACCTTCTGCCTTTAGCTATAGCCTTCCCATCCTTAACACTTACTGGCAGTCTAGGTCAATATTTGTCATCCTTGTTTTCCAAAAAGCCATTTATACATTCATAATAAACTCATGTATCTGAGATCCTCTATACCTCTCTCTCAATTGATATTCTTTGATACCTCAGTGATATCCCCAGAGGCCAAGGCATTCCACAAGGTAGAAAAATAAACCAGCACAATCTATTTGTGCATTAACTCAAAAGGATTCTGAAAGATTTAAAGTCCCCTGGGAACATCACACACCGGGGCCTGTCGGGGGATGGAGGGAAGGGGAGGGATAGCATTAGGAGAAATACCTAATGTAGATGACAGGTTGATGAGTGCAGCGAACCACCATGGCACGTGTATACCTATGTGACAAACCTACACGCTGTGCACATGTATCCCAGAACTTAAAGTATAATAAAATAATACAAATACAAATAAAAAGATTTAAAGTCCCCTGGACCTTGGTTTGGTTGAATTTTGTGACATGTACTTTGGGGGAACCTGGATATCCTGGTTTCTAATTTTAACAATTCATGATTAATGAGGGCCGATCACGGTGGCTCACGCCTGTAATCACAGCACTTTGGGAGGCTGAGACGGGCAGATCACGAGGTCAGGAGACAGAGACCATCCTGGCTAACACAGTGAAACCCCGTTTCTACTTAAAATACAGAAAAATTAGCCAGGCGTGGTGGCGGCCCCCCGTAGCTCCAGCTACTCAGGAGGCTGAGGCAGGAGAATGGCGTGAACCTGGGAGGCGGAGCTTGCAGTGAGCCGAGATCGCGCCACTGCACTCCAGCCTGGGCGACAGAGCAAGACTCTGTCTCAAAAAAAAAAAAAAAAAAAACCAATTCATGATTAATGTTAAGCCTATGAACCTAGTATCCCCCTTTTTTTTTTTTTTTTTAGAAAAAAAAAAAGGAACAGAAGAAATCTCCACTAACTGGCCGGGCACAGTGACTCACACCTGTAATCCCAGCTGTTTGGGAGTCTGAGGCAAGCGGATCACCTGAGGTCAGGAGTTCCACACCAGCCAGGCCAACATGGCAAAACCCCATCTCTACTAAAAATACAAAAATTAGCCGGGCATGGTGGTGGGTGCCTATAATCTCAGCTACTCAGGAGGCTGAGACAGGAGAATAGCTTGAACCCAGGAGGTGGAGGTTGCAGTGAGCCGAGATCATGCCATTGCACTGCAGGTCCAGCCTGAGAGACAAGAGTGAAACTCTGTCTCAAAATCAATCAATCAATCAATCAATCAATCTCCACTAACAGCTTTATAACCCAATTTTTTCTTTTTTCAAAATCAAGGATAGTCAATGCCCCACCCCCTTAAACCTAACTTTTCCAGGAAAAAAAAATATAGCAAATGCATTGGATCTTTTGCTCTACAAGCAAAATAGTGAATTTTACTTTCTGCTTTGGTAACATCACATTTCGATAACTCTGCTGCTCCAGTTGTTACCAGGGAAACAGCTACCTGGCTGCCAACAGCCTAAGCTGTGGGCTTTAAGCTAATCACCACTGAGAAAGACCCTGTGACTTTCCCTCTTAACTTTGCCCTCTTTCTCACCTTCTTCTCTCCCTAATGTTTTTCTCCTCCAAGGCCCTGTCACCATTTGTAGTAAAGACTCAACCTATGCTTCTGTGGGAATGGAAAATATGGGTCAAAGTAGCATGAAGCAAAGGTCACTATGGAAAGTTTCCCCAATTGCTACGCATGCTATCATTGAAAACAAAACTACATTTTGGTGTGAAAAAGACCTCAGATATCTTATTCCAGCAATTCTTTGCGTGTACCCTACCCCATTTGAAAAAATTACTGTGTCATGTTTGGCGACTATTTCAGAGATATTCACCTGTTCCAATATGATATGTTAGTCCTTTTTATTTCCCTTTCCTACTATTTGTATTTTCAGATTTTTATGCCTATTTGAATATAATTAAGTGGGGAGTTATGGAACCTATAGTACTACTTCCCAAGCTGATATTTACCACAGTTTTATGTAGCCTATACAAACATATTTCCTCCCAGTGGTAACGTATGTAAGTAGGAGACAATGTCAATATATTTCCCAAGGTGGTTTATAAAATATCTAGACCATATCAAGGCCACAAAATAAAGCTGATGTCATGTGTATAAACGTGTTTTTCTACCCTGACAATTGATAGCTTTCTAGAAATCACTTATATATTGAGAATGTTCTTCATTCATAGACTTGTTAAAAGATAATTTGGCAGGCTTGAATACCAGGACTAAAGGTGTTTAATCACTGTAATTTTGAAATTTTTGATACTCAAGATCAGATTCCAGCCCCAGGAATTTGCAAAAGTTAGAGAGACTCATCATTTTGCTTTTTCCTGAAACAGGGTGAGTTAGGTGCTTCCAAAAGCATTCACTATTTAACATTCTAGCATGAAACTTCAGTGTTAAACTTCAGGATTTTATGCCACGAGGAAAACAGCTGCTATTCATAAAGAGAAAGAGCAGTGAGAGCATATAAGTCATCCATAAATTATCCAGATTCACTGCCAACTTTGTTGTAATAAACAAGACCAAATTTGCTGATGGAAGGGGGCCCACCGAGAGCGGCTGGATGTGCTTTCTTGGATGCCATTAGTTCCTCCTCAAAGTGACAGATGTCAGGTGCCAGCTTTGTAATCAGAGTCACTTTTATCAAGCCTCCCAAACCTGCCAGAGCAATTCATCAATATCTGATAACCTGTTGCTCAAAGAAAACCCCTCTGCCTAGTAGCCAAAGTCTGCCCAGTTTATAGCAGAGAATAAGAAAGAGATTCTAGAAGAGTTTGGATAAATGTGTTGCCACATTCATGAGAAGCTTATGCACAGGGGTTGACGTAAATACTGTCAAGAAAAGAAATCAGAAATACTCATATATTTACTTGATAGCAATGTCTTCATTCAATTCTGCAAGAATGTCAAATACTAACTCATAAGGAATAATAACATTTTCTACCTCAATTTCTATAATTCTATTGACAATAGACATTTATATTATTTTTTTTTTAGTATGATATAAAGGATGTTGTGACCATTACTGGAAACATTTCAAATTCCCACTGGTGGGGTGGATTAATGTATGTCAGGAAAGCACAAAAAAATTGTTTAATGTGAAGCACTAGGAGACTAAAAAAATCTTTGTTTAATTCTTGGTAACACCTCTGCGGCCCACATATATTTTAGGCTACCTGTCTGAACTGAGAGAATGACTCCAAAATTCTGTCTCCAACAAAATATAAGCACTGAAAGTCCCATACATGACTTACATTAGATCAAACAGATGAATCGAACTCATAAACCATGAAAATAATGAGAAAAAATATACTCTTCTGTATATGTTATAAAATCAGATTTTTATAGCTTTAGTATTTTAATTTTTAAAAGCAAAGTGCAGAACAAAACCCAATTGAAAGACATTTTTAAAGTACTTTTTTTATACTATGGGCTTACTTTAATAAGTAAACTTATTAGATTTGTGCTAATTTATTTAACAAGGGAAAGAGATTCATGGAATCATACCATAACAAAGTCAAAGATAAGTGGCTTCATTGAGATAGCAATTAACTTGGTTTTCTTGCCAGGACTGAGAATAATTACAGAATGAAAAGGGGAGAATATTGATTTTATTTACCTTTTTGGTTTAATTTGAATGAGAAAGAAGTAGGACTTGGGCAGCTTTAGACTTTATCAGAATATGAAAAGATAGTATTAAAAAGTGACTTTGAGTTTCTGGTAACTTAAGAGATTATCTATCATCATCTGCAAATGTCCTTAGAAGTCTGTGTTACTAAAGTAAGATTCTAAGGGTGAAGGTAGCTATGATCTGGAAGAGGATTGGTTGGAAGTCAAAATACTTCAGTTCTACTGCCAGATCTACCATTAACTAGCTCCAAGGTCTTCAGCAAGTCACTTCTCACTTTCTGAGCTGAACCTTACATCTTTAAAAAGGAGGAGTTTAGATGAGAACTGTGGACAGTGGAGCGAGGCTGAGCAGGAGGCACTAGGGACATCCCACTCCTTCCACGCTCACCTCCATCAATTCATTTCACAAACACACTGTATTTCTTTGAATTTAGGACACCATTGAGGATGTGCCATTATTTTACATGCCACCAAGAAAGAAAGATTACTGCCAAATAAATCGTGACACCCTATCAAATGTATCCCAATTTCCGAGGCTTTAAAAAGGGGGGAAAATCAATGTCTTAGAATTGATAAAATATGAATAATTGAGCTCCTCTGTTCTGGCAGAGAGAGAGAGCTACATTCTGGAAATAAATGTTGAATGAAGTCTAGATGATCAGACTCAAAGGGTTTAAGAGACTGAGCCCGAGTGTATATGGCTGGTAGAATTGGAATACAAAACCTGATATTCTGATTCCAAGTTCAGTGATCTTCCACCATGTGACTTTGACCCCAAGACAAAGGTGGTTAAATTTCAAAGGTAGACGCAGGCCAAATGGAGACACAGAGCTACCAAACAGAAACTGGTTCATAGCTAAAAACAAGTCTTTTGCATTTTCAGTTGAGAAATGACTTTTCGTTATGCTTTGATAATTTTTGGTGACATACATAGATGCATTCAGAAAGCATCATCTTCAAACATGAAATAATACAATGTGTGTGTATTATATACACACGGTTTTATTATATGCATATACATTTGTATATATACTGTATGCATACATGCTTCTATTTACTGTTTCTATCACAATTAATATTTTAAAGGTAGGTATTAATTTTGAAGTAGAAATGGACTCTGTTTCTGTCACAGTTTCTATCTCAAAGATTTTCTTTACTCTGTGATGATTTGCTTCTGAATACTGGGAACCTGAAAGATAACTAGAAGGTAGGGGCTTGCAATCATAATTACGGTTGAAGGCATGGATTCAAGTTTCTAAATTGGAATTAGAAAACCATTGCATACAGTCCTGAAAACAACAGGACTCAAACTAGTTGATGAGAAGTTTACCAAATTATAACTGAAATACAAAAATGCAGCTGTGTGGATCAACCAAAATTCAAACAGAAGAGGTAAAAAATATAAGTTCAAATACGGGGACAACCCTGAAAGCCTGATGCTGAACTAACAGAAATATGTAGCAGCAACTTGTATCTTATAGGGAGAAATGATCAATTGTCTAAAAGCATTGGCAAGGTAAGTCTGAAAAGGACAAGTGGATGAACGGGTTCCCCTAACCTCATTATTTCAGAATTCAGCCAGGCCTTGCAATAATTATTGTGCCCCAGTTTTGAAATGTTTCACCTTTGTTTCCACTCCATGAGTGAGTATAAGAAGGGACTCATTATGGGATAAGTAGATAAAATAATTTCTACTCAAATACAATCTAAAAATCACATAATGCTTTATCATAAATTCTAAAAAGAAGTAAGATATTTTGGATTTGGGGTTAATGATGAAGAACGTGCCCAGAAAGAGGTCATGCATCACACTCCTGGTTCTGTCTTCCATTGTGATATGGTTATTAACCCAATCAGTAGCATAACACGAAATTCTTAGTTTCTATAAGTCAGGAGTCAGTGGGAAATGGAGAAGGTAATTGAAGGAGACAAGGTATACTGGAAAGAGAATTTTCTTTGTGAGAGCCGAAATAAGCCATATGTCTATGTCTATGTTTATAGCTCTATCTATATCTACATTTGGGTTATTTTAGTTACCATGCCAACAATCTCTCTGCCTGAACAGTTGTTATTGTTGTTATTTAAACTTCCTCTGTTAGATCGTAAGTCCTATAGGTAATTTCTTGGGCAAAAAATTACTCTAAGAATTATCATTGTACTCATATTTTATTCAGATGTTGTTTTTCAAAAGCACTTATTAAGTGACTTTTATGTCACTTTTTGAGAAAATAAAATATTGCCTTATCAGCTGCTTTTGTGATTTGTAAAAGGTTTTTCTTTCTGTTTAATTCACAAGGGATAAGTTAGGCTTTCTGAAGTTTATAAAGGCATGATGAAAATCATAGTAATTGTTCTATGAACAGGACTTATTCATAACAAGAAGTGATTTTCAACATACCTCATGAAGCCGGAGGTCTTTCTCATAGACAAGCTTTTTTACAAAGGCAGCTATAAATACAACCCAGGCAACCATAAGCACAATTGGAAGAGAATAAGAGACACTGGTTAGGAAGCTGTAAAACAAACAAAAAAAGAAAAATTCAGTGACCAAAATGAATGCCATACTTGCAGAGAATATAATATATAAAGAACTCACTCTCTCTTACATTGAAGTTATGATCGTGTTTTGAAATTGAAAATAATCAGTATTACCCCATTATTTATGAAGCATGAAGCTGATTTAACCATAGGTCTGTGATTTTTTTAGTGTAATGTTTCAAGAGTAAGAAAAAAAAAAGCTCTGGATTATTACATAAAATTGCCATATTGTTTAAATTGTGTTTGAGTATGTGTCTGGGAAAATAATTACTATATAGATATAATTGCAAGGCTCAAAACCTTTATGTCTAAACTAAATTCTTATCTAAAAGGCAGATTTAAAATGAGATGATGATTGGTTTACCTAACTAAAAGCTATATCTTCCAAAATTACTGTATTTATAGCTACTCTTAGGAAGATCATAGTTATTATGAAACTAAATTTCTAAAAATGAAATAAAATCTAAAGCATTCATTTGTTTTTGTTTGTTTGTTTGTTTTTTAGTAGAGATGGGGTTTCATCATGTTGGCCAGGCTGGTCTCGAATTCCTGGCCTCAAGTGATCCACCTGCCTCGGCCTCCCAAAGTGCTGGGATTACAGGCATGAGTCACTGTGCCCGGCCCAAAGCATTTGATTTAAAATGCAGACAAAGAACTTGGATTCCTCAAAGTAATGCTCTGGAAGATGCTTTATACATGGTATAGAAATGTCTATTTTGATGATGTGCTCAACTAGAGAATCACTGGAAGACATCCTCAAGCCCAGATGTATTCCTCAATGTCCTGCTCATGAAGCCTGAAAGTTAAATTGGAGTGGTTCTCAAAGCACCCAAAGAGATTACTAAAACACAAGTTTCTGGGCCCCAGCCTCTGATTTATTATATCTGGGTGGGACCATCTATTTGCTTTTTAAACAACTTCCCAGGTGATACTGATGCTGCTGGTCCAGGGACCACACCTTAGGAGCCATGGTTCTGACAATTGATGCCCTTATTTGAGCTGAGGCAAAGGCAGTAGATGTCGATGAGAGATTCTAAGTTGCTCTGTTTATGTGTTGGGCTCTGCTCAAGCTTTCACTTGGAGAAAGGTCCCAAGGCCATTTCCTTTTTTAATCTACAAGACTAAAAATTTACCTCCAAGTACCCCAAGAAAAATGTAAATATTAATGAAGCATGAGATCACTATCATTCAGTATCACTTTAGCATGCAGAAGTGTATCATTATCAGAGAGATGAGGTGTTTTTTGGTGAGGGAGCAGTGGGAGTTGAGGCCATATTCCATTTTTTTTGTTGTTGTTTCCTGGGAAACTGTATGGCATGGGGTAGCCATTTACAGACTACTTCTTGAATGAATTTTGTTTTGGCTCAGGTACAGCCCTGAAGTGATTTCTGGATCTAGAACTAGGCAAAGGCCTTCATTCATTAACAACAAATCCCCTGTAATGTTTCTTCCAAGTGATAGTGTATTTTAGATTTGGTCTAGTATAAAGCAGAAATGTTGGTCTTATAAACAGGAGGACTAGTGTAGTACCAGTTATAGCATCTTGGGCAAGTTAATTAGCCTTTCTGGATTTCAGTTTTTTCATCTGGAAAGTATGGACAATAATTCCTGCTCCTACTTACATTATGAGGTTGTTGGGTGAAACAAATGAAATAATTAATGGGAAATCACTTTATATGCAACAGTGTATATGTATGTAAGGCATAATGAACATATTCCCATAAAGAATACAGACTGCACACCCAGGTACCCACCATCCTAGGTACCAAAATTTATAAGGGGAACAAATGAGCAGGGAACTAGATAAGAATTTTACCTTAATTGACCCCATAGATCTTTATAATTTGTGCAAGCCATGGCAGTTCACACATAGTTCAGGCAGCAAAGTCCCGTCCACAACAGCCTCCACAACAGCCAGCTAACCTTGACAGTCCACTTGATGGACTCCTTACCTGCTTCCTCATGCTACTGTTGCACTGGGTTACATTACCTCATCTCATTTATAACTCTTGAAGTAGCCAAGGGAGACAGAAGCATTGAAAGAAAGAAAAAAGAAGAGAAAAGAAAAAGCCAATACCATCTGAATTGTATATAAACTGCAATAACTGGGTTGCGTAGCATGTTCAATTCCTTTAAAGTAATATTCAGCCTCAAGCTTTTATATAGGAAGGTGAGCTTGAAAACCATAATCTGCTTATTTTTTAACCATCTACAGAGTGAAGGAAGCATTCAGTGCTACCCAACTGGCAGATTTCTCGAACATTCAAATTGAATTGTCTAAAAGCATTATTGTTACTTTTTTATTCATCTAGAACAACCATTTTAGATATAGAGGATTCCTAGCAAATGAACTGATAATACATGAAAGTTTCAGGTAGCACAATATTTATCTGAAATAGTTGATCAAAATGTGTTCAAGATTTCTTTTATCAATTTGTTTTCTTAAAATTGATCATGCGCTCAGATTTTTTAAAATCCAATTTGGGAGTTGGAAGGGATTTTAAGATCGTCTTGTTCATCCCTTTCATTTGACTAGAGGGAGGTAAGCCCAGTAGACAGTGGGGAACATCAAAATCATGCAGCAATGTACTCAGGTCTGAAGTCCAATTATTCCAATTTTAGGGCCAGAATTTTTGGAGAGCTAAGGGTTTTTATAGATCATTTGGTAAACACTTTACCATCATTTTGGTATTGATGAGCAGTTATGAGGAAGCTATGCCCTGTAGTGTGAACCCTTTCTCAAAACAAGCATATTACAAAAGTTTGGTGAATGTTGTTCCTTTCATCTAATACATCTGAATGAATGGACTGAAGTGAGTTCTCAGAAAACTTGTTGATCATTAAAAAGGCTGAAAGTGCACACACTTACTTGTCTTTCATGAAGCAGGGATAAGGAATTGCTTGAACCTGGACTGCTATTTCCTGGGAGTTCCTTCCAGTTTGCAATTCAATGATTGCTCTTTCAATACTATCCTGTAAATAAATAAAAGCCCTGCCATAGATCTGGTTGTGTGATGGAGAATTGTGTGGCCCTGGAGCCCAAATCTTGGTTCTTAGGCTTCTTGTGGTCTGTGCGGTCTTGAGACTCATGCGGATGGTATATTTTATGACAGGAGGAAGAAAGACATTTTCAGAGTCATAGCCTCTGTGCCAGCTTCTGTTAGAAGGAAGCTTAAAAATAACACCTAAAAATAAAATGGCAACAACAGCAGAAAGGTTATTTTATGGTTGACGTTATTCATTGTTTGGAGAGTACACAGAGGGGACAGCCAAACAGTCAATTGAGTTAGTAATGTGACAGTAGGTTCAGGTTCTTAATTTACAGAAAACATGGTTAATTGGAGGTGTCAACCTCAGAAATTCAAAGCTGGAGTTTAAGAATATAATCACCAACTAAGTAGACAGATTAAATGCACCATTCTAAGCCACTTATTAATATAAAAACACTTTTAGATAAATAATGACTGATTATGAGGATGGACTGAACTTCACTCTGTAACTGTGTAATCCTTTTCAATCTTAATTTGAAGTACACCAACAAAATTAGACATACTTAGAGATTATAGTTGGTTGCCTACATGAAAGGTTCTCTTTTCTAAGGACATCAGAGGACCTAAGGACCCCCACACTAGTTTTCTGAGTTCTGGATGAAAGACATGAGGAAAGAATTTGGCCAATTTTAGCACAAAGAGATGCTCAAACCCTAATAGAACAGCACTTACTTCCAAAGAGTTCGTTGCTTTTGTAGAGCCTTTTAGCCTCTCTCTCCATTTCATCTATGGTTTTTGCTGCCTGAATACGGTCATATAATACACAAGAGGAAATATTTACTGTCAGGGAAGATAGTGTGTTAAGCTGATCGATGATGTCAATGTTGTTCTCTAATTTCAGTCTTAGAATATCTAAAGAGGCAAAGCAAAAGAGACAAAAAAAATTATGGTCTTGATTCTGGTCATAATTAGATGAAATACTGATTTTTTGTAAATACTAAACTAGATTATAAATAACAAAAGGCTGCAGAATTTACTCTAAAAATATCTAGTATTCTACACCAAAGAAAATGGGTCGTTATGCAAATATTCATTGAGGAGCCAGGCTAGTTACAAATACAGTAAACCTAGGTTCTAAGAAAGATACAAGATAACTTAAAAGTATATTTTGTTACAATTTAATAACAAAGAACTAAGACGAATAAACTTTTAAAAATGTATCTACATGTAGTTAGGACAAAAACTATAAACCAGAGATGCGAGTTTAGAATAAACTAAACAGAAATGCCTGCTTTGTACACGGAATGTGAATGCACAAACTGAAACAAAGGAAAGTCTATGTAGAATGCATAGGATAAATAAACTGTATTATTACATAAGCTGTGATATAGAAACATTTAAGATACCTGAAAATATATGCCACATAGTTGTGAGTTTCTAATACTGTTTGACTTAAAATCTTATGTGTATATCTTAAAATTAATACTTTTGATATCTGTATTAATCTGACAAAATGATCAGGATTTTATTTTGGGTAATTACTCTGGAATAAAGGGGACTTAATTTCTCTTCAATTTTATGATTCTTTGTGAGGAAATCAACCGGGACAAAGGGTAAATATGAAATTGCAAGTTAACAAATCATTTGGCCAATTAAATTTTTACTGACTTGATCATCATGAATACTGAGAAGGCTGTGAATATCATAAATCCCTCCTTCACAGAACCCAGACATGTCTCTTACATCGTCCAAAATAGGACTAAATTTCTCACAGAAGACAACTTCTTCAATGCATTTCTCATTAGAATTTAAAGTGAAATGTTTTACTTGATGTAGATGTTGGTGGGGGAGGGGTAAATTGTGGTTGAACAGTGGCCTCCAGCGGCCACTGGAAATCAACACAACACCAAGGAATTATTTAGAAATTCTGGTAGACAGGATCATAAAAACACTTCAAGGGGTCAGAGTCCCCCGAATTCAAACTATATAACCTCTTCAATACTAAGTTACATGTGTAATTATACAAACATAAGAGTCTCAGTGCTACGTTCATTTTAATCTTATTTTAAATTCTTAGCCTCACTTCCTAGTTCAGAAGTTAGAAATGACAAAATTTATCTAAGAACTTTGCAGTTTAGCCCTGATGTGTTAATCAAATAGTTCCTTGCCCAAATGATACTTTTAGAGAGTAAATCCACTAGTACCTTTATTTAATCAAGCTGGGTTGACTATCGTAATATGTGTACAATCATATACAATACAAATATAGGCATAATTCTTCCCCAGTGGTTTAGAACCTAAATCATTTACGTCCCAGCAGTGCCAGGGAGGGGGAGGGGCATTTGCTCTGCTACTGCCAAATTCTGATGCTCTCAATCCGTTTCTCATACCCATGGTTGCATAGCAACAGTGAATCAGACACAGCCTGAATAAGATGTCTTGCATCCCTTAGGTAGAAGGTGGGGACATGGCAGAGGCAATGCATAAGTTTAGACAGCTTCCTTTGATCTTCTGCAGCCTCTTCCTTTTAAACGACCATGTGAGGAGGACCCAACCTTGAATACTGATTTCAGTGTATTTTCTTTTGAGTCTCCCCATTGCGTTTTTCTTGCTTTTGCTAACTCTGTATCTCTTCTAATTACATTCTGGGTTAGTCAAGTGATACTGAGGCCAGTGGAGATAAAAATGTTAAATGTAGCCATAAATAAATAATTTCATTTTCCCTTGTCCTTAAGGACTTGCCTTTCATCAAGTCACTAAAATAAAGTGCTCCCTTACTTCTAACAACCTACCTATGATTGAAGAAAAAAACTGCATTTATATTACATTATAATAATAATAATAATTTTTTTTTTGAGACAGGGTTTTACTCCTGTCACCCAGGCTGAAGGGCAGTGGCATGATCTTGGCTCACTGAAACCTCCACCCCCCAGGTTCAAGCAATTCTCCTGCCTCAGCCTCCCAAGCAGCTGGGATTACAGGCATGCACCACCATGCCCAGCTAGTTTTTGTATTTTTAGTAGAGATAGGGCTTCACCATGTTGGCCAGGCTGGTCTCGAACTCCTGACTTCAAGTGATCTGCCCGTGTCTGCCTCCCAAAGTGCTGGGATTATAGGCGTGAGCCACCACGCCTGGCCTACATTATAATTATTGAAACTAACTACAGACACTGGGCATCCAAATAAACATGACTGCTTGTAATTGTACAACTAACTCGGAAGAAGACAGGGGGGATATATCCAGGGTCTCATTTTTCTTTGAGTAGCTAGCTACAAACTAAGTACAGGAGAAAAGGGGGAAAATGTAATCATATGGAACAATGTTGTTTATATTTCCGACATGACTCATGAATAAAAGCTTTGTGAATTTGGACTCACCGAGTTCATCTATCTGTTTCAATAGTTCAACAGCATCGAGTCCCACGGAGAACTTTACAAAAACTTGCACAAAAGGGTTCCTTAGAGTATTCTAACAAATAATAATTAAAAATCAGTTTCAATACAAGAAAAATCATGTTTGACATTGTCTCTCTAATAACCACCACAGTGAAGTGCAGTAACCACAACTGGGCATTATCAATGCACTGTCTTGCAAAGGCTCACAGAGAAATCCTTGAGAAGAAAAGAGAAGACTGGGGGTTGGTAATGACTTGACAGGCTGGGCTGTTGCTTGTCTATAGATACAAATTGGTCAGCATGCACAGTGGCCAGATGTGACTACAATTATCAACATTAGAAATTTATATTCGATTTAACAGGATTTTTCCTCATGGCTATATTATTCCTTTTTAATGTATACTATACACAATGTTGTGATTCATGGTTGAACTTTGTTCACTTGAAACAAAACTCTTAAAAATCATGATGTCTCCATGGAATCTGACATCACAACTGATTTGTATTCAAGTTCTACTACTTCCTAGCCTGAAGCTTTTAGCAAGTACCTTTTCCAGTCTCAGGTAACCTTTTGGTGAAGTAGGTCTAAGAATGCCTCATCACATCAGAATAGTCCATTTCAATTATTATAATAATATTTTTGTACTGTCGTAAGTGCAACTATGTGAATATGAAAGAATAAATTGATGATAAAACTTTAAATTCTATCAATGGAAAGGCTGAAAAATTAAAAGAAAAACATAATTGCTTTAAAATATAAAGGCCTTTATAGCTATTTGCCAAATTAGAAGACATAACTTCTATCACTCTGGGAGTACTATTACCTAATATTTGTTGAGCTTTTATAATACCATGTGCTGGGCACCGTCTTATAGAGTTTAACTTGACTTTCTCACTTTGTTTACAACAACACTTTGAGGTAAGTGCTATTATTACCTCTAAGTAATAGATGACAAAGCTATGGCTAAAGAAGCTATGTAAATTCTCCTAAGGACACACAATTAATAAGGGCTAAGGGAAAAAATGAAGGAGAGAATTCAACTCAATTAAAGAAATGTTTTTTCATCATATGCATAAATTCATGGCCTGGTTTTTATGTAAGTGAGGCTTGATTGTCCTTTTAGAGCCCCGTTTGGTACAATATAGTCTCATGTCCTTCTTACCAGTGTCTTTTGTTTTATTGTCATGGGGATGAATGACTAAGAAAAACATATTAGTTGAGCACATATATAATAGAATTAGTTTGCTAAATCCATAGCTACTGAGGGTTCTAAAAGCAGCTGGTGGCATGTAGACTGATGGCTAGCTATCATGCAGCTACATGCTGTGATAACAGTCCTTTAAGATCTGTTTATCAGGAATTAGCTTCTGCATCTTGGAAAATCTGTATCAGAGCATCACTAACAAATAAAGTACTGTGTTAGTTGCAATGTGGAGACAATCCATTAAACCCTATTTCAATTCTCCCATCACTCCTTTTACAATCAATCATATGACATCTAATAATAGGTACAATGTATATTATTTGGGTGATGGATATGCTAAAAACCCTGATTTGATCAGTACTAATCCATGCATGTAGCAAAATTGCATTTGTATCACATAAACGTATACAAAATTTAAAAATACCAAAACACCAAATGCTTCCGCATATGTGATCTTCACAAGTCTGTCATTACCAATATACTAATTTTAGAGATCCATAAGCTGCAGTTCACGTACTTTAAGTCATTCACCTAAGGGTTCACAGTGGCAAAGCCAGTTCTTGTGCCAAAAGCTTAAAATTTCAAATTCTGTGCATATTTACAATATTAAGTATTTCCTCAATAATTGAAAATAATTAATTTTGCTCTGGACAGAATCAAGATCCTTCCATTAGATGATGATCCCTTTATGAACACAATCTCAGAGATTCCAGCAAATTACAGTACTTTGAAACTATTATGTATAGAACACATCCTGTTAATTCACCACTTTAGCTAACAAAACTTTTCTTAAGAAAATCATGTGTGGCTTTTTTTTCTCCTCCTGGAGAAAAAGTCTTAGGAGAAAATAGCAATGTGTTGTTCAGGAAAATATATTTGTCATGAAGTACTATCTAAGTAGCCTTCGTTTTCTGAGACTCACTAGAAAAGGCCACTTAAAATGAGCATGCTTAGAATTAGAACCAAAAATTAATAGGAAATTGTAGGGAAGACATTTGATGAAAAGTTTATGTTATTAAATGTCTATTTTAGAAATTTATTTAATCATTTATGATAAAATTTGGGTTGTAATTATAACTATGCATTGTTAGTCAAAACAAAGACTGAATAAAAGCACCTTTGGAGTATAATTTTTCTGACCATCTCATATCATATAATATCCTCCATTCTAAGTTTAACTTCCTAAGCATGATCATACAAAAGGGCATTTTTTTCCCAAAAATATTTTAGGGCTCCATTACTCTTCCAAGGACCTCTCTTTGATATGCAAGCCAGTCTCTTGAAGCTCCTAGGTTGTCACCATTCCTGCCAATTTTCTTTTCTCCAACTGATTACTGGGCTAATTCTGCTGCTCCATCTTCAGTTGCCAATATCTCTGTGATTGGAACATTTCCCCACATTATTTGCATCATCTTCAGAAATTCCTGCCTTTTTTTTTTTTTTTTTTTTTTTTTTTTTTTTTTTGAGATGGAGTTTTGCTCTTGTTCTCCAGGCTGGAGTGCAGTGGCGCAATCTCAGCTCACTGCAACCTCCACCTCCCGGGTTCAAGCGATTCTTCTGCCTCAGCCTACCGAGTAATTGGGATTACAGGCGCCCGCCACCACATCTGGCTAATTTTGTATTTTTAGTAGAGATGGGGTTTCTCCGCATTGGTCAGGCTGGTCTTGAACTCCCGACCTCAGGTGATCCGCCCTCCTCAGCCTCCCAAAGTGCTGGGATTACAGGCGTGAGCTACCGCACCTGGCCTAGAGCACTTTTTCCAATTATAACTTTTGCTTCCTTAAGTGGCCTTAAACGTAAATTCAGATAAATACATTAACGAGAACACCTTGTGTATAACATGTCAAACTGAATTTGGAATTTATTAACACATGTGTCATAAATTTCTACCATGGAATTCCCCAAGTTTAATGTTCTCTAGCCTATTGGTATTTTAGGAATTCTGGTTAAGATAGCAAAGGAGAGTAATTTAAAGGAGAGAAATCAATAACAAACATTTTTGTAGCATTTTAAACTTTTGAAAAACTGATTTACATCACTAGTTATGTCTCTAGATCAACTTGTAAGATGTCTTCTCTGAATTACAGACAGAGGAGCTGCAGTACCAGAGGTGAAGTTAGCCAATTATGAATATGAGTGATAGATCAGTTACCCTGTCTCAGACCTTCTCTCTGGAAGAGAGGCAATTTAATCTGTTGAATACGGAAAGTTACCCTCTTCCCATTCACATATTGAAGGCAATTAAAATCTCAAAGAATTCAAATTCCTACTAAGTTGAATGACAGAAGCATCTCACACCTGGAGCATTGGAATTGCCTGGTTTAACAGATGGAAGGAATTCATGAAAAGTGGCGACTTATCCATCCACTCTTGAGATTTTTCTCTTAATTCCGCCAGCTGTCTCAGAGTTACATTGGACTTAATGACAAAGAAACAAAAGAAGTGTGATCCATTAGTATTTTGTCTATATTTTAACAAGGTATCTTAAGATTGTTCTGTTACGTAACTTCAAAAGACAGTTCTAAAACATGAAGTTAGTACAAAAAATTGTCAGAAATTTCCCACATGGTCAAAAGTTTCAAATGACAGCTTTCATAGGGTCAAGTTCATTTATAAAAATTCTGGATAATTTAGGGTTTGATTCATGTCCAGAGTGAGTTTATAGCCAAAATGAAAGCCTGACTTCTGGAGTTCTTACCAGTTTTTCATTTTCACCAACGATACACTTAACTTTACTATTAAAGAAACATCCTAGTTCGAGGATAGCAGAAGGATATTCTCAGGTATTGCTGCTGAGAATAGATGTTAGAGGTATTTGGAAAGCAATTTGACAATGGCTATTAAAATAAAATACAATATCCTTCAACCCCTCAATTCTGAACATTCATCTTATTGAAATAAAAATACTGCTACATAACACCAATACACAAGAATATTTATTGCTACGTTGTTTATATGAGCAAGAAAAAAAAACACACACACACACAAAACATTGGAAACAAAATTAATGCCCAACACCTGATGATTGGATGAGTAAATTCGGTGTTATAAAAAAAAATGTGCAATCTCTAAAAAGAATGAATTAAATTATACCTATTGAGTTGGAAAAATTTTCACAATGTATTCTTGTATGAGAAAAACTATATATAAAAAAGGATTAAAATGCAGTATCATTTTAATGCAGTGACCTCAAAGAACTCTGCTTATGAATATATGTGGTATAATAATCTATAAAGGATTGGAGTAATAGAATAAATTATAGGAAGATGCATATATGAATGCTAACATACATTAGTTTATATGAAAGGAAGAATAGGATCAAGAGAAGAGGAAAAGGGGAGGTGAGAACCAAATACAAAAGGGGGAAAAAAAAAAGACCACGCTTAAAACATAAGCTCATATGCTGCTGAGGTTGTGAAGAAAAAGGAACACTTATACATTGTTGGTGGGAGTGTAAATTAGTTCAGCCATTGTGGAAGACAGTGTAGCAATTCCTCAAAGACCTAAAGACAGAAATACCATTCGACTCAGCAATCCCATTACTGAGTATATATCCAAGGGAATATAGGTCATTCTATTATAAAGATGCATGCATGCATATGTTCATCACAACCCTATTCACAACAGCAAAGAATCAACCTACATCCCTAACAATGATAGATTGGATAGAGAAAATGTGGTACATGTGCACCATGGGATACCACACAGCCATAAAAAAGAATGAGAGCATGCCCTTTGCAGAGACAGGGATGGAGCTGGAGGCCACTATCCTTAGCAAACCAACACAGGAATAGAAAATCAAAAACCACATGCTCTCACTTATAAGCAGGAGTTAAATGATGAGAACACATGGACATAGAGAGGGGAACAGAAGGGTGGAGGGTGGGAGGAGGAAAAGGATCAGGAAAAATAACTAATGGGTACCAGGCTTAATACCTGGGTGATAAAATAATCTGTACAACAAACCCCCATGACAGAAGTGTACCTGTGTAACAAACCTGCACTTGTAACCCTGAACTTAAAATAAAAGTTAAAAAAAATCAACAAATAATTGTTTATTTAAATTGAAAAACAAAGTTCATATATAACTCAATTTATGCAAAACTACATAGGAATATATAGTCAGTAAAGCAAATAAGGTATTAAATCACAGTTTTTATAAAAATGGACAGAGATTAAATTGAATATTCTTTGATAATAATGATCGCTGTCCATTATTCTGTAGCATATAAAAATAATGTTATGTTCATATAATTATAGTTGAATGGCCAAGTAATGGTAAAACAGAGATTTTTCTTTTACTTTAGCTTCGTCATTTTAAAAGTACTAGGTTTATAAATTCAAATAATTAAAGCCAACTTTAAAGTGAGAGGGAAATACTATTACGGTTAAATGAAGTAAATGGTAAGTATAGTTAATAATGTTGTCTTATTCGACATCTATCTTCTATATAAATGAGACGTTAAATTGTACAACTAAATATGAAGCCAAGAATCTATACTTCAGGGATTGTTTTTGTTCCAACTAGTTATATAATGCTCAATATTACTTTTTCTAGTACAATAATTTTTACATACTTTGAAAGTTAGACACCAGTTGCAGAGGACTTTTCTGCTTTTTGAGATAAATGGAAAAATCTGAGGTCTTGCTTCAACTAACCTCATTCTCAAATGTTAACATGGTTCATTTCTCTTCAAAGGGCTCCCACCCAATCTGTACTGCTTGCACATATCCAGGGCAGAAGTTGAGAATTTTACTAACAGTTTCAGAAAGCCAAGGATAATAATAATAGTAGGTAAGATAGAAAGAAATCAGTCAGCTAAAGTAAATTTGGAAGTTGACTACTTTAAAAAACATCTTAATAGTCAAAATAGAAACTGAGTTATAATGGTCAAACCTTTTCCATTATTGCCTTTGTGACTGGGTTATATGGTGCATACAAAATTCTTCCCAACAACATAGGTTTCAAGAAAGCCCAAATCACAGGTCCAGCGGGCATGTTAATGATGTCTTTATAAAGGGAGAAGCAAAATGGTGCTGGAAGAAAAAAGTGAAATAAAACCATTTAATAGATGTACTTCAAATCCATTTCCTCATGGCAAATTGACAGAGATTATTCTTATCACACCCACAAATACATGCTCTAGTACTTCCTATATTATTAACAGATGTGAGGCATCTGGTGTCAAAGTAAGAAAGCACAGTAACAAATCTTTTTTAGGTGAGAAAGTTTAACCCAATAAGCAAGCCCAGAGTAAGTGATGGCATTTTGCCAGGAGGAAATAGAAAACGTGAAAGCCACATTTCAGAATGGCTAACAGATTCATTTCCCGGCATTTACTTTTTTAAAAAATACACAAAAACCAACCACTGGGATAGTACCAGATACATAAGAGCTGTTCAATAAATGCTTGGTGAATGAATAAAAAGATGAATAAATGAATCCAGTTGCTATACTAAACACCCATATATTATTTGAATGAGCTCACTCATCACATTTTGCATCTCCAAGTTTATAGAGCAAGTAAATGGTTTTGATGTGCCACTAGACATTTACAGTTCTGCTGCAGTCATGCAACTCTACCATGTGTGATAAAAATTCTAATTCTAGAAAGTTAGGAAAAAAATTTCAACCCAAACAGATTTAAGGCAAGTTTTTATATTGTCTAGAAGGCTCAGTGATGACTGACAAAATCTAAGTGTAGTATTGTAGTTAAGAGAATAGTCTTTGTAGCAGAGTACCTGGGTTCAAATGACAGCTCAGGCACTTTCAAGTTGAGCGACACTGGCCAGGTTACTTACCCTCCTTGTACTCCACTTCCCCGTACTAAGATGAGTTAATGTATATAACATTCTTGACATGTGGTAAGTGCTGTATAAGTATTTTCTATTTTTATTCTTGGGGAAAATTAATACTTCATTTATCATAAAAAACTAAGACAGAATAGACAGTATTCTTATTGTCATTAAGGGCAACTGTCATGCTTATTTTAAAGTATACTCACTGGTATTTATGGGAATTCCATATTTTGAAGCAATTTGCTCTTTAGTTAATTTATAAGTCAAAAAATCCTTGGTGTGGTTGCCTTTTGGCCTCTGGGAAGAGGGCAGCATGGAAGTTAAATATTCAGTGGTAATTCCTTGAGAACATAATGCTTGGGAGATGGTGCTAAATGATCCTTGCGGTGTGTTCATTCGGTTGCTTCTGTACATTGCCTGTGAGACAAAAATCCACAATTTATTGACACTATATGAGCTTTAGAAGCTACTGAAAACAACAGAGAAAGAGAACCTGATAATACTTAGAGTATCCTTACAGTTTCCATAATTCCTTTTATATGTTTATTCCAAATGTAAATGAAGAACAATAAACTTCACTAATTAAAGTGGCAAAAATTGTTGCTAGGTAGAAGACTTTTCTTGTAGGTGTTGTTTTTTTTTTTTCAATGTACTACGATTGAAGCTGAATGTATTATAACTACTCAATATGACAGAAGGCATTTTTCAACAAGAACATTACTGGGTGACTTTGCTACCTGTGTTAATGGAACACTTCTGGGCAGATGCATTTGCTTCAGGGATCTCATTTTGTCTAGCAGCGGATGTGTGCCAGAAGCCATCTGATTGAGAATCTCTTTTAGTCTTATGAAGAGCTCCATCATCTTTTCTACTGGCTTTTGATCTTTCCTCGGGAAAAACACCTAACAGAAACAGAATAAAAATAAATGCTTTATGTGGAAAAATTGAATCCTCATGCATTGTTGGTAAGGTTGTAAAAAGGTACAGCCACTTTGGAAAACATTTTTGAAGTTTATTAAATAGTTAAATGTAAATTTAACACTCAACCTGACAATTCCATTCCTGGGCGTTTACCTAAGAGAAGTGAAAACATGTCCACACAAAGATTTGTATGTGAATGTTTATAGCAGCATTATTCATGATAGCCAAAAAGGGAAAACAATCCAGGTGAGTGGACAAAGTATATATTCTTAAAATGGAATACTATTTGGCAATAAAAGGAAATGAAATACTGATACATGTACAATATGTATGAAACAAAAAAATTATATTAAGTGAATGAATCCAGGCAAAAAGACCACATATTTCATGATTCAATTTATATGTAACATCTTTTTAAAAAGGCAAATCTACAGAGACAGAAAATAGATTAGAAGTTGCTTGGTCTAGAGATTGAAATGAGACGTAACTGCAAATAGACATGAGGTTTCCTTCGGAAGTAATGGAAATGTCCTAAAATTAGATTGTGGTAATAGTTGCACAATTCTGTATATTTACTAAAAAAATCATTGAGTTAATCACGTAAAATGAGTGATTTTTATGGTATATAAATAATACCTCAATAAAGTTGCAAAAATAGATGATTTTATAAGTCATAAAGGCAAATGTCAACTACATATTTCTTCATGTATACTATTGCTCAAAAATGATATAATATGCACCTAAAAATTAAAATAAAACTGTCAAAAGGCTTACATGATTTATCAGGCTAAGTCATTTTAATCCCATAATGCTTATGTGCTACAAGAAGAAACATTGAAAATGTTTTAAAATTTTAATGTAATTTTTTTATCCTCTTATTTCATTTATTCAGGAACATGAATTGAGTGCCTGCTGTGTTCCCAGCACTGGGTGAGGTGATGGCTATGCAGTGGTGCTGAAGCTGGCACCATCTCGGTACTCACAGAACTTTGATTTATTAGGAGGAACAGATATCAAACAAGCCAATGAACCAAAGGCTGGGGCATATGAGAAGGTAGGGAGTGTTTAGCTAGGAAATCAAAGGAGACCTTTCCAAAGCAAAATCTCAAAGAATGAGAAAGAAGATACCATTGGAAGAACAAGAAGAGGAAGGGCATAGGCAGAGGGGCAAAGCTGTTTGAGGTCCCTGAGAGAAAACCTGTGATATTTCTAAGGAAGTCAAAGACCAAGATTTTGAGCACAAGATTCAGTTAGAGAGGTAGCTTTGTGTTCGTATCTCCCACACCGCCCATCTCTCAGTCATGAAGATATGGTTACCTCAATAGCAGAGCTCCTGATTCCAATCATATTTTAAAAATTAGAACCAACATTTTTTTCTATTTTCTATTGCAGTTCTGCCAGAATTCTAGGCATTCCCACATTAACGTGAAATAAATTGGCATGCCGACGTTTAACGGCTAGACTCAACAGCAAATATTTAGTTTGATATCTGCTCTGTAGAGGCATTATAAAATTAGAGTTAAAATTTTAGGCGAAGTAATAATAATAATTTCATGTCATATGCATTGTAGGTTATAGTTTATGTAAAATAACCATTGGCTGAGTTAATGGGTATTTGCTTCATTTCCCTATGGGCCAGACACTGTTCTTTGCATTTAAAATATTTCAGTGAACAAAGAGGCCCTTGTGGAACTAACATACTAGTGGTGCAAACGGCAAATACATTTTAAAAATGGGCGAAGCACGATGGCTCACACCTGTAATCCCAGCACTTTGGGAGGCCAAGGTGTGAGGATCACTTGAGGTCAGGAGTTCAAGACCAGCCTGGCCAACATGATACAACACGTTCCCTATTAAAAATACAAAAATTAGCCGGGTGTGGTAGCACACATTTGTAATCCCAGCTACTCAGGAGGCTGAGGCACAAGAATTGCCTGAACCCAGGAGGTGGAGGCCGCAGTGAGCCGAGATGGCACAACTGCGCTCCAGTCTGGGTGGCAGAGAAAGACTCTGTCTCAAAAAAAAAAAAAAAAGTTTAAACATGAAAATTTAATAAAATATATAGTTGGCTGGAAGCAAAACAGAAGCCAGAATAGGAAAAGGGGATTTGAGAGTGCTGTAGGTAGCACTGGTTGCATTTTAAATAGGGTGGTCAGGGTAGACCTTACTGAAAAGGTCAATGTTAAGCAAAGACAAAAAAAAAAATAGCCTTGCAAATCATGTGAAGGGTTGTCTCTGGAGTTGTGCCACACAGCAACTCTGGAGCCAGGGTCCAGAAAGTAGCCAAGTAAGAAATGAGATTTTAGTGATGAGGAATCATTGTGCAGATCATAAGGCACTTGTAAAATTTGGGGGTTTACTTGAATCAAATGGAGATCCAGTGGAAAGTTTTGAGCAGAAGGGTGATATAATGAGACTTTTAAAAGGATCAGTCAGGCTGCTTGCAAGGTGCTAGGGAGAGGGGTAGAGGGTAGGTGTGGAAGCAAGGGATATGGTTAGGAGACCACTGAAGAAATATAGGCGTGAGATGACAGTAACTCAGAACAGGATTATTTATAACTAGTCCAAAACATTTTTATCCCTGTGGCTATGTCTCAAAAATATGTCAGCTATTTCCTTTCGATTGTGTTTACTACAGAGAAGGATAATTCTTCAGTGTTTTTAAGAACATGTAAATATTTTTGACCCAGGTTAAATTTGGGTGAACATAGGTGCTTAATTTTCCTATGTTTATATTTTTCTTTCGGTTATTTAGTAAATAAGTACTCATAGAGCATCTGCATATTGCAAGATGAAGTCAATGCTGACTTTACTAAGCTCTTATAACAACCATTTGTTTTTCCTTCTGGGTATGTAATGGTAGCCTCTATCTAAATTGATGAAGGAAACAGGAAATTTTTTTTTTAAGAACGCCAAAAAAAGCCTATTTTTAATTAAGAAAACCCTTTTTTCTAATCTTTTTTAACCCTACCAACTTCATGTCTGTTCACTGTTAAAAAAAATAATAATTGCAACATTTGCATTTAACACTTTTGAGATACAACATTTGTATTTCACAGTAACAGTACGTATTAAATTTAATAATTGGTCTCTGATACACAAACCGAGAGTTAGTAAGGAATAATATCAGTTTCCACATCTATAAAACGTGCAAAATTGCAATAAATGATCTCTAAGGTTGCATTTAGCTTTAACATAATGCAATAATTCCAAAAGCTGAATAAATGGATCTCATCCCTCATAGTATCAGAGAACATAAATGTATAATTAAATAGTTTTATATAAACCATGAATATAAACATATTTAACCAGCAGCAACTTGCCTTGTATGTGAAGTTGTAAATGTTTAAGTAGTGCAGAAGGGTGAGTCCGATGAGGTAAGACTGCCGGGATCTCTCTGAAAGAGACAGGTTGCAGAATTCTTTCATTGCATCTTCTAGTTTGGGAGTGGTGATATTAGTATCACAGGAATGTAGCCAGAACACCTGAGAAATAATCTGCAAATGGAGGAAGAAAAATATTTCAACTGTGAATCATTCGAGAGTCAACTGTTCATTTTGTGAGGTTTTCTGTATACTCTAAATTTTAAACTAAAACAAAAGGTCCTCAAGAATCAAACAACTTTTCATCTAAAGCACTAATTACTATTAATAAAACAATAGAGAATTAATAGTTCACTTAAGAAATAAGATGGGAGGCCGGGCGCGGTGGCTCACGCCTGTAATCCCAGCACTTTGGGAAGCTGAGGCGGGTGGATCACGAGGTCAGGAGTTCGAGACCAGCCTGGCCAACATGGTGAAACCTCATCTCTACTAAAGATACAATAAATTAGCCGGACGTGGTGGCGGGCGCCTGTAATACCAGCTACTCGGGAGGTGGAGGCAGGAGAATCCCTTGAACCCTGGAGGTGGAGGTTGCAGTGAGCTGAGATTGCGCCATTGCACTCCAGCCTGGGAGACAGGGTGAGACACTGTCTCAAAAATAAAAGAAAAAAGATGGGGAAAAAAGAGACAAGGAGACATTCAGGATGGCCCCTGGATTTCTTGCCTGAACAGCTGTGTGAATGATGATACCAAGAAAGACAAGCGGTTTGGAGTAAGTTTGGGGAAAACATTAGTTTAAGACTTTGCTCCCTGACTGGGCGCGGTGGCTCACGCCTGTAATCCCAGCACTTTGGGAGGCTGAGGCAGGCGGATCACGAGGTCAGGAAATCAAGACCATCCTGGCTAACACAGTGAAACCCCGTCTCTACTAAAAATACAAAAAATTAGCCGGGCGTGGTGGCGGGTGCCTGTAGTCCCAGCTACTCGGGAGGCTGAGGCAGGAGAATGGTGTGAACCCAGAAGGCGGAGCTTGCAGTGAGCGGAGATTGTACCACTGCACTCCAGCCTGGGCAACAGAGCATGACTCCGTCTCAAAAAAACAAAAACAAAAAAAAAAAACTTTGCTCCCTTTAAAATCTCACTCTTAATAAATTCAAATTGCATTTAATTTTTGTAATCATTAAAAGTTATAATCTTAGGCAATATACTCTGTGGGTCCAGAGATGTAAAGCAAAGAAAAAGAGCTTCAGATCCTACAATCATGTGAATCACCCATCTTGAACAGTAATGCTCCTGTAGATAGTGAGGTATGATTACGCAAAATAAGATGTCATCTTTATTGCCACCGAGTTGAAATAAAGAGAAAAGCGTATAACATTCAAGGCCATAGGAACTTTTCACTCTTTCCTCTTGAAAGTAATAAGAATGTAGACTCTCCATTTACATGTTTTATTTACTAAAATGAACCTGCTCTATAGAAGCCAAAAACTTGATTGCTGAAATTATATCTTAGGATCAAATAATCAAAAGGTGAGATTAAAGAGAAAAGATCAATGAATATTATCTACTAGTACAGTAAAGGCAAAGCTGTTTTAATTTTTGTATGGGGGAACCAATTAAAATGACAAGAGATAGCTGCAATATTTTTTAAGGGGAACCTTAAAGGCTTTTTAGAAACTATCCAATATTGGAAAATAACTGGGCTGTGCTTAGAAATGACACACTCTGTCACACATAAGGTTTGAATGGATGAGGCCTTAAGCTCTGCAGCTCTTTTGGAAAATTTCCATGACACTTCCAGACAATGGACTTGGAAAAAGAATAAAAGATAAGACATTTTGAGTGGAAAACCCTATTACCAGCATATGAAGAAATGACATTATTCATTTTCACATCAAAAAATATTTACTACAACCACAAACTTACCCTTAGTTCCCTTGACCACATCTATTGTATATGCTATGTCTTGCTGTAGGACTTTTAAAAAGTAAAAACGAATATCCATTTTAATTTTAGTTGCAAGCAATAGTAAGTAGTCTCCATATATTTTCCCCCAATTAGGTTACTGAAGTTTGACTTTGATAGCATTTGAGTAGGTACAAATTCAACTCAGACAATGTAATTGCGACAGTGAATATAATTCTTTTTTTTTTTTTTTTTTTTGAGACGGAGTCTCGCTCTGTCGCCCAGGCTGGAGTGCAGTGGTGCGATCTCAGCTCACTGCAAGCTCATTGATTGAGGAAGCCATCTGGGGGTAAGGAAAAGGAAAGAACAAATGGGGCATGGGAAAGGACAAGGAAAAATAAAGAAAAAAGGGACACATAGTGATAAAATTCTTGCTTCAGAATTTTTCTTCTATCTTTAATGAGGCCTCCAGGTTTATCACTTGCATAGAAAATTCACCAGATTAGCATGCAACTTCTCAGTGTTTAACTGGTAAGCGCTCAACAAATGCTAAATGCTATTTAAATTTCTAAGAACTGCATATAAGTACAAACACATGACACCCCACCTCAGCTCTGTTATCAGGGATGGGAATGGCCAGCAACTTGTCAATAGTCCTGTTGGACATTCCTGTTGTTCTCCTTAAATCTTCTTTCAGCTCTTCAACATTTTTAAACATTTCTAGTAACTGACCTGCAAGAAGAAAAGTGTAAAAAGAAAACACATGTTGGTTTGTCAGGTCACTCTTTTTAGTATGACTAACATAGAGAAACCTTCTAGACTAAGACATACGTGCCTTCTCAGGGGCAGATGTCTCCCAGTTTTGGCAAACGTTGCATATTTAGGATCTATTTCTATCTGATTTAGGTTTGTTCTTATTATTATATCATAAACCCGAGGTAACAGATTGCTCTGAGTTATAAATTTTCCTTAGGTATCTACAAGTCAAGGTTTATTTAAGGGAAAATATGCTTTCCTCAAAGATTTTGATCACATAATGCACTAAATAAATATCTCTCCATTTGATTTAAAATATCACACAGATTCAATATGTTTTTTAATCTGGGATCATGTAATATTGTCAATTTAGGACAAAGTTTGATAAATCCACACATAATGCCACAGAGCATTTTTCTTTAACTACAGTCACACTACAGTTATAAAGGGTTTTTACAATCATTATCTCACTTTTAAATAGGATGTGTTTAACTTCAAACTCTTTTAGGACGGTGATTATAATTCTTTTATTTCTGGGTCATTTATGGCACAATAAACAATATTTAGATTTTGGCAGATTGTAATAATCATCCTGCAAATGCCTTTCCATCTAAGTATCCTTCATGCAAATATATCCTTTTATTTTTGAATCTAGTGCCATTCCAATTTTGTGGCTGCCCGTTGTCCAAAATTCTGAACGCCTTTCCTTTCAGTATTGAGGAATTATGCAAAGAAGAAACGTATTGCATGATACCTCATGCTTGGAATACTAATAGAAAGTTCTGAATTGAGATTTCTGTAGACAGCAGTGCATCCTTTTGGTTTTTTTTCCGTCAGGTTATTTTCACAGAAGCAAGTAAATTTCATTGTTGCCCTTGCAGCTGACTATGGGATGCACTTTAATATATCAGAGAAACGAAAGGTGAATGGTCTAACTAGTTAAACTTTTGAAGATCTTTTTGCTGTGAAATCAGATTTCCCTGTTTCATTCTCTGCTAGCTTTCTGTGTGTTTACTTTAGATTTGAATGGTTATATTTGAATGCTTCAGGTTTCTCATGTGTAAGGGCAGATAGCAAAGGGAGTTTGGTTGGGAACTTCAAAAAAGCCTTCTTCAACTGCAGCGTGAGAATCACATGCATTCTAATAAGACAAGATTTAAAATGTGGATGGGGAAACACCTGGCTTTTCAGAAGCATCTGCACTGTTATTGACATGCAGCATGGCTTCTATGATCGGTATTAACTGAGTGATATTTTCCAAGTAATTCATTTGCAGTGCCTGTTCTAGAAACCTGGAACAAAACAGAAAAGAAGAAATTCAACTAAGTATATCAATATTTTGAAAGAGATTTCACCAAGGAAGAAGACAATGGAAAAACTTACTGATCCATATTTAAATTAATTTTGCTTGGATCTCCAGTCAGCAAATCTCTCACTTTTTTAGATATGACATTGTCATGGTACAGTAAGCTGGCTGCTATTTCGGTGCCCAGCTCTGCTGCTTCGAGGAGTTGCAGATCAAACTCACTGTCTTCACACAGGCTTCCAAAGCTCATATCAGAGAGTTGGCATGACTTCTCTATCAAACTGAAAGTTTCAGATTCACAAAGAAGTTCGGTCAAGTTTCGAAGTTGAGACAGCTTTCCAAAAAGGCAAAAGAGTGGGAAATAGATTAGTTACATTTTTCTACATATATAGTAGTTGATAATAAGCAACCACAATCGATTTCCTTTAAGAAAAACATTCTGCCTATGTATGTGGTTAGTTGGCATTTGGCGTTAGTTTTATTATGAAGTACTACCCTCTGTCATTTGAGTTTATCATTCTCATAAGAACCTGGTAAAACTTTTGGGCCTATTAGACCTGTCTTTCTCTGTGGAGTCACAGGTTTAAAAAATGGAGTTTAGTTTTATCCAGCTTAACTCACAAATACTTTGACTAATTTTATATTTTGATTTATATTTTAAATCATATGTAAGGGCAGATAAAAAGCAGGTTTGTTTTAGAACGTTTAAAAAGTATTTCTCACACCCATTAAGATGACTACTATTTAAAAAAAAAACAAAATAACAAGTGTTGGAGAAGATGTGGAGAAATTATAACCCTTGTGCACTGTTGGTGGGAATGTACATACACACACACACACACACACACACACACACACAGAGTGGTATATTATTAAACCTTAAAAAGGAAAGAAATTCTGACACAGGCCATAACATGAATGAACCTCGAGGATACTACGCTAAGTGAAATAAGCCAGTCTCGAAAATGAAAGGTGAATGGTCTAATACTATATGATTCCACTTATATGATGAGGTACCTAGAGTTGTCAAATTCATAGCGACAGAAGCAAAATGTGGGTTGTTAGGGGCTGGGGAAGTAGAGGATGAGGAGTTGTTTAATGAATATGGAGTTTCAGTTTTACAAGATGAAATGAGTTCTGGAGATTAGTTGTACAACAATGTGAATGTACTCAACACAACTGCACTATATAGTTAAAAATGGTTAAGATAGTAAATGTTATGTTTATTTTACCACAATTCTTATTTTTATTTTTATTTTTTGAGACAGGGTCTCACTCTGTCACCCAGGCTGGAGTACATTGGCACGATCACAGCTCACTGCAACCTCGGCCTCCAGGCTCAGGTGATCCTCCCACCTTACCCTCTTGAGTAAGTAGCTAGGACTACAGGCATATACCTGCACTCCTGGCTAATTTTTTGTATTTCTTGTGGAAACAATGGAGTACATTGGCACGATCACAGCTCACTGCAACCTCGACCTCCAGGCTCAGGTGATCCTCTCACCTTAGCCTCTCGAGTAAGTAGCTGGGACTACAGGCATATACCTGCACTCCTGGCTAATGTTTTGTATTTTTTGTAGAAACAGGGTTTCACCCTGTTGCCCTGGCTGGTCTCACTCTTGAGCTGAAGCCATCTGCCGGCCTCAGCCTCTCTGAGTGCTGGAATTACAGATGTGAGCCACTGTGGCCAGTCAACAATTTTTAAAGGTTAACAAAAAATTTTAAAAGCCTTTCTTGAACTGCAGCATGAAGATCACATTCATTCTAATAAGACTGTATTTAAACTATGGATGAGAAGACGCCTGATTTTTTGGAAGTGTCTGCACCGTTATTGACGTTATTTTCTCTCTTAGGTATTACAGGATACTGGGTGTTTTTGTCTTTCAAAGTGCTTTAAAAAGTGCTTTTTAAACCCTTTTAAGGGTTTAAAAATCCCACACCCGGAGGAAAAAGAGGAAAATGAAAATCAAATAATTTCCTATCCTGTCAATGATATTCCTCTCACTATCAGTTCACTGTGTTCTATGTGTTCTGAGAATATATTCCATGCCCTACATCCTGGGGAAAAAATAATATGTGCCCCTGGGAGAGAAAATTCTATTGTGCTTGGAGGCTACCCTAGAGCTGTTTCTTTTAAGAAGGGAAATAAATTGGAACAACATCCTAAGAAACAAATATATGTGTCATTCATTGCAGCTCAGTTTCCAATCAGAAGTTAGTTTGACCAAAATGAAGTATTTTATGGTACCGGCAAATGTTTGGGAATATTTATTTCTATGTTATCAAATAAGAAAGGCACAATGATGTGTCTTTAATGAGAGGTTTATAACTACACATAGGTTATAGCAATTAAATGTTGGTGATCTTAGATAGTAAATATCAATGGTCTATTTTCCATTGTACTTAATATTATAGTTGACCTCTGGGTTTGAACTATTCAAAAATAGGTTTATATGTACAAAAATTCTACTTACTAGTGTTATTGCTATGAGAGATTTTCCATTCTGGAATAGACCCAATCACTGTACCACCTATAACTGCATTTGCCACTCTAGTCTTTCTTTTGATTTTCCAGCTACTAGCTATGATTAAACCTGTAATAAATGGAGTGAAGCCTCTATATTACATTCTCCAGTGAGTTTTTTGTGGTAATTTATTAAATAAAAAGATAAATTCTGTTGGGCTAATATATTTGTTTTAATTGAGCTTTGAGGGTGTTGTACATTTGAATGACTTTTACCCAGTAGATACTGAAATATGTTTTTTTAATTATAAGTTTGGTGTACATATGTGGGAAACCAGCAAAGGTCCATATAGTATAGTCTTGGCTTAGTGAGATAAAAGTTACAGAAGAGGACATTGGAAATCTAGCCACACTGTGGCTAATAGGCTTGGTTCTCTGAAATAAAAGTATAATTCAGGGCCAATAATGTGGAAGGCATTGAGAAGCATATCCACCAAGGAGCAACATTATGGTCATTTCGTCTTTGTTATTACTTACTACTTTATTCTGAGAACAATACAGGCATTAAAGTTCTAGAAGCTTCACAGATCATTAATCATCAACATAAATTCAGTGAATTAGAATTCTTTCTCAAAAGTATGTGTCAACTTCAGATTGCAGATTTGCCAAAGCTTCATGTAGAGCCCTTCTCTCTTTCATCACGAGTAAAAGTTCAGGTTTAAAATAGAACAACAGATGACTAATGCCATTTCCAGCTGTGACTGAATTCTCCACTGCCTGATGCTTTTCAAATGTATCTGAATCAGAATCGTAAGTGACATGATGGTACTGACCTCACAATAGCAATGGGCATAAAATGATAAAGCAGCAATATTCCTGAGCTCTTGGTGGGTAAATAGAGGGAAAAATGAGTCTATTTAAAATTTTACAGGTTTTACAATAAAAATATTGTGTTATTTGTATTTCTGCCCAGTACGGGAACACCCACTTTATGCATAGCTCCCTAATCAGAAAGTTATTCTTCCCATCAAAGCAACTGGAAAGAAAAAAGATAAAACAATGAAGGGAGGAGAAAACACAAAAGTTCAAGAAGAGCAGAATGTTCCGGCAAGGAGAAAAAGCTGGGAAAAGTCACCAATGAATGCCAGCGTTCACCACCATCTTAGGAATATCATGAATAAAGCGTTAGATTGGGTGTGCCCTAACTGATGGTCACAAGCATGATACTAATTATCAGGGTGAACAAAGCAGGGGAGTAACAGCATCAGTAACTGTGAAACTCTAGGAGTTTGTCTTCATTCTTTCAGTGATAGGTACTGAGTGTTTCCCATGTGTCATACCCTATGCCAGGTGCTGGGGATGCAATGGTAAAGGAACAGACCTGGCAATATTCCTCATGGAGCTTGTGGTCTAGGACTGAATGGGTCCCGTCAATTTCAAATAACAGCCATGCTTGTTATAAATGATGATAGATTTTCTACTCAAAAGAAACAAATGTAGTTTATTTCCACTTCTGTGGCTTCTAGAACTTTTTCCATAATGTAACCCTGAAGGAGAGCATTATATTCAAATTGGGGATGATGTTTTAAATTATTTTTAGCCCCAGTCCCATCCTATTAGTATAAATGTTTGAGACTGTGGTGTTTCCATTTCCCTAGTGTATATTATGTGCTTCCTGGTGACTTTCTTTTTTTTTTTTTTTTTTTATTATACTTTAAGTTTTAGGGTACATGTGCACATTGTGCAGGTTAGTTACATATGTATACATGTGCCATGCTGGTGCGCTGCACCCACTAACTCGTCATCTAGCATTAGGTATATCTCCCAATGCTATCCCTCCCCCCTCCCCCCTCCCCACCACCGTCCCCAGAGTATGATATTCCCCTTCCCTAAGTCAAGAACTGTAATTGCCCAGGGAGCATGATTACATTCTCAGTGCTCTACTTTAACACCCTCACTTTTTCATACATTCATGAATCAAGGCTTAAGCTCCTACTATGTGGGGCTTTAGGGGTGATGAAAGCATAATTTCATCAGCTTAAACTCTAGTGAGGAAAACAGACCTGACATATGCAACAAATTATAATGCCAAGTAATGAGTTCCAAAGGCCAGAAATCTCACTGTCACTGGAGATGTCATCTCATTAGAGATGTCTCTTTCTAAAATGCAAATTTCACCTTCTTCAAATTTACAACTTTCATGATCAAATTCAAATTCCTTGACGAGGAAGTCAGGATCTAGGCTCAGCCTCACCCTGCAGCCCTGTTTTCTGCCTATCACATGGGCATCTTCTGTTCCAGCTGAACACATGACTGCAGATACCCCTATACCTGTCTTTCAAGTTCACGCCTCTATCTTCTTAAACTCAGGACTCTATGTCTAGAATGCACAACTAACCTAATTCTATGCAGCCTTCAAAACTCAGAGAAAGCATTATTTTCTCTACAGAATTTCTTCTCTCCACCTCTATCCCTTACAATCCATGTTAGATATCCCGCCTCCATGCACAGAAGCCTCTATCCACCTATCACAACACTTATCTCACTGTATTACAATTGTTGGTCTGCTTTTCCATCTCCTCCAATGGATTGACAATAAGCACTTTGGGGTAAGAGGCTATGTCTTACAAATAAATAGATTAGTATTATGGGAGTACATATAATTGGTAAAAAAAAAAAAAAGAATGGATAAATATTATAGGAGCACAGAAGAAAAAGTCATTATCCTGGCTGAAAAACAGCAAGAAAGGTGATACTCTAATATTATCGAAGAAGTGGTATTTAAACTTGTCCTTGAGGGATGAGTAGGAATTTTCCAGATGAATGCACAATTTCCTTCTCATTTGCACAAACAAATTAAGATAATGCTAAATTAAGTATATTAGAAATTTTGATGCATGTAGAACACTAGGGCTAAAATGTAGGTAATGGTAACTAGTACATTTATTTGTAATATACATGGACATAATGTTTTGCATGCCTGCTTAATTATACCATGTTCACTATACAAGTCATCTTGCTTGCCCTGAATAAACCAGTTCTAATTTCACTTTATTCCTGACTATGTAAATCCAATTAAATAGCTATTCTTTCTAGGAAAACAGCTTTCAAATTTTAATAGGGTTATTTAAAAAATAAACTAAATTTCATGATAACCTGTATACTATATGCATGAGATAAAGAATAATAGACAAATAAGCATAAAGTTATTCCCACATACAGTTATATATTTTTTGGTTGCCTTTTCCCACATTCTCTAGTATCATAAATTTTAATATAAATTATTCATTTTAGCTTCTGATGACAACAATAAAAGTAGGGTGAACCACATTTTGAGATTTTTGTATGCTGTGAAATCTAAAACATCAGCTTTCAAAATCTACTTTTACAAATTTTAAAACAAGACATCTCAAATTAGAAATTATTATTACGAATCCTTTTTCAAATCTCTTTCAAATTATGAAGTTTAATACAATAACTATTGTTAGCCATTCCCTTATAAATGTGCATACAGTAATTAGGCTCTTTTGGGTCATTTCATGCCGAGATCTCCACTGATTAAAAAAAAAATACCATTATATAACATCAAACTCTTTAAAAACTTTTTTTTTAAAGACAGGGTCTCCCACTGTCACTTAGGCTGGAGCACAGTGTGACAACAGCTGACTGCAGCCTCAAACTCCTGGTCTTAAGTGATTCTTCCCACCTCGGCCTCCTGAGTAGCTGGAATTACAGGCATGAGCCACGGCATCCAGCCATAAACTCTTTTGTCACCATTTTTCTAGAGTCATAAGTAGGGCCATTATAAATCTAGAGTTAAAATAGGATCATTATTTACAAAGATCAGATTTAAAACTTAAAAGTGTATCTTGCCAAATATACAAGTGTTGTTTTTTATGTTATAAGTTTATTTATATGTTATATGTTATTTTTTATGTTATATTGCCAAATATACAAGTGTTAAGGTTTTTTTTTTTTTTTTACTTTCATGGCTTACTTTTGATTTTAGGACTTCAGGAACTGGAGGAAAGTAATCTTCATAGGAACCATTGCGAAGAAAAGATTTTTTAAATCGTATTGTAGACTGCAGGAGTCTTAGATTTTCTGTAAAGGAAGGGAGAAGAGTTACTTTATGTGAATTGCAAGGTCATTTAGGAAACCAGTTTGAAAGACACCTCTATCCTGATTTATTACTAAATTTTTCCTAAGATAATAGCCTACCTCAATATAAATATAAGATGAATGAAAATTTAACCTTTATTTGAACCATGGGGACAATAGAGTTCATTATTTTAAAAATATCTGCTTAGAGATAAAAATATTTCTAGCAAAGGTGCTACATAGTTTTGGCTCTTTGTGAACTGACTATGCTTTCATTCCTGACTTTCGGATATACTATTAAGTTGAAGTATCTTGGAAAGAATAGGCTATAGAATCACTGTGATATAAATATGCCTTTCCAACCTTGATTAATTCATACCTTGTAAACAAAGTCTGGACTTAAATATTTGTTGTGCTATTTGCTTGCCATTAACTCTCAGAAAACTATTTTTGGTGTAGGAAAAGAGAATGTGTGTGTCCTAGAAAATGTGAGAAAGTAGGTCTTTTCTCTCAAAAAAAAGAAACATTTGATTAAATATAATCTTTATGGTTGCCCATGTAGGCAGAAAATTGCCAATAAAGTGTGTAAGAGTAGAAAATAAAAATAGTCTGCCACAAAAATGCCTTTGTTTATGTAATTTACACCCGCTTTTAGAACTCTATATTATCATTCCTTAACATTTTTTAACAGCTAAGATTATTAAGAGCATCGAAATGTCATGAAGGGTCATATGAACCTCTAATGACTCTGGACAGTTGGAAAATTTGTCCCAGTGGCCATTATCATATTATCCATTATATGGCCATTATGTATTAAAGTTTGTCCAGGTGGCCAGCTAGTGCTAGCAGCAGCAACAGAATAATATGATATTATGACAAGACATTCCCTTTGTATATCAAATCACCAGACTGAAACTGATGCATATGGAAACTAAGATTTTACAAATTTTCTTTCCTGTGTAAGCAAATGCTTCAAAAACTCACTACTTTAGAACAGAGGTAGAAACCATGAGCAGCATTTTGACTGTTAAGAACAGTATTACCTGGTGAACCTCTGGCCAAACTGTCAGTCACATTTCTCACACATGCCAAGTAAGGAATATAAGGACTATTTGCTGATATATTTAAGAGGGCATCTTCAAAGTTTTCCAGAATTAGGAGCCTGCAGAATTAGAAAAGAATATAGAAATTAAGACATATAAAAGTAAAGCAAAGCCGTTTTGTTGAGATCATTTTGGTCCCTGGTTGTTTGGCATTGGTTGACTTGGACATTGAAATACTCTGCAGTTGGCCGGGCGGGGTGGCTCACACCTGTAATCCTAGCACTTTGGGAGGCCGAGACGAGCGGATCACGAGGTCACGAGATCGAGACTATCCTGGCTAACACGGTGTAAACCTCGTCTCCACTAAAAATACAAAAAAATTAGCCGGGCGTGGTGGCGGGCGCCTGTAGTCCCAGCTACTCTGGAGGCTGAGGCAGGAGAATGGTGTGAACCCGGGAGGCGGAGCTTGCAGTGAGTCGAGATCGCACCACTGCACTCCAGCCTGGGCGACAGAGCAAGACTCCATCTCAAAAAAAAGAAAAAAAAGAAAGAAATACTATGCAGTTGGGTGTCTTCCCTCACCCAGTTTAACTGTACAAGGGCAGCACTTGCCTTTTCTATGTGTACTATCTTTATATTTAATTGTTTTAATATGCCATCATAGGTCATCTTAAGGCAATTTCTAGGCACACTTACATGAAAGAAAAAGGTCACTGGGTGAGGGTTGCCAGGTAAAATACTGGACTCCCAGTTAAAGTTGAATCTTAGATAAACAATGAATAATCTTTTTTGTGTATAAGTACATCCCACGAGTCCTGCAATTATTTTTTTACTTTTCATTTTCTAAATCTGGCAACCCCCTTCTGACTCTCCGATTCTTCTCTTGTCAATTGAAAGCTAGGGGGCTAGATGATCTGCTAGGTCCTTTCCACCTATAATATTGAATAACTAGATTTGAATTCATTTAATTTTGAATTAATGGGATCCCATTGACCAATATAAGTTCCTTTTTTCTCTAATCAACCAATTTAGTGTTCCCAAATTCACCACTTTCTGGTTTCCTTTCAAAGTGATTGGCATGTAAGGAAAGGGCCTAAGATTTTTCAGGCTACATGAGTGAGTAAGGCTATGTGAATGAATATGTGTGTATTATGTGTGCTCTGTCGCTTCAACTGTGAGGCTACATCTCTATTTATTTTGTAACTTCTTCCCTTAGTGTCTACTATTGAATTTTCTGTAAAGATAGAATAAATGTCAATGGCTGATTTGGGGATCATCTGTTTTGAATCAAACTGTACAATACACAAATTAACTAGTCCTACTGGATGTTTAACTTAGATTTTATTAAAATGCGAGTGGGAACGATTAACCTTGGCATAGCTAGTAAATGCAGGAAAATATTTTCATCAATATTAAAGACTCAGGGTGTTTAAATGTGGGTTAACAACACTGGATCCTTGAGGAACTTTAAAAGAAAAAGAAATACATGGCAAGAAAAGTCTCTCTAACCTGGCAGTCAGAGCACAGCAAAGTGGTCAGAGGGCTGACTCATTTAAATACTATTCATAGTCTTTATATTTTTTTAAAAAGTATCCATTTTACAAGCGCTCATGCTTGTGCATAGGCATTTCCTTGACTAGAGACTCTTGGTAATACTATATTTGGTGGACTCAGACCTTAGAGATTTTAGACAGTGAGCTTCATTGTTTATCAAAGCCTCCTTATAGATAGTTAATGCCATTGATCAATTCACAAATGAAGGACCAGGAGAGTGTATTCTTAGAGTAAGTTTTCTGTCCTAAATAAAAGAAACTCTATTAGGGAAATTTCTAAATCACATTATTACTGTTAAAAATGCAACAGGAGTGTGACAGGTGACAAAACTAACCCTATTATACAGGTTATGCATGTAATATGAAGTCATGCCTACAGTCAAGTTTCATGGATTGTAGTCTACCTATGACATCAGTGAGTCAAGTCAAATCAAATCAAGCCAAGGTCTAATAATAACCAATATACTCACAGCACTTGCTCAAAAAACCCTGAGCAGGTATTTTGAAATGATAGTTTCAGAATGTTGAGGGTAGTGGGAAGCAGTGTCTGAAAGAATATTCTAAAGATAAGCTGGAAGATGGGATTTGAGAATCCAAGACGTCAAAGAAGAGACAAATGAAACTATGAGAATAATTATAAATTTACTACATCTATTTTGGGAAGAGGAGGGTAGAATAATCCATCTATTTTATTTGGCTATAGTGATAAGTAGAGGTTTCAAGATAAACATTTCTCCTCTGAGCAACTTGAAAGAATGACCCATTTAGTTTTGTATCCCATTCCCTGTTCACCCCTGACCCCATCCCCATCACAGAATATCTAGCATTTGTATTTCGTACATCATACACTTGAGTTAATATCTGTGGAAAGGATAAATACATAAGGAAAAGAGATGCAGGAAGCTGCAGAGACACTGGCCATTTATCTGAGAAGTGCCCAATGAGGCATCACCAGATAAGCACACGTTGGGTCGTTCTCCTGCTTCAGTAAGGTGGTTCTCCCTTCCTCTCCTCACCTTTCCCCACACTTCCCAATATTGCCCTTCCTTCTTTTGTGTTTGTCTTTCTGTCTGTCATCATTGTTACAACATAGAGCTATTTCCACTTGGTGCACTGCTCAACAGCAAAATATTAGCCTTATCTACTAGATGGACTGGAACAAGAGAGTTTCATGGTGTATTGTCAAGCTTAAAATAGAGGACAGTTGGGCTAGAATTGACCTTGATAAGCCATTCTCTTAGTTTCATGAAGAACATTTGATTACAAAAATTTCTGAGAATAGACTTAGTATACTCCAAAATAAGATCTTATATCTGTGTGCCACAATTTTGGCATAAATACCCAATTATTCCCTTACAACACTGGAGTAATCCTTTATACAAAATCTTACCTACTCTCCAAGAGTGCTTACCATAAAAGGTAAGTGTCTGGATGTGCACGTTCATGTGCATAAGTACAAACACAAAACGATAAAAATAATGACTTTAGAACAAAAATAATTAGGAGAAAGTAGAGCTATGAGGAAAAAGTATTTTTGAGCATCTTTCTTTAGAAAATTCTGAGCCAAAATAACTTTTTACCTTATACCAGCATTGCCACTCTGTGATTATTTTAAAGCTGGAGTGGAAAGGAAGTCTGAAGATAAGAAATCCCTTAATTTCATCAATCACAACAAGAGCCAACTTAGAAGTATTGAATTCTTCCTAATAAACTGTCAACTAGCTGTCAGCAACTAACTACATTTGCTGTGGAATTTGCAGGTCTGTGGCGCTGACATTATCAATGCTATGGACGCCTCAAGGCTCTCATAAAAATACCTGGCTTCAGCAATACGCATGCAGTTATCTCAGTTTAAAGGTATTTTGCTATTATTATTTTTGATGGCTATATAGGGAATGTGTTTAAAAGACATGACTATTTGGCCGGGTGCAGTGGCTCACGCCTGTAATCCTAGCACTTTGAGAGGCCAAGGCAGGCGAATCACGAGGTCAGGAGACCAAAACCATCCCGGCTAACATGATGAAACCCCGTCTCTACTAAAAATACAAAAAATAAATAAAAAATTAGCCAAGCGTGGTGGCAGGCGCCTGTAGTCCCAGCTACCTGGGAGGCTGAGGCAGGAGAATGGCGTGAACCCGGGAGGCGGAGCTTGCAGTGAGCCAAGATGGCGCCACTGCACTCCAGCCTGGGCGACAGAGCCAGACTCCGTCTCAAAAAAAAAAAAAAAGACATGACTATATGAAACATGGCAGCCTGGCTAGGGTGAAATTGCCTAAGGGCTTGGTTGCTCTGGGAGAAGCACCTGGGTCAGCCACCTTAGAGGATGAGAGAGATGGCGGCAGAAAGAGGAGGTAGTTGTTTATGCAAGGATTTTGGCCAGAATCTACTCAGAGGTGGAGAACTTCTCGTTAAATAATAGAAAGTTTGTAAACAACTATGTACATTCGATTTTAGAAAAAGAAAAAAATTGGTTAAACCTAAGTAATCCTGTTTGTTTTTTTATTTGTATAGATTTCCGTTAGCACACAGATGTATCCTTTGGGACTAAAATAAAATAATTTCAATAGTATAATTTACAGGCTAAAGCAATCTTTACCTAACAGGCAGGCCATCTCGTCTCTAAATTTGCCTTGAACTACAGAAATTTGCGTCAATTAACTACCATAAGCAACTGTTTGCATTTCTTACCATAATTATCACAGTTACTTCAGGATCTGCTTACATTAATGGTCTTTAGACAGCATGGTTGCTGCTGTTATTTCCACTGCCTATTCCCGGGACTTTATATATGCCAATAAAAGTCCCAAATTAAATTACCTACAAACAGTTTTGCCTAACTGAATACCACTGAAAGCAAACAAATTTTGCATTATCTTGTTTAAGCATAAAAAATATTTTTATTCTCTAGAAACCCAAAAAATAGTAACAAAAAATTGGAGGCTGCTATGGTATGAATGAGTATGTTCTCCCGAAATTCATATGTTGAACTCCTAACCCCCAAGATGAGGACGGTATTAGGAGGCTTGTTTATAAGCTGCTCAGATTATGGTATTTTGCTATAGCAGCCTGCACAGAGCAAGACAGATACTTATACACTGTTTGTGGTGAAAGAAAAGTGTTGACAGCCCTCCAGCTAGATCATCCTCATAGGCATAAAGTAACCAATCCAGACATGACACATTAGATCTAGTTATGCAAGCTCGGAAATGAAAAAGAGATTTTCTTGTGCAATGCTAAAGTATCATTAAATAATATCAAAAAATAAGTTTCAACTTTACTACACTTGGACTATGCCCTTTCCTTTGCTCAGTCAATAGTTGATTTTTCTATTCCATGCTTATGTACACTGATAAGCGAATTATGTTTAGAAATTGTTTTGATTGTTTATTCAGCCAAGTTATCTACCTATTTAGAAATAAACAAAGACTTACTGTGCAGCCAGACTGCTTGGAGATAAGGTCTGTCCATCATCCTCATTCCACACATGCGTTACATTATCGGAGTCACCTAAAGTAATAATTTTTATATAGGTAAACATTTAACATGTTTGCTTAAAGATTTTTTTCCTCAGTGAAAACCATCCCAGGTCAAATTAATGAGGAGAAAATGCAGAAATCTGCAGAATCATTCTCAAAAGAATTGTATAAAAGACATCTATGCTCTTTTGTTGGAAAATATGTGTGATATTTATAGGAAATAGATGCCTACTGATCAAAATAATCCCGATGGTCAAGCATATGCATTTCTAACAAGTTCTTTGTCTGTGCATCAAGCCACTACATTATTTTATCCCAGGACCTGCATATGCAGATGACTGCTAAGTACTATAATGAAGATTGACTACCACGTGATTTGTTAATCAAATGAAGCCAATTTTAGTCTTATGGGTCACTGGATTTTTTTTTTTTGCCTTCAGTTGTCTAGAATGTAGCCTCAGGAAACATCTGCCATCACTAATCTATATTTTCTATCTTTCAAAAAGCAGCCACTAATCTCAATTGAATGCAGCTGTGAATGCAAATTGACTGATGTTAACAGAACTGTTCTGAGAGTTCTCAAATAATATGAAGGTGCATAGCGTGGAAGGCAGTCACTAAGTTTGGTCTAATGGAAACCACATACGAAGATCTAATTCAACACCATGAGTTACCCCCAGAAGTTAAATAGGTCCCTAATTCAGCCTGCTGCATAAGGTTGTATCATAAAAGAGTAAGTGTGCAACAGCATTCACATAAAAATTGAAAATGAAAATGCTTTAAATGGCCCCTGCATAAATAAAAACATCATAAATCCAATACTTTAATTCAGCTCCTTTAGGGAAATGATATCACTTATTTCCCTTCTCTTCAGACTCTACTCATTCCTTATAAATAATCCAGCATGTCTCAATGCTGTCATTTTTAACATTGGCCTAATCATTTTCAATGGGATATTTTATTACCAGCTTCAATAGTTCTTGTATTGTCTCTAGTTAGTGCAACCTAAAGCCTTCTAAAAAGGTACTAGCACAAAACTATGCAATCGCCCATTTTTTTGCTGGTCCTGATTATTAACTTTATTTAAATTAGTATGTGTATAAAAAGACTATCCCAGAATTAAAAATCTCCTTGTCTGTCACCTGTATCAGTCATATCTAAGTAACGTTTGTACAGCCCCTGCTATCTGGCAGAGTGGCTGTCTCAGTTTTTTTCTGTTCAGCAGAGTAGAGTTTTCCTGTGCTCTGTTCATGATGCAGCTGAATATTATTGCTCTAATAACAGTAATGCATCAGTGAGTTAAAGGGCCAAGAATGAATGGGATGCCCAGAATAAACAAACCTAATTAACAATAGTAATACCTATTATGTATTGACATCTATATATAGAATAACTATAGATTCAAAAACATGTTGAGATTTTTGCCTTTGCAATGTAAAGGTATATAAAACTCATTTTCTAAGATCAAATTTTGCTCACTTTGAACTCCTATGTGATGCTCAGAAAGCTAATTGGTATTTGTAATACTATGTGGTTATAGAGTTTCTCTTTTTCATCAAGCCATTAAAATAAGTAACTAATAGAAAATTAACTTTATATTATCAATGACAGACTTGACCCTGAAGTTAAATAAAGACTTTTCCCTCTGGTCACTAAGGACTATAAAGTATATTGAAAGAAATACTATACTAAACAGGTCTTAATGAAATAGAAAATGTTACAGACCCTTAAAAACTGAGATTTTACTTCTTTTTTATTTGTAAGATTAGGCATACTTAAAATTGTATTCACAGGCCGGGCGCGGTGGCTCACGCCGGTAATCCCAGCATTTTGGGAGGTCGAGGTGGGCAGATCACGAGGTCAGGAGATCGAGATCATCCTGGCTACCACGGTGAAACCCCATCTCTACTAAAAATATAAAAAATTAGCCGGGCGTGGTAGCAAGTGCCTGTAGTCCCAGGTACTTGGGAGGCTGAAGCAGGAGAATGGCGTGAACCCGGGAGGCGGAGCTTGCAGTGAGCTGAGATCACGCCACTGCACTCCAACCTGGGCGACAGAGCGAGATTCTGTCTCAAAAAATAAAAATAAAAATAAAAATAATATATATGTACTGGGATAGACACAGCTAAAAAAAATTGTATTCACAGACACAGAAATATGGTGCATAGATGACCTCTTTTTATCAGTAAGGATTTCTATCCTAAATTACATCCTAAAAATGTAATTTTATATAATGTACTATTTTGCAAAAGAGCAAATTCCAGTGAGTCACAAACATAATCTCTGCTCCCAAAACTCAGTATTTATAAATGGACCTACTATGGAGTGTATTAACTGTGTAGCAAGGATCCTAGCTGGAGCCGAGCTGAGAATTAGGTATCTTGAGATAGGAAGCTAGGAGGCAACTTTCTTCCCAGGTGTTTATTAGCAACTCTCTATTTTCACGGTTGCTAAGGAGGCTCCTGAAGAAATCTTGAAGTGTGCTCATACTTCAGGGTGGATCAGAGATAAACATGGTGTGAGGAAAGTGGGTAGAAATCAGAATGTGGAGAGGAATGGGGGAAGGCAGTGGAAAAAATGTAGCATATGGTCCCACAGAATAAGTGTGGATGGGGAGCCAAGCTCCATCAGTGACTAAAAGTGTGGGCTCTTCTGAGGTTAAGCAGGTACTTGCATGTCCCAGTGAGATACCTCAGAAGCAAGTATGTCCCAGAAGGTAAATGTTTAAGTGAGGTTGTTCATAAAAGAGCTCCTGGGGCCTAGATTTGGAGATACACAGATCCAAGTTCTAATCTCAGTTTGGCCACTTGCTGGATGAGTAACACAGGCCAAGCACCCAGCCTCCTTAAGCTTCTGTTTCTTTGTCTATAAAATGGGATAATAACTGTATCTCACAGAGTTATTTAGATGATAAAATGAATTTCAGATACTAAAATACTGAGCATTGATACAATAAATATTACCTATTGTGTTCTTTACTTGAAAGAGTGGTATGAAGCCTACAAACCTATCTTAACCATTATATTAGAGAGAATACAAGCAACTCTGCTATGAGATACCACCCCACTCCAGCATAACAGAGTAAAAACCCAAGGGAGAAAGGATGTTCATTTTCAAAAATACTGCTGAACACTGTGAAGACTAAGAATGAGGTGGTCTGGGTTACGGGGCAGGTATCTGTACTTGGACCAGAGACCCCAGTGCTGTTGAACTGTAGTCACTAGTTCTGCCTTCAATGACAAGTTTAAGTTCCCTGAAAGATTCCTAGAAATACTTAGGAGGGTTTTCAAAGTCTACAAAATTTCTGCTCAAACAGGTAGGGTTTTGAAGTTAGTAACTTTTAGGAATTGACATTAATACATCTGCATTGATATTCTTGGCTTGATGAACTCACAGTGCAGGAAATTTAAAAAGAAACAAAAGGTAAGTGTATCAAATTTTATGAATAAAAATACATTTCCTTGGTGTATGTTCTTGTCTTCTTGACCATCCAATGACGTGTTTTAAGACTTGCCAAAAGCCGGGCGTGGTGGCTCATGCCTGTAATCCCAGCACTTTGGGAGGCTGAGGCGGGTGGATCACGAGGTCAGGAGTTCAAGACCAGCCTGGTCAAGATGGTGAAACCCCATCTCTACTAAAAATACAAAAAAGTAGCCGGGCGTGGTAGGCGCCTGTAATCCCAGCTACTCGGGAGGCTGAGGCAGAGAATTGCTTGAACCTGGGAAGCAGAGGTTACAGTGAGCCGAGATCGCGCCACTGCACTCCAGCCTAGGCGATAGAGCGAGACTCCATCTCAAAAAAAAAAAAAAAAAAAAAGACTTGCCAAAATGATTAGCACAGTCATAGACATAAGACATGGTCACTGTTAAATATTGAAAACGGAATTACATTTTTCACCAGGAAACGTGTTCTGCTCCCTGCTTAATAAGAAATCCTGCTTACTTCTCCAGCTTTTGAAGCACAGGTGAGCTTTGTACTTAAAATTTTTTAAAATGTAACTTTATTACTTTACTTTATATTAATTATAAAGGATGAGTCTGAAAATAAAAAGGAAAGGGTAATAAGGAGAAACATTAAGTTCTTAAGCCTTTAAAATGCAGATATGAAAAGAAAACAGAGGAAATAATTATGTTTGTTAGCACATTGTCTGGTTTTCTAGCCTAAACTTTTTTTTTTAAGAGTAATCCTGTTTTTCTAATGGACGTCAAGACCACCAAATTTAATAACAGTCAATCCTGCAAGCTAACCATCAATTCTGCAATTGTAGATATAAAAAATGCTCTAGACTAACAGAAAATGGCATCCAAGAGTATTGTTGGACCCTCCAGTGAGAATTCTTCAAAGCCTTCACAGGCATGCTTTCTTTTTATATGAAAATTGATATTTCAATACTATGTAATGAACAATCAGATTTTGACCTGATGATCTCAGGATGCTTATTTTGTAATCTAAAGGTAAAAGCTGAAATATGTAAAAGCTGACAAACTCAGCTGAGAAAGCATAATTCTAAATTTATTCACCAGAGATAAATTGTTAACCAAACTTGGCAAGTAGGGATTTATTCCTTACATCTCCAAACCTTTGTCTGTCTGTGTCTGTGTGTATGTAGCTGTATGTCTCCATGTGAGTGTAGACAGTACTATTCTAGATATGCCAAAGGGACATTTTGTGACTCACTACCAACATGTTATACCTTGTCTTACTGGAAAATCAAAATTTGAAAATGAATTTTAAAATACTGCAATTCGCTTTAGGCATTTGTTTCAAATAGTAAGGTAGAAATCTATTTGTTGAGGCATAGCCCCTGATTTTTTTTTCTATACCAAGTATAAACAGTTTTACAAGCTAACAGAGATCATCTTCACCTAACTAAAAACCCTAGAAAGCCACAGTTCCCTCTTCTTGGCCATTTCTCCCTTTCTCCACACTTTGATTAACTCCAGATCCAGATTTATTCATAGCATATGTCCCCACCTAAGAATAATATCATCTCTACATGATTACTTTCATTGCACTCTGCTTTATATTTCCAATGGGCTTTGTGACACTGAATTTAACACAGTAAGATGGAAATATAATACCTTGAGCTGGGGAGTCCAGAGTGTACAGCAGATGTTTAACAGACTTCTGGAGGGTTCTGAAACCTTCGTTAGTTGCAAAATGCGGATAAACCTTCTGCACAACCAGCAGCACACTAAGGAGTCAAAAAACAATTAAACCAGATTCTGTTTCAAGGTTTGCAGACAGAAACAAAAGGTTATTCAAGGAGAAAATGGCTACAGTATAAATTATTCTTATAACATAAAAGACAAGATGCTACTTTTTGTAATTTAATTACTTGTTTGTCTGTTCATGCACAAAATCTCAACAAAATATTCTTAACCAGACAGAGCAGTTTATGTTTCCAGGTTTCTAAAACATCAGGAATCACCAGCCTTAAAGTAATGGAGCAAGGTTCCCATCAATTTTTTTCTAAGACTTAGAAATAAGTAGTTAGGAAAAGCAACTTTCAATTAAAGAATACATCTTTTTTTAGCTAAAAAGAAAAATTAAATATTAGAAAGTATTTTCATTAAAAACCAAACCCAAATAAAGGATCTAGTTTCAGGAATAATTATTATTTAAGCATTTATAATATTTATCTTTTGCTAAACAGATAGTAATGTTTTTGAAGAAGAAAATGGAGCTTGCCCTAATTAAAGTCTATATTCTATCTTCTAAGTGGTCTATAGGCACTATTCCAGAGGTAGTTCAAAATTAATATCCATACTCTGTTTCTATAGCTTTTATGTTACCGATAAGATGGGCAGTCTACACTGGGGATAGAAAATCAGAAAATTCAGTTATGCTTGAGTTCATCCTGTATTTGGAAAACGCAATTAATTTCTCAAAACATGTCTTTTAGTTCCTTTATAGCCATTAGTGCATTTTAAAGAAATATTGTTATTGCACATGCATTTCTACATTATATAAGTACTGTGATTTATATCAACAGTTGACTCAATGCTTTAGTTAAGTAGTAGGCTTTTGTTAAAAATTTGACATTGTGAAGTTAAATGTAGTACAAATTAGCTAATAGTAATTTTTCCCTATCTAGTTTCTTAGTAAACTCAATGTGTATTCCAGCAATAGATAGTATTTGTGTACACTTTCATGGCATTCTATAATGTTTTTGGAATTTTTGAAATTTAGATTAAGATGATGTCTTAATTTTAGTCCCCTCGATATGAATGATAGCTGTTTAGAGAACTAAATTTTAGGTGCCATCTGGGTAGTTCCTAGTATAACATAAGGATATACATGTGGATATGTGTGCATGTTTATAAACATACATAAAAATATATGCATATATATTTTCTAACATTTAGTTTTCTAATAATTCTATAAAATCAATTTATTTGTCCAGTTTTACAGATGGGAAAACTAAAGTTGAAAAAAGTTAAGTAACTAAATAACACAAGGTTATTTAGTTAATAATAAGTACAGCTGGGGCCTCTCTATTTCAAAGTTTATGTTCTATCCACTCTATATGTTGCCTCTAGCACAAAAGCTTTGCTTCAACATGGTGGGGAGGAGGAGGGCAGAACATTTCTGCACAGAGCCCACAGGCATTTTTAACTTGTCACCCAGCTGTGTTCCGAACAGTTGGCCACAGAGGTATGGCTGTATTTTTCTCATCTCTGCTCTGTATACATGACTGGTGATACCTCAGGCATTTTTATGTTTGCCCCAAGAATCTCCTGGTTCTCAGGTGTTGGGTTACTTCCAAACCCTAGCAACCATGGAGATCAGTTAGACTGTCTCAGGGCGTAAATCTTGGTCAGCCTTCAAGCCTGACCCTCTGCCTAACTCACCTGACCTATTGTCCCAAAGTAACATCTTCAAAGACTGAACATTTGACAATCTCATTAAATCTTTCAGCATTATTATCATTAACATTATTAATTAAATGTCAGTAGACTTCATTCATCTTTATCTAACAAAATGTAACTTAATAAATAATGACACCTGGGCTTCCATCTTCTCTGAAATCCTTTACACCATTGATACTTGATATTTATTTTACTTCATAGATTATTTTTCCTCTCTTCATCATATAAAAATGGAAATTATCAAAACAAAACATCATCAAAACAAAACATCATCAAAAACAGGTTGCTCTCTGAGTAAAGGTAATTTTTAAAAAGAGTTTTTGTGATTTATGTCTCAGCATAGCCTTCATCTCAGTAAGGCAACAATCCTGTGTGTCCTTTCATATGCTTTTCTCGACTTTTGAGATTGCTCATTTCTGCTTATTACTGTCTTAACTTTAACATTATATAATCTGATTTCGGTGGTTGGTTTATATACAACATACAATGTAAAAAAATGCTGGAGAAATAATAAAAATTCCTGTGGGGTCCATTTGTCTCTATTACTTGTTCAACAAAGATTAAGATAAACCAATGAGACCATAATGTTGTGATAAAATACAGTCATTTGTGAGAAAATTATGGCTTTTAGTGACACTGTCGGCTTTATCATAATAATAAACAGCTGACTTTAAAAAGTCCAAGCCATGTATTTAATTTAGAATTTTCTAGTAGTCACATTAAAAAAGTAAAGGCCGGGCGCAGCGGCTCATGCCTGTATTCCCAGCACTTTGGGAGGCCAAGGCGGATGGATCATGAGGTCAGGAGATCGAGACCATCCTGGCTAACACAGTGAGACACCGTCTCTACTAAAAATACAAAAAATTAGCCAGGCGTGGTGGCGGGCGCCTGTAGTCCCAGCTACTTGGGAGGCTGAGGTAGGAGAATGGCATGAACCCAGAAGGCAGAGATTGCAGTGAGCCCAGATCCCGCCACTGCACTCCAGCCTGGGCAACAGAGCAAGACTCCATCTCACAAAAAAAATAAATAAATAAATAAATAAGTAAAAAGAAACAGATGAAATTAATTTTAATAATATATTTTAACTCCATACATCCAAAATATTAGCATTTCCATATTTAATAAATATAAAAATTACTAATGAAATAATTTAGGTCTTTTACTCTACTAGGTCTCCAAACTTATGGGGCATCTCAGTGCAGATGCTAAATTTTAATTGAAAAGTCTTCACCTGTATTTAGATTTCATTAAATTTACAGATGAAAAAGTAGATTCACATACCTAAGCCATTGTTAACATACTAAAAAGTATTACAATAACTGAACCAAGTATCAGTTTTTAAAATTTAAATTAATCAAAGTTAGTAACGTTACACATTCAGTTCCTTAGGCACACTAGCACATTTCAAGTGCTCAAAAACCACATTAACTAGGGGCTATCATGTTAGAGAGATCAAGTATTACTGGACCACTAAAAAAAGAGTTGTTCTGACTAAATAAAAGTCAGATGCTATTCTATCAAAAAGGCAAACTATACAATGGTAGAAAATATTTGGAAACCATTTATCTGATAAACAGTTAATTTCCAAAATATAAAGAAAACATATAAATAGCCAATAGACGTATGAAAAAATGTTCAATCATCAGAGAAATGCAAATCAAAATCTTAATATCATTGCACAGCTGTCAGGATACATATTATTAAATAAAAAAAAGACAAAAAGTATTGGCAAAGATATGAAGAAATCCAAACCTTCCATGCTATTGGTAAGAATACAAAATGTTGGCTGGGCGCGGTGGCTCACACCTGTAATCCCAGCACTTTGGGAGGCCAAGGTGGACGGATCACCTGAGGTCAGGAGTTCAAGACCAGCCTGGCCAACATGGTGAAACCCCATCTCTACCAAAAATATGAAAAAAATTAGCTGGGTGTGGTGGTGCATGCCTGTAATCCCAGCTACTTGGGAGGCTGAAGCAGGAGAATTGCTTGAATCCAGGAGGTGGAGGTTGCAGTGAGCTGAGATCATACCACTGCACTCCAGACTGGGCCACAGAGGGAGACTCCGTCTCAAAAAACAAACAAAAAAACAAAATGTTGTGTGTCCCAAACCTTTTTTTATTTCTTCTACAAAAAAAGGGGGGGGGGGTGTGAATATATGTGCAGAACGTGCAGGTTTGTTACATACATATATGTGTACCATGATGGTTTGCTGCACCTACTAACCCATGCAACCTGCAGGCCAAATCCAGCCCTAAGGCCTGTTTATGTAAATAAAAGTATATTAAATACAAAAAATTTGTTAAGCTAGTAGATTTCAAGTGTTCTCACCACAAAAAAATAAGTATATGAAGGAAACGTATATGTTAAATAGCTTGATTTAGCCATTCCACAATGTAGATATATATTACAACATGTGGTATGCCATAAATATATACAATTTTTGTCAGTTAAAAATAAATAAAAAGAAATACTGCTGAATTAAAGAAAATTGAAGATAAAAAATTTACCAAAAGAATACAAAATAGGCCAGGTGCTATGGCTCACACCTGTAATCTCAGCACTTTGGGAGGCCGAGGCGGGCAGATCACAAGGTCGGGAGTTTGAGACCAGCCTGGCCAATATGGTAAAACCCCGTCTCTACCAAAAATACAAAAATTAACCGGGCATGGTGGCACGTGCCTGTATTCCCAGCTACTCGGGAGGCTGAGGCAGAAGAATCGCTTGAACCCAGGAGGCAGAGGTTGCAGTGAGCCAAGATCGTGCCACTGCACTCCAGCCTGGGCGACAGAGCGAGACTCCATCTCAAAAAAAAAAAAAAAAGGAATACAGTGGAGTTGCTATGGAGAACAGTATGGAGGTTCCTTAAAAATTACAAATAGACTATCATATATGATCCAGCAATCTCACATCTGGATTCTTATCCAAAAGAATTGAAATTAGAATCATGAAGAGATAGTAGTATTGCTGTGTTCATTGCAGCACTATACACAATAGTCAAAATGTGGAGATAACCTAAATGTCCATCAACAAATAAATGAATAAGAAAACATGCTATATAAACACAATGAATACTACTCAGACTTAAAAAAGAATGCATTTTGAAATATGCAACAACATGGATGAACCCTGAAGACATGATGTGAAATGATAATGCATAACCACTTAAGCCAGTCACACAAAGCAAAATACTACAAAATTTCTTGTATGGGAAGTATATAAAATAGTTAAATTCCTAGAATCAAAGAGTCAAATGATGGTTTCTAGGGTCTGATTAGAAAGGGAAATGGGAGTTGCTAATGAACAGGCATGGAGTTTCAGTTAAGCAAGATGAATAAGCTCTAGAGATCTGCTGTACAGCATTGTACCTATAGCTTACAATTTAAAAATGTGTAAAAAGGGCAGAGCTCATGTTAAGTGTTCTTATGAAAATAAAATAATTTTTAAGTCAAATGTCATTTGCTTCATAATAATTTGAAGCTATTTCTCTTTAGGTTTTATCTTTGTTTGGGATAGAATCTCATTCTGTCACCCAGGCCAGAGAGCACTGACATTATCATGGCTCACTGCAACCTCAAACTCCCAAGCTCAAGCGATCCTCCCACCTCAGCCTCCCAAGTAGCTGGGACCACAGGTATGCACTACCATGCCCAGCTACTTTTTTATTTTATTTTATTTTTTTGTAGAGATAGTATCCCACTATGTTGCCCAGGCTAGTCTTGAACTCCTGGGCTCAAGCAATTTTCTCATGTCCACCTCCCAAATTGTTGGGATTACAGGCATAAGCCACTGCACTCAGCCTCTTTTAAGTTTTATTTTATTTTTAATTGACACATAATTGTTCATATTTATAGAGTACAGTGTGATAATTTGGTACATGTATACAATGTGTAAAGCTCAAATTAGTATAATTAACGTATCCATTGCCTCAAACATTTATTATTTGTTTATGATGAGGACATCTGAAATCCTCTTTTACCATTATTTTGAAATATACAATGGATTACTATTAACTGCAATCACCCTGCTGTGCAATAGAACAGTAAAATTTATTCCTCCTATTTAATTGTAACTTTCTACCCCTTGATCAACCTTCCCTCATCCTCTCCCCTTTCACCCAACCTCTGGTAATCATTATTCTACATTCTACTATGAGATCAACTTTTTTAGGATCCACATGAAAATGAGATTATGTAGTATTTGTCTTTCTGTGCATGGCTGTTTTAATTTGTTGAGGAACCTCCATATTATTTTCCACAATAGCCATTCTACTTTACATTCCCACCAAGAGTGTGCAAGAGTTTCCCTTTCTCTGTATCCCTGCCAGCATCTGTTATTGTTTTTGTCTTTTTGATAATAGCCATTCTAACTGCAGTTAGATGATATCTCATTATAGTTTTGATTTTCATTTCCCTGCTGATGAGTGATGTTGAGCATTTTAAAAATACACGTGTTGGCCATTTATATGTGTTATTTTGAGAAATATCTATTCAGATCTTTTGTCCATTTTAAATTACATTATTTGCTTTTTTGCTACTAAGGTGCTTGAGTTGAAGCCATTTATTAATAAGCTATTTTCATTATTATGCAGACTCTTTTACATTTATAATCATTACTTGACAACATACTCTATTGCATAGTGCCAAAATATGCAATAATTTTATTTTAAAATTTTAAGGGAATTAAAATAGCTGCAGAACTTGGATCAGAGGTTGTTGTTAAAATAGCCACAGCACAATGTTTTTGCCAGTGTAATTTGCTCCACCAAAATAATGCCTATTTTTAGATCTTCTGTCTTTTACTAAATATTATTTTGTGGAATTTTTGTTGTTGTTGTTGTTGTTGTTGTTGATTTTTTAATCAAATTTCATCGAGGTATAATTTAAATACAATAAGATGCACCTATATTAGGTGTACAATTAAATGAGTTTTTTTTAAGTTGTAAAGTGATAATTTTAATTGTATAAACTTACGGGGTACAAAGTGAAGTTATAAGTTTTGACAAATACACATACATGTAACCACCATGCCAATTAAGATACAAACATTTCAATCACCCCAGAAAATTTTTCTCATGCAATTGCTCCTGAATCCACTGATCTGATTTCTAACATTATAGATTAATTGTGTCAATTCTAGAACCTTCTATAAATAGGATGATACGCTATCTACATACACAGTATATATTTTTTGTTTTGATGTTTTTGCCAGCATAATATTAATGAGACTTATTTACCTTGTATGACTCAATAATCTGCTTATTTTTATTGTTGTGTTGTATTTTAATATATGAATAAACCACAATTTGTTTTGCCATTTTGTTTATAGAGATTTGATTACCTGGCTCCACTTTTAGCTATTATCAAGAAATAAACATCAGCATACAAGTCTTCATATAGGTGTACATTTTCATTTTCTTGGATAAATACCCAAGAGTAGAATGCAGCCTCATATGGATCTACTGTTTTACTTCATTAGAAGCTGTCACACTGTTTTCCAAATGACTGTGTTGTTTCCCATGCTAACTTGTAATATATGACCGCTTCAGTTGCTGTACATTCTTGCTAACACTTGGAATTATCCATCTTTTAACATTTAACCCATTCCAGTGAGTGTGTAGTGATATCTTATTTGGGGTCTGAATATTATTTTGACTCTTTTCACTGCTAAACTATACAAGTCAAATAATTCCCCTTCTCCTTTTACAGATTCACCTGTTTGCTTCCTAAGACAGAAGATAAATAGGAGGAAAAGGATCAGAGTCAAAATTCTGAGTGAATGAAAATTTCCCTAAGAGATAAAATGAGGGTTAACATAGAGAATCAAACTTCCTAATATCTTGCTTCTTCTGTATTCCAGTTATGGTGTGTTACCATGGAAAGAGTATAGGACTGGGATTCGAATTCTTTAAGTTTAGGTCCTGGCTTTGCCATGTACTAACTGTAGAACCTTGGGGAAGCCATTTGACCTCCATAAGGATTTGTCTCCTCTTCTATAAAATGGGAATCCATTGTCTCCAGCTCAAAGCACTATTCTGAGAATCAAATGAGATTGTTTTATCAATACAAGGGCTTATTATAAGGTCTTTGAACAGATATAAGCTCTTAAAAGCATTCCAAAAGTAAAAAACAATCTCTTCTGACGCTTTAGACATATAAAATAGACTACATCATGCTATTAGTGACATATAAGAGAGGCAGCCTGGGTTCTGGAGTTAGAAAATCTAGTTGCAAACCCTTCTAGATGCAGGATCTGCAAATACTTAATTTTTAGGACTGTTAATCTAATTTATAAAATAAATACTGTTTGTTGTAAGATTCAATGTGATCATGTGTACAAACGGCTTGGTAACATGTCTAGCATGTAATAGGCACTTAATAATCGAACATCATTGATGCAGTAGTTGGATTTTTAAGGCACATTTTCAAATTAGCTATACAGGGCAATCAAAACCTAAGTACTGTCCATTAAACTCTAAATACTGGCCATGCCCAGATCTCTTTTACGAATAAAGTAACCTTTAAAGGTGTTTCTCCTGCAAAGGTTTTAAAATCTTTATAACATATATACCAAGGCTAGCTGATATGCAGGCTTGGAAAGGTCATTTCTAAGCTGACTACACATGAGGGAGGCCAACCTCTTTGAGGTGGCTTGGAACAAACCTGTTACCAATATGGTTGTTTTATGTTGGATGGTACCAAACAAAACTCACTGAGATATTTTATTCCTGGATAGTTTAAATGCTAGTTGCATAGTTTAAATGCTCAGGTTGTCCCTGAATGAACTGGAGTCAGTCGTGCAATATACTGTTGGTCCTGCTGTACACCTCATTCTTAGAAGCTCTGTGATACCCAGTAACAATACAACAGTTAGGATCAGTTCCTCGTGGATGCTTCCATAACCTTGATGACCACAGTGTATGTTTCTTCTTTGCTTAACTAATACACTCACCTTCACTGCTAAAATCTGCAATAAGAGGCTGAAGGATTATTTGCTCTGTGTTTAAATAACCCAGATAACAGTAATCATCACAGGTAACATTTTTTAAACACTTCTTTGTGAACACTAATATTACATTTAATTCTTACATTTTCTTACCTGTTTGCCTTTCGAAGAACATCAAATAGATTGCTTAGTGATGTGTCATTCTGAAACACATTTGGAAAACTAGACAGAAGCTGCCACACAGCTTTCTGCTCTTGCACTTGTGAGAAGAAAGACAGCATTCTGACTATTTCCTGAAACACTATCTTCTGATTGTTGGGGTCACTGGATAGCTTAAAATATAAAACCACAAACAGAGTAAAATGAGACTTTAACATTCGTAATCACGTGGTTTGCTGTTTTTAAAAGCATCAAAAATCTAGATTTTCACATAAGCAATTCTTTTAGATCTTCACTCAGTTTGAAGCCAATCTTTTATTTGGAAAACCAGCAACTACTTCTAATGTTCTTAAACATAATTGGATCTTTTCCCTGTAACTCCAGAAATTGGCATAAAAGTTTGGTTAACAAAGCTGTATTTATATAAAATATTTCAAATTATATATTTGGAAATTAAAATTAAGTTCCTAAAATAATATTAGCTCTGAGTAATGTCTTTTTTTCTTAGGACTTGGTTTAGGGTTGCAGATATATCTTCCCTATACTTATTACTAGATGTTATATTGTTTGGATGGAGTACTCCTTAACTAATATATAGATTAGTAGAGATACGGATAGATTTTTTTATATATATAAAATATAATATAATATAATATATATAAGAGCGTGTGTGTGTGTATATATATATACATAATTCAGGAAAATGTTTACTATTACAATTACACATACTTAGTGCTATGTGATTTTGAACAATGTCTTTTTTACCACATGTTCTATTCTACATGACTGCCAATTTTGTTAAAAAAAAATTGTAAGTACTTTACATTGGATTGGGGATTATTATAACTGTACTTTTTTGTGATCTCTCATTGTATGTGGGGTTGCATTAAATGTAGATTATTGGTGTCTCATTTTTACCATTGTTGTTTAAGGCTAGTGTATGTACTATTCATAATAGCAAAGACATGAAATCAACCCAAATGCCCATCAATGATAGACTGGATAAAGAAAATATGACACTATACACCATGGAATACTATGCAGTCAGAAAAAAAGGAATGAGATCATGTCCTTTGCAGGGACATGTATGGAGCTGGAAGTCATTATCCTCAGCAAACTAACACAGGAACAAAAAACCAAACACTGCATGTTCTCACTTGTAAGTGGGAGCTGAACAATGAGAACACATGGACACACAGAGGGGAACAACACACACTGGGGTCTGTCAGAGGTGGATAGGGGGAAGGAAAACATCCAGATAAATAGCTAATGCATTCTTGGCTTAATACCTAGGTGATGGGTTAATAGGTGCAGCAAACCACCATGGCATACATTTACCGATGTAAGAAACCTGCATGTCCTACACATGTATCCTGGAACTTAACATTAAATTAAATTTGTTTAAAGACTAATGTATGCAAACACTCCATAGTAGAGTGTTCTTGCTTCTAATGTATAATATTTTGGTGAGAGGGATATACTGTTTTATCAAAATCTAACTTATTGCTGAGGAATCACATTACCTAACTTCAGACTATACTGCAGGGCTACAGTAACCAAAACAGCATGGTACTGGTACAAAAACAGACACATAGACCAATGGAACAGAATAGCAAACCCAGAAATAGGGCTACACACCTACAACCATCTGATCTTCAACAGAGGTGACAAAAACAAGCCATGGGGAAAGAACTCCCTATTCAATAAATGACATTGGGATAACCAGCTAGCCATATGCAGAAGAATGAAACTGGTTACACCATACACAAAATTCAACTCAATTAAAAAATATACACCTTGCTTACACCATATACAAAATTCAACTCAAGTTTGATTAAAGACTTAAATGTAAAACCCCAAATTATAAAAACCCTGGAAGACAGCCTAGGCAACACAATTCTAGACACAGGAAATGGTAAATATTTTATGACAAAGATGCCAAAAGCAATCAAAATAAAAGCAAAAGTTGACAAATGGGATCTAATTAAACTTAACAGCTTCTGCACAGCAAAGAAACCATCAACAGAATAAACAGACAACCTACAGAATGGGAGAACATTTTTGCAAACTATGCATCTGAAAAAGGTCTAATATCCAACATCTATAAGGAAGTTCAACAAATTTACAAGAAAAAAAAAACTCCACTAAAAAGTGGGGAAAGGACATGAACAGATGCTTTTCAAAAGAACATATACCTACAGCCAACAAGCATATGAAAAAAAGCTCAATATCACTGATCATTAGAGAAATGCAAATCAAAACCACAATGAGATGCCATCTCACACCAGTCAGAATGGCTATTAAAAAGTCAAAAAATAACAGATGCTGGTGAGGTTACAGAGAAAAGGGAACACTTAAACACTGTTAGTGGGAGTATAAATTAGTTTAAACATTGTGGAAAACAGTGTGGTGATTCCTCAAAGACCTAAAAACAGAGCTACCATTCAACCCAGTAATCCCATTACTGGGTATATACCCAGCAGAATATAAATTATCCTACTATAAAGACATATGCACACATATGTTAACTGCAGCACTAGTCACAAAATAACAAAGACACAGAATCAGCCGGGTGCAGTGGCTCACGTCTATAATCCCAGCACTTTGGGAGGCCGAGGCAGGTGGGTCACTTGAGGTCAGGAGTTCGAGATGAGCCTGGCCAACATGGCAAAACCCTATCTCTAGTAATAATACCAAAAAAAAAAAAAAATTAGCTGGGTGTGGTGGCCTGCACCTGTAGTCCCAGCTACTCGGGAAGCTGAGGCACGAGAATCACTTGAACCCAGGAGGCGGAGGTTTCAGTGAGCTGAGATAGCACCACTGCCCTCCAGCCTGAGTGACAGAGTGAAGCTGTGTCTCAGAAAAAACAAAAAACAAAACAAAACAAAACAAAAACAAAGACATGGAATCAACCTAAATGCCCATCAATGGCAGATTGGATGAAGAAAATGTGGTACATATACACTGCGGAATGCTATGCAGCCATAACAAAGAACGAGATGATGTCCTTTGCAGGAAAATGGATGGAGCTGGAGGCCATTATCCTTAGCAAATTATGCAGGAACAGAAAACGAAATACTGCATTTTCTCACTTATAAGTGGGAGCTACATGACGAGAACACATGGACACAAAGAGGGGAACAACCGACACTGGGACTTACTTGAGGGTGAAGTGTGGGAGGAGGGTGAGGATCAGAAAAAAATAACTACTGAGTACTAGGCTTAGTACCTGGGTGACAGAATAATCTAGACAACAAACCACTGTGACATGAGTTTACTTATATAACAAACCTGCAATATGTGCCCCTGAACTTAAAATAAAAGTTTTTGAAAATTCACAATTAAAGAAAAATTAGCTTTTCAAACTAGGTTTGAAGTCAGTGAGAAAAATAAAAGGATTTTACCCATTATTCTAAATTCTGGCAGTTATATGACTGTGACAGTTTAATTATTAAACTTGTATCACAGCCTGAGTAATCTCACCTAAAGATCTCAGAGAAAACAATCAAACTTCAGTTACTGTAGAGCAAAGCCATATTTTATTTATAAAGGTGTGTCCACATTAACCATAATGTAATATTTTTGGTTTAGCATTGAAATCGTTTCAACCTTTCACATTAAATAAGTAATACTACTTAAGATTAAACTTTGTGTGCAAATGTCTATGTGAGGAAAACATGCCTAAGGTAAACAAATATCCCAGTCAGCATTTCCCAGTCTACATGGGCTATAGATTCACCCTTTAATTCACGTTGAGTCACTTTGTGGATCAAAGAGCTACACTCACCTGGGAGAACTGTTTGTTTAGTTCTTGGAGAGAAGACTCTAAAAGGGTCTTGTTAGAAAGGCAAAATTTGTTAAAAACATTTCTTCCTAGAAAGGTCCAAGAGAAGGCATCATCCACAATGTATCCTGGATAGCTGTCACACAGTTCTCTTCGTATATCTTCTGAAGTTGAATTTTGCTTTAACAGCTAAAAGCATGTGTGAAAAGAGTAAAATAAGAGTGTTAATAAATGTAGATGTTCAAATATTCTATTCTTCAAGGAATCTAAGCTGTCTTCAAAATAGCCATTTTGAGGTCCTCCATTATAGCAGCTATTAAAATAGCAATAAAGTAGATAGAGTTTACCCATGAAACTTGTAGAGTGAATGCATGAATGTGGTAAATTCTTGTCATTGTTATTATTTAAATGATTTATATATGAATTGTTTGACTGAACTCATTTCTTGTCTCTGACCAGAAAACCTCAATGCACAGAGTCTTTGCTTACAAAAATCTTCATGCATAAAAATCTTATTCACTTTTTCTGGACATTGAGTAGCAGAAACTCAGGTGTCCTAACTCTTCATGGCACTCATAGGAAACTGGTTGTGATCTTTGGAAGACTTCCAACAGAAGGAGCTTCGAGGTCTATTCCTAGGATGAACAGTGTTTATTTACAGAAGTGTACAAATATAGATTGCTTCATTTGCAAAGCAATTCTTCCATCTAAGTCTTATATATAGAAAGAAAAAGGAAAACGTATGTGAAAGTATATAATAGCAGGCATAACTACTAAAAGTAGTCATTGGAAATCATTTACATAATGGAATCATCATAATCTCCCTATATATGTCATAATTCAGGCCAGTCACAGATATAGCAGTATTTTACCCATAATATCGATCATATTTACCATTATTAAGTTGTTTAGATATTTACAGAGCTGATGACAGTTAGTTGTCAGACTTAAGGGGTCCATCTTAATAATTAATTCTTATTACTCCATGAGGTGAGGTCAATTTCATCCTCCCCTTAAGTGTGTATTACAAAACCTACATGCTACCTTCTAGTGACTCAAATTCTAAAAGTAATAGAACAAGACAGAATCCACTTATCTGGATGTACTGTAAGTGTTAGGCCTTCTAGTCATTCATCCGTATCTCTCTTCTAACATTCCACATAAACTCACCCAAAAATGATTTCTCTACTCATTCTTGCAAGTGTTGCAGAAAGCAGTAAAGAGAAAGAAAGAGGAATCAGAGAGATTGCTGACATAGGCATCAATATATCATCCTAATTTTTACATCCCTTCCCTGCTCCAACTACTCTAAAAATATGTATCCATACATAGAAATTTCATTTTTGGCTTATCTCCCCTGGATATATAGCTCTGTGCTGCCTCACAAAATTCTGAAATTCTATTCCATATGAGAAAGATAACTTGGGAGTTTCAATATGACAAAGTAGCATTTTGGAGAATAGCATTGCTCTTCTAGATATTAAAGAATTTATCTGATCCAATGCAAGACTGTCTACTTCTAGGAACCAATATGTAAGAATTGGAATGGAATAGAATAATGTTCTCTAATTTATACACTGTGCTTGATTGGGGGAAGCTTTAGACTGGAATTAACTGGGCATATTGAGAGACTTCTATGCCAGACAAAAAACATTAGAAACCTCAAATATTATGTAAACTAGACTTTCAATGTCTAGATTGGACAGATTGAAAGGTCCGTCTATTTTGGCCAGCATGGGCAGAGTTGATGAGTGTGATGCCATTTCCTGGAGTCCGCTTTTGTGCTGGCCTTTGGCTCATTTATATAACTCAGTTTATTGAAATGCCTCAGTTAAACAGAGTATTAATTTAAGTATAACTAACAAAGTCATATTAAGTAGCAGTGGTTATGGTTACTGGAATGTTAATAAATGTTAAAGACATGTCTCATGATCAGATAAAAGAAATGGTTGCTATATAAGATATAGATATATTATTAAAAATGCTAGTGTGTGTGTGTGTGTGTGTGTGTGTGTGTGTGTGAAGGTGATGGGGGAAGGAGAGAAGAAAGGTGAGTGGGAGAGAGAGAGAGAGAATAGTATCTCTAATGCCAAATGTTGAAAATGAAGTCTTTTCACTTCTAAAGAGCACATAAAACAGGACTTAAATACCTATGGGACCAGCCAAATAACTTAAATATATTAATCTGGCCAGATGAAAGACAATAAGGGGAAGTAGAGATTGTAGTTACAAAGAGCACGTGTTCTGCCTAAAGGCATTCACATTCAATTTCTTAAAATCTCCGTACACACACTCACACACACATTTAGCTCACAGGCTGCCAGTTTACACCTCTGATAGAAATTATGTTCATTATCTTGCAATCTGGGAATTCTTAAAGTAGATGATCTCTAGGAAACAGAGAAATTGATAAGTAAGCTCTCTAAAATACGCTAAGAAAAAGGATTTTCCTACTTTGGGGCAATATTTTCCTTAGCTCTAATTTTTCCCAAGACTTGATTAGTATGGATGAGGCAGCAAATTCGAAGGGCATTATAACTTCATTTGGTCTTTTTTTCTTTCCTGCTTCAGAAAATTAAAACATCACATATTATGCCACCCTAATTTCTTACTAAGTGAAAACTTTAAGTTCAATTAAGGGACTTAACAGGGAAGTAAATAAATACTCAAGATATTAAGGAATTCAGAATGTCTTAAAATTAAGCTGTTTATTGAAGGGTTCCTAAGAAAAGAAGTTGCCTGAGATATTACCCTAAATAGGAAAGGTGCTCCAAACATCTTGCCATTTGAGAGATCCTTCTATTAACCTAAAAGGCCTATGTTGAATCACTCTACCCATTACAAAATTGAATCAAGTTACCTTTTCCAAGCCAAGAATTCGTGCGAGCACTTGACTGCCATTGAAAGTATATGTTCCGGGGATTTCCAAATCAGAACTTGGACTGGGAAATACTGTGGCTGTAATCAAAGAAGGAACAGATTAGCATTCCACACACACACCCACAAATGCACAGGACCACATGAGAATCCATAAACATCGCTTGTGACCTCATATACCCTACAGCAAGGATGTGCTCAAACATGCCTCTTCCATGGAAGTTTTATACTGGAAAAGTGGCAAATTCCATGAGTTTTTCTTTTCATATAAAATTGTGATGACTTTGGTCTGTTCTTGTTTTTTATCCAATCATTTAGATGTCATTTGCTTTCACTCCAGTCTGTGACATTAAACTTCATCACCAATATTATTGCCCAATAAACCGAATCATTTCTGTGCAGGCCTGGAGGATTTGAGGTGCCTATACTAGCTCCACAGATCCATCATATCCAACATCTGTTCAAAGGATCTGCCAATGCACATCTGGTGATAATCGTCTTTTCTTTTAATTATCCAATTGGGACACCGAAATCTGCTTAGAATCATAAATTCTCTCCTCAAAGTGGTTTCTGAATGATATTTTAGATCAAATAAATGGGATAAAGCCATTAGCCTGGACTACATACAGTATACTCTAATTAAGTAATTCCCAATGCATCTACATCTAGTATTATTTATTTATGATGTGGCAGAGTTTTCTGGGTTTGGAGCATTAGCTAGAAGACGACATTCATATCTATAACATGGATGTTCATTAAGCCAGTATATTGACCTTTATAAATTTAATACAGAAGTCTTTTGTCATCCTCAGAGCAAAGAATCTTAATATTCAATGGTACCAGTGACTCATCAGCAGTAGGGCCTAGGCTTTATTTTCGTGCCCACAGGGCTGAAGAATTTGCCATCTGATTCCTTTAGACTATGGCAATATATTTGTGAGATAACTGGCCAGAGTGAGAAACATAATCTGTGGCTACCAAGCAAAGCAAAGCTTACTGGACCATAACATTATAACCTTATTTCTACGGTGCTTTAACCTACTCAGCCAAAGACCCACAGATCATTCATAACAGAAAAGTAACTCCTCAAAACCATTCACCACCATGTTCCTACTACATTAACACAGGACTTTTTTTTTTACTTGCTCCATCAACTTGCATTGGAATGTTATTTAATATCATGAAGTCTTAAATATCCCATGGCCTTTTAAAGAAACTCCCTTTTTATCCAGAGCACCAACCATATTTCAACGTACAGGAATCTTGTTTTGTGCACTAATATATCCCCAGCCCCTAAGACAGTGGCTGCTTAGTATTAGGGACTCAGTAAATATTTGTCAATGAATGTTAGCCAGTCGTGCTGTTTCGAGCGTTTATTTTTTTTAACATGTGGCTTCTAATCAGTGTTTCTCAAGTCCACTTGCAACTGAATCACTCGCACCTAAGGCTCAGAAACGCATGTTTTGAGGGAGCAACTCAGGAAGAGTCTCTGCACGTGAAAATTTGAGAGCTACTGGCCTAGACGTGAAGCAAGTCCACAGTCACACTGAAGACTGTGATACTAAGCCTTAAGTGTGAGGAAGAAGTGTACAGCTGAAAGAGTACTGGCCTGGAAGTCCTTCTAATGCCAGCTCTGCTGTATGGCTGTAGATACAGCACTTAACTTTGTTGAGCCTCATATTCCTCATCTGTAAAATGGAAAATCTGGACAAACCTCTGAGATTCTTTCCAAAAATTTTTATTAATGGGCTTTCTAACCCATCCCAGCATCATCTAATTGCAGACAACTAAAGAGTCTACAGTCAGTTCTGGGAAATGGTGCAATTCTCAACATGTAGGCTTTTGCTCCTGTGGAGTATTTCAGTAAGAACTTAATTTCTAATTATTTTCAACACCTTTGCGTAATTGCACCGCCATACTCAGGCAACCATGAGGAACATTTAGATCTCTCAGGGCTATTCTAAGCATTCCTTCTTTGTTTGAAAACATTAAAGTATAAACCTTTCAAAGATTAGACCTTTACTGTTCCATAAGGCTTGCTCTGAACTCTACAGAAGAAAATAGCTTACCTAGTGATGCATGCCTTCTTTCTGGAACTTGGGTGCTCTGGAATGATAAACTGCTGTCCTTATCCAGGTTGGATGACTTTCTCAGAATCTCACTAGAGAAGAAAAAGCAAGAACTCTGTAACTTCTCCCACATTAATTTTAGTTACAGTAATGTATTATGTGGCAGATTCCAGGGCTGTCTGAGGACTTTCAAATATTTAATATAGTTTCCAGGATTTTAATGGAAGAATTCACCTAACCACACACCAATGAATATATAAGGTCTCCTACAAAGTATATTTTTATTCAGAGAAAATGGCCTAGATGAAGTTTAAAATAGTTATTTTTACTTTAATCTTGTAGAAAGGACATTTTAAAAGACATTAGAGATAAATACTTAAAATATGTATGATACATATTTTTCTTTTAAAAAGTTGATAGGTCCCAAATAAATGAGAATCCAAGAGTGCTTTGGGGACTGAAACAAAGGTCTGCTTATTTGTCAACATTAAAAGAAAAATAAGTTTTCTATGTTAAATTATAGATGGCCTTTTAAAGATTTTCAACACAGGTTCAAGGAAGAAGAGAAAGGCCAAACATTTATTGAATACCCAGTATGTGCCAGGAATTGTGGTTGATGTCATCACAGATGGCACCAAGTATAAAAGGAATAACATTAAAATAAATTTTCCGTTGCATTGAATGTGTCAAGGCAGTAATGATTACATTGTGGTGCCAGGAATCCCTGTGCAACATGATCACACTAGGTTTTGGAAGAAGACATTGCTGGGCCTTCCCACAATTAGTAACCCCCTCTTTTCTAAAAATTCGCTTTTTGTTTAGTTTATTATTAAAATGGAGATGATCACATTTTCTTGAAAACTGGATGTATCTAAAAGCTTGTGCCTAAAATAAGTATGTATGTTTCAAAAATAAAATCAGTCTAAATGCCAGGATGCCAATAATTTTTAGAATTCCAAAAAGTTGGTGAATTTTATGTAGTTATTTATAAAAACCTTAAGGTATGTAACAATGGCTATAAAAAGATAATGGAAAAGCAAGAAATTCTGCTTACTAGCATGGTTCAATTTGACTTCTGTTTTAGAAACAAGATCTGAATCCTAGTTCCAGGGTACTTTGTGTTTATAATTGGAAAAAGAAAAAGAAGTGATATTTGTTTTCATTCCCTAGTGTTTTTCCAATATTCTCCATAAAATGTATTTTTTGCTCCAAAAGTTCTGCATTCTTAATATATATTTGAATTATTCATGACCCTGACTGTATGCCCCTAATCTTTTTACATTCCTTATGCTGACTACGTGATGGGAAAATTGTTCAGGTAAAAATAAGAACTGACCTGAACATTTTCCCTTTTCTCAAAAAGAAGTTTTAGAAAGTTTGAGAAAGTTGAGTTTACTTTTCTTTTTCTCGACATTTTTTTAGTTTGGCTTGAAATCCTATGAGGACTACTGAATATCAACACATTTTGAAAACAAAAGCAAAAACTGCCTTCATAAAAATTTAAGGACTAGGGACAGCAACAAAAACAAAAGGGAGGATGACAAAGATCAAAATGAGCAATGAAAGAGCAAGAGAAAATAGACTCAATAATGAATGGTGGCGAGGAAGTGGGAAAAAAAGAAAGAAGAGGCAATAGGAAACTAAGCAAGTGTGCTCTTGGAGAAGCAAAAGCTGCATCTGCTCCACGGAGGACACTTTACTCATCTTCCCACATTCAGATACGAAACCTAAAATTACTCCTACAAATAGCATTTAAACACCATGGAAAGACAAACTCATTCCCTTCTCAGCAAGCAGCTGGCTCTGCAGCTCTGAGCTTGCTCAACAGTAAAATGACTGCTCCTAGACAAGGACGCACAGCAGCTCCCATTCTAACAGCACCTTTCTCTCACCAGGAAGTGCCCAGTGTGACATGGTTGCCCACATCTTTTATGTAGCCTTAATGTGTCTTTTCTTTGGAAGCGAGAGTTGGATATCATGTGTGCTTTGCTCTTCCCCTTCCTGAAAATATTCTCCAGCTTCATTTTGCATTGACAAGGTGTGGTGTGACAGCACGTGTCTACTCCCATCACACATCAAAACTGTTTTCTTTAAACTCTTAAAATGGAAACCACAAAATAAATGTACAACAGAGTATGTGCATAAAAAGATGAATTAATGCTGTAAATTGAAACACAGCTTACTTTCCCCCCAAACAAAGGTAATTAATTCTATTAACTCCCTATTAAATTACTTAAAGAGGGCAAGCAAGTAGCTGGTCTTACTGAGTTAATGGCATTCCTTGAAGTTTCTAATGAGCAGGATCATGTTTATAGACAAAGCACTACATGCTTCTTAGAACAGTGGTTGAGAAATAGCACCTTCCTGTTACTTCACACAAGCACTTAGTGCACACTTATTTCATATCTATCTGTACCTATTCCCACCACTTTTTCTATTTCAGCTGTGACATCTTTAGGAAAAGCTGCCATGTCTTATTTATCTTTATATTCCCAATATCTAGCATAGTATAGGACCATAAGATCTGATGGCTGATTAAATAAAAAGAGACCATATTGTTGGGGTGTGGCAGAAAGTACTTTATAGAGTTAGAAGATATCTTTGGAATTTCAGCTCTCTCTTCTAAAAGATCTCAGCCATCGTCTCCCTCACAAGCAAATTAGCAATAATAACACCTACTTTGCAAGGTTGTTATGAGTATGATATGAGGTGTGTGTACCAAGAGTCTCTCTGGGCCCTGTTATCATAGGTACTCATCAATATTAGCTCTCGGTCAGAGTACCCACAAAAGAAGATGTTGCAAAGATGCAACCTTCACCATCAGTATGGAGCTGGAGGCCCATACTTTAGATGTAATCCCTTTAGAATCCTAGAAACTTCAAAAGCTCCGGATACCAAATGGATGTATCCCATTATTTTATAGATCTGGAACCTACAAGTATTGACTAGTGATATGGAATGAGGCACAGGCCCTCACCCAGAGCCGTGTAACCCCTTCCTCATTTTATGAGTTTATGTAACTTCTTTATCTATTTATGAGATAAATATTCCACCAGTAGTGTTTACCAATTTCCCCCTTTTTAGAGTGTTAGGTTCTTAAGAAAAGCCTACAGTGTATTATGTTGGCAAATAGTAGGATGTTTAGCACATGACAAGCACTGGATACTTGATAATGAGGAACATTACTTGGAACAACTTACCACTAAAGCAACTTTTTTTAAATGGCTGTGGCCTGCTCTCCATTGTTGCATATCTGATTCTGCAGGGATCCTTAGAAAAGGAAACTCCCAGCCACAGCCCCAAAGTTATCATCTTACATCGTACCTACCATATTCATTCATTAACTCACCAACATTGATTACATTCTTATTATATGTAAAATAATGGGCAAGTAAAATAAGGAAACCAGGGATTATGGTACATTAATGAGAATAGCTAAGTAAGGACATGTGCAAAGGAGGACTGGAACACATGACAGGGCCCCTAAATCTGAGTTAGTCCCATTTGTGTTTGTTATAGAGCAATATCCTTACTCACATCCTTAATGCAAGCCTCTTGCAACCAGAAACATTTTTCCTTCAGCCTTCTATTAGCCCAGTGGTTTTCAAGTGTGGATAATTCCCCTACCCCAGGGGACATTTGGCAATGTCTGGAGACATATTTGGTTGTCACAACTGTGCGTGGAGTGTCACTGGCATCTAGTGAGTAGAGGCCAGGGGTGCTGCTGAACATCCTACAATGCACAACACAACAAAGAATTATCTGGTCCCAGTTATGAGTAGTTGAGAATCAAGGTTGAGAAACCCTGTACAATGACAGATAATGGAATTATTCAATTCATCCCCACTTCCAGTCCCCATGACCAAACCAAATCAGGAGAGATAAAAATCCTATTCAGGAACTCTAAATAGCTCCAAGGAAGCCTCAGAGACTCTATCTCATACTGGATATCTCTGGGAAGCATATGAAAGTATTCCACAAAACTTAGCTGTCCACTGAATTTGGGACATAGGCTCATCTGATTCCAGAAAATTCAACTCTCTGGGTGAACCAACAAAACCTGAGTCAAATCACCAAGTGGCCCATGGCATCAGTTTACTAACTTTTACTGGACCCAGCCACATGCACGGTACGATGGGCATGGCTAAGGGCTGCTCCTATAAGATAGTGAAGATGTAGATTCTGCCTCAGTGACATTTATAGGGCTCTATTTTGGAGTGGAATTCAATACAGGAAACATTTTGGATTTAAGAATTCCATCATTCTGAGGGAAAAAAAACTAAACACTGAATAGATTTTACTTGTTCTCAGACATGTCTACCAATAGTTACGTTCAGGAAATGTCACATTTATATATATCGTCTTAATGGTAAAATGCATGTACTTCCACTGGGTGTCTTTTTCCTATGAGTAGGAAACGTCACTACCTGTATAAGTGGTACTGTGTGCCATGGCATAATCTATTTATAAGAGGAAATCCTATCAGGAAAGGGACATATGGCAAATCCTGGAAAGAAAATTCTGACATTATTTTTTGTCTCTAAGGGTTAGTTAAATTTGTATACGTATTTTTTCTCATTTCCCAGAATTAGAATTACATGAGTATGTAGTGGCACCTGGAAACATATGAGATTTTCTGCAAGTCTAGTTCTGATCCCACTTCCAGATGACATTTGTCATTAACTTTTAACTGCAAATAAGGACGAAGGACACTGTAATGGTCTTGAGGCCCCCTCAGTGATTTGACGCAGTTGTCCTTCCTGGATATCCCAAACAGAAGTCACCCACAGGAGAATTTTAATTGTTTTAATTATTCATATTTCATCCTGACCCTCATTCCCTAAGGGTCATCCATACTTCAGCTATGGATATCTGTCCACATTCCAAACATATATCTCTTATAAGTGGCCCAGTTACAATCCAACAACCCATATCAGTTAAAACATTAAGATTTAGAAATGACTTAATATGTTACTGTGTCTTAGGGCTTTTTATATTCTTAGGAAAGACTTTGGAGTTAGTTATAGTATATAGTGAGTAGGGGCTAACTAATACATTTCTAAAATTTGTCAGGCTATTATTATGGGCAGATTAGGGGGTATCCTACATGTGTCAGGAACGCATAGAATATGGGGAGAAGGAGATAACACCACTGTCTCTCTCAGATGACACTGTGCAGATTATGTTCTACCTAACCATGAAACAAGCAGATTAATTTGGCAACACTGCAAGGAAATGTGTAATCTCTCCATCACAGTCAGTAGCAAAGCTGTCTGCCTATTCCTGTAAGCCAACTATGCAACTGCCTCTATTTTTCCCTTTCACTGAATTCTGGCATTCTTTCTCCATGACCTATCTCAAATATACATTCTGCTATTCTGGTAACCACCACCCTATCTGTTCTCAATGACCACACTCTTCAAAGCCTCTGAAAGAACTCTCCTGGCATCTGCCCACCCACACTTATCTCCACTTCACTAATACACTCTCCAGTAAGATCCATATTCCTCAGGCAGAAACAATGTCTTACGGTACCTGTGTAACTATTCACCATTTGTTGTCTAATATTCTGGGCACAGTGATACTTAAACAGACATTCAATACATTTACCATGTTATATAGCAGTTTACGTGTTATCTTGTCTCTCCGTCTCTCTTTCCCACTTGAACTGTAAGTTTATATAGGGCAAGACATATGCCTCATGCATTTCTGTATCTATAGTGACTTGCATAGCCTCCAGCATGCTGTACGAATTCATTATATTCTTATTGAATGAATGGTTGGGCTTACATAATAATTAAGACATTCTTCTACTTTGTTTTTTGATAAATAAAATTTTAACCATTCTTTTTTCACTTTTATCAATTTTATTTCATAATGATCAATGTTTCTGTTTAAATTACATGTAATTATGTTCCAATTCATGTATCTCTTTGTGATTTTAACTATGTAGTAACAAAAATGTAATACTAAAACAAGCTAGAGGAAAGTTTAAAACTCTTAAATTCTTATTGCCCTTTCTTTTTATGCTGATTTTAGCTAAAATGGTTACTAAATGGTTATAAATTAATCTAAAATTAATACAAGAAGAGACCTCTACATCCTTTCTCATCTATATAACCAAATGAAGGCAAACACCTGTTTTACTTCCAGTTATCTTACACTCCTAATAATATCTTTTGGTCAGTTTCTAAGTTCATCCATATTTTTCAATATTAAACAAAAGCCTTGGCACTTTAAAATTTGACCCGACTAAACTCTGATTAAATATTTTTTCAAGTTCTGCAGGAGCCATATAATAGGAGCAGAGGTACGAATTTAGAAGCCGCAGGTCATGAATGAGTGTCAACAGAAATAGGGAGCAAATCCACAGAGGCAACTGCCCCCAGGAGCTCAGGAAAGCTGAATCCCTTCTCCAAATAATGACCCTGTGCGCTCTAGGGGATGATCTTTGCTATTCGCCAACTGTGTGAGCAATGGCACATGGCCAGGGGCTCCCACTGTGCTGATAGATTCTGAGAGGCAGTGTAAGGAGGAAAGAAAAGGGTAAGATCTGTGATGTTGGATCATCTGTTGTGCAAATGAGCAAGAAAACCATAAACGTAATTGTTTCTTTTTTCAGACAGCTAGTTAGAGTCGATGCTGAGTACAGTGTTGGATTTTTTTTTAAACATCTCATCCTGAAGCTAATGCTTAGAGATGTATAAATTTAATAACAGAAGGCTGGTGCCAGATGCAAAATCACATCAAAACACTTGGCGACTGGCCAACAAGTAGTGACTGCAGTGTGATCATGTCTTTCAGAAGTGCATTCTATTAAAAGAAACATGGCAGGCCTCTTTTGGTGAGACCAAAGGTGGCATTTTTTCCCCTTACTTATAGAACAGAAAAGGAAGACTGTTTTGTTTCCTAATGAGGCTATGCTGGTGAATCTTCCTTCACTAAAGGGAAGCAATTTTAGTGGAATTGTTTATCCAGTAAAATATATGCCAGTTTCATTGCACAGCTATATAAAGCATAAAAGTTAATAGCATGATGGGAAATATCATTAATGCAACTTTATTATTGTACATAATTTTATAAATTAAACTCCAATTACTTAGTAGTTTAGAGAAAATAGTGAATATACAGCAATATACAACTTGAGCTAGATAAAATACCTGGAGGTAAAACTAAAATTAAGTAAAGCAGACATGATCAGCCATCTAGAGAATAATCAACAGATGAAAAAATACACCTGGACGTTAATCCTACTTCCAAAACCAACTCAGTGTCTCATCTCATGCAACCCCATGAATTTGGTTGTCTATAATATTAGGTAGACAAATACTTCTTTAGAGGGAACTATAGTTATGTACTTCTTAGATACTGTTAATTATGTCCCTTACCGTTCTTTGTAAAATGGTAATCCAATTTGTAAGTGATAGATATTAATTTTTCTCACAGCTCCTCTAATGCCTGGTTCACAAAATGTCTGTCTCAAGTAAACCTCTTTGTGAAGATTTACCTGATTACCCCAGCTGAAAGCTCTCTTTCTGCTTTAAGTATAGAGGGTGTCTTGCTTCAGCTTCCCTCTGGCACTCTTCATTGTACTATCTCCTATTATTGTTATTGATTTAATGTTTTCCCTCTGCTGCTAGAACATCAGCATACATTATTCCTAATTCATCACTCACTTAGTGAAAAACATAGAGACCATCAACATTGGAACAAGAAGGAATGCCATTCTTCTTCCATCCCACCTTTGCACTGATTATACAAGAGGGAATAGACACTAGCTGGCAGTGGTCTTCTTACAGAATTAATTGCACACTGGTGCTCATTGAGGTCATGCTTGTATATGCCTAGAACTGTGCCGTTCTCATAGACAATGTATCATGTCATTTCCCCACTCAAAACTTTCAGATGGCTTCTCCTTACACTAAACACACAATGTGAATCCCCTTACCTTTTCTTTCATGATCGATTCTGCATGCTCTGGTCTCTGAGGTTCCTTTTCTACGTATCCCAATCCGTTTCCTCATCCCTTGCCATGTTGCAACCATGTTAGCTGACTTTTTGCTCTTCTAAATGGTTGGGTTTGTCCCCACCTCAGGATCATTTGCTGTTTCTCAGCATGCAACACTCTCTTCCAGATATTCATATGCTGCTGCTGATTTTTCCTTGTCCTTGTTGGTCTCTACCGAAATGTCACTTCTAGCAGAGGCCTTCTTTTGACACTCTATTAAATCCCTACTTTATAATTTCTACCTGTTAACCTGCTTTATTTTCTCACTAGCACACTCATTATTATTTAATTATGCTATTTATTTATTTGATCATGCTGTTGCTTTCCCTTCCTTTAGAATGCAAAAAGGATAGAGAAATTGTTTTATTCACCTCTGTATCCCAGTGCCTAGAATGGTGCCTGGCACATAGAAGCCTCTCAGTCTATTAATCTATTTTTTAAATAGATTAATAAATGAATGAATGAACATCAGATTGTTTTAAGCATCAAGCCTAATTATTGAGACAACAAAATCAGTGTGAATCAGCATCCCAACAATTAGGGGTCCCAAGTTGTGTCTCATGACAATTCTTAACATGTTTATATTTTTTGATAAACGAGTTGCAGTTCCACTCTTAAAGTATCACCTAGATTATTTGATGACCAAAATAATGAGAATGGTATTAAAGGAGAAATTGTGCTACATGCTAGGGAATTTAGTGTTAAAGTTTGGCAACTAAATATCTACGATTATAGATAAATATAATATTTTCTTGAGAGATACTCAAAAAATATCTCTAACAGAATTAGCGCATGGTTGATTCAAGATTACAATATTGTTTTCAGTTCTGAAGACAGATAGGCTTCCGGGAGTCTTTTTAGGTTTAGAATCCCAGCAAGGAAAATTGAAGTTGTAAATGGTCAGGTTGTTAATGGCTTAGATTCCCTATTCATTCTTCACCTGCTCCTTACACCATAAAGTAGAACATGCATTAACCTCATTTAAAGGTTGTCATTCAATTATGTATACTTTTAACTTTATTACTTTGAATTTCAGGACCCTTAATTTCCTTTTTTGCACTTCCTGGTTTTTATTGTATCTGAAAGTATCACACATGGTAGTACCAGTATGTGATTCTTCCAGGATGATGGCCCTGACACTTATCTTACACTTACGACATCTCATGCTTGTGATGAGTCTCAGGCAATGTGTCACTGATAATTTAAGGTTGGATAGAGAATCTTTGAGGGATGTAAAGGAGGACTACCTTAGTCACCCATCTTATAAAGCAAATTTGAGACATTCACCCAAAGTAGATTGTACTCAATCTCACATAAACACAGTTATTCCAGTTTGTACCTACTTTGTTATTTCATATTTAGATCATCACATTTATAGACATAGAAAACAAAATTGCATATCTAAGCTTGCATGGCTTCCTGGCTATCTCAGAAGGAAACAAGATTTGATCTCTCAGAACAATTGAACACACTTGAGAAGTGCCCCCACCTGTCTTTAAATAGTGCATCATCAATTCCTTTCCTACGAAGCAGATCTTGTGGGCCATAGGGTGTGTCTTTGCACTTAGAGTCTGTGTCACAGAGTAGGGTCTGCAGGAACGGGAAGAATCCAGTACTAGGAAGGTTTCGAGGTGCGAGGTAACCTAAAATTAAAAGAACAGTCATTACATCACTATGGCACATTTGTCCGGGAAAGAACATAAATGCAGTAACTCCACTTTGTGAAGTTACCTCCTGGATTACCACTGTCCGGGTCCCCCAACTGAGCCCCAACTCTGCAACTAACACTCACCACTGAGTAGGAGCAGTCTTGGAGGGTGTTATGTTTAACTTCCCTTTTCCGGATTTGCTAATATGTATAAAAACATTTTAAAATGCCTGGTTACCTCATGAATTCCCTTCCTGGGATTTATTCTAAGGAAATACTTACAGGTAGTTGCAAGAATGTTTGCCAGAATGTTTTAAAAATAAATCACAGTGTATCCACATGATAAAACACAAAGCAGCCAATACAAATGTTGTCAATTAATACAAAAAGTGTTTGTGACACATTGTTAGTTTAAAAGAACAGATCAGAAAACAGATGAACAGAAGAGTCCTAATCTTTTAATACATGCACACACACACACACACACACAAACGTGTACTAAAAAATCCAAAAGACTGTATCACCAAAATTTGATTGATGGCTTTTTTCCTGGGTAATGTATTTCATTTTATTTTCTTCCTTTTGACTGTATATTAACTGTGTTTTATCACAATTTACATGTCTTCTTTTGTAATCAAAGTAGGTATAAATGCAGCCATTCTTCCAAAAACCAGGAGCTATTTTTGGTCTCTTTAAAATTTAACATTTTAATTATCCTATATACACAACTTCTTTTTCCCATTTAAAAACCAATAGTGAATGGTATGAATGAAAATGCAAATTTTCTCCAAAATTAAAGTCATACAAAACAGTAATTTTCATAGTGAGGGGTTTTGTAAACTTTAACATTTCCTTTATAAAATACGATGATGGCATACACACGAGTCATGACAATAGGCAAGCTGGGAAATACACATCTTTTCACAATTAGGTTTGCTATGAAAACACTAGATTTCTTCCTCTGGGGGAATACACAGACAATGAACTTTCAAAAAAGGCAAGTTTAGGAAAATTAGGGCTAAAAAGCAAAACTTTAATCTCCACATGAATGTGTAAAAAAAAAAAAAAAAAAAAAAAAAAAAAAAAAAAAGAGTGCCCGTACAGGTCTGTTTTTATTTTAAAGAGAAAGGAGAAAAGTAAAAAAAGAGAGAGAGAGAAAGAGAGAATGGTAAGAGCAACATGGCCATGCATTAATTTACCAGTAGAAAGAATAAATAGGTATTTGATTCCAGTAACTTAAATATAGGTCTGTATAAAGAAAGAGCTGGGGGAAAAAAATAAAGAAGGGAAAATATGAAAGCTTGCCAGAAGAAAAGCAAAGAGGGAAAAAGAGAGATTGGAGAATGCTCTACTGTTGACCTTAAAGATGGCGGAAAAAACTGCAAGTCAAGGAATATGGGGAGCCTCTAGAACTTCTAACTAGAACAATCTAGAAGACAGCTTTTCTTCTAGAGGGTCCAGAAGGAATGCAGCCCTGCTGACACCTTGGATTTTAGCTCGCTGAGACCAAATTCTGGACTTCTGACCTCCAGAACTGTAAAATAATAGGTTTGTGTTGTTTTAAGACACTCAGTTTGGGGTAATTTATCACAGTAACTATAGAAAAAAATAGTTTAAAAATTAATACCAGTATGAACGAAAGATTTGAAAACTCAGAAGAAATTGGAGAGAACTGAAGCCCACCAAACTATTCACTAGTTCCTTCCATGTGGACCCTCTTTGACACCAGAGAGACTGGTGCCTTTCCTAATGTTAAACCTAAGTGAAAATTGCAGTGAACCAATAATAATTTCCCAGCAATGTTTTCACTGTATGCAATTCCCTGAATAAAATAGAGAGTAGCTGCTAAACCGCCTGTTAGCTTTTCATGTCATCCCTCTGAAACAAAATTTTACCACAGTGAACTGCATATGGCAAGACCTTTAAAAGTCTGCAGTGGAGGTTCACCATTCATGGTAATGCACTCTGTTACACAGATCTCCACTGTAACCTCTCACTCAGGGTATACGGCTGCAAATGAACTTATTACTACTCTCTGTCAAACACATGGAGTGGCTGATTTGAATGGAAGATAGATGGAAGGGCAACAGAAAGATGACCAGATGACCCCTCTGCTCTATGCCACTTATCAGCATGATGGCGTGGCTGAGTCAGGCAGTACTGAAAAAAATGAGACACTCAAGAAAAGCCATATTGCAATACAAAGAGAGGGAAAGAAGGAAAAAGATGTCATGGAAAAAAGAGCTTTCGGTGACATCCAAATTACCTTTCCTGGCATTCATTACAAATTGCAAATGATTTGAGAGGAATTTGAAGGAATTTAACCCACAACATTCTTTGGTATGATATCTACAGAGGACAAACCTAATTTATAGGAAAATTCATCACAGAGTTTCTTTAAAAATAAACTCCCATGGTGTTGAAAGTATAGACAGTCTATGCTTTGCACAGTTTTTTGATAATGGATTTTTAACATGTTACATGGGATCGTGCAAATGAGGAATTGATTCAGGCATGCACAAGTTTCAGCTAACAGACTGCCATGCAGAGCATGGATGGCTTGCGTTATTTGTTTTGCCGTAATCTTTTAATCAAGGCCTATACCCTCATCAATGTAAGGGTGCCTGTTGCAACAACAATAACAACAGTGATTTATTAAGTATCTACTGTATCCCATGTGCTGTGCTAGGCATGTAACATTTACTTATGTTATTCATCCTTCCTTGACATCTATAATATACTTTCTCATATACATCAACTTTTCATAAATTCTGGAAATCCTCTAGAAGTAATGTCTGAATTAAATAGAATTAAATTTCCTGTAGCTTTCTTGTAAAAAAAAATGATATTTTTTCCATTCTCTTCGCATCTCAGTTATGTATACAAATAAAAAGAGCAATGGTGGAATCAAACCGTTACACATCTTAAAGAGCTGCTAATTTTGACTTCAGCGCATTCTATCCTTGAAGGTGTTTCTGGCACTTTCAGTTCTGAAATTACATTCCCCTTTAAGTTCCCCAGTGCTAGGATAAAGAAAAAAGAGAAGCCTCTCTCTTTCTTTCAGGAAACTTCCATGCAGCAAGCATAGGAATTGCAAAATTAAAGCTAATAATTGAGTGTCTATGTTCCCAGCCAAAGCACAAATTTAAGGACAGAAGTAAAGGAAGACCATGATTGTGCAAACCATGGCAGCCCCATACAAGTAAAAATAAAAATAAAAGAATCTGAGGCAGGTTTTTGAGATAGAGTGTTTAAGCAGGATAAAGTCCATGGTACCATGATTCCCAAAAGTCTCATCCCAGGATAACATTCATGCCCATCTCCAGGAGAAAAGCTATTGAAGAATCTGCCAATTTCATAGGGTCGAATTCAGAAGATGTCAGCATCCTCTGGGAGTAGGGTGAGGTATGTGTTGGTTGGCAAAATCCTAAGCTGGTTATGGCTTAGTTTCTCAGGGGCCCCAGGCAAAGGCAGTGAGCAGCCAGCCACCCATGGGTGGAGAGAGGTCATTCTCATTGAATGGATACAGTCTACCTCATTGACACCATCCAATCATAACACTGACACAGTCCACGTTATTTCAAGGAGTTGAATCAAACCAAACTATGACACAATTTTGGGAACAAACCACCAATTAACTCAACTTTAAAGTAAATCAGATTCATTTTTCATTGCTATAAGAATGAAACTAGAATTACAAAAAGAATCAGTTCTAAGAATTTTTTAAATGTATGCTTTGTAAATAATTGTGATATCAATGGATATATGTAATGTTTACCTCAAAGGGAGATCAATTTTGATTTTCCTTTTTCTTTCCTCTCAAAAGAATCTATTCTGAACACTGTCAGTGTGACAGAATGTAAAGATTAGAGTGATGGTTCTCCAAGTTTGATCCTTGGACCAACAACATCAGTGTCACCTGGGAACTTATTAGAAATAAAAATTTCAGATCCCACCCTAGATCTCCTTAATCAGAAACTCTGGGGGTGGGGTTCATCAATCTGTGTTTTAATAAGCTCTCTAGGTAATTCTGATGCACAGTGAAGTTTGGGAACCACTGGATTAGACTGCAAAGCTTTTCATGAGAATCAGTAAATATTTTAAGCTTGTGGGCCATACTGTCTCCATTACAATTACTGAATTTTGCAATTATAGTATGAAAGCAGCCATAGACAATGGGTGCCTCAATGAACCTGGTTGTATTCCAATAAAACTTTATTTACAGAAACAGGCAATAGGCTGGAATTGGCCCACGGGCTGTAGTTTGCTGACTCCTGGAAGGATAGCCTTTCTTACAGGCATCTCCCTCCTTCTCCTGCCTTGTTCACTTCCTGTTTTCACTTTCTCCCCCAGCCTTCTTTTCCTCTTCCCTCATTGCATCTAATCGACTTAATTCTTTTTCCTCTACTTCTTAATGTTTTCTTCTTTCCTTTTCACTCACTGCTTCCTCTTTTCATTCAATTTCCAATTCTTCTTTTCCCTTTTCCTCCGGCTGCTGCCTTTCCTCCCTGCTCCCCTCTCTGTATTCACTGATGCAGCCAAGAATGCAGTTGTCTCTCAATGTCTTCCTTTACTTTGTCTTTTTCACCACCATAGAAGAATTTTGACTCACTTCCGCAATAAATTCAGGAGCACATTGCTCACTGGCACTGTCTAGAGAAGTGCTATTTTCTACTTATTTTATTATTGCAGAAAGTTATGCCACGGTCTTTTCAGGAATGAAGCTACTTCCATTTGAAATCATTAGGCTCCAGAAATATTCTGTAGGCTGCCTTGGTGACATTTGTACATATTATAGCAATGGTAGAATCGGACACTTTCCACTGTTTTATTCTGTTTTTCTCAAAACAGTTCAGAAGACAACCTAGTTGGTATTTTTATATTTCCAGGTGAAAGGCATTTAGTCTTTACCCCAGTGAAGAATAGAATGATACATTTTGGAAGGAAAATTCTGACTTTTTTAAAAAAAATATGGAGTTACTCATTTGAGAGCATTTTTTTTTTTCTTAATTTCTTTGGATACAGGGTCACAGTGGCAGAATAAGCGTCAGGCCTTCTGATCGTGCAAATAATGTCTCCTTGTCAAGCACCACAACAGGGACTTAACACCATATCAAGAGTACAGAATGAGAGAAGCATATCAAAAACATCACCCGTAAACAATCAAATACCTAAATGTGAATTTTCAAAGCATAGGAAAGGAAATGAATCTTAGAAACATATTTGTAATAATTTATTAACTTTTTTTTTAAATCTTCTTGTAGTTTTCAAGCACATTTTGTTCTCGGTTACATTTGAAAAGACAAGTTAAATTGTAAATGATATAAACTTGGCCTTTCAAAGTAGTTCGTAACATTACATCAGGAGCCTGTAGATCTGTTCCTGTTCTCCTTCGCATGCACCTTTCATTTGAGGGATCAGTCTACTTACTGAGGGGAGGTGTCCTGTCCACCACCCACCTTCAGATAAAATCAAATACACCAGTTCTTCCTGATTCCAGTCCCTCGGAATGAGGGCTTCTACACCTATGTGGCCTAGAGTGACTTCAGCCTAGGGCTGAAAACCAATATGACTTCGAACCTGCTAATAGAGACTCTAACCTAGTAAAATTGCGTCTTTTTAAGAGACTGGATAAAAAAATAAGCTATTTAAAAGAAAGAAAAAACCTTACATAGTTCTTAGCACAATGCTTCACACATTGTAAACAATTTTAAATATGTGAATAAATGCGTGGCTGTAGGAACCCCTGGGGGAGTCCAAGGAAGACTGCATGACTCAAGACTCTAACCTAATATACATCGTTATGTTTATCGTTTGTAGGACAAAGATTCAAATTGAATTCCAATCTTATAGTAAGTTCAAGGGATAATATTGCATTATATTCACATGCCTTGTAAAATAGATAGATTTAATTAATAAAATCAATAATATTTATTGTTGTAGGGCCTTTCAGTATTGATTTTTCTGAAAATCTAACTAATATACATTGACATCCATAAATGTCAACCTCTGGATTTATTATCCACAAAGTGAATCCATTTGCCATCTATTCAATAATATTTACTGGGCAGGTATTGTGTGCTTGGCACCAAGAAAGGTGTTAAGTAGGGTTCATTCTTCTATTTTTTAAAAAATCGTTCATCTTTTTTTAAATTTTTTTTATTATTATTATTATACTTTAAGTTTTAGGGTACATGTGCACAATGTGCAGGTTAGTTACATATGTATACATGTGCCATGCTGGTGTGCTGCACCAATTAACTCGTCATTTAGCATTAGGTATATCTCCTAATGCTATCCCTCCCCCCTCCCCCCACCCCACAACAGTCCCCAGAGTGTGATGTTCCCCTTCCTGTGTCCATGTGTTCTCATTTTTCAATTCCTATCCATGAGTGAGAACATGCGGTGTTTGGTTTTTTGTCCTTACGATAGTTTACTGAGAACGATGATTAAAAATTGTTCATCTTAACAGTTAAAAAATATTACTCTGGGTTATTATGGAAAGACAGAAAAAAGAGAGAGTAGGTGAATCTGGTTTACAAGGTCATCACAGTTTTATTAAGTAAAATGCATATAGAAATCATTTGTCTTCCTGAACTGCCAGAAATATTGTGTACTAAAAAGTGTATGTTTGAAAACAAACAAAAGACATTGGTTAAAAAATAAACCTTCGGCTAGGAGCAGAGGCTCACACCTATACTCTCGCACTTTGGGATGCCAAGACGGATGGATTGCTTAAGCCCAGCAGTTCGAGACAAAGCCTGGGCAACATGGCGAAACCCTGTTTCTACAAAAAATACACACTCAAGAAAACCCACAAACTATCTCCGCATGGTGGTATGTGCCTGCAGTCCCACCTACTCCAGAGGCTGAGGTAGGAGAATCTCTTGAGCTCAGGAGTTCAAGGCTGCAGTGAGCCATGATCATGCCACAACACTCCAGCCTGGGCAACAGAGTGAGATCCTGTCTCAAATAAAATAAAATAAAATAAAATAAAATAAAATAAAATAAAATAAAATAAAATAAAATAAAAAATAAATCTTCATGGTTTTGAAGGAATTTAACATACATCATTTCATACAAGCTCCATGACAATTCTGTAAGATAGGCAGGGTGAGGGCTTATGCCCATTTTGTAGATAACCTCCGAGAAATCAAGCAATTTGGTCAAAGTCCAAATAAATAATTAATAATAAACAAACATAAACAATAAAATGCCAGAGATGGATCTAGAACTATATGATAGATTACAGTGATGAAAACACATGTTCAGCTGAGCTTCAGAATCTTGGAGGAGGAAAGAGACTGAGAATTTGAAAAACAGGTACACTTCTAGTTTTGCTGTTGAATCACTGAATCACCAGGGGGTAAATTAACCTAGGACTCTATTTCCACATCTCCCAAATTGAAGATAATGGATTTTGCCATCTCACAGGGCACAGGGAAGATCAATTAGGCAATGCTTGTGTAAGGTACTATAAGCATTGAAGACACAAGGCCCCATGGAACCATGAGTTACCATTGCTCATCGGGCTTCTCTTGCATCATTCCTCTTATTTTCCACTTGCTGGCTGTGGCTTCTCTGCTCGACCTGGTCTCCCGGCTCATGCCTTGAGCCAGTGAATGGTTTGGAGTGTTGCATGATGATGCACTTCTCTTCCTAGTAATTCATAATATGTACCTGTATCAACCGCTGTAGTGTTTAAATTACTGTGTGCTCAGTGGGTGTGGTGCCATGATACATTCTCCCTCCTTCTCCCCAGGCAAGTCTTACTTCATAGCACAGATTCTTTTCCAAGTTCAAATCCATTGGCAAAAAGGTAGACCGTAGGTGGTAATGAGGGCTGAGGCAAGACGCCTAATCCTGAAAGCAGTGATTAAGGAGTTCCTGTACTCAAAATGTTGGCACCTGAATATGTTCAATTGCTACAGCCACAAGGAACAAGAACAAACCTTGGGTCATTTGGGTGGGTGTCCTACAATGTCGGGATCTTTCTGACATCCTCTGCCTCCCTCATAGCTGCTGCCAAGTACCACAGCCAGACGGATTTTGAAAAGTACAAAAAGTGTCCCTATGGATAGGACATAGGGACATTTTTTGTACCTTGAGACTCTGGCTATGAAACTATAGGCAAGAGGCATTGGGGGAAGATCTCTGCCCTCTTTATATTGTTGGCTTATTGCTATTATTATTTTTTAAGGGAAGCAGAGTTTTTAGAAGGCAGTCTGGACTCAGGACCTTGCTGTCTCTTTGGATGTTATCTCTTTGACCCTTTAGTGTACACTTGAATTGATGGTCAGCCCAGAAGACTCCATAACCCCGCCTTCCTGCATGTCCAGACCAAAATGTAGCTCCTTCTTTTCTGAATGTTAAGGAGACCCTGCTGGGTGATGGGTTCCAAAGATCATGGCCTGGTCTATTTAAATTTTAAACAAAATGTTTTGATTCAAGGCTGGGAGATATAACAGTAACAAATACATGGCAGATAATAAACTCCCTTGTGAACTGAATCTGGGGGAAGTTTAAAAATAAAAATCTCACTCATACTTTCAAAACATTTCCACTTAACAAAGAATGTTGAGTTCTTCGCCAGGCGCGGTGGCTCACGCCTGTAATCCCAGCACTTTGGGAGGCCAAGGTGGGCGGATCACGAGGTCAGGAGTTCGAGACCAGCCTGGCCAACATGGTGAAACCCTGTCTCTACTAAAAATACAAAAATTAGCTGGGCATGGTGGCAGGCACCTGTAACCCCAGCTACTTGGGAAGCTGAGGCAGGAGAATTGCTTGAACCCAGGAGGCGGAGGTTGCAGTGAGCCAAGATCGTGCCATTGCACTCCAGACTGGGTGACAGAGCAAGACTCTGCCTCCAAAAAAAAAGAAAGAAAGAAAAGAAACAAGGAATGTTGGGTTCTATGGCTCATCTGGGGTGAGTAGGGTTTATTAGTCTTGTTAGATAAGCCTTACAGTAACTGACATTTTGCTTTTCTGAAACTTGTCTTTTAGTAACAAAGATTCGCGATTGCATTTTTAAAAAATCTCCCTGCTATGGCCATTTGCAAATAGAATCCTGGCAACTATTTTTCCCCTCTAAATATACATTAAATTTTTTTTAAATAGACCCCTAGAATCTCATTTCATTGTAGGACATTCTCCCTCTAAAATTTAGCCTCCTAATTCTCCTTAGATGCCGCTAACCAGGAAGATGGTTTTTAGCCTCTGGGCAGGTCTGAATTAAGCTGGGTATGCATACACTGGGTATGACCGTGCTGATTGGTCATATCAGAAAGGCCTGGTGCTGGTGGGTAAAGAGCCACTATCCTGAGCCCCATCAGTTGCAGCCCCCCCACTCCGAGATATTCTCCCTTTCCACAGATCCAGCAACACCACTTAGCATCCAGGAAAGGAGGGGTACCCTGGAGGAATGGTACACTGGGGGAGTGGTACTTCCTGCAGTGCCACTGCATCTGTTCTGATTGAGGAGGGAAGAGCTGTGCTCATAGTTAACTGTGTTGCTGATCACCTAGGCATCTAGGAGTTAACTCACAAAGCCTGCACCGAGAGAACGAGTTGAGGATTTAATTCCTCTCCTGTTACTATGATCTCCAATGTGATGTTGGGGTTTGGAGGAGTAGAGTGGGGAAGCATCGGGGATTCCTCTAAACCAGACTCTGGGGCCAAATGAGTTTAGGAAACTAAACTCTATCTCCCCTTCTGGGAAAGCCAGAATATATTTGCATATTAAAGACTCTGAAAAGTTTTTCAGTAAAAAACCTGAATAACTTTGGTTAATTCCAGATTTCCATGATCTGATTACAGAACATGTTTTCCTTTCCTTCTTTAAATTTTTCTCCCTGTTTTTTAGGGTAATATCCTGGGAATGAATATTCCATGGGGCACACTTTGGAAAACAGAGCCTTAATCCATGATCTCACATATTCCCAGCTGAAAAGATGCCTGGAATTGAAAAGTTGTTTTTCCCCCTCTCAGGAAGAAACGTCTTACATAAGAAAATATTTTGGTTTCAAGTCTTAATGTACTAAAACTTATTTGTAAACTGTCACCTTACTAATATGGCTTAAAGATGGTAATTCAGCAAGCACCTTAGTGTTTGTGCATTACTATTTGTGGGAGTCCCTCAGCAAAACCTATCTCAGACATTGCCTGAAGAAGGGAGTTTCATTCTAGAAGGATTTTAGGAGGCTTATTAAAGTACACACTCTATAATAGGGAAAAATAATGAGGGACTCAGAATGAGAACAAACAAGGATAGGAAAAAATAAAGCCAATACAATAATATGGGCCAGAGGTCTGTGTATTGATAGAGGTTGGCCACAAATTTGGATCTGGGTGTCAAAGAAATACAGAAACATGATCATTTACCGAGTTCACAGTGTCCATAAAATAAAATAAAAATAAATAAATAAATCGGCCAGGCGTGGAGGCTCACGCCTGTAATCCCAGCACTTTGGGAGGCCAAGGTGGGCCGATCATGAGGTCAGGAGATCGAGAACATCCTGGTCAACATGGTAAAACCCCCTCTCTACTAAAAATACAAAAATTAGCTGGGTGTGGTGGTGCATGCCTGTAGTCCCAGCTACTTGGGAGGCTGAGGCAGGAGAATCACTTGAACCCGGGAGGTGGGGGTTGCAGTGAGCCGAGATCATGCCACTGTACTCAAGCCTGGGTGACAGAGCGAGACTCTGTCTCAAAAAATAAAAATAAAAATAAATAAATAAACAAATGTACTGGGATAGATATAGCTTTTACTATACAGAGAGAAATCACACTTGTCAGGCACTTTAGGGCTTCACTTTAGTGAGTCAAATGTGAGAGTGTATTTACCCCCCACCACCAATGCATGGGAGCTTCAGTGAAAGTGATCCATTATTCCAGTGGCCAATCCTTAGCAGGAGGGAGATGGAGGTGTTTACCACTTGCAGGCAAAGAGGGGGGAAAATTGAGTAATGTTCTCCCTTCGCCACTTCTAAAGGGGTCACTGCCAATTTGGGCCACCATCATCATGATACCAGTGTACAGAATACCAAGAAAGATAATGAAAACAGTGTAAAGTTGTTAGGAGTTAATCAGAGAAAATGCCCTTTTCAACTTCTTCCCCAAATCTTTGCCCTTCTAGTAACCTGAGCTAACTTATGAGTTATTGCCCGGAACTATATATTGGCAAAATTTTCAGGAAGTACTCTAGTGAGTGAAGGTTCAGACAGGAGCGAGAGTCAAAAAGCATCCTCTTAATCCTAGCTTTGCAAATGATTTATTGTGCAACCATAACCCTGTATCTTGAGTCAGCTTCCTCACTTATGCAGGAAAAAAAAAAAATCTGGGCCATCCATCCATCACAACTGTTCCAAGTAGAAGAATCCCCTATAAAAGGAGATGAGCATGTTCAAGTATTAAGCACTTAAAATGAAGATTATGTTTGGAAATCAAAATATAATTTTGATAACCCATTAAAAGTAATGAAATGGAGAAAACAAATTTTAGTAATTACCCCAATAGAGGTATGTTACTAACAACTATCTTTTCACTTGGAAATCTGACTCAGTTATTATCACAGTGAATTTTGTGTGCTATGGTGTAAAACTAAAAGCCAATGAAATTTATTGCTGGGATCATTGTATGGAAAAAAATAGACCTCATCAAGGCAGAAGCTTAGTCACTTCTTTAATTCAACAGATGGTCTATTCACTCGGGAGGCTCGAAGTCTGGTTCCAGATCCTATCACTCCTCAACAGTTTGTGTAATATTTAGGTCTTTGGTATTCATATTCCATCTATTTACAAATGATACTTGTGACAGCCCACCAGTGGAAAATGTGTGTCACAACCTTTTCTTTCCAGCAGCACTGCTGACAGGTAGCAAAACCCCATCTTCTCATCAGACTTGACTTTTTTCCTCAACCAAAGATTTCCTTACCAAGACCTCTGCCAATCGCAAAGAGACAATTTATGTGACCCGTGGCTTGCTTTGTATCCCACAACATGTTACTGGCCTTCTCCCTCTCTCTTCGCAGATCCATTTTTCGTCAAAGTTACTGTCTCATTAAGGGGAAAAATAGCAGAGAAAAATTCCCTGGTGGTATGTTCCCACGTTGTACAGTTAAAATTTATCATTAAAAATATTTTAACATAGCAATTAGTATTTGTTTTTTTTAAGAAAAAGTTCTTTTTTTTTTCTGAAAAGAAAACACTTCAGAAAAATACACAGGAAAACCAAGAGATTCCATTTTACATCTATCAGATTGGCAAAAGTCTAAAACACAAGTGTTGAGAGGATATGGAGGAATGGGAACTCTCATCCCATGGTGGGGAAAAGTAAATTGATAAAGCTAGTATGGAAAGCATTTGGCCACATTTGACAAAGTTTAAAAATGTGCCTAAGTCTAGAGAGGTACTCTAGAAAAACACACACACGTGCAAAAGGAGAAATATAAAAGAATATCCATTATGGTAATAAATTGAAAGTGTTCATCAAAAGACCATGGACAAATAGATTGTGATATATTTATACATGGAGTAGATGGGTCAAAGTGAATAAACTCAAGCTGCCTAAATCAATGGAGATAAACTACACAACACAGTGCTGAGCAAAACATAATGTTGAGCCCAAAAAGCTTAATACAAAAGGATGTGTGAGTGGGATGCCATTTACATAACATTTAGACACTTGGAAAATAATACTATGTGATGTAGTCAAGTATATAAGCATATAGTAAAAAATATAAAACAAGCATAAGAATGTTACACACTGAATTAGTGATAATTATTTCCTTCAGGAACAGAAGGAAGGAGGCAGGAAGGGAGGGAGAAAATGGAACCTACTAGGTTTACACAGGGGCCTCCAAGGTACCTTTAATGTTTGACTTCTTTTAAATGATAACACAAATAGATGCTGAAGCAAATATGACATCAAAATATTAGAGTCTGATAAAGTTGGGCAGTAGATACATGAAGGTCTGTTATTTTTGTGCTTGCCAATGTGTTTGAAATATTTCACAATTTTCTTAATAATGATGTATTGGAATTGCATTCGACCATAACTAGGTTTTAGTTACAAAGTACCAGAGACAGCGCATTACAATGTAAGCTTACCTACAAGCCAGTTCAAGAATAGCTTTATAACAATGCTCTCTGAGTTGATAAATTCCATTCTTTGGTTTTGTCAATTTTGTGGGTAACTCATTTACCTAGGTTTTATTTTTTTACTCACTGTCCTCCTTGCCCTGTTTATTATGATACTAGCTGGGATTTCTCTTCCTGAGGGGTAGAGCTAATTCAGAGCTCATTAAATGCATAACTCCAAACTGTTCCATTATATATTACCTCTATCTACTCTCCACTGAGCATCATCTGCTATTGTGTTTACTCCATTACCGAGCTAAATTAAGTCCTGCAAGAGTTTCTCATAATCCTTCAAACTTCTGGTTGTTGGCAGACATGTGCCATTTATTTGTATTGCTTCTGAATTATTAACAAATATATTTTTAAATTGTCTCTAGGTTTCTAAAAGTCAACTCACTGTTCGATGAATGCTGTGCTCTCATTTTACATATTTGCCCATCTCAGCTGGTTTTTGGAATCCGAGATCGGACCTTTTATCTATTATTAAATTATACCTCAAATTACTTAATGCAACAGTTGTTCATAGCCTTGTGGGAAGATCACACACAAAAAACGTAAAGCACTAGATGCTCCTAACCACAGATATTCAGTCAATCCTTTCAAGGAATTGCCACAGATTAGAAAGACACAACCTAATTTATTTAAACGATACCATGTTTGCTGCCTGTGCAGTCATTGCTTTTTCCTGTGAAAGGTAAAATTTGCTCAACTCCTGATGTGAATTCCCAAGATCTCTCTTCTCGCATTTTTAAAAAACAGGTTAGCCATTAGCCAGATGGCAGCTCTTGAAAGATATTCTCACAATTAATAGTAAATGATACCGCTTTATTAGTGGTTCAGTCTTATTCTGCAGTTTCTTAAGATTTTTAAAAACAATAGCCAGGGAAAACAATCCCATTCATTCCCCTTGACTCCTACAGCTTTCATTGGCAAACTCAGGCCAGCAGTCTGCCACTTGGTAGAGCAAAGTAACTTGAGATCATGTAGCATTGTGTTTAGCCTTTGTCTTCCTTGAGAGAATACTGATCTAATAGTTTCATATGATTTTACTGTATGGATGCTATCATAGAATTCTTGTTACTCTTTCACATTTCGGGTAATGTTGCCTTCAAATTCATTTTGAATCTTAAAAGTCCCAGTTCTTATGCAGTCCTAGTTGATAAGTATCCCCTTTGTTGTTTATTCCTGTGTAGATATTGATCCAGTCTGTGTGTCTACACCCACAATGGAGAATCATTACTCATTCATTCATTCATTCATTCAATCCAAACATGGCTATTGAACATCTTCTATGTCCATAATGTGGAGATACTGCTGATGGACAAGAAAACTATAACTGTTTCTACCCTTAGTGAGAATAATGAGAAACAGGAAAAAAAACACAAGGTTCATAGCGAAGCAAAACAAATCCTAGTTACTCTATCTTTATTTTGGGCCATTATACCTAAGAATTAGATCTAAATTAATACAATACCTTTCAGGCAATTACTCCTCTTTTCCTAGTTTGAAACTCCCAAGACTAGACTTCTCTAAGGCAACAATAAAATTAAATCCTACCCACGGGTCCAAAAATTAAAAGAAAGTGGGATGTGAATCAGCACATGATCTAGGTAACACGGTATATTTTGCCTCTTCCCTCTTGTCCTTTTTTATGCATATTTAGTGAATCTTCAGTAGCCCCTTCTGTGTCTCAGGCAGACAGATGGCTTTTATTCTTTTAGCCTAATGATATGGAGAAAAACAGAAGGATGGGAAAAAGTCTTCAAGTGCTTCATCTGCAGAGATAACAGATACTAAAATCGCAACCCTCATACCATCTTTTCTTCCTGGTTCAATATATAGAAAAGGTGAAAGATGCAAGAAGGTGCAATATAGCACACAAGAAAATCTTCCTGTAGACAGTGGTGGATTTCTTTTTGGAAAAATGTGACTATGTGAAACAGAAGGATGAGAACTCAGAAGTCATAGCACTTTTTCCTGGCTCTAAAACAATAAAATGTAAGTGAGGGAACCTTACTAAACAGCCAGTGTTCGGTATCAACTCCTTGGTGCCTGCTGTGGAAAATATTGATGGATAAATAATAGAAATGAAACGTGGAAGATATCTGAAAGCTTGAACTGATCTCCAATTTTCAAACATCAGAATTGGTATAAGTTTATCATTGACTGCTTAGTATGCTTAAAGGAACAGTTAATTCAGGGCAAATGTCATTAATGTCTCCCAGTCCAATTATTTCTTTCCCTTTCTATTGCCCCTCTTGTTTTGTTTCACTCAGGTCAAAATGAGCTGCCAGCTTTTGCTTATTGCTCCTAGACATTCACAGATTCCCCCTGAGCATCAGACCCTTTTAATTTTTCCTTTTGGTGAGGTTGTACAGTTTTTAATCTTGCGTTACTTAATAAAATGTTTAGGGAAATAAATGAACAGAAGTGTTAAATTCCAGGCAAGTGGCTTTCAACATTAAGATAGGCTGATGAAATCAGACACAACATAAAAAGCTGAAAAGAAATTAAATTTAGATATATCGATAGGATTAATACCAAAATACTGGTTGGGGATAAATAGACTAATGGCTACCATTTATTGTATTCCTAATATGTTTCCCTATATGTGACATGTATTGTCTTTAATTCTTATAACAACTCGGCTAGTTGGGGATTTTCTTTCTGCTCTATATGGTAATTAGAGGAATCCCACATGTAATTGAAAAAACTTTGCATCTTTATTCCTAAATCATTTTTCCTGCTCTGCTTGCTTACAGGAAAATAAGGTATGTTATTAGTAACTTTAATGTAGTTACTTAAAATTCCTTTAAAAATATACAGTGATGAATTCCCTGAACTAAAGGCCAGGTGCAGTGGCTCATGCCTGTAATCCCAGGACTTTGGAAGGCCAAGGCAGGTGGATCACCTGAGGCAAGGAGTTCAAGACCAGTCTGGGCAACATAGTGGGATATCATATCTACCAAAAATACAAAAAATTAGCTGGACGTGGTAGTGCGTGCCTGTAGTCCCAGCTACTCAGGAGGCTGAGGCATGACAATTGCTTGAACCCAGGAGGCGGAGGTTGCAGTAAGCTGAGATTGTGCCACTGCACTGCAGCCTGGGCAACAGAGCAAGACTTGGTCTCAAAACAAAAAAAAAAAAGATGCAACTGAGTCAGAAATTTATCATAGGATTTATCATAGAACTAAGACACATTCTTACTTAAATTTCAAAATGCTTTAAATATATATATTTATAAATCTAAGAAACAATCACCCTAGGCTGTTTAAGAGAGAAAAAATCCCTTATTTACACTTTATAGGCTAGAAAAGGAAGACACTGTAAGAGTAAATGATATGCCGGAGGCAGCCCAGTCAGCAGCCATAAATAACACCCACTTCTTGTCACATCCAGTGGGCCGCTCCATTGGGAAGTCAAGACGGTATCTTAAGTGCTGTATTCCACTCGATGCTCTATTTTCCTGCTTGCTGCAGTAACTGTGGTTTCATACAGAGTACTAGAACTACCAGGTAATCCTTGAAAAATGTTCTAAGTCCCTCTTTCCTCCCCCTCAGAACCATATTATTTTAAATCTTTTCTCAACCAGTGCTGGAAAATTCTCCTGTTAGTTGACCAAAAAGTTGAAAATCACTTGGTTTATTATTCATTTTTGCTTCCTATATTAATAGTTTTATGATGCCAGTTTCTGGCCAGGAAAGACAGAAATCAATTACCCTCAGTTTCATGTTGCACATATTTGTATTCAAAAGCTTCAGTTAAAGTTTATGTCAATTGACTCTCTTTAGCCTGTTTGCCTTCACTTCTTAACAACACAAGCAAACAGGCCAGCTGCAGTGGCTCACGCCTGTAATCCCAGCACTTTGGGAGGCTGAGGCAGTCCGATCACCTGAGATCAGAAGTTCGAGACCAGCCTGGCCAACATGGTGAAACCCCATCTCTACTAAAAATACAAAAATTAGCAAGGCATGGTGGTGCACGCCTGTAGTCCCAGCTACTCTGGGGGCTGAGGCAGGAGAATTGCTTGAACTCTGGGGAGGCAGAGGTACAGTGAGCTGAGATCGTGCCACTGCACTCCAGCCTGGGCAACAAAGCAAGACTCTGTCTCAAAAAAAAAAAAAGAAAAAGAAAAAAGTAAAAGAAAAAGAAAAGAAACAAACAAAAAAATGGGGGAAGGGATTTAGATTTAGTTTCCCCCCTAAATAAAGGTGACCAAATTATTACACTGCTCCTTGGATTACTTTTAAACATTGGAATGCTCTGATACATACTACTTTATAGTACATTACCAAACTAACACATGAAATTATACATTTAAAAGTATGTGTATATAGATATCTTAAATATATACACACACAATACATATGTTTTAGGAAGCCCAGGAGAGAATGTCAGGACAGGGAACAGAAAGAGACCTGGAAGAAAAGATTGACAATGAAGTTTTATTTCCCTATAAAACAATTAAGAGGATCTTGAATTTTCAGATACAAAACTGATATCAAAGGAGCATTGGGGATTGCGTTTTGTTACTAGAGGATTGGAATTATTCTTATTAATAGTGTTACACACACTGTATTGACCTCAGATGAAAGTATGACTCCCACTTCACAAGTCCATATGCAGTTACATATTATTTACTGAAATTGTTAATTCTTTTTTTTTTTTTTTTTTTTGAGACGGAGTCTTGCTCTGTTGGCCAGGCTAGAGTGCAGTGGCACGATCTCGGCTCACTGCAACCTCCACCTCCTGGGTTCACGCCATTCTCCTGCCTCAGCCTCCGGAGTAGCTGGGATTACAGGTGCCCGCCACCGTGCCCAGCTAATTTTTGTATTTTTAGTAGAGATGGGGTTTCACCATCTTGGCCAGGCTGGTCTCGAACTCCTGACCTTGTGATCCACCTGCCTCGGCCTCCCAAAGGGCTAAAATTGTTAATTCTTCCTGGTATTTTAATGCTCTTTTTTCTGAACTGCCTTCCCACCCTCAGGATAAAACCCACCCCTTAGCGCTAAGCAGGACTCCCACCAGCCCTCAGCTGGTACTAACTTTCAACCATAGGCTGTCTCTCCTGCCTACTAAACTGAATCACATTGTTTATATTTTGCAATAATACTTTTATAATTGTGCTACAGGGTTCAAAGGAACATAGGCCCAGAGCAATCAATATTCTTTGTTCAAGCAATTGCCTTCTTTCTCTTCACCATTTAGCAGCCTGATGGTCTTAAGCCTGGGTGGACAGGAAGGAGGACCAGTGGCCTGTGAAGAGTCATTAAGGAGGCTGATGCATAAATATTCAAGCCTGTGACCCACCATTCCACCTCACACAAGCCCCCTGCTAACTGCCAGTCCTGTCGTAGTTTTCTGGAATCCATATAACCTGTTATTTATCTTAAAGAGTTTGCTCAAGGGATCTCCTTTTCAATTACTGTAATAATAACATATGTAACAGAATGTGTTTTAATGCTTTTTAGCTTTAAAAGTACTTTCACGAATAATATCCTTTTGAGCTTCATTCACATAACCATGGAAGATAAACATCATTTCCCTTCTTATGGATTAGGGAATAAAAGCTCAATGATATTTGTAAGTAAACAAAGTTGGAACTTGAAATAAGAGTTGTAATTTCAAGCCCCACACTCTTTCCACGAAGTCATTCTGTATATATTGTGTGAGCTGAAAGCTGATGGAAGTCTCCTCTAATTAAAACCTCTTCCCTAACTTGGCTATGTAACAGGCATTTCCATACAGCAGTGGTTCTCTGGAGACGAGTACACTTAAACCAGACTAATAGATCTTGTTACTGAGATGTGTAAGATACTGGATACCTGACATATCTATAGAAATTACTGCCTGTTAGTCAGCAACACCTAGAGTCACCCAGCAGAGAACAGGTGTTTGTGGTAACGGATAGTGGAATGTGAAAGTTTATAAGGAAAGGAGGCTGCATACTATCCTGAGTATGAGGTCATTCCTGAATATGACATCACAGTGACAGGTCAAGACATCAGGGTTCAGTACGAAGGTATCAGAGAGGGCTTGGACTCATCATAGGAGACAAGGAGAAAAGCCAGAGTGTCCGATGGTTTTAGAGCATTGATTGCATTTGGGTATCATAAGCAATTTTACGTCAAAGTCTCTATACACCAAACAAGCGGGACAGAATTTACAAAAACAAAAGAAAAAAATTAACCACACTAAGTTTCTTTTGGATGAATGTAAGATGGATTTTCATTGTTTATCTAGAGTATACTAACTATTAATAGAATTTCTATACACTTTACCATCTTGGTGCTCTCTTGGGGACAATGAGGTTGAAAACCACAGTTCAGATGGGTATACCAAGGCAGAGTAGCCCACATGACATAACAAGCAGCTTTATCTTGGGTATTCAATTCACTGAAAAGCTAAGTGGCATGTCATGCTGGGTGCCCTAGCTTTAACTCATGTGCATATTTTCCCCTTAAGCTACCATTAATCCATCAAAATATCATTTGGTATGGTTTGGTCTTTGTGATTTTCAAGTTTATTATTATGAAGTTTCTCTTTCTTCCTTTTATCTTTTTTATAAAGAATATCTTTGACCTGTACCCAAGATAGCAATTTTTTTTTGAGACAGGGTCTTACTGTGTTGCCCAGGCTGGAGTACAGTGACATGATCATAGCTCACTGCAGCCCCGACCTCCTGGGATCAAGTGATCCTCTCGTCTCAGCCTCCTGAACACCTGGGACTACAGACACGTACCACCACACCTGGCCACATTTTTTTGTTTGTTTTGTTTTGTGTATAAACCATATCACATTATGTTGCCCAGGCTGTTCCCAAACTCCTGGGCTCACGTAGTGCTCCACCTTGGCCTCCTAAAGTGCTGGGATTACAGGCATGCACTACCATCCCTGGCCAGCAAATGTTTACATGTGTTCACAGTTTCAGCTTACAGACTGCATTATTTCAGAACCACCCCCCCACCAAAAAAGTGCAAATAACCCTTTATTTATCAAGTGGCAATCTGAGTCACAACACTTGATTTTCTTATTACTCAAATTAAACAAAATATTTGAACTTGTTTTCCAGTAATTCTTCAAATCCAAAGATATAAAACTGGACAAAGAACTACAAATGCTAAGGTCAAAGACACTCTCCTACTGACCTCAACAGCCTTAACACTAAAACTTTTCAATTCCCAAGGCTGAATGGAGATCCTTAACCATCAAAAGGGGGAAACTTAGCCAGAAGCTTCTCGTAACTATTATCATCCCAACTGCATAAAAGTTGATGTGTTCCTTTGAACTTAGGAACCACGTAATGGTTACAATTCTCCATGAGGGTCAATTTACCTTACTGGCAAAGTTTTATATGTATGCCATGCCATATATAGACCTGTCACAATATGATTGGAGAAGGAACTCAAAAAACCACTGTTGAAGGGCTGGGTACAGTGGCTCACACCAGTAATCCCAGCACTTTGGGAGGCCGAGTCGGGCAGGTCACTTGAGGTCAGGAGTTCGAGACCAGCCTGGCCAACATGGTGAAACCCCGTCTCTACTAAAAATACAAAACTTAGCTGGGCATGGTGGCACACACCTGTAATCCTAGCTACTTGGGAGGCTGAGGCAGAAGAATGGCTCTACCCCAGGAGGCAGAGGTTGCAGTGAGCTGAGATCATGCCACTGCACTCCAGCCTGAGCAACAGACCCTGTCTCCAAAAAAAACAAAACAAACAAACAAACAAAAAAACAAAAAAAAAACACATTGTTGACTAAAATGAGTGAATGATACAGTTCTTCATGCCTGTGTAAGAAGCTTGTGCTATAAAGCCCAATTCTCAGTAACAATGAGCTTTCTATTCTTTTGATGCACAAGACTTTCACTGTTTTAAATGTTAACTGAAAATAAGTGAACTGAATCAAGATTTGGTGAAAAAGATTTGGTGATAGGTTGCAGTGAAGATTTGTGTGGTGTTAGCCCAGGCCTGGACTCAAAACCTGGTTCCAACTCTACCACCCTAAGACCTTGGCCCACTGACTTTACTTTCTCTTTTTCTTAGGGGCAAACCAGAGACAACAACATCTACCTCAGAGTAATATTTTAGAGATTAAATGAAAACCTGTAGGTAAAAGATTTACCATTCTCCTGGGTACAGTGAGTGCTATTTCATCATGCAAAAATCTCAATTTTATAATGGGATTTATTTCAACAAGTCCTGGCCTAAAGTAATTTGCTTTTATATATGTAACAATTCTGCCTTCTCCATTTTAGCTTTACGTACACAAGGATAAGATTCTTCCTTCCATAACATGGGATGTCATTCATTCATTCATTCTATAGACATTTTGGCACTTTATATTTGTAAGTAACTGCAGTAGAATTATTGGGGCAGGGTGGGGAATGAAGAAGGGAGGAAGAAGGGCAGAAATGTTCAATAAAGCATCAACCTGCTTCCACAAGAACATCAAATACATAGGCACTTGAAGAGTCAAATAATGTTATGTAATCGCAGATACCTAATATGAATGAAAAAATCATTATGTAGTTTTTATATAAAGAATAAAAAGTAACAGTGGTGGAAGAAGTCAGGATCTCTGGATTCAAGGCCAGACAATGACAGAGGGGAAATAAATAATGGCAAGTATTTTAAGCCATGGGCAAGATACTGTTTGCTCAGCTAATCAGTCATTCTGGCTAGCATCCACTGCTGTCAACTACATTCATTGCACACCAACTATTGGAGTGGGGATGGCAAACCACCATCATGACTGGCCAAAGGATCCAAGATTGTCTATACTTCATTTTAAAATACATTCAGATACAATGGGTTAAGTACATTAGTCAATTTTAACCTATAACTTAGCAACTATCAATTAACTTTTGTAGTTACTTCTAATCTACAATCCAGAGGCTGTTAGTAAACTTTTGAAGTTACCAAATCAGGAATACACAGACCAGGGATACTTAAGTCTAAATGAGAGCCTCTAGGAGAATTCAAGCCAGCGAAGCCCTTTGCATGGAAATGCTTCTCCTGTCTGTACCTTCAGTCAGTCCTGGGATGTGTTAGGTAGCATGAGGGGTGCTGGAAGTAAGGTTTTATCCGTGAAATGAAAAGTAGTCAGTTAATGTGGCTTGACTAGAAATACTGTAAATGTACCTCCACCTTTACATGAACACAGCTAAGAATCAGCAAACCCAGGCTCCTAATACCATCCTGAGCCTAGAAGTTCCATTCAGCCTTGTGTCCCATCACTCACCGTATGATTCTGGAGCTAATGCCCACTGCTGCTAATGTATTGTTGCGTGTGCCTCTAAAACATTTTTCCAGCAAGGTCCTTATCAGAGTGCCTACAGGGTCAAACAGCTGGGTATTTGCAGAGCTTCATGAGCAGGTTTGTGTGACTGCTTTTGTGCATGCTTGCAAATAAATATTTTCATGTGTGGCAAACTGTGAGGCTTGTTTTCACTGTAAACACACCAACTGCCAACAAGACTGTAGGGGACAAAGACCCACAGAACTTACCTTTCTCTAACTACCAGTTAATTATTATTATTATTATTATTATTATTTTATGACAGAGTGTGGCTCTTGTTGCCCAGGCTGGAGTGCAATGGCGCAATCTTGGCTCACCACAACCCCCGCCTCCCGGATTCAAGCTATTCTCCTGCCTCAGCCTCCCAAGTAGCTGGGATTACAGGCATGCACCACCGAGCTCAGCTAATTTTGTATTTTTAGTAGAGACTGGATTTCTCCATGTTGGTCAGGCCTGTCTCAAACTCCTGACCTCAGGTGATGCACCCACCTCGGCCTCCCAAAGTGCTGGGATTTCAGGTGTGAGCCACCATGCCCGGCCCAGTTAATTATTAATATTGTCTATTAAGATGAACCTGACAATCATGAATGTCCAAACTGGATCAGGATATTCTTCACGGATTGGAAAGCGCTGTCAAATATTTATTAAAATGGTTTACTGCAAATACAGATCTTTAGCTTCGATTAACACACAAATTTTTACTATGTGCTTGTCAACGGACTGAGTCTTAAGAGCAAATATAGATATGAAAAATAAAATTCTTAACTAAATGTGCATACAGGCTTCATGTGTGTGTGTGTGTGTGCATGTGTGTGTGTGTTTTGTGGTGGGGGAAGTTCATAAAGATAGGAGAAAAAAGACAAGTATATGTACAAAACAATTTCAATTGGCATGATTCTTCTTACGCTAATAGAGTCATGCACAGGGTATGATATTAAAGTACGAAATTTGGGCTCCTAATACAACTTGGTGGCAGACAGTAGAGTGAGCAAGTGAGTGCTAGAGAAAGTGGTACCTGCCATGTGTTTTGAAGGATAAGTTGGAGCTAACTGAGAGAATGACAGGGAAGGGAGAGAATAATATATTCAAAGGTATAAATGTAAGAAAACCCTTGAGGAGCCTGAAGTACCATAAAAGCCCCATGATAATGCAATTATTTGAATTCAGATATAAAGCAATTGGCTCACCTGGTCATTTCATTACCCTTGCAAGACAGCTGTCTGCATTTTACATGACTGAATGTTCTAGATCCCATTTATGCTGCTATGGCAGCATTTCCTTCAGCTCATTGAAAGTGGCTGGAGTGTGATGTATGTGACAATGAGTGATGGAGAGGGGGCTGTGTAAGAGATGACTCTGAAGAGTTAGGTCATGAAAAATCTTAGGTGCCACACATTAGAGTCTAGATTTTATCCTGAATGTAATTTTGAGTTAGAAGAATATTAAGCAGAGAAAATGGCATGTACAGATTTCTGTTTAGGAAAATAACTAGCATTAATATATAAGATAGACTGAAGGAGCTAAAACATATGCATGGAGATGGGATAATATAATGAAGATCTGAACTAAGACAATTGTAGCAGAAATGGAGACAGAGGGTTTCAAGAGACATTTGGAAGGACAAATTGACAGAACTTAGTGACTAAAGGATGTGGACATGAAGGGAAAAAATGGCTGCCATCTTACTGTTTTGAATGACTCAGTAGAAGACGAATTCATTTCCCACATTAGGCAACGGCCAGTTTGGGAAAAAGGGAAGATAAAGGATTTAGTATTAAATGTGTTGAAAATGTGTAATATACCCACATTTCCTTGATTATTTTTCTTTAGGTATTGCAATTGGGTTAGTCTAGTGTAATGAAAAGCTATTAGATTCCAATAGCTGGAAGTGAGCTGGATTTGATTCATTTTTCATGAGTTGATGGGGAGACTGGAAACAAAGCTGTCAGAGGCTTAGTTTGACATTATTTGTCATCAGCTTAAACTAGAATTTTAATAAATGGGAAGAGGCAAAATTGATTTCATTAAGGAAGAGGAAATGAGAATGGAGACACCTGTTCTTGGAAAAAAGACTGCTAATTCCTGGTTAAGATCGTGCATTTGTCATTAGGAATGCTGAATTATGTTAGTGATGTGATACAGTGTCTCCTGGAATGAGCTTTAGTAGCAAAAAAGGGTTAATTTTTTTTGAAATTTTATTGATTCATTGATTTAACCATTCCATTAATCATTCATGTATATCATTCATATATGTCCATCCATCCACCCCTCCCTCCCTCCATTTAATAAATATTTATTGAACATCTGATAAATGCCAGGCACATTGAAAGAGCAGGGAGAGTTTAGGAAATTTTTAAACAGAAAGGATAAAATTGTGGTCAGAATATTCTCCTGGAGATAATATGGGATCTAGGAAACAAGATAGCAATAACTAAAGTAGATTAACACCTACTTTTTGTTGAATTAGTTTTAGCTATGGCTCAAGTTTTGCTTTATTTTTTTTCCCAGGCCTTATCTATGCTCAGTTTCCATATAAACCCTATAATCTTTCCTTGCTTACGGTTTCATGAGATTCATATTCCTTTTCCTAAGAATGGGGAACAAAAACACGTCAAAAGGAAAAGCATTACTAGGCTAAAACTACCAGGAACCGCTACATTCACAAAAATCTAGACCTTTACTAGCAAGGATATAATAATAAAACAAGAGCTACATTTTACTAATTAGTGCACAGGCCAAAAAGCCTCTGAATATTTATGCTCTCAGAAACCATTTTCTCATCAATTTACTTCTGTGTGATTGCTATTTGGTTACTACTGCAGGGAGCAGAATTCTTTCAAATGTTGGTTCTATGAAGCATCTTTAGTGCCCTCTCTTTTAAAGTTCAAAAAGAAACAAAGTCCATTAACAGTGGAGGTCGCTAAAGATTTTAGGACTAACTTAGCATTCAGAGGATTTTTATCCATTGTTTCTCTTAGCACAATTTCACATATATGATTCAGTACATAAGTATAGCAACCAAAAAACAATTTGTGTCCTTTCTCAAATCTTAGGATAATTTACATTAGCAGAACTAATATAAGAACCATTGATTTCCTTTTTTCCTCCAAACACTAGACCAGTTTTTTAAAGCATGAACTGCAACAAACAAGTGGTGTTCTTTGACTAATAAGCAACTAATAGTTCAGTTCTACCCCTGTGACTTAATTTTTACCTCCAGTAGCAACATGATATGTGTCAGGCCTCTGAGCCCAAGCCTGCCTGTATATATCCAGATGGCCTGAGACAACTGAAGAACCACAAAAGAAGTGAAAATGGCCGGTTCCTGCCTTAACTGATGACATTACCTTGTGAAATTCCTTCTCCTGGCTCAGAAGCTCTCCCACTGAGCACCTTGTGACCTCTGCCCCTGCCTGCAAGAGAACAACCCCCTTTGACTGTAATTTTCCACTATCTACCCAAATCCTATAAAACTGCCCCACCCCTAACTCCCTTTGCTGACTCTCTTTTCGGAATCAGCCCACCTGCACCCAGGTGATTAAAAAGCTTTATTGCTCACACAAAGCCTGTTTGGTGGTCTCTTCACATGGACACGTGTGACATTTGGTGCTGAAGACCCGGGACAGGAGGACTCCTTTGGGAGACCAGTCCCCTGTCCTTGTCCTCACTCTGTGAGGACATCCACCTACCACCTCGGGTCCTCAGACCAGCCCAAGGAACATCTCCCCGATTTTAAATCAGGTAAGCGGCTTCTTTTTATTCTCTTATCTAACCTCTCTTGCTATCCCTCCACCCTTCAATCTCTCCCTTCCTTAATTTTGGTTCCTTTCCTTTTCTGGTAGAGACAGAGGAGATGTGTTTTATCCATGAACTCAAAACTCCAGCGCCGGTCACAGACTCGAGAAGACAGTCTTCCCTTGGTATCTAATCACTGTGGGGATGCCTGCCTGATTATTCTCCCACTTTTCAGAGGTGTCTGATCACCACGGGGATGCCTGTCTTGATCCTTCACCTTAGTGGCAAGTACCACTTCCCCTGGGTGGCAAGTACCCACTGCCCTCTCTCCATGTCTCTACCCTCTTTTATCTAGATTTACCTTTTTACTACGGGCAATCTTCCGCCCACCATTCATCCTTCTTCTCCCTTAAGGCTAAGTGTTCTAAAAAACTTAAAACCTCTTCAACTCTCACCTGACCTAAAACCTAAGCATCTTATTTGCTTCTGCAACACCACTTGGCCCCAATACAAACTCGACAATGGTTCTAAATGGCCAGAAAATGGCACTTTTGAATTCCCTAGCCTACAAGATCTAGATAATTTTGTCGAAAAATGGGCAAATGGTCTGAGGTGCCTGACGTCCAGGCATTCTTTTACACATTGGTCCCTCCCTAGTCTCTACTCCCAATGCACCTCATCCCAAATCTTTCTTCTTTCTCTCCTGTCTGTTCCTTCAGTCTCCACCCCAAGCAGAGTCCTCTGAATCCTCCTTTTCTATGGGCCCATCTGACCTCTCCACTCCTCCCCAGGCTGCTTCTCACCAGGCTGAGCCAGGTCCCAATTCTTCCACAGCCTCTGCTCCCCAACCCTATAATCCTTCTATCACCTCCCCTCCTCACACCTGGTCTGGCTTACAGTTTCATTCTGGAACTAGCCCTCCCCAACCTGCCCAATAATTTCCTCTTAAGAGAGGTGGCTGGAGCTGTAGGCCTAGTCAAGGTTAATGCTCCTTTTTCTTTAGCCGACCTCTCCCAAATCAGTTAGTGTTTAGGCTCTTTTTCATCAAATATAAAAACCCAGCCCAGTTCATGGCTCATTTGGCAACAACCCTTAGACGCTTTACTGCCCTAGACCCAGAGGGGCCAGAAGGCCATCTTATTCTCAATGTGCATTTTATTACCCAATCCACTCTCGACATTAGAAAAAGCTCCAAAAATTAAATTCCGGCCCTCAAACCCCACAACAGGACTTACTTAACTTTGCCTTCAAGGTGTACAATAATAAAGAAGAGGCAGCCAAGTAGCAACGTATTTCTGAGTTGCAATTACTTGCCTCCACTGTGAGAGAAAGCCCAGCCATATCTCTAGCACACAAGAACTTCAAAATGGCTAAACTGCAGTGGCCAAGTGTTCCTCCAGGACGTCCTCCCCCAGGATCTTGCTTCAAGTGCCAGAAATCTGGCCACTGGGCCAAGGAATGCCCACAGCCCAGGATTCCTCCTAAGCTGTGTCCCGTCTGTGAGGGACCCCACTGGAAATCAGACTGTCCAACTCACCTGGCAGCCACTCCCAGAGCCCCTGGAATGCTGGCCCAAAGCTCTCTGACTGACTCCTTCCCAGATCTTCTCAGATTAGCAGCTGAAGATTGATGCTGCCTGATTGCCTCAGAAGCCTCCTGGACCATCACAGACGTTTTTGGTAACTCTTACAGTGGAGGGTAAGTCCGTTCCCTTCTTAATCAATATGGAGGCTACCCACTCCACATTACCTTCTTTTCAAGGGCCTGTTTCCCTTGCCTCCATAACTGTTGTGGGTATTGATGGCCAGGCTGCTAGACCCCTTAAAACTCCCCACCTCTGGTGCCAATTTGGACAATATTCTCTTATGCACTCCTTTTTAGTTATCTCCCCCTGCCCAGTTCCCTTATTAGATCGAGATGTTTTAACAAAATTATCCGCTACTCTGTTCCTGGACTATAGCCACATCTAATTGCCACCCTTCTCCCCAACCCAAAGCCTCCTTCGTGTCTTCCTCTTGTATCCCCCGACCTTAACCCACAAGTATTGGACACCTCTACTCCCTCCCTGGCAACCAATCACATGCCCATTACTATCCCATTAAAACCTAATCACCCTTACCCCACTCAATGCTAATACCCCATCCCACAGCAGGCTTTAAAACGGTTAAAGCTTGTTATCACTCACCTGTTACAACGTGGCCTCTTAAAGCCTACAAATTCTCCTTACAACTCTCCTATCCTACCTGTCCAAAAACTGGACAAGTCTTACAGGCTGGTCCAGGATCTTCACCTTATCAACCAAATTGTCTTGCCTATCCATGCCATAGTGCCAAACCCATATACTCTCCTATCCTCAGTACCTCCCTCCACAACCCATTATTCTGTTATGGATCTCAAACATGCTTCCTTTACTATTCCTTTGCACCCTTCATCCCAGCCTCTCTTCGCTTTCACTTGGACTGACTCTGACACCCATCAGTCTCAGCAATTTATCTGGGCTGTACTGCCACAAGGCTTCAGGGACAGCCCCCATTACTTCAGTCAAGCCCTTTCTCATGATTTACTTTCTTTCCATCCATGTGCTTCTCACCTTATTCAATATTTTGACGACCTTCAACTTTATAGCCCCTCCTACAAATCTTCCCAACAGGACACTCTCCTGTTCCTCCAACATCTATTCTCAAAGGGATATCGCACATCCCCCTCCAAAGCCCAGATATCTTCCTCATCCATTACTTATCTCAGCATAATTCTTCATGAAAACACATGTGCTCTCCCTGCTGATCATGTCTGGCTAATCTCCCAAACTCCAACCCCTTCTACAAAGCAACAACTCCTTTCCTTCCTAGGCCTGGTTAGGTACTTTCACCTTTGAATACCTGGTTTTGCCATCCCAACTAAACCATTACAAAAACTCACAATAGGAAACCTGGCTGACCCCATAAATCCTAAATCCCTTCCCCACTCCCCTTTTTGTTCCTTAAAAACAGCCCTAGAAGCTGTTCCCACGCTAGCTCTCCCTAACTCATCCCAACCCTTTTTCATTACACACAGCCGAAGTGCAGGGCTGTGCGGTCAGAATTCTTACACAAGAACCAGAACCGCGCCCTGTAGTCTTTTTATCCAAACAACTCGATCTTACTGTTTCAGGCTGGACCTCATGTCTGCGTGCGGTGGCTGCCGCTGCTTTAATACTTTTAGAGGCCCTCAAAATCACAAACTATGCTCAACTCACTTTCTATAGTTCTCATAACTTTCAAAATCTATTTTCTTCCTCACACCTGATGCATATACTTTTTGCCCCCTGGCTCCTTCAGCTGTACTCACTCTTTGTTGAGTCTCCCACAATTACCATTGTTCCTGGCCCAGACTTCAATCCGGCCTCCCACATTATTCCTGATACCACACCTGACCCCCATGACTGTATCTCTCTGATCCACCTGGCATTCAATCCATTTGCCCAAATTTTCTTCTTTCCTGTTCCTCACCCTGATCACACTTGGTTTATTGATGGCAGTTCCACCAGGCCTAATCGCTACTCACCAGCAAAGGCAGGCTATGCTATAGTATCTTCCATATCTATCGTTGAGGCTACCACTCTGCCCCCCTCCACTACCTCTCAGCAAGCTGAACTCATTGTGTTAACTCAGGCCCTCACTCTTTCAGAAGGACTGCGTGTCAATATTTATACTGACTCTAAATATGCCTTCCATATCCTGCACCACCATGCTGTTACATGGGCTGAAAGAGGTTTCCTCACTACGCAAGTGTCCTCCTTTATTAATGCCTCCTTAATTAAAAACTGTTCTCAAGGCCACTTTACTTTCAAAGGAAGATGGAATACTTCACTGCAAAGGCCATCAAAGGGCCTCAGACCCCATTGCTCAGGGCAATGCTTATGCTGATAAGGTAGCTAAAGAAGCAGCTAGGGCTCCAACTTCTGTCCCTCATGGCCAGTTTTTCTGCTTCTCATCAGTCACTCCTACTTGCTCTCCCACTGAAGTTTTCCACCTATCAATCCCTTCCCACTCAAGGCAAATGGTTCTTAGACTAAGGAAAATACCTCCTTCCAGCCTCACAGGCTCATTCCATTCTATCGTCGTTTCATAACCTCTTCTATGTAGGTCACAAGCCACTAGCCTGCCTCTTAGAACCTCTCATTTCCTTTAAGACGTTTGCCCTGCATTTCACTCCATCCTTAGCTACCTACCCCTTGTTCTTCAGACTCTCCTCCTAGCCCCTCCTCTTGCTTGCTTATACTCAGCCCCATGAATAGCAGTGAAAGGTTACTCATAGACACTATGTGCTTTCTAATACACCATAAAAATCGAACCACCCCCTCTACCCAGTTGCCCCATCAATCCCCATTACAACCTCTAACAGCTGCTGCCCTCGCTAAATCCCTAAGGGTCTGAGTGCAAGACATCGTCTCTTTTGGTGCTCCCTCTCATCTTTTCACTTTACAGTTCCAGTTTTGCCTTACATAGTTCTCTTCTTCCTCTGTGGCTTCTCCACCTACATGTGTCTACCTACCAATGGGACAGGCACATGTACGCTAGTTTTCCTTATCCCCAAAAATCAATTTGCAAATAGGACCGAACAGTGCCCTGTCCCCCTCATGACAGCAACACTTCACTACTATTTTGTTTTGTTTTGTTTGTTTATTATGAATACAAGACGACAGGAATAGGCCTTGACTTACTCATTGCTGAAAAAGGAAGACTCTACATTTTTAAATGAAGAGTGTTGTTTTTACCTAAATCAATCTGGCCTAGTATATAACAACATAAAAAAACTCAAAGATAGAGCCCAAAAACTCACCAACCAAGCAAGTAATTACACCAAACCCCCTCGGGCACTCTCTAATTGGATGTCCTGGGTCCTCCCAATTCTTAGTCCTTTAAAACCTGTTTTTCTCCTTCTCTTATTCGGACCTTGTGTCTTCCATTTAGTTTCTCAATTCATACAAAACCGCATCCAGGCCACATCAATCATTCTATACGACAAATGCTCCTTCTAACAAACCCACAATATCACCCCTTACCCCAAAATCTTTCTTCAGTTTAATCTCTCCCATTCTAGGTTCCCACACCTCCCCTAATCCTGCTCGAAGCAGCCCTGAGAGACATCACGCATTATCTCTCCATACCACCCCCCAAAATTTTCGCCATCCCAACACTTCACCTCTATTTTGGTTTGTTTTTCCTATTAATATAAGAAGACAGGAATGTCAGGCCTCTGAGCCCAAGCCTGCACATATACATCCGGATGGCCTGAGGCAACTGAAGAACCACAAAAGAAGTGAAAATGACCGGTTCCTGCCTTAACTGATGACATTACCTTGTGAAATTTCTTCTCCTAGCTCAAAAGCTGTACCACTGAGCACCTTGTGACCACACCCCTGCCTGCAAAAGAACAACCCCCTTTGACTGTAGTTTTCCACTACCTACCCAAATCCTATAAAACTGCCCCACCCCTATCTTCCTTTGCTGACTCCTTTTTCAGACTCAGTCTGCCTGCACCCAGGTGATTAAAAGCTTTATTGCTCACACAAAGCATGTTTGGTGGTCTCTTCACACGGACGCGCATAACAATATGTATAACAAATACACCAGAAGACCTGGGTTCAAGTAGGAAGCTCTGCCGTTTACCAGCTGTTTAATCTTGGGCAAGTTACCTACTCATAGTAATCTTTTATTGAGCCCTTACTATATGCATCTATAGACTGCAGGCATCCTTTTGTGTGATACCACAAATTATCTTATTACATGCTATCTTATTAGTTTTATTCTTATTTTACTCCCCAACAATGCTATGAAGTAGGTTCTTTGATTATCCCCAACTGAGGCACAGAAGAATTAACTTCCCAATGACACAAAGGTGAAGCTGAGATTTGAATTGAGTACCCTGATCAAAGGCCCAGGGGTTTGATCATTAGGCTCTACTTGCTTCTCTAAGAGTTTTGATTTTTCTCATCTGGAAATGGAAATCACAGTAATTAATCTCTCAGGTTTGGTACAAGAATTGAAAGACAAGTTACATGAAAGAAATCATTATTGTCACTATTCTGTTTTCTCAGACTCCCAAATCAAAAGCCAGGAGAGTGTTTTTATTTCAAACCATTCCTTTGTCCCCCAGATCCAGTCTCTACCATATTCTACTACTTCCTCTTCCCAGTATCTTTAAGACTTACTCATTCTTCTCCATTTTTGTTTCTCCAATTACATTAGAGTACCCACTACTTTTTATATTATAATTTCAATAACTGTGTAATTCTTTTTCTTGCTCTAGCCTTTCCTTGCCCTGATCTAGTCTTCTGACACTATCTGATTAATATGCACAAAACTCCATATTTTTATTGCCATGGGTCATTCTTCATTGCTTATGGAATAAAGATATTCCTATATCTTCACCCTGGTATTTACGACTCCGGGTCTCTTGGTCTAATTTTATAGATTCAAACTCATTTCCCAGTAGAATCTAATGGAATTTAGGAAAAAGGGGGCATTTCCTTAACTGTTAAGTATCTGATACGCTAGGCACTGCTTGTATTTGTGGGAAAAACAGACTTAGGTATAGATCCTATGAAGGGAAGACCAGAGGCACAAACATCAAATAAATGCATACTTAGTCAATTACAATTATAAAGGAGGGCTGGTGTAGGAGTGAAAACTAACCTGGTATAGAGGTTCAGAGAAAGTTCCCTGAAGCAAAATAAACCCTTCACCCCCACCTTCACGAAATTGTTCATTCTCTTCCTTTCCTTATAAAACTCCCCACTCTTCTCCATGCAAATCCAAGTATCCTATTAGTTTTTTTTTTTTGAGGACATAGCTTAAGTCTTATTTATGCTATTAAGCTTTACCTTACTTCTCTAGCCTCCAAAAATCTTTTTTTTTCTAAAAAATCTTAGTGTGTTGATGGTTCTTTGTTCCTGCTATCACACTTGATTATGTAATAGATTGCGGATTTTACAGTTACCATAATTTGATTATCCATGTTTTTACCTAAAAATCCTGCGTTCTTTCCCTTTAGAGTCCACATGATGCTATAATAAATAAATATTTGCTTAACAAATAGCCGAGTGTTTTGGGGTGTGCACATCTAGGTGCTAGAAATCTATGTAACAAAAGCAGGGACTGGAATCACGGCTGTAATACATTGAGCAACCTTCCTAAAGCTTGCGATTAACCTAATCCCACTCTTGTTCGTTTGCTTTCAGTTGTATTTGAGCTAAAATTTAATACTCTTTGCACTAACATTGCAGAAAAACTGATTGCTTATTGTTCTGGGAGTTTGGCTACATTAATACTATCTAATATTAACAAATTCCATAAAAGCCCTAACGTTAAACCTGCCTATGAAATACACTGGTCCCTGTTATTTACCTTCTGGATTATATATTTAATGCCAAATTTCCACATAAAACCACAGATAAATCAACAAAATAAAGACCTTAAGTATCAGTTCTTGGGTATATCTCTGAAAAGAATGTAACCTGCATAACAAAGTTCTATAATTTTTTTTCCCTGATTTTCAGAGCTCTGCTTATCATAAAACCTAAAAACAGCTAATTAAAGCTAACAGGATTCAGTGGAGGTAAGTCAAGTTTTCACAGGAGTTAGGTTCAATTTTGGTCCAAAATTTTTCCAGAATAAACCATGTTAGAGCTGCGTAGAGAGGTGTATGAGAGTTTAGGTATGCCATGTGGCATCCTAATTCATTTGTTTCTCTTTGCGGTTTAAATGTCAAAGTACAACACAACTCAAATGGGAGGAATTCCAGCTGATCCACACTTATCCCAGCCCCCACACCCCCTGCAATATTACTGCTCTTGAAAAGACTATGTTCAAAACAATGATTCAATGATAGGAAGTTCATTTGCCATAGAATCCTTCTGTGTGGTTATCACAGAGCTTCTCAAACTCCAGGAGTTCCATCTCTTCTATATCCAGAATATCTAACTTCTGCCCTTTGAACATGGTGCCCTTTCAGCAAATATGACAGAATAACCTGCACAAAAGGCAACCACTCCAGATTGTATTCCCATTTTCCACTGACTTGTAAGTAAATTTGAACAGACTTCTTTAAACTTCCAGCCTTCAATTATCGTTGCACCAAATTCACTCATTTGTTCAACAAATATTTGTTGGGTGACTAAGTGCCAAGCAATATTCCAGAGAGTAATTCTGTTAGCTGTGCCAACAGCAAGGTGAGCATCTCTACAGACATGAGTGACTCTGTTTGACAGATAGCATAGGGAGTAGAAAGAGGATATGGGAAGTAAGAACAAATTAAATCTTGCTTCAACACTTAGTAAGGACTGTCACTAAAATCTTTGAAAGTAAATGTCTCCATCTGTAAAACAGTAATAGCTCAAAAACATGTAATGAGTGCCTCAACGTGCAGGCCCTGCTAGGTACTAGGAATTCAGTGTGGCCCAAAGCAGATAAGGACACTGCGATGATGGGGCTGAATATCGTAAGCACGTTTATGCCCTTTGTTATTGCACCATTGAATCTTGTTAGGCTGTGTGGTGGTTTTAAAATGTATCCACAGAATCTTCGGCACTTTTTTTCAAAAGGTGGAGCCTAATTCCCTTAAATATGAGTCAGGCTGAAGCACTTGTTCTCATGAATAGAATGTGGCAGTGTGATGCTCTAAGACATTTAAGGGCAGGACAGAAAAAGGATAGTTTCTGCCTATCTTGGATTGCTTTCTCTGGGGAAAGCCAGCCACTCTGTCTTGAGGACACTCAAGTAGCTTCAAGGCCCAGCTGGGGAGAAGCTGAGGCCTCCCACCAACTGTCAATGCCAACGCACCAGCCGTGTGAGCTATCCACCTTGGAAACAGATCTTCCAGCCCTACTTGAGTTGTTGGATGACTGACGTCCTAGCCCAAATCCTGACTGCAAACTCATGAGACACACCGAGGCAAAGCCATGTGGCTAAGTCACTCTTTAATTTCCGACCCCAGCTGGGCGCGGTGGCTCACGCCTGTAATCCCAGCATTTTAGGAAGCCAAGGCGGGCAGATCACAAGGTCAAGAGATCGAGACCATCCGGGCCAACATGGTGAAACCCCGTCTCTACTAAAAATACAAAAATTAGCTGGGCATGGTGGCGTATGCCTGTAATCCCAGCTACTCGGGAGGCTGAGGCAGTAGGATCACCTGAACACAGGAGGTGGAGGTTGTAGTGAGCCCACATCACGCCACTGCACTCCAGCTTGGTGACAGAGCGAGACTTCATCTCAAAAAAAAAAAAAAAAAAAAAAAAAAAATTCTGACCCCTAGAAAATGGAGGATGATAAATGTTTATTGTTGTTGCCACTAAGTTTTGAGGGGCAATTTGTTATAGAGCAACAGATAACTAATACAGCCTGTGATATAAACATCTGGATGGATATAAACAATTATGGTGGAAAACTTAACAAACTTCCTTTAGTTTACCTCCCATGCTGTAAAACACAAAATTAAATAACTCTTCACAGACTTCCAATGTTTCCATTACTACAGGATAAAATCTAGACTCCTAGTCTAGTATTCAAAACCCTACATGACGAAATTGATCTCTCTCTCTCTCTCTTTTTTTTTTTTTTTAAGAAACAGGGTCTTACTCTCTTTCCCAGGCCTGGAGTACAGTGGCACAATCATGGCTCACTGCAGCCTCGACCTCCCAGGCTCAAGTGATCTTCCCACCTCAGCCTCCCAAGTAGCTGGCACCACAGGCACATACCACCACATGTGACTAATTTTTTATTTTTATTTTTTTGTAGAGATCGTGTCTCCCTCTGTTTCCCAGTCTACTCTCAAGCAAAACACTCTACTTTGGTTAGACTAGTCTATCTATCTTTAGCCAGTTAAGCCTGAGAAGTTCTGCCTCCAAGATCTCGATCATGCCCCTTCTGCCTCTTGAAAGCCACTTCCTCTTGTTGCATATTCACTTTTTTTCTTCCGAGCTTAATTTAATCCTGAAGTAATTCTCAATTACCCTAATTCGCAGCCATCTTTTCCTTTTTAAACATCCAGTAGTTTTCATTGCCAATGCTGCCTATTTAATATTTATTTTCCTATTTGCACAATTGTTACATGTCACTATTAATCAATGAATATTTGAGTTCCCATTATGTGCAAAGTACTGTGCCAAGATCTATATTTAACACTTTTACTTTAATTATATTTAATTTTTTGTTTTTAAAAATATATTATGGCCCATAATCTATCTTGTGTGTTTCTTCACTTTACAATTCCATCGTAAGCAACTTGAGGTCAGAACGCAGTCCTGCTCTTTACAGCCCTAGGCACATCCTTGTAGAATATAAATCTCCAGAAGCATCTTTTTTTAACCATCTCCACATAGGGCAGCAATTTCAAAATAATGAAAAGATTTTAACATTTCTCATTCTTCTGATATTTATGAAGCCATAAATGCAGTGTTATAAAGCTAGAGTGGGAAGTGCTTGTTTGCATGGACCTGGGTTCCCTGGGCATGTAACTCATCAATGAAATCATCTTGGAAAAGCACCAGTTCAGGAAATTGTGAACACGTCCTTCTTTAGACACTGCTCCAACAGTACTCTCTGAGAGGAGGTTTGCTCCTCTTCGCAGCTGTCCTAAAAACGTGTCTTCAATATAAGACATGAAGAATGGTGTGAGACTTCTGATATCCTGAGGATTACAGTGAAAGACTGAGTGCTGAAAAGAAGAATAGGGTGCTGGCAGCCACTGAAAGCCTGCAAGCTAACTCAGGTGAAAGGCAAGTTCTTCTCCGTGATTATTCAAAGAATTAAATCCATTCTCTGGTTTGTTTTCACAGTGATGAGCTGATCTAAAATTATTTTTAAGTTGAAAAGAAAGGAAAAAGTAGCTCACAAACTTGAAGTAGCATAAGAATCACCTGGCGAGTTCTTCAAAATTTAAACTCTCTGGTCCTCAACACCATCCCACTCACCACCACCTCCAACTCCACCTCCACCTCCAGATGCCAACTCAGAAAGCCTAGGGTAATACTCTGCCATTTGTCTATTTCAGCAGACATACTTAGATCATTTTGATTGAGGTAGAGTAGCTGGGTACATCTGTTTGTAAATCCCCAAAATAGAGAAAAGACAAAGAAGAAAAATATTGATAATAGCATGTGATTTCTATATTATTTGCTCCATTTTCACTTCCCAAATTTCTCCTAAATTGTGTAAATCTTATTTTGGACAGTATGAAATTAGAGGGTTATGGCTAACCTTGCACTGAAAACCTTCATAGTACAAAGAGTAATTCTCTATTTTTAAAAGAAATCTGCATTTTAAAAATCTGAAAAGAAAATGGAGGATTGAAGGAGGGGGTGTTTAAAAAGCCTAAGGAAATAGCTAGCTCTGATAGAGAAGTATACAGATTTCTTTTAGCCTCAGTTACTATTTCTCTTGGGCAATCAAGAGATCATGAAAAAGAAGACCGAAGTGGAAGTCTTAACTCCAGAATTCCCAATCCAGCCACCAGCTCCTACTCCTTAAAACCATCTCCCACACAGCTGCAGGAACACCTTCTAAACTATTGTCTAGTCCCAATGGTCCTATTGTATTTGTTTGTACACGTGTGTGTGTGTGTGTGTGCCTATGTATGTGTATTTGTGAGTATTTGGTACATGCATAGAAAAAAGTCCTAGCAAATGTACACTGAAATGTTAACAATGGTTCTCTTTAGAGGTTGAGATTATGCATGACTTCCATTTTTTACAGTATGCACACTCGTACCTCATTATTTAATTTTTAATAATGAGCGTGTATATCTATAGTCAGAAAAATCTATAAACATTTAAAAATAAAACTAATTTAGTAAAAATAATTCCAGTGGCTTCTCATCACCTTTAAAATAAAGTCTAGGCCTGATGCAATGGCTCACGCCTGTAATCTCAGCACTTTGGGAGGCCGAGGTGGGTGGATCACTTGAGGTCAGGAGTTCGAAACCAGCCTGGCCAACATGGTGAAACCCTGTCTGTATTAAAAATCCAAAAATTAGCCGGGCATGATGGCGCGCACCTGTAGTCCCAGCTGAGGCTGAGGCAGGAGAATTGCTTGAACCCAGGAGGCGGAGGTTGCGGTGAGCTGAGATTGCACCACTGCGTTCCAGTCTGGGCGACAGAGCAAGACCCTGTCTCAAAAAAATAAAAATAAACTCTAATACTTTTGGTTTGGACCAAACAGCCTTATCTTTCAGTACTCAACAAGCATCTTCCTTTTTCAGGCAAAAGAGATTCCAAATTCCTGGCACATCTAACTCTTCCACATTCTATGTCCTCACTCATGTAAGTTGCTTTCTGTAAGAAATGCAACGACACTGGTTATCTAACTGACGAACTCCTACTCATTCTTCAAGACTCATGCTAAGTCTTAGCACTGAACTCTACGTTGGAGCTAAGGAAAAAGAAAAGTTGGTAACCCCGATCCTGTTTTTACTTTGAATATTGATATTTTGTTCATCATAAGGTTTTGTATTAATTTTGATGTTGTAAAATTCTCTCTTGAACTATTATTGATCTTGATCACTGAGTTTTTTCCAACTCTCTAATTTTGTACTGCACTTGCCTTGGTCCCAGGCAGTTGCTGACTCCAACTTCCTTGCTTCTGTCTTGGACTTACCTCCACTGTGGAATTTTTCACATTGCAATAGTTTCTGATATACTTATTGCTCTCTTATAGGCTTGATTGCTGTGAGGGCTCATGGCTTTCTTAATTAGTGCTTAATAGATGCAACAGGTGCCCTTTAAATATGTGATCATGGCAAGAATAAATGTGAAACTTTAACAATGTCTCTTAAAATTTCTTTTTTTTTTTTTTTTTGAGACAGAGTTTCACTCTTGTTGCTCAGCTGGAGTGCAATGGTGTGATCTCAGCTCACTGCAACGTCTGCCTCCTGGGTTCAAGCAATTATCCTGCCTCAGCCTACCAAGTAGCTGGGATTACAGGTGACCACCCCCAGGCCCAGCTAATTTTTTGTATTTTTAGTAGAGACAGGGTTTCACCATGTTGGCCAGGCTGGTCTCGAACTCCTGACCTCAGGTGATCCACCCAACTCAGCCTCCCACAAGTGCTGGGATTATAGGCATGAGCCATGGCACCTGGCCCCATAACATCTCTCAAAATTTCTGAGCTTCAGTTTCCTCATCTGACAAATAATGACAAGATACTAGATTAGCTTCATGATACTCAAGGATAGATGCTATACTCTATACAAATATAGTATCATAAATAATACAGTATAGAAAATAATGTCCAACACTTTTATAGCTCTTACCATATAGCAGGCACTAATCTAAGTATATCAAGTTTTTGTTTAGTTTAGTTTTGTTTTGTTTTTGCTATTTACTTCTCAGATCCAGGTAAATCTGACATTAGCCAGGTATCTTGGTGGATGCCTGTAACCCCAGCTACTCAGGAGGCAGAGGCAGGAGAATCACTTGAACCCTGGTGGTGGAGGTTGCTGTGAGCCAAGATTGCGCTACTGCACTCCAGCCTGGGCAACAGGGACAGATTCCATTTTTTAAAAAAAATGTTATAAAGATGTTATAAATATTCAACCATTCATCTTTACTTATCGGATAGACTTGGACATTAGCACTCCCTATCTGAGAGGAGGCCCTGTCTGACAAAAGGCCCTCTGCTCTTATGAAGGAAAGAGAAAAGGAGTAAAAACCAGAAGACATTTGGTTCCCATGGCCGATTTCACTGAGACGATCACCTTTGGGAAGCTTGCAAGGTAGACCACACAATGTGGGGATGATACAGGATGGAGAGAAAATACCCTTCCTTATTCTTAATTTTTCTACTTGTTAAAATTAAGTTTTATTGTACTTCAGAGATATTTCCTATTCTCTGTGCAATTCTATTTACTGAGCCTAAGAGGGCATTAGCTGAGAAACCTTGTCATCGTGTTAGCTGGCATTAGGGTGTGCCCATCCACATTGCATGAGAGTCAGGCCAGGAGCTGGGGGAGATGGACCACTGCCAGCAGGAGCTGTAGTCATCCCTGTGAGTGATGCAGCCGTGTCCACATCTTCGACCCCTCTGTGTGCTTCAGACAGCTCTGCACGGGACACTGGAGGAAACAGGGTCCCAATCAAATCCCAATTTCAGTTTCTATGGCTTCCACAGAATTTATCTCCATGTTGGTATGTGAAGGGTCAGTAATGTTTCCCAAAAAGTCACTTACTACAATTTGCTGATGGAGGAAGTACAGGATGGGTCTTTGGCCGTGAAATTCAAAAGCTGTTCCAAAATGTTCTGAAACTTCTTAAGCAAGAAGCAGGCTGTTAATGCTCCTACACAAAAATCTCTTCTACATATTTGGAACTCTTTCGTATTTGTGATGGAAATTCCCAGGTGGATGTAGCTGGGAAGGAGTGACGGGGCTTTATATTCATTTTCTTTCCCCCATATGGGCATTATAGACATTATTTTGATCCCATAATCAGATTTACCTGGATCTGAAAAATAAATAGCAAACCAAAACAAACTAACTCCTTGTCCCTTACCCATCTCAGACTCACATTGAGTTTCTTTTACTATCTATCATTGAGTGAATTTTGTAATCCAGTCACCCATATAAATCTTCCAAACTGTATCAAATTTTTACCTGTTGCATTCTGACTGTGTTCCCTGTTAGGAACCATGCTATACCTTGTGCGTACAGTGGTATGATGTGATTTCTGCTATTAATGTACTATCTATCCAATAAGTGAGTCAAGACTGAAGCAGCAAACACTTAAAGACCATTATAAGCCAATACTTCAACAAGAGAGATATAAAGGAAAATTGATTGGGGTTTGAGTGATCAGACAAGGCTAAATGGGAGCACCCTGGATGTGAGCTTGGCTTTTAACTGGCATGCAGGGAAGATAAAAGGACATGCATCAACGTGGGAGTGAGAATGAGACGTGTGGAGGACATTCAGACACCTCCTCCTTAAGCACAGGCATTCTACTGCAGAACAGAATGAACACAAAGTTGGAAGAATCCTGATTATGCAGGTCTTGAAAGTCAGACAAAGAGAAGGTGAAACCTAATGGGCCCAAATAGTATTCTAGGGAGATTATCTGATGAACAAACATGGAAAGAGTTGGAGTTAGGGCTTCCAGACACACACACACATGCACACACACGCACTTTCACACAGTCACAAAGCTATGGAAGCAATCCAAGCATGAGACAATGGGATCTTGAACCAAGGGGTGGCAGGAAGGATGGAAGGGCAGCAGTAACTCTGGGACACATTTCACAAATGGATTCTGACTTGCATGCCAGCGGTTATGGGAGGTAAAGGAAGGGAGGAGTCATGGATGATTCAGATGTTTCTAACCTGAAAGACTAACTAGTGTTGCTGGTACTCATGAGAATGCAGAAACTGGATTGGGCCATCCACAGCAAAAGACAAATGATGATGAATTCTGAGCTCCTCAGAACAACAACAACAAAAAAACCTATGTAAATTTTTAGCCAATCAAGATAGCAAATGAAATTATTTCCTGTGGGTCCTTCAGTTTTCATCATTAGATCATGGGTATGCTGGAGAGCAAGGTGCAGTCTGGAATCCTGCACTCATGCCCTTGTCCTCACTTCCCTGAAAACATACCACAGGAAAAGTCAGCAGCAAGAGCAAGGCCAGAACACACCTCACTCCTCTGACTTTCACAACCCTCATCAGTGAGATGCCCCAGAGGCTCTTTCAACATTAAGACTGTACAATAGCTCTTCTTAACAATTCCGGCGCTGGAGTCATAACAACTTGCATGGATCCCACAAACCACTTGCTGATCAACAATTTCAATCCTCCTTCTCACATTTTTTTTTTCCCAGAGCTACTAACAAGTAGAAAAACAACTTGAGTTCATTTTTACAGCAATGCTCAATCTATGATAGTCCTAATAAGTGGTATGAGGAAGAAAAATGAGTTATTATAATGAACCAGACCTCAGGACCGCCATCGGTGGCACCCATGACCTAGATAAAACCACCTGTCTGCAGGTATCTTATCCAAAAATCCAGGTTCCAGCACGTAATAACCATGTGAACCTTGGTAAATTACTTAACACATTATTTGTGTCTCAATTTTCTCATCTTTAAAATAGGGACAATTCTATTACGAGGTCCAAAGAAATGATGTGAGTATTAACTAAGGCATGCAAAGTACTCAGCACAGTGTCTGACACATAGCAAAGTGTTCAATAAATGTTCATCCCTGTTATTACTTGTATGCATCCCTGAAGATAAAGGGTATGCTTTGGAGGCAAAAAAAAAAAAAAAAAAAAAAAAAAAAAAAAAAAAAGTCAGGCTGAAAATGTTGGACGTTCTTGCATTTACCAAAGCTGTTGAGTAACATCTGGATGGGTGCTATTTAGTATAACTCTGTGATAATATAAATTTGGATATAATTCAATTCGTGGCTGGCTCCTGCCTTCCACCAGCCCTGATTTTCACATGCGAGATGGGCTGAATTTCTTATCCGCAGAGGGCCCAGGAGTGTTCGAAAGTGACAGCCTTGAGATAGTTGGGGCTTAATGTAATGTATAGTCATATTTGCACAGTATGATTTCCATTGTACTTTTAGAGGTATTTAGGGAACAATAGAAAAACATTGTTTTTCATTAACTTCACAAAAGTGTGACTCCTTATTTGACATGACTACTTTTTTTGGAGTCTACTTATCTCATTCTGTCAGGGTTTTACTGTACTTGAAAAATAGTTGTACAGTAATTAGGGACTGCTTGCCTGGACATTCATGGGTATGTGTGTATTAAAGGGAGACAAAATAAGCTTGCTGCACATTACATCTTGGCTTAGTCTAAGTGTGTCTTGTAGAGATTTGTGCTGTTTTGTTGGCCCTTGATCCTAAGCAGGGTTTTTTGGCTTTAACATTTGCCTCTTGACAAGCTGCTGCATGTGGAGATTATAAGAGATTGAAACTACTTCAAACTTGGCACCTCAGCTCATTTCTTCCCTGTTTGAATGAGAAGAATTAGGGCCTGCCTGCCAGGCTCAAAAGGTTTTCTTTACCTGGGATTTATTCTTTGCAGAGGCTAGTTACCTAAGCCGTTTGTTGCAACACGAAAGGGAGTGAGTGAAGTCAGGCGATGTCAGGAATATGTATGTTATCTGGACCAGCACCAATGGTGTCAGGGATTGCAGCTGGTTCCCGCTCATCAAAAATGCAGACTTCTCCAGATGCCCAACAATCAAAAAGACTATGAAGGGAATCCTTTACGTCACTAATTATATTTGTTCTAAATGAGTTATCAAGTCCTACAGACCTGCCTGACTCTTCTGGGAGCAGAATGTACCCACAGTATTACAGAACAGAAGTTGTTGTGGGATCCATGCATGTTGTTATGACTCCAGTGCCTGAATTGTTAAGAGGAGCTATTGTACAGTCTTAATGTTGAAAGAGCCTGTGGGGCATCTCACTGATGAGAGTTGTGAAAGTCAGAGGAGTAAGGTGTGTTCTGGCCTTGCTCTTGCTGCTGACTTTTCCCGTGGTATGTTTTCAAGGAAGTGAGGGCAAGGGCATGAGTGCAGGATTCCAGACTGCACCCTGTTCTCTAGCACACCCATGATCTAATGATGAAGACTGAGGGACCCACCATGGCTGTTTCATTTAGAGGTGGACTCTAGAGTTTCATCTTCACTTCTCTATTGCCCAGCTAGCACTGTAGCCCACAAATGATTTTAACTCTATTAAAGAGAACCTAATTTCTATGATACTTCAGCTACAATGCTTCATGAAGAATTAGTTGGACACAGGTAGCACTGAATACTAATAGTTAGGATAACTCTAATACATACATTGGAATGCACTTACTCCCCATATTTCTTGATTTCATAATTGAGGCAAAGCAGGGGTGCTTCCAATCCTAGTTTCTAATTTTAGTTCACTTTTACAAAATGTAAATGATGCAATGTGAAAAATTAGTACTGACTACTAGATGTAAGAAATGTGAGTTCATGAGCTTAAAACCAGATTCTGGGGCCAGACTGCTTAGTTTCAAATCCTGACACCACCACTTATTAACGGTACCATCTTGGTCAAGTTACTTAAGTTCTCTGTGCATTAGTTTTCTCAACTGTGAGATGAATAATATAGTCACCACCTTACTAAGTGTCTGGTACACAGTATGAGATCAAGAAATATTTTTATTATGATGAATTATTGGCCAATTCTAATCTTTCAGCATAAAAGACATATATGAGAAACAAAGAAAAACAAGAGCCATTTAAAAAAACAGGATAAAAGCATCTAAATCCAAACTGTCATCTCAAAGTTATTCTTTCTACGACAAAAGAGGGGCAAAAGGCCAGGTGTGGTGACTCATGCCTGTAATCCCAGCACTTTGGGAGGCCGAGGCGGTGGATCCTGAGGTCAGGAGTTCCAGACCAGCCTGGCCAAGATGGTGAAACCCCGTCTCTACTAAAAATACAAAAATTAGGCGGGCATGGTGGCGGGTTGCCTGTAATCCCAGCTACTCAGGAGGCTGAGGCAGAGAATTGCTTGAACCCAGGAGGCAGAGGTGGCAGCGAGCCAAGATCGCACCACTGTACTCTAGCCTGGGCGACAGAGCAAGACTCTGTCTCAAAAAAAAAAAAAAGGGGGGGGGCGGGGGGAAAAGTAACTGCTTCTCTACCAGTCTTACATTCTTCAAATTACTCTATAGCACCTCTGATTACAAAATTACGTTTTATATTCTATTGATTATAGAATGTATTGAAACTTTGGGCATAATTTTTACTTGGCTCTTATTTACCCAAATAGGAGTTTCAGACTTAGAAAAAATTTGTGTATAAAAGGGTAAGATGCGGTAAATCTCATGGACAAAGAGCGGTTTTCACCACCTTTCTTTCGTATCCCACATGATTGAATTTCAGCAAACTGTAATCTCCCTGTGTTGCAGGTTTCTCATTTGTAAAGTGAGAGGGTCACTTCTACTTGTAATAACAAACCAAAAAACTATTTTTTAGACTGAGTCTGATAAGGTCTAAGAGACTAACAAACATACTTTCAGTGTTTGAACCATCCTATAATTTTGTACTGTCCTACCGATAAACAGAAAGATAATCACTTCCTTGGCTAGTTATTATTAGAGTATGATAATAGGTCCATAGTAAAAAGTTATTCATCTCCTCCCCAATACAATGTTTTTTCAGAGCCCTTTAGATTAAGGCCTAAGAGGCACATATCACATTATTTCTCTAGCATTTTTTTTTCTTCCTAATTTAGTAGAATTATAAGAGCTTTCCACAGTTTTTTCCATGAATCTCTAATGCTATCAGGTAATATCAATTAATTTAAGACTGCTCATTCAAAGACCTTATATTTCTCTCTTGGAAGTTTTACAAGAGGAACTTTATGTAACTGAAAAGTCCTTAAAAACAAGAAATTGGTGAAAATAGGTGTTGAAAGGAGCTATTAAAATCCTCCCATCACTATTGTTAGAAAATTGATAGTTAGCATATTAAACCAGAATATTTAAGAGTATTTGTCCTACTTATATGGTATTCCTGAAGCCCATGCTACTTAAGATATGTACAAATATATAAATGGATTATTTCTGAGACCCATGCTACTTAAGATATGAACAAACATATAAACTCCAACAGTATACGGTGGAGTCAATCTGTTATAAATAACTAATATACACATAATATGAAGAGAGCAAAATTATGCTGTTTTTATGAACAATCAAATAAAATCTCATCAATAACTCAAATGACTTGAGAAAACATCCTTTAGAAGTAAGGTACTATTCGCTGGGTGCGGTGGCTCACGCCTGTAATCCCAGCACTTTGGGAGGCCAAGGCGGGTGGATCACAAGGTCAGGAGATCAAGACCATCCCGGCTAACACAGTGAAACCCAGTCTCTACTAAAAATACAAAAAAAATTAGCCAGGCGTGGTGACGGGTGCCTGTAGTCCCACCTACTCAGGAGGCTAAGGCAGGAGAATGGTGTGAACCCAGGAGGCAGAGCTTGCTTGCAGTGAGCCGAAATCGCGCCACTGCACTCTAGCCTGGGCGACAGAGTGAGACTACGTCTCGACAAAACAAAACAAAAAAGAAATAAGGTACTATTTAAATGTAAGGAATTGTTTATTCTAGCACCAACAGTTTAAATGCTTTCCACTAACTGAGTTGACATTTTCTTTTGAATTAGCCTGTTGAGCATGATTCACGTCAATTCTGCTATGGTTCTCATCTGATTTCTTAGAACTGGGTGATTCAAAAACACTAATTATTTTTAAAAGTCACTAGCTTTTTACTCTCTTTACAAAATAATTCAGCATTGTCTTCTTTCACATAGCAAATTACCATAATTTATGTGAAATACAATCTAATTTATAGAAATTTGATTTACAAGAAGCTTTTTAGGAGATGGCTGCTTTGTGAAGCAAGAAGCATCTGGTTTGACTTTTCCTCCTCTTTTAAGTAAACCGGCTTCACAGGGAAAAAATAAAAATGAAAACAGCATTCATCAAGCCACTGGGGTTAAAACCCTCATCCCCCTCAGTTCTGAGGACTTTTCTTAGTCCTTTCTACTTTTTCATTCTGGATCCAAAAGAAAATAACGGAGTGTCGGGCATTCTGCCCATTTTACAACTTGACAATTACTAAATGTAACTGAAAGAGCGCTAATTAGAGAACAATCTTCTCTTGAACTAAATGTGTTGACACATTTACACAACTCAAATATCAGCCCTAAAGAGAGAGAAGGGATTTGTATACTACTCTGGATTTTCATTTGTTCAGTTGATCAAATACAAGACTGTGGTTTCCATTACAGAAGGAAAGAATGATATAGCATGAGATTGCTGCTTGTTTGTGCTGTGCATATCATGGCAAGATTTATGAAATGAATAATAAATGGGTCAAAATTTTATAAAGGCTAAAATATTTTCTGGCTTCTACAAGCTTCATATTTTTCTAGATAAATATTACAAACTCAACTTTCTGACTAACTTGAAAATCCAGGGTAAAAAACACACAAATTGTTCATATTAATCCTTCCAAGTGAAAACACTATACAAAAAAAATTTTTTGAAATGAAACACTAAAGTGGTACCAAAATAAATTTTAACTAGAATCCAAAAATTAAGGAAATAAACAAATGTCATTTACTTACAAGTTGGTTTTGCAGTTGGAGGAAATTTGGTCCGAGTAATAGCCAAAATTATGAAAATAATGACTGGCCATAAGATCAAGACAAGTGTCCAAAGCTGCAAAATAATGGTAGAAAAAATTGTTAGTTTTATTGTTGAACCAAAGATTTTTAAAACCTGACTACAAAAAGTGTGTCATACTATAATATTTCAACACAAGCTGAATATTTGACCAACTGTAGATATTATTAATAAAAAGTGAATGAGAGATTTTTTTAATATGTAAAAGACCTGTAAATGCACAGAAGAATGATTTTTCCAGGCTTAAAACCATGAAATAACCTCCTGAGGATTTATTTTGGATCACCTCTCATGACTGCCCCAATCATGATTATATTAAAATTAACCCTGATTGGTTACTTCATTCCTTAAAAATCCTTTAGAGTTTCCCACTTCCCTATTGGATAAGACACAATGTTCTAAACAGGCCATACAAAACCCAAAATAATTTCAACCTATGCCTATTTTAGCCCTTTCAATGTCAGCATTCTATGCTCAGTCATAAAGACTGGTGTGTGAAGTGGGTCGTGACCCATAAATATTGTTGAAAAAATGAACCTAAGAATGAACCAAAAAAGAAATAATTGAGTCAATGAGTGAAGAAGTAAAAAGGAACTTCAAGTCCCATGCAGTCCCATATACTACTTAATGTCTTGTGTGTCTACTTCTATCATAGAACTTACACCATTATAGTCAATGATTTTTTTTTTTTTTTTTTTGCCCAGTTCCCAAATAAACTGGACGTTCATTTATGGTAGGGGCAGTGTCTTATTGATACCTAAATTTCCACCACTCGATGAAAAATAGATGCTCAAAAACACATACTGCATTGAAATTTCTTTGTTTTTTGTTTTTTGTTTTTTTGAGACAGAGTCTTGCTCTGTCACCCAGGCTGGATCGCAGTGGCGTGATCTTGGCTTGCTGCAACCTCTGCCTCCCAGGTTCAAACAATCCTCTGCCTCAGTCTCCCGAATAGCTAGGATTACAGGCACCCGCCACCACGCCTGGCTAATTTTTGTATTTTTAGTAGAGATGAGGTTTCACCATCTTGGCTAGGCTGGTCTTGAACTCCTCACCTTGTGATCCACCTGCCTCAGCCTCCCAAAGTGCTGGGATTACAGGCGTGTGAGCCACCGTACCCGGCCTGAAATTTCCATTAGAGAATTTCACTTTAAATACTTTAGGAGCTGCTTTTCCTCCCCGTGTAGAAGTGATTCAGTTTGAAAAACACTAACTGCTTAATATTTTATAGACCTATATAATTGGCTCCAGAACCATGAAAAACATATTCACAAGAACATTAACTGTGATATGCAAATAGTTATGGTGCTAAAACCAAACCACAGGGACAAATTTTGCCTGTACTTAATAAAGTGAAACTTGGAACTGTATAGTTTTGTGGTCAGACTTATCTTTTCTCTCCCACTTTTCAGAGACAATTTGCTTCAGCCAAATCTCAAGCTATCTACCTGGAGCTCTTCAATTCACCAAAGCAATCCAAACCCCATGAATTACTGATCCTTAAATAACTCCTAATCTACATTTGCTACTAAAATCTCCATTTTGTGTCCAAGAGTGCTGCTCTCCTTGCTGGTAGGCCTGTCACCAACTTCTTAGACTTTGGGTATAATGGTAAGTTTTCAAAAATGGAAGTTCACAAAGTTCACTATAGATCCAAGGACTCCTGAGGCACTCGGTTTGAACATAGCTTGAAAAGCACCCATACAGACTGAACAACTTAATCTAAAACAGCACTTCTCAAACACTAGTGTGGACTTCCAGATCAATTTGGGATCTTGTAAACATACAGATTATGGTTCAGTAGATCTGAGGTGGGGGCTGAGATTCTGCATTTCTAAGAAGCTCCCAGGTAAGTGATGCTGATGCAGCTGGTCCATGGACTGCACTTTGAGGAGAGTGGATCTAGATGTATGCCACCCTACCTATCTAACAGGAGTGTTTACAAAGTCCTGGAATATTTTTGTTGGAAAATTTCTTTGGGATCACCTAATCAATAGAATTCAGGGCATTTGTAAATTTGAATGGGAGAAAAAGAGATTACATTTTTATTTTCTCTAGCTTGTTATTAACATTTAGTATTTCCATTAATGATGAATATAGGCAATGAACCACAGTGTTATTAGAAGAACCTGTGACTTTGTCACTAATAGAAATTATGGATATTTAAAAATCACATTAGAGTTGTTGCAGATATCTTAAAGCGCTGTTTATACTCATTACTACTTAAAATTAGTTATGAATTCACCACTAGACCTTTTATTTAATATTACAATAAAGAGACACACATATTACCATATCATAAACTTGCTTTTTTTTCTTTGAGATGGAGTCTTGCTCTGTCGCCAGGCTGGAGTGCAGTGGTGCAACCTCGGCTCACTGCAACCTCCGCCTCCTAGGTTCAAGCAATTCTCCTGCCTCAGCCTCCAGAGTAGCTGGGACTACAGGCACATGCCACCATGCCCAGCTAATTTTTGTATTTTTAGTAGAGACAGGGTCTCACCATGTAGGCCAGGATGGTCTTGATCTCTTGACCTTGTAATCTGTCCGCCTTGGCCTCCCAAAGTGCTGAGATTACAGGCGTTAGTCACCGCACCCGGCCAAATTTGCTTTTTTAATACTTTGATAACTGAATTTCAACATAATTGGTTTTATTTATAATCCTTTTTATTTTATTTTACATGATGAATTTTAAAACATTATTCTTAAAGGAGCTGTAGGTTTGACCAAACTGCCTAAGCCATCCTCAGGTCCTGTAATCTGATCTAACTCTTTTTTGTATTCTCTGGGTGCAGAAAGTTAGCATAACTTGTCCAAAGTCATATATCCAATTGTGAGGCAGAGCAGGAGACAAGGATCTGAATCCCAAGATACATAGGAGGCCAGGATTTTTTAAAAATAATTATCGTGCTGTTCCGAGCAGCAAATAAGAAAGCATTACAGAAAGTGTATTGCAAAAATATGAGTGCTACAGAAATGTAAGATGTGTTATTATTCTAGCCTCATCTCTGATTTATTTCAAAATTGGAGCTTGTTCTTTAAAGATCCTGAATACAAGGTATCGTCTTTATTTTATGTTTCTCATTTGAAATGTAGACTAGAAAGAATTAAGGTTAAAAAATTAATGTTTGTGGATTTATCAGTTTTGTATTTGAGGTCATAGTTATGAAAGTATTCATCTGAGTAGACTTAATGCCCCATAGCTACTTTTAGGAACTTCTATTCATTTTCTATGGCAACTTCATGAGAATTCAGTGACCGAGATCAACTATAACAACATATCCACATTCAGATAAGGGGCATATATTGTATGGTATGTATGGTTTTCTTTTGCTTGATCTAATTTGATGATTTCATGAGGATGTTTTGGTGAGTTTTAAAATTAATTTTAAACATATTTTGAATCCAGACAAAAATGCAATCTATACCAGAGACGTTTAAGGCATTTTAGACTCTGTTGAAGGCAAAAACCACAGCCAGCCTATAAACGAATCTATTATTACAAGGTTTCCCTGGGATTTCAGGTCAGAGAGAGATTTAGAGAACATTTCTGCATAGTGCATTTTAGGGGCAAAATAAATACAAAGCCCTCTACACTATGGTCTCACGAATATTAAGGTTGACAGGTTAATCACAAAAGCAAGAAATAAATAAAATTTAAATTTTCATAGCAGCAGTGTTGCTCACGACACCATTCTAAATATGTTCATAAGCAACCTAGAAGCAAATGCGGTGTCAAGGATTCAAACTCTAAACCAATAAGCCATGACTTTTTTCTGTTTGTTTGGAGAAAGGGATGATATATTAATTTTACACATATAGACACAGGAGCTACTGGAGATGTTTGAGGAAAGCAGTGTTTAAAGGTTTAGTATTTTTGCTTAGAGTGTAATTATTTCACACTGTCTCTACATCTCCTTGGCATTCCACCCCCCTATACTCTTGGCATAAAAGGGTATGTGCACACTAAATAGTTTATGATTCCTTAGTGGGCCAGGGCATTTGTGTCCTTCTATTTCTCCAGGATTTATTTTCTACTAAGATGCACCATTCTGTTCTCTTTTTCTTCTTCTTTTCCTGAAAAATTCAATCCAAAAGTCTGTAGGTAGGTCCTAGCAAGGTAAGTGTACATGCTAGTACTTGAGGAGCCACAGCGACCCAGTGAGGGAAGTGGGGCCTTAGAAGGGTGAAGAGGACATGGGCACTGAGGCAGTGAGATGTGGGATGTCAGAGACCAAGTGGGGTGAAGAAGGTGTCAGTGCAGGGAGACAGGACAGAGGCAGTGGCAGGCGACTGATTTCATAAGAGCAGGTTGATGATAAATGTAGATATATCCCCCATTAGGGGAGTCAGGCTTCTCACTGTCCTTCAGGGTAATTATAACAATTGGAAAAGAAGGAAACTAGAATGATCTTGGTAGTGTTAGGTTAGAATGAGCAAAATGGGCATAAACTCCTAATTCCCAAATGTATAAAGAGGCATAAAATGCAGATAAAAATGCGTGTGTGTATTATTTATTTTTTACTTTCTGGTTCCACAATTTGTTTCTGCCTCATTGTGTACCTTCTTTGTCCAATTCCTGAAAACACCTATTTTCCAAAAAAAAATGCTAGCTTCTTTTAGTAGACAACTGAGTTCTAGGTGTGATCATTGCTAGTGGGGTCTCAATATTTTCAATACTTGACATAGCTAAAGATGATATGTAGAAGATAAAGAAAGAGACAGATGATACAAAAGGATAGATAGTTATATAGCTTGCTTGCTTGATTGATATAGATAGGTAGGTAGATAGATTGATAGAAGGGTGATGGATTTACTGCAAAGGGATTGGCAATGAATGATGAGGACACATCCAAGAATACAGATACCAGCCTATGGCTGTATTTAAACATTAAAATATATTTGAAAATAGAATATATTTAATTAAATAAACTAGGAATCCATGAATCTATGCAGATGGAAACAAACACATAGGTAAACATAAATAAATTGAAAGCTTAATGAGGAATGGAGTATGTACCTACAAAATATTTCTCTATAAAATGGGACAAAATGTCATCATGCACAACCTAATGTGATGAAATGGAAAAAAGAGCATAATTTCTGTGACATTCTTGCCAAAGATGAAAAATAACCTGACTCAAAAAATAAAGAAACAACCGATACTTTACAAGACAATTGGTCATGAAGGTTCAAAAGTGTCAGGGTCATGAAAGTCAAGGAAAAATTGAGAAACTGTTACACATTAAAGGAGACAAGAGCCATGAAAACTAGATGCAGCAGGTAATTCTAAACTGGATCCTTTTGCTATATAAAGGCCACAGTTCCAACAACTGGTGAACCTTGAGTCTAAGGATTTGATGGTGGTATTGAGCTATGTTTACTTGTAGAAAATGTACATTAAAGTATCTGGGGGTAATGGAGCACCAATTTCAAATTGTTCTAGAAAAAAAGTTATTTGCACTGTTCTTGCAACATTTCTTTAAATTTGTTTTAAAATAAAAAGTTTAGAAATTATTTAAAAGATTTCTGCATTCCTTTTTGAAAATCTAGACTAATTTTTAAAAGAATGCAAGAGATGAAGAAACAGAAAAAGAGATAAAGACAAGCTTCACATCAAGAAACTCTATCCTGTTGCATGCAAGTATTGAGGTTTGGAGAATTAATGATAACGCCAGGGCACATTTCAGTGACCTTGTAGTCACTAAGTCACCAACTCAAAATTACAAGCTTAAATCTTAAGCAAGTCCTTGAATTAATCAAATGTAAACTCAATGCAAAATTTTCATTTAAAGCTAATCTGCAGTATCTATTAACAAAATTGAATTATCTAGCAATATTTTCCTCTGCACCTGCTAAGAACTATTATTTCAAGTATTTACAAATTTCAAAAACCTGATGTTCTAAAAAATTTGGGCAAAGCATATAATTTCAACTTTAGGTCATCACTACTTTATTACATTGTCAGAACCCTTTATTCTAATTAATGCTAGTCTATCTGATGCTATTTTTGTCTACCATTGTTATTTTCTTACCATTTTCACTAAACAGTAAAGAAAATAAGATACAGGTGAATTTTAAGTAAACAAGTCTAACTATATATTTTTAAATTATATGAAACTGAACTACTGTTTGGAGACTCTGTGAATTTAATTACTACATCTTATTATCCTAGAGCAGAAGTAACAGACTGGTGGTAGAAAGATCACATCAGACTCATGGAGGTGTTTTGTTTCTTGCACACGGTTTTGTTATTGTTTTCGATGAAATGTGAATGCCTTTAAATAGGGAAAGTACTCTCTAGTTCATCACAGATGTCACCATTCCCCACTTTTTAATGAAGTGCATGGTGTACTTTACCTATCACATTACATATTTTGCCCCTACAGATATTTGAGTCTGTGCCTTTACACTAGAGTAGCCTGAGGCTGGTTATGTCAAAAATAAATGATACCCAACAGGGCATGGTGGCTAATGCCTGTAATCCTAGCACTTTGGGAGACCGAGGCGGGCAGATTGCTTGAGGTCAGGAGTTTGAGACCAGCCTGGCCAACATGGTGAAACCCCGTCTCTACTAAAAATACAAAAATTAGCCGAGCATGGTGGCACGCGCTTTTAGTCTCAGCTACTGAGGAGGCTGAGGCAGAAGAATCATTTGAACCCAAGAGATGGAGGTTGCAGCGAGCCGAGATCTTGCCACTGCATGCCAGCCTGGGTGACAGAGTGAGACTCCGTCTCAAAAAAAAATTAATTAATAAAAAAAGAATGATATGATACTGAATATCAATACAATTTCTATATTTCAATAGGATTTCTTTTGCCTCACTCCAAAAACAAAAACAAAAACAAAAGGCTAAGATGAAGAGTTTTCATTCCCCTTCATAGTGTCATAGTTTTGGAGAGTTTTAAGGAAATTTAGAGTATAAATATAAATATATATAAAACAGTAATCATTTATTTAAGATTTATACATAAATACAAAAAAAAAAATTGTTGAGCACCTACTATGTACCAGACAGTGGGGATACAGCAATGTAAGTTTTCAGTCTTTTGAGAAAGGGAAACAAAGAAAAATTACAGCTAATTTGCATTTCTCTATGATTGGTGAGGATGAGCATTCTTATATGTTTTTTGGCCTCTTGTATGTCATCTTTTGAGAAGTGTCTGTTCATGTCTTTTGCCCGTTTTTTTAACGGGATTATTTGTTTTTTGCTGTTGATTTAAGTTTCTTATAGATTCTGGATATTAGACCTCTGTTACATGCATAGTTTGAGAATATTTTCTCCCATTCTTTAGGTTATCTGTTTCCTCTATTGATAATTATTATTTTATTTTTGAGACCGATTCTCACTCTGTTGCCCAGGGTAGAGTGGCACGATCTCGGCTCACTGCAACCTCCACCTTCCAGGTTCAAGCAAGTCTCCTGCCTCAGCCTCCCAAGTAGCTGGGATTACAGGCATGTGCCACCACGCCTGGCTAAGTTTTGTATTTTTAGTAGAGACAGGGTTTCACCATGTTGACCAGGCTGGTCTTGAACTCTTGACCTCAGGTGATCTGCCAGCCTTAGCCTCCCAAAGTACTGGGATTACAGGCATGAGCCACTACTCCCTGCTGATGATTTCTTTTGCTGGGTAGAAGCTCTTTAACTTAATTAGGTCCCATTTATCAATTTTTAGTTTTGTTACAATTGCTTTTGGGGACTTAGCCAAAAATGATTTGCCAAGGCCAATGTTGAGAAGGGTACTTCCTAGATTTTCTTTTAGGATTTTTAGAGTTTGAGGTCTTACAGTTAAGTCTCTAGTCCATCTTGAGTTAATTTTTATATATGGGGAAAGGTACGGGTCCAGTTTTATTCTTCTGCATATGGCTGGTCAGTTATCCCAGCATCTCTTATTGAATAGGGAGTCCTATCCCCCATTGCTTGGTTTTGTGAGCCTTGTCAAAGATCAGTTGGTTGTGAGTATGTCGCTTTATTTCTCTGTTTCCAATTCTGTTCCATTGTTATATGCACCTGTTTTTGGACCAGTGCCATGCTGTTTTGGCCTCACATGAGTCAGAATGGCCATAATTAAAAAGTAAAAAAAAAAAAAAATATGAAAACAAAACAAAAAAAACAGATGCTGGCAAGGCTTCAGAGAACAGGGAACACTTATCTACTGTTGATGGGAGTATAAGTTAGTTCAACCACTGTGGAAAGCAGTTTGGAGATTTCTCAAAAAAACTTAAAACAAAGCTACCATTTAACCCTGCAATCCCTTTACTGGGCGTATAACCAGAGGAAAAAAGATCATTATACCAAAAAGATACATACGCTCACCATGCTACTCACAATAGCAAAGACATGAAATCAACCTATGTGTCCATCAATGGTGAATTGGATAAAGAAAATGTGGTACATATACACCATGGAATATTACATAGCCATGAAAAAGAATGAAATCATGTAATCATGTCCTTTGCAACAACATGGATGGAGCTAGAAGCCATAATCCTTAGCAAGTTAATGTAAGAACAGAAAACTAAATACTCTGTGTTCTCACTTATAAGTGAGAGTTAAACATTGAGCGCTTATGGACACACACATGGGAACAACAGACTGCAGAGTACTAGAGGGAAGAGGGAGGGATGGAGACATGGGTTGAAAAACTACCTATTTGGTACTATGCTCACCACTTGGATGCAATATACTCATCTAACAATCCTGCACATATACTTCCCATATCTAAAATAAAATTTGAAAAAAATAATTACAGCTAGTTGGAATGGATAATATGACATAGGAAGTAAAGAATGCAAGAGAAAGATAAATCAAAGAAAGCTGAATCTAAAACATGAAGGATGAAAAAGGGTCAAACAGAAGAAATAAATATGTGTTGGATGGAGCGTAAGAAAGAAGTGGGAGTCTTTCGAGCAGAAGCAGCGTATGTGTGAAGATCCACAGATGGGGAAGAGAGGGGGATAGTCCAGGAACAGAAATAAGTCCAGAATGACTGGTACGTTGAGACTTAGGGAAAATATATCTGCCATATGGTTATCCAACCTCTATTTGAATGCTTCTAGTGACAAGAAGTTTACTATGAAACTCTTCATCATTGGACAACTCATATTGTCTGATATTTTTGCTTATATTAAGGTGAAATCTTTCTTCCCGTAACTACTGCCTATTTGTCTAAGTTTGGCCTCTCTTCCACATGAGAATTCTATGAATATTTGAAGAGAGACAAAATCCCTTCTTCCCCTGGGCAACTTTAACAATTCTGTTAAGTACTGTTAAAAAATGTGTTCCCCAGGACGAATTCTTGTTGTCAGGTGGTCTTCTTATAATTAATGTCAGCATTCAATACAATATTCCAAATGATAATAGCTAATATATATTGACTGCTTAGATTGTGCAACATGCTTTGCTAAACACAACATGCGTTATCACTTTTAACATAATAACCTCCTTTCCTCTTGCAGATGGGAAGACAGGATCTTAAAGTGACTAAATAAGCTTTTCTTCCAGAAGCCACTAAGCAGTAGAGCTGGTGTTTGAACCCAGGGAGTCTGGCTACACTAGCAGAGTTAATCACTAAATTATAGAGCTAACCCACTACAAAATGGTTTACTGGCTGTCTTTGATTTGAATACTATACTTTTATTAATTGATTCTATGAGAGCATTGAAAGTCATTTAAAGGACTTTCTGTAACCTAGAACTTTTTATTGCAAACTTGAAAATAAAAATTGCTCAAACTTCCATATATAAAGTATACTCTTTTTTCCTTTTTTATTTATTTCTTTTAGCATTGTCCTATAAGACAAGAATGACTGTTATTTGATGGTAACAAGAGGATTCCAAAGTTTACATTGCGAAGTAAGAGCTTGGTACCTAAGACCCAGAATAAACCTTAGTTCCCATGAGGAACCTTACTTTCCCAGTGAGGAAATAAAAATGGCTCGGAGGTCTCAATTAATTAGTCTTTCTGGTTGATATGATTTGGCTGTGTCCCCACCCAAATCTCATGTTGAATTGTAGCTCCCATAATCCCCATGTGTTGTGGGAGGAAGCCAGCAAGAGGTAATTGAATCATGGGGGCGGGTCTTTCCTGTGCTGTTCTCATGATAGTGAACAAGTCTCATGAGATCTGATGGTTTTATAAATGGGACTTCCCCTGCACAAGCTCTTGCCTGCTGCCATGTAAGATGTATCTTTGCTCCTTCTTTGCCTTCCACCATGAATGTGAGGCTTCCCCAGCCATGTGAAACTGTGAGTCCATTAAACCTCTTTTGCTTTATAAATTACCCAGTTTCAGGTATGTCTTTATTAGCAGCATGAGGACAGACTAATACACTGGTGTACCTCACTGCCATCTAAAGAAATGACTCATCTAAAAACTGGAATCAAGAAAGTTTTGTGAAATCCATACTTACAGATTTGAACTTTAAAGATTGGTAAATTTTTTATGGTGTTTACAGAAGCAATGGATTTTTATCAGACATTAAGTCAATTAACTCCTCTATTGCTCCCATTTCTGAAACCTCTTCACCTCAGTTACTTTTTAATGGTTGACTACATTCATAAAATTTGCATGTCTACTATGTGGCAGGCACCATAATCAATAGGTAGAACTAAAATTTCTAGCAATTAAAAGGGATTAAGGGAGTAAATGATACCAATTCAGAAGAGATAAAAGGAACTGGAACATTGATCACATAGTTGAGTAAGTTGTGCAGGACCTAGTTTATTTCAATCTGATTTAGGATTATTTTGAAATTAGGGTTTAATCCTAAATTGTTTTATTCTAAAAAATATTTTAATGCATAGACAAACTTGTCCTTAAATTCTGAAGCAAAGTTTTCCTCTTTCTCTAGTCACTGTGAAAGGTGGTAATATGAGCAAGTTGGGGATTGCAGGAGGGTATGTCAAGCTTGATCCAAAATGTAAGCCTTTAGCAAGTTGTGACAACATCTGAGTGGAAAAGCTAGTTCTATCATCAACTGAGCTACAGTGTGATCCAGTAGTGAAACAGTTGCCACAGAAAATAAACAACTAAAGTTAATTTCCCTCCTTTAGGTCAGAAGGCTGGAATTAGACCCCACCTCTGTTGAAATTTGAAGTCACTCCTTGATATGCCTATTTAGGAACCATCTTCTTTTTTAAAAATTTGCGATTTGGGGGTACATGTGCTTGTTGGTTATATGGGTATTACATGTGTAATGGTGAGGACTGGGCTTCTAGTGTGCCCATCACCAAAATATTGTACATTGTATCCAGTAGGTAATTTCTCACCCATCATCCCTTCCCTACTATGGCATTCCCAGAGTATTTTTTCTGTCTTTGTGCCCGTGTATACCATTTGTTTAGTTTCCACTTATAAGTGAGAACATATGATATGTGATTTTCTGCTTCTATGTTAGTTCACTTAGGATAATGGCTTCCAGCTCCGTCCATGTTGCTGCAAAGGACATGATTTCATTCTTTTTTATGGCTTTGTAGTATTCCATGGTACTTATATACCACATTTTCTTTTTTTTCTTTTTGTCTCTTTTTTAAGATGGAGTTTTGCTCTGCTGCTTAGGCTGGAGTGCAGTGGCGCAATCTCGGCTCACTGCAACCTCCACCTCCTAGATCCAGTGATTCACTGCCTCAGCATCCCGAGTAGCTGGGATTATAGGTGTCCGCCACCACACCTGGCTAACTTTGCATTTTTAGTAGATATGGGGTTTCACCATGTTGGCCAGGCTGGTCTCAAACTCCTGATCTCAGGTGATCTGCCTGCCTCAGCCTCCCAAAGTGCTGGGATTACAGGTGTGAGCCACTGCACCTGGCCTGCCACATTTTCTTTATCCAATCAACTGTTGGTGGACACTTAGGTTGTTTCCATGACTTTGCTATTGTAAGTAGTGTTGCAATAAACATACGAGTGCATGTGTCCTTTGGGTAGATACACAGTAGTGAGATTGCTGATTCAAATGGTAGTTTTATTTTCAATTTCTTGAGATATTTCCATACTGTTTTCCATAGTCTGAACTAATTTACATTCTCATCAACAGAGTATGAATGTTTTCTTTTCTCTGCATCCACACCAACATCTGTTATTTTTTGGCTTTTTTGTTTTTTCCTTTTTTAATCTTTATTTTAATTTTTTTTAATAAGTTATTGGGGTACAGGTATTAGAGTTGGTTACATGAGTAAGTTCTTTAGTGGTGATTTGTGAGATTTTGGTGCACCCAGCACCCAAGCAGTATACAATGCACCACATTTGTACTCTTCTATCCCTCGCCCCCCTCTCAGTCTTCCCCCAAGCCTCAAAAGTCCATTGCATCATTCTTATGCCTTTGTGTTCTCAGAACTTAGCTCCCACATATTAGTGAGAACATACAATGTTTGGTTTTCCATTCCTGAGTTACTTCACTTAGAATAATAGTCTCCAATCTTATCCAGGTCACTGCAAATGCTGTTAATTCATTCCTTTTTATGGCTGCGTAGTATTCCATCACATATATATTCCACAGTTTCTTTATCCACTTGTCGATTGATGGGCATTTGTGTTGGTTCCACAATTTTGCAGTTGTGCATTGTGCTGCTATAAACATGTGTGTGCAAGTACCTTTTCGAATAATGACTTCTTTTCCTCTGGGTAGATATCCAGTAGTGGGATTGCTGGATCAAATTGTAGTTCTACTTTTAGTTCTTTAAGGAATTTCCACACTATTTTTGATAGTGGCTGTACTAGTTTACATTCCCACCAACAGTGTAGGAGTGTTCCCTGTTCACCTCATCCATGCCAATGTCTACTCTTTTTTGATTATGACCATTCTTGCAGGAGTGAAGCGGTATCACATTGTGGTTTTGATTTGCATTTCCCTGATCATTAGTAATGCTGAGCATTTTTTCATATGTTTGTTGGCCATTTGTATATCTTCTTTTGAGAATTGTCTGTTCATGTCCTTAGCCCACTTTTTGATGGGATTGTTTGTTTATTTCTTGCTGATCTATTTGAGTTCATTGTAGATTCTGGATATTAGTACTTTGTCAGATGTACAGATTGTGAAGATTTTCTCCCACTCTGTGGGTTGTCTGTTTATTCTGCTGACTGTTACTTTTGCTGTGCAAAAGCTGTTTCATTTAATTAGGTCCCAGCTATTTACCTTTGTTTTTATTGCATTTGCTTTTGGGTTCTTGGCCATGAAATCTTTGCCTAAGCCAATGTCTAGAAGGGTTTTTCCAATGTTATCTTCTAGAATTTTTATAGTTTCAGGTCTTAGGTTTAAGTCCTTAATCCATCTTGAGTTGATTTTGGTATAAGGTGAGATGAGGATCCAGTTTCATTCTCCTACATGTGGCTAGCCAATTATCCCAGCACCATTTGTTGAAAAGGGTGTCCTTTCCCCACTTTATGATTTTGTTTGCTTTGTGGAAGATCGGTTGGCTGTAAGTATTTGGGCTTATTTCTGGGTTCTCTATTCTGTTCCATTGGTCTATGTGCCTATTTTTATACCACTACCATGCTGTTTTGGTGACTATGGCCTTATAGTAGAGTTTGAAATCAGGTAGTGTGATGCCTCCAGATTTGTTCTTTTTGTTTAGTCTTGCTTTGGCTATGTGGGCTTTTTGGTTCCATATGAATTTTAGAATTATTTTTTCTAACTCTGAAGAATGATGGTGGTATTTTGATGGGTATTGCATTGAATTTGTAGATTGCTTTTGGCAGTATGGTCATTTTCATAATATTTATTCCACTCATCCATGAGCATGGGATGTGTTTCCATTTGTTTTCATTGTCTATGATTTCTTTCAGCAGTGTTTCCTAGTTTTCCTTGCAGAGGGCTTTCGAGTCCTTTGTTAGGTATATTCCTAAGTATTTTATTTTTTTACAACTAGTGTAAAAGGGGCTGAGCTCTTGATTTAGTTCTCTGTTTGGTCACTGTTGGTGTAAAGAAGAGCTACTGATTTTTCATTAATCTTGTATCCGGAAACTTCACTGAATTATTTTATCAGTTCTAGGAGTTTTCTGGAGGAGTCCTCAGGGTTTTCCAGGTAAACAATTGTATCGTCAGCAAACAGTGACAGTTTGACTTCCTCTTTACTGGTTTGGATGCCCTTTATTTATTTATCTTGCCTGATTGCTCTGGCTAGGACTTCCAGTACTAAGTTGAAGAGGAGTGGTGAGAGTGGACATCCTTGTCTTGTTCCAGTTCTCAGAGGGAATGCTTTCACCTTTTCCCCATTCAGTATTATGTTGGCTGTGGGTTTGTCATAGGTGGCTTTTATTACATTAAGGTATGTCCCTTGTATGCCGATTTTGCCATGAGTTTTCATCATAAAGGAACACTGGATTTTGTCAAATGTTTTTTCTGCATCTATTAAGATGATCATGTGATTTTTGCTTTTAATTCTGTTTATGTGGTGTATCACATTTATTGACTTGCGTATGTTAAACCATCCCTGCATCCCTGGTATGAAACCCACTAGATCATGGTGAATTATCTTTTTGATATGTTGCTGGATTCGGTTAGCAAGTATTTTGTTAAGGATTTTAGCATCTATATTCAACAAGGATATTGGTCTGTAGTTTTGTTTTTTGCTTATGTCCTTTCCTGGTTTTGGTATTAAGATGATGCTGACTTCATAGAATGAATTAGGGGGTGGGGGTTCCTTCTTTATCTTGTGGAATAGTTTCAAAAGGATTGATACCAATTCTTCTTTGAATTTGCGGTAGAATTCTGCTGTGAATCTGTCTGGTCCTGGACTTTATTTCTGTTGGTAATATTTTAATTATCATTTCAATCTCCCTGCTTGTTATTGGTCTGTTTAGGGTATCTAATTCTTTCTGATTTAAGCTAGGAGGGTTGTATTTTTCCAGGAATTTCTCCATCTCTTCTAGGTTTTCTAGTTTATGTGCAGAAAGGTGTTCATAGTAGCCTTGAATGATCTTTTGTATTTCAATGGTGTCAGTTGTATTATCTCTTGTTTTGTTTCTTAGTGAAGTTACCTGGATTTTCTCTCTTCTCTTCTTGGTTAATCTTGCCAGTGGTCTATTTTATTTATCTTTTCAAAAAACCAGCTTTTTGTTTCATTTATCTTTTGTAATTTTTTTTTGTTTCAATATCATTTAGTTCTGCTCTGATCTTGGTTATTTTCTTTCTTCTGTTGGGTTTTGGTTTGGTTTGTTCTTGTTTCTCTAGTTCCTTGAGGTGTGACCTTAGAGTGTCAATTTGTGCTCTTTCAGTCTTATTGATGTAGGCATTTAGGGCTATGAACTTTCTTGTTAGCACTGCCTTTGCTGTATCCCAGAGGTTTCCATAGGTTGTGTCATTATTGTTGTTGAGTTCGAAGAATTTTTAAATTTCCATATGATTTTTGTTTTTGACCCAATGTTCATTCAGGAGCAGGTTATTTAATTTCCATGTGTTTGCATGGTTGTGAAGGCTCCTTTTGGAGTTCATTTCCAGTTTGATTCCACTGTGGTCTGAGAAAGTGCTTGATATAATTTCAATTTTCTTAAATTTACTGAAGCTTGTTTTATGGCTTATCATATGGTCTATCTTGAAGATAGTTCCATGCACTGTTGAATAGAATGTGTGTTCAGCCATTGTTGGATGAAATGTTCTGTACAGCTCTGTTAAGTCCATTTGTTCCAAGGTGTAGTTTAATCCTTTGTTTCTTTGTTGACTTTCTGCCTTGATGACGTGTCTAATGCTGTCAGTGGAGTAGTGAAGTCCCCCACTATTACTATGTTGCTGACTATCTCATTTCTTATGTCTATTAGTAATTGTTTTATAAATTTGGGAGCTCCAGTGTTAGGGGCCTATGTGTTTAGGAATGTGATATTCTCCTCTTGGACAAGGCCTTTTACCATTATATAATGTCCCTCTTTGTCTCTTTTAACTGCTGTTGCTTTAAAGTTTGTTTTGTATGATGCAAGAATAGGTACCCCTGCTTGCTTTTGGTGTCCATTTGCATGAAATGCCTTTTTCCACCCCTTTACTTTAAGTTTGTGTGACTCCTTTTGTGCTAGATGGGTCTCCTGAAGGCAGCAGATGTTGGTGAGTTGTTATCCATTCTGTGGTTCTATATCTTTTAAGTGGATCATTTAGGCCATTTGCATTCATTGTTGGTATTGAAATGTGAGGTACCATTGCATTCATTGTGCTTTTTATGTCCTGTGTACTTTCTTTATTTTGCTTTTTAACTTGTATTTTTGTTTTATAGGTCCTGTGTGATTTATTCTTTAAAGAGGTTCTGTTTTGATGTGTTTCCAGGATTTGTTTCAAGATTTAGAGCTCCTTTTGGCAGTTCTTGTAGTGGTGCTTTGGTAATGGTGAATTTTCTCAGCATTTGTCTGAAAAAGACTATATCTTTTCTCCATATATGATGCTTTGTTTTGCTGGATACAAAATTCTTGGCTGATAATTGTTTTATTTGATGAGGCTATAAAGATAGGGCCTCAATCCCTTCTAGCTTGTAGGGTTTCTGCTGAGAAATCTGCTGTTGATCTGGTAAGTTTTCCTTTATAGGTTACCTGGTGCTTCTGTCTCACAGCTCTTAAGATTCTTTCCTTCATCTTAATTTTGGATAACCCGATGAAAATGTGCCTAGGCAAAGATCTTTTTGTGATGAATTTCCCAGGTGTTCTTTGTGCTTCTTGTATTTGCACGTCTAGGTCTCTAGCAAGGCTGGGGAAGTTTTCCTCAATTATTCCCCTAAATGTGTTTTCCAAGCTTTTAGAATTCTCTTCTTCCTTAGGAACACCAATTATTCTTAGGTTTGGTCATTTAACATAATTTTAGACTTCTTGGAAGCTTTGTTGATATTTTCTTATTCTTCTTTCTTTGTCTTTGTTGGATTAGATTAATTCTAAGACCTTGTCTTTGAGCTCTGAATTTCTTTCTTCTTCTTGTTCAATTCTATTGTTGAGACTTTCCAGAGCACTTTGCATTTCTAAAAGTTTGTCCAAAGTTTCCTAATTTTTTATTTTTTTTTCTTTAAGCTATCTATTTCCTTGAATATTTCTCCCTTCACTTCTTCTTTCATGTTTTGGATTCCCTTGCAATGGGCTTCGCCTTTCTCTGGTCCCTCCCTGATTAGCTTAATAACTAACCTCCTGAATTCTTTTTCAGGTAAATCAGGCATTTCTTCTTGGTTTGGATCCATTGCTGGTGAACTAGTGTGATTTTCTGGGGGTGTTGAAGAGCCCTGTTTTGTCATATTACCAGGGTTGGTTTTCTGTTTCCTTCTCATTTGGGTAGGTTCTGTCAGAGGGAAGATCTATGTCTGAAGGCTGTGGTTCAGATTTTTTTGTCCCAAGGGGTGTGTTCCCTTGATGTAGTACTCTCCCCCTTTTCCTGTGAATGTGGCTTCCTGTGAGCCAAGAGCAGTGATTGTTGTCTTTCTTCTGGGTCTAGCAACCCAGCTATCCTACCCGGCTCTGGACTAGTACTGTGGGTTGTCTGCACAGAGTCCTGTGATGTGAACTGTCTATGGTCTCTCAGCCGTGGATACCAGTGCCTTCAGCTTCTCCTGTGGGGGTGTGTGATCAGGAGAGGAGAGTCTCCCTTTCCACTTCCACAGTTGGGGCACTCACAGTTTTGGAAGGGTCTCGGATCCTTCAGGAGCAGTCCACTTCCTTCAGAAGGTCTGTGTCTGATCTCAGGTCTCCGGGTCATATCCCTGGTGCTGCCTGATCTGCATCCAGTGCGAGCAGGAGTTGCCGCGGGCTCCACACTGACTTTTTAAGTAATAGCCATTCTGACTTGTGTAAGGTGGCATCTCAGTGTGGTTTAAATTTACATTTCTCTTATGATTCATGATATTGAGAATTTTTTCATGTGTCGGTTGACCACTTGCATTTCTTCTTTTGAGAAATATCTGCTCATATCCTTTGCCCAGTTTCTAATGGGGTTGTTCGTTTTCTTTCTGTTGATTTGTTTGAGTTCTTTATAGATTCTAGATATTAATTCATTTTCAGAGGCATAATTGGTAAATAATTTCTCCCATTCTGTAGATTGTCTGCTTATCCTGTTGATTATTTCTTTTGCTGTGCAGAAACATTTTGGTTTGATTAAGTCCCATTTGTCTATTTTTGCTTTGTTGCATTTGCTTTTGGGGTCTTCATTATAAATCCTTTGCCTAGGCTAATGTCCAGAAAAGTTTTTCCAGGCTTTCTTTTAGGATTTTTATAGTTTAAGTCTTATGTTTAGGTCTTTAATCCATCTTAATTTTTGTATGTGATGAGAAATAGGGATCCAGTTTCATTCTTCTGCATATGGCTAGCTAGTTACCCAGCACCATTTATTGAACAGGATGTCCTTTCTGCGTTGTTATTTTTGTTAGCCTTATTGAAGATCAGTCAGTTGTAGGTATGTGGCTTTATTTTGGGGTTCTCTATTCTGTTCCATTGATCTGTGTCTATTTTTGTATCAGTATCATGCTGTTTTAGTTACCATAGCCTTGTAGTATAATTTGAAGTCAGGCGATGTGATGTCTCCAGATTTGTCCTTTTCCTTAGGAGTACTTTGGCTATTCGGGCTTTCTCTTGGTTCTATGTAAACTTTAGGATTTTTTTTTTTAATTCTGTGAAAAATGATGTTACTAATTTGTTAGCAATTACATTGAATCTATAGATTGTTTTGGGAATATGGTCATTTTAACAATATTGATTCTTCCGACTCATGAGCATGGAATGTTTTTCCATTTATTGGTGTTATCTACAATTTAAAGAAATTAAACCATCACTGTTTTGTAGTTCTCCTTGTAGAGATCTTTCACCTCCTTGGTTAAATATATGTCTAGGTATTTTTTGTGCGGCTATTTTAAATGGCCTTAAGTTCCTGATTTGGTTCTCAGATATATCATTGTTGGTGTATGAAAAATGCTACTGATTTGTGTATGTTGATTTTGTATCCTGAGACTTACTAAAGTCACTAATCAGGCCTAGAAGACTTCTAGAGGAGTCTTTAGGGTTTTTTAGGTATATGATCATGGCATATACCTGTTCTTCTCATTGAACAGAGATAAGTTGACCTCCTCTTTTCCAATTTGGATGCCTTTTGTTTCTTTCTCTTGCCTGATAGCTCTAGCTAGGACTTTCAGTGCTATGTTCAATAGGAGTAGTGAGACTGAACATCCTTGTCTTGTTCCAATTCTTAGGGGAAATGTTTCAACTTTTCCCCATTCAGCGTGATGTTGGCTGTGGGTTTGTCATATATGACTCTTATTATTTTGAGGTATGTTTCATTTATGCCTAGTCTGCTGAGGTTTTTTTTTTTTTTTAATCACTAAAGGATGTTGGATTTGATGGAATGCTTTTTCTGCATCTATCGAGATGATCATATGGTCTTTGTGCTTAGTTCTGCTTATGTGGTGGATCATGTTTATTGATTTGTGTATGTTGAGCCATCCTTGCTTCCCTGATCATGGTAAATTATTTTTTCATGTGCTGTTGCAGTTTACCAGTATTTTGTTGAGGATTTTTGCATCTATGTTCAGCAGAAATATTGGCCTGTAGTTTTCTTTGTTGTTGTTGTTGTGTCCTTGCCTGATTTTGATAAGCATGGTGATGGTGGATTCATAGAATGAGATGGGAAAGGAGCCCTCCTCTTCGATTTTTTTTGGAATAGTTTCACCAAGATTGGTACCACCTATTCTTTGTACATCTGGTAAAATTTGGCCATGAATCCATCTTGTCCTGGGCTTTTTTTATCGGGAGTTTTTTTTTATTATTGGTTTAATTTCATTACTTGTTATTGGTCTGTTCAGGGTTTCTATTTCTTCCTGGTTTAATCTTGGGGGTTGTATGTTTCCAGGAATTTATTCATTTTCTTTAGGTTTTCTAGTTTGTGTGAACAGAGGTATTCACAGTAGTCTTTGATGATCTTTTCTGTTTCTCTGGTAACAGTTGTGATGTCATCTTTATCATTTCTAGTACTTATTTGAATCTTTCTTTTTTCCTTAGTCTAGCTGGTGGTCTGTCAATTTTGTTTAGCCTTTCAAAGGATCAACTTTTCATTCATTGATCCTTTCTATTTTTTTTTTTTTTTTGGCCTGAATCTCCTTTATTTTTGCTGTGATCTGTGTTGTTCTTTTCTTCTGATAGCTTTTATTTCATTTTGCTCTTGTTTTTCTAGTACCTTCAAGTGTGATGTTAAATTGTTAATTTGAGAGCTTTCTATCTTTTTTGATGTAAGCATTTAATGCTATAAACTTTTCTCTTAGCACTGCCTTTGCTATATCCTAGGAGCTTTGCTATGCTGTGTCTTTATTTTTATTTGTTTTGCATTTTTTTTAATTTCTGCCATTATTTTATTGTTTACACAAAAGCTGTTCAGGAGAAAGTTGTTTAGTTTCCATGTACTTGTATAGTTTTGAAAGCTTCTCCTTAGTATCGATTTCCAATCTTACTCCACTGTGGTCCAAGAAGATACTTGATATGATTTCAATTTTTTTGAATTTATTGAGACTTCCCTTTTGGACAAGCATACAGTTAATTTTGGAGACTGTTTCATGCACAGATGAGAAGAATGTATATTCTGCAGTTGTTGGGTATAATGTTCTATAAATGTCTATTAGGTCCTTTTGCTCCATAGTCCAATTTAAGTCCAGAGTTTCCTTGTTGATTTTCTGCCTTGATTATCTGTCTAGTAATATCAGTGGGATGTTGAAGTCCACCACTATTATTGTATTGCTATTAATCTGTTTTCCTAGGTCTAGTAGTATTTATTTTGTAAAGCTGGGTGCGTCAGTATTGGGTTCATATATACTTGAGATAGTTAAATCTTCTTGTTGTATTGAACCTTTTATCATTACACAATGCCTTTGTCTTTTTTTTTTTTAACTGTTGTTGGTTTAATGTCTGTTTTATCTAATATGAGAAAGGCTACTCCTGCTTGCTTTTCTTTTCCATTTGTGTGATATATCTTTTTCTACCTTTTTACTTTAAGTCTGAATGCATCTTTACTCAGTAGGTGAGTCTCTTGTAGACAGAAGATGGCTGTGTCTTTTTTAAAATCCTATTTGCCATTCTACATCTTTTAAGCAGGGCATTGAGGCATTTATGTTAGAAGTTACTGTTGATACGTGAGATTTTGTTCTTGATGTAATGTTGTTAGCTAGTTCTTTTGAGGTTTCTATTGTGCAGTTGCTTTACAAGATCTGTGAGCTTTGTACTTATGTATCTTTTTCTGTGTTGTCCTTTTGTTTCTATGTTTAGAAATCCTTTGAAAATTTCTTGTAGGACCAGGCTAATGATGACAAATTCTCTTAGTGTTTTCTTGTCTGGGAAAGACTTTCTCCTTCATTTATGAAGCTCAGTTTGGCAGGATATAAAATTCCAGCTGGCATTTTTTCTTCTTTAAGGAGGCTAAAAATAGATCCTCATCTTTTCCGTTACAGGGCTTCTGCCGAGAAGTCCACTGTTAGTCTAATCAGTTGTCCTTTGTAGGTGCTTTGACTCTTTTCTCTAGCTGGCTTTAAATTTTTTTTTTTTTTAGTATGTACTTTGGATGGTCTGGTGACTATATGAGTTGGTGACGTTTGGCTTGCATAAACTCTCACAAGTGTTCTCTAAATTTATCCGAATCTCTGGTAATATCTGGATGTCTACCATTCAAGCAAGATTGGGGAAATTTTCTTGAATTATTCTCTAAAATATGTTTTTCAAGTTGTTTACTTTTTCTCCTTCTCTATCAAGAATTCCAATAATGTGTAGGTTTGGTCACTTTACATAATCTCATACTTCTCATAGACTTTGTCATCTTAATGGAAGACAAACTCTTATATTATCTAGTCTTTCAGCCTGCAATCTCTTTGCTGTCCCAGGACTCTTCCCTGTCATTAATTAGCATCTCATTAGGTAAGCCTTCCTATTGCTAACCATCTCTGCTGGAATATTTCTTCATTATTTCATTATTTTTAAAGTTAAATTACAAGCCCAGCAGGTTAGCAACTGCACCTGGTTGGCTTTCTCTATTACCTAACATTTCTATTAGTACTTAATGTATTTTTCTTTACTTTCCTTTAGTATTCATTTCTTTGGCAATACAATTGAGAACTGATATTACCACAGATATTAAAAATCATCAATTTCTAAGGCCTCCTTAGCAGATATTATCTGTTCTTTGGTGGGCTAATTGTTAAGTGGGATCAGAGAATGTTAGAGAAAAAACTCAACTCAGCAGCAATAGAGAAGCATCAGGAAGTAATGGAAAGAACAAATTCATGCTTGGAGAAATCTGACTTTGAGCTTTAAATTTGCTGTGTGACCTTGGACAAGTCCCTTGAGCATTCTAGGACCCTGTAAAATTAAGTCAGTTAGATATGTCCCAATATTCCAGAATTCTGATATCTTACTTTACAAAAAAAGAGAGACAGACATTTACTCCAAGAATAATTTTGAGGGAAGTCACCACCAAAATTAAAGATTCCCTTTTTTTATAGCCAAACTAAATATTTAGCTTATGCTATTCTCATCCTGTTTCTCAGATTGTATAGCTGTTTGTAATTCTCTTCTCATTTTCTATTTAAGCATATATATGTATATGTGTGTATATATGTATATATGTACATATATATGTATATGTGTATATATGTATATATGTACATATATATGTATATGTATATATGTGTGTATATATATATATATATATATATATATATAGAGAGAGAGAGAGAGAGAGAGAGAGAGAGAGAGACAGAGAGACAGAGAAAGAGAGAAAGAGACAAGGTCAAACTTTTTTGTCCAGGCTGGAGTACAGGGGTTCAATCTAGGCTCACTGTAGCCTTGACCTCCCAGGTTCAGGTAATCCTCCCACTTCAACTTCCCAAGTAGCTGGGAATACAGGCATGCACCACCATGCCCAGCTAATTTTTGTATTTTTAAATAGAAACAGGGTTTACCATGTTGCCCAGGCTGGTCTCAAACTCCTAGGCTCAAGTCATCCACCTGCCTTGGCCTCTCAAAGGATTATAGGCATAAGCCACTGCACCTGGCTAGCATATACTTTTTTAAAAATTATTTATTTTTCTTTTTTTGAGACAGAGTTTCACTGTTACCCACGCTGGAGTGCAGTGGCACGATCTCGGCTCACTGCAACCTCCACCTCCCAGGTTCAAGCGATTTTCCTGCCTCAGCCTCCCAAGTAGCTGGGATTACAGGCACCTGCCATCCCGCCCAGTTAATTTTTGTATATTTTTAGTAGAGTTTTGCCATATTGGCCAGGCTGGTCTTGAACTCCTACTTAAGTGAGCCACCTGATTCGGCCTCCCAAAGTGCTGGGATTACAGGCATGAGCCACTGTGCCCAGCCCCAGCATGTACTTTTATAATCAACACATTTCCTCATCTATCTCCAATCTACCTTAATATTTTTACTATATCTTTGTTTTCCTTTGCTTTTTTCATGTGTCATTTGTTTCTCCATTAATAGATTCTTAACTTCTTCCCTTTTGAATTAGTCTTCCCACCACCTTGCTTTGTGGTGGAATTTCTAAAAAATATTAGGCAAAGTTGTCATGGTGGTGATGCTTCCATTTTTCTTTACCATTAAGTAAGGACTATACATTTCCTGTGTCCATAGCTTAATTTCTGTTTTTCTGTGAGTAAAAGTATATTTTGAAAGTACAATTTTTAGAATGATTATGAATGTAGAAATATAAATGCTTGCATTTTAAATTATTATTTGATGGATAGCCAAGTCTAGTTCCTACAAAAACACTCTTCTCCTCAAATTCATATGTACCTTCATTTCACATTTTGTCTGTCTTCTAATTTGCCTATAATTTCTCTTTAGACAATTTTTTTCATTTTATCCCCCTTTAGATCTTTAATTCCAACTTTCCAAACTCTTATCCCTCTCTTCCTTTTTAAGTGTAATGCCATCACACATATATCCTTCCCACACGTGTCTTCAAGTCTTTTTCCCAACATGGAGAGACAGAGCTGACCCTAGGCGAAACTGTGAGGGAAATTTCTCTTTCTTTGCCCTTTCCCCCTCCACTCAGAATTGTCCTTCCTTTTCCTTTTGCATCACCATCTTCTACAGGTCTCTCTTGTCCCTCTGGTTGGTTATAATGGATTCAGGTTGGCCTTCTGTATTGTCCCAAATTTTGGACTTTTTCTGACCTCACTCTGCCGTGAAGACTTATCTGTTCTGGTTTCCATTTGTTCAAGGTGCACTTAAGATCTGAATCATTCCCTGTCCCAAAATGAACTAATGGCTCATGTATTCTCCCTCCCTAGGAAAAGTATAGTTACCAGAGTTTATTTAGGGGTTTTGACTAGATGGGAATAATGCAAGGTGTCATGCTTGAAAAACTTTTAATATCTGACTTACATCTCCCCTAAATATTTCACCATGGCCACAAACACTGACTAAAATGAAGAGAAACCCCAAAGGAGAAAATTGATATACCTACTACTTTCAAAATGAGGAAAAAAATTTGTCATTAAAATTTCTAAAGATAAAATTTCTCAGTGAAAAACAAACATCTTCACCTGAGATTTGGGTGTTTTTTTTTTCCTATAACTTTTTTTACACAAAATAGAGTTGTAAAAGAAACAGACCTCAGCATTCAGATTATTGACAATAACACATACAGATTTTAGTTCCTCTGTGTTTTTGTTTTTAGCTATTGAATTTTTATCACTTACAAACTTGACTGTACGTGGATTTCTTCCTTTTACCCACAGTATCTTCTCCTGAATTTCCTTTCATTATTAATCTGCATAAAATATGACACACATTGCCTCAAATCCCTCACTAATCTATTTGCTAAGTGTGTCAGTATTATAAAGCACTTTGAAATACATTAGCACATTTGGTACTTCCCCCAATATGAGTTAGATGTGGCAGGCTTCATGCCACATCTAACTAATCATGTCACGTCTAACTCATCATGCCACATCATGGTGGGAAAAACAGTGCTTAGAGAAACTGTTTTAAGCTACTTAAGTCACATGAGGAGCAGTGGCAGGGGCCCCAACTCGCATGCTCTGACCACATGACCACATCCACACACCCAGGATCCTTTCCCTGCTTATGCCACACAGAATCAACCACATGATAATTATGGGGAGGTTTTCTTCTGTGCTTTTTTTTTTTCCAGTTAAAAAACAAATAAAAACATGAATGAGTTTATAATTTTACATTCAAACCCCACACCCATGCAATCACATGCCTTAGAATTTTAAAACCCTACCCACAAAATTCACAAGGGTAAATGAACATCTACTTCCTCCTCTTACTACACATATCAAAACACTCAAGTAAAGTGTCAGGCACTCCAAGCAAGCCTGGAGCGAGATAAGGTGCATAGATAAAATGCTGGTTTCTGTGTGATGCATATTATTTGCATAATATTTACATTACTCATTCAAGGCTGGGAATTACCACTTTAAAATAAAGTATATTGAATACCTTTTTGGATTTCCCTGATTTTCAAACATTCTTCTGAATATATAACAATTCCCAGAAACCAATTCCTTTCTCAATCATCCTGGGATCCATCTGATGAGGATCTAATAGCTAACTTTGTAATTAGAACGCAAACATTAATGTAAGAGTACAAGAAAGACATTGCAATGAGCAAGAGAAGATAGATTGTAGTAGTAAAGCTAAGTGATTCAATAATATTCTTAAAACATAGCACATATACATACTCTTGTTTGGTATTCCCAGTAAATGATTTTTAGATACTAAAATTTCTCAGTAGCTTTTCTATACTAATAGCCTTCAAACTATTTCTGTTCTGTATTTTACCTTTCAACCAAACTTTCTATGGCTTTCAGTTTTCCAGTACATTTCTTCCCATTTATTGTACATTTCAAATAATACTTTTCTTTCCTCTATCCCATTTTTAACTACATTAAGAAAAATTCTGAAAGCCTTTTGGCTTGAAACCAGAATTCAACGTTCCAGTTCAGCCAGTAACGACTCATGTTCTTTTTTTTTTGCCCAGGGCATGTCCTGGTTTACTCTTTAATTTACTGAAATGAAAAGGCTGCTTTTGGGGGCATGTTAAGACTCGCTCCATTAGCTATAAGACAGATAGGGGGATGAATTCTAAATATCTTACTTCCTGCTTTGGAAAATGCCTTTAAACCCTTCTGTTTTCACTTCTCATTAAGATCACATTTTAGGATTACCTGGCGTATTGCCCCATGACCCATACTCCCACACTTTTTTTTTTTAACTCACCGGCTGCCTTTTTACACCTAGCCAATTTTTCCAGACCAGGATCTGAAGCTGATGAAACAGGGAAGCCATCCTTCAAATGCCCCAAATGAGAGATTTCCTCTTCTTTTCTCCACTCCACAAATGAAGAACTGATGCCCCGTCCAACTTGCTGTATGTCAGTGTATCAGCACCCCTTTCACGGCATAGCTTCCTTGAGGGCTGGGGTAAGAAACCCACAGTTCTTCTGTTTCTGCTGGATTTTTCCCTGTGGTTAATCCTTAACCAAGAGGCACTTCTCAATCAACTCTTCTTCCAAAAGAAGGACCCAGATCAGTATCTTTGGGTGGCTTATGCTTATTTTAAAATAATATCCAGTTGCTGCTTGTTGCACGAAGTCCAGACTCAAGAGAGAATGAGCATCATTCAGATAATGCCTCACTGAAAAAAAAAAAAAAAAAAAAAAAAAAAGCAGCAGCTGAACCCACACCTCCTACTCTCCATGAAATTAATTGCCTATCCACACCTTAGAGAACATGTCACCTGCACTGGATGCGTCACAGGGACTAGGGGGTGGGACCCTTGCAAGGCCAGTAGGACTTGTCCGACATTCTCTTGTCTTCTTTCCTGCACACAGTGTCTGCTCTATCAGAGGCAGGGCACAGAGAGCATTTCACAGACACTGGGCCCAGTGACTCTTTAATATTAAAGTGTCATTAAAATGATTTAAGTCAATAAGGCCAGAGCTTAGCTGCAAAGCTCTGAGCCTCAGCCCATCATTAGATATACTGGGGAAAGTATCCACCTTTAACCTCAAGTTGAATGTTTCGATTTTGGGGGAAGAAACTATGTTGGCCAGGTCCCACCTTTCATCACAATGTACTAGGTTAAGCACAGGGCAGAAAAGGAAAGGTAGGCTGTAGGGGACATAAATTACAAACTGGAGTCCCTCAATTCGTGAGTGGAGATTCACGTGTCTATTACAGGCAATCCACATTGTTTCAGGCTCTTATAGTGAAAGGGGACACAGGCTGATCCAAGACATTTCTATTTCCTCTTTCCATGATACATTCCTCCCTCTCTAAGATCCTGCCTTTCAAAGTTATCCCCAAGTTGACATCTTCAATGAAGCCTTTTTGGATATATCCAGTAGGATAGATTCTCTTGCCTTTGAATCATTCTTTGTTGCCCTCTCTCAAGGAACTTAAAGTTTTTGCATTATTTTTATTTGTGTATGTCTTATTTTTCCTACAAGATTATAAATTATTTGAGGACATGGACTATTTTATATCACAGTACTTTACATATCATTAGTGTTCAATACTTGCTGCTGAATGTAATTGAATAAACTACTGGAGCCAAGGCTAGTAGGGTGAAGCTCCCCTTTGATCCTCACACCTACCCTGACTAATCCAGACTCTACTTGCAAAATCCGTTAAAGCATTAAGAGTTCTCCCTTCGCCAGGCGCGGTGGCTCATGCCTGTAATCCCAGCAATTTGGGAGGCCGAGACGGGCTGATCACTTGAGGTCAGGAGTTCAAGACCAGCCTCGCAAACATGGTGAAACCCCGTCTCTACTAAAAACACAAAAATTAGCCAGGCATGGTGGTGGGCACCTGCAATCCCAGCTATTTGGGAGGCTGAGGAGGGAGAATCGCTTGAAACCGGGAGGCAGAGGTTGCAGCGAGCTGAGATGGTGCCACTGCACTCCAGCCTGGGCAAAAGAGTGAGATTCCATCCCCCCTCCAAAAAAAAAGGAATCTAGCACAGGTCCTGCCTCATAGTAAGTAGTCAACTAATTCTTATTAATTGGGTAGCAATGTTTGCTAAGGACTTATTGAATCATCCTAGGAGTCCTATTATATAGAAACTGTCATTATTCCCATTTTCAGTGAAAGAACGTGATATTTAGAAGTGCCATAACTTGCTGGATTTCACCTAGTTAGCAGTGAGGACAGTGGGAACAGCAGAGAAGGAACTCGAACCTCGTTTCTGTACTGTTAATCTCTGTGCTATGTTTTCTCCAGTCCCATGTATTACACTTCACAGGAAGAGCTGAGAAACAAATGAACATCAGGGATTTTCCCTGTTTCTCTAGGCGGGTCTATAAATCACTTGTAGAGATTTTTTTGTAAGTACACGCATGAAAAATTATGGCCAAAATGAGTTCACAAAGAGTAGTTGCTCCAGGAATTCAGGAGAAGGAAGGCTGCTCTTTTAGGCTTCTTGATAGAGCCTCACGGCACTTCCCAGCCTGGCTCTTGCCAGCTTCATCAGTTGTCTCTCCACCTTCAGCCCTCCCTCCTGCCATCTGCTAGAATACTTTAGATGAGGACTGTTCACTTTCAGGCTTTGGTCATGCTGTTCCCTCTGCCCAAAATGAAATTGTGCTCATTCTCAAATGACTGACTCAAGTGTTACTTCCCCTCTGAAGCCTTTTCCAGCACTTCCACCCACCACACCCCCACCCCCGGCTGAATTAATCACCCCTTCATCTGTTTTCCCATAAAGCTTTGTTCGCACAGATAGCCAACTCCCTTATTACCTTCTAGTATAGTCAGTCTGTCTCTCTGTCCATACTCTGAGCCCCTTGAGTACAGGGACCAAGTCTCATGGAACACCACAATTTTGAGATAAATTCTGTATTCCTGAATGGTGAGAATTCTGACCCAACTAAATCTAAGAGCTGGTCTGAAGTAGTAGAAGATAAAGTTGGAGAGTCAGGGACCTAAAGCCAAAGAGGAGGAGATGTCATATTGCGGATTTAAAATGAAAAGTTCCTGGAAACTCTTCTTAAGAGATAGAGTATGATAAAGCCGATGCTGTGGGATGATGAAAATGTTAGTAGAATGAGAAACTGATTGAAGTTGAGACTTGAAACCCTTTTTTTGAATAGAAAAAACAAGTGAATTGAGTTAGTGATGATATAAAACAGTTCAGAAATTTTAACAGCAACCAGATTATAATTTTACTCCTTTGTCTCAGCACTGGTTGTTGTGTATAGCATCAGTGACAACTTTGTTTGTTTGTTTGTTTGTTTTACCATCAACTGACTTTTACATTAAGGTGCTATGGGATACTCATTGCATACAGGACCTGATCTTTATAATAAACCTGTGAGGTCAACATTATTTTACCTGCTGTATACATGAAGATGCATAGGACAAGTAGCTTCCTGAGGTCACACAGATAATGAGTGTCAGAACAGTAATTTGAACCCAGGTTTCTGTGTCTGCAAAACCTGTTCTCCAACAGGCCCTAATAAAGCAAGCATAGGTAAGAAAACACAGCAAGTGCACGCATTTAACCTAGGTGGAAATGTGCAACAAGTTGGGAAATTGAAGCTAACTCATGGTAAAAATAACAGCATCCTTCTTTTATAAGAAGGGTGGGACTCCACCCAAGGATTACAATAATGAGGCACCAGTTGCTAATACCTCATTGCCTAAGATCCACTTGCGATGTAAGAGGTCGATAGCTGATGCTATGAAGCAGGTGGGTGTGAGGAAGGTATCAGATTCAGGATTTTCAAGTTTTCAGCACTGAGACACTCCAATGATAATGTAGACAAAAGAATTGTGTCAAGAAGCAACTGGTAAAAATCTTATCCACAAAACCTGAAAAGAAGACATATTTCAAGGGAGCTTTAAAAAGTCTCGCTCACTCCAAGCTGTTACAGAGCACCTTATCCCTCCAAGGTGATTTCAATGGCATGGAATTTCTCATCACAAATAACACAGTCATATCAGGGACCAAGTTTGATAAATCAATTGATTATCTTACATTGAGCCATGTGAGTATGGCAATTTCAGGGTGATTTCCCATCTTGTGAAGAATTATTCATCCACTCACTCAGGGTGAGTAATCATTTTCTTAAACTGGTGATGTTGAATTAATTTTACTATATGTGTAGCTATAATCTTGTGAGGCTAAGAAAAAAAACTGCCTGTAAAATTTAGAATTTTTTGGCCAACCTATTTAAACTGATGGAAAGATATAGGGTAGAGTATTCAGAAAGATCATCTCCTCCTCTTTGCAATGTAAGTTTTAATAATCAATTCTCCATTTTAAAGGAAAAATGAAAATGAAAAATAGTATTTTTTTCTTCTCAATTTATGTTTTCCCCCCTCATAAAACCTTAAGCAGCTTAAAAGACAAATCTATATATTTATCTACTATCGCTTGTTTCTTCATGGAAAAAATACAACGAGCCAATTTTTGCATGTGTTTTAGTCTTTGATGACTGGCCTGTTCCCAGAGCAATTTAAAAAAGAATATCCCAATAGTAAAGGTTTCTATGGCATGCATTCTCTTGGGCACAACAAAAACTATCTTAGAAAAGATTAATTTTATTAAATAAGCTAGAAAATGATCATTTCTAGCATTTTCAAATTCCAACATATAAGAAAAATAAGTCACCCAGTTATCTGTCCCCTCAATCTTGAGCAACACACAGGTTTTCTTTCCTTTTTTTTTTTTTTTTTTTTTTGAGGTGGAGTCTTGCTCTTTCACCCAGGCTGGAGTGCAGGGGTGCAATCTCGGCTCACTGCAACCTCTACCTCTCAGGTTCAAGCGATTCTCCCACCTCAGCCTCCTGAGTAGCTGAGATTGCAGGCGTGTGCCACCATGCCCAGCTAATTTGTGTATTTTTAGTAGAGATGGGGTTTCACCATGTCATTCAGGCTGGTCTCGAACTCCTGACCTCATGATCCACCCCCCTCAGCCTCCCATTTTGTATGTGCAACTACTACTGTATTACTTTGAAAGCATAAGGCTAGGGGGTAAAGGAACTAGTCAATAATTTCAATTCAAATCAATAATCAAATATTTTAGTTGAGAAGTCTCATTCAAGCACCAACTGATCAGCAATATTTTTTTGTTTTTGTTTTTGTTTTTGAGACGGAGTCTTGCTCTGTCACCCAGGCTGGAGTGCAGGGGCACAATCTCAGCTCACTGTAACCTCTGCCTCTCGGGTTCAAGCGATTCTCCTACCTCAGGCTCCTTAGCAGTTGGGATTACAGGCATGTGCCACCATGCCTGGCTAATTTTTTGTACTTTTGGTAGAGACAGGGTTTCACCATATTGGCCAGGCTGGTTTTGAACTCATGACCTCAAGTGATCCACCCGACTCAGCTTCCCAAAGTGCTGGAATTACAGATGTGAGCCACCACGCCCAGCCTGATCAGTAATATTTTGGAAGCAGAGGAGAAGGAAAGGTACAGGGGGAAGTGAAAGGGAACAACTGATGGGCATGTATAGTGGTAGCTGATAGCTTGACTCTTGAACAAGAGAATGTACAAATAGAGTAGGATAAATTCACAAGTCCACACTCAAAAATATCCATTTTTGTATGTGTTTATATAGATGTAAATATGTACCATATATGCTTCTTTACAAATATGTAGCTAGAGATAAAAAGTATATTCAAAAGTATGTAAAAAAATTCACAAAATTTCAACCATTAGATAAGCACATAGGGATTGTAAATGGGAAGAAAATGGTATATAATAAAAATGAAACATCTGGCTCTCCAGATATGCATTTTAATGAGTGTTTTAATGACAGCATGTGACAAGCAGAACATATGGCCATTATATCAGTGAAGTCTTGCTGCAGATAACTGGACAGAGATTTTGAATCAAATTTTGCAGCATATAGTTTCACCCATGGTATTTTTCTAAACATATCAACTTCTAAATTAACTAACTGTGCATTCATTAATTTGTATTATGATTGGGAGCACCAAGTTTACATTTTAACCCTTTTCCAAGGGGGAAGTACTCCCATATAACACACAATAAATATATCTCAATCTAAAATAATCATGTAAGTGGCAGGAATGACGTTAATCTTCCCCATTCTGTTACTACCTGTGGTTTTTTTCTGGACCATGGAATTGTTTTGAAAGCTAGTTGTGACCTATGTATAGACAATAATAAAAGAAGAAATTTGTCCAAAACACTCTGAGAGACTTGCACAAACTTCTCTACCACGGAGACTTTTATGGGAAACCTAATCTCATTCTCACCTACAGCTTGACCCTCAAATCATCAGCCTTCTTCCAATAATGAAAGTTCACTGCTTAGAGCCAACAACCATTTTGTGTAGCACAGGGAGCCCATGAAACAGAATTCTGTTGACACCATGGCTCTGCAGCATCAGAAGGTCATTGGCAAGATGCCACTTTGATATAGCAACTTCATTCCCTAAACTAGGGGCCATGTGAGAAATGTCAAATCACATTGAAAGCGAAGGTACAAACTTACTGCAAGGGGAGAGAAAGCCATAGGGCTTATTGAAAGAATTGTTTTGATGCACAAGGAAGCAGAGAATGTGGAGGGAAAGAGCAGAGGAGCCCTACTGACGAGATAGGTGTTGAGGCCAAGCTACCACTTTCTGAGGGTCAATTGCTTTATCTAGAAAGTGAGGTGATAATTATTCTCGGCCTACAGGTTTACTGCGGAATTAAACTAAAAGATCAAACAAATATAAATAACCTAGAGGATAGCTGAGACTCCTTCTGCCTCCCTGATTCCTGCCATCTGTGCAGTGGCTTGGGTTAATACCCTATACAACCCAGATGGAAACTCATTGGTGGTGTATATTAATTGAAAGCAAAACAAAACAAAACAAAAACAAAAACAAAAAAACCACACACAAAGTATTCTGTGAGTTTAGCACACTTTTTTTTTTTTTTTGAGACTGAGTTTCTCTCTTGTCGCCTAGGCTGTAGTGCAACGGTGCAGTCTTGGCTCACTGCAACCTCCGCCTCATAGGTTCAAGCAATTCTCTTGCCTCGGCTTCCTGAGTGGCTGGGATTACAGGTGCCTGCCACCATGCCCGGCTAACTTTTGTATTTTTAGTAGAGATGGAGTTTCACCATGTTGGCCAGGCTGGTCTCAATCTCCTGACCTCAAGTGATTCGCCCGTCTCGGCCTCCCAAAATGCTGGGATTATAGGCATGATTAGCACACTTATTAATGATTAGGGGGTGAGAAGTAGTTGCATGTATATGGCCTCTCACAATCTCCCCAACTCAACCTTTTTTCTCTCCCCCTTCCATTTCCTTCTTCTCTTTACTCCATTCTTCCTCGTCCCTTTCTAGGAAAATTAAATTCCTCTCATTTCTGCTGAGTAGTTTAGAACCCTTCTCTGAAGCTATAGTGCTTCCTGACCTCCAGACTCCAGAGGAATACATTCACATCCAAGCTTCTCAGTCACTAGAATAAAAGCTGTTCTCTTTTCACTACATGAGAAACTCTGGTAGCAGCTCCTAAAGTAGTAAAAATTTCACCAACTCTTTACACTTAATTACTATTATTATTGGCTAAAATAATGCTTGATCAGAACCTTCAGAACAATGACAATCAAGGAAGATAATGAGATTAATTCCACAGCAATTATTTCAAACTCAAAGTAATATTCAATTATACATCAAGACACATGAAATACTGTAACTTTCTATTTTTTCTTATACTCAAGACAGTGTGAGGAGAAGTGTAAACCTCTCTGGGATCCCTGACATATTCTCAGGAGCCCAGAAATTCTTTTTGAAGATTGAGTATTTTGTTGCTTTCATATTTATAACACTCTTTGAAAAATTAAAGTTAGCCTACCCTGCTTCATCTGGATGACCCAGTCTGAACAATTAAGTATGAAGCAATCCATCTGTGGTAGAAATGTTTAACCTCTCCATGAATTCATAAGATTATCTAGCTTCTTAATATGGCAACGTAAAACTGACAGCAATTGTTACATAATTGCTATTGTAACTCACACTCAAAAGAATTGCTCAATTCCTTTAATGGAATAAAAGTAATATCTCTCTTTAGCAATGATATTTCCTAACTAAAATGTTTCTTTTTTTTTAAATAAAGTCTTTGATTTTGAATCATGATATGGCAAAGCAAAGTAAATACTACTTTAATTGCAGTAGGTCAGTGAGAAAAGGAGGTGAACTTAATACAAAAATTATACATGCACAGTAGCATTGAACAAGTACATACAAATGGTTTTTTGTTTTGTTTTCTTTTGTTTTGTTTTGAGACGGAGTCTCGCTCTGTCCTCCAGGCTGGAGTGCAGTGGCACGATCTCAGCTCACTGCAACCTCCGCCTCCTGGGTTCACGCCATTCTCCTGCCTCAACCTCCCGAGTAGCTGGGATTACAGATGCCCACCACCACACCCTGCTAATTTTTTGTATTTTTAGTAGAGACGAGGTTTCACCGTGTTAGCCAGGATGGTCTCAATCTCCTGACCTCGTGATCCACCCACCTCGGCCTCCCAAAGTGCTGGGATTACAGGTGTGAGCCACTGTGCCCGGCCCAAGTGTTTTTTTTTAAATTATGTTTCAGCACAGAGCTGGCCTGCAGACTGCTGAAAAAGTCAGCAATAAATAATTTATTCATGATATTCTAAAAATTGTTTGAACATAAATGGAAGTTTCTTAGTTATAGTTTAAATCAAGAGGCGATTTCTCTTTGGAAGGTTCTTATTAAACATAAAGTCTGAACTAGCAAACAAAGCCTAAGAGTATTAATGCCATTATGTATAACTTATATACACATGTATTTCCTACATTTAGAATATTCTGACTATACTAACTCTTCCTTGTAGGTTCGAGTCAACCATTTAAATATCCAAAGATATCAGGTAAATATTCACAGTTAATCCCTATGATTAAAGGGATAAAGAACAGAAAATTAGATCATGAGCAACATTGGAAAAACTCTGGGGACAAACACTTTGAGACCTGTGATGATCTTTCAATGTGTCAACTTGGCTAGGCTAAGTCTCCAGTTATTCAACCAAACGCTAATCTTGGTGTTGCTGTAGGTGTGATTAAAGTTCATAATCAGTTACCTTTAAGTAAGAGCCTAGATTATCTGAGTGGGCCTGATCCAATCAGTTGAAAGGCTTTAAGAGTGGAACTGAGGGTTCCCTGATAAAGAAGCCATTCTGCCTGTGGCTAGAAGATTCAGCCCCAAAGTTCCAGCCTGCCCTTCCTGATATCCAGCTCTACAGATTTCAGACTTGCCTATCTAGCTCCCACAATTACATAAGCCAGTTCCTTTTAATAAATCTCTCAATATATATCTCCTACTGGTTTATCTTCTTTGGTTGAATCTTGACTGTTACAGGGCCCCAATGACGTGATGACTTGCAGATGTTCTGCACTCATAAAGTACTGATATCTAATACATATTTTAATCCAGCAGAACTTTGTAGGTATTTAAAAACTAACATTTCATTTAAAAACATTTTTTACTTTTTAAAAAGTTTCTGAGACAGTTATGCCCGTATCCCAATACTTGAAGGGAAAAAGGCACTTGCATTAATTTTTTTAAATGGCATCTACTTCTTATGAAGTCATGTTGTTGATTATAAAACTGGGAAAGCTTTTTCAAGCAATTGCTGTAAACTTTACTGAACAATAAAGAGATTGCAATTTAGGAAAACTTCAAGCAAGACAAATGGTCTTAGCCAATGGCCATTAATGGTAGGTACCAGCATGATGTCTCAAAACATCAGACAGAACTGACACAGGGGTTACACATCCAGAGAAGAAACAGAATTTGTCACTCTAGGAGAAACCAAGGAAGATTCAGAATGAATGTGGATCCATGATCCTCCCTTTTCCCAAATCTCACCAGCAGCTTGGCCCCTGATATTCCAAGATTATAAAACCAACCCTCCATAAATCCCATTACCATCTGTTAAATTTTTTTATTTTTAATTTTTGTGGGTACATATTATGTGTATATATTTATGAGGTATATGCGATATTTTGATACAGGCATACAATGTGTAATCACATTAGGATAAATAGAGTATCCATCACCTCAAGCATTTATTCACAGTGTTACAAACAATCCAATCATACCCATTACCATTTTAAAGAGAATCATAGTGGGTGAAAGAAATGTAAGACACTAAGCATTTATACCAAAGACACTGAGCCATAATAAAGAGGTTATGTAAACTGGAAAAGACTGTTAAACTATAAATTACCAAGTTTCTACAATTGTTTTTCTTCCACATTATCCAGTAAAGCAAAATCTTGTAAAGAAGATCTGATCTAGGGGCCGGGCGTGGTGGCTCACCCCTGTAATCCCAGCACTTTGGGAGGCTGAGGTGGGTGGATCACAAGGTCAGGAGATCGAGACCATCCTGGCTAACACGGTGAAACCCTGTCTCTACTAAAAATACAAAAAATTAGCCGAACGTGATGGTGGGCACCTGTAGTCCCAGCTGTTCGGGAGACTGAGGCAGGAGAATGGCGTGAACCCGGGAGGCGGAGGTTGCAGTGAGCCGAGATGGCGTCACTGCACTCCAGGCTGGGCGACAGAGCGAGACTCCGTCTCAAAAAAAAAAAAAAATCTGATCTATTAAAAGAAGAAGTTATATTTTATTGGCACATTTAAGGCAGTGTAAATACATTTTCAACCATGTCATAAAAGGGCTCTTTTAATGAAAGGCCTGGGATTCAGAGTTTAAATGATTTCCCAAAATGTCCAGAAATATGCCTTTGATTTTACAACTGTAAAAGGAGTGAGAGTAGGGGAGTGGTTGTTGAAGATGAGTTAAGGTAGAAAAATAATGGAAGGGAGTACATGGCATCTATTCCTTTTCAGACAAACTGGTCTGGACTGAGTTTGGATCCCTGGACAGGGTTCAGAGTAAAAAACTAACAGAAATGCTTACAAAATATTTTGTAGAACTCAGTACAACTAGATTTTCTTTGATGCCCAGGTGATAAATATATAGCATAAAATTAAAATAACAAGACTGGTCTTTCTGCAAAATAAAAGTTAAGAGCCATTTACCATCAGGAACTAAGGGTCTGAGTCTTCAGACACCAAACCTTCTGGCAAAGTGCAAACGTGGAGAGAGGAGAAAACAGGCAAAGGGGATCTGAAACAGTCCGGAATGCATCCTTAAGACAGCTGCAGTTTCTGAAGGTTTAGCAGTACTTTGGTAAGGAGGAAATTGATCTTCATGTCAGAATTCACCAAAGGCCTTATGTAGTGGAACTGTACTGAGGTTTGGCTTTGGCCTCATTATTTGACACAAATCTGTTTGGGACAGCCTCAGCCTTTGGAAGATGAAGAGTCGAATACCTGAGTAAATATCATTTCAGACATCCCTGAACCTGTATGTGATTAATGGTTATGTCATCATGTATGTTACCAATATACCTAATCAGAATTACATTGTCATAATATAAATAAGACAAGTCATTTGGATTTACTATTATTCACTAAATCGTTCCTTTCAAATATTGGTACAATTTCAAGATATACTTTGAAGCAAAACCTGTTTATATGTTTGTTGTATTGAAATTCTATGTCAACTGAAATATAAAGGTATGTTTATCATAGCAAGGGTAAAGATTTACTATTGTCAACCGAAACATCCCAAGATCTACAAATCTAGAAAAGGAGACTTTACCTGTAAAGGGTTACAGCCTACAAGGGGGCCATCCCACAGGCTGGGAAGCACAGCCTCCAGCAATGACCAGAGACAGGCACTTTGAAGGAGGAGGAGTTGGGAGAGAGCTTTATGCTGAGCTTATTGGCCAAATATACACATTCAACAGCTTACAGGAGGAGCTATGATTATTCATAAAGGTGGTCCTGACCCATGTGTATTGAACAAACATGCATATAACATATGAGCCATGTTCACTCTGGGTTGATGACTTAACATTTAAGTATTTCATAGTCAGGCCCTACACATCCAAAGATCTTTTCAGGACATAAAGGCACTCAAGTGCACATCCTCTGTAAACCCATCAGAACCAGTCCTGGTTGGTGATCTTATCAGGAGAAAATTATTAAGATCAGTCTCTTGTCCAATCAAAGCTGTAGTTATGGCTTGTGAAACAGGGAGAGTTAGTTAGTTAGTGTCTGGTGGTGAGCTACAATTGTTCTAATATTGCTTATCTTGAGGCCAGTGCTTGGTTAGCTGCTAGAGAAAGAGGAAAACCTTATGGCAGTTAGAACATAGTCTATCCTTTAAGTGTAGCGGTGTGTGACTTAACCCTACCTGGCATTGCCTCAGGTCTTGCTACATTATTGTCACAAAGAGTCTGTTTTGTCAGTATTATGATCTCAATTTTAACATTAATGCTGGTCAGTTGTTCTGTCTAAACTGGAAAAAAAGAGGATATCATGAAGTGTGTCCAACCTCCCATGCCAGGGGTCACCTTGGTCAAGAGGGTGTTTTTTCAATCCATGAGTGAACTTAGGATTTTGTTTTTATACTACAATGGTATGTTTTGAAAGCTGTTAATTTAATGTACAAGAACAATTATTAGGAATTTTGAAGTAGGTAAATAAGAAAAATATATTGAAAGTTAATATGAACATTAAGAGAAAATACACAAGCTTGTTACCTTTAGGAACACTATAGTAGTAACTAGCCTCCAAGATGGCGCCTAATGATCCTTACCTCCTGGGATAGTATCTTCCCATACTGAATAGGACTGACTTCCATAAATAATAATTGCATTAAGATTTCCAGGGCTATGTTGAAATAGATATTGAGGCTTCCAACTTCTCTCTCTTTAATTACCTTTTCTAGAGAAAGTCAGCTACCCTGTTGTAAGGACACTCAGGCAGGCTATGGAGAAGTTTGGGTAAGGAAGAAATGAGGCCTCCAGCCAACAACCAACACCAGCTTGCTAAGTTATTCATGTGAGCCAACTAGGAAGTAGATCTTTCAGCCCCAGTAAAGGTTTCAGGCAACTGAAGCCCTAACCAACATCTGGACTGCAATCTCGAGAGACCCCACCCCCACCCCAAGCCCAAACTGTAGGATAAGACATTTTGAGTTCCTTTTGCTGTGCAGATGCTCTTTAGTCTAATTAGATCCCACTTGTCAATTTTGGCGTTTGTTGTCATTGCTTTTAGTGTTTTAGTCATGAAGTCTTTGCCCATTCCTATGTCCTGAATGATACTGCCTAGGTTTTCTTCTAGGCTTTTTATGGTTTTAGGTCTTACATTTAAGTCTTTAATCCATCCTGAGTTAATTTTTATATAAGGTGTAAGGAAGAGGTCCAGTTGCAGTTTTCTGCATATAGCTAGCCAGTTTTCCCAACATCATTTATTAAATAGGGAATCCTTTCCCCATTGCTTGTTTTTGTCAGGTTTGTCAACGATCAGATGGTTGTAGATGTGTGGTGTTATTTCTGAGACCTGTATTCTGTTCCATTGATCTATATATCTGTTTTGGTACCAGTAGCATGCTGTTTTGGTTACTGTAGCCTTGTAGTGTAGTTTGAAGTCAGGTAGCGTGATACCTCCAGCTTTGTTCTTTTGGCCTAGGATGGTCTTGGCTATGTGGGCTCTTTTTTGGTTCCAGATGAAATTTAAAGTAGTTTTTTCTAATTCTGTGAAGAAAGGCAATGGTAGCTTGATGGCGATAGCACTGAATCTATAAATTACCCTGGGCAGTATGGCCATTTTCATGATACTGATTCTTCCTATCCATGAGCATGGAATGTTTTTCTGTTTGTTTGTGTCTTCTCTTATTTCCTTGAGCAGTGGTTTGTAGTTCTCCTTGAAGAGGTCCTTCACATCCCTTGTAAGTTGTATTCCTAGGTATTTTATTCTGTTTGTAGCAATTATGAATGGAAGTTCACTCACGATTTGGCTCTCTGTTTGTCTATTATTGGTGTATAGGAATGCTTGTGATTTTTGCACATTGATTTTGTATCCTGAGACTTCTGTTTTTAAGGCATAATCACTATTTACATTAATTCTAATATGGAATTGGGTGGTATATATTATACAAGTCAGTTTCAACAATAACAAAAAAATTCTTACTATTGTACTTTGTTGATAGCAATACCCACGTAGCAAGTCTTATTAGCAAGGAGTGACTGCAAAAAGCACTGTGTGGCTGGGACTTGCTGAAGAAGTAAGCATCCTGATGGGTCTTGAAACTGTAAAGGCTTCTCACATGCTGCCAGCTCTCAAAACTCTCTCATCATTCTGCTTTAGGGAAAATGCTGAAATTGGTTTGTAGGCAATGAATGCAGAGATACAAGTGGAAATTAATAGAAAATTCTGTTATCTTTAAAGACAGTTACATTATGCCATCCACATATTTCTAAAATCCAATGTTTAAGGAACAAATGTGTTTCAAGTGGGGGAAATGGAATAGAACACTAGAATGTTTCAGAGACATGCCTTTCCTCAATATATTTGTACTACAGTGAATATAGTGCTCAATTCATAGTGTCAACTTCAATTTTTACTGTCTTTTAAGACTTTTTTAGTTTGAAATAATTTTAGGCTTACAGAAGAATTAAGAACACTGCACAGTGAGTTCCCATATCCCCTTCATCAGTTTCCCCAGTGTAGCATAACCATAGTTCAATGATTGAAACTAGGAAATTAACATTTGTACAATACTGTTGACTAAAATACAAGCTTTATTCAGATTTTCCTCGTTTTCCTACAACAGTCTTCTTTTCTGTTCCAGGATCCAATTTGGAATCCTACATTGCATTTAGTTGACATGTCTCCACACTCTCCTCCAAACTGTTGTTTCTCAGTCTTTCCTTGCCTGTCTTTCAGGACTTCAAAACTTTTATGTAGTACTAAGTTACTATGTAATTTAGCTAATCTGTAGGGTATATCTCAGTTTTCGTTTGTCTCATGCTTGCTCATGATTGGAGTGAGCTTTGCATTATTATTGGGAAGGATAGTACAGAGACAATGTACACTTCTCAGGGTACCATATCAGAAGGGTGCATGATGCCACCTGTCACTATATCTTATTACCTGTGATGTTAGCTTTGAGTACTTGATTAATGCGGTGTCTGTCAGATTTCTCCCCTGTGATGTTACTATTTTGGAAGACATAATTTGGGGTGCAAATATCCTTTTTCTCCTTAAAATTTTACCCAAAATTTCAGCATCCATTGGTGAATCTTGCCTGAAACAATTATAACTGTAGTGTTGTAATGGTAATTCTATATTTACCACCTTTCTTCTAGAATTACTAATTGGATTCTTTTTCTGTAAGGAAGTGTTATCTCTTGTCTACCATTTGTATATTTATTCAGTTATTTATTTATGTCAAGATAAATACTTATTCTTTTTTGTCTTCCTACATGATGGGTAGCAGGTAATTTTTTAAGACTGTATTTTTTAAAAGCAGTTTTAGCTTCACAGCAAAATTGAGAGTAAGATACAGAGACCTCTCATCCATCCACCACTCCCACACATGCATATTCACCCACAGAGGAGCACATTTTTAAAAACTGATGAACCTATACTGACATATCATTATTACCCAAAGTCAACAGTTTATATTAGGGTTCCTTCTTGGATCTGTGCATTCTGTGGACTTGGACAAATGTATCAAGGTGTGAATCTACCATTATAATACCATAAAGAGTAGTTTTATTGCCCTAAATATCCTGTGTGCTCTGCCTATTCATCCCTCCCTCCTCCCAAGCCCCTGACAACCACTGATGTTTTTACTGTCTCCATAGTTTTGCCTTTTGCAGAAAGTCATATTGTTGAAATCATACAGTATGTAGCCTTCTCAGATTGGCCTCTTTCTCTTAGTAATCTATACTTACATTTCCTTGTCATCTGTTCATGGCTTGAGAGCTCATTTCTTTATAGCACTAAATAATATTCCATTGTCTAGAAGGACCCCAGTTTATTTATTCACCTATTGAAAGACATCTTGTTTGCTTCCAAGTTTTCACAATTATAAATCAAGTTGCTATAAACATCTGTGGGCAGGTTTTGTGTAGACATAGCTTTAAACTCCTTTGAGTAAATACCAAGAAGCATAATTGCTGGATCATATGGTAAGAATGTGTTTAGTTCTGTAAGAAATTGCCAAACTGTCTTCCAAAGTGGCTGTACTATTTTGCATTTCTACCAGCAATGGATGACAGTTTCTGTTGCTCCACATTCTTGCCAGTTTTTTGTGTTGCCAGTGTTTTGGATTTCAGATGTTCTAATAAGTGTACAGTGCTATCTCATTTTGTTTAATTTGCATTCCCCTCCTGATGACATATGATATCATGTGGAATATCTTTTCATACACTTACTTGCTATCTATATCTTCTTTGGTGAAGTGTCTGTTAAGGTCTTTGGCACTTTTTTTTTTTTTTTGGAGATGGAGTCTCAGTTTGTTGCCCAGGCTGGAGTGCAGTGGTGCGATCTCGGCTCACTGCAAGCTCCACCTCCCGGGTTCGCGCCATTCTCCTGCCTCAGCCTCCCGAGTAGCTGAGACTACAGGCGCCCGCCACCACGCCCAGCTAATATTTTTTTTTTTTTTGTATTTTTAGTAGAGACAGGGTTTCACCATGTTAGTCAGGATGGTCTCAATCTCCTGACCTCGTGATCCTCCCGCCTTGGCCTCCCAAAGTGCTGGGATTACAGGCATGAGCCACCGTGCCTAGCCATTTGGCCCATTTTTTAATTAGTTGTTTATTTTCTTACTGTTGAGTTTTAAGAGTTCTTTGTATAATTTTGATAACAGACCTTTATCAGAGATATAGTTTCTCCCAATATGTGGCTTCTCTCGACAATCTTTTTTGCAGAGCAGAATTTTTAATTTTAATGAAGTCCAGATTATCAATTCTTTCTTTCATGGATTGTGCCTTTGGTGTCTTATCTAAAAGGCCATTGCCAAGCCCAAGGTCATCTAGATTTACTTTGATCTTACCTTTTAGGACATTTATAATTTTGCCCTTCACGTTTTAGGTCTCTGATCCATTTTGAGTTAATTTTTGTGAAAAGTGTGAGGTCTATGTCTAGATTCTTTTTTTTTTTTTTTTTTTTGGATGGATATCCAGTGTTCTAGCACTATTTGTTGAAAAGGTGATATTTCCCCAATGTATTGTCTTTGCTCCTTTGTCTGTACTGTAGTCTTACAATAGTGAATTTATATTACCACCTTCCTTCTACAGTTACTAATTGGAACTCTTCTGTAAATACATGTTAACTCTTGTCTACCATTTTTCTATTTATTCAGTTACTTATCTATATCAATATGGACTCATTGATATTTATTTTATTCTTTGGGTTAACTTCAATTATGTTTAACTAATTTATGTTGGTTTTATAAATCCAGAGTTAGAGATAGCTAAACTAGTAGAATCCAATGTGAATATTTAAGTCAAAATTCTGAAATCCAGTGTAGTCTCAATCATGTAACAGAATTCTTTAAAGAGTTGTTTCTTGGCCGGGTGCGGTGGCTTACGCCCATAATCCCAGCACTTTGGGAGGCCGAGGCAGGCAGAGCACCTGAGGTCAGGAGTTCGAGACCAGCCTAGCCAACATGGGGAAACCCTGTCTCTACTAAAAATACAAAAATTAGCTGGGTGTGGTGGTGGGTGCCTGTAATCCCAGCTACTCAGGAACCTGGGGCAGGAGAATCGCTTGAACCCAGAAGGTGGAGGTTGCAGTGAGCCGAGATAGTGCGATTGCACTCCAGTCTGGGCAACAAGAGCGGAACTCTGTCTCAAAAAAAAAAAAAAAAAAGTACTTTCTTAAATGTGTGAAATGTGTGTGTGTGTATATGTGTGTATTCCATACTAGATTTTCTATAAATGTTTAATAAATGTTTGCTTTTCAAATGAGTAAGTAATTTCTTATCACTGAACACTTACTAAGTGCTCAAGGCATAACAAGTAACTATGTCAGATTAAGATTATGCCCCTGATAGGCCGGGTGCGGTGGCTCACGCCTGTCACCCCAGCACTTTGGGAGGCCGAGGTGGGCGGATCACCTGGGGTCAGGAGTTCAAGACCAGCCCAGCCAACATGGCAAAACCCCATCTCTACTAAATATACAAAAAAATTAGCCGGGTGTGGTGGCAGGCACCTGTAATCCCAGCTACTCTGGAGGCTAGAATCACTTGAACCCAGGAGGCGGAAGCTGCAGTGAGCTGAGATCATACCACTGCACTCCAGCCTGGGCGACAGAGTGAGACTCTGTCTCCAAAGAAAAAAAAAAAAAAAGTTTATGCCCCTGATGATAAACATTATGGAGCTTACATTTTATCACGCTTTTATTTCATCATGAGTATACATGATCAAAGAACACAAAATTTTTCTCTAGGACACACTGTTAACATCACCATTATATCTTTTGCCAAATGTTAGTTATGAGCCTTGGTTGAAGTAATGCATGCCAAGTTTCTTCACTGTAGAATGACTATTTTCAGTAGGACACTTTGAGACTCTGCAGAAATCCTGTTCCTCCTTAAACTTTTCCCACAATTTTACTCACTAAGTTAATCTTCCAGACTTTTATTTACTTGATTACTGGATCCAAAGAGTTCCAAATACTTTGACTAAATAATGGTAAAATTAGAAATCTTTGCCAAAAAGAATGTACTGGCCTAATAGAATATAAAGGTTTAAGTAGAAATACATATATATAATTTCAATCAAGCCCAAGACTTCTCCCCATTAGTAGGATGTTTTAGTTAAAAACACATGAAAGGCTTTTGCCTGAATTTACCCAGATAGTTACAGTTGAATGACTAAGATGGAAGGTTAAATGCTTTGTCAGCATTTCAAAGATGAATTTCAATATCTATTATAACATCTTTATGATATGAAATATTTTCTTTTCTGCTAATGCCCTATTGCTGTGAATAATCAAACCATTCAAACTACTTTCTCTAATGCAATTAAAAAAAAAAACTAATAAAAATTCTGAGTTTTGATTCTAGGCCAGAAGTCTGCCTGTAGTGGGGGAAAAAAAAGGTGGGAAAGTCATTCATTGTCATTCTCCAGGAATTTTAGAAGATAGTACACTTTTAAAGCTTCTTGGAAACTCTAGATAATAGGCAGCCAATATTACAAATACAGGTTAAACAAGAGACGTTAATTAAAACCGTCATTTAGGGAAGAACATTACTGTTACCATTAATTTAATTTCTGAAACAATTTATAGATTTTACCTTTTATCACCTTAAAAAGAATGGAGAAAGATTTTATTAGAAGGCCACAGTTCATATACATCATTTTCTATGGGGCTAACATGCATCAACTCTCAAAACTCCCTCACGTTCATTGCAGTAAACACACAGCCTTTGGCAAATCTATATGGGGTAGAGTTGAGAACTTAGTGGCATCCTTATAAGTTCATAAAACTACTGTGTACAAACCTAAAGGACAAATAAGTGACATGAAGGGATTGATGAAATTAAGTGAAAAAGTGAACAAAATGTGTATGTAAAGTATAAAAATTGAGGTCAAGTGTGCAGTTTCATGCTTAGAATAACCTTAGGGAGATGTGTGCCAAGTCTACAATATTATGCTTAATTGTGGTCTAACTTTAAGCGCTCTGAGACATTTCTGGTGAATGCCAAGTCATCTAGACAACTCAAGGAATTGAAAGCTTGAGAAGAAAGTCAACAGTTAGCACTGCTATTCAATTTTTTCATGACCCAGGACAAGTCACTAGGTCTCTCTGTACCTAGGTTCTTAAACTCCACATCTGTAAAATTGAAATTATGCTCCCAAATTGCTTCTCAATATTGTTGTGAAAGTTATCCAATAAAAGGTATGGCATTTTAAAGCACTGAATGGGTTCCCCTGTAATAGTCAAATGTCAGTATCTGTTCCCAGGAAATATAGTAGATTTTCTCTTCTGAGAGATTTTTTAAGTCATTTGTCCTGAAAGTTTTCAGCAGCCACTAATCTAGGAGAATATCAGATTGAATTTTTTGACATCCATTAGTTTTATTCTCTTATAAATTAAGTGCTGCTTTCATGTAACAGTTCTCAATAAGGCTTGACCAGTGATACACGATCTACACACAACTACACATCCACTCTTGCCTTTCCAAGTTATTCTCCAAATTGCAGCCAAAATGATCTTTTCAAAGCACAGGTCTAAAGATGTCACTCCCTTTCTTAAAGCCCTTGAATGGCTTCCCTTTGTGTTTAGGACAAAGACGGAACTGCTTAATGGTCCACAAGACTGTCTATGGTCTAATACTTAGAGTCCACAATCCTCCAAAACTCTCCCTACCTGTTTTCTTTCACTGTCTCTTCATCCCACTCTTTCCCTTCCCAGGGTCACGGTCTTGCACACACTTCCCTCCTGCCCTCTCTGAGTTTCATACCCACTCACTCTCTCTGGCAGTCATTTTCTTACAAATGTCTACCCTAACATCCACAGCACTGTGCTTATCTCTTTGGTAGCCCTTATAGAGTTGGCATTTACATTTTTTGTGTGTGATTATTTCATTGCTCTTTGTCTCCCTCATTAGATTGTAAACATTAAAATCCTTCACATATTGGCATCGCAGTGTATCCCTAGGGCCTACACAGTGCTCGACTCAGTAAATTTTTGTTGAATAAACAGTATTTCCTTAAATCAATATTTTCCATTGCAGCCAGTGGTGGTCAATGACCCTAGGCAGGAAGAAGCTCCATTTCTGGATGACATTCGTTCACATTAAAGATAAACAAAACAGTTTATTGGTAATGACGCTGATCGCTTTTGCAAGAGCTTCCTTTCAATAAGCTATTTTAAGAAAACCAACTTATTTCCAAGCCTGGGACCTCTACTGAGAATACAAGCTTCTCTCATCACAGCAAGGAATAGAAATGCAGTGATGATCGCAGTCATTGTTGAAATGCATTAGTAGGTCTCCGAGTTGTCCCTCAAAGGACAACAGCCCAGCCTGCTAAAAGGTTTAACCTAGTTTTCTGCCATTTGATATCATGTGATAATGCCTTTTTCCACACTCTTTAATTCTCTTGTGGGATAATACTGATCATTTTAGCTTCCTACTGTCCTCTGGGTATCCTGTTTCTTTAAGGACAACAGAAAACAGCTGAAATACGTATCGGAAGTATATGAGATGGCATATGATTCCTGTTTCTATGAAAATAAAGCCTGTCCATAAACATTAGTACATCTTTAGAAATACAAATATATTAAAGAGGAAGCAAACATTTGAGTGACATCACCTCTCAGGGGAAATATTTGGGTTCTGTGAATTAAAGGACTTCACAGAAGATTTCTGGAGTAGAATAAAAACCAAATCAGATGTATACTGGTTAAAGCCCCAGACACTCGAGATGAAGGAGCCCTGAATTCTCTTTGAGCGCAGAAAAGATTCTTTCTGCCCTAGAAGAAGGTGACTTCTTTGGATCTCTGTTACTCTCTTCAATAACATGGATTTCATCTTGTTTCATCTGTCTTTTTTTCTCAATTGTTTATCAATTTTTCAAGTGTCTTTTCTAGGATATAGGCTAGTTGAGAGTAGGATTTTATTCGAAGTAAGGACCCTTTTAGCAAAACTGTAGGTAAAAAAGTGGTATTTATGTAACAAATTGATGTTAAATAATGGATAATTGTGTATCTAATAATAGTTCCTGTGCCAAGAACTACTTTAAGTGCCTTACACATATGTTAAGTCCTATCTTGTATCTTCTGTCTCGTAGCTGGAGGCTCAGCAATGTAGTCACTGTAATGAAAGAGTAGGCCTTTCTAGCCTGGCCAACATGGTAAAACCTAGTCTTTACTAAAATACAAAACTTAGCCAGTTGTGGTGGCACACGCCTGTAATCGCAGCTACTTGGGAGGCTGAGGCAGGAGAATTGCTTGAACCCGGGAGGCAGAGGTTGCAGTGAACTGAGATTGTGCCACCGCACTCCAGTCTGGGCAACAAGCAAGACCCTGTCTCAAAAAATAAAACAAGGTCAGGCTCAGTGACTCACGCCTGTAATCCCAGCACTTTGGGAGGCCAAGGCGGGCAGATCACAAGGTCAGGAGATGGAGAGCACCCTGGCTAACACGTGAAACCCTGTCTCTACTAAAAATACAAAAAAAATTAGCCGGGTGTGGTGGCAGGCGCCTGTAATCCCAGCTACTTGGGAGGCTGAGGCAGGAGAATGGTGTGAACCTGGGAGGCGGAGCTTGCAGTGAGCCGAGATCATGCTACTGCACTCCAGCCTGGGCGACAGGGCAAGACTCCGTCTCAAAAAAAAATTAAAAAAATAAAATAAAATAAAATAAAACAAAACAAAACAAAAAACAGAGTAGGCCTCTCTATTGTTGAAGCTTTTTATCCCCTTTCACAGTTTCTAAAGGGACACCCATGAAGCATGAAACAATCACTTAAATCAACCCTGACAAATAATAGTGTGACAAATATCCCAGCCAAACTGCCAACATCTTTATGTCACAATATGCAAGCTTTCTAGCTCATTCCCATGAGAAATGCTACAATGAGTAAGATCTGGCTTATTCTCCAAAGAGCACTTAACTTTTGGGGGCTGATAAAATTGGCTGCTCCTTCCACTCCCACTCCCTTCACCAACAACTTTTTCCTGCTGGACTCCCAAAATGCTTACAGCAAAGTATATATCATTAGGTAGGAAATTGTAGACTTTAGTTTTGAGAAAATTGATTTAACCAAAAGAAAATACTTCAAATCTTATTTGGGGAGCATCCCAGTGAGATAGCCAGACGCTCCATCCAATCACTCTGTGGCAAGGTCCACAAATTGGCAAACTGTGCCTAGAAACAGAGCTCTCAATAATATTTTATTTAAAAATGAACAGCCAGAGACCACCAGGCGTCTAAGGGAAGTTGAAACTCAAAGATGGAAACTGAACAAACAAAACAGAGAAAACAATGATGAGAGAGAAAACAAATGGAAACTTTAAAATGCTTACATGATTTTACTTAAAATGTAAGAGCGGATACTGCAACCATCTAAAAAAATTACAGATTACTGAGGGATCATGGCAGATGGGAGGCAGGACTAGAATTGCAGCTCCAGACAGAGCAGCGACCGGAGGCTTGCACTGTGAATTTTAGCTCCAGATCGACTGCAAAAACAGACCAGCAATCCTGAGAGGACCCACAGAAACTCTGAAGGAAGCAGACCGCTCCTGCAGGGCCCAGAAGACACCTCAAATATCATGAGTGCCCCAACTGCGGAAGTGGGAAAGGGAGACCCTCCTCTCCTGAACACACACCCCCACTGGAGAAGCTGAAAGTCTGATTGCAGGAGAAGTTTCCGACTGTACCTGGGGCTGAGTCAAGTTAGAGAGCCAAGCTGAGTGAAATACAAGAGTAGAGGAAGCAGCAGAAAAGCCCTGGGAACTTGCTGGGTCCCTTAGCAGCCCATTCCTGCCTGACACCACGAGGATCCATCGGGATGGTGGCCAGAGGAGCAGGGGGTAAAACTCCACAGGGAGAAGGACTTCTTTAGCTTAACTTTGTAACAGTGTGAACGGGGCGAGAAGCCTCCTGGCTAGAACTCACAGGCAGAACAGAAGCCTCCTGGCCAGAACTGCACAGGCGTGCAGACTTCACAGGCAGGGGAAAGAACTAAAGCCCTTTTCTTTCGCAGATAAGGAGGCGGAAAGCCTCGAGCAAGTTTTCAAGCCCATCTTGCCCTCCACCTGGAAACAGACTCTGGGCTGTTGGGGGAGGTACGGTGGGAGTGAGACTGGCCCTTCAATTTGCATGGGAGCTGGGTGAGGCCTGTAACTGCCAGCTTTCCCCACTTCCTTGACAATCTACATGACTCAGCAGAGGTAGCCATAATCCTCCTAGGTACACAACTCCAGTGACCTGGGAATCTCGCCCCCATTCCCCACAGTAGCTGCAGCAAAACCCGCCCCTAGCACCACGCTTATCTAATGGTTCTTCAAAATTCACCCTAGTAGCCAAACACAGAGGGCATTTAATATTGGGGGTTCTAGGGCCCCATCCACCACCAGTCCCTCTCCACACTACTACAGCTGATGCTTTCTGGAAAGCGCCACCTCCTGGCAGGAGGCCAACCAGCACAAAAATAGTGCATTAAACCACCAAAGCTAAGGACCCTCATGCAGTCCACTGCACCCTCCACCACCTTCACCAGAACGGGCACTGGTATCCACGGCTGAGAAACTCATAGATGGTTCACATCACAGAACTCTGTGCAGACAACCCCCAGTACCATCCCGGAGCCGGGTAGACTCGCTGGGTTACTAGACCCAGAAGAGAGACAACAATCACTACTCTTGGCTCACAGGAAGCCACATCCACTGGGAAAAGGGGAGAGTACTGCATCAAGGGAACACCCCGTGGGACAAAAAAATCTGAACAACAGCCTTCAGACATAGACCTTCCCTCTGACAGAGCCTACCCAAATGAGAAGGAAACAGAAAACCAACCCTGGTAATATGAAAATACAAGGCTCTTCAACACCCCCAGAAAATCACACTAGTTCACCAGCAATGGATCCAAACCAAGAAGAAATCCCTGATTTACCTGAAAAAGAATCCAGGAGATTAGTTGTGAAGTTAATCAGGGAGGGAACAGAGAATGGTGAAGCCCAATGCAAAGAAATCCAAAACATGATACAGAAAGTGAAGGGAGAAATATTCAAGGAAATAGATAGCTTAAAGAAAAAACAGGCCGGGCGCGGTGGCTCACGCCTGTAATCCCAGCACTTTGGGAGGCCGAGGCGGGCGGATCACGAGGTCAGGAGATCGAGACCATCCTGGCTAACACGGTGAAACCCCGTCTCTACTAAAAATACAAAAAATTAGCCGGGCGTGGTAGCGGGCGCCTGTAGTCCCAGCTACTCGGGAGGCTGAGGCAGGAGAATGGCGTGAACCTGTGAGGTGGAGCTTGCAGTGAGCAGAGATCATGCCACTGCACTCCAGCCTGGGCGACAGAGCGAGACTCCGTCTCAAAAAAAAAAAAAAAAAAAGAAAAGAAAAAAAAAAGAAAATAAGAAAAAACTCGGGAAACTTTGGATAAACTTTTAGAAATGCAAAATGCTCTGAAAAGTCTCAGCAGTAAAATTGAACAACTAGAAGAGAGAAATTCAGAGATCTAAGACAAGGTCTTAGAATTAACCCAACCCAACAAAGACAAATGGACTTAACAGATATATACAGAACATTTTATCCAAGAACCACAAAATACACATTCTTTTATTTATTTATTTATAGTATTTATTGATCATTCTTGGGTGTTTCTCGGAGAGGGGGATTTGGCAGGGTCATAGGACAATAATGGAGGGAAGGTCAGCAGATAAACATGTGAACAAGGGTCTCTGGTTTTCCTAGGCAGAGGACCCTGCAGCCTTCCTCAGTGTTTGTGTCCCTGGGTACTTGACATTAGGGAGTGGTGATGACTCTTAACTAGCATGCTGCCTTCAAGCATCTGTTTAACAAAGCACATCTTGCACTGCCCTTAATCCATTTAACCCTGAGTGGACACAGCACATGTTTCAGAGAGCACAGGGTTGGGGGTAAGGTTATAGATTAACAGCATCCCAAGGCAGAAGAATTTTTCTTAGTACAGAACAAAATGGAGTCTCCCATGTCTACTTCTTTCCACACAGACAGAGTAAAAATCCGATCTCTCTTTTCCCCACATTTCCCCCTTTTCTATTCAACAAAACTGCCATCGTCATCATGGCCCGTTCTCAATGAGCTGTTGGGTACACCTCCCAGACAGGGTGGCCGCCGGGCAGAGGGGCTCCTCACTTCCCAGACGGGGTGGCCAGGCAGAGGTGCCCCCCACCTCCAGGATGGGGCGGCTGCCGGGCGGGGGCTGCCCCCCACCTCCCTCCTGGACGGGGCGGCTGCCGGGCGGAGATGCTCCTCACTTCCCAGATGGGGCGGCTGCCAGGCGGAGGGGCTCCTCACTTCCCAGACGGGGCAGCTGCCGGGCAGAGGGGCTCCTTGCTTCCCAGAGGGGGTGGCTGCCAGGCGGAGGGGCTCTTCACTTCTCAGACGGGGCAGCCGGGCAGAGACGCTCCTCACCTCCCAGACGGGGTGGCGGTTGGGCAGAGACACTCCTCAGTTCCCAGATGGGGTCGCGGCCGGGCAGAGGCGCTCCTCACATCCCAGACGGGGTGGCGGGGCAGAGGGGCTCCCCACATCTCAGACGATGGGCGGCCGGGCAGAGACGCTCCTCACTTCCTAGACGGGATGGCAGCCAGGAAGAGGAGCTCCTCACTTCCCAGACTGGGCAGCCAGGCAGAGGGGCTCCTCACATCCCAGACGATGGGTGGCCAGGCAGAAACGCTCCTCACTTCCCAGACGGGGTGGCGGCCGGGCAGAGGCTGCAATCTCGGCACTTTGGGAGGCCAAGGCAGGCGGCTGGGAGGTGGAGGTTGTAGCGAGCCCAGATCACGCCACTGCACTCCAGCCTGGGCAACATTGAGCACTGAGTAAGCGAGAGTCCATCTGCAATCCCAGCACCTCGGGAGGCCGAGGCTGGCAGATCACTCGCGGTCAGGAGCTGGAGACCAGCCCAGCCAACACGGCGAAACCCCGTCTCCACCAAAAAAATACGAAAACCAGTCAGGTGTGGCGGCACACGCCTGCAATCCCAGGCACTGGGCAGGCTGAGGCAGGAGAATCAGGCAGGGAGGTTGCAGTGAGCCGAGATGGCGGCAGTAGAGTCCAGCCTTGGCTCAGCATCAGAGGGAGACCGTGGAAAGGGGAGACGAGGGAGATGGAGACCGTAGAAAGGGCAGAGGCAGAGGCCAGAGGGCAGAGGCCAGAGGCCAGAGGCAGAGGCAGAGGACAAAATACACATTCTATTAAACAGTGCATGGAACTTTCTCCAAGATAGACCATATGATAGGCCATAAAACAAGCTTAAATAAATTTAAGAAAATTGAAATTATATCAAGCACTCTCTCAGACCACAGTGGAATAAAACTGGAAATCAGTTCCAAAGGGAACCTTTAAAACCATGCAAATACATGGAAATTAAATAACCTGCTCCTGAATGAGCATTGGGTCAAAAACAAAATCAATATGGAAATTTAAAAAGTCTTTGAACTCAACAACAATGACACAATCACACAACCTATCAAAACCTCTGGGATATAGCTAAGGTGGTGCTAAGAGGAAATTTCACAGCCCTAAATGCCTACATCAAAAAAACTGAAAGAACACAAACAGACAATCTAAGATGATACCTCATGGAACTATAGAAACAAGAACAAACCAAACCCAAACCCAGCAGACAAAAGGAAATAACCAAGATCATAGCAAAACTAAATGAAATTGAAACAAAAAAATACAGAAGATAAATGAAACAAAAGCTAGTTTTTTGAAAAGATAAATAAAATTGATAGACCACTGGCAAAGATTAACCAAGAAAAGAAGAGAGAAAATCCAAATAACCTCACTATGAAACAAAACAGGAGATACTACAACTGACATCACTGAAATACACAAGATCATTCAAGGCTACTATGAACACATTTACACACATAAACTAGAAAATCTAGAAGAGATGGATAAATTCCTAGAAAAGTACAACCCTCCTAGCTTAAATCAGGAAGAATTAGATACCCTGAACAGACCAATAAAAGCAGCAAGATTGAAATGGCAATTTAAAAATTACCGATAGAAAAAAAGGTCAAGTACCAGACGGATTCACAGAAGAATTCTACCAGACATTCAAAGGATTGGTACCAATCCTTTGACACTATTCCACAAGACAGAGAAAGAAGGAACCCTCCCAAATTCATTCTATGAAGCTAGAATCACCCTAATACCAAAACCAGGAAAGGACACGACCAAAAGAGAAAACTACAGACCAATATCCTTGATGAACATACCAAGTGGGTTTCATACCAGAGATGAAGGGATGGTTTAACATATGCAAGTCAATAAATGTGCTACACCACATAAACAGAATTAAAAACAAAAATCATATGATCAGCTCAATAGATGCAGAAAAAGCATTTGACAAAATCCAGCATTCCTTTATGATTAAAACTCTCAGCAAAATCAGCATACAAGGGACACATCTTAATGTAATAAAAGCCATTTATGACAAACCCACAGCCAACATAATACTGAATGGGGGAAAGTTGAAAGCATTCCCTCTGAGAACTGGAACAAGACAAGGATGCCCACTCTCACCACTCTTCTTCAACATAGGACTGGAAGTCCTAGCCAGAGCAATCAGACAAGAGTAAGAAATAAACACCATCCAAATCAGTACAGAGGAATTCAAACTGCCACTGTTTGCTGATGATATGATTGTTTACCTTGAAAACCCTAAGGACTCCTCCAGAAAGCTCCTAGAATTGATAAAAGAATTCAGCAAATTTCCAGATACAAGATTAATGAACGCAAATCAGTAGCTCTTCTCTATACCAACAGTGACGAAACGGAGAATCAAATCAAGAACTCAACCTCTTTTACAATAGCTGCAAAAAACAAACAAACAAAACAAACAAACAAGCAAACAAAAACTTGGGAATATACCTAACAAAGAAGTCAAAAGCCCTCTGCAAGGAAAACTATGAAACACTGCTGAAAGAAATCACAGACAACACAAACAAATGGAAACACATTCCATGCTCATGGATGGGTAGAATCAATAATGTGAAAATGACCATACTGCCAAAAGCAATCTACAAATTCAACACAATCCCCATCAAAATACCACCATCATTCCTCAAAGAGATAGAAAAACCAATTCTAAAATTCATATGGAACCAAAAAAGAGTCCGCATAGCCAAAGCAAAACTAAACAAAAAGAACAAATCTGGAGGTATTACACTACCTGATTTCAAACTCTACTATAAGGCCATAGTCACCAAAACAGCATGGTACTGGCATAAAAATAGGTGCATAGACCAATGGAACAGAATAGAGAACCCAGAAATAAACTCAAATACTTAGAGCCAACTGATCTTTGACAAAGCAAACCAAACCATAAAGTTGGGGACAGGACACCCTTTTCAACAAATGGTGCTGGGATAATTGGCTAGCCACATGTAGGAGAATGAAGCTGGATCCTCATCTCTCACCTTATATAAAAGTCAACTTGAGACGGATTAAGGACTTAAACCTAAGACCTGAAACTATAAAAATTCTGGAAGATAACGTTGGAAACACCCTTCTGGACATTGGCTTAGGCAAAGATCTCATGACCAAAAACCGAAAAGCAAATACAATAAAAACAAAGATAAATAGCTGGCACCTAATTAAACTAAAGAGCTTTTGCACAGCACAAGGAACAGTCAGCAGAGTAAACAGACAACTCACAGAGTAGGAGAAAATCTTCACGATCTATACATCTGACAAAAGACTAATATCCAGAATCTACAACGAACTGAAATAAATCATTAAGAAAAAAACAAACAATCCCATCAAAAAGTGGGCTAAGGACGTGAACAGACAATTCTCAAAAGAAGATATACAAATGGCCAACAAACATACGAAAAAATGCTCGGCGTCACTAATGATCAGGGAAATGCAAATCAAAATCACAATGCGATACTGCTTCAGTCCTGCAAGAATGGCCATAATCAAAATATCAAAACAGAATAGATGTTGGCATGGATGCGGTGATCAGGGAGCACTTCTACACTGCTGGTGGGAATGTAAACTAGTAGAGCCACCATGGAAAACTGTGGAGATGCCTTAAAGAACTAAAAGTAGAACTACCATTTGATCTAGCAATCCCACTCCTGGATATCTACCCAGAGGAAAAGAAGTCATTATTCAAAAAAGATACTTGCTCACGCATGTTTACAGCAGCACAATTTACAATTGCAAAATCATGGAACCAACCCAATGGTGTGTGAGTGTGTGGGTGTGTGTGTGTATATATATGTATATTCCATCATACATATATAATGGAATACTATGCAGCCATAAAAGGGAATGAATTAACAGCATTTGCAGTGACCTGGATGAGACTAGAGACTACTATTCTAAGTAAAGTAACTCAGGAATGGAAAACCAAATGTTGTATGTTGTCACTGATACGTGGAAGCTAAGCTATGAGGATGCAAAGGCATAAGAATGATGCAATGGACTTTGGGGACGTGGGGGAATAGTGGGAGGGGGGCAAGGGATAGAAGGCTGCAAATATGGTGCAGTGTATACTGCTTGGGAAATGGGTGCACCAAAATCTCACAAATCATCACTAAATAACTTACTCACGTAGCCAAATACCATCTGTACCCTAATAACTTGTGAAAAGATTAAAAAATTAAATTTAAAATTAAAAGATACAGGATCCATAAAACAAAAAAAAGGATGCTATACTACTTTGAAAAAACCAACAAACAAAAACAAATACTCTTGAAAATTAACAGTATGATATAGAAATAAGCACTTCTTTTTGTTTTCTTTTTTTTCATTCTTTCTTTTTTTTTTTTTTTTTTTTGAGACAGTCTCACTCTGTCACCAAGGTAGGAGTGGAGTGGTGTGATCATGGCTCACTGCAACCTCCACCTCCCAGGCTCAAGCGATCCTCCCACCTCAGCCTCCTGAGTAGCTGGGACTACAGTCGCGCACCACCATGCCAGGCTAGTTTTTTGTAATTTTTGTAAAGATGGGGTTTCACCTTGCTGCCCAGGCTGGTCTCGAACTCCTGAGCTCAAGCAATCCACCAGCCTTGGCCTCCCAAATTGCTGGGATTACAGGTGTAAGCCACCATGCCAGGCCAGAAATAAACATTTCAACAGAAGCATTGAAAAGTAAAATAAAGAATAGGAATAAAATATGGAGATACTGCAATCGAGGGAAAAATTTATTTATTTAGCCAATCCAGAAAGCCTAGCATCTAAATAATAATAGTTGCTGATATAGAGAGCACAGAAAACAGAAGAGATTATCATAGGATAAAATATAAATATTTTCTAGAACTAAAAGTCATACATTTTTACCTTTAAAGAGACCCATTGATAAATCTCACCTCAAGCCACAACATATAAAATTCATGAATAACAGAGACTGAGGATAGACCTTAAACATGGGGAGGGGAACGTCAGGCACCGGGGCCTGTCGGAGGTGGGCGGCAAGGGGAGGGAGAGCATTAGGACAAATACCTAATGCATGTGGGGCTTAAAACCTAGATGACGGGTTGATAGGTGCAGCAAATCACCATGGCACATGCATACCTATGTAACAAACCTGCACATTCTGCACATGTATCCCAGAACTTAAAGTAAAATAAAATGAAATTAAAATAAACAAATAAATGTCTTCAGAATGTAAAAAAATATATATATTTTACAGTGGATCAACAATCAGTATAAAATTATCACTCAATAAAGTTATTAATGTATAAAAAGAATCATTATAGCACCAAACTTCCCAATTGCAACACTGAAATCTGGAAGAATGCATTTGAAAAGGTAATTTTTATCCTAGAATATGTACTCAGCAAAATTAGCAACTGTGAAAATAAAGATATTTTCAGTCAAAAAAAAATTAAATGTACTTACCACAAACTCTTTCCCAGGAAACTACTGAAGGATGTACTTCTGTAAAATTGAGGAGTAAATCAGGTAAGATAAAGATACAAAGAACAGAGAGCCCCAAAGAGGAGGGAGATGGAGAGCCTCCCGTGGATGGGGAAGAGGCGTAGTCTTGGGGCGGTAGGTGCGTTGCCAGCTCTGGAGCAGCTCGTCCCCATTACAGCAGGACAAAGTCTTAAGGAGGCCCATCTCCAAGAAGAACATGCAGATGACAAAACTGCAGTATGTTTAAAATTTCAGAGGAGGTTGGGAAAACATAAAGATGAAGAGCGACACCTGTTAAGGAAACTAAGACTACAAACTCAGAATTTAGCAACAAACCTTTGTCAGTAAGAGCTCTGCAGAAAGAGAGGAAGGGCTGGCTCACCAGTCAGAGGCCAGGGACGATGGAATCACAGCTCCTAGGCACATCAAAGTTTGCTTTTCTTTTGTGCTTGGATACAAGCTGAGGTCTCTTCCAAGAATTGTAGTCCATAGGATCTCTAGAAGCGAGAGCTTGGAATGCAGGCCTTGTAGGTGCTGAGCTAAATTTCAAAATGGGCATTTGAAAGCATTGTAGACAACAAAAACTCTTTAACTGTCTACTATACAGAGTGATGTTATGGGGTAGCAGGTCCCTTCATCAATATAAATTCTAGAAAAAGCAAAAATTGTGCAAGAAAATGCTCATGTGCACAACTATAATACTCATTAATAATGTCTCAGCTATGAACAATGTTTTCATAACACTATAATGATTCAATTGTTCTAAAAATATAACTATATAGAAGAGTTGTATGTGTGTGCGCATGCGTGTGTGTGTGCTAGGTGCGTGGATATGTATCAGTGTGTGTAAGCTAGCAACACCCTCCTCTTTCATCTGAAGAGATAAGTAGAAAACATCTAAAACTTTAAAAATCAAGAAATCAATACCAGAGGCATGCAATTCAGAAATATGGGGGTAAATATCAGAAGAAATAGCTTAAAGAATTCAAAGCAGCTGCCTCCAAGTAACAGGAATTGAGAATTTTCCATTATAAGTCAAATACTTAAGTCAAATACTTTTTATTTTTAAATTATGTCCAGCCATTACTGTAATAATGATTAAACGTAAACTTTAATTGGGTACGCAGAAGTAGAATAGTCTAGAAAGAAGTCTCCCTGGGTGACATTCCTTACCTCGCTAAATGTATAACCTTCAGCTGCTAGTCCTTCACCTTGCAGGCTCAAAAGCTTAATTTCACCTTTACATAAAGAGCAGGTCTGTCTCTGGGAGAAGCAGTGAAACTCACTTTAATTACAGTTATGAAATGAGGTATATTAATTTAAGACGAGACCTCATTGCACCAGTAGACAGCATGCCCATTCTGGATAAATGGTTCGTTCTTTTTCTATGTTTAGTAAAGCAACATGGTTAGGTAAATGAGAATCACTGGTTTACACTAGGAAATGACTGATAAGATCTAGAAGCCCATTTGGTCACCACAAAATCTGGAGATACCTATCAAGAAAACTATACATAGTTAGAAGGTTTCTTGGAATCAAAAGAAATTCAATACATTGAATGTTTAATGGCTTCATCCTAAACTGTTAAAATGATTCCACAAGGCAGTGTTATTATCCCCTGCCCTGGATATTTGGAACATTATCTTCTTCTGAGAATAAGAAACTGATGCTCAGGAAATTAAATAGTTTGCTCAAGGTCACACAACTAGCTGGGATTTAAATATAGGTTTGCCTGATAGATATTATTTATGTTGTGCCACATTGCCTTTCCAAAACAAACCAGAAAAAGGGAGGTCCAAGGAATAACTTTTCTTATTAAGCATTTTTTATTCTTTTTGCCATGACTAGGTCATTAACAAACCTATCTTCTAAATACAAAGGGTTAAAAATGAAAGAAAACAAGGGCAATTAATAGTTAATGAATTCCTACTATGTAAGGCTCTGCACTAGGAAATTTTCAATTCTTATCTACTTCTTTTTACACAATTTGTTTATTAAGTACATTTATGGGTTTCTATTTATTTTTACACACCGTTGTTTATTACAAATAAGTAGCAGTTATTTTGTATTATTAAACCAGACTTGAAAATTTGTGTTGTCATATTTTGGAAACTTTGTTGGTATTTTTACTTCTATGAATTTGATTGGGTAAAAACGTATCTAAAATGTCTAATGCACCTCCAATGAGTAATGCCACAGTCATTTCAGAAAATGAAAATGAAAGGAATAACATATCATATTTTGTCACCACCACTGCTCTACGGCCAGATTTTAATGAGCCCAGCTCTGTAATCTGCCTGAGCATTTATAGACCTTAGGAGGGGCACTCTGTGGCTTTGGGCTAGAAGCAGCTGAAAAGAATGTCTCTCACTCATGTAAGAACAGCATTGAATATGGCTGTTCTGTGTGCAGGCTCACCAACTGTGCTACTTGCAGTGGGGGCACTGTTCAGGGAAGGAGTAAGGCTGGCCAAGTTTGCCATTAGACATTAAGAGGGTACGTAAAATCTATCAATATTTCTCCATCCCGTTGCGAAGAAATGGAAAAGAAGACAGTAGCCAGCTACTGCATTGCCACTACAGAAAAGTAACTTTACAGATTTTATGACATTTTTCTTGCAGAAATCCAACTATATACCTTGGGAAGACAGGGAAAGGGTTGCAGGAAAGACAGAAAAATAACATTTAAGATGGTGCCAGAAATTTCACCTGCCATCCCTCTCAATATGCTGAGTAGGTGCCCAAGATGAGTACGAGCGGGAGACATAAGTCTGTTCCCTCAGTTTATCTCACTTTCTCTGAGCCACTCATAGCATGAGAATCAGATGCACTTAATAGAATTGTGGTACTCAGGTGCCAAGGATTGTTTTCTTACCACATGGTCCCTACACACACACAAGCCAATTCCTTCATCTGGTGCTCAACTGAAGAAAAAGTCACTCGTTCCAAAGCTGGAGGAAAAACTGGCAGAACTGGATTCAGCTGTGAGACAGCATGCTGTGGCCTCCAACGTGGCATTATTCTAAAAGAAGTTCAGGAGTAACTTTGACTATAAATAGTTGTTCCTTAACTCCCACTTAAGATGTAACCCAGCCACACTAGGCTCTAAGCAGCTTCAAGAAAGGACAAACCAACAGTGCCAAGCTAGTCTAGTAACTGAGGAAGTCAGTAAGATTTTTTTTTATTATATTTTAAGTTTTAGGGTACATGTGCACAACGTGCAGGTTAGTTACATATGTATACATGTGCCATGTTGGTGGGCTGCACCCATTAACTCGTCATTTAACATTAGGTAGATCTCCTAATGCTATCCCTCCCACCTCCCCCAACCCCACAACAGGCCCTGGTATGTGATGTTCCCCTTCCTGTGTCCATGTGTTCTCATTGTTCAATTCCCACCTGTGAGTGAGAACATGCGGTGTTTGGTTTTTTGTCCTTGCGATAGTTTGCTGAGAATGATGGTTTCCAGTTTCATCCATGTCCCTACAAAGGACATGAACTCATCATTTTTTATGGCTGCATGGTATTCCATGGTGTGTATGTGCCACATTTTCTTAATCCAGTCTATCATCGTTGGACATCTGGGTTGGTTCCAAGTCTTTGCTATTGTGAATAGTGCTGCAATAAAGATACGTGTGCATGTGTCTTTATAGCAGCATGATTTATAATCCTTTGGGTATATACCCAGTAACGGGATTGCTAGGTCAAATGGTATTTCTAGTTCTGAGGAAGTTAGTAAGATTTTGAGATGCCATGAGGACAAAAGTCATAGTGAAGACATTAGCTATTCTAATGCATGGCTAAGACACTGCAAGCCTGAGGCTCAGCCCACTTCAAAGACCAGGAGTTCCATGTAGTCACTAGGTAGTAGGAGAGAAAACAATTCCAAGAAGAGTCAGGTCTAATTCTTGAAAATACAATGGTACTAATGGTGTGGGTAGTTCTATATTTTAACTTGTTCTATAAAGCAAAGATTTGTTTGTTTGTTTTTTAAGTATTCCCTAGTTGTATAGTAGTGTAATCTGAGAGGTCTTCATTATTTTTGAACTCTTGATAGTGGGCTCTACCAGGACGGGGAAGCTAATTTAAAGCTATGTGTTCGCTTTCTACAGTTCAATATGTGTAGTTTATCATTGTGGGGTCCTATCTTTGTTTGGGGATAGATCTCTCATACGTCTTTTTGGCCAAGCAGATGTAAATCAAATGCCTACTCATGGTCCTTTGATCCTTGGGATTGCTTCAGATATTGGTAATTTAATACAAATGTAAATATACTAGACTGCAATGTTAAGTAGTCTATTTCATAATGTAAAAGATGTTCTTGTGATTTAAGAAAAGAGTACATTTCACTATACACCTATTGGTATGACTAAAATAATAAAACCCTCGCTATATCAAGTACTGACAGAGAAATTTCTGCAACTCTCATTCAACACTAGTGAAGATGCAAACTGGGACAGCTACCCTGTAAAACAGTTTGGCAGTTTCTAAGAAAATCAAACATATGATTATTACATGACCCAGCAATTTTGCTCTTAGCTATTTTCCGAAGAAAAATGAAAACACATATCCACACAAAAATCTGCACATGAATATTTAGAGGAGCATTATTCATAATTGCCCCAAACTAGAAACAACTCAAAAGTCCTTCAGAAGGAGAATATATAAACTGTTGTACATCCATATGGTAGAATACTACTCAGCAACAAGAAGGAACAAACTATTGATACATGCACCAACATAAACGAGTCCTCAATACATCACACGAAGTGAAAGAAACCAGACTCAAAAAATCAATACTATCTTATTTCACTTACATGACAGTCTAAAAACACATAACACTTTAGGGTCAGAAAACAAATCAGTAATTGACAAGGTTTAGGGCTGAGAGTGGGATTTGACTCCAAAGAGGCAGCTCAAGGACATTTTTGGTGTAAGAGCACTATTCTATGTCCTGAGAGTGGTGCTCAGGACTATGCATTTGTCAAAACTTATATAACTACACGACAAAAGAAGACTAATTAAAATCAAATTTTAAAAAATGTACAGATCCACAAGAAGACTTGCTTAAAATGCAGAGATTCGCTAATTCCCCTAGCAGTGTGAATGTAGATAAAAAGGTAAGAGAAGTGGTTATGAGACAAAAATGAACACGTCTAAGAACTATGGTGCCAGGCCTGGCCCAAGGAAAGGATTATCAGAAGTGAGTCCTCTGTGAGATGGTCTACACATCACTGCAGGACACAGAGCCGCTAGAAAAAATGGAAGTATTTCTGTATTTAAGAATCAGCTCCAATTTATAAAAGATAAAAATAGAAAATCATTTCAGAATTGTTCATTGCTCTTTCTCTCTGGAATGCGGGCATGCAAAGAATTTTTCATGTAACAAATCTGTGGAGCCAGTGAGCACAACAAAATGTGTGTGGAATTGACTTTAAATGAACCTTGCATTTTCTCCAGCATTCCACACAATAATTTGATAGAAAAATAATTTTTAGTAAAAATATAGAAACACAATATATTAACAGAAATAGGCAACATAATTAATTTGTAAAAGTTCTCCTCACTTCTATGGGCATTTCTATAAGTTACTGGAGGACAGCTGGTAAGAGAACAAGAAGGAAGTAGATTTCAGATGGGGACAGAATCTGAGAGGCCAATATAGCCTAAGGTGAGTAATGCTGACTGGCTACTCAACTGGGTAAGGAATTAAGAAGCTGGAAAGACAACTTAAAGCTCATCTAAGAATCCCTCTTATTTTATGGATGAGGAAAGCTGTGGCTTAGGGATATGTAGCGGCTTACCCAAAGTCCAGAGTTACTAAATTGTAAAATCTAGTCTTCTGCTTCCAAGTCGAGAGTTTTTTTTTTTCTTTTCAGCAAAAGTGTGATTTGCTGTTCTTTTCAAAAGGGGAGAATATAGACTGAAATGTACAATTTAAACCCCGATGTGACACAATGGGCAAAATGGTGTATACTTGGGAATTTTATTGAAGCAATAAAATGCAATTCTAAACAATGTCCTGTTACTAATAACTATAATTCTGTAATTTTCAGAACTCAACCAAGTGGAAAAAAGTCACTATTAGTTCTCAGAAAGGGTAAGTCTCTTTTCCCCACCTCTAGTAACAAGAAAGTCATATCAACACCAAGGAGACAGAGACATGAGCTCAGTGTCACAGTTGCATATAGGAATGTATAGCAGGTACTTGATTTGTTCTGGAAGGTTTGCCCTCTGACCACAACCTGTTCAATTAATTGTGTAACCAAAGCTCAATACTTGTTATGCATTTATCCATTCCTTTAACAACAACAAACCGTATTGCCCGTAGAAAGAGGGCAGACAAGGTCCTAACGATTGGGTAAGGGGTTAAGGCCAGAAATGGCCCTCCTCCTGTGAATACTGACCCTTGCCTTCAATTTGCCATTATTTTTTGTTGATACATAATATTTGTACATATTTGTGGAGTACATGTGATATTTTCTTACATGCACAGAATGTGTAATGATCAAGTCATTAAACGTATTAAAGATATTCATCACCTCAAGTATTCATCATTGCTGTGTGGTGGGAACATTTCAAATGCTCTCTACTAGTTATTTTTAAACATGAGGTACATCGTTGTCAACTATAGTCACACTACTCTGCTGCTGAACATTTTAACCAATTACTTCTGTCTAATTATATGTTTGTACCCATTAACCAACCTCTCTTCATGCCCTCTCTCCTATCCACACACCTTTCCTAATCTCTGGCCTCTATCATTCTACTCTCTACTTCTATGAAATCCACTTTCTTTAGCTGCCACATGTGTGTGAGAACATATGATATTTCTTTTTCTCAGCCTGGCTTATTTCACTTAACATGATGACCTCCATTTCCATGCACATTGCTGCAAATGACATGATTTCTTTTTTACAGCCAAGTAGTATTCTATGGTGTATATATACCACATTTTCTTTATTCATTCATTCAGTGACAGATATTTGGATTGATTCTGTATTTTTGCTGCTGTGAATAGTGCTGCAGTGCAGGTATCCCTTTGATATACTGACATCCAAAAGAAAGGACATCAGTATATTGATATCAGTATTTCAAAGGGATACCTGCACTCCACTCAAATATTGGGATTGCTAAATTGCGTGGTAGTTCTATTTTTAGTTTTTTGGGAAATCTCCATACTGTTTTCCACAATGGCTATATTAACATACGTTCCCACTAACCATGTATAACAGTTCCCTTTTCTCCACATTTTCAGCATCATCTTTTGTTGTTAATAATACTCAATCTACCTAAGGTAAAATGATATCTTATTGTGGCTTTGATTTGCATTTCCTGTTGATTAGTGGTGTTAATTTTTTATATACCTCTATGTCTTCTTTTGAGAAATGTCCATTCATGTTAACTTTTTAATGGGATTCTTTGTTTTCTTACTGTTGTTTTAGTTCCTTGTATATTACGGAAATTAGTTCCTTGTTGGATAAACAGTTTGCAAATATGTTTTCCCAATCAACAGGTTGCCTCTTCACTGTGTTATTTTCTCTTCTGTGCAGAAGCTTTTTAGTTTAATATGGCCCTATTTGCCTACTTTTGTTTTTGTTGACTATGCATTTGAGTTTCTAGCCATGAAATGTTTGCCTAATGTCTTGAAATGTTTCCCCTATGTTTTCCTCTAGCAGGTTTATAGTTTGGGCTCTTACATGTAAGTCTTTAATGTACTTCGAGTTTATTTTTGTATATGGTGAGAGATAGGAAATCAGTTTCATTCTTCTGAATATGAATCCAGTTTTGCCAGCACCATTTATTGATGAAGATATTCTTCCCCCAGTGTATGTTCTTGGTGCCTTTGTCCAAATCATTTGGCTATAAATATATATTTATGTTTTCCCTATTCTGTTCCATTTGTCTATGTGTACGCTTTTATACCAATACTATCTGTTTTGGTTACTATCACCTCGTAAAATATTTTGAAGTCAGGTAGCGTGATGCCTCCAACTTTGTTCTTTTAGCTTAGGATTGCTTTGGCTATTTGGGATCTGATATGGTTTAGATTTGTGTCCCCACCCAAACCTCATGTTGAATCGTAATCCCTAGTGTTGGAGGAGAGGCCTGGAGGGAGGTGATTGGATCCTAGGGGCAGTTTTCCCCTTGCTGTTCTCTTGATAGTGAGTTCTCATGAGATCTTGTTGTTTAAAAGTGTGTAGCACCTCTTCCTTTTCTGTCTTCCTCCTGCTCAGGTCATGTAAGATGTACCTTCTTCCCCTTCGCCTTCTGCCATGATTGTAAGTTTCCTGAGGCCTCCCAAGCCATGCTTCCTGTTGAGCCTGTGGAACTGTGACCCAATTAAACCTCTTTTGCTTATAAATTACCCAGTTGTGGTGTTTCTTTACAGCAGTGTGAAAACAGACTAATACAGGCTCTTTCTTGGTTCTGTACAAATTTTAGGATTTTTTTTCTGTTTTTATAAAAAATGACATTGATATTTTGATAGCAATTGCCTTGAAACTATAGATGGCTTTGGGTAGTATGGGCATTTCAACACTGCTAATTTTTCTGATCCACGCGCATGAGATGTCTTTCCATTTGTTTGTGTCCTCTTCAGTTTATTTTATCAGTGTTTTGTAGTTTTCCTTGTAGTCATTCATCCACTTGGGTAAATTTATTCCTATGTATTTTTTGTAGCTATTGTAAATGGTATTGCCTTCTTGATTTTTTTTCAGCTAGTTCATTATTGGTGTATAGAAATATTACTAATTTTAATTATTGATTTTGTATCCTGAGACTTTACTGAATTTCTTAGTTTTAAGAGTTTTTTGGTGGGGTTTTTGGTTTGTGAAGAGTTTTTATCATGAAGACAAGTTGAATTTTATCAAATGCTTTTTTTTGCATCTTTTGAGATGATCATATGGTTTTTGTCCTTCATTACTGTATTAGTCTTTTCTCACACTGCTATAAAGAACTACCTGAGACTGGGTAACTCATAAAGAAAAGGGGTTTAATTGACTCACAGTTTCACAGGCTGTGCAGGAGGCATGGCTAGGGAGGCCTGAGGAAACTTATAATCATGGTGGAAGTCGAAGGGGAAGCAGGCATAATCTTCACACGGCAGAGCAGGAGAGACAGCATCTGGTATCATAGAATGAGTTAGGGGTAATTCCCTCCTCTTCAACTTTTTGGAATAGTTTCAGGAAAATTAGCATTAATTCTTTATACATTTGGTACAATTTGGCAGTGAAGCATCTGGTCTTCAGCTTTTCTTTCCTCAGAGACTTTTTATTACTGGTTTAATCTTGTTACTTATTGGTCTGTTCAGGTTTTCTATTTTTTTTCTGATTCAACCTTAGAAGATGGTATGTGTTCAGGAATTTATCCATTTCCTCTAGGTTTTCCGGTTTGTTAGTGTATAGTTGTTCATAATAGTCTCTAATGAGACTATTCATTTCATTAATCCTTTGTTTTTTGTTTTTTGTTTTTTTTTTTTTTGAGATGGAATCTTGCTCTGTCGCCCAGGCTGGAGTGCAGTGGCTCAATCTCGGCTCACTTCAAGCTCCGCCTCCCAGGTTCACGCCATTCTCCTGCCTCAGCCTCCCGAGTAGCTGGGACTACAGGTGCCCACCAACACGCCCGGCTAATTTTTTGTATTTTTAGTAGAGACGGGGTTTCACCGTGTTAGCCAGGATGGTCTCGATCTTCTGACCTCGTGATCCGCCCGCATCGGCCTCCCAAAGTGCTGGGATTACAGGCGTGAGCCACAGTGACCGGCCTGTATTGTTTTTTTAAGTCTCTATTTTATTTAGCTCTGCTCTGATCTTTATCGTTTCTTTCCTTCCACTAATCTTGGATGTGGTTTGTTCTTGCTTTTCAAGTTCCTTGAGGTGCATCATTAGACTGTTTATTTGAAATCTTCCATTTTTCTGATGTAGGTATTACTGTTACAAATGTCCATCTTAGCACTGCTTTTGCTATATCCCATAGTTTTGGGTATGTTGTGTTTCAATTTTCTTTTGTTTCAATACATTTTTAAAATTTTCCCTCTTAATTTCTTCATTGACCCAGTGGTTATTCAGGAGCATGTTGTTTAACTTCCATGTATTTGTATCATTTCCAAAGTTACTCTTATTGATTGCTAGTTTTAGTCCACTTTTATTCCAGTTTTATTAATAGTGGAAAACTTCCCGAGTCTAGCAGGATGTTTACACATCTGCATACAAGAAGCTCAGAGATTCTCAAATATTTATAATGCAAAAAGACATTCTCCACAGCACATTATAGTCAAGCTGTAAAAAGTCAAAGATAAAGAGAATTGTAAAAACAGTAAGAGAAAAGTATCTAGTCACCTGTAAGGGAATCTAATCAGATTAACAGTAAAGATACTTGCTCTGAGAACATACTTGATGTGATTTTGATTTTTAAAAAATTTGCTGAGACTTCTTTTGTGAACTAATGTGATTTATCCTGGAGAATGTTTCATGTGCTAATTAGAAGAATGTGTATTTTGTAGCCATTGGAAACAGTAAAGGTTAAGTTCATTGGTCTAAAGTCCAGTTTAAATTCAGTGTTTCTTTTTTGTTTTCTGTCCACATGACCTGTCTATTGCTGAGAATGGGGTGTTGAAGCCCCCCACTATTATTGTACATTGTATTGGAGTCTATTTTTTCCTTTACATCTAGTAATATAATTTTTTTTTGAGGCCGAGTCTCGTTCTGTTGCCCAGGCTGGAGTGCAGTGGTGTGATCTCGGCTCACCACAACCTTTGCCTTCTGGGTTCAAGCAATTCTCCTGCCTCAGCCTCCTGAGTAGCTGGGACTACAGGCGTGTGCCACCATGCCCGGCTAATTTTTATATTTTTAGTAGAGACGGGGTTTCACTATGTTGGCCATGCTGGTCTTGAACTCCCGACCTTGTGAAGCACCCATCTCAGCCTCCCAAAGTGCTAAGATTACAGGCGTGAGCCACCAATCTAGTAATATAATATTTATATATCAGAGTTCTCCGGTGTTGAGTGCATATAAATTTATAATTGTTATATCCTTTTGCTGAATTGATCTCTTTATCATTGTATAATGACCTTCTTTGTCTTTTTAAATGTTTTTGAATTAAAGCCTGTTTTGTAAGTACAACTACTCCTGACTGCTTTTGGTTTCCATTTGTATAAATTATCTTTTATCCATCTCTTTACTTCTTTTAGCCTATATGTATCTTTATATATAAACTATCTTTTACATATATTTTAGTCTATCTTTACATATAGACTAAAAGGTAAAGTTAGTTTCTTGTAGATAGCATATAATTGGATCATGTGTTTAAAATCCATTCAGCCAGTCTATACAATTTAAGTGGAAAACTTATTCCATTTAATTCAAGGTTATTATTGACATATCAGGTTTTATTCCTATCATATTTTAAATTGTTTTCTGAACGTGTTATATAACCTTTGTTCCTTTCTTTTCCTCTTAATCATTATAGTTTGGTGGTTTTCTGTATAAAAGATACATTTTGTAGGGGTAACATTTCAGTCATTTCTCTTCCTCATTTGTGTGTTTGCCTGCCCAGTGTGTTTTACACTTTTGTGTGTTTCATTATGGTAGATATTGTCCTTTTGCTTCCAGGTTTAGGACTCTCTTAAGCATTTCTTGTAGGTCCTTTCTAGTGGTGATGAATTCCTTCAGTTTTTGCTTATTTGGAAAATATTTTATTTCTCATTTGTTTATGAAAGATAACTTAGTTTGGTATAGTGTTCTTGGCTGGCAGTTTTTTCTTTGAGCACTCTGAATACATCATCCCATTCTCTCCTTGCCTGTAAGGTTTCTGCTGAGAAATCCACTGTTAGTCTGATGAGATCCTCTTATAAGTGACTACATGCTTTTCTCTTGCCATTTTTACAATTCTCTCTGTCTTTGACTTTTGACAGCTTGACTATAATGTGCTGTGGAGAATATCTTTTTGTATTATAAATACTTGAGAATCTCTAAGCTTCCTGTATCCAGATGTGTAAATGTGCTGGTAGATTTGGGAAGTTTTTCCACTATTAATTTATTAAATGTACTTTCTTTCTCTTTGGTTTTCTCTTCACCTTCTGGAACACCAAAAATTTGATTATTTTATCACTTACAGTATTCCATATGACATGTAGGCTTTGTTCATTCTTTTTAATTCTTTTTTCTTTTTTTCATCTGACTGGGTTATTTTAAAAGGGCTGTCTTGAAGTTCTAAAATTCTTTCTTCTGCTTGATCTAGTCTATCATTGAAGCTCTTTAATATTTTGAATTTTTATTTTATTTAATGAATTATTCAGTTTCAAAATTTGTCTGGTTCTTTTTTTACTTTGGTAAATTTCTTATTTATATCCTGAATTGTTCTTCAGATTCCTTTGTATTGTTTATCTGTGTTCTCTTATATCTCACTGGGCTTCCTTAATATCATTATTTTTAATTATTTTCCTGGCATTTCATAAATCTCTTTTTCATTGGAATCTGTTGCTGAAGAATTATTGCATTCCTTTGAACATGTAAGAGTTCCTTACTTCTTTTATGTTTGTTAGGTCCCTATGTTGATACCCGCTCACCTAGCACAATAGTCACTTTCCCCAATGTTTTGGATTTGCTTTCATAAGGGAGGATTTTTTCCTGAATATGTATCTCTGGTGTTGGTTGGGTAGCGCACTTTGGTTTTGAGTCTGGGTGTGCGCAGTAGTGTAGCACCATATAATTTTGGGTCAGTGGTATCTGTTATTTCCTCAGTGTCTTAGGGTATGGTTGTTAGTGGAAGCTGTGGTGAAATTTTGCTGGAGATGGGGATGCCAGGTGGGCTGATCGCTTGTTCCCAGTGGTGGCAGTGGTTGGCTGAGAATGCCTCTCCTTGAACCTAAGGGCAGCATACACTGGCAATGGTGTTAGTGGGTTCTGGAAGGCTAATTCTTAGGCTTCCAGGTAGCTTCCTTGGGTGCCAGCAGTGGTAGTAGTGGGCTGGGCAAGTGAGTGGGTCCTCAGGCCCCTAGATAGTAGGCATGGTGTTGGTGATGGCAGTAGCAGTGTTGGGACAGCTCTTAGAATGCCAAACGGTCCATGCTGGTTTTGGCAGTGTCTGCTACAGTCCAGGTGGACCAGTCCACAGGGCTCTGGGAGGAGTACTCTAGTGCCAATCAGTGGTGGACATGACAGAGTGATCCCTTAGCCTTGCATACTGTGCTCAGACACCGGGGGAGGCAAAGCTAGGCTGGGTGGACCTGTCCTTAGGTCCCCAGGCATGTATATGTATGGGTACTGGCTGTGGTGAGTATTGTTGAGGTGATCCCCTGCCCCCTGTCAGAGTGCTCAGGTGGTGAAGGCAGCAGGTGTGCTGCAGCCCTGCTGCTGGGGAGGTCAGAGCTGCTGTAGGTTGGTGGCTGTAGGATGGTGGCTGGGGATCACAAGCTTCAGGCCCAGGTGGTGGCTGCGGGTTGGGTTTCCTGGCTTCAAGGCACATGAAAACGTGCAACAGCCCCACTTCTTGGGGGTAGGTTTGCTGCCAGTGACTCCTGCTTCAGCCCAAGAAGTGGCAGCCAACAGCAGTGACAACTGTAGGCAGGGGATGTCAATGGGGTACCAGGGATATAGAGATGCAGGGACTATTGGGCCCTAGGGAAGGATTCAGTCTGGTAGAGACTGCACTCTCAAAATCTCACCATGCTGTAGCTGCTTGGGATCTTGGGGTGTGTGAGACCCCACATGAGATCCCTTTCTGGAGCAATGCTGTCGTGCAGTCTGCAGGCAGCCCCCTATGCTAATTTCAGGGCCTGCAATGGTGGAGGGGCTTTCCCATGGCTAGGACTGGAGGAGCCCATGGTGGAAATGTAGACGACTGGGGACGTCTCACTTACCCTTTTCTCACGTTGGGGAGCTTCTCTGGGCTCCCAGCTGATCCTGCCAAACAGACTGCCTCACTTCCTTCTCTTTCCTTTTAGGTGTTTCTTGTCACTTCACTTTTGAAATCCAGTATTTACTCGCTATTTTGATTCTTCTTTATGGAGGAGGTGACTGTCAGATGCCTCTAGTCAGCCATCTTTAATCTCCTCCGCACAATTTGTCATTCTTGAGAGACTATTGTGCTAATGAACATGAGGGAGAGAGGGAGAGGGAGAGAGATAGACTCAATCCAACCAAGAACTGATCATAAATTTTGCACTTGAGTACTAACAACTATAGTTATTGGTTACAGGACATTGTTTACAAAGTTTGCAATGTGTAATTTTTATTCATTGACCAAATAAATGCGTCACTGATCAATAAAATATTTTTTGTTTATAGGCTTTTATACGTGCTCCTTGGTCCCTGGATATTTGCAAGAGCAAAGCATCATAAAAGGACCAGACACATAATAACAGAATAGCAGCATTATCTTTCCAGAATTAACTGTTAACCATTCTTGATCAAGCTCAAGCAAGTCCAACCAGTCAGATACTTATAAAGATAACACCAGTAAAAATTTCTCCGTGTCCTTTTAAATTTTCTCCTTCCTCCTAAATCCACATATGCCTGTTAGAAAATTACTGCTGAAGGCTGGGCATGGTGGCTCATGCCTGCAATCCCAGCACTTTGGGAGACCGAGGCAGGCAGATCACAGGATCAGAAGATTCAGGAAATTGAGACCATCCGGGCCACCATGGTGAAACCCTGTCTCTACTAAAAATACAAAAATTAGCTGGGTGTGGTGGCTAGTAATCCCAACTACTCGGGAGGCTGAGTAATCTCAGTACTCAGTACTCAGTGGTAGTAATCCCAGCTACTCAGGAGGCTGAGGCAGGAGAATCGCTTGAACCAGGGAGTCGGAGGTTGCAGTGAGCTGAGATCACACCACTGCACTCCAGCCTGGCAAGAGAGCGAGACTCTGTCTCAAAAAAAAAAGAAAAGAAAAGAAAAGAAAAGAAAAGAAAATTACTGCTGAAATTCCATCAATGAAAAATAATTTAAAATGATAGATGATGTTGATCAAATTAATCACCAATGGTGGATTAAGTGGTAGGAAAAGGAAGCTGAAACTCAAGCTCTGAGATGTTTTTATATTTTTTTAAAATTTATCTTGTTTGTCTCATAAATTCTAATTCTATTCACATTCAAATATAAGCTCGCCAGAAACTGTCCTTGCTTCTCTCGTTCATTGCCATGTCTCGGTCTAACACTAATAGACATTTATTTATAGAATGAACAAATTGATGAATTAATAGGGTAAAAATCTATGATTAAGAGAAACTTCAGGTGTTTATTAGGTCTTCATTTAAAAAATGAAGTGTCTTTTTTATGACTTCAATAAAATTTTTTGAAGAGGTTAATATACGAATGAAAGATATTGTCAATATAATTTCAGGTTGAGCATATTCACCTTTGGTATACATCGTCTGCACCACATTTGCTTTAAGACAGTATGACAGTTGTCTATGCCAATAATTTTAATACTCACTACATCACTCCAAGTATTAGTCCTTCTAAATATGAAATCTCATGACATTTTGACAGAAGGCTACCTACAAATGTGTCTGAATTATACATGCAAACAAACCTGAATGAATATCAAAGGCAAAGAAGATCTTTTTCTCAGAGGGCAAGAAGAGAATTCATACCAGTCTATCATTTAATACTTTGGCAAAGGCTTTTGCTAGAAGACTTTTAATGTTCTTTTCAGTATTCAATCATACAACTGTCTGAAGAGGATGTTGTGATTTGGATAATAATTTTCTCAAACACATTTACATCCCTAATTTCTTTTTGAGCTGAGTCAATCAACATGCCATTTGGGATGCACCTGGAGGCCACTTGTTTGAGGGTTGTTTTTTTTTTTTTTTTAAAGTGAGAACTATTGGACATCCATTTGCACTCGAACTGCCTGTAAATACCTCCCAAAGCCCCTTAGCTCTACAGAGGGAGAACAAAGGAAACAGCCATATTCAGTCGGCGCTTTGTGATGTTTGTATTCCATAGGCTAGAGAATAGAATAGAGGAGGCACTCGACTCTTTTTGGGGTCACTGTCTGGAATAGAGAGAAAGAGGCCGTTTTCCACATTTTCAAATGCTCTCCCTCTCAGTTTGCTGCAACTTCCTCTGACAGCCATGTTCGTGCATGGCACTGCCTCATAGGAGTTTCTCCTGGTTTTGCACTCATACGGCAAGTGAAAAGTATGGTACATATTACACTCTGTAATTACTTATTAAATGTTGAGCCCCAAATCCTTTTTTTGGTTTTATTTTTTCTCCTTTCACTCATACTCAGGGTTCCTAGACCTTCAGCTCAGAACTCAGAGCCAGAACCTGCATTCAAAGCTTTAACTGCAGCTCAGACTCGGCACAGTTCTTTGGGGAGGAGAAAGGAGGCTGAGTGATGTGGTGGATGGGTAGAAATGAAAATAAAAATACAACACCTAAGCTGCTGTGTTCATTCAACCAACTCCTCATCATCCATCATTACATTCAAGGATCTGTAATATGGCTCATGCCCATCTTTCTGTCTCAATGTTCCATAGGTTACCAACGTTAATTTTAATGTTCAGCCATTCTAGAGCAATCTGTCTTCCAAGATTGTGCGCTGCACTTATCTCATCCCTGTGCTTTGGTTCATGTTAATCCTGCCCCCTGAATTATATCCAGTCTATCTCAGCCCACTCTAATCCTACTGATTCTCCAAGAGCTAGTTCAAATCACCACTAGCCTTTTATTTCTGATCCCCATCTAAATAAAACGGATTTAATTTTTATAGCTATATGGGAAAACACTTGGCTAACCTTCTTGAGATGGAAAGTGGTATCCAGAGGCGTAAGCCCAAAAAACAAAATGAAACCTATCCTGCTCTCACAGGAAAAAAAGAGAAAGCTCACAAAGAGGAGGTGAAATAAGAGACCCTGCAGGGAAACAGCCAGTAGAGATATCTAGTGGCTGAGTAGCCAAAGGATATTTGAAGAATGGAGAAACCAACTTCAGATTAAAATTATTTGCAAGGAATGGGAATTTTTGTGTCAACTTGGCTAGGCCTCGGTGATTTAATGGAGTACTAATTTAAGTGTTGCTGTAGAGGCATTTTACAAATTTGGATAACATCTACAATCAGTTAGATACTCCTTTGAGTATAAGAGGTTACTTTCAATAATATAGGTGGGCCTCATCTAATCAGTTGAAGGCCTTCCCAGAGTTGTGGGTTTTCTGGAGAAGGAATTCTGCCTTAAGACTGCAGCATTAACTCCTGCCTGAGTTTTCAGGCTGTATATATGTATCTAATGTATCTATATCTACATATATGTACATTGCAATGTATATGTATATATAATATATATAATACGTTCATATTATGTGTATACACGTATGTAATATATGTATGCATTATATGTACATATTCTGTAATATATACATATAATAGATGTTTATATGTGCAATATATACATATATAACACACACATATATATATATAACATGCATATTGACAGTCAATCCTTATTATTCATGAATTCCATATTTGCTGTTTTGCCTACTTACTAAAATTTATTTGTAACCCCAAAATCAATATGATATTTTTGCAGTCATTTCTGGACATGCACATAGTAATGAAAATGCTGAGTTGCTCCTCAGGTACGTTCCTACTCAAAGCCAAACAAACAGGCAACGCTCTGCCTTCTTGTTTCAACTCCTTTTTTGAAATGGAGTCTCGCTCTTGTTGCCCAGGTTGAAGTGCAGTGGCATGATCTCGGCTCACTGCAACCTCTGCCTCCTGGGTTCAAGTGGTTCTCCTGTCTCAGCCTCCTGAGTAGCTGGGATTACAGGCACACACCACCACACCCAGCTAATTTTTGCATTTTTAGTAGAGACAGGGTTTCACCATGTTGGCCGGGCTGGTCTCGAACTCCTGACCTCAGGTGATCTGCCTGTGTTGGCCTCCCAAAGTGCTGGGATTACAGGAGTGAGCCACCACGTCCAGCCTTGTTTCAACTCTTATACTGTAAACAAGTCTCCTTTCTGTGGTATATTTAATGCCATGTTTTTCACATCATTGTGCTTTTTGTTGATTTTGCTGTTTAAAATGCCCCTCCCCCAGCACAGTGCTGAAGTGCTGTCTAGTGTTTCTAAGTGCAAGAAGGCTGTGACATGCCTTCCAGAGAAAATGTATGTGCTAGATAAGCTTTATTCAGGCAAGGATTTTAGTGCTCTTAGCCTTGAACTGAATGTTAATAAATCAAAAATATATAGAGAGTCATGCATTGTTTAGTGAAAAGCTATGTTCTGATAAATGCATCATATTTTGTTGTTTTACAAACATCATAGGGTGTGCTTACACAAACCTAGATGGCACATGCACATTTTATATTAGTTTTTCATATGGAAAACCAAACATCCCAGCACCATTACTGAATATTAATCATTTCCTCTATTTGATGTGCAATGCCAATATCAAGTGCCATATATCGGTTTTCTATATATGGTTCATTATAATCTTATGGTACCACCATCATATAGACAGTGTGCTGTTGCCTGAAACATCATTAATCAGTGCATGACTATATTAAGTAAGGTGTCTTTAAACAGAAACACACATAAAGCAAGGTTATATCTTGATCAATTGATGACAATGTTGTGGACAGAGAGACTCTATGAATCCAACCCTGTATTTGCCATTGTACTTCTTATTATTCATACAAGCGACCATTCAATATTTGCTAATTCAGTGTTTGCAGCAACATAATAGAACATAATTACTATGAATTGTGAGTAACAATAATTGACTGTGTATCTGTATACATGCATACATGTATCTATGTCTATCTATGTATCTATCTATATATCCCATTGATTCTGTTTCTCTGGAGAACCTGAGTGATATACATGGCTACTGTCTCAAGTTGCAAACTGCCCCCAGTGCTCCCAAGAGAAACTGGAAAGGGAGTGGAGGAGGCAAGTGAGAGAATGAGAAGCCAGACACAGAAGTAATTTCAGATCAAGTCCCTTCCATCTGTCATTGGCTATAGCCTCCCTTGGGGGATATAAGTGCTCCCTGCACTTTCTGCTCTGGGTTAGTCCTGGCAACAGGCTTCCATGGCCCAAGCATTGTCCTCTGAGGGAGAACGCAAGGCCAAGACCACAGCAGTGAAGCAGCCACAAGCTGATAGGCCAGAGGAGGAACTGACTAATAGATATCACAATGGCGCTAGAAGGAGGAATCACCCTTTTTCTTTGTAAACCTCCCACCCTGCTCCAGGAGCTCACCAGTGCCTGTGTATACACAGTAAATGCTGAATAAATGTTGAAAAAGAAAGTGATCTGTCCTGCTGCATTTCACTAAGATGCAAGATGCACAGGGACAAACAAAGCAGAAAATCAACCATTCTCAGGAGTACTTTTTTTGATGCTTCTCTAGAGCACAGCTGTTGAAAAATATTTGTGAAAAGAAAGAGTTTTGAAAATATTTTCATGGTTACTTGACAGATAATTCCTTTTCCAGAACCATATGATATAATTAAAGTTGTTAGTCTTTTGCCAGGAAATTTTGAGAGCTTGTCCTAACAGTAAGTCAGGGAAGAAAGTCATGCATAATCAAAACAGCTTTGAGAAAAACAAAATGGACTTTGACAAATCAGGAAGCTCTTCTTCTTTTTTTTTTTTTTTTTGAGATGGAGTCTCGCTCTGTCACTCAGGCTGGAGTGCAGTGGCACGATCTCAGCTCACTGCAACCTCTGCCTCCTGTGTTCAAGAGATTCTCCTGCCTTAGCCTCTCAAGTAGCTGGGATTACAAGTGCCCACCATCATGCCTGGCTAATTCTTTTTCGTATTTTTAGTAGATACAGGGTTTCACCATGTTGGCCAGGCTGGTCTCAAACTGCTTAACACAAGTGATCTGGCCACCTCGGCCTCCCAAAGTACTGGGATTACAGGTGTGAACCACCATGCCCGGCCTAAATCAGGAAGCTCTTCTAATCTCTCTTTCTCTCTCTCTCTTTCTCTCTCTCTCTCTCTCTCACACACACACACACACACACACACAAAGGTGACTTTTGCCATAAAAAATTTATACTCACCATAAAATTCAAATACAAGTAAATAAATAGAAGAGCAGGGAGATCTAAGCTATACTTTAAGGTATATTTTTCTACAAGGTATCCACAGAACAAGGAAAAATATTTGTGTGTAAAATGTGGGAAAATATATTTGTAGAGCTATTTACCATGGCACCTGCCTTCTGGAAGAATCACACCAGTCTTATGTAACTTTCAGAGCACTGGACTCCTACTGTTTTCTTAAAACACTGTGAATACATTTTTTGGCAGTCAAGAAGGACTAGATTATTCCATAAGGCAGTTGAAGAATTGCTCAACTGTCAGGGAGCAGTCCTATCACCTGTAGAATCAGGTCCCAACTTTTTAGCATAGCATACAAGGTCTTTCATCAGAGGTCCTCAACCTGTCTCTCTAGCCATATTTCCTGCCCCTCCCATTTCAATGCTGCTTATACTGGAGCCATCCAAGTTATTCATGCTTCCTCCAGTGGAATGGGCCATGCTCTGACATGCCTGGGTACCTTTCCATTTCCTGTTTCTTCTGTTAGGCATATAGTACCCCCTATGGCAAACTCTTACTCAGTCTTTAGGAACTAGCTCAAATTGGCTGTTAGGCAACCACTGATCATTTCACTGCAAAGGAGGTAAGTCAAACTCACCTCTGTCGTCCCAGAGTTCCTTACACATCACACCTGGTAGAACTTTTATTATATTGTATTGTAATTGTGTAGTGAGTAAGTTCCTTAAGGACAAGGACTACATCTTATTTGTCATTAAGGATCTTGCTGATTGTTTCACTGCAAGGCAAACTCACCTCTGTCCTCCCAAAGTTCCTTACGCATCACACCTGGTAGAACTTCTATTGTATTGTAATTGTGTAGTGAGTGAGTTCCTTAAGGACAAGGAGTATGTCTTATTTATCTTTGTACCCCAGGTGCCCAGGCAAATAACAAGTTTTTTTTGTTTTTTGGTTTGTTTTTTTGAGACAGAGTCTCACTCTGTCACCCAGGCTGGAGTGTAGTGGCGCTATCTTGGCTCACTGCAAGCTCTGCCTCCTGGGTTCAAGCCATTCTCCTGCCTCAGCCTCCTGAGTAGCTGGGACTACAGGCGCTCGCCATCACGTCCGGCTAATTTTTTGTATTTTTAGTAGATATGGGGTTTCACCATGTTAGCCAGGATGGTCTCGATCTCCGGACCTCCTCAGCCTCCCAAAGTGCTGGGATTACAGGTGTGAGCCACCGTGCCCGGGCATAGCAAGTTTTTAATAGATTAATATTGTATAACCTTTCCATTTGAGGAACAATCATGATATGACATTTTTTGACAGAGACAGGTAGTAGGTGACTTATTTGTTACTTTAAGGACACTTAAGAGCAATATAGAGTAGACAAAACAACAAAAACTCTCCCAAAATAGATTAAATATTGAGAAATAAACTCAAAAAAGAGTGGAGACTGGCTGCAGTGGCTCACCTGTAATCCTGGCACTTTAGGAGGTCAAGGTGGGAGATCACTTGAGCCCAGGATTTCGAGACTAGCCTGGGCAACATGATGGCAGGAACCTATCTCAGACAAAAAAAAGAAAAGAAAAAGTAGAAGACTGAAGAATGGTAGAATAATTAAGTAATTAAATAATAGTTTAATAATAATAATTAGTTTAATAATTATATAATATTAATTAGTTATATAGTAGTAATAGTTTAATAACAATTAAATAAAGGTTTTGTCAAATTTGAAATTTGAAGTTAAGGCTTAATTTGAGACTTGGACATGGAAATCACTTCCCAGAATTGAGCAGGTGCTAAAGAGTGGTGCCATTGTCAAGGAATGGAAAGAAGCATAACTTGAACTATGACCTACTTGGAGAAGAGTGTGGGTGCATGAGGAAGGAGTCTAGTCAAATGCTCAATGCCTGGGAGGTTCAATGAAAGATAAATGGTGGTTCCAGTGGACAGGGAGAACCTGGAGATTGGTGATCAGGAGTAGGTAATACTCAGAGGTCTAGCCAGGCAGGTGGCTGATAGACATCAAGAAACTCTGGAAACAGGAAACAGGGTCCTAGATCTGAGGCTAGAGTTCAAGGGCAGCACTAAGCCCTTTAAGAAGGCTGACAAAGCAGTCTTAGTGAAACACAAGTACCAAACATGCTCTCAAAACAGAAACCCAGACAAAAAAAGAATACAGAATCTGGAATGAGGGCACACTATGGAACATTTATCAAGGCACAAGCCTAAACACAATTGTCACACCAAGACACAATACCAGCATGGAACTGGCAGCAGAATTGATGAGATGCTTAGTCATTGGAGAACTTCACTGAGAGCTCCTGGAATTAATCAACCAGGAATGGGACTGGTCCCAGCCAGAGTTGGGCTAAATTTCAGGGTATCAAGAGTTTAAATTAGGGCAAAGAGAGGAGAAGAAGCAGGGAGCCAAAAAGGTCAAGATATGTTTCAAAGGAAGGTAGTGAGAGCACTCACAAGGACAACTGGGTGCTCCCTTCAGCATGCCAATGAATATGTGACATATACAAATGTCAGCAAAGATTATAGGTGACTCAGGATGGGAGGAGAGAGGGAGGACAGAGGGTCACCCATAATCTGAAGAGGGAGGACACTTTGAGTCAGTAGGAAATGGGAAGGAGAAAAATAATACTTCAAAGAAAAGCCTAATTGATGCATAGTTAAGCAGCTCCAAAATGGCACATTGATGACTACCAGAGACGGAAAGAAAGAAGAAGAAAAAAAATCAAGGGGAGGACTGTGGAAAAGCAGCCCAGGACACATCCATACACATTGTTTTGATTCTACCTCAGGACCCAGTAGATATTTTGATCCTGTGTAAAATATTTTAAGCAGAATTATACAAACATGATCGATTTTAATTTTCATCAAGAATGTATTTTCTAGAGCTCATTCCATTAAGCCAGTTTGATTCTTTGATCAGTTTTCTATACAGCACAGTTTGTTTTTTTCATTTTTATCTTTAATGTAACTGAAATTACTTTTATTGACATTGATTCTTTCTAACTTAAATATTACTCTGAGACTATGATTATTCGATTGGATTTCTTGAAAACATAATATTTTTCCAATTATGGCTTCCACCATGTGGTTTTTCTCTGGCAGCTCTTCCTTCTAACAAGCTCAATTTCCCCACATCAAATTTGACATATCTAAACTTTGTTAAGAGTTGCTTCTGATATTAGTTTTTAGTCAATAATAAACCTTACCATGTGAAGTTTTAGCTTTTGTTTTTTTTTAAGGCTTATTTCTACCAACTCTAACTTTGGCTAATTTTTCCAATGTGCTTCTCCATAAGTTTTTAATATTTAACAACTTTTATGAGGTGCAATTTCCATGACTGTAAATTTTCTTTGGGGATACGTTGACCAAAAATCTTTACTACAATATCTACATAATGGAGTACTATGCAGAAACAAGCAAAAAGTATAAGAAAGATCTCTGAGATTATTATTGTTAATGAATACATATTGTGATCTATATAGCATGTGTAGTATATAGCTATATGTATATAGAATGTATATAGTATGCTGCCTTTTATATAGGAAAAATGAAAACAAATATATATAAAAACACACACATACACAAATATTTGCTAATTTTGCAGAAACAGACGTATGAAAAGTAAGCCAGAAGCTAATGGCAATAGTTATCTATATAGATAGATGGAAATGGGCCAATAGGAGTGAGAACTTCTGTTGAACATATGTTTCTGTTTTGAACCATATACAAAATGATATAAAATAAAAAGAATATGAAAAAATGAATCCCAAAATTGAATCAAAACAGAAGCAAATGAAGCTAACAAATGACCACTCCAAAAATATTATTCATTTGTATTTAATTCCAGACTAACTCATTAGACAATTAGGAGCAACTCCTCTCAAATGGTCTACAAATAGTGAATTCAATGAACCTAGGTCTGATCGTTTGGTGGGCTCTGTGCTAATTGTTTATCCTCCTGGTGGAAGAGCAGAAGCAGAGCTGCGTGTCCTTCAGTGACCAAACGGCAATTCAGCTCAGGAAATCTGTCCAAACAAACACTATGTTCTTATAATGGGAGCAGGACTAGCCCAAGATTTCCCCAAAACAGAATAAAATGGCAGAGTGGCTGGGTCAGTAGCACTTGCAAAAGAAAAAACCCTGCTTTTCCAATGTTGGAAAAATCTCAGCTTTGATCTTAGAGCAAACAAAAAAACACAGCAACCAAAGGAGCACTGTAAGGAATCTTCATAATCAAGAGAAAAAAAAACTCACCAAGCTATATGTTCAAGTCAAAACAACAACAACAACAAAAAAAAAACAGAACACTAATCTCAGTAGCAAAGACATCATAAGCCGCCCTGTGAGAGGTTAGGGGAAAAGGAATGACAGCAGCTGGAACGGGCTTTCTCAGGCTTTCTGTGTAGGCCAGGCTGTATAACCCTTATAGGATAAAAACACATGCACTTGATCTAGTAAGAGAACAATTATCAGCCGGGCACAGAGGCTCAAGCCTGTAATCCCAGCACTTTGGGAGGCTGAGGTGGGTGTGTCACCTGAGGTTGGGAGTTCCAGACCAGCCTGACCAACATGGAGAAACCCTGTCTCTACTAAAAATACAAAATTAGCTGGGGGTGGTGGCGCATGCCTGTAATCCCAGCTACTCAGGAGGCTGAGGCAGGAGAATCGCTTGAACTCAGGAGGCAGAGGTTGCAGTGAGCCAAGATCATGCCATTGCACTCCAGCCTGGGCAACAAGAGGGAAACTCCATTTAAAAATAAAAAAGAGAGAGAGAGAGAAATTATCTCGTTGGGAAGCAAAAGAACGTTGAAGGAACAAACCAGAAAGACTTAATTGGCCATGGTCCCCAGGGAAGAAATTCCCCATTTCTCACCAAGTGGTACCTCTGAAATTTAACCTTAAGAGTCCAGGTGTGGTGGCTCACGCCTGTAATCCCAGCATTTTGGGAGGCTGAGGCGGGTAGATCACCCTAGGTCTGGAGTTCAAGACCGGCTGACCAATATGGTGAAACCCCATCTCTACTGAAAATACAAAAAATTAGCCAGCCGTTGTGGTGCATGCCTGTAATCCCAGCTACTTGGGAGGCTGAGGTAGGAGAATGGCTTGAACCGGGGAGGTGGAGGTTGCAGTGAGCCAAGATCCCACCATTGCACTCCAGCCTGGGCAAAAACCAAAACTCTGTCTCAAAAAAAAAAAAAAAGAAAAAGAAAAAAGAAAAAAAAGAAATTTAACTGTAAGAAACAGCAAAGAGGAATTTGGCCCGTGGGTTAAATGAGTAGAGGGTGAAGGTTATGTAAAAGGAAAGATAGATTTTTTTTGAAAGATATCAAATTTGCTTCAAAAGTTAGGTTTCAAAAATTCTATATACAGATTCATTTTCTTATATTAGCTTTTATCTCAGCTTCATTTGTAAATAGTGAAAACTTTCGTGTTTTAGGGATTTATTGCAGAACTTTTTACAATTACCAACATGTTCATGCAATGGCCCTCTCTTGAACTTCACTCGTATTGATTTTAAATTCCATAATAAAGCTCCTAAATGTAGAGGATTAACTACAACATTATTTCAATTTTAATAGAACAATTGTGTAAACAGTTCTTAGCTTGCAGTGAAACGTAGATTGCTGCTTTATTCTAAAGTTCTAAACTACAAAATATCTGCACTCTCTCAATCCTTTCTGATGATCTCATCCTTCCTTGCCATTTCTCCCTACAGTCTTTCACATTTACAAACTGATTATATATATATATATATATGTAGTGGCTGGTTGGCTACTCACACTCATGCTTTAAAAGTTAATTTGAAGTCAGGCAGTGTGATGCCTCCAGCTTTGTTCTTTTGGCTTAGGATTGACTTGGCAATGCGGGCTCTTTTTTGGTTCCATATGAACTTTAAAGCAGTTTTTCCAATTCTGTGAAGAAAGTTGTTGGTAGCTTGATGGGGATGGCATTGAATCTATAGGCTACAGTAACCAAAACAGCATGGTACTGGTACCAAAACAGAGATATAGACCAATGGAACAGAACAGACCCCTCAGAAATAATGCCACACATCTACAACTATCTGATCTTTGACAAATCTGACAAAAACAAGCAATGGGGAAAGGATTCCCTATTTAATAAATGGTGCTGGGAAAACTGGCTAGCCATATGTAGAAAGCTGAAACTGGATCCCTTCCTTATATCTTATACAAAAATTAATTCAAGATGGATTAAAGACTTACATTTTAGACCTAAAACCATAAACACCCTAGAAGAAAACCTAGGCAATACCATTTAGGACATAGGCATGGGCAAGGGCTTCATGACTAAAACACCAAAAGCAATGGCAACAAAAGCCAAAATTGACAAATGGGATCTAATTAAACTAAAGAGTTTCTGCACAGCAAAAGAAACTACCATCAGAGTGAACAGGCAACCTACAGAATGGGAGAAAATTTTTACAATCTACCCATCTGACAAAGGGCTAATATCCAGAATTTACAAAGAACTTAAACAAATTTACAAGAAAAAATCAAACAACCCCATCAAAAAGTGGGCAAAGGATATGAACAGACACTTCTCAAAAGAAGACATTTATGCAGCCAACAGACACATGAAAAAATGCTCATCATCACTGGCCATCAGAGAAATGCAAATTAAAAACCACGATGAGATACCATCTCACGCCAGTTAGAATGGCGATCATTAAAAAGTAAGGAAACAACAGGTGCTGGTGAGGATGTGGGGAAACAGGAACACTTTTACACTGTTGGTGGGACTGTAAACTAGTTCAACCACTGTGGAAGACAGTGTGGCGATTCCTCAAGGATCTAGAACTAGAAATACCATTTGACCCAGTCATCCCATTACTGGGTATATACCCAGAGGATTATAAATCATGCTGTTATAAAGACACATGCACACATATGTTTACTGCAGCACTATTCACAATAGCAAAGACTTGGAACCAACCCAAATGTCCATCAACGATAGACTGGATTAAGAAAATGTGGCACATATGCTGGGCATGGTGGCTCACGCCTGTAATCCCAGCACTTTGGGAGGCCGAGGCGGGCAGATCACAAGGTCAGGAGATTGAGACCATCCTGGCTAACACGGTGAAACCCCATCTCTACTAAAAATACAAAAAATTAGCCAGGCATGGTGGCGGGCACCTGTAGTCCCAGCTACTCAGGAGGCTGAGGCAGAAGAATGGTATAAACCTGGGAGGCAGAGCTTGCAGTGAGCCCAGATTGTGCCACTGCACTCCAGCCTGGGTGACAGAGCGAGACTCCATCTCAAAAAAAAAAAAAAAAAGAAAAAGAAAATGTGGCACATATACACCATGGAATACTATGCAGCCATAAAAAAAGATGAGTTCATGTCCTTTGTAGGGACATGGATGAAGCTGGAAACCATCATTCTGAGCAAACTATCACAAGGACAGAAAACCAAACACTGCATGTTCTCACTCGTAGGTGGGAATTGAACAGTGAGAACACTTGGACACAAGATGGGGAACATCACACACCAGGGCCTGTCATGGGGTGGGGGGAGGTGGGAGGGATAGCATTAGGAGATATACCTAATGTAAACGACGAGTCAATGGGTGCAGCACACCAACATGGCACATGTATACATATGTAACAAACCTGCATGTTGTGCACATGTACCCTAGAACTTGAAGTATAATAAAAAAAAAATAAATAAATAAATTTAAAAGAAAAGTTAATTTGAAGGTTCAGATTGAATCTATATGTAACAAATTGCCAGAATGGAAAAATTTCTGGATAGTCTAAAAGTATCTCAGCATCTGCAATTAGCCTGGAGAACATATTTCTTTTTTTTTTTTTTTTTTTTTTTTGAGACGGAGTCTTGCTCTGTCGCCCAGGCTGGGAGTGCAGTGACATAATCTCGGCTCACTGCAAGCTCCGCCTCCTGGGTTCATGCCATTCTCCTGCCTCAGCCTCCCCAGCAGCTGGGACTACAGACGCACGCCGACACGCCCGGCTAATTTTTGTACTTTTAGTAGAGACGGGGTTTCACCATGTTAGCCGGGGTGGTATCAATCTCCTGACCTTGTGATCCACCCGCCTCGGCCTCCCAAAGTGCTGGGATTAAAGGCGTGAGCCACTGCGCCTGGCCAGCCTGGAGAACATATTTCAATGCAGAGTTTATTATATGTAGCAGGATGCTCAATTTTTGTTAAAATAGTTTCTTTAACTTCAGACACTGTAGGAATGGCTATCAAGTTACATATTGGAAAAAGTGACCTTGTGTGCAAATCATTTTACCTTCTATTTCTTCAAGGAAAGAGTTACAACAATTATATTTAATCCTCTGGCAAACAATAAAGTGTGTTAGAAATTTCTGGAACAACAGGGGCTATCGAGCTCAATTATTATATTTTAAATGTAATTAGTATATCACTACAAAAATAACAAGAGCCAAAATATAACAAAAAGTCAGAAAGAGAGAGAGAGAAAGAGATAATTCATTTCTGAAAGATTTCACAGAGAATCAATTTGGTAGACCCAATGAAATATTCTTTATATCCTCACTTCTAAAATTCTTCTTCCACCATCTTTTAAAAGGTGATTAATGACTGTATATAGTTTATAGATTGTCGAGGCGTCTTTTACTCTTCTTCTTTCTTTAGCCTACTGCCTGTCTTATTGATACTGGCTATTCACTAACTTCCACTGAAAAGAATTAAAGTCTGCATCATTGGAGAACAGCCGGAAAGAAGAGCATGATGAATGTGAGCTAGGACCTTTGCCAAGCAGATGCCTCTGCCTCCGTGGAAGTCAAGAGCTCAGTTGGTGTGTGGGTAACTCAGAGACAACAAGGAGGTACAGGAAAGCACAGGAGTAGACACAGAAGAGTTGGTAACTCAGAAATGAGAGAGACAAAGATGCTGTGTGATGGACAGGCATGTAAAGCAGGTCCTTTCGTGTGTAAACCATAGAGGCCATTCATGCGCGATTTGAAGGAAGAGGGCTCAGGAGTTATCACTGTGTAGATCTGGGAGGCATTATGCTAAATGAAATAAGCTGGACACAGAAGGACAAATACTGCATGATCTCACTTATAGGTAGGGTCTAAAATAAAGGCAGAGAGTAGAATGATGGTTACCAGGGCATGGAGTTGGGTGATGTTCTCGAGGGATGCAAAGTTTCAGTTATGCAAGATGAATGAGTTCTGGAGATCTAATGTACAGCATGGTGACTTGAAGTATCACTACTGTGCTGTATACATGAAACTTGCTAAGAGGGTACTGTTTTCACCACATACAAAAACAACGGTAATGATGCGAGGTGACAGATTAGTTAATTATCTCAATTGTGGTGATTATTTCACATTGTATGCCTGTATCAAATCATCAAGCTGTACACCTTAAATATATACAATTTTTTAAGAAGTCATCTCTGAAAAATTAAGCAGTGATGTTCAAACAGTGATGGGAAGACATAGCTGGGGTTGGTACATAAGAAGTCTCACCAAAAAAAAGAAAAACAAAACACACAATTTTAAGAGGTATTTCATATTTTCTCCAAACTTCTAAACATTGGGATTTTGTTTTGATGGTAAATTTAAGGTAACCTGAGTAGGCGGTCTGGACACATTCCCATCATATTTTATTTCACCTCTGTAGCATTTCCCAAAATATAGGACATCTTTGCTCTTTTGTCCCAAATTTTTTAAAATGCAAGCATTTCACCACATGCTCTATGACAATGCCTTTTTGTCCTACGGGTAGACAAATGTGAGTATGAGAAAATTTTGACATAAAACCAATAACGAGCACGAGAATAGGAGAGCCAGCAGTGTTTTTGCGAGTATTTCTTTAAGAAAGGTAACCAGCAACTAATACCTGGAGTGTACATAGTCAGTCTACGCCATTTGATTCTTCTGAATCTTTTTCCACCACTATGGTCTTTACTGCAGATACTACTTTGAGAATGTGTCTGTGCTCTGCACTGAAGGGAGAGCCAGGTCTGTCAGCGAGCCTGTCAACATCGCTCCAGTGTGAAGACTGATCAGCCCTAGCTTTTGTTTCATAAAGAATTACAGTGATGCCTTATATAATCGAAACAACAAACTGCCTTGTTTGAAGGTCTGAAATTCCAGCACGTGGGTGTCACTCTGTCTAACCTCACCTACTTTTCTTTGAGCAGTTTATTTAGGAGAAACCATTCCTCCTGCCTATTAAAATTATCATTTCTTAATGTTTCAGCTGACGTGTTTCCTTTAATATATTTTTGGTGCATCTGTTCTTTCCTCACCTTGACCAAGCGTTGCCTGAGACAGAGGCTGGTGGGTGGTGGAAGTTCTTAGGCAAATGAAGATAGATCAAATGCCCTCTCCAGCTTTGAATTTTAACTAGTAAAAGAATGATGTGAGATATAATAATGCCTCCTGTTTTGTTCCTGCTTACCTGAAAACCAAAATACTTGTAGATGAAGAGGATAAAATGCAATAAGAGGGAATCAATGAACTAGATTGGCATTTAAGAGACCTTGATTCAAGACCTAGCTCAGCCATTAATTAGCCCTGTAGTCGTTGGCTAAGAGCTTGATATCCAAGGCTCTCAATTTCCAATCTCTCTCTCTCCCCCCCACCCCCACTTCTGTCTCTTTTGTTCCATAGATTGCTACTATGTTGTACTAGGATGCTGACACTATGCTAGGTGGTGGAAATATACATACATGCAGGAGGTGGATTTGACAAGTCTTAGAAATTGATCGAACCTGGGGGATGAACACAGGAAGAGTCAAAGGTAACTCTCAGCTTCCATCTTGGGAAATTAGTTGGGTGTAGCAATAATCATAATGGAGAATATAGAAAAAAGTCAAAGGTTTTTCTTGTTTTGTTTTGTTTTGTTTTGTAAAGATGAGGTCTCACTATGTTGCCAGGCTGCTCTGAAACTCCTGGCCTCAAGCGATCCTCCTGATAGGATTACAAGCATGAGCCACTGTGCCTAACCAGAAAACACAGAAGTTTTGAGGAATAATAAAGAAGTAGAAAAATGACATGTTAATTTTAATTCTAAAGTTCCTTTCCTCCAGGGGATGTATCTCTACTTCTCTAACTCCAAAAAGAAAGAAAAATAAAGCTGTAGGAATTGAGGTAAATGTCTTATATTTATACCATTATTAGTGGATTGTTTTCACTGACATCTCATTTCTTCTCCTTTTTCATGCTAGATATCCTCTTTCTTTCCACTTAGGTGATTCTAAGAACATCAGGAGGAGGAAGGGAACAGACCCCTATAGGGTTTGTTTATAGATAAAATGCTCTTTTCTGTATGGACTGTGTATCCAACTTGTTTCTGATTTCTCTTCCTGAGAAGTCCATCCTCCCTGGCCCAAGGGAAAAGCTTTAAGAAAACAAACATGAGGCTGGGCACGGTGGCTCAGGCCTGTAATCCCAGGACTTTGGGAGGCTGAGGAGGGTGGATCACGAGGTCAGGAGATCAAGACCATCTTGGCTAACATGGTGAAACCCCGTCTCTACTAAAAATACAAAAAAATTAGCCAGGTGTGGTGGCGGGCGCCTGTAGTCCCAGCTACTCGGGAGGCTGAGGCAGGAGAATGGTGTGAACCTGGGAGGTGGAGGTTGCAGTGAGCCGAGATTGCGCCACTGCACTCCAGTCTGGGCGACAGAGCGAGACTCCATCTCAAAAAATAAATAAATAAATAAATAAAAATAGCCGGGCTTGGTGGCTCACACCTGTAATCCCAGCACTTTGGGAGGCCGAGGCAGGCGGATCACGAGGTCAGGAGATCAAGACCACAGTGAAACCCCGTCTCTACTAAAAATACAAAAAATTAGCCGGGCACGGTGGTGGGCGCCTGTAGTCCCAGCTACTTGGGAGGCTGAGGCAGGAGAATGGCGTGAACCTGGGAGGCAGAGCTTGCAGTGAGCCGAGATCGCGCCACTGCACTCCAGCGTGGGCAACAGAGCAAGACTCCTTCTCAAAAAAAAAAAAAGAAAAGAAAACAAAAGTGAGAAAGTGAGGAAGAAGGAGGGACCTGCCTGGTCAATCAGACCAGGCATATTTTTCCTGGCAATCAGTGAGATAATCAACAGAATAGACCAATCACTCTCAGCTACCGAGGGTTCTAACTCTTTGTTCTGAGTTACCAAGCGATTTTGTCTGATGCTTTTCTCTCCAGACTGTTATACGGTGGGGGATAGTGTTGGGACATTGAAACAAGTAGAACATGCATTAAATAATTCCCAAGAAACTTAACAAGTCAAAGCTCCTCAGGATGGAAAGTTGGAAAATTGTTACTTTAAATGATTGTTTTTCACTCACTCAACAATAGTGTTTATAATAATGGCCAAGTAGGTGGGCTAAGGCAAGAAGACAAGTAGCCACAATATGTATGTAACAAAAATGTAAGATCCCAAAAAAGAGGGTTCAGAGAAAGTATTATGGTGGTTTAAGAGAGAGAAAGAAAGAGAGGCAGAAGAAATACCCTTTGGGGAAAGGCGAGGATTGTCTTTATGAAGAAGACAGCATTTGACCAGAAACTTGAAATACATTGCCTGGTGAAGACAGGGGCTGGAGAGGCCATGGCAAATTGAGAAAAGAGCATAGTAACAAAAGGTACTAAAGTTGGAAAATGGAAAGCAAAGTTGAGGGTAATACTTTTACAGTATGGCTGAAATATATGATTGACTTGGAACATGCTGGAAAAGGCTGGGATTGTGTTGGAATTCCATGTAATCTGGATGTGTCAGGGGCTCTCACTTTGTTCTGTGGTATTTGTATCTCTTCCTCACTAGTGGGGATCAGAGAAATCAGCCTTATGGCTTTGCAAACTTAAAGGCTTGTCTGCCGATAAATAGTTCCTCCACCTAATGGTTCTCAGGGGAGAACCAGCACCTACCCTTTCCTTATAAGACCTATCTTGTCAGATCCCTGGGAGTTATCAGGAAGCAACTGTGACCTTCTTCCAAATCCAGCAATGCTCATCTTCCCCAAATCAACACACTCGAAGCTCCCACAGAGGTTTAAGCATTAATTTTTTTTTTTTGGTTATACACACAGAAGTGTTCATAAACACATATGCAGAGTTTAAAGCATAGTTATAAAGTAAACACCTGTATAATCATTCCCTATGTAATAGAAAACTGTAGCTCCCAGAATCCCCCATGCACTCTTTTTGTGGCGGCATTGAAGTACACTTCCAAATTTTTTGACACCGTTGCCAATTACAAGGTGGAATCTATACCCCTTTCTCTTGTACCTGAGGTCTGTGACTGCTTGATCAATAGAATATGGTAAAGTGGTGCTTTATGAGTTTCCAGGTCCAGGCCTGAAGCTTCCACTTCCTGCTTGTTGGGCCACTTGATCTTGAACGCAGGCATCATGCTGTGAATAATCCCAGTGAGGCTGGGCACGGTGGCTCATCCTTGTAGTCCCAGCACTTTGGAAGGCCGAGGTGGGTGGATCACCTGCGGTCAGGAGTTCGAGACCAGCCTGGCCGACATGGTGAAACCCCATCTCTACTAAAAATACAAAAAATTAGCCAGGTGTGGTGGCAGGCATCTGTAATACCAGCTACTTGGGAGGCTGAGGCAGGAGAATCACTTGAACCTGGGAGGTGGAGGCTGCAGTGAGCCGAGATCATGCCACTGCACTCCAGCCTGGAAAAGAGCAAAACTCCATCTCAAAAAAAAAAAAAAAAATCCCAGTGAAACAGGAAATTTCCTTTGACGCCCCCGTGGGCCTTGCAACAGGGGTGCCTGGCTTACTCAGCCCACAACTCTCAACCCCTTGCAGGAGGGGGAGCATGCAGGTGAGCAGGTGCAGGAATCAGGACAAGTGGAAACTCTGTGCAGCTCCACATGCAGCATCTAGGGGGGAATTACCCACAATCCCCAAAGCCCCAGAGGGGTGTGTGTTGCAGTGCACTCTTTTAGCTCTGCCATTCGTGGATAGCTTAAGTGTTGAACAGGTCAGACCCTCTACCTTTTCATGAGAGCAGAGAGTCGGTGAGACAGCTTTCCATATCCCAAGCTCTTGTTCAGCATCCAAGAAAAATCAGGTTGCCCAAATGAATTGAAGGGCAGTGAATACAGAGGCTTTTAAGTGGCTCTCAGCTGGAAAGGGGATGGAGCAGGAAGGTATTCTTCCCCGGAAGTCTAGCCATCTCCTGCTGGACTTTTCTCCAAAGTCCCACCATTAAGCTGTCCCTGTGAAGTCATCCTACTTCTCTCTGACCTTCAGCTGCTTCTTCTCTTCTCCCCTTCTCTACTCTCCGCCAGTGGAGCCTGGGGTTTTTATGAGTACAGGATGGGAAGTGGGGTGGGCCAGGGGTGGTTTTGGAAAAGACAACATTCAAGTGGGAAAACAAGATGTTCTCATATTGGGCTGCAGTTTCCAGGCTTGAGAGTAGGGCTTCACCAGGGCCCCTGCCCTTTTCCTGCCTAGAATTTCTCTGCCTCCTGTCCCTATCACCAGGGCAAATAGAAAGGCCACATGTAAGTGTTTCAGCCAAAAGCATAGCTGAGATCCCAGCTACAGTTGTGAATGAAGATGCCTCCGGGCATTCTTGGCCTTCATGGCTTTCCGTTGAGATCCCAGACATTGTGGAGTACAGGCAAGCCGTCCCTACTGTACCCTGCCTGGATTCTCAACTCGGAGTCTGTGAGCTTAAGAAAATGTTTGTTTTTACATGACTAAGTTTTAGGGTGGTTTGTTATGTAATAATAAGAACTTTCCAAATTACTAGGGGAATTATTCAAGATACTTTCAAGTTCCTGGAAAGGTCAGAATAGCACCAACTGATAGCAACCTCTAGAGCTGGGTGGGTATATACTGGCTGAGAAATAGCCCAGCCAATCACACTTTCTTTTCTATTCTCATTATTCTGAAATTTGTGATAATCATTTCTTTGCTGTTTTAAGAAAATAGTCTTACCAACCATAGTGACATCTTTTGACAATAGAGTTTTGTCTTTTTAACTTCATCTAAATGAAATCATATTACATGAATTCCCTTCTGTCTTACTTCTTTTGCTGTACATTAAGTTTGTGAGATCCATCCATGTGAAAGCAGTTCACTTTCTAAAAGATCAGGTAACTTCTCAAAGCAGAATATTGTAGAAGGACAAAGTCCTTGGCCCCTTATAGTGCACAGGATGGAGAAGACATGATGGATTGTGCCTTCCGAAGTTTTGCTATGCCTTCCTTCTTTCTGACTGTGAAAGGAAAATAAATCTTGGGGCCGCAAAATCACTAAGCTAAAGGGAAAAGTCAAGCTGGGAACTGCTTAGGTCAAACCTGCCTCCCATTCTATTCAGTCACCCTTCTGCTAACTGAGATAAATGCATATCTGACTGCTTCCTTTGGAGAGGCTAATCAGAAACTCGAAAGAATGCAACTGGTTGTCTCTCACCTACCTGTAACCTGGAAATCCCCCCCGCCACCTTGAGTTATCCTGCCTTTGCAGACCGAAGCAATGTTCATCTTACATATGTTGATTGACGTCTCACGTCTCCCTAAAACGTATAAAATCAAGCTGTGCTCTGACCGCCTTGGCCGCATGTCATCAGGACCTCCTGAGGCTGTGTCACAGGCGTGCACACTCAACCTTGGCAAAATAAACTTTCTAAATTAACTGAGACCTGTTTTAGATATTTGGGGTTCACATTTTGGTAACCACAAAGGGATACTAAGTGGAGGTGCTCCTGACCTTTGATAAATCTGTGAGTGCTTGGCGCCAACTTGAGCTATCTTTCATTTATTTATTTATTTATTTTGAGATGGAGTCTTGCTGTTGCCCAGTCAGGAGTGCAATGGCGTGAGCTTGGCTCACTGCAACCTCCACCTCCTGGGTTCAAGCAATTCTCTTACCTCAGCCTCCTGAGTGGCTGGGACTACAGGCACGTGCCACCACGCCCAGCTAGTTTTTGTATTTTTAGTAGAGGCAGGGTTTCACTATGTTGGTCAGGCTGGTCTCGAACTCCTGAGCTCGTGATCTGCCCACCTCAGCTTCCCAACGTGCTGGGATTACAGGCGTGAGCCACCGTGCCTGGCCTTTGAGCTATCTCTATGGCTCAAACCAATAGGAAAATTTGCTGAGGCCTGGAAGCACCACCTCCAGAGAATCTCTAATCTCCCAAAATTTGATTGAGATATAAAGTTAATTTTGCCATTCAACTCCTTTTTTTGGACATTACTTGCTTCTAACACAAGGAAGGCAAGTTTTCCTGCTTCCCTGATGATGGAAGGCAGGTAATTCCTTTATTGAGTTTGGGCTTGCTTCCAACAGGAAAGACAAGTTTGAATTTTTTCCTGCTTCTAGGATGGTAGAGAGCAGTCTTCAGCCTGAGACCCATCGCTAGGTAAGTAGATGACTTGGGGTTTGTCTCAGCTAAAGTTAAAATTAACAACGAGCTGGTCTTAATTTCTCCTTATCATTAAAGCACTAAGTAAGTTGTGCTACCATTTATTTTCCTTAATTTTTTTGTTGTTTCTTTCTGTTTTTGTTGTTGTTTTGGTCTTATTTTCCACTGGGTTTGAACAACTCTATCCCACTTGATGAAATCCAAAGGAAAGTTCCAAATTACGGGGAACAAGTCCTCTGAAGTGGCTAAATTCTGCCACCCCACCTCACCCCCAACACACACACACAAAAGGTAGTGTGGTTGGGGGAGGAGAAAAACCGCTAGCTAAAGCTAAAAAAAAAAAAAAAAAAAGGAAAGATTTTTTTTATTTTGACTACTTAAAGGGCTTTATTTATAAAACAAGGCAACTTTTTGCTAGCCAGGCCAAACTGAAAGAGCAATGGCTATCACCCCACGCTGCAGTTTGATAGCTAAGGTTCTGCTTTCTTTGTTTCCACCACCATAGCCTGGGTTTTGTTCCTAAATCAAGCCCTTTCTAGTTTGATACTTTGCAGTTCTGAAATAGCAGCTGTTTGTCCTAGCTGAAATATGGTAAAGAGATTTTAAAGGATTTTTTAAAAACAGCTCAATGGTTAAAAGTCAGCTTAATTAAAAGCTAACATCAAGGTGTGTGTGTGTGTGTGTACACATGCGCGTGCACGTGTGTGTGTTTGTATTTAAAAGGCTTTCATATTTTTGTTTTCTTTCTCTCCTAGGACCTTGTCTTTTTTTTTTGAACAAAAGTTTTTTTTCTTCTCAGTTGACTGAATTCTGCTTTCTTCATTTACTTTTGCTGTCTCTCCTTTCTCTTGCACCCTCTGCTGCATGAGGGACCTAAAATAGTTTATAATAGCCTGGAATTCCTTAAAGAAAATGAGGAAGGCACCAGACTCCTTTTGGGAGAGAAACCTGTTTTTCCTTATGGAACCATAAGAGTGTAAACAGACAAGTTTGTCACAGCTCTTAAACTGCTTGATTTTGTATTGTGTTGCCTGATTTTTTGACTAAAATAGTTATTGCAACAGAGGCTACTCTTGGGTTTTTTTGTTTTGTTTTTGAGATGGAGTTTCACTCTTGTTGCCCAGGCTGGAGTGCAGTGGCACAATCTTGGCTCACTGCAACCTCCGCCTCCCGGGTTCAAGAGATTCTCCTGCCTCAGCCTCCTGAGTAGCTGGGATTACAGGCACCCACAACCACGCCTGGCTAAATTTTTGTACTTTTAGTAGAGATGGGGTTTCATCATGTTGGCCAGGCTGGTCTTCAACTCGTGACCACAGGTGATCCACCCACCTCGGCCTCCCAAATTGCTGGGATTACAGGTGTGAGCCACTGTGCCCGGCCAGAACCACTGGGCCCAGCCTACCCTTGGTTTTTTAAGGAAGAATGTCATTTAGACACTTACAAATGTCTTTGTTAGAAAAAAATTTTTAAGTGCACTGTAAAAGCATCACATGGTCTAGCCTCATAAGAATTCTCCCTTTTTAGAGACCCAAGATTTAGTGTGGGCCATGCCCAGAGCTCAGAGATCCAGTTAAAAGATAAGTAGTCCTTATCTAAATAAAACTGGCCTCCTTGTACAATCCTGTGATAGATTTCTGTAATTTTATGTTTGATTTGGCATCCATCTTTAATCTCCTTCTACACCAGCAGATTATTTATCTCTGTATCTTGAGATGTAAATTTTGCTATCTGATTTCTCATCTAAGAGTTGTTTCCTTCAATATACAGATTTAGGACTATTTAGCCAACAACTGCAAGGGTAATAAAACAGGTTATCAAGAGTTTGCAAATCAAAGATAGGAAAAAAAAAGAGGTCTTAGGGATCTATAAAATGTACTTTTATCAGTATGACTGATACAACTATGTATTTATGTGTTGTGTACACAATGTTTCACTACTGAAAATACATAAAAGAGCTCTAATTAATTGGCCTGAGAAAAATAAAAGCACTTGAATCACATACTTTATCAGGAAAAAAGAAAAGACTAATCAAATGTTTTTTCAAGTTTATGTGACTTAAGTAAAATCTTTAATAAATAAGCTAATTTTAAAAGTATTGGTAAAGTAATATTAGAAATGTCTTAAGAATTGCCAGCATACATTTTTGTTTGCTTTTATTGATCAAGTAACTTCATATTTATCCCTGCCAAATACTATTGAGAGGTGACAACGTGCTAGCAGCCCTCGCTTGCTCTCGGCACCTCCTCGGCCTCGACATCCACTCTGGCCACGCTTGAGGAGCCCTTCAGCCTGCCACTGTACTGTGGGAGCCCCTCTCTGGGCTGGCCAAGGCCAGAGCTGGTCCCTCTGCTTGTGGGGAGGTGTGGAGGGAGAGGTGTGGATGGGAACTGGGGCTGTATCTGGCGCTCACAGGCCAGCGTGAATTCCAGGTGGGCGTGGGCTCAGCGGGCCCCGCACTTGGAGCAGCTGGCCAGTGCCGCCGGCCCCAGGCAGTGAGGGGCTTAGCACCCGGGCCAGCAGCTGTGGAGGGTGCACTGGGTCCTCCAGCAGTGCCAGCCTGCCAGCACCGTGCTTGAATTCTCACTGGGCCTCAGCTGCCTCCCCACGGGGCAGGGCTCAGGACCTGTAGCCTGCCATGCTTGAGCCCCCCGCCACACCCCATGGGCTCCTGCGCAGCCCGAGCCTCCCCGACGGGCGCAGCCCCCTGCTCCGTGGCGCCCAGTCCCATCAACCACCCAAGGGCTGAGGAGTGCGGGCACATGGCGTGGGACTGGCGGGCAGCTTCGCCCGCGACCCTGGCGTGGGATCCACTAGGCAAAGCCAGCTGGGCTCCTGAGTTGCGTGGGGACTTGGAGAACTTTCATGTCTACCTGGAGGATTGTAAATGCACCAATCAGCACTCTGTGTCTAGCTCGGGGTTTGTGGATGCACCAGTCAGCACTCTGTACCTAGCTAATCTGGTGGGGACTTGGAGAACTTTTATGTCTAGCTCTGGTATGTAAACACACCAATCAGCACCCTGTCAAAATGGACCAATCAGCTCTCTGTAAAATGGACCAATCAGCTCTCTGTAAAATGGACCAATCAGCAGGATGTGGGTGGGGCCAGATAAAGGAATAAAAGCAGGCTGCCAGAACCAGCAGCGGCAACTTGCTTGGGTCCTCTTCCACGCTGTGGAAGCTTTGTTCTTTCACTCTCTGCAATAAATCTTGCTGCTGCTCACTCTTTGGGTCCACACTGCCTTTATGAGCTGTAACACTCACCGCAAAGGTCTGCAGCTTCACTCCTGAGGCCAGTGAGACCATGAACCCACCAGGAGGAATGAACAACTCCAGATGGGAGGAACAAACAACTGCCGACATGCCGCCTTAAATGCTGTAACACTCACCACGGAAGTCTGCAGCTTCACTCCTGAAGCCAGCAAGACCATGAACCCACCAGAAGGAAGAAACGCTGAACACATCCAAACATCAGAAGGAAGAAACTCAAGACACACTATCTTTAAGAACTGTAACACTCACCGCAAGGGTACGCAGCCTCATTCTTGAAGTCAGTGAGACCAAGAACACACCAATTCTGGACACACTATAACATGTCAAAATTTGGCATAAGGGTTACAAAACTATAAACCCAGCCCAAAACAGAATGATCTTCATTTTATGTAATGTTTTAATAAATAAGACATTGATATTGGTTTAATAAAAATAGCTACATCTTGAATTTAGTAAGGCTACCGTAACTTCTAATCTTGTGGCTTTAGGCAGTCTAGTCCACATGCAGGAAGGAAGTTTGTTTTGAAAAAGGACTGTTAACACTTGTTTCAAAGCTAACCTATAAACAAAGTTCCTCCAAAAGTTAGTTTGGCCTATGTCTGGGAATGAACAAGGAGCTGGAAGGTTAGAAGCAAGATAGAATCAGTTAGGTCAGATCTGTTTCATGGTCTCAGTTATAATTTTGCAATGGTGGTTTCATAACTTTATGACATTCAGTTTTCATAAATAATCTCAGTAAGTGATTAAAATAATTAGGTAAGTGTAATGGAATAAATACTTGTAGACAAACTTGTCATAATTTAGAATCTAAAGTTATATTAAATTACATAGCAGATATTTCATTATTCGGGTATTTTCCAATAAAAATATATTGTTGGAAAACATTCTTTAAAAAAATGTGTTCTTTTTAAAAAGGTGAATAATTTTTGTCTAATTCAAAGTTTATTTAAAGATTATGTATAAAACAAGGTAAAAAGAACCAGGAAGTAAGAGAGATATAAATAAAGTTATAGAAATAAAGAGGTGGCCGGGCATAGTGGCTCATGCCTGTAATCGCAGCACTTTGGGAGGCCTAGGCGGGCAGACCACAAGGTCAGGAGACTGAGACCATCCTGGCTAACACAGTGAAATGCCATCTCTACTAAAAATACAAAAAATTAGCCAAGTGTGGTGGTAGGTACCTGTAGTCCTAGCTACTTGGGAGCCTGAGGCAAGAGAATGGCATGAACCTGGGAAGTGGAGCTTGCAGTGAGCCAAGCTCGCACCACTGCACTCCAGCCTGGGTGACAGAGTAAGATTCCATCTCCAAAAAAAAAAAAAAAGAGGTTTTTTTAAATAAGAAAGCTTAAAGAGAAATAATTTTATATGAGAAAGAACCTTGTATGGTAAATTTTGTCCTAGAATAAAATGACGGTTGTTTAAGAAAGAGGAATGTTCAGGACAGACGAGAAAGTCCAGGCATGTCATGAATGATCTGTGTAAGTCACAATAATAGGATTAAAAAAAAACTTTTATGTGATAAAGTTGTCTATAATTAAAAAGAAATGATAATGGTCTATCTAGAGATTGGGCTTGATGTAAAAAAAATTTATACACTAAATAATTGGTTAGAACAATGAAATTTTGTTAAGCAATTGATTTAATAAATTATAAGAGATTTTCATTTTTTTAACCTGAAGTTCAACTTTTATAGCATCTCACCATTGTTTGTTTTCTCTCTCCTTTTAAAGAGTGCTAAATGGTTATGCTCTCCTTCAACTCATTGTCAGCTCATATAAGTTTTTTTCCATGAGCTCTGTTTGTTGGGGCCTGATGTTAACAATGTTTTCTTAAAGGTCTAAAGGAACTATTTTCTTCCATCATAATATTCTGTGGATTGAAGAAGGTCTTTTCTTTTGCCTTTTGGTAACTGGCCTAACAGATTTTACATTTTATCAAAACAATTCCTATACCATTAAGTTTTGGTTTGCTTAGAAAAAAACTTAGATTAAAAAAATTTTTTTAATTAAGGTTATTACATCCATGTATCTTTTGGTATGTGCTTTTAAAGTCCTTGTGACATTGAGTTACTGGGCTTTCATTCCTGGGTCTAAAACAGACACCAATTCCTGCTAAATCTTAAACACTAACAGCAATTAAAGCCTCATCCTCAGGTCTGGTAGAAGATGCCAATCAAAATAAACTGCATTCCTAAGACACAGGGCCAGAAATTAAAGCTATTCAACTCTTCATGGCCCAGGGACTATCATGGAAGAGGTGGGCATGTGAGATTCTTATGGCTGATTTTGAGAGATAAAATAAGTTCAGTTTCTCTATAAATTAATCATTAATGTCAAAGGCACACTGATGCAAGACCAGCATATGGGCCACTGTGTCTGACTGACAAGGTTTTCTTGAAGCATTAACCAACTTCTTAATAAAGGTTATAAAGATTATAAAAGGCTTATGGAAGTTATATCTTGTGGTCAAGATTAAAATTTTATAGATTATTTATAAAATTTTGAAAAATAAATTTCATTGGCTTCATGCTGTTTGGAAAATTAAGTCTCTCTGAAAGAATAAAGGTTTTCTCCTTTTTTTGAAATCCTTGAGTTATCACTTTTGTATAAATGAATGACTTATTTTACAATGACCTGTGATTCTGTTTTGTGATATCAAATATTTTAAACCCTTGATATTTAACAAACTTTCCAAAATCAAATTATAAATTATATTTTTTTCTGACCTAAGTAATCCTTTAAGATATTAGGTTCCCTAAAGTCCAAAAAGGACATAATTTGGCTTATTTGGCATAAAAATTACAGGAAGCATTGTCAAATATGAAATGGTATTTGGTTTTCTTTGGGCTGTATTTGTATAAATATGCTATTGGTATGTGTTCCAAAATCATGGGAAACTCCTATAATTCTGATATGACCTAGTGTACATTATCAGTAAAAATTACAATTGTTATGTTAAATTATTGTGTGCCACAGAGGTAACAAATTTCCTTGTCAATTGTGTCTTTGACTATGGCTGCCCTAAAACCTTTTGTCATCCACAGAAAATTGCTGCTTTGTTTTGATCCTCCTTAGAAGGTGGTTTTATAATCAGCTATAAAACTCTAACAGGCTCTCTTGAATGCAGGTTTCCAATAACTTTGGAGATTGTGGTATCAGAATAGAGGAAAAAACATTCAGGACTCATGGAGAGCTGAAATGTTCATGAATATCAAGCAGAACAGGAATTAACTGCATGGACTGAACTAACAGAAGATGGAATTAATCTCTTTGACTTTTTGCTTAAAACATTGCTGATCCTTTGTTTTGTTTTTCAGAGTCAAGGCAACTTTTCTTTGAGCTATTGACAGCTTTTAACAATTTAGTATACTCCTATGAACAAAAATTGGAGCATATTTGTTTCTCTCTACCTGATTTCTCCAGAATTTGGAAAATATTTTTGAGTATTCTTAACTTATGACAATACAGTTATTTGCATAAGTGCAATAAGAATCTGTTTTCATTTGTAACAGGACACAATTGGAGAAACTGGTTATTTTACCAAGGCTTTGACTGGAATGGCATGCTTTCCTTTAAGGAGTCAAACTTGACTTATGGAACCAATAAAAGCCCCTTGGAAAAACTGGCCTCATACCTTGTCTACACAGTCACTGCACAGGGTTCATGACCTGTGGTAAGCAAAGAATGCAACTTTCTGACAGGGCTTGGAGCCCCCAAGTTTATCTTGGGACCTCAAGAGGAGAGGAATTCACCCAACTCATAGGTGTTTGATGGTACAAATCCATGGCTGGGCTCAGCTTTAAAAAAGTCTTATCTGAGGTTCCTTCTATGAAACAAAGTTCCATTAAAGCCAATTCTAAAAGCCTATGTGAAAATAATTATTCTTGCTGTACTTTATACAAATAATATGGCCAAGTATAACAAAGCAAATCAGTTCTGTCATGATTTGTCTTTAGTAAAAATGGGAAACTGCAGAGAGAAAAATTGTGTTTCAAAAACTATAGTACACCAGTTGTTAGATTCTAGTTTTGCCTAATGTTTTTTAATTTTTATTATTTTATACAGTTTGGACCAAATTCTAATTTTTTCCAGTCTACAAGTCTCCAAAATAATGTTTTAAATTTTTTTCTTTCCTTTTCCTTTTTCTCCAATTTTTTACCTAAACTGAAATCACTGAAAACTAAGCTGTGCTTTCTTAAAGCCCTGCAAACTGAAGCTAAACAACTTACACTTCAGCAGAAAATAACAGCATTTACATACATAAGCCACTTTCATACCTGCCTACTGATATAACGGACTTCAGAGTAATGTGGCCTATATCAATTTTCCAGGATTGTTCTTTTGTTTGTTGTTGTTTTTCTCCCTTCCTTCCAGTATTTTCTCTTCACAGGACATGAGACTTCACAACCTGCTAAAAATGAGCTTTCTAATAACTCAGAACCTACCCATCTAGGACTAAACCAACTTAGTCATAAGAGAGAAGATGAAACCTGAGACCAGAGACTCATTTTCTTCTAAAATGTTTTCTCCAAAAGACTTTTTAAAAGAAAAGGGGGGAAATGTGAAAGGCAAATAAATCTTTGGGCCCCCAAATCAATAAGCTAAAGGCAAAAGTCAAGCTGGGAACTGCTGAGGGCAAACCTGCCTCCCATTTTATTCAAAGTCACCCCTCTGCTTACTGAGATAAATGCATATCTGATCCCTCCTTTGGAAAGGCTAATCAGAAACTCAAAAGAATACAGCCATTGGTCTCTCACATACCTATAACGTGGAAACCCCCTCCCCATTTTGAGTAGTCATGCTTTTCCGGACCAAACCAATGTTCATCATATATGCATTGATTGATGTCTCATGTCTCCTTAAAATGTATGAAACCAAGTTGTGCTCTGACTACCTTGGGCACTTGCCTTCAGGACCTCATGAGGCTGTTTCATGGGTGTGTGTCCTCAACCTTGGCAAAATAAACTTTCTAAATTAACTGAGACCTGTCTTAGATATCTGAGCTTCACATGACCAACCTTCATTCATTCTACATATATTTATGGAGCACTCAATTTATTCCAGGCTCTATTCTAGGCTTTAGGAAGAGGCAGTGAATAATGTAAAGTTATTTGTCCTTGTGGAGCTTACATTTTAATAGAGGGAGACAGACAATAATCAAACTGATTTATGAAGACGTGGAGGAGGAGAGGAGGAGAGGAGGGGGATGAAAGAGAAGGAGAAGAGGAGGAGGATGAGAGAAGGAGGAGAAGAGGAGGAAGTGTAGAAGGAAGAGGAGGAGAAGAATACTTTACAGTGTGGTTGAAACATATGGATTCCATAGATTATATTGATTCCATACAATTCTTAGAATCCCATGAAAAATGAAGAGGGAGAGAAGGAGAAGGCAGATAGGAAGAAAGGGGAGGAAAAGGAAAGAAAAGAAACATCACAATAAAAGCTTATACTTACAGAGAGTGATAGAGAAGGAGGTGTTCCTCTCATTCCCAACTGTGGTTTATCTTTTAAATCCCTCTCACAATCATCCCATAATCCCTTTTCAATCTTATTCTCAACATCTGGAATCTCAATCCCCTTCACTCTTAAAACTCCACCCCTTTCCCTGTAGGGAAACAGCTGCATCTTGTATTTGTCATGGAAACCTCAATCTTCAATCAAATAGAGTAACGCAGCCCTTCCTTTGCTTAGGAGTTTCAGGCTGTCAACTGGGATAGGTGGGTTCTGGTCTCTTGAGGTAAGGAAGAAGCTGAATCAGCAAAGGCTACTGCTGTCATCCTCCCAGGTTACCTAAAGGCAAACAAATCTCACTAGAGCAAACATTAATTTTCTTTTCCAAACAACACAATTTAATCTCCTATGGGGAAGTCATACTTCTCTTTGCAACATGGCTTTGATTGCACTGCTTGTGAAATAGCAACCTGGGACTCATTATGATAACAAGCATGTGACTACTTCCTGTGGCTGCTTGAATGTGAGGGCCACAACCTTAGTGGATAATGGCTCTCTCTGGTTGAAAAAATCCTCACATCTTTCCCGATAGCAGTAGGGAATAAGATCTCAATTCATCTCCCCACAACCTCAAGTGAGAAATTTGGACATAATTCCATATACAGAAGACATAAAAGACTTGTTTTTAAAACTCAGAGGAGAGGAATTATCATAGCTTAGCTTTAGGATGAATATTGGCATAATGATAGGATAGACCAAAATAATAATAATAATAAAGGAGGTAGGAGAACTAGTAAGAAAATGACGTCAATTTTCCAGATGAGAAGCAATGAGCACTGAGATCAAGTCATAGGAATAGACAGGAAAAGTCAGAGATAGACTCAAGGCACAATGCACAGGAGAAGCCACAGAGCTGTGCAACTAATTAAATACTAAGAGCAGTTGAGAGATGTCAACATTTCCAGCTTCGTGACCATGTGAATTGTTGTCCTGGTAGAAGAAAGAAGAGAAAAGAAAAGGGAAGAGAAGAAAAAAGAAAAGAAGGAGAGAGAGAGAGAGAGAGAGAGAGAGGGAGGGAGAGAGGGAGAGGGAAAATCAGGGTGGATGTGGGGTGGGAGAAGAAAGGGTCTATTGTGAACATGTGAAGTTTTAGATGTTCACAGACATCCTATACTGTGTCAAGGTTTCTCAATCCTTGAGACAATGAAGATTTCTCAGAAGCAGTTTGGGAAGTTACAGATGTGGACCTTGCAGTTTGATAGATGTTGGTTTGAATCCTGCCATCACTCCTTGCTAAGGGTGTGACCCTTGGCAAGGCACTGTCTGCTCAGTGTCTTCATCTGTAAGATGAAATTAATAGTGCCTATCTCATAGAAGGATTAAATGAGAAAACTCAAGTAGGCCACTTTGAACATTTCCTGGCATAGAGAACAATATGTAAAAGTTATAAATTGTTCGTCTTTGATCATTGCTTTATTCAACCCTTCTTAAGATAAAGACCTGTTAAAAATATTCTAAATTATTTTTACATAACACATGATCACTTCCTCTTTGTTTGCCTTCACACTTCATTCAAGGTTGGTGGTCAATGACAGTTTGCAAACTGTCCCAGGCAGTCTTTCCTATGGTAATGAGACCACCAATAGAGTGTTTAGCAAAAGTGTTTGCCTAGAGAGATCAAGAGGAGTTTGTGTAGTTTGCACTTTGTAATTATAATGAGAATTACGTCAATTCATCACACTTTTAAACCCAAAGTCTTGCCCAAAATGACTGCAGTTGAACATGTGTTTATCATAGTGTTACTCTAAAAAGAAGGTACCTTATGTAAGCAAGAAGGAGTCCCCTCGCTCGTAGGTGTAAGGGGGCAAATCAATGTGCTGTGGAGGAGGGGTGTGTGAGCAAACAAGGTGTATCAGAATCGCTAGAACATATCCAAAGCTTGTAAATGAATGTAATACCTGGATGTTTACTCATATTAGAATCAAAATGTCCATCTCAGAACATGCCAGTAGCTTAAGTTTGAATGCCCATTAGTTCCTTAAAATTAAATGCAGACCAGGCAATTATCATATGATTTATAAATACTATATTTTAAGAACATTTATTTATCCAACATGTATTGAGTGCAGACCCTATTGAAGAAAGGTAGCAGACCTAGAAGAATCTGACAGGTCTTCTCCTTGAAATTTGGCTCTCATATCTTCTAGTTAGACACCTATGCCTCCCTGAGTCTAATTCTCCCCTTTAAAATGGAGATAACGAATCCGCCTTGCAAAGATGTTGCAAGCATTAAATACTGTAATGTGTTTAAAATGTCTAGAACCATGCTTACATTAAAAAAGCAGAATTTATTCAATTAACATTATTAATGTAATGGCTGATCATTAAATAAATGTTCAATAAATAGAAATTACTGCTACCCTTATTATACATGCTAAGTACTGTAGTATGCAAGAGACAAATACAGTGCCCACAAGGGACAAATGTCCCTGTCCACCAGTGGCTCCCATTCTTGTGGAGAAATGCATAATGTCCTGTAAGGTTGGTCCACAGTTTTGCAAATTAAGAAATTCAGGTAAAGTATATTTCACAGATTTTGCTCTAAAATATATAAACTTCCTGAGACTGAGCTTGTCCTACAATCCACAATTAATGAGATGCAATTCTATCTGAGCGATTTGTAGGTATCAGATTGGAAATAGTTTCAACCTTTGACAAATACCACCAATAAAGTACTTGTTAGCTAAGACTCTGTTGACAGATCACATTTGCCTGTGGCTTGGACCAGGAGAGATTCTGCTTATATTATGGTGTTTACTGATAGGTCGTGATAACCTGATCTCAGTTCCAAAAGAAACCTGTCTAACTTTTAGCCATTCTAGTTTTCCTTTTTACAAATTTGACCCTGTAGTACAGTAAATGTAACTTTATAAATCCTATATACAAAACAGCTATAAAAGTTCTGAAGCAGTGCTTATAATTGTTTTGTTATATATTACAAGCCCAACATTTAATTAGATGTACAAAAGCACCACATAAATATTAATATTTATCTTTATCATTAAAATTCTCTTTAATAGACAAAAGGAAAATATTCACAACAATCTATATCATATTTCCCATTCTCACTGTATATAAGGAAGTCAAGGTGCAATTCACTGTTATTTTTAATGTCACATTATCTTCATGCCTTGTCATTCTTTGTTAACATGTGAAGATAACTCCAGTAACATAGGCTGAACCTATTTCTGAAGAGTGTATCTTACAAGTAACCAATAAGCAATGTAATACACACAATGACTATATGCTCCATCTCAGAAGAACTGGGAAGTGTTTTGCCATCATCAAGTGCCTATGTTAAGGCAATTAGAAGCCTTAATTCTAGCAGTGCACTTAATTCTCTTTATATATTAACGGCTAAGGCACTTCAGGTTAAAAAAGATGAATGATACTTGATTATCTAAGGGCCCTTATACAGTTGAGGAAGGAAACAGACTGACCTACTGGTCATTGTAATAGAAGATTGACTGTGTGCCCTCTATCCACGTAGATGACTGTCGACTTAAAATGAATCTTACGGGTCCCTTCATGACACCTTTTGTAACTCTTATTGGTTCTGTGCACTTAAAGGAACAAAGCTTTCTACCAATTTCTACACATTTTAGAAATGAAGATTCACTTCGATTTTAAGTGATTCAATCGAAGTACCTATTCTCTTTTCAGATTTTTTTTTTTTTGAGACAAAGTCTCACTCTGTTGCCCAGGCTGGAGTGCTATGGTGCTATCTCAGCTCACTGCAAGCTCTGCCTCTCGGGTTCATGCCATTCTCCTGCCTCAGCCTCCCAAGCAGCTGGGACTATTTTTGTATTTTTAGTAGAGATGGGGTTTCACTGTGTTAGCCAGGATGGTCTCCATTTCCTGACCTCGTGATCTGCCCGCCTTGGCCTCCCAAAGTGTGGGATTACAGGCATGAGCCACCTTGCCTGGCCTCTCTTTTCAGATGTTCTTATGCTTATCTGTGGCATCATATTGTCAAGTATTCCACCATTCAACCTACTTAATGTAAGAAAGCCATCAAAAATAATAAAATTATAGCTACCTGGAATTAACACTAAATTTTCTGAAAAAGTCTGAAGAAGCTTTATGGCATCAGTAGATTTAATGCTATGCCTTCTGTTAGGATGATTTGAATAGCTGAGGGAAATGTGTAGGAAACTTTGTTATATTCCTGTTTCAGGCATGGATTTGCTTTGTAATGTTGGACGCTTTGTAAAGCTAGGAAAGAGAGTGGCTCTTCAGCTGAAATTCTGCAATTCTAGGATTCTCAATAGAAAAAATATAAATAAGACCCCTTCCTTCAACTCCAAGGCTCTCTTCCATTACTATGAGAAAGTCATCCCCCCTAGCAGGTGAAGTGACAAACCCCTGTGCCTAGAACAATTGACTTCTTCCTGATGATTTTCCTGAAGTGCTTCTCAAGTGTGAAAAAAAAAAAAAGGAAAATTAGCTTCTGGCTATTGCTAGCTGGATGCTGTCCAGAAATAATTGCCTAATTGTATCTCTCAGAATCCAAAACAAACGATGCCAGAAAACTGGCAGCAGAAGTAGTAGATATGAAACAGTCTGTCACTAAACTTTATTTAAACGCCTAGGCATCAAGAAATACTGAGAGGTGACAGTGTGCTGGCAGCCCTGGCAGCCCTCACTCGCTCTCGGTGCCTCCTCGGCCTCGGCACCCATTCTGGTCGCACTTGAGGAGCCCTTCAGCCCGCCACTTCACCATGGGAGCCCTTCTCTGGGCTGGCCGAGGCCGCAGCTGGCTCCCTTGGCTTGTGGGGAGGTGTGGAGGAAGAGGCACGGGTGGGAACCGGGGCTGCGCGGGCGCTTGCGGGCCAGCTAGCCATGTCCGGGTGGGCGTGGGCTTGGTGGGCCCCACACTCAGAGCAGCAGGCCAGCCCTGCCGGACTGGGTAGTGAGGGGCTTAGCACCCAGGCCAGCAGCTGCAGACGGTGTGCTGGGTCCCCCAGCAGTGCTGGCCCACCGGCGCTGCGCTCAATTTCTCACTGGGCCTTAGCTGCCTCCCCATGGGGCAGGGCTCGGGACCTGCAGCCCGCCATGACGGAGTCGCGCACCAGTCCCATCGACCATGGAAGGGCTGAGGAGTGCGGGCCCATGGCGCAGGACTGGCAGCCAGTTCCACCTGCAGCCCCAGTGTGAGATCCACTGGGTGAAGCCAGCTGGGCTCCTGAGTCTAGTGGGGACTTTGAGAATCTTTATGTCTAGCTAAGGGATTGTAAATGCACCAATCAGCACTCTGTGTCTAGCTCAAGGTTTGTAAATGCACCAATCAGCGCTCTGTGTCTAGCTAATCTGGTGGGGACTTGGAGAATCTTTATGCCTAGCTAACGGATTGTGAATGCACCAATCGGCACTCTGTATCTAGCTCAAGGTTTGTAAATGCACCAGTCAGCACTCTGTGTCTAGCTCAAGGTTTGTAAATACACCAATCGACACCGCATCTAGCTAATCTAGTGGGGAGGTGGAGAACTTTTGTGTCTAGCTCAGGGACTGTAAACGCACCAATCAGCACCCTGTCAAAATGGACCGATCAGCACCCTGTCAAAACAAACCAATCGGCTCTCTGTAAAATGGACGAACCAGCAGGATGTGGGTGGGGCCAGATAAGAGAATAAAAGCAGGCTGCCTGAGCTAGCAGTGGCAACCAACTGGGGTCCCCTTCCCCACTGTGGAAGCTTTGTTCTTTCGCTCTTTGCAATAAATGTTGCTGCTGCTCACTCTTTGGGTCCACAATGCCTTTATGAGCTGTAACACTCACCGTGAAGGTCTGCGGCTTCACTCCTGAAGCCAGCAAGGCCATGAACCCACCAGAAAGAAGAAACTCCGAACACATCTGAACATCAGAAGGAACAAACTTCACGCCACCTTTAAGAACCGTAACACTTGGAGGGAGGAGCCAAGATGGCCAAATAGGAACGGCTCCAGTCCACAGCTCCCAGTGTGAGCGACGCAGAAGATGGGTGATTTCTGCATTTCCAACTGAGGTACCAGGTTCATCTCACTGGGGAGTGCCATACAGTAGGTGCAGGAGAGTGGGTGCAGCGCACCATGCGCGAGCTGAATCAGGGCGAGGCATCGCCTTACCCGGGAAGCGCAAGGGGTCAGGGAATTCCCTTTCCTAGTCAAAGAAAGGGGTGACAGACAGACGGCACCTGGAAAATCAGGTCACACCTACCCGAATACGGCGCTTTTCCAACGGGCTTAAAAAACGGCACACCAGGAGATTATATCCCACTCATGGCTCAGAGGGTCCTACGCCCATGGAGTCTCGCTCTTTGCTAGCACAGCAGTCCGAGATCAAACTCCAAGGTGGCAGCAAGGCTGGCAGAGGGGTGCCCGCCATTGCCGAGTTAGTTGTTTGATCAGGTAAACAAAGCGGCTGGGAAGCTCGAACTGGGTGGAGCCCACCACAGCTCAAGGAGGCCTGCCTGCCTCTGTAGGCTCCACCTCTGGGGGCAGGGCACAGACAAACAAAAAGACAACAGTAACCTCTGCAGACTTAAATGTCCCTCACTGACAGCTTTGAAGAGAGTAGTTGTTCTCCCAGCACGCAGCTTGAGATCTGAGAACGGGCAGACTGCCTCCTCAAGTGGGTCTCTGACCCTCCGAGTAGCCTAACTGGGAGGCACCCCCCAGTAGGAACGGACTCACACATCACATGGCCGGGTACTCCTCTGAGACAAAATTTCCAGAGGAACGATCAGGCAGCAGCATTTGCGGTTCACCAATATATGATGTTCTGCAGCCACCGCTGCTGATACTCAGGCAAACAGGGTCTTAAGTGGACCTCTAGCAAACTCCAACAGACCTGCAGCTGAAGGTCCTGGCTGTTAGAAGGAAAACTAACAAAAAGAAAGGACATCCACAACAAAAACCCATATGTATGTCACCATCAGCAAAGACCAAAGGTAGATAAAACCACAAAGACGGGGAAAAAACAGAGCAGAAAAACTGGAAACTCTAAAAAGCAGAGCGCCTCTCCTCCTCCAAAGGAACGCAGCTCCTCATCAGCAACGGAACAAAGCTGGATGGACAATGACTTTGACAAGTTGAGAGAAGAAGGCTTCAGATGATCAAACTACTCTGAGCTACAGGAGGAAATTCGAACCAATGGCAAAGAAGTTAAAAGCTTCGAAAAAAAATTAGATGAATGGATAACTAGAATAATCAATGCAGAGAAGTCCTTAAAGGACCTGATGGAACTGAAAACCAAGGCACGAGAGCTACGTGACAAATGCAGAAGCCTCAGCGGCTGATGCGATCAACTGGAAGAAAGGGTATCAGCGATGGAAGATGAAATGAAGCGAGAAGAGAAGTTTAGAGAAAAAAGAATAAAAAGAAATGAACAAAGCCTCCAAGAAATATGGGACTATGTGAAAAGACCAAATCTATGTCCGATTGGTGTACCTAAAAGTGACAGAGAGAATGGAACCAAGTTGGAAAACACTCTGCAGGATATTATCCAGGAGAACGTCCCCAGTCTAGCAAGGCAGGCCAACATTCACATTCAGGAAATATAGAGAGCACCACAAAGATACTCCTCGAGAAGAGCAACTCCAAGACACATAATTGTCAGCTTCACCAAAGTTGAAATGAAGGAAAAAATGTTAAGGGCAGCCAGAGAGAAATGTCGGGTTACCCACAAAGGGAAGCCCATCAGACTAACAGCTGATCTCTCAGCAGAAACTCTACAAGCCAGAAGAGAGAGGGGACCAATATTCAACATTCTTAAAGAAAAGAATTTTCAACGCAGAATTTCATATCCAGCCAAACTAAGCTTCATAAGTGAAGGAGAAATAAAATACTTTACAGACAAGCAAATGCTGAGAGATTTTGTCATCACCAGGCCTGCCCTACAAGAGCTCCTGAAGGAAGCACTAAACATGGAAAGGAACAACCGGTACCAGCCACTGCAAAAACATGCCAAATTGTAAAGACCATCAAGGCTAGGAAGAAACTTCATCAACTAACGAGCAAAATAACCAGCTAACATCATAATGACAGGATCAAATTCACACATAACAATATTAACTTTAAATGTAAATGGGCTAAATGCTCCAATTAAAAGACACAGACTGACAAATTGGATAAAGAGCCAAGACCCATCAGTGTGCTGTATTCAGGAAACCCATCTCACGTGCAGAGACACACATAGGCTCAAAATAAAGGGATGGAGGAAGATCTACCAAGCAAACGGAAAGCAGAAAAAGGCAGGGGTTGCAATCCTAGTCTCTGATAAAGCAGACTTGAAACCAACAAAGATCAAAAGAGACAAAGAAGGCCATTACATAATGGTAAAGGGATCAATTCAACAAGAAGAGCTAACTATACTAAATATATATGCACCCAATACAGGAGCACCCAGATTCATAAAGAAAGTCCTTAGTGACCTACAAAGAGACTTAGTTAGACTCCCACACAATAATAATGGAAGACTTGAACACCCCACTGTCAACATTAGACAGATTCAACGAGACTGAAAGTTATCAAGGATACCCAGGAATTGAACTCAGCTCTGCACCAAGTAGACCTAATAGACATCTACAGAACTCTCCACCCCAAATCAACAGAATATACATTCTTTTCAGCACCACACCACACCTATTCCAAAATTGACCACATACTTGGAAGTAAAGCTCTCCTCAGCAAATGTAAAAGAATAGAAATTATAACAAACTGTCTCTCAGACCACAGTGCAATCAAACTAGAACTCAGGATTAAGGAACTCACTCAAAACCACTCAACTACATGGAAACTGAACAACCTGCTCCTGAATGACTACTGGGTACATAATGAAATGAAGGCAGAAATAAAGATGTTCTTTGAAACCAATGAGAACAAAGACACAACATACCAGAATCTCTGGGACATATTCAAAGCCGTGTGTAGAGGGAAATTTATAGCACTAAATGCCCACAAGAGAAAGCAGGAAAGATCTAAAATTCACACCCTAACATCACAATTAAAAGAACTAGAAAAGCAAGACCAAACACATTCAAAAGCTAGCAGAAGGCAAGAAATAACTAAGATCAGAGCAGAACTGAAGGAGATGGAGACAAAAAACCCTTCAAAAAATTAATGAATCCAGGAGCTGGTTTTTAAAAAATATCAACAAAATTGATAGACCACTAGCAAGACTAATAAAGAAGAAAAAAGAGAAGAATCAAATAGATGCAATAAAAAATGATAAAGGGGATATCACCACCGATCCCACAGAAATACAAACTACCATCAGAGAATACTACAAACACCTCTACGCAAATAAACTAGAAAATCTAGAAGAAATGGATAAATTCCTCAACAGATACATCCTCCCAAGACTAAACCAGGAAGAAGTTGAATCTCTGAATAGACCAATAACAGGATCTGAAATTGAGGCAATAATTAATAGCTTACCAACCAAAAAAAGTCCAGGACCAGATGGATTCACAGCCGAATTCTACCAGAGGTACAAAGAGGAGCTGGTACCATTCCTTCTGAAACTATTCCAATCAATAGAAAAAGAGGGAATCCTCCCTAACTCATTTTACGAGGCCAGCATCATCCTGATACCAAAGCCTGGCAGAGACACAACCAAAAAAGAGAATTTTAGACCAATATCCCTGATGAACATCGATGCAAAAATCCTCAATAAAATACTGGCAAACTGAACCTAGCAGCACATCAAGAAGCTTATCCACCATGATCAAGTGGGCTTCATCCCTGGGATGCAAGGCTGATTCAACATACGCAAATCAATAAATGTAATCCAGCATATAAACAGAACCAAAGACAAAAACCACATGATTATCTCAATAGATGCAGAAAAGGCCTTTGACAAAATTCAACAACCCTTCATGCTAAAAACTCTCAATAAATTAGGTATTGAAGGAACATATCTCAAAATAATAAGAGCTATCTATGACAAACCCACAGCCAATATCATACTGAATGGGCAAAAACTGGAAGCATTCCCTTTGAAAATGGGCACAAGACAGGGATGCCCTCTCTCACCACTCCTATTCAACATAGTGTTGGAAGTTCTGGCCAGGGCAATCAGGCAGGAGAAGGAAATAAAGGGTATTCAATTAGGAAAAGAGGAAGTCAAATTGTCCCTGTTTGCAGATGACGTGATTGTATATCTAGAAAACCCCATCGTCTCAGCCCAAAATCTCCTCAAGCTGATAAGCAACTTCAGCAAAGTCTCAGGATACAAAATCAATGTGCAAAAATCACAAGCATTCTTATACACCAATAACAGACAAACAGAGAGCCAAATCATGAGTGAACTCCCATTCACAATTGCTTCAAAGAGAATAAAATACCTAGGAATCCAACTTATAAGGGATGTGAAGGACCTCTTCAAGGAGAACTACAAACCACTGCTCAAGGAAATAAAAGAGGATACAAACAAATGGAAGAACATTCCATGCTCATGGGTAGGAAGAATCAATATCGTGAAAATGGCCATACTGCCCAAGGTAATTTATAGATTCAATGCCATCCCCATCAAGCTACCAATGACTTTCTTCACAGAATTGGAAAAAACTACTTTAAAGTTCATATGGAACCAAAAAAAAGCCCGCATCACCAAGTCAATCCTAAGCCTAAAGAACAAAGCTGGAGGCATCACACTACCTGACTTCAAACTATACTACAAGGCTACAGTAACCAAAACAGCACGGTGCTGGTACCAAAACAGATATATAGACCAATGGAACAGAACAGAGCCCTCAGAAATAATGCCGCATATCTACAACTATCTGATCTTTGACAAACCTGAGAAAAACAAGCAATGGGGAAAGGATTCCCTATTTAATAAATGGTGCTGGGAAAACTGGCTAGCCACATGTAGAAAGCTGAAACTGGATGCCTTCCTTACACCTTATACAAAAATTAATTCAAGATGGATTAAAGACTTACATGTTAGACCTAAAACCATAAAAACCCTAGAAGAAAACCTAGGCAATACCATTCAGGACATAGGCATGGGCAAGGACTTCATGTCTAAAACACCAAAAGCAATGACAACAAAAGCCAAAAGTGACAAATGGGATCTAATTAAACTAAAGAGCTTCTGCACAGCAAAAGAAACTACCATCAGAGTGAACAGGCAACCTACAAAATGGGAGAAAATGTTTGCAATCTACTCATCTGACAAAGGGCTAATATCCAGAATCTACAAAGAACTCAAACAAATTTACAAGAAAAAAACATATAACCCCATCAAAAAGTGGACGAAGGACATGAACAGACACTTCTCAAAAGAAGACATTTATGCAGCCAAAAAACAGATGAAAAAATGCTTATCATCACTGACCATCAGAGAAATGCAAATCAAAACCACAATGAGATACCATCTCACACCAGTTAGAATAGCGATCATTAAAAAGTCAGGAAACAACAGGTGCTAGAGAGGATGTGGAGAAATAGGAACACTTTTACACTGTTGGTGGGACTGTAAACTAGTTCAACCATTGTGGAAGTCAGTGTAGCGATTCCTCAGGGATCTAGAACTAGAAATACCATTTGACTGAGCCATCCCATTACTGGGTATATACCCAAAGGATTATAAATCATGCTGCTATAAAGACACATGCACATGTATGTTTATAGCGGCAATATTCACAATAGCAAAGACTTGGAACCAACCTAAATGTCCAACAACGATAGACTGGATTAAGAAAATGTGGCACATATACACCATGGAATACTATGCAGCCATACAAAATGATGAGTTCATGTCCTTTGTAGGGACATGGATGAAACTGGAAACCATCATTCGCAGCAAACTATCGCAAGGACAAAAAAACAAACACCGCATGTTCTCACTCATAGGTGGGAATTGAACAATGAGAACACATGGACACAGGAAGGGGAACATCACACACCAGGGACTGTTGTGGGGTTGGGGGAGCGGGGAGGGATAGCATTAGGAGATATACCTAATGCTAAATGACGAGTTAATGGGTGCAGCACACCAACATGGCACATGTATACATATGTAACCAAACTGCACGTTGTGCACATGTACCCTAAAACTGAAAGTATAATAATAATAAAATTAAAAAAAGAAAAAAAAAGAACTGTAACACTCACCGCCAGGGTCTGCGGCTTCATTCTTGAAGTCAGTGAGACCAAGAACCCACCAATTCCGGACACAATATGATCTAGATTAACAAGCTTCTTGTGATGGTTAGTTTTATGTGTCAACCTGTCTAGACTACAGTATTCAATTATTAAATCACCTTTTGCTCTAGGTGTTGCTGTGAAGGTATTTGGAATACGTGGTTAACAGCTACAACCAGTTGGTTTTGAGTAAAGCAGATTATCATTGATAATCTGGGTGGGCCTTAGCTAATCAGCTGAATCCTTAAAAGCAAAACTGAGGTTTCCCTGAGAAAAGGAAATTCCCATTAGTTGTGGCCCAAGAGTTTTCCAGCTGGCTGACCTGACCTATGGATTCCAGACACACCTACCCCATAGTCCTGTAAACCAATTATTTGAAATAAATCCCCTCCCCACCTCTCTCTCTCTCTCTCTCCCTGTCTCTCCCTCTCTCCCTCTCTCCCTAGTTCCCTCTTTTTTTTTTTTTTTTTTTTTGAGATGCAGTCTCACTTTGTTTCCCAGGCTAGAGCGCAGTGTCATGATCTTGACTCACTGCAACCTCCACCTCCTGAGTTCAAGCAATTCTCCTGCCTCAGCCTCCCAAGTAGCTGGGATTACAGGCACGTGCCGGCATGCCCAGCTAATTTTTTGTATTTTTAGAAGAGATGGGGTTTCTCCATGTTGGCTAAGCTGATCTCAAACTCCTGACCTCAGGTGATCCACCCGACTCGGCCTCCCAAAGTTCTGGGATTACAGGCATGAGCCACCACGCCCAGCCTCTAGTTTTCTCTTTATATAAGTGTGTGTGTGAAGTGTGTGTGTGTGTGTGTGTGTGTGTCCTACTGGTTCTGTTTTTCTGGTAGAAGTCTGACATATATTATTCTTATAAACTTTTTTTTGATATCTATCTATGACATATATGTGTGTGCATATATATGACATAGATTTTTATGTTTGTGTATTGAATATATTGGAACATCTATTATTGATGGAAACTTTTTTTAGGCCTGATCTTGTGAACTAAAACTGTCAACTTAGAATTAAAACTAATGTGACCAGGCATGGTGGCTCATGCCTATAATCCCAGCACTTTGGGAGGCCGAGGCAGGTGGATCACCTGAGGTCAGGAGTTTGAGACCAGCCTGGACAACATGGTGAAACCCTGTCTCTACTAAAAAACTGCAAAAAAATTAGCCGGGTGTGGTGGCAGGCACCTGTAATCCCAGCTACTCGCGAGGCTGAGGCAGGAGAATCACTGCCTCGGTGGAGGTTTCAGTGAGCCGAGATTGCACCATTGCATTCCAGCATGGACAAAAAGAGCAAAACTCCATCTCAAAAAATAAAAAATAAAAAAATAGAATTAAAGCTAATGTATATAATGCTTAACAGATGTCAGGGATGTTTTAAACATACAGATTTATTTAATCTTCACTTCAACTTTATGAGAAAGGTACAACTATTGTCCCCGTTTTACGATTAGGAAACCTAAGGCAGAAAGAATTTGAGCAACTTACCTAAGGCTATGTGACTAATAAAAGATAAAATCAAGATTCAAACCCAAGGAGTATGGCTACAGAACTAGAACCCTTAACCACTTACCTACAGTGACTCTTGGAACCCAAAGAGTGTAAAACAGCACTAGAGCATTAAGAAGTTTAGAATGGCCAACTGACACCAAGCCTGAGTTTTAGATTGGATTGCTGGAACCAGATCGGGCTAAATCTCTGATCACGCTAGTTAGTCCCAAATTCATCAAACAGGGGTCCACAATCTCTGATAGGGACAAGGGCAACCAATGTAAGTAAAAAGAACCCTTGGGCACTATGAACAAAAGTACTTCAAAAGTCATTGCACATTTAGACACATCTCTTTTCACTACTCATGGTTTTCTTTAATATTAGCCGTCAAACTGGGAGAAGCCAGGGTCTTCGGGGATGTTGAAGTGCTAGACTAGCCTTTGGAAAAGCAGTGAAACCACTGTTATGTTAGAAAATATCATCATTACTGAATAGGCTGGAGAGTTTTTTCTTTTCCAAGACTTCTGCTCAGAAGTTGAAGGAAATAGAACTCTTAACTCTCACAATTGAAAATTGAAAACGTTTATGATTTTATAAAAAGTGTGGCCAATGTGTCAGCTGTGGTTATGGTCACCTTGTCCATTAAAATCTAGATGACATTTATAGGCCCCTGTTCACATCTCATAAGCAGTCCAACATCCTCCCCTGAGACTTCCCAGTTGGTTTCTGTCCTTATATTCACCTAAGTGGTGAGTTCCAGCTTCCACGGAATTAGATCACTGTATGGGTTGTCACACCATTCTGCCCATGCTACTTTTTCCTTTAACACATCAACTCAAGATAGGTATTTCAATCCTCTTCCATAATTGTCACACAATTTAGTGTGTGTCTACACATCTTTTCTGCCAAGAAAAATTGTGCATGACTTGGAAATGGGCAAAATACATCACTGTATGTCCTTTTACAGGTCTCAGTATGGCCTAGTAGATCCTCTGGGAATTATGTGATTTTATACGAGTGTGCACTTTTGATTTTCTTTCCCTTAACAAGGTCATTTTATAACTCTCTAGGGGTTGTAGAAGACGGATAGTAATACGAAAGATTCTCATCCAAAGCAATGCAAGTAAATTTGAAAATATTACTGTTAGATAAGAAATTAAACAGTTTTTCATCTATTACCAAATTTAAGCATCTTGAGTGTCTATTTATACCTGTTCTTCAATTCTCATCTGAACTAGTCTTAATAGCATACAACTTCCTGCATTAATGAATTGAATACATTTTTTACATGTTCATTTTATATTTGCACAAAAGCCATATTGCTAACTTTCCAAAAGTACACTGTAACATTCTGAACATTTGAAAAATGCAGGATATTTGTATTGAACAAACATGAAAGATTTTAAATTAAATATTAAGCATCCTCTTTAGAAAACATGTTCTGTGTTTTCATCAACTCACGCTCCAAACTCCAGCTAGGTTGTTAGGCTCCACATTCTTCTGTTGTCTCTGCTCTCCCCACCCTTATGCAAAGCACTTTTCCACATATCCCCTCCCTGTGTCCCCATTAGCAAAAGGAATTATTTTCCAAAATAAAGATCTTTTCTCCCTAAGAAGAATGGTACTGCCAATTTTGTTTATCTTGAAAGATATCTGAGTAAACAAGACTGGCAAAGATTGAGAAGGAAAATAAACTCAGGTACCAGCTTGCTTCATATGAATGAAAAATCTGAGTCCCAGAAATAATTTGTTCACATATATCCAACTACCTAATTTATTATTAGAGAAAATAGGCTTTTTTTCTCTAATATAAAACATTATTTTAGAGAGAATTCAAATTAAGTATTAAAATTTACTTATTTCAGCCTCATTAAAACTTTTGTAGTAGGACGGTGGAAGAGTTTTAATCAAATAAAGCACAAATTAAACACTGTGTACATAGTAATATTTGATCCAATTTTAAATTGTGACTTCAAAACTGAGAAGGTGTTTTCCTTTGGATGGAAAATGCTATAGATGTTCACATTAGTAGATTAGATGTATTATTTAAACACTGAGAATTTACCATAAACAATTATGTAAAACACTATTGTTATATTATTATTATTATTATTATCATTATTTTAAGACAAAGTCTTGCTCTGTCACCCAGGCTGGAGTGCAGTGGCGTGATCTTGGCTCACCACAACCTCCGCTTCTGGGGTTCAAGTGATTCTGATGCCTCAGCTGCCTGAGTAGCTGGGATTACAGGCGCCCACCAACACACCTGGCTAATTTTTGTATTTTTAGTAGAGACTGGGTTTTGTCATGTTGGCTAGGCTGGTCTCAAACTCCTAACCTCAAGTGATCCACTCGCCCCGGCCTCCCAAAGTGCTGGGATTACAGGTGTGAGCCATCACATGTGGCCTTATAATATTATTTTTATGGGGAAAAGATATCTAAAAGGGGAGAAACTTTCCAAAATTTGTCTTTTTTTTTTTTTTTCTTGAGACGGAGTCTTGCTGTGTTGCCCAGGCTGGACTGCAGTGGCACAATCTTGGCTCACTACAACCTCCACCTCCCAGGTTCAAGTGATTCTCCTGCCTCAGTCTTCCAAGCAGCTGGGATTACAGGCGCCTGCCACCATGCCCAGCTCATTTTTATATTTTTAGTACAGGCTAATTTTTGTATTTTTGGTAGAGACGGGGTTTCACCACGTTGCCAAGGCTGGTCTTGAACTCCTGACCTCAAGTGATCTGCCTGCCTTGGCCTCCCAAAGTGCTGGAATTACAGGCATGAGCCACACACCCCATCCAAAATTTGTCTTAAATGATTCTTTAGGAAAAATTTTCAGGTTGATGGAGAAAATATGAACAGTTTTAGTGACTTTGAAAGAAACTTCTACACATTTTCAAAAGCTCTAAGAAATAAATGAAATAAATATCTGGAATATATAATAATGGTAACTAGAATCAAAAGGTAATGATAAGAGCTAAGATATGTTTATTCAATTTCACAAATATTTACATGGCTTGTTTTCTACAGTCTTTATTGAGGCTGCCTTTGACCAAGAGTATGGAAAGTTACCTCCAGTACTCTTCCTACTTTATTTTTCCTCCTTTTCCTTCATTGCTATCACATGTACAATATGCTTCACTTTTTTTATTTTGTCTTCTATTTCCTTCCCTAGAATATGCTCTCCCAAAAAGGAGGAATTTTTTCTGTTTGTTGACTGCTTATTCACATCAGCTAAAACAATGCCTCAATGCCTAGCACACAGTATAGGTCCTCAGGAAATTTTTGTTAACAGAATAATCATTATATCTGGCAATAGCAGAAATCAATTTTTTAAACAGACATATAAATGATATAAAAATCGACCATGAGCTAGGCCATAAAGTAGCCTCAAGGAATTTCAAAGATAATAAACACATCACATTTGCTGACCACAGTGGAATTAAATTAGAATTACTCACCAAAAGTTAACTAGGGGAAACACACACACACACACAGACACATACACACACACAGAGCGATAGAAGGGGCCTGACTTTCTGGCCAGTCCAGTGGCTCATGCCTGTAATCCCAGCACTTTGGGAGGCTGAGGCAGGCGGATCACTTGAGGTCAGGAGTTTGAGACCAGCCTGGCCAACATGGTGAAACCCCATTTCTACTAAAAATACACAAATTAGCTGGGCATGGTGGCAAGTGCCTGTAATCCTAACTAAATCCTATAATCCGGAGACTGAGGTAGCAGAATCGCCTTGAACCCAGAAGGTGGAGATTGCAGTTAGCTGAGATCACGCCATTGCACTCCAGCCTGGGGGACAGAGGGAGACTCCGTCTCAAAAAAAAAAAAAAAAAAAAAAGAAAGAAAGAAAAAAAAAGAAGCCTGACTTTCTTCCTAGTGATGCAGCTGGCTTGTGCAGGGTTGCACAGTGAAACAGCAAGGGAAATAAAGATCCTACCTTTCTCCTCCCTCTGTCTGCTCTCCTCCCTCTCCTGCCATTGATCCTCACTGGCTGAAAGCAGTAGGAGCCCATGGAAGCCAAAAAAAAATCACTGAAGTGGCCCATAAATGTGGGCCCCTCAGGGCACCAACCGGTGGGAAAAGTGGAGCGATATCTGCAGTGACCATGAAAACTATGCAGCACGAAATGGCGTCTAGAACAACAGCGAAATGTAAGCAAGCACACAAAGTACTTAATGATAAAAAGCTGAGCACATTCTTTCTGAATCAGCGTCAAAACAAGATACTGGCTGTCATTGATCCCACCTGAAATTGTGTTTGAGATCTTTGCCAGGATATTAAAGTAAGAAAATGGGGCTGGGCGTAGTGGCTCACGCCTGTATTCCCAGCACTTTAGGAGGCTGAGGCAGGTGGATCACCTGAGGCCAGAAGTTCAAGGCCAGCCTGGCGAACATGGCAAAACCCTGTCTCTACTAAAAATAAAATACTTAGCTGGGCATGGTGGGGGGCACCTGTACTCAGGAGGCTGAGTGAGGCAGGGGAATTGCCTGGACCCGGGAGGTAGAGGTTGCAGTGAGCCGAGATCGCACCACTGCACCCCAGCCTGGGAGACAGAGTGAGACTCCGTCTCAAATAAATAAATAGGAAAAAAAAAGTGTAACAATCAGAAAGGAGGAGAAACAATGTCATTATTTATAGATGATATGATAGTCTCAGTGTAAAACTCACATGATATGCAGATTAAATATTAGAACTGAACAGGTCTAGAGAAGTTGTATATATAAAATGAGTATTTTTAAAATATATTGCATTTTTACATAACAAATTTACAATAGCAACACATATATTGTATCCATACATAAATCAAACAAGATGGAAAGATCTCTGTGGAGAAAATTATAAAACATATTAAGAGATACCAAAGTTAGACCTAAATAAAATGGAAAGGTAGACCATTTCCTGGATAAGAAAACTTTCTATACTAAAGAAATCACTTCTTCCTAAATTGACCAAGAGATTCAATATAATTCAGATTAGAATCTCCAAGGGTTATTTTGGAGAAATTGTCAAACTCATTCTCAAAATTTACATAGAAGAGCTTAGGACCATGATGAAAACATTACTGAAGAAAAGTAAATGGAAGAAACTTGCCCTACCGGATATCAAGCCTTATTATAAAGCTAAATAATTAAGACATGCCATGATATTGGCACAGGGATAGACAAATAGACAAATAGAACAGAACAGAAAGCCCAGAGACAGCCCTATGCAGAAAATATAATAAAATTGGCACTACAGATGTAGAGAAAAGGAAGGCACTGCAGGAAATAGTTCTGAAACAATTGAGTATATCCATATGGACAAAAATGAAAGTGGGTTACTATTTCACACTATATGAAAAAAATCAATTTCAGATTGATTAAAGATTTGTAAGGCAAAATATGCAACTGTTAAGAGATTATAGTTGACTTTTGAACAATATAGGTTTGAACTGCATGAGTCCAGTTGCATGTGGATTTTCTTCTACCTCTGACACCCCTGAGACCACAAGGCCAACCCCGCTTCCTCCTCCTCACCAGCCTACTCAACGTGAAGACGACAAAGAAGACATTTATGATGATCCACTTCCATCTAATGAACAGCAAATATATTTTTCACTTATTTTCTTAATAACATTTTCTTTTCTGTAGCTTACTTTATTGTAAGAATATAGTATATAATACATTTAACATACAAAATATGTGTTAATTGACTGTTTATGCTATCGGTAAGGCTTCCGGTCAACAGTAGCTATTAGTAGCTAAGTTTTGGAGGCATCAAAAGTTTTACATGGATTTTTAACTGTGTGGGCGTCCGCATGCCTAACCTCTGCATTGTCTGTATATGAGAACATATACAGACATATACTGTATATGAGAACATCTTCATGAACTCAGGGTAGAAAGAGATTTCCTGAGACCTAAAAATCACCAACCTTAAAGAAGATTGAAAATTAAAATTCAGGACTTTTATTCAATAAATGACACCACTATAAAAGTAAGAAAATAAGCCACAAACTGAACAAGATATGAAAGCTTGGCATCCAGGATATGTAAAGTATAGCTATGAATCAACAAGAAAATGACAGACCAATTGAAAAATAGTCAAAGGAATGAAAGATCACAGAAACAAGCACAAAGGGCCCAGGAACATATGAAAAGATGCTCAACCTTATAGAATGAAATATAATCCCACACATGGAAGACTGGTGAAAATTAAAGATTGGTCAAATCAAGCAGTGATAACTAAGCATAACAACTGAAATCTCCCACCCACTGTTTTTAGAGAATAAATGTGGAAAGCAGTTTAGCATCCTCTAATAAAATTGGACATGTGCTTATATAGCAACACACTACTTCCACTCCTGTGTCCATATCCGAGGGCTGTACATTTCAGGCTGTGACTTGTAACACAGTCACTTAAAAGTCAATAGAAAGAATGGAAATATAAGAATTGAATAGAGATATCAGAATGCATTGCAATTAGTAAGGATATGTATTGTTTCCTTCACACATTATGTAGGTGTGTACATATGTGTACTGACTGAATTATGATAATAAAGATTTATTTTAGGCCAGGCCCAGTGGCTCACGTCTGTAATCCCAGCACTTTGGGAGGCCGAGGCGGGCAGATCACCTGAGGTCAGGAGTTCGAGATGAGCCTGGCCAACAGTCAAGACCCCAGGGGGGGTCTTGGACGTCAAGACCCCATCTCTACTAAAAATACGAAAATTAGCCAGGCGTGGTGGTGCACACCTGTAATCCCAGCTACTCCAGAGGCTGAAGCAGAAGAATCACTTGAATCCAGGAGGTGGAGGTTGCAGTGAGCTGAGATCGCACCACTGCACTCCAGCCTGGGCAACAGAGTGAGACTCCATCTCAAAAAAAAGAAAAGATATATTTTTACTGTGTATCTCAGGCAAAAATCTTTGAATATCACTGTCTACAGGAAGTCTTGGTGTACATATGTACACCAAGAGACAAGTAGAAAAGTATTTATTGCAGCACTATTATGTTACGTCAAGACAGCAAAAACCTGCAAATGACAAAATAAAATGGGATATATACATTGTGGTATATTTGTGTAATACAGTGAACAATCTACTGCAAACATCAACATGGTTGAATCTCAAAAATGGAATGATGGGCAAAAGGAATAACCCCAGAAGCATGCCTACTGTATGATTCCATTTATATATAATTCAAAAATAAGAAAAGTAAATGTGCTATTTACAGCACATACCTAAGTAACAAAACTATAAAGAAAACCATGAAAATTATTAATACAATCTACTATAGAGGTGACCTGTAGTGGGGGATGGAGCAGGAGGAGAAACAGTCAAGGCAGAACACTAAGGTCTTCTAGGGAACTTATCAAGTTTATTTCCTAACTTGAGTGGTGAGTACACATGTGTTCATTTTATTATGACACTTTACTTTGTACATACATGCTGTGTACAACTACATATGCACGATACATGTCACAATTAAAATTTAGAATAAAATGTTACTTCCTATTTCATTTAACTGCATCTCAACAGAAGTCTAATATTAGAAGAAAATTTACTACTATGGTCAATGCATAGAAGGCTTAAATGAATATATAATTTGTTTAAAAATATTTCAAAACTTAACACAGTTGGAGAAAATCAGTCATCCTAAAGCTAGCAAACCACTTTGTGACCTGTAGCAACTCAAATAGTGGTTCAAAGAACTCTGTAAGGAGAGGATACAAGGTTTACCTCAAAATCTAATTAATGTCAAGTCATTGGTATCCCAGCTCAGCATCACACTAAACACACTAATTTTTTTCTCTAGAAACATAATCAGAAACTTAAAAAAATTAATTGGATGAATAATTTTACAACTAGGGAAAAACAGAGTTAGAGAACAGCCTCAATACAGAATTATCGATATAAATGATAGCATCCAGAATACCTCACACTCTGCAGTCACTAAAATCAACCGGGTAATGTGTGCTACATGAAAAGATGCCCCTGATACTATGTCAAAGTGAGTAAGTTTCAGAAAAGTTTAACGTTTTAGGCCAGGCACGGCAGCTCATGCCTGTAATCCCAGCACTTTGGGAGGCCGAGGTGGGCAGATCACCTGAAGTCAGGAGTTCAACACCAGCCTGACCAACATGACGAAAGCCCATCTCTACTAAAAATACAAAAAAAAAAAAAAAAAAAAAAAAGGTAGCTGGGTGTGGTGCTGCATGCCTGTGATCCCAGCTACTTGGGAGGCTGAGGCAGGATACTCCCTGGAACTTGGGGGGCAGAGGATGCAGTGAGCTGAGATTGTGCCACTTCACTCCAGCCTTGGCGACAGAGCAAGACTACTCTCAGAAAAAAAAAAAAAAAAAAAAGTTTAATGTTTTACTACTACTTCAGGCTGGGCACAGTAGCTCACGCCTGTAATCTGAGCACTCTGGGAGGCCCAGGTGGGTGGATCACCTGAAGTCAGAAGCCTAAGACCAGCCTGACCAACATGGTGAAACCTCGTCTCTACTAAAAATACGAAAAAAAAAAAAAAATTAGCTGGGCGTGGTGGCGCATGCCTGTGATCCCAGCTGCTTGGGCTGCTGGGGCAGGAGAATTGCTTGAACACGGGAGGCAGAGGTTGCAGCCTGGGAGACAGAGTGAGACTGCGTCTAAAAACAAATAAATAAATAAAATAAACTACTACTTCAGGGTTTTCTTAATATTATATATTGGGAGATACACAAGCAAATATGTGAAAAAAAATCTAAACTAAACTATTAATACTGGTTGAAATTGAGACTTTTGTTTTCTACTTTATACATTTCTGAATTGTCGGAATATTATTTTGTAATGAGTCTGTACTATTTTGTAATATATATTATATACAAATTATATTACATACAAATTATATATTTAAGATATATATATATTAACCATCAGATAACGATGATATGGAATAATCAATTTCCTGCTATGAAATAAACAGAAAATGAAATGGTGGTAGAAGACTTCAGTTTAATAATAATTAGGACACTAAAATTGCAGCTATCTATCTTCTTTCTGAACATGAAAGACCTTGTTCTAGTCTGTGAAGAAATAGTTGTTTATTTTGCCATGTTTGTAAAACACTGACCCAAATATTTTTCAGAAATAGCCACAGCCACACTATTTACCATATTGGCATTCCTTATTGATGGATAATGCATTATCCCTCCCTCTCTCCCACACACAGAGCAAATGCTCTTTTTACATTATTGAGTTGACGTTTGAATAAACTGTCATTTGACTGGTTTGCCCGCAAGTGCCTCTAGGTGAGTATACAGCCCTGAGAATATAAAGTTTAGAAGTTTTATCTGCCCCCATTGTACTTTCAATTTAGTACATGTCTGCTGTAACTTATTTGAACATAAAATACAGCAAAGTGAAATTATTAAGACCTTTTCTTTTCCTTCTTTCTATAGTTAGCACTAAGAATAAAAAGTTACTAATTGCCTCAATTCTATGAATATGATGCAATAAAGTTGCAGCACAAGAAAAAAATAAAATTTCTCTAAGTAAATTTTCTGGTGGCTGGCCCAATAAGCCAAATATCTCACAAATTTACAGACCTATGCTTTCTACATCATCACACCCCTCATCCACCCCCTTACAACCGAGAACAGGAAGTTTAAACAGTTTCAAAGCCTGAAGACTTACTTCTAAATCTAAAAAGGTTACATTAAAATGATTTCCCACCCCCACACCCCCCCCCAAAAAAAAAGCCGGCCAGGTGCAATGTCTCATGCCTGTAATCCCAGCACTTTGGGAGGCTGAGGCAGGAGGATCACCTGAGGTCAGGAGTTCAAGACCAGCCTGGCCAACATGGCGAAACCCTGTCTCTGCTAAAAATCCAAAAATTTGCCGGGCGTGGTGGCAGGGACCTGTAATCCCAGCTACTCAGGAGGCTGAGGAAGGGAGAATTGCTTGAACCTGGGAGGCGGAGGTTACAGTGAGCTGAGATCGCACCACTGCACTCCAGCCTGGGCGACAGAGCTAGATTCTGTCTCAAACAAAGAAAAAAAAATAATAAAAAAACCATCTTTAAAAAAGTACATTCTCTAACTTTAGGGAAGATAAGAAAGAAAATAGGGGCATGAATATGGCATAGTTGCCATAAAAAGCACTATTGGAGATATCTACCTCTCTAACAGCAGCATATTTCCTTGTTGAATTCCCTATTATCCAATAGTGTTTGTTCTCCAATTTGGGTACATAAACAAAGCTCAGGATATATCTGAGTAATTTATCCCACCTATTGAAATCCGCTTCTTGTACTACTGGTATCTCTACCACAGCTTTGCCTCATGGGCAAGAAAGATTACATGTCACTCTCCCAGTGTCACTGTGCCAAGCCAACTCTACCTAAAATTCTCCTGCATTCTATTCACACCATGCAATCCAGTAAGTTATTTTTTGTAGATCAGGCATATCATTAGGGAAGGTAATAATTTAGTACACGTAATGTTCATGGAGCTATTAGTTCACACCCTGTGGCTTTGGGACTGGGACACAATCTCAAGGAGGATAATGAAATTGAAACAGAGTATTGATGATTTATCAACACTGTAGGTAAGATAGTAACATAGAGGCATCACTCTTTCATAGTCTCCTCTTCTCTAATAGCAGTTGTAGCATAGATAAAACCCAGATCTTTGGAACAGCAGTTGAGACCTGGTAATAGACACATTAAAAACTGTGTAGGGAAGATCAGCAAAGTCTCTTACTCAATCCCACATGCTAGGCTAGACAAGTAGTGAAAAGACAATGTACTCTGAGAATATTAAGCAATATTTATTTCCGTCTACAAGAAATAAGATACATTTCTGATTCTAATGATGTCATGATTGAACTATATTTCAAACTGGCACAAGGCTACAGCAAGGAGATCTCAAATTTTTCCAGTTTTGTATTCCCTGTTTATTTTGTCCACTGCATTTATTTTTATCTGCATTTTTCTGATTAATAAAAAGAGCAGGAGGGCTGGCTTGATTGACAGGCATCCTCGGTGCAGGATCTCCTCCTGACTGTTAAATATGCACCTCACTGCTTACAACACAGTGTTTCCAAGCTCTCCAGAACACAGCAGTCAGAAAGCCAGGAGACAACTTTCATCATTAGTAAACTTGCTGCAAGCTTTGGCAGAATGTTACAGAGTGAAAGAGCCATTAATGTTGAACTTAACTTTTTGACTGGAAAAGTTTGAAATGTAACATAGTTTACTACACAGCTTGTTTGTACTCATACTTGGCAGAAAGTAACAAGAATACAATATAAAATGGATACATATTCAATATCTACAAGTTTGTTTAAACTATGCATAAATTAAGTGCTTTGAAACTGATTACTAATGAAAATAAGGTGTAAAAAGCTTTTTTTTTGTTTTGCTACAAATCTGCATTACCATCACGCATTAAAATTCCTTTTTAATTAAATGAGTTCATTGAATTGTCTAGCAGAATGAATTTTACTGTTGTATTGAGTTGAAAGTCTGTGTTTAAAATATATCCACTGGAAACAATGATCAATAGTTCAAAACAGGCTGCAATGCCTGTAATCCCAGCACTTTGAGAGGCCAAGGTGGGCAGATCACTTGAGGCCAAGAGTTCAAGACCAGCCTGGCCAACATGGTGAAATCCTGTCTCTACTGAAAATACAAAAATTAGCTGGGTGTGGTGGTGCATGCCTGCAATCCCAGCTACTCGGGAGGCTGAGGCAGGAGAATCGCTTGAACCTAGGAGGCAGAGGTTGCAGTGAGCCAAGATCGCGCCACTGCATTCCAGCCTGGGCGACAGAGTGAGACACCATTTCAAAAATACTGGTTCAGTATTTCTCTCAATTATAAGCATCAGTTAAAAATTTTAAAATATATATATATGTATGTGTACATGTGTTTTATGTATACAGATATACACTTTTTCATATTTTTTTCTTAAATAAGCAAATTTCATCACATTTTCTTAAATGCTTTTGAAGTTAGGTGTAAGCTTTTAAGACTTTAAGACACTGCTTAGGCCAGGCGCAGTGGCTCGTGCCTGTAATCCCAGCACTTTGGGAGGCCAAGGCAGGCAGACTACCTGCGGTCAGGAGTTCAAGACCAGCCTGGCCAAAATGGTGAAACCCCGTCTCTACTAACAATACAAAAATTAGCCGGGTGTGGTGGTGCATGCCTGTAATCCCAGCTACTCAGGAGGCTGAGGCAGGAGAACTGCTAGAACCTGGGAGGCGGAGGTTGCAGTGAGCCAAGATCGTGCCACTGCACTCCAGCCTGGATGACAGAGCAAGACTCTGTCTTAAAAAAAAAAAAAAAAAAAAAGATACTGACTTAATTCAGTAATTTACTAAATTTACCCCACTCATGCATTTGTAACTTACTGAATGCCAATCATGTGCTGTAGAAAATCATACAGGTCATTTTCCTAGATCTGGATTTCCCAAATGTGAATTTTCCAAAGCTTATTTCTATTACCTGCAACAAGAATATCTGCTTAAGGACTCAGATGAGTCTTATTTCCTCTCTCTCTATATATATATTTTAAAGTTTTGACTTGCTCAGAGCTCTTTAAGTTCTTTGGTTGACACCATTCATTAAGCTTTCATTGGTCTTTCTTTTCTCAATACTGTAAAATTAATTTCATTTTTAAGAATTTTACTTTGATATTGGCCCTCATAGTCTTTTGGTATGAAAGTGTCCTTTCCCTATAAAATGTTAGTGAGAATGGATGGTGGTGATTGTTTCCTCACATTTTTCTTGTATGTAAATTACCCCACATTTTTGTCAGTGGTGAAATTTTGCCACTCAGGTCAGTCCAGAGTCTGGGAAACATAGCTCTGCAGTTTTTCTTATTCTCTGATGTTCTTTTATTGTGTTGTAGACAATTTCCGTGATTGTGTGATTTTGTCAGAGCCTGACAGTCACATATCCTGGATGGCCATACTCAATTCCACAGCCCCTACAACGTCTAGCAACCAGCACTACACTTACAACTACCTCTATGTGTGTTACCTGAATCTAGTTAAGTTCTCATGTAAGAATACTGTGATGAGTTTTGACAGAAAAAGTCATCTTGGCAATTTTAGCAAAATGTCTTGTGAAGGAAAGGTCATAAAAGGTACCTTTCCTGGTTCTTCTGTTAACCTCTGAGATTAGACTTCAGATTATATTAACGGCCATAGATGAATGCTGTTCCTAATAGTCAGAATCTCCAAAATCATTTTACCTAATCTGTATATGATACATTTTTTGAATAATAAAGATTAGTAGATGATGTAGAGCTCTGAGTTCCTGAATTTTTTATATGAAAAAAATTAATTTGCAGAAAAGTTGTAATAGTCACTAACTGCTAACATTTTACCACATTTGTTTTGTCTCTGTGTGTGTTTGTATATTGTATGTGTATATACATGTTACTTTTGGCTGGGTGCAGTGGCTCACACCTATAATCCTAGCACTTTGGGAGGCCAAGGCAGGTGGATCACCAGAGGTCAGGAGTTCGAGACCAGCCTGGCCAACGTGGTGAAACCCCGTCTCTACTAAAAATACAAAAATTAGCCAGGCATGTTGGCGCATGCATGTAATCTCAGCTACTCAAGAGGCCGAGGCAGGAGAATTGCTTGAACCTAGGAGACAAAGGTTGCAGTGAACCAAGATTGCGCCACTGTGCTCCAGCCTGGGCAACAGAGTGAGAGTCCATCTCAAAAAAAAAAAAAAAAAAAAAAAAGTGTATATACATATTACTTTAGCTAAACCATTTAAAAGTAAGTTGCAACTTCTTTACCCCTAAGTATTCAACGTGTATCTCCTAAGGACAGGTGTTCTCTTACAGAACCAGAGTAGAAATACCAAATACAGGAAATTTTAACATTATAACAAGAATATTATATAATACCCAATCCATATTCAAATTTCATCAATTTTCCCAAGAGTATGTTTTATAGCATTTTCCCCTTTTTGGATTCAGAATCCAATTCAATATAGTGCATTGCATTTAGTCATGTGTCCGTTTAGTACGCTTTAATTGGAAGCAGTTCCTCAGACTTCCTTTTCCTTTCACAACATGGATTTTTTTTTAAGAGTACAGGATTTGGGTTTGTCTGGTTGTTTACTCATGACTTAATTCAGATTATGCATTGTTGGCAGAAATTCTACATAAATTACGTTGGATCTTCTCAGTTAATCACATTAGGAGGCACAGGGCGTCCGTTGATCCTATTACTGAATGTGCTAACTGGAATCACTTCGTTACAATGGTGCCTGCCAGTTCCTGGTACTGTTTCATTCACATTTTGGAATCTGTACGTAGAATTTCAGAATAAGCCTCCTCCATTCCTAAACAGACATTACTCTGTTTGATCAAATCTGCTAATTTCCAGAACATACCCTTCAATCCACTTCAGTCTGCCATCTACCCCCATCACTACCCCACAATTGCTCTATCCAACATCAGCACTGATTGTCCCACTGCTCTTTATTTTTTAGTCCTTTTTTGCTAGTCCTCAGCAGCATTCAATACTGTTGATAATTCCTTTCTTCTAGAGAGACCTCTTCCCTTGATAGCCTCCTGCTCTTCTGCTACTTACTCTCTTCAGGTTCTGCTCCCTTTGCTTGGTTATTACGTGTTAAAATTTCTGAAGACTCATTATAAAGCCTGCATTTCTGTAGCCTTCTTATTCTATAATCTCTATACAAACTCATCCATGCATACGGCTTTCATTACCACCTATATACATTAATAGTTCACTCTCATATTTACATCTGTAACCCCAAAACCCTCCCCTGAGCTCAAATCCAAAATAGCAATCATCTCTTCACAGCTCTACTCAAAAATAACAAAGCGACTTCAAACTGGAAATACCTAAACAAAATTCCAATCTCCTCCACAAAACCTGCCCCTTCTCCCACTCTTCCTTGTATCCGTGAAGGACATATTCAGTGAAAATCCATGAGTTATTCTTGACATTGCTTTGTTCATCACCCTTCCCACAAACCCAATCCTGTAACAGATTCTATTAAATTAATCAGGAAAATCTATCTACTTCTCCCTAAACCCATAGTCATCACCTTAGTTCCTTAGTCCAAGCCAGCATTCTTTCTTTTCCAGATGACTGCAATAGCTGCCTAACTATCTCCTATCTCCCTGCACTCACTCTTGCTTCCTGTACCCCATTCTCCAAATTGTGGCTGGCCCTGGGGACTTGTGTTTTTCTCTTTTCAATCTCTCTCTCTCTACACACACACACACACACACACACACACACACACACACATTCACTGTACTTAAAACTTCTGATGTCCTTCAACCGATTTTAAAACGAAGACCCACATACTTATCTTAGCATGATTTACAAAGACTTGCATAAAGTGGCAACTACCTACCTTCTGCAACCTCACTGTAAGCCCCTCTAACCAACATTCTCTTTCCATCAGCCAAATAAATCTGCTTGCATTTTCAGAAAGATGTCATTTTCATTCCTAACTTAGAGAATGAACACAGGCTCTTTCCTTAGCCTAATTAATTCCCATTCGTAACTCAGAACTTAGTTTAAATGTCAGTTCCTCTAGAAAGCCTCACTAGACTATATCACTACATTCACTAAACTATATGTGTTCACTGCATCATGCATCTTTTCCTCCTCACTTAAAATTAATTGTACCTTATTTATGTGAATATTTGAGTATCTAATATTTTCATTAGACCCTAAGTTCCATGAAGGCAGAGACCTTCTACCCCCAGGACTTTACTTATTGTCTGTTATGTAGCAGGTATTCAATAATAAACTAATGTGTGTGGGGTTTTCTGTTGTTGTCATTTCTTTTGGAGACAGCGTCTTGCTCTGTTGCCCAGGCTGGAGTGCAGTGGCACAATCTTAGCTCACTGCAGCCTCAAACTTGTAGAGTCAAGTGATCCAACTCAGTGTCTTGAGTAGCTGAGATTACAGGTGTGCACCACCATGCCTGGCTAATTTTTATTGATTTTTTTGTAGAGATGGGGTCTTGCTATATTGTCCAGGCTGGTCTGAAACTCCTGGCATCAAGTGATCCTTTCACTTTGGCCTAATAAATATATACATTTTATTGAATTTGTTTTCTCATCACATGCATGTATAGTGTTTATTTACTCTGCGCCAGACACCATTCTAAGTATTTTTTAAATACTAAGTTATATAGTCCATGTTCTATTAGCCCTTTTCAAGCACTGGCTTCTATTTGCCTATCTTGGACTTCATTTTAATCTACACTACTTTAAGTTTGTGATAGTAGTGCACACTCTAATTGGACAGGGTATTTTTCTGACCCTTTATAAAAGTGAACTTTTAGAAGATTTTCTTGTGAACTCTACATACTATCCTAAATTACCTAATACCCAAATTGTAAGTGTGGAGAGAGACGCTAGAACTCTGCGATGTTAATGACAAAGCATTTGCTTCAATATGATCCCATTTGTGAAATGTTTCTCTTTAAGTAATATTAATAATGCTGGAAGAAGTATGCCTTAAATTATCTCACAAATTCATTAGATGAATAATATAATTACAGAGTAAACAAAAAATCTTCCGTAGGTTTTTTTTTTTTTTTTTTTTTGAGACAGCGTCTCGCTCTGTCACCCAGGCTGGAGTACAGTGGCGCGATCTCGGCTCACTGCAAGCTCCACTTCCCGGGTTCACACCATTCTCCTGCCTCAGCCTCCTGAGTAGCTGGGACTACAGGCACCTGCCACCACACCCGGCTAATTTTTTCTATCTTTAATAGAGACGGTGTTTCACTGCGTTAGCCAGGAAGGACTCGATCTCCTGACCTCATGATCCGCCCGCCTTGGCCTCCCAGAGTGCTGGGGTTACAGGCGTGAGCCACCATGCCGGCCCCGTAGTTCTTATGAACCCAGAGATTCAAGTGGTAAATCTTACAGCAGTATTGAGTTCAACAAAACATGGTTCAGGACAGGCGCAGTGGCTCACACCTGTAATCCCAACACTTTGGAAAGTCCTGAGGCAGGAAGAACACATGAGGCCAGGAGTTCCAGACCAGTATGGGAAAGATAGTGTGTCCGGAATTTGTGGGTTCTTGGTCTCACTGACTTCAAGAATGAAGCCGTGGACCCTCGCGGTGAGTGTTACAGCTCTTAAGGTGGCGCGTCTCGAGTTTGTTCCTTCTGATGTTCGGATGTGTTCAGAGTTCCTTCCTTCTGGTGGGTTCGTGGTCTCCCTGGCTCAGGAGTGAAGCTGCAGACCTTGGCGGTGAGTGTTGCAGCTCATAAATGCAGTGTGGACCCAAAGACTGAGCAGTAGCAGGATTTATTGTAAAGAGTGAAAGAACAAAGCTTCCACAGTGTGGAAGGGGACCTGAGCGGGTTGCCACTGCTGGCTCAGACAGCCTGCTTTTATTCTCTTATCTGGCCCCACCCACATCCTGCTGATTGGTCCATTTTACAGAGAGCCGAGTGGTCTCTTTTGACAGGGTGCTTATTGGTAGGTTTACAATCCCTGAGCTAGACACAAAGGCTCTCCACAGTCCCCACTAGATTAGCTAGATAGAGAGTGTCACACAAAGGTTCTCCAAGTCCCCATCAGAGGAGCTAGATACAGTGTCCATTGGTGCATTCACAAACCCTGAGCTAGACACAGGGTGCTGACTAATGTGTTTACAAACCTTGAGCTAGATACAGAGTGCCGACTGGTGTATTTACAATCCTTTAGCTAGACATAAAGGTTCTCCAAGTCCCCACCAGAGTCAGGAGCCCAGCTGGCTTCACCCAGTGGATCCCGCACCGGGGCTGCAGGTGGAGCTGCCTGCCAGTCCCACGCCGTGTGCCCGGAATTCTCAGCCCTTGGGTAGTCAATGGGACTGGGCACTGGCAGAGCAGGGGGCGGCACTTGTCGGGGAGACTCAGGCCGCACAGGAGCCCACAGAGGGGGAGAGGCTCAGGCATGGCGGGCTGCCCTGCCCCGTGGGGAGGCAGCTAAGGCCTGGCGAGAAATCGAGCGCAGCGCCGGTGGGCTGGCACTGCTGGGGGACCCAGCACACCCTCTGCAGCCGCTGGCCCGGGTGCTAAGCCCCTCACTGCCCGGGGCTGGCAGGGCCAGCCGGCCGCTCCGAGTGTGGGACCCGCCAAGCCCATGCCCACCCGGAACTCCAGCTGGCCCGCAAGCCCCTCACCCGTGCAGCCCCGGTTGCCGCTCGTGCCTCTCCCTCCACACCTCCCTTCAAGCTGAGGGAGCCGGCTCCGGCATTGGCCAGCCCGGAAAGGGGCTCCCACAGTGCAGCAGTGGGCTGAAGGGCTCCTCAAGTGCTGCCAAAGTAGGAGCCCAGGCAGAGGAGACGCCCAGAGCGAGCAAGGGCTGTGAGGGCTGCCAGCACGCTGTCACCTCTCGATAGCAAGACCCTATCTCTATAAAAAAAAAAATTAAAAATAATAAAAATAATTAAATTTGGGAGGCAGGAGGATCGCTGGAGTCCAGGAGAGCTATGATCCTGCTTCTGCACTACAGCATGGACGAAAGAGCAGAACAAGACCCTGTCTCTAAAATAAACAAACAAACAAGCAAAAGAACAACAAAAAGACGAAAGCCACAGTTCCTCCACCAAAAGAAATTTGGGAAATATTCTAAAATCATTAACTTGAGTTTCTTTAAGAATGCTAAAATTAATCCACTATATTCCCAACCCTTTCAAAAAAAAAAAAAAAAACTCAAGACTCAGACAACTTCCTGAAGACTTTTATCCCCCAAACACAATGACATACTTATCCTTTCCTACTCTCAACTCTCTTTGCCATGCCCTCTGGCTTTCTGGGATATGTACCATGCTGCATGCTATAGTTTGTCTCAACTCTCATCATTTCACTATTTTCTCAAAAGAATCACAATTATTTTGGGTGGAAGGGGGCAAGATTAGAACACTCACATGTTAATATGTTTTTATACTTATTCTGGTACATCTCAAACTTTAGCATGCAAAAGAATCACCTGAGAAACCTGTTAACACAAATTCCTGAGTTTCAGCAAGCAGTGGTTACGACTAGGTAGGTGTGGAATCAGGCTTGTGAATTTGCATTTCTTTTTTTTTTTTGAGACAAAGTCTCATTCTGTCACCCAAGCTGGTGTGCAGTGGTGTGATCTCGGCTTAATGCAACCTCCGTCTCCCAGGTTCAAGTGATTCTCCTGCCTCAGCCTCCCAAGTAGCTGGGACTACAGGTGTGTGCCACCATGCCCAGCTAATTTTTGTATTTTTAGTAGAGACAGGGTTTCACTGTGTTGGCCAGGCTGATCTCGAACTCCTGACCTCGTGATCTGCCCACCTCAGCCTCCTAAAGTGCTGGGATTACAGGCATGAGCCACTGTGCCCAGCCGAACTTGCGTTTCTTTTATGGTTTGTGTTTTCTGTCCTTTTGAAAAATCTTTGCCTAACCCAATGAATGTTAGAATTATTTATCTTATATTTATTTTTCCCTGTTTTCTTCTACAAATTTTATAGTTTAGCTCTTACTTTTACGTCTATTTCAAGTTCGTTTTTGGTATAATATCGAGTAAGAGTTGAGGTTCATTTTTTTCCATACATTTATCAAATTGTTTTACCACCATTGAAGTACCCTAGAATCTCTGTTGAAAATCAGTTGGACCATGTATATCCAATGATTTCTGAATTTCTCTATCTGTTCCAAACTGGGTTGAGACTAGCTTTACAGTAAGGCTTGAAATCAGGTACTATAAGACCTCCAGTTTCAAAATTGTTTGACTATTCTGAGCTCCTTACATTTTCATATAGTTTTTAGAATAAATTTTATCAATTTCTTTTAAAAATAGCCTGCCAGGATTTTTATTGGTATTGCATTAAATCAACATGGAGAGAATTGCCATCTTAATAATATTGAGACTTCCAAATTATTATGGCAAATATTTTTCTTTGTTTAGATTTTTATTTCTTTAGCAAAGTTTTGTAGCTTTAGTATAGAGTTTTAGGTATGGGTTGTCTATAATTATAGGGCTATTTACATTTTCTGTTTCTTCTTAGGTTCATTTTGGAAATTTCTATCTTTTTAAGGTATTTGCCTATTTTAAAGAACATTTGACTTATTAAAAGCTCCAATTTCTATTAAGTACATTCTGTTTTATTTGCTGTAATATACAGAGAAAACCTCAGAATATATATCTCAGGAAACAGAGTGAAGAGCAAATTCCTAAATATCTCAAATAGACATTTTAAGTCACAATTTGTTCAAGTTTTAGAGTGGAAGTCATATTCAACTGCCGCTAATAACCAGGAGCGACTTTTTATATCTACTCTTGTCCAGCTTTTAAAAAATATTGAAATAAGATTGTATTATTCTCCTCAGAAGGTGTTGTCTCAGGATGAAAATAAAACGACAGGCCAAAACTGGAACTATTTTTATATATTTGAGCAAATGTGCCATTTTTACCTATTCCAGAAGACTGGAGCAGCAAATTGATTTTTTTAAATAAATACCAAATTACTACAGACTGTCATACATAAAACTAAGGAACTCGAGGAATTAACTCAATGGTAAATGAGTGATTAGTGGCTAAATACGAGTTTGCATTGACTCATTTATCATATTCAGGGCAAGATATGTTCTGCATCCTTGTTAGTTAATATTTTACATGAGTCTGATTCTACCACTATTTTAGCAATTTCCTGAGAAAACATTAGTGGATTTCTATTATCATAGCATAAAGGTATCAGGTTTGTGTTTGGACCAAGTAGTTTGATTGCTAACACTTTTAAGAACAATGTCTGGCTCCATGTAAACCTGAAATTTTAAGGAAATTTTAAAAAACATAAATCAAGGGTGGGGCATGGTGGCTCACGCCTGTAATCCCAGCACTTTAGGAGGCCAAGGCCGGTGGATCACTTGAGTCAAGGAGTTCAAGACCAGCCTGGCAAATATGGTGAAACCCTGTCTCTACTAAAAATACAAAAATTAGCCAGGCGAGGTGGCTCGCATCTGTAATCCCAGCTACTTGGGAAACTGAGGCAGGAGAATTCCCTGAACCCCAGAGGTGGAGACTGCAGTAAGCCCAGATTGCACCATTGAACTCCAGCCTTCCAGCCTGGGTGACAGAGTGAGAATCTGCCTAAAACAAAACAAAACAAAGCAAAAAAAAAAAAAAAATCAGTGACCATTAGTAAGTATAGGGACTTGGGTCTAGTTGTCATGTAACAGAATCCTCTCATATCCCTCTATCTTCCTCCTTCTCCAAACTCTTTCTGACTCCACATCTAAAAGAAGAACTAGAAAAAACAATGCAGTGTGGTGTGGAAGCCATAATTTCACTGCAGGAAGTACAGAGCAATTGTTCAGAGACAGAATATTGGCCTTCTAAATTTTTTTTTTTTTTTTAGATGGAGTTTTGCTCTTTTTGCCCAGGCTGGAGTGCAACGGTGTGATCGCGGCTCACTGCAACCTCCGCCTCCTGGGTTCAAGCAATTTGCCTGCCTCAGCCTCCCAAGTACCTGGGATTACAGGGTCCCGCCACCATGCCCGGCTAATTTTTTGTATTTTTAGTAGAGACGGGGTTTCATCATGTTGGCCAGGCTGGTCTCGAACTCCTGACCTCAGGTGATTCATCTGCCTCAGCCTTCCCAAAGTGCTGGGATTATAGGCCTGAGCCACTGCCCAGCAGGCCTTCTAGATTTGTTACAAAGATAAGAAACTCCTATAGAGAAAATAAGTTGGTAATTAGGCAGTATGTCAGGTCCTTAGCATCATGACAAGCCACAAACTGTTGTGTAATGACTGAAATAAATTTCAAAGGTCTATCCACTTTACTATGGTCAATCAGGAACCTGAGGCAATTCAATTAAACAGTAATAGCCAATGAATAATAAAAAGTAGGTATCAGTTGCTGAAGGAGCAGACTTCTAAATTATCTCTGAAGGAATAAGGTGTATGTGACCAACCATACTAAGAAACTACAAAGGATAAAACACTACAGATACAAGTTAAGTTGAATGACCAGAAAGCATTTTGTGCATACCTTTCTCAGGGCACTTATCACTTTGTTTCAGATACTTGTTTATAGGTTGGTTTCCCAAGGTGGCAATAAACTTCTTGAAGTCAGGAAAGTTATTCTTTGCTTCTCTAGCAATTAGTTCAAAGTCTAAGGCTTTAACAGGTACACAATGAATGACTTAAAAATGGATGAATAACCAAAGATGATACACAAATAGCCAACAAGCATATGAAAAGATGTTCAACATTACTAATTATTAGGAAAATGCAAATCAAAACTACAATGAGGTATTACCTCATACCCATTAGGATGGCTACTATCAAAAAAAACAAAACAAAACAAAACAAAAAAACAGAAAGTGTTGATGATGATGTGGAAAAATTAGAAACCTTGTACAGATATAAAATGGTACAACTGCTATGGAAAACAGTATAGCAGGTCCCCCTAAATTAAAAATAGAATTACCATATGATCCAGCAATTTCACTTCTAGGTATATATACAAAAGAACTGAAAGTAGGGCGTTGAAAAGATATTTGTACACCCATATTTATAGCAGCACTATTCACAATAGCCAAGAGGTGAAATCAACAACCCACGTGTCCATCAACAGATGAATGGCTAAGCAAAATATAGTATATACATACAATGGAATATTATTTAGCCATAAAATAGAAGGCCGTTCTGACACATTACTACATGGATGAGCCTTAAGAACATTATGCAAAGTGAGATGTCAGTCACGAAAAGCCAAATACTGTATGTTTCTACCTATCTAAGGAATATAGAGTAGTCAAATTCATGGAAACAGAAAGTAGAATGGTGGTTTCCAGAGACTGGTTGATGAGAAAATGGGTAGTTATTTTTCAATGCATATAGAATTTCAGTTTTGTAAGATGAAAAAGGTCAGGAGATTGTACAACAATGTGAACATGCTTAACATTACTGAACTATACACTTATAAATGGCTAAGATGGTAAATTTTACGTTATATATTTTTTACAATAAATGTTTTAAATAAATGAATAAATGGTTAAATTAATGCAGGGCTACATAAATGAATTAATAATGAGAAACATCAGGAAATTGCACCTGGCAATTTCTGGCCGGGTGTGGTGGCTCACGCCTGTAATCCCAGCATTTTGGGAGGCCGAGGCAGGTGGATCACAAGGTCAGGAGATTGAGACCATCCCGGTTAACACGGTGAAACCTCATCTCTACTAAAAATACAAAAATTAGCCGGGCATGGTGGTGGGCGCCTGTAGTCCCAGCTACTCGGAAGGCTGAGGCAGGAGAATGGTGTGAACCTGGGAGGCGGAGCTTGCAGTGAGCCAAGATCACGTCACTGCACTCCAGCCTGGGCAACAGAGCAAGACTCTGTCTAAAAAAAAAAAGAAAGAAAAAGAAAAAAAAAAGAAAGAAAGAAAAGCTGGCAATTTCTAATGTAGCATGTTTTATCAGTTAAAAAAGGGTAAGTGTAGAGTACTATTCAATGAAACATTTGCAGAGACGGGTATTTTGAAATTGCATAGATGCCACATGCCCTTGGCATTTGTTATACTTATCAGAAGTATCATATTTTGGACTCTGCAGTTTTAAGAGCTGTGGAAAAAACACTCAAAGGTAGGAAGACAGAAGATACCAGAAAATATGTAAAGAATTAATTATTTCAAAGAAGAGGAGGCCAAGTCCACTAAATAACAGTCTTCACATTCAGGAAGGATTATTACAGTAGACAAATTCTAATTTCACAAGTGAGATGAGTTTACATTGCAATAAGACAGATTTTGGAGGAAGCACAAAAGATACCAATGAAGTTTTAGATTTTCTATTAAAATTGAAGAATAGAATTCAAAAAGTCTGCATGTTAAGAGAAATATAACTTTGCAGTAATAAGAAAAATTATCCAAAATGTGGAAGTAAGGCAAAGGATACTGTATATCCTGGCAATGTAATATGGAGTGCTGTGTAACAGACCCACTCAAGAACTATTTAAATCTCTAGGAGAATGTAACTTTGTTTTACTGTTTTATAATGGACAATGCCTAGAATCCTGTGAAATTACAGATTTCGATTCACAGATAATACTAATGGTAATAGATTTATTGCTATGTAGCACATTAATCAGTTTTATATCTAACTGCGCAATCTTATTTTGGTAGTCTGTCTTTTATTATCCATAAATATTCAGACTCTAAAATTCTCCTTTTAATCAAATTGACCATTCTAATAGTTCCCTCATTAATTAAATAATTACTTAACATACACTCACCATGGTTCTAGATGAGTCATGTTTAGCTTTTTGGAAATCAGCCTTTTATATAACACTACTGCCTTATGAGTTTACTAAGATAGCACCTTGGTGATTCAGGTAGTAAATTAGTATAAACAAAGAAAACTCATTTATCTATGCATAATTAAAAGAAAAAAATGAGGATACCAAAACAAAGTCAGAGAGGAGCTCCCACTAGTCAAATCTAAGACAATTTGAGCATCAATTTAAATAATGAAAGTAATAGCATATGACTCAAATAATTAAAATAAGAATCTTGCTAAGTAAATGAGTGAATGAATAAATGGAGGAGAAGAGAAAGCTCTTCCTCACATTATAATGTAGAAGGAATAAAGGATACAGAGAGTCACCTTTTAAACATTGTAGTAACAGTTGATTCAGGCTAGAGTCATCAATGGATGTTAAAACTAGTGGATGAAGAATCTTTCATGAGAAATAAGATATTTACATAGTCTCAAAGGATCTCCCCATGTATCAGTTATAAACCACAATGTGATATAAACTACAAAGGGACATTCTGATACGATGCACTGAGGACAAAACTTCTGTGGTATTCTCCCAAAAATGCATAACCTATATCTACACACAAGGAAATTTCAAACTAATCCAAATTGAGGGACAACCTGCAAAATCACTAGCCAGTATTCTTCAAAACCATTAATGTCATTTAGACAGGGAAAGGTGAAGACGCTGTTCCACACTGAAGGAGAATAAAGAGCTACAACAACTAAACATAACATGTGTTCCTGGATCAGATCCTCCACAGGGAGAAAACTCTATAAAGACCATTATTGGTGGAGCCACGATGGCCGAATAGGAACAGTTCCAGTCTACAGCTCCCAGCATGAGCGACACAGAAGATGGGTGATTTCTGCATTTCCAACTGAGGTACCGGGTTCATCCCACTGGGGAGTGTCGGAAAGTGGATGCAGGACAGTGGGTGCAGCCCACCGAGCGTGAGCCGAAGCAGGCCGAGGCATCGCCTCACCCGGGAAGCACAAGGGGTCAGGGAATTCCCTTTCCTAGTCAAAGAAAGGGGTGACAGATGGCATGTGGAAAATCGGGTTACTCCAACCCTAATACTGTGCTTTTCCTACTGTCTTAGCAAACAGCACACCAGGAGATTATATCCCGCTCATGGCTCGGAGGGTCCTATGCCCACGGAGCCTCACTCATTGCTAGCATAGCAGTCTGAGATCAAACTGCAAGGCGGCAGCGAGGCTGAGGGAGGGGCGCTCGCCATTGCCGAGGCTTGAGTAAGTAAATAAAGTGACAGGGAAGCTCGAACTGGGTGGAGCCCACCACACCTCAAGGAGGCCTGCCTGCCTCTGTAGACTCCACCTCTAGGAGCCGGGCACAGCCAAACAAAAGGCAGCAGAATCCTCTGAAGACTTAAATGTCCCTGTCTGACGGCCTTGAAGAGAGTAGTGGTTCTCCCAGCACGCAGCTTGAGATCTGAGAACGGGCAGACTGCCTCCTCAAGTGGGTCCCTGACCCCCTGAGTAGCCTAACTGGGAGGCACCCCCCAGTAGGGGCAGACTGATACCTCACACGGCCGGGTACTCCTCTGAGACAAAACTTCCAGAGGAACGATCAGGCAGCAACATCTGCTGTTCACCAATATCCGCTGTTCTGCAGCCTCCGCTGCTGATACCCAGGCAAACAGGGTCTGGAGTGGACCTCCAGAAAACTCCAACAGACCTGAAGCTGAGGGTCCTGACTGTTAGAAGGAAAACCAACAAGCAGAAAGGACATCCACACCAAAACCCCATCTGTACGTCACCATCAGCAAAGACCAAAGGTAGATAAAACCACAAAGATGGGAAAAAAACAGAGCAGAAAAACTGGAAACTCTAAAAATCAGAACGCCTCTCCTCCTCCAAAGGAATGCAGCTTCTCACCAGCAACGGAACAAAGCTGGATGGAGAATGACTTTGACGAGTTGAGAGAAGAAGGCTTCAGACAATCAAATTACTCCGAGCTAAAGGAGGAAGTACGAACCAATGGCAAAGAAGTTAAAAACCTTGAAAAAAAATTAGACGAATGGATAACTAGAATAACCAATGCAGAGAAGTGCTTAAAGGACCTGATGGAGCTGAAAACCAAGGCACGAGAACTACGTGAAGAATGCAGAAGCCTCAGGAGCCGATTCGATCAACTGGAAGAAAGGGTATCAGTGATGGAAGATGAAATGAATGAAATGAAGCGAGAAGAGAAGTTTAGAGAAAAAAGAATAAAAAGAAATGAACAAAGCCTCCAAGAAATATGGGACTTCGTGAAAAGACCAAATCTATGTCTGACTGGTGTACCTGAAAGTGACGGGGAGAATGGAACCAAGTTGGAAAACACTCTGCAGGATATTATCCAGGAGAACTTCCCCAATCTAGCAAGGCAGGCCAACATTCAGATTCAGGAAATACAGAGAACGCCACAAAGATACTCCTCGAGAAGAGCAACTCCAAGACACATAATTGTCAGATTCACCAAAGTTGAAATGAAGGAAAAAATGTTAAGGGTAGCCAGAGAGAAAGGTCGGGTTACCCTCAAAGGGAAGCCCATCAGACTAAGAGCTGATCTCTCGACAGAAACTCTACAAGCCAGAAGAGAGTGGGGGCCAATATTCAACATTCTTAAAGAAAAGAATTTTCAACGCAGAATTTCATATCCAGCCAAACTAAGCTTCATAAGTGAAGGAGAAATAAAATACTTTACAGACAAGCAAATGCTCAGAGATTTTGTCACCACCAGGCCTGCCCTACAAGAGCTCCTGAAGGAAGCACTAAACATGGAAAGGAACAACCGGTACCAGCCACTGCAAAAACATGCCAAATTGTAAAGACTATCAAGGCTAGGAAGAAACTTCATCAACTAACGAGCAAAATAACCAGCTAACATCATAATGAAAGGATCAAATTCACACATAACAATATTAACTTTAAATGTAAATGGGCTAAATGCTCCAATTAAAAGACACAGATGGGCAAATTGGATAAAGAGTCAACACCCATCAGTGTGCTGTATTCAGGAAACCCATCTCATGTGCAGAGACACACATAGGCTCAAAATAAAGGGATAAAGGAAGATCTACCAGGCAAATGGAAAACAAAAAAAGGCAGGGGTTGCAATCCTAGTCTCTGATAAAACAGACTTGAAACCAACAAAGATCAAAAGAGACAAAGAAGGTTATTACATAAAGGTAAAGGGATCAATTCAACAAGAAGAGCTAACTGTCCTAAATATATATGCACCCAATACAGGAGCACCCAGATTCATAAAGCAAGTCCTTGGAGACCTACAAAGAGACTTAGACTCCCACACAATAATAATGGGAGACTTTAACACCCCACTGTCAACATTAGACAGATCAACGAGACAGAAAGTCAACAACGATACCCAGGAATTGAACTCAGCTCTGCACCAAGCAGACCTAATAGACATCTACAGAACTCTCCACCCCAAATCAAAAGAATATACATTCTTCTCAGTACCACACCGCACTTATTCCAAAATTGACCACATAGTTGGAAGTAAAGCACTCCTCAGCAAATGTAAAAGAACAGAAATTATAACAAACTGTCTCTCAGACCACAGTGCAATCAAACTAGAACTCAGGATTAAGAATCTCACTCAAAACTGCTCAACCACATGGAAACTGAACAACCTGCTCCTGAATGACTACTGGGTACATAACAAAATGAACGCAGCAATAAAGATGTTCTTTGAAACCAACGAGAACAAAGACATAACATACTAGAATCTCTGGGACACATTCAAAGCAGTGTGTAGAGGGAAATTTATAGCACTAAATGCCCACAAGAGAGAGCAGGAAAGATGTAAAATTGACACCCTAACATCACAATTAAAAGAACTAGAGAAGCAAGAGCACACACATTCAAAAGCTAGCAGAAGGCAAGAAATAACTAAGATCAGAGCAGAACTGAAGGAAATAGAGACACAAAAAACCCTTCAAAAAATCAATGAATCCAGGAGCTGGCTTTTTAAAAAGATCAACAAAATTGATAGACTGCTAGCAAGACTAATAAAGAAGAAAATAGAGAAGAATCAAACAGATGCAATAAAAAATGATAAAGGGGATATCATCACAGATCCCACAGAAATACAAACTACCATCAGAGAATACTATAAACACCTCTACGCAAATAAACTAGAAAATCTAGAAGAAATGGATAAGTTCTTCGACACATACACCCTCCCAAGACTAAACCAGGAAGAAGTTGAATCTCTAAATAGACCAATAACAGGCTCTGAAATGGAGGCAATAATTAACAGCTTACCAACTAAAAAAAGTCCAGGACCAGATGGATTCACAGCCGAATTCTACCAGAGGTACAAGGAGGAGCTGGTACCATTCCTTCTGAAACTATTCCAATCAATAGAAAAAGAGGGAATCCTCCCTAACTCATTTTATGAGGCCAGCATCATCCTGATACCAAAGCCTGGCAGAGACACAACCAAAAAAGAGAATTTTAGACCAATATCCCTGATGAACATCGATGCAAAAATCCTCAATAAAATACTGGCAAACTGAACCCAGCAGCACATCAAGAAGCTTATCCACCATGATCAAGTGAGCTTCATCCCTGGGATGCAAGGCTGGTTCAACATATGCAAATCAATAAATGTAATCCAGCATATAAACAGAACCAATGACAAAAACCATGTGATTATCTCAATAGATGCAGAAAAGGCCTTTGACAAAATTCAACAACCCTTCATGCTAAAAACTCTCAATAAATTAGGTATTGATGGGACATATCTCAAAATAATAAGAGCTATCTATGACAAACCCACAGCCAATATCATACTGAATGGGCAAAATCTGGAAGCATTCCCTTTGAAAACGGGCACAAGACAGGGATGCCCTCTCTCACCACTCCTATTCAACATAGTGTTGGAAGTTCTGGCCAGGGCAATCAGGCAGGAGAAGGAAATAAAGGGTATCAATTAGGAAAAGAGGAAGTCAAATTGTCCCTGTTTGCAGACGACATGATTGTATATCTAGAAAACCCCATTGTCTCAGTCCAAAATCTCCTTAAGCTGATAAGCAACTTCAGCAAAGTCTCAGGATACAAAATCAATGTGCAAAAATCACACTCATTCTTCTATACCAATAACAGACAAACAGAGAGCCAAATCCTGAGTGAACTCCCATTCACAATTGCTTCGAAGAGAATAAAATACCTAGGAATCCAACTTACAAGGGACGTGAAGGACCTCTTCAAGGAGAACTACAAACCACTGCTCAAGGAAATAAAAGAGGATACAAACAAATGGAAGAACATTCCATGCTCATGGGTAGGAAGAATCAATATCGTGAAAATGGCCATACTGCCCAAGGTAATTTACAGATTCAATGCCATCCCCATCAAGCTACCAATGACTTTCCTCACAGAATTGGAAAAAACTATGTTAAAGTTCATATGGAACCAAAAAAGAGCCCACATTGCCAAGTCAATCCTAAGCCAAAAGAACAAAGCTGGAGGCATCACGCTACCTGACTTCAAACTATACTACAAGGCTACAGTAACCAAAACAGCATGGAACTGGTACCAAAACAGAGATATAGACCAATGGAACAGAACAGAGCCCTCAGAAATAATGCTGCACATCTGCAATTATCTGATCTTTGACAAACCTGAGAAAAACAAGACTGGGGAAAGGATTCCCTATTTAATAAATGGTGCTGGGAAAACTGGCTAGCCATATGTAGAAAGCTGAAACTGGATGCCTTCCTTACACTTTATACAAAAATTAATTCAAGATGGATTAAAGACTTACACGTTCGACCTAAAACCATAAAAACCCTAGAAGAAAACCTAGGCAATACCATTCAGGACATAGGCATGGGCAAGGACTTCATGTCTAAAACACCAAAAGCAATGGCAACAAAAGACAAAATTGACAAATGGGATCTAATTAAACGAAAGAGCTTCTGCACAGCAAAAGAAACTACCATCAGAGTGAACAGGCAACCTACAGAATGGGAGAAAATTTTTGCAATCTACTCATCTGACAAAGGGCTAATATCCAGAATCTACAATGAACTCAAACAAATCTACAAGAAAAAAACAAACAGCCCCATCAAAAAGTGGGCAAAGGATATGAACAGACACTTCTCAAAAGAAGACATTTATGCAGCCCACAGACATGAAAAAATGCTTATCATCACTGGCCATCAGAGAAATGCAAATCAAAACCACAATGAGATACCATCTCACACCAGTTAGAATGGTGATCATTAAAAAGTCAGGAAACAACAGGTGCTAGAGAGGATGTGGAGAAATAGGAACACTTTTACACTGTTGGTGGGACTGTAAACTAGTTCAACCATCGTGGAAGTCAGTGTGGTGATTCCTCAGGGATCTAGAACTACAAATACCATTTGATACAACCATCCTATTACTGGGTATATAACCAAAGGATTATAAATCATGCTGCTATAAAGACACATGCACACGTATGTTTATTGCGGTACTATTCACAATAGCAAAGACTTGGAACCAACCCAAATGTCCAACAATGATAGACTGGATTAAGAAAATGTGGCACATATACACCATATAACACTATGCAGCCATACAAAATGATAAGTTCATGTCCTTTGTAGGGACATGGATGAAGCTGGAAACCATCATCCTCAGCAAACTATCGCAAGGACAAAAAAACAAACACCGCATGTTCTCACTCATAGGTGGGAATTGAACAATGAGAACACATGGACACAGGAAGGGGAACATCACACACTGGGGCCTGTTGTGTGGTGGGGGCAGGGGGGAGGGATAGCATTAGGAGATATACCTAATGTTAAATGACTAGTTGATGGGTGCAGGACACCAACATGGCACATGTATACATATGTAACTAACCTGCACATTGTGCACATGTACCCTAAAACTTAAAGTATAATATAAAAAAGACAATTATTGAGACAATTAGTGAAACTGCAACATTTGAAAATATTTGTGGATTAGATAATAATATGGTTAAATTTCCTGATATTGGTCATTGTGCTGTGATTATGTAAGAGAAAGTGTTTATTTCTAGGAAATGCACACTAAGATATTAAAGGGCAAAAGAGCATGTTGTCTGTGACCTACTGTCAAATGGCTCAGGAAAAAATGTACACCTCTATGAAAATATCCATATAAATACATTTATGTGTATGAATACACAGAGAGAAGAAAGAAAGAAAAAAAAGAAAAGAAAAGAAAAGGAAGAAAAGAAGGAAGGAAGGAAGGAAGGAAGGAAGGAAGGAAGGAAGGAAGGAAGGAAGGAAGGAAGGGGCATGCATTAGGAAATAAAGTGAATGTTGCAAATGTTAAAGAGTGAACCTAGGTAAAAAGTATAGAGTTCGTTGTACTATTCTCAACAATTTTCAGGAAGATTGAAGTTATTTCAAAATACAAATTCAAAAAAAAGTTGGATATTAGTGACTAAGACATCTAAAGAAATTGAAAGTAAATAATTTCTCATGATGTATAAGAAAAAATATTTTTTAAATCTAGTAATAAATGTTCAATAATATTAAGCATTTATATTCATAGGTATAAAAGGAGGTTTAAACATTCAAATGATTACTATTTCAGTTGTGACCTGAAAGCACAAATATCTGATGGTTGACGAGCAAACTTCTGCAAGAAATTTAACTTCTGGAAAAATCAATAGCAAAAAGATAACCTCAGTGATACTTCTGAGTATCAATTATTTTCACAGAGAATTACCACTAAAAACTGATGTCAGTTCAGTGAGTTTTAGGGAAATAAATGAGCTTTTCAAGCATTACATTTCCTTTAAAATACTACATATTTATTAATATATGAAAATTCTGAAGCAATTATAGTCTCAGATGGCTGAGGAAAAAAACTCTCATTTTAAAGAAAACAATCATGAATCCTTTCAAAGTAAATGAAGAATATTAAAGAACAGGAGTTCATTGTTTGTTTTTGTCTTACAAGCAGGTTAGAGGAAATGCTCATTTGAGTATGCTCCGTACACATTGGCAGGTCTGACAAGAATCCTAAATTATAAAGGGAATTTGTTAATGAATTCACCACAGCCTGCATTATCTTTGTAAGGTCTTCAAGAACTGAGAAGTTGCTAGGAGACTGAAAGAAAACAAAAGTAATTGTATCTTTTAAAGAGGTGATTGAGGCAATTAACATCAAAAAAATCACAAAAATAGCTTTCAAAACAGCAAAAACAATGGAAGAAAACTGTGTACAAATGAATAATAGGTAACATGTCTCTACCAAGGAAAGTTCAGACGTCATCAAATGATTATATTTTCAGCTCCCGCACTGAACTGTGAGCTCCTTGGGAACAAAGGGATGTTGTACTCAACTTTGAATAAAACACTATAGATATTAAGCAAATATGTGGGAGTGAAGAAGAAAAGGAAAAAAGAATGGATTAGTGGCGGAAATGGAATATATTAATTGAACATTAATGCACTACTTTTTTTGTTGTTGTTTTTTGAGACTGAGTCTTGCTCTATTGCCCAGGCTGGAGTGCAGTACTGCAATCTCTGCCTCCTGGGTTCAAGAGATTCTCCTGACTCAGCCTCCCGAGTAGCCAGGATTACAAGAGTGCACCACCACACCTGGCTAATTTTTGTATTTTTAGTAGAGACAGGGTTTCACCATGTTGGCCAGGATGACCTCAAAGGATCTGACCACCTTAGCCTCCCAAAGTACTGGGATTACAGGTGTGAGCCACTGTGCCCGGCCTAATGCACTACGTTTTGACTTATATGAAACATTAAATTCAATGCCCATTGAATTTCTACGAATTTTACTTAAACTGAAAATATAAATAAAGCATAATGTTGACCAACAATAACTAGCGTATGATATTGAATAAATGTACTGTTATTCAACGTTCAATTAACAACCAGAAAAAAAAGAAAAAAATTGTTATTGTTTTATTGTTCTGTTTCAAACAGAAACTTCAAACTCCTAGAAAATATAATTTACAGAAATTCAATGGTTTAAAGCTAATGACAGAATGGGTGGTTTACCCTCTCTGTCAATATAAGACATACATATTTTTATTCAATATATGAATTGACTTGAAATCAAAAACTATAAACAAGCTGTAGCTAATAATCTCAGTGATCTTTTGATGAATGAGGGATATAAAGAGATGCCTTCAGTACAAAAAATTCAAGTTACAAAAGTGTAATACTCAAGACTGACTTCCTGAAACAAGTAAGTTCTCTATGAAAAGGAAGGTGAGGATGCAAATAATTTGCCTTTACCTTTCCTGAGTGCTTAAGGAAATACATCAAGTCTAAAAGGATAAATTACAACATTTTGAATTTAAGAGCTTACTTCTGGAATCATCTTCAAATATTTATAAAGTCTCCACACTACAAGATATATTATATTCTGAGCCCCTCTCTGGTGGAGATTTATCTAAGATGCTGATAGCATATTTTACACTTGTTATGCGAATATCTGGAAAAAAAATTTTGTCTTTCAAGTTATCTGTAGAACACCAGGTACACTCTGGGGAAAAAAAATAATATAGCATAAAGTGATCCTTAAATCCCAAGGATAAATAATGAAGATGTCAGGACTATGCCACGTGCTGCTAGCAAAATATTCTACAAATCTATTAATGGCCCGAGTGAAGAGAATCAAAATAATCAGACCAACTTATTTCACAGTCCATGTGAGATTATTTTGGATATACAGACATAAAATAACTATTATGAAAACTGACCAAAACACTTCTGTTGCCCCGCTTTCACAGCAGAACATTTTTAAAAATTCACCTGTTTTTAACATGTTTTAGTTGCTACTTAAAAAGAATTTTAATATGAGCCCTCCTTCCATCTAGAGAAGACCCCCAAAATATCATTGCAATTGAAAATGGACAATTTATGATAACTCTTCCTTACTCTATACTCCTTTGCCTTCAATTTCTTAAATGTATGGTTTCAGTAATCGGAAACTCTGACCAGTGAATAGAGGAGGCAGAGAGGAAATAATAAGAATAGGAAACTAGAGACAAGAAGTGAGCATTTGTATAATTTTATTCAACCCATGACAATAAAAGATCTCTCCCTAGCTCTGAAATATCATTCCCTCATTGCCAGATGACTGGCTGTTACTAACACCAGTTTGAAATTTAGGTGTGGTCTGAAATTACTAAAGAATTCAGCAATGGCCTATTAGAAGGCTTGAAACTCTTTGCTCTTTAAACCTGAACTGACAAAGCAATGACTTTCGATCTATGGACAGTCAATCCTTGTAAAAGGAGAGAGAGACTAATTGAAATCAAAAGGAAAATTTTGCTGAGTGACCAAAAAACAATTCTCCTTGTCAATTCACTAATCAAACATGAAGGTACTCTCTCTAACCTGGGATGTTGTATCTTTTAGCACAGGAATTTTCTCCTAGTTTGAAAAATACGGCATTTGTTTTTAAGGCATAATCACTATTTACATTAATTCTAAGATGGAAATTGTCTGCCTAATTATTATATTGATGTTTTCTTTGTCTAATTGGGTAGGTCAAGGCACTAATTTGATTCACAGCTGCAGTATGTTTTTATAGACTTTGGTGAACTTTAATTGCTTATAAATATTGGATTATAAGACCATGAGCCTTTACTAGAATCCTGTTTAGCTCCATATGCTTTCAAACTTGACAATATGTTGTCCATTTCCTGAGAATCTTTCATTCCAAATGGCCCCAAGGGTAAGAAAGCAAAGAATAACACATATGGTTCACATAGCTAAAGTCCATTAAGAATTTTGCTGTTGACAGACCTAATGAGTTATAGTCAGGAAAAAATATTGTCAGTTACTCCTTCCTTAATAATAAAATTGAAACACAAAGACAGCACAGCTCAAAGCCCTGTAGTCTTACTGTGAACGTTCCATTTTAATAATGTGCATGATTCCATACACTGCCCTACAGTAAATGCAAATGGAAACGTAGACAGGGCAGCAGCTTGGAGTGGTAGAGACTGACGCTAATGAAAATCTCCTGAACTATGTGGTCAAAGACCTAACCAGTCTCAGGCAGAAGCTGGTCACAGCCCTGTAGCCAGGCAAACCCTCCCAAGGTTGTGTCCTACCAATGGGGGCTTGTCACTGTCCTCTCAACTTCTCCAGTGCCATCCCCAGGTAGATAATGTCGGCCCTTAATGGGCTAGTTGAAACAGTGAAGGGTAATCGGAGGTGGGAAGGAGAACCACATTTCTGCTGCTGAGTTACAGCACGGGTTTCTGGAAGCCACTTATCACACCCCACCCCCAACAGGCACTCAGATGGCCCCAAAGACAGCCATGGTTGTCCTGAAAGTGTGTCTCATCCCACTTCCTGTACTTCATCCCACCAAAGCCATCCTGGACTCTTTGATGACTAGCACTAGGTCAGGTCAATGAGATTCCAATTCCTTCTTGTTGCTTGGGCCACTATTCTAACTCAGAGTCCTGACAGTCAAGAGCATAGATTCTTCGCTCACAAAGATGTAAGTTCAAACCCCACCTCTGCCTCTTAACACTGGTAATTGCATACAAAATAGAATTTCTACTAAACCAAGGGACACACATTCATGTAAAAATTTTAACATGAGGTATTTTGATACACATTTTATAACTAAATATTGACAGTTGAACAACTTGATAGGAAGAGACTTTTGCCTTGGTTCCAATAATTTCTCCTTTTTGGTGCTTGGCACATATAGACATTATACTTTAATTTTTAAAATATGACTCTGGTTGCTATGTGGGAATGAGCAGGAGTGGATGCAGAAAGTCAGTTAGGAGACCACTGCAACCACCCGGAAAAGAGATGACAGTGACTTGAGGGAGGCTTATAGATGGAGATGGATAGAACAGTGTTACCCATGGTTTAGAAACTATTTTCAAAGTGGAGTTGTGTTGATGGCATAGAAGTGAGAGTGAGGAAAAGTCAGTTAGCCACAATAGCCCCTGTAAGGCAGGAGTAGGAGCTGAGGCCCACAGAGCAGTGGACAGTAGCCATGCGAGATTGTTAAGAGCTGGTAAACCCCCAAAAGGCAGGCAGCAGCATAGACCTGCCAGGAGAATGGAAGAACTCAGGACTTCCTAGAAAGATTGAGGAAGGACAGGGTTGATGGTGGATGAGTAGGGCCTAGAGTTTTTATAGTAGGTGGAGTGAGGGCTCAACTCATTTTAACTAGACCCAGTGGTGAGCTGGAGCTGCCTCATATTGGCTCACAAGAGGAGATGGATAAATGTTCAGAAATTTTGCGAGTCCCATTGGCAGCTTGAAGTCACCCAGGGTTGAGAATATTTACACCACAGAAATTGGCAAATGCTACAAATCTGAGTTTTCCCTCCTCGCCATCCCCCACCAGTGCTGGTTGTTAAACATTTACCAGTACACCACTGACAAGGCTGGAAGGCCTAAGAGCTCCAGAAGATATTTAAGTTACACAATTAATTGACCAGTTCTCTCTTCCGGTGAGGCAAAGAACACTGCACACACTTCAAAATCTAGAAGTCTTTGGAAAATTATTTGAAATGCAAGCTCTATTTGTCCTACCAAACTTCCTAATTTCTAATTATATTTTTTTGAAGCTAATATTAAAATAATCATATTTTTGTGCACATATTGCATAGAAAATAAAACATCATAACTAGGCTATAAAAGAATATGCTCAGTATCCAAGGAATCAACAGTTGCCTTTATTTTAATATATTCTTCTGATAAAAGTTTTATAATATTTATGCGACCTAATCCTATTCGGATTGAATTACTAACAATAGTCTATCTTAATAATACAAAAAAAATAATTAAATGCTTTATTATAATTTCATCAAATCTTGTACTTTTATAAGAAATTTAAAAATGATCTATGACCTTGTGGAGAAGCAAAAACAACAAAGCATATTAAATCTAGAATTATAGCTCCCAGAGATAATCAATGTTTACAATGATAGAGCAGGGGTCTACAAACTACTATGTACCCCAGGGGCTGAATTCAGCTATGCCTATACTGTGGGCGATTATTTTTGTACTACAACTGAGCTGAGTAGTTGTAATAGGAACCATATAAAGCCTAAAATATTTACTATCTGGCTCTTCACAGAAAAAGCTTGTGGAACTCCAGTTATTCCTCAATTTATAGATATAATTTATAATAAAAATGGGGCGACATAATACATACTGCTTATCAACCTGCTTTCCTCTCCTACTTAGCTATGCAGTCATTAAATGTTGTGTTGCATCATTTTTCAGTTTTGCAGCATTCTTTTTTTTTTTTTTTTTTTTGAGACAGAGTTTCACTCTTGTTGCCCAGGCTGGAGTACAATGGTGCAATCTCAGGTCACTGCAACCTCCGCCTCCCAGGTTCCAGCCATTTTGCTGCCTCAGCCTCCCCAGCAGCTGGGATTACAGGCGCCTGCCACCGTGCCTGGCTAATTTTTTGTATTTATAGTAGAGACAGGGTTTTGCCATGTTGGCCAGGCTGGTCTTGAACTCCTGACCTCAAGTGATCCACCCGCCTCGGCCTCCTGAAGTGCTGGGATTACAGGCATGAGCCACTGTGCCTGGCCCATTTTCTTGATATAACAACATTTATTTAGGTTGTTTCCAATTTTTTTAGGTAACAAATACACTTCAGTCTAACTCTTTTCTCTCGATTTTTTAAAGGTAAATTTCTAGTTGTGGAATTGTTGGATCAAAGTTGGACATACAAAAGTTCAGATTTTGGTAACTTTTGCAAAGCTGACCTACAAAGAAGAATTTCCTATATATATATTACAACTGTCTTCCTATGAATTTTAAATGTAAAAGGATTGTATTTTCTGGGTGAAAATTCCCCAAGTTTCTTCCAAAATGTCAAGAATAAATATTTTTAAATATGTCTTTATAAAGTACCCTGTGTGAGAAAAAGTCAGAAAAAATTGTCAGTCTTCACATAGCTATGGTATGCTCCAAATTTTAGTCCCAAATGCACATTATGAAAATATATGCTTTGCGGAAATCTGTAATACTTACTATGCCAAAAAAGTAGTTTCAGCAAATAATTTCTCTAAGCTTCAGTTTTTGCACCTATAAAATGGGATCATACAAGCTCTTCCAATCTGAGAGACACATGCGTAAGAAGGAAGTATCAAATTTCGTAAAGTGCAAAAGGTCCGATGGTTTACATCATTTCAACATTTCTCTTTACTGCATTTTATTCTTAGATAGTAAAATTTAATTGATACTAAGATTTTTTTTTAAATAAAGCAAATCTGTGATTGATGCGGGGGAGGCAGTAGGAATGAGATAAATGTCCCCACCTGTTTTCTTTCAGAGGAAAATTTCCACAGTGCAAGGCCACTTTACCATGCTTCTGGGTGGAAGTTGCCTGAGGGTTGCAGAGTCTAGGCATGGAGCTTCACAGGCAGTTGCTGGCTCTTCTATCCATTCTCCTTTCTTTCTTCCTGAACACTAGACCCTCTTGGTCGTCCTGCTGCCTCACCGCTGATCCTTTCCTGTCTCCTTCACTGGTTCCCCCTCTTCACCTTGTCCTCTTAACATTAAGTGCTTGGGAGTAAGTATTCTCATGACGTCCAGTTGCATACCTAGAACACTGACGACTCTTGCACCTCATTCAGCCCAGTCTTCTCTCCTGAGCCCCAAACTCTCAAATCTCACTGCCTAATCAATTTCTTCACTTGCATGTCTAATAGCATCTTAAAGTTCATATATAAATCCACACTCGCCAGGCGTCGTGGCTCACACCTGTAATCCCAGCACTTTGGGAGGCCAACGTGGACAGGTCGCCTGAGGTCGGGAGTTCAAGACCAGCCTGGCCAGGATGGTGAAACCCCATCTGTACTAAAAATACAAAAATTAGCCAGGCATGGTAGCAGGTACCTGTAATCCCAGCTACTTGGGAAGACAAGGCAGAAGAATCTCTTGATTGAGGAAGCAGAGGTTGCAGTGAGCCAAGATTGTGCCTTTGCACTCCAGCCTGGGCAACAGAGCAAGACTCCATCTCAAAAAAAAAAAAAAAAAAAAAAGGGCCGGGCACAGTGGCTCACGCCTGTAATCCCAGCACTTTGGGAGGCTGAGGCTGAGGCAGGTGGATCACGAGGTCAGGAGATCGAGACCATCCTGGCTAACACGGTGAAACCCCGTCTCTACTAAAAAATACAAAAAAAAAAAATTAGCCGGGTGCGGTGGCGGGCACCTGTAGTCCCTGCTACTTGGGAGGCTGAGGCAGGAGAATGTCAGGAACCCGGGAGGCGGAGTTTGCAGTGAGCAGAGATCACGCCACTGCACTCCAGCCTGGGAGACAGAGCGAGACTCCGTCTCAAGAAAAAAAAAAAAAAAATCCAAACTCCTGGTCTGCACCCCACTGCCCCCAACCGCTCTACTCACGGCCTTCTCAGTTTCGGGCAACTCCATCATTCCAGTTGCTCAGGCCCAAAGCTTGGAGGCCATACTTACCTCTTCTCTTTCTCTCACACCACACGTTCAATCCATCAAGCAATTGAGTTGGCTCCACCTGGCAGCATATCTAGAAGCCGCCCGCTTCCCACCTCTCCAGCACCCTGGTCTGAGTGCCATCCCTCTTCCTCTGGATTGCTTTAATTATCAACTGCTTGTCTTCCTTGACACTTACCTCTCCCCCTACTCACATACACAGTCTATTCTCTGCAAGGCAACCAGAGTGATCCTGATAAAACATTTCTTCTAATAGTGTGCTTCCACTCTGGCCATCCGTTGAGCTCAGTAAAAACAAAAGTCCCCACAGAGGCCCATGAGTTCTCTTCATGAGCTGCCCTCACATGGCACCTCTCTGACTGCCTGCCCTGGTATTTTCCCCTCCATGGACTCCACCCCAGCCATCCTGGCCTCCTCCTTCATGGTCCTCTCCACACCAGCTTCCCTCTGACCTGAGGGCCAGTGTTCTAGCTGCTCTCCCTGCGTCCTCCCAGTAGAAGGCCCACCTAGTTAAAGCTGCAACCCCCATCCCTGACTCTGTATTCCTTATCCTGCTGTTTTTCTCTCTTTTTTTTCTTTTTCTTTTCTTTTTCTTTCTCTTTCTTTTTTCTTTTTCTCTTTCTTTTCTATATTTCCTCTCTTTCTTTCTTCTTTCTCTTTTTTTTTCTTTCTGCCTTCCTTTCTTTCTTTTCCTCTTTCTTTCTGCTGGTACTTACTTTCTATGACATAATATAATTTCCTTCTTTATTGTTTATTATGTGTCCTCCCTTCTCTAGAATGTAAGCTCCATGTAGATGGGGAATCCTTATTTTGTTCAATAGATTAAATAAATTAACAAATAGCTATATACTCACTTGGCAATCCTGAGACTGTATCAAGATCATGGTTAAGACAGAACTAGGCCAGGTGTGGTGGCTCATGCCTGTAACCCCAGTACTTTGGGAAGCCAGGGCAAGTGGATCACCTGAGGGTCAGGAGTTCGAGACCAGCCTGACCAATACGGTGAAACACCGTCTCTATTAACAGTACAAAAATTAGCCAGGTATGTTGGCACATGCCTGTAATCCCAGCTACTTGGGAGGTTGAGGCAGGATAATTGCTTGAGCCCAGGTGGCAGAGTTTATCGCACCACTGCACTCCAGCCTGACAGAGCGAGACTCCATCAAACAAAACAAAACAAAACAAAACAAAACACTAAAATTTAGGGGAATATAAAACAAAATAAAGAACATGAATTAAATATTTTTAAAGACCCCACACTATAGATTAAGCCCCCAAAAGAAATTTATTCAAAATGAGTAAAGAAGAAAATGGAAAAAGGGGTAGAAAAGACTCATAGTAAACTGGAAATCAGAAAACCATCAGAGAAGTCTCTACTCTGCCAATTCTTAACAACATTACCTAGTGGCAGCCAAAGTTATAAGTAGTCCACATCATGAAATACTTTAGAAGCATATGTTTTTTAATCCATAAATTAGAAATAACCATTTACTAACTTTCTTATCTCAAGGAGTTATTGTCAGGCTTGTAGGTAAACATTCCTTGTAAATTGTAAAGTGCTTTATAAATATGAGTTATTTTAATGTGCTGGTATTAAAACACTGGCTTAGGTTGGCCTTTTTTTTTTTTTTTTTTGGCTCTTAATTGGCAATTGGCAGTTAGCACATAAAAAGCCCTTGAGTAGTTTTCATTTAGGAGAAGGAAAATTGATCCCTTTCTACTTTAGCTCTCTCAGTAGACACAGAAAAGCAAGTCGGGGGTGGGAGGGGTCTCCCATGAAATAACTGCTTTCTGCCAGAGTCCCAGCAGCACAGCAAAATGCCTACAGCCTTTTTCTTAATTGGGAAAAGAAAAGCGTGAAACAGTCCCAAAGAGTGAATATGTACAACAGTTGCATAAACGATGACAAAGCATTTTTTAGTAAAGTCTTAAATGAAAAGCCTTTTTCTATGTTAACTCTTAAATCATGTTATCTATTTTTATTAATAAAGATATCAATTGACCAGCAGTTGATGTCTTAAATATTTAGCAATGACTAGATAAGGAGCAAGGATCTGCTGTAGTGTACTTCATTTATTTCAGGCTTGCTTTAAATTTGTTTTATGAGTCTGATAACATTAAAATAACTTGAACACGAACGTTTTAAAACATATTAAAAGCTCGATGAAGAAATCTGTAAACAGAGATAAATAAATATGTGAAGATCTTGTAAGCGGCTCCTCTGGCATTTATAGTTCTATACTCAAAAAAAAAGACACTCTTTGCAGTTGTGCCAGTGCCCTCTAGCGGTCAGTGTGGTCTCTACAGTTTTTTTAAGTCATTCCCGGCCTTCAAAACGTGCTGACCACCTCCCATTCTACCAGCCAGCCAAGAGGAAAAAAAAAAAAAAAATCAGCCAACCAATAGAATAATCAATTTTTTATAATGCTAGAGACTTAGAAAAAAACACGCAGAATAAAATAAAGAAAAATCATACATCATGGTTAGAAATACAGCTTTGTACATTAATGGAATCTCAAAATTTTGAAGAAAGAAGATTCCATCTCGTGGTTCTTTTCTTTTATGGTCAAAGATGGAGTTGAGAATTTTATAAAAGCTGTGGACTTTCTTCTCAGAAAAAAAAAATGTGCCACCTGTAATCTCAGCACTTTGGGAGGCTGAGGCACGAGGTGAGGAGTTTGAGACCAGCCTGACCAACATGGTGAAACCCCTTCTCTACTAAAAAATACAAAAATTAGCCGGGCATAGTGGTGCATGCCTGTAATCCCACCTACTCAGGAGGCTGAGGCAGGAGAATCGCTTGAACCCAGGAGGCAGAGGTTGCAGTGAGCTGAGATCGCACCACTGCACTCCAGCCTGGGCAACAAAGTGAGACTCCATCTCAAAAAAAAATAAAAAAAAGTGCATGTACCTATAATTTCAGGGGTTCATGTAACACCTAAAGGCCTTGCATCCTAAATTAAAGGCTTGGGGTTTTATATACCTCTACACATCCCAGGTTCCATAGGTTAAAAATCCTGTCTGAAATGGTGAGTCTAAAAATCAATTTGGAGAAGGACATGTACAGAATGACTGTATGCAAAATAATACTGTATAGTTTCTATGTATATATAGTAAAAATATGCAAACTATGGAATAATGAACATTGAATTCATGAGAGTTGTTACCCCTCAGAGCAAGAAAGGGTAATGAGATGGGGAAAAATGAAGGTGGCCTCAGTTATGCTTATACTGCATCATTTATTCAGAAACTATTGAAGCATATACAGCATATTATTTTAATAAAGCTTGGTGGCAGATGTATAATGAATTTTCATTATTTTATTTTCCATTCTTATCTATAAAGTTGGTATATACCCCAAAATTAAAAGGTTTCATTCAAAAAACTGAAATTATTATAAGATCTAATTCCATTGTCATGTAAAAAAGGTTATTTTTCCAAAACATCCAAATGTAAGTTCATGTTCTGAGAAACATATTTAATTCCCTCTTGTATAAAATCACCCAAGCTTATTTTCAAATACAAGCTAAAATGTTAATATTAAAAAGCAAACCATTGTTCTCTTCACAGAGTCCTCAAGTAGATAAGCCTTTATTTTTATGGCCATAATTTGATTTCTTGATAGGGAAAGAAGAAAAGGAGAAAATTCTTCTGAAACTAATGTTATATTGGAACAAAATTTATTATCGATCCATATTCATTCTACTACCAGATATAATGAAAGTTTGGATAAGGTATTATTCTTTCTGGGGATTTTATGTATAGCAAGGTCAGTGTGAAGCCGACTATGTCATTGCTTGAGAGTCTGAACCTAATCGCCACTTAATTGATTCATGCTTGTAGCTGCACTGCTGCATAGCATCCCAGAGTGCTCAGATGCTACCTGTCAGGTGCATCCCATCACAATGCAAAGCAGCAGGTCTTGTGCCTGCCTTGATTTAAACGGAATGCTGGAGGAATGAAGCAGCCCAGGCAATCTGGAAGGCTGGTAGGGAAGAGGATCAGCTTCTGTTTCACCTCCCCATTGATAAAACTGACAGATCCCAGGCAGGCCTGAGGAGGTAAATTATGACCATAACATTAGCTAACTGTGGGGTAATATACACTGCTGGCCTATGGGGTCAGATCAAAGCTCCAGTCCTCCCTGTCCTTGACACCTAAAGAGAAGCAACATTAATTTCTGAGGATCTTTTTTGGGCCACAGTGTTGAGGCAGAGAGTGGAACTTTTAATGTCATGGTAAGAAAAGGAGGCAGAAGCTTATTCTCTAGCTATGCTCTCCAGTTGGATTAGGGATTTTAGAGACTCTGTCATTTTGGACTTGTCTTATTAAAATGATGTCTCCACCAGCTGCCGCTCTAGCAATTAAGACAGGCCTGCTTTCCACCTAGTAATGAACTCCTCCAACGGCCTTTTCTCACCAACCACCCACACCCCACTTCCTATTGCCACAGGAAGGCCTGGCCTGGGGTAGAGTGTGTAGGTTTTGGGGGTGGGGAACCATCCCACCCATATTCTATTTTTCTTTGGATTTCTCTCTCTCTCTTTTTTTTTTTTTTTTTGCCACTAGAGTGAGATCTGGAGGAACTTCATTTAGGCCTCTGACAAAAGACACATAGGAATGTTTTCAGCCCTATGTAGTCCAGCACAATTCGCCAGGTCTAGGAATTCCAAAAAGGATTTTGGCACCAAACCCAAACAGTAATAAACAGTGTGCACAGCCCAGGCCTCACCATCAAGGCATGTATTGTGTCTCTTATGGGGAATCTAGTAGACATGGTTGTGACTGTAAGTGGTTTTTTAGGGATTTGGTGATCTTGAGTCCTGGCCTAATATCAACTCAGAAATGACTGGCATATACCCTTGGAACAGTGTAGAACTGGGGGAAAGATAATAGGCAAAATGAAGATGGAGACATCTTGTATGAATCACCATCTCACGGCGTGGAACTATCAACTTGGCTTTTCCAAATACATGATGTTTCTGAAACCTCTGAATTACATCTCTGAATATTTGGATATTTAAGCTATTTTGATGCCTTGCTTACATTTAAGCTACCTTCCCAAGCAAATTCTATCCATCCTAATTGCTTTCAAACCAATCTTGCCTTAAAAATATTCCTACAAATCAACTGGTGTTGAATATTGATATAAGTAAATACTCTCCTTTAGACTAGAAAACCAGCATGTTTCATCACCAAATTTTTAAAAAGCAATTAATCTTCTCTTACCCATATTGAATAAGAATTCACTTTAGAATTTCCTTCTCATGAGGCAGAGCTTGACATTTAACAATTCTCACGTTTCATTTTCAGAAGTAAATGAGTATGCTGCAGTTAACCTGAGAGTTGATTCATAGTTAGGAATACAGGGAGTAACGTGGGGGAAATACCTCCTTTCTTTAGCTCAGGGGAACACACTGAGTGGCTGTAAAGTTACCCACAGTGCTATCCATATCGACTAGATTGTTTGTAGTCAAGTAAGGGCATACGATCAAGGTGCCATCAGGACCTAAGCAATATTCATGATCTCTGACAATATGGATCATGCACTGAAATTCTACAATTGTCCTTAGAGAAAATCAAAAGTTTATAGCACCACTTTTACCATAGAACATTTTTTCTTTTGGAATGGGGACAAAAAAGAAAAAGAAAAAAAAAGATTCATGGAAAGGATTTGGTCTCTGAATGCAGGTGAACCTGAATTTGAATCCTAGTGTTTGTAAGCCCTGACTATGTAATTTTGCTTATGGCCTGGTGCCTAGCAGGTGCTCAACAAGTCTTTGTTTTCTCTGAAACAGATCTGCATTTGTATCCTTTTTTTTTTTTTTTTTTTTTTTTTTTGAGGTGGAGTCTCACTCTGTTGCCCAGGCTGGAGTGCAATGGCATGGTCTTGGCTCATTGCAACCTCTGCCTGCCTGGTTCAAGGGATTCTCCTGCCTCAGCCCCCCAAGTAGCTGGGATTACAGGTGTCTGCCACCACGCCTGGCTTTTTTAAAATTTTATACTTAGTAGAAACAGGGTTTTACCATGTTGGCCGGGCTGGTCTCGAACTCGTGACCTCAGGTGATCTGCCTGCCTCGGTCTCCCAAAGTGCTGGGATTACAGGTGTGAGCCACCGCACCTGGCCTATATTCAGCTCCTATTGTGGCTGTAACAAATTACCAAAAGCTTCAAGGCTTAAAACAACACAGATTTATTACATTTCTGAAGGTTAGAAGTCCTTCAGCGTCTTGAGCAAGGCTGTGTTTCCTCTGGGCTCTCCAGAGGAGAATGTTTCCTTGCCACGGCATGGCCCCACTACTATAGCATTTTGGACGCTATAAAAAGAAAAATCTCCTAGGCCAAATTGCCTCTACATTTCATTGTAGACACAATTAACTAAATTTATTCTTCTACAGCAGTGATTTTCAAACTTTTTGGTCTCGAAACCCCTTTATACTCTTAAAAAGTATTAAAGACTCCGAACGGCTGTAGTTTACGCAGGCTGTATCTGTCAATATTTATCATATTTGAAATTAAGATCGGTATTACAAGAATACACGAAGAGCACAGAAGCACACATTCCATTAAGCATCGGAACAGTGATATCATTACACGTTATGGAGCCACTGTAAACCCCATTCATGAAAGAATGGGAGTGAAAAAAGCAAATAACATTAGTACTACTATGAAAAGATCTTTTACCTTGCAGACCTCCTGAAATGGTTGTAGGAGTCTCTGGGCCACATTTTAAGAACTGTTGTTCAGCTGGTGTGAAAGAAGGCGCAACAGCTACAGAAATGCCAGTTCTAAATCTCTCAAAGCAATCATCATGCTGACTATGCCCAGAACAGCACAGCAGCCAGTGTGGCCTTCTGCTGATAGGAAAGACCGAGCAGTCAGACTCTATCCTTTCCCTAAAGACTCTGGCTGTGGGCAGCCTCCATTCCCTGTGGTGTTGGAATCAACCAATGAGGAGGGGCGAAAACGCTTAGAAATAGAGTTTGAACAAAACTCAGTGTCAGCAGTTATAGTTGGTTCTAACATATTTTTAAAACTGCATTGTTATGATTCTGATGATCATACACAGTGCGGGAACTACTAGCTATTTCACCTATATATGAGTAAAACATTTGGGGAAATTTCCCTCTGGTTCAGCTGGTTATGCTGTTCACGGAGGTCCTTGACATTTGCCCAGCGGAGTCATCACCTGAAACCACGGGCAGCTGAACCCTGGGAACTTGCCTCGGTGTTTATAAATACCTCAGTTGCATCAGGACCCTACAGGTGAAAGATCTTGATACCACACAGGTATAATTACAATCTCCAAACCTACTCAAGGGGAGTTGCAGGTGAAGATAAGGAAGTCAGCCTCATTCCATTCCCTAATCAGATTCTCAGCCAAAGACAAACAGCAACATATGGGACTTTAAGGTGAGCAGGGAGCCGACAGCAGCGCTACTCAAAATGTGGTCCGTGATCTGCATGGCTCTGAGAATTGTTTGTTATTGGTTCATGGCAAGTAAAGCACAGAAAATGAGAGTAAGGATTTAAAACATTTGGAAAAGTTTGACAATAGTTGTGTATCTGTTGAAACTAATCATTTATAAATGTGTTTCTATTTTGCATGACTTTTTCATTTTCCATTGTTTTGCTTCTTCAGTTTTATCAAAGTATTGGTCTGTAACAAATTGTGTGCGTTTTGTCGGGGACTGATCCATCAGTAATTTGTCAAGCACTGATCTAGAGGTTAAGGCCCTTTGGTCTGTTGGTTGAAATGTAATAACTAATTTTTTTAGACAAAAGAACTGATTTTACCTGGAAATGATCTTTCTTAAAGTTTATTTCAAGTTTGATTAATCTCAATGAAACTCTGAAGTCTAGATTTAATGTCAAGATTTAGATTTGGGCCGGGAGTGGTGGCTCACGTCTGTAATCCCAGCACTTTGGGAGGCTGAGGCGGGTGGATCATTTGAAGTCAGGAGTTCGAGACCAGCCTGGCCAACATGGTGAAATCCCATCATCTACCAAAAATACAAAAAATTAACCGAGCATGGTGACACACACCTGTAATCCCAGCTACTCAGGAGGCTGAGGCGGGAGAATTGCTCCAACCCGGGAGATGGCAGTTCCAGTGAGCCGAGATCGCACCAATGCATTCCAGCTTGGGAGACAGAGACTCTGTCCTCTATCAAAAAATATATATATATATACACACACACACACACACACACATATACATATATATACACATTTAACTGGGCATGGTGGTATACACTCGTAGTCCCAGCTACTCAGAAGGTTGAAGTGGGAGGATTGCTTAATACTGGAAGTTTGAAGCCGCAGTAAGCTATGATTGAGCGACTGCACTCCAGCATGGGTGACAGAGCAAGACCCTGTCTCAAAAAAAAAAAAAAAAGCACATTTAGGTTTGACAATTTCAGGGCTAAATAACAAATTAATTAGCAGTTATTATGTTCATCAGACATAAGGCTATTTAATATCATTTCTTTTGCCTGATTCAAGGTTTCCAGGCTTTCAGGAAGCAGTACTATTTAATCAAATACCAACGGCATACTTGTTTCATGCAATGTTATGTTCCATAGGCAATAATAAAAATGCTATCAAGGAAAAAGTCAAGAGAAGTGGCTGTGGTCTAGATAAAGGAAATACAATGTAATTAAGAATATGGATCAGAAAACTTAATTTTAAAAAAGCAATTTTCTCCTTTAGGTTTGTCCTATCTTTACAGTTCTATGTAAATTTTTAACATCCAGTACAGATCTCATAGTGTTATTATCGAAGCTCACAGTTGAAAGTGCTTGTTTACAAGTGTTTATCTTGCCAAACAGATAAACATTAAGGTGCCCTGTAATGGGTTTTTGTTTTGAGTTCATCCATTGATTTGTAAAATTCTGAGTGAGTAGATCCCCTGTGTAAAAGGCTTTTAAATTTGCAAGCACAGGAGTTCAATCAATTCCAATTGTTGGAGTGGGACCAACATCCTTAGGTGAAAGAAAACATTACTTGATAACTCCTTTTATCTTTTTTAAGCTGAGAAAAGCGGCAGTCTCATTCAAGTGCCAACTTCCCAATGAGAAACACACACTTTCTACTTTATCTCCAACATAAGGCAGAAAGAATAAGAGAATTCAGCAAGCAAGAGAATATTACTTTGTATGTATCTGAGTATCTGATAGCCATCATGTCAGAAACAGATCGCAAATTGAAGGTTTTGCACTTTGTTCATGGATACAGCAGTTATTAAATGGACTTATTTCTCTAATCATAAAAACCAAGTCTTTATATTTCCTCCCTCATATTATAAGTATTAAAGATTTCTGTTATCTTTTCCCTGATTATAAAAGTAATACATGTTCATTACAGAAATATGTAATAAGAAAGCAAAATCATTCATAATCATACCACATTTAAATATAAGCAATCCTAATATTTGTATATACTATTTCCCATTTTTTCTATGGGTATTCATATATGTTTATATTTCTTTTCTTTTTTTTTTTTTTTTTTGAGACGGAGTCTCACTGTGTTGCCCAGGCTGGAGTGCAGTGGCGCAATCTCAGCTCACTGCAAGCTCTGCCTCCTGGGTTCACACCATTCTCCTGCCTCAGCCTCCCGAGTAGCTGGGACTACAGGTGCCTGCCACCACGCCTGGCTAATTTTTTGTATTTTTAGTAGAGATGGGTTTTCACCATGTTAGCCAGGATGGTCTCGATCTCCTGACCTCGTGATCCACCTGCCTTGGCCTCCCAAAGTGCTGGGATTACAGGCATGAGCCACCGCACCCAGCTCATAAATGTTTATATTTCTACATAGCTGAGATAATAATGTATGCATTAGTGTGAATCTTATTTTTTTGTTTGTTTGCTTTTGAGACAGGGTCTCGCTCTGTCACCCAGGCTGGAGTTCACTGGCATGATCATGGCTCACTGCAGCCTCCATCTCCCGGACTCAGGTGATCCTCCCACCTCACCCTCTGGAATAGCTGGGACTTCAGGCATGTACCACTACGCCCAGCTAATTTTTTTTATTTCTTGTAGAGACGGAGCTTCACCATGTTGCCCAGGCTGGTCTTGAACATCTGGACTCAAGTTATCTGTCACCTTGGCCTCCCAAAGTGCTGGGATTACAGGCATGAGCCACAGCACCTTGCTTATTCTTTTGTTTGCTATTAAAATATAAGCATTTTCTAGTCAATAAAAATTAACCAAGAACATAATTTGCAATGGCTGCATAATATTCTGTTATATTGAAGTTATAATAGATGTGAGGAGTTTCCTATTGCTGAATATTTACTTTTTCTAGAGGTTAAGAAGAGCTTTTAGAGTCAGAAAGACTTGACTTGTTGACTCTAAAGTCCTGGCTGGTGGTGGGTGCAGTGACTCACGCCCGTAATCTCAACACTTTGGGAGGCCGAGGTGGGTGGATCACTTGAGGTCAGGAGTTTCAGACAAGCCTGGTCAACAGGGTGAAACCCTGTCTCTGCTAAAAATATAAAAATTCTGGGTGTGGTAGTGCATGCCTGTAGTCCTAGCTACTTGGGAGGCTGAGGTATGATAATTGCTTGAACCCAGGAGGCGGAGGTTGCAGTGAGGCAAGATTGCACCACTGCACTCCAGCCTGGGAGACAGAACGAGTCTTTGTCTTAAAAAAAAAAAAAAAAAAAAAAAAAATATATATATATATATATATATATATATATATATATATAAAGTCCTGGGCCAGGCGCGGTGGCTCATGCCTGTAATCCCAGTACTTTGGGAGGCTGAGGCAGGTGGGTCACTTGAGGTCGGGGTTTGAAACCAGCCTGACCAACATGGTAAAATCCTGTCTCTACTAAAAAAAAAAAAAAAAAAAAAAAAAAAAACATTAGCTGGGCGTGGTGGCATGTGTCTGTAATCCCAGTTACTCTGGAGGCTGAGGCAGGAGAATCGCTTGAACCTAGGAGACAGAGGTTGCAGTGAGCAGAGATTGTGCCACTGCACTCCAGTCTGGGCCACAGAGCAAGACCCTGTCTCAAACAAACAAACAAAAGAAAAAAAGTCCTGGCTGGCTCTGCCACTTATTAGCTATGTGACTTTAGTCAAGTTACGTACTTCTCTAAAGTGCAATTTTCTCATCTGTAAAAATTGGGTTTATTATACAAGCTACTTCATAGGGTGGTTGTGATAGTAAATAAAGATTATGCATATAAAACAGTGCATCACAGTGTCTGACTTTTCTCAGTAAATGTTAATTATTTTGATACTGTGATAAATATCTTAGCTCATACAGCTTTGGTCTAGTTTTATGAAATTATTTAATTTAGACAAATCCCAAGAAGACTTGAAATAAACATAGAGATCTATATTTTAAAGATTATTTTTCAGCTTTCAGTTTGACCAAGAGAATAACGACTGTTAGATTCCTGTAAGCAAACTATTAGGTTGCTGCAAAAGTAATTGCGGTTTTTGACCTTGAAAGTTATGGCACAAACCGCAATTACTTTTGCACCAACATAATAAGGCAGCCTGGAAAAGTTTGGATTTAAATGATGGAAGAACAAAAGCATTTTATGAATGTCTACTTCACTTGGAATTATTCATATTCCTCAGATGTGTTAAAAATTGAAAGATGAGGCCAGCGTGGGAGGCTCACGCCTGTAATCCCAGCACTTTGGGAGGCCGAAATGTGCGAATCACGAGGTCAGGAGATCGAGACCATCCTGGCTAACCCGGTGAAACGCCGTCTCTACTAAAAATACAAAAAAATTAGCCAGGCGTGTTGGCGGGCGCCTGTAGTCCCAGCTACTCGGGAGGCTGAAGCAGGAGAATGGCGTGAACCCAGGAGGTGGAGCTTGCAGTGAGCCAAGATCACGCCACTGCACTCCAGCCTGGGCGACAGAGCGAGACTCTGTCTCAAGAAAAAAAAAAAAAAAATTGAAAGATGACTGGTTCACTTGGTAAAAGATAGAAAAAAGGAAGGAGGGGAAGGAGGGAAGGAAAACGGGAGGAAGGGAGGGAAGGAAGGAAGGAGGGAAGAAGGGAGGGAGGGAAGGAAGGAGGGAAGGAGGGACGGAGGGAAGGAGGGAGGGAGGGGAGGGGAAGGGAAGGGAGGTGGAAAGGGAAGGGAGGAAAGGAAAGGAAAGGAGGAAGGAAAGGGAAGGAAGGAAGAAGCAAAGGGAAGGGAAGGAGGGAAGGAAGGAAGGAAAGGGAAGGGAGGGAGGAAGGAGGGAGGGAGGGAAGGAAAGAAGGAAGGAAGGGAAGGAAGGAGGGAAGGAAGGAAAAAAGAAAGGAAAGGAAAAGGAAGGAAGAAAGAAAGGGAAGGAAAGAAGGAAACACTTTGCACATGTCTTCCAAGAAATTAAACCTTTAGTATGCATTGCTCTGACCTGCCCAGGTTCACCATCCATTTTGACCTTTTCCCCTTTGTTCATCTGTTACTCCACAACTAACCTAGAAAAGTAGCTGCTGATGGCCAGTCTTCTGTAGAGGTGATGACTATACTGAAAAATACTTTCATATTCACAAATCTGTTTGTTCCTTATATCACCAAAGATGAGAGAGAGGAAAAGAGAGGAGAGGAGAACCTGAGACATGCTTATGCGTGCTATGGACTGAATCACGTCCCCTCAAAATCTCTATGTCGAAGCCCTAACCCCCAACATGACTATATTTAGAGACAGGGTTTTTAGAAGGTAATTAAGGCTAAAGGAGGTCATATAGGCTCCTAATCCCATAGAACTTATAGCTTTATAAGAAGAGAAAGAGAGAGGAAAGAGTTCTTATTTTCTCTCTTCATATATGTGCACCAAGGAAAGGCCAATGTGGGGCATAGCGAGAAGCTGGCTGGCTGCAAGCCAGGAAGAGAGTCCTCACCAAAACTCAGTCATGCTGGCATCCTGTTCTCAGACTTCCAGCTTTCAGAACTGTGAGAAAATAAATTTATGTTGTTTTAGGAACCTAGTCTGTGGTATTTTGTTATGGCAGCCCAAGCAGACTAAAACAACATATGCAACCAATTTTACAATCTTAAATACATGACTTCTGAAGTTCTAATCAATATTCTTATAAGTATATTTAAGAAGGCACTCCTTATATAGAGACAGGGGTAAAACAAACTATGATAATTATCCAAATCCATTTACTTTCAAAAACATCTGAAACACTAGTAAGCAATACAAGTTGCTGATCCTAAAATCAATTAATTACATTTTCCATTATTCCTAGTAATAAACTACTAAGAATTTATATGAATAAACTAGGAATAAACTAATAAATATTCCTAGGAGTAAACTAGGAATTTATTAATCCTAGTAATAAACCTAACACAAATATACATATGTGCACCCAAAAAAATGCACAAAAATATTGATAACCAAAAACAGAGAATGTATTCCATTAGAATACACATGTATTAAATGAATAATCTTTCTTCAAATTCATTCTTGATGGTAAAGAATTTTTAGGCTTGGTGCAGTGGCTCACGCCTATATTCTCAGCACTTTGGAAGGCTGAGGCGGGCAGATCACTTGAGGTTAGGAGTTTGAGACCAGCCTGGCCAACATGGTGAAACCTCGTCTCTACTAAAAATACAAAAATTAGCCAGGTGTGGTGGTATGCGCCTGTAATCCCAGCTACTTGGGAGGCTGAGGCAGGTGAATCGCTTGAACCCAGGAGGTAGAGGTTTCAGTGAGCCAGGATAGTGCCACTGCACTCTAGCCTGGCCAACAGACTGATTGAGACTGTCTCAAAAAACATAATTTTTAAAAAGTGTAATTTTCCTTCTATTTACATTTTTAAAAGAGCTTGGGCAATGAAATTTATAATGACAAGTGTAGCAGCTAATCCCCAAGATGGCCCTTGTGTAGTTTCCTTCCCATATTCAGTAAGGCTAACCTGTGTAGCCAATGGGATACTGGGAAAATGATGTAGTATGGCCTCTTAAGGCTAGGTCATAAAATGCATTGCAGCTGCTACCTTGCTTTCTCTTGGGCCACTCACTCTAGTGGATGCCAACCACCGTGTTGTGAGGACACTCAAGCAGCTCTGTGGAGAGGGCCATGTGGTAAGGAGCAGAGGCCTCCTGCCAACAGCCAGCATCAACTTACCAGCCATGTGAGTCGGCCATCTTGAAGCAAGTCCTCCAGCCCCTCTCAAATGTCCCAGCTGGCATCTTGACTGTTAACCTCATGAGAGATCCTGAGCCAGAATGACCTAACTAATGTGCCCCCAAATTCTTCACCTTCAGGAAATTTATGCTATCATAGATGTTTATTATTGTTTGAAGCCAGTAAGTTTTGGAGTAATTTGTTCTGTGTGCAGTGATAAATAGATAACTAAAACAACTGATGCTGGTACAGTTATAGCATAGTTCATCTCTCCCAAGTAAAACTTCACTTATTTCATGACGTATATGAAGAATTTAGAAAAATAAATTTAAAAAATCAACTTTGGGGTCAGGTAAGGATATTTAAAATCTAGCACTTCACAAGCACATCCCAAAAGAGGATATTCAAGTAGTATGTAAGTATATAAAAGGATACTCAACCTCATTAGCCATAGGGTATTCAAATTAAAACAACAATGAGGCTGGGCATGGTGGCTCACGCCTGTAATCCCAGCACTTTGGGAGGCCGAGGCAGGTGGATCACCTGAGGTCAGGAGTTCAAGACCAGCCAATGTGGTGAAACCCTGTCTCTACTAAAATACAAAAATTAGCTGGGCATGATGGTGGGTGCCTATAACCCCAGCTACTCGGGAGGCTGAGATGGGGGAATCACTTGAACCCAGGAGATGGTGGTTGCAGTGAGCCAAGATTGTGCCACTGCACTCCAGCCTGGGCAGCTGAGCGAGACTCTTGTCTCAAAAAAAAAAAGAAAAGAAAAAAAAAAAGAAAACAACAACGAGAAAAACTGTTCACCCACCAGAGGGCTAGAATAAAAAATAATGATAACATTTAGTGCTGGTAAGGATATGAGGCAAATGAAACTCTCATATACTGCTGAAGATTGTGTACAATCACTCTGGGGAATTATTTGGCAGTACAGGAGGTACTAAAGCTAAACTGCATACACCTTGTCACATAACCATTCCACTTCTAGTAATAAACCCAACAGAAATGTATACACATGTGCACCAAAAAAGTACAAAAATATTGATAGCCAAAAACAGAGAATGATCTGTATGTCCAATAGCAGTAGAAAGGATAAATTGGGATGTGTTCACACAAGAAATACTGTATAGCAATGAGAAATAAACAAATTACAGATATTTCCAGCAATAATAATAGATTTCACATATGTAATATTGAGTGGAAAAAAGCTGTTTTTTAAAACAAAAAGGGGGGGCCGGGTGCGGTGGCTCATGCCTGTAATCCCAGCACTTTGGGAGGCTGAGGCAGGCGGATCACCTGAGGTTGGAAGTTCAAGACCAGCCTGACCAACATGGAGAAACCCCATCTCTACTAAAAATACAAAATTAGCCGGGTGTGGTGGCGCATGCTTGTAATCCCAGCTACTCAGGAGGCTGAGGCAGGAGAATGGCTTGAACCCAGGAGACAAGCTGAGATGGTGTCATTGCACTGCAGCCTGGACAACAAGAGCGAAACGCCATCTAAAAAAAAAGGAGGGGGGGTACATAGTATGTAATTCCATTCATATAAAGTTCAAAAGCAGGCAACACTAATTTATGGTGATGGAAATCAGGATAATGGTCACCTTTGAAGAGGAGGAGGAAGCAACTAAGATATGACACAGGGTGGGGAGCTTTTGGATGTTGATAATAATCTATTTCCTCATTTGTCTGCTGGTTATGCAAGTGTGTTCACTTGCTGGATATTCCTTCAGATGTATACTTATGATTTGTGCACTTGTCTGTATGTATGTTATTCTCAGACAAAAAGTTTACAAAAAAAAAAAAACACCCAACATGGTAAGGAATAAACCCCAATTTTCTCATTTTCATGGTTGAACTCTCATTAGGTGGGAGAGTGCTCTTGTTGTTAGAAGCTACATACTGAATTGTCAAAAGGTAATAGGGCACGTTTGTAATTCTCAAATGGCTTAGGGGTAAAAATATAAAATATGTGTTATATATGAATATATAATATACATGATACATCTATGGAATGAATATGTGTGTGTGTGTGTGTGTGTAGAGAGAGAGAGAGAGAGAGAGTGCCAATGATGAAGCAAATATGTTTTTTTTTTTTTAATTGCCAGGAGCAGTGGCATGCACCTGTAATCTCAGCTACTTGGGAGGCTAAGGCAGGAGGATCACTTGAGTCCAGGAGTTTGAGACCAGCCTAGGCAACACAGTTAGATGCTGTCACACACACACACAAAAAACCCAAACAGGTCAGGTGCAGTGGCTCACACCTGTAACGCCTGTAATCCCAGCAATTTGGGAAGCTGAGGTAGGTGGATCACCTGAGGTCAGGAGTTCGAGACCAGCCTGGCCAATGTAAGGAAATGCTGTCTCTACTAAAAACACAAAAATTAACCAGGTGTGGTGGTGCGTGCCTGTAGTCCAGGTAACTGGGAGGCTGACGCACGAGAATCGCTTGAATCCAGGAGGCAGAGGTTGCAGTGAGCCAAGATCATGCCAATTTGATCGTTCCAAAACAATTGAGGAGTTTGAGTGAAGGGTATGTGAGAGTTTATTGTGTTTTTCTTGTAATTTTTCTGAAAATTTGAAACTCTTTCAAAATAATTAAAACGTATTTTAAAAACACCTGTTAGCTGGGTGTGGTGGCACACAACTGTAGTCTTAGCTACTCAGGAGGCTGAGGCAGGAGGATTTCTTGAGTCCAGAAGTTGGAGGGTTTAAAAAAAAATCCAACTGTTCCACTTACTAACTGTATTTCCATGGGCAAATGGTGAACTTCTCTATGTCTCAGAAGACTCTTCTCTTAAGTGGGGATATTAGATCAGGAATGCTGGCTCACACCTATAATCCGAGGACTTTGGGAGGCCAAGGTGGGACGATCACTTGAGCCCAGGAGTTTGACGTTACAATGAGCTATGGTTGCACCACTGCACTCCAACCTCAGTGACAGAGCAAGACCTCGTCTCCAAAAAAAAAAAAAAAAAGAGTGGGGATATTAATATCTACCTTTCAGGACTATTCTAATGATTTGACAAAATAATAGAAATAATAGGTAACAGTTATATAACTTGCCCTAGGTCACACACCTAGTTTTTTGTTGTTATTGTTAGTTAGTTAGATTTTGTTTTTGTTTTTGTTTTGAGACAGAGTCTTGCTGTGTTACCCAGGCTAGAGTGCAGTAGTGCGATCTCGGCTCACTGCAACCTCCCCCTTACCAGTCAAGTGACTCTCCTGCCTCACCCTTTTAAGTTGCTGGGACTACAGGCGTACACCACCATGCCCAGCTAATTTTTGTATTTTTAGTAGAGACAGGGTTTCGCCATGTTGGCCAGGCTGGTCTCGAACTCCTGACCTCAGGTGATTCACCCGCCTTGGCCTCCTAACGTGCTGAGATTACAATCGTGAGTCACCACGCCCGGCCCACAGACCTAGCTTTTATGAGCCAGGATTTAAACCCAGGAATTCTGACTCCAAAACCTACACTCTCATCTAATGCACAAATCAATCAAGTGAATGTCACATAGCAGGCCATTAGTGGTACCTAGAATGATGACAATGCTTGTATTAGTTTCCCAGGGTTGCTGTGACAAAATATCACAAACTGGCTGGCTTAAAACAATACTTCTGCAGGGCAGAAGTACAAAATCAAGGTGCTGCCCGTGGTATCCAGCCTTTGATGCTTCTTGGGAAGGATCTTTCCTTGCCTCCTACACCTATTGTAGTCTCAGGTGTGCCTTGGCTTGATGGCAACATAATTCCATTCTGTGCCTCTGCCTTGATGTGGCTTTCTTGTGTGTGTGTGTGTGTGTGTGTGTGTGTGTGTGTGTGTATCTCCATGTCTCTTCTCCCCTTCTTATAAGGACACCAGTCATATTGGGTTCTGGCCCTCTGTAATTCAGTATGACCTTGTCTTAATTTGAGTACATCTGCAAACACCTTATTTTTAAATAAAGTCACATTCACGGGTACTGGGGATTAGGACCTCAATATATCTTTTGGGGGAACACAATTCAACCAATAACAATGCTTACGAACTTTCTGCCCTTTTCTTGCCAAATAGAAATAAGTTTAACTGGAAGGACTCCCCGTGGGAAGAGAGGAGACGAAGCTTGGACATGAAAAAAAAAGAAAAAAGAAAAAAGAAATCGCTTCATGGCTCGTCCCTCTGCTTAAAGATGGGGAAATGAAGATGCTGCATTTTGTTCTCAGAAACATGGTCATTTCAAAGTTCATCCAGATCCTTCAGTGTTAAAGGGTACTGACCAAGGGCAGATGGCTCAACAGTGCTTGAAAAAGGCCCAGGTTAGAGGAATGATGAAGGGTTATCAATGACCACTCAGGGTAATAAATGTAAAGTGTCACATACACCTGAGCAGGGGACCCTGGAAAGTTATGTTATATCTAGGTAAAAGTTTCTCTTCCTCTCTGAAAAGTACCTTTGCTTGGGGGGAATATAAGTATCTATGTAAGTATTGGATTTGAGAGTTGGAAGTTTCTAATGAGAGAGTATATCGCCATTTAACATTGGAGCAGGGGTGGGAAAGACAGAATCAAGGAGATTTGACTTGGAGTCTAGTGTTCATCTTACACCATCATTTGGAAGCCCTCAGGGATGATATTCTACCTTCAATAACTTAGATTTTCAGAAATGTCATGTTGTGAATTATTATGTCTAGAGGAAGATCAGACACATCCCTGTGAAGAGGGAAGTGATTTTCCCAAAAGGGAATTCGAGGCTCAGTGTCGGTACGAGTAAGAAAGCAATTACTGAGAAATGCAGGATTGAGGGCAGGAGATCAAGGAAAGAAACTGAGTTTTATACATAAAGGGAATTATTCTCAAAGGTTCTAACTTTTGGGAGCTCTCCCTTTGGGCAATGGGAATAATGACATGTAGCATGCACTTTATTATTTTTTGCAAGTCATAATTCTGTTTACTCTCAGCATGGTAGGTGAATCAGATACATCTCTACAGTCTAGTGTGGGATGGGCATGGAATTAAAGGACGGAGTAACAAAGGGAAATGTGGTTGGATGTTGCTTCCTCTGCATCCAATCACGGGAAGCCTCTTTTCCGGGATAGGTAAGTATTGTTAGCATCAAAAAAAGCAGTGATCAGTCCCAAAGCAGAACAACACGAGATAGGGAAGAGCACAAGGCCAAGAAAGGCAACACTCACGGGGATTACCCAGGAGCTGGTGTAAAATAAACCCATTTCCTTAATATTCTATGAAAAAGTGATTTTAAGAGATCTATGTGTAGGGAAAGGGAGTTTGATGACATAAGTGTAAAAGCTTAGCCAAGAAAACCCCACCACTTCACCATTTACCGTTTCATAGCATATATTCACATTTTTATAACTTGTATTAAGAAAAATTACCAGGCCAGACACAATGGCTCATGCCTGTAATCCCAGCACTTTGGGAGGCTGGGGCAGGTGGATCACCTGAGGTCAGGAGTTCAAGATCAGCCTGACCAACATGGAGAAACCTCATCTCTCCTAAAAATACAAAATCAACTGGGCGTGGTGGCAGGTGGCTGTAATCCCAGCTACTTGGGAGGCTGAGGCAGGAGAATTGCTTGAATCCAGGAGGCGGAGGTTGCAGTGAGCCGAGATCACGCCATTGCACTCCAGCCTGGGCAACAGAGAGAGACTCCATCTCAAAAAAAGAAAGAAAAATTACCAGAAATTTTGAGAAAAGGAAAAACAATGATTCTGTTATTTTTAAATATTATGAAAATAAATTCACCTTGGGGCTATCTGACTTACTATTCACTACCAATTAGGATGTGAAATCTGTGAAGTTGGATGTTTAACTTGGAGAAACTGATAACTGCAAATGATTTGAAAGAAAGAAGAATCCACCTTTCTTTCCTTTCTTTATTCTTCAACTTTTCACTTCTCAAAGAAGAAGAGACAGACATATAATGTCTGTCCAAAAGAGAAACTAACTCTGAAGGTTATGGTTTATTGCCATGTAGAAACATTAATTAGATTTGCAAATAATTTAACAATCTAATTTCTGTTTTTATTTATTGTTTTATTTAACGTATATATCAGTCTGATATCCTTACTTGCACTGGTTTTGTTAACTTCCTGGTTAAATAAAAGTTTAATTCATGCTAACATCTTGTATACAAATTACACTTATATTTTGAAATTATACATTAATGCCTGCATAACTTGTAGAAAATCATATCAAAGGACATATGCTTTCCATTTTTAGCCTGGTTTGTTACAGATTGAGTGGGAAAAAGGAGAAGGGCAGGAAGAAAACATTTCAGGAAGTATATTTGTAGTTTGAAGAAGCAAACTTAATATTATAATATTTTAAATTTGACTGCCATGAATAAGCTTCATAGATGTACTTTAGCTGCTGGGAATATGTAGGTGATAGCAATGATTTTCAGTAGGAGCAGGAGAATTTTATGTTAATTAAAAAAGCAGTTATGGATTCAAAAAAATTGCAAAACATTCCTTTAGGAAATTGTTCAGTATTGTAAACCTGAAAGCATGATGCAATGTTCTGTTTATATTTGCTTTATTTTTAAAATGTAAATAAAACAAAATGTGCTTGCCACAAATTTACTTCAAGACTTTATCTTTTGGTGTACTATAAATGAGAATTTTGTAGTTACTGTGATGTGTGACCAATTAACTCAGCTTGTTATTTACTGTTCTAATGAGGCCAAAGCCTTGGATCTGATCCCCAAATGATCAAGCTAGTCATGCTGTGTCATAGTCATAAGAAGGACCTGATAAGTGAGAATCTCGATGAAATAGCACAAATCCATTGGCCCCAAAGCAACTGCAGTTGTATACCCCAAAGTTCACACGTTGATCACATTCTTTATCATGGTACGGCAGCTACGGAAACATGTTAAACCTGGAGCTGATGATAACCAATGATTTCTTTCTTGTGCTTTTTATTCTTTTTTAAAAAATGAATGAAAGATAAGAATGTTCATCATCAAATTTCATAGAATGCTTTAGTTTTAATAATCCATTCACCAGGATACAAGGAATCAGAGGTGTGTGAAAATTTAAAATAGGATGATCAGGCCCGGCACGGTGGCTCAAACCAGTAATCCCAGCACTTTGGGAGGCCAAGCGGGGGTGGATCACCTGAGGTCAGGAGTTCGAGCCCAGCCTGGCCAACATGGCGAAACCCTGCCTTTACTAAAAACACAAAATTAGCAGGGCATGGTGGCAAATGCCTGTAATTCCAGCTACTTGGGAGGCTGAGGCAAGAGAATTGCTTGAACCTGGAAGGTGGAGGTTGAGTGAGCCGAGATCACGCTACTGCACTCCAGTCTGGAAGACAGAGCGAGACTCCATCTCAAAAAAACAAAATAAAACGAAAAACAAACAAACAAACAAAAACAGAAATAGGGTGGTCAGAGCAGACATCGCCAAGAAAGTACCATTTAAAGAAAGCAAGTGAATTAGCCATACAACTGTCTGGAAAAAGCACTGTTTGACCAGAAGGGGCAGTCACTGTGTAGTTTTTAGGTGGGTGTGAGCACAGGGAGTCCATCTTTCTTTCTTTGTTTCTTTTTCTTTCTTTCTTTCTTCTTTCTTTCTCTCTCTCTCTTTCTTTCCTCCTTTCTTCCTTTCCTTTCTTTCTTTCTTTCCTTTCTTTTCCTTCCTTCCTTTCTCTCTCTCTTTCTTTCTCTTTTTTTGAGACGGAGTCTCGCTCTATCGCCCAGGCTGGAGTGCAGTGGCGCGATCTCGGCTTACTGCAAGCTCCGCCTCCCGGGTTTGCGCCATTCTCCTGCCTCAGCCTGCCTGCAATCCTGCCTTCCTTCCTTCGTTCCTTTCTTCTTCCTTTCTCTCTCTTTCTTTCCCTCCTTCCTTCTTTCTTTCTCTTTCTTTCTTTTCTTTCTTTCTTTCTTTCTCTTTCTTTCTTTCTTTCCTTCCTTCCTTCCTTCCTTTCTTTCTTCTTTCCTTTTCTTTCCAATGGAGTCTTGCTCTGTTGCCCACACTAGAGTGCATTGACATGATCTCAGCTCACTGACCTCATTCCTAACCTCAGGTTGTCCGCCCACCTCAGCCTCTCAAAGTGCTGGGATTACAGGTGTGAGCCACTGTGCCTGGCCTATAAATCTTAAATTGTCCTTTTTGTCCCTTTTTACTCATCTTTAGGAAGGTATAATTGACAAATAAACATTATATATACTTGTGGTATAAAATAAGTAAATAAAATTTGAAAAACAATTCACCAAAATATTAATTATTAATATCAGGTAAGCTAGATCTTCTCTTGTATAGAAAAATTGTTTGTGCTCTGTCACTTGTTATAAGTTGTAGCTTTATCTGACACTTACCTACCCTCAGGCTTCTTTTTAACTCACTCTGACTTATTTGTCTTATCCAGAGATTGTGGATTCCCTGTCATCAAAGCAGTCTAAAAGGTGTTAAAACACCTGCGGCCCTTATTTCTTTGCCATAGGCTTTAGGTGACTTAAAAAAAAATAGTACTGTCCTCTCACTGTCTAAGGACTACCTTCCTTAGTATCTTTACATAAGGAAGAAATTGGTTTTTCTGTTTTATCTGACAAAAGAGAGATATGAGGGAGAGACTGAATTCTTTCTTGAAACAGAAATATTCCTATCTCTTATCAAGTATTTTGATTGTTTAATTTCCTACACTAAGTCCAACAGGATTTTATACCAAAAGCAGTAGCTTCCCTAAAGTCTACTTGGTACTTGTTCTTTGCCAAAGTCTATTCTCTCTTAAAGAGATCATATTTTTTCAAGCAACATTTTATACACATTCAACTGAGAGAAGCTTCTCTCGGAGGCTTTGCGCATGTATCAGGCAATTTTCTCACTCATGATATGTGCTTCTGTGTGACACATGAAGCAAAATACTAATGTTATTCTTTTACTCTATTTTTTTGCAGTGCTTCCATGATTTTTATTTTTTTATTTCTTCTTTCTATAACTAGACTCAGATTCCAGAATGTCTATTTTTAAATTCATACTTGCTACATGCTTTCATGGTAGATTATTTGCATATCCCCAAGAAGATTTTGTCAAGGGATCATTTCAGTAATTTGTTTTAGAAGACAATAGGAATACTGCATTTAAAAAAATGTGTTGCCAAACTTCACCATCAGTACACCCACAGGATAAACACACTCTGTGTGAACTGGACATGCCCCTTGAAAATCTACACTCCAAATGAGTACATTACAACTATGGTGCAATGAGTGATTTTCCCCAAGGTACCATGCTCATTGGTTTCCACAGGACAGGCAACCTAGCAGGGCATTCCCTCCATGAGGTTATGAAAACACGCTGTGCTCCTGTAGACCCACACACAGCACCCTCCCCATTGTACTTATTGCCAAACACTGGGCTTCCTAATCACTTTGTGTTCAGTCAGAGATCCAGGAAATCCAAACCCAGCCAGAAAAATGCACAACAGCTCAGCAGAAGCAGCTTTAATAGGAGCTTAAGGAACCTTCCATTGCTCCCATCCTGGAAAAGCATGTGTTGTAGCAGAAAGAGCACAAGCTCTAGCAATGCACAGGCCTCAGGTCATATCCTGGATCTGGCTGGGTTGCTGGGTTACGTGCTGGGTTGTCTCAGATAAGGTCAAATCTGAGCTTCATTTCCATATTTTCTTCTCTTCATAAAATGGAAATTATCATCATACTATCTACAGTGGAACCCACTGGTCAAAAGCCATTGCCAGGTCTGCCAGTGTTAATTTCAAGTGGAAAGTCTGAAAGATTACTGCAGACAGTTTATGTACTGGAATCTTTTTGGCTTAAGCCACTTCCCCAGTGGTTATTAACATTATGCCCTATTTTCCTCTCTAGCTACAATCTAGAACCCAGGAACCTAGTTCTGCATCCTCTCCACCAAAGCATGTTGAGAATCCTTTTGTATTTAGCTGCTTGGATACTAGAAGAGGATCGAAATTCTAGCCCAGTAATTCTTTTCCTAGCTCTTCCTTCAATATCATCAAAGCGGATTCAACATGTAACGAATGTTCAACTCTGTTATTTTATTAGAGAAGATATAATAAGTTAAAATCACTTCACATATAAAATTTATAGTATGTCGGATGGTGATAAGGCTTTATATAGAGGAAATTGTGCAAGGAAGGGAAAGAAAATGCAGGAGAACGTAAAGTGGTTTTGCAAATACTTTAATAAGTAACTCTCTTCTTCAAGTCTTTCTTTAAATATCATCTTAATGAGGTCACCCTGATAACCAGATTTTTTTTTTTTTTTTTTTTTTTTTTTTGAGATGGAATCTTGCTCTTTCGCCCAGGCTGGAGTGTAGTGGCGCAATCTCGGCTCACTGCACCCTCTGCCTCCCGGGTTCAGGCCATTCTCCTGCCTCAGCCTCCCGAGTAGCTGGGACTACAGGCGCCCACCACCACGCCAGGCTAATTTTTTGTATTTTTAGTAGAGACAGGGTTTCACCGTGTTAGCCAGGATGGTCTCGATCTCCTGACCTCGTGATCCACCTGCCTCGGCCTCCCTAAGTGCTGGGATTACAGGTGTGAGCCACCACGCCCAGCCAACCAGATTTATATCAAAAACCATTACTTGCGCAGTGACTCACGCCTGTAATACCAGCACTTTAGGAGGCCGAGGTGGGTGAATCATTTGAGGTCAGGGGTTCAAGACCAGCCTGGCCAACATGGTGAAATACCGCCTCTACTAAAAATACAAAAATTAGCCAGGCATAGTGGAAAGTGCCTGTAATCCCAGCAACTTGGGAGGCTGAGGTGGAAGAATCGCTGGAACCTGGGAGGCAGCGGTTGCAGTGAGCCAAGCTCACGCCACTGCACTCCAGCCTGGGCAATTAAAAGAGACTCCATCCGTCTTAATAATAATAATAAAAGCATTACTTCTGGTCCTCCATAATGTGCTCTACTTTTTCTTTTCTCCTTATTACTTAGGGCCAAATTTATGTCTTTATGATGTTTATTGCCTATTCTCTGTCTCCACTTGCTCCATGAGGACAGGAATATTTGTCCGTTTATTCCTAAGTTTCTAGAATATTGCACGGCACAGAGTACTCAATAAATATATATGGAATGAGTGAAAAGTGTAGTCGAGGACAGCCTCTCTGAAAAGCTGACAGTGAGGAAAGATGTGAAGTTGGTGAGGGAGTCAGCCCTGAAGGAGGAAGCATGGCCAGGCTGTGCAGGCAGCAGAGAGTCTACTATGGTCGCAGTGGGACCAACAAGATGGTGACTCATAGAAGAGGGCAGTGTTCTGTAGGTTATTATCAATACAAGTACTTTGGCTTTACTGAGAATGAGAGGGGAAGTCACTGCAAGTTTTAGAGCAGAGGTGTATTATGATGGAATATGTTTTTAAAAGGCTCACACTGGCTTCTCTTTAAAATAGACTGTAGTGAGTAAGGATAGAAATAGAAAAGCCAGGCCAGGCACAGTGGCTCACGCCTGTCATCCCAGCGCTTTGAGAGGCCGAGGCAGGCAGACCACCTGAAGTCGGGAGTTAGAGACCAGCCTGACCAACATGGAGAAATCCCATCTGTACTAAAAATAGAAAATTAGCCAGGCGTGGTGGTGCATGCCTGTAATCCCAGCTACTCGGGAGGCTGAGGCAGGAGAATCGCTTGAACCCGGGAGGCGGAGGTTGTGGTGAGCCTAGATCGCACCATTGCACTCCAGCCTGGGCAACAAGAGCAAAACTCCATCTTGAAAAAAGAAAAGAAAAGAAATAGGAAAGCCATTTAAGAGGCCTTGCAATAATCCAGGAGGGAGATGCCAATTACTTGGCCAGGCTGATGGCAGTATATAGTGGCCAGAGTCTGTACACATGCTAAAGGTAGAGTTGATGAGATTTGCTGACAGATTAGACATGGAGTATGACAGAAAGATGTTTAGGGTGACTTCAAGGTATTTCACAGAAGCAGTGGTTGAATATAGGTCTCATCAACTAGATGTAATGGCTGTGGGAGGCATTCTTGAGGGAATAGAACTAAGTGTTGGGAATCAACACATTTCTTCCAAATTCCCCCAACACACACACACACACACACACACATCCCACATCACCTCTGTTGAGGAGTGAAGCTGCAAAGGTAAGGATTAAATTCTAGACCCCAATATTTAACCATCCTTTGAACTTAGGCTGCTTGGCAATAGCATTTCTCCACCTTTTTCTATGTGCTTGTTTCCCTAGACTGATAACATTGAGGACCTACAGCAGTAATAGATATTTCGAGCTAAATGACCCTTTATAAATCATTCTAGCATGATACTTACCACACAAAATTGAATTTCCACATCCAATCAAAGATGCCATTGATTGTAATATGCACCATTATTTTTTGCATTGCTAAGAAGGAAAAAGCAGCCATTTGAAATATGATTGATATTTTCTTATTTATCTGTGACTTACTTGGACATAGATTTTTAAAAATTCATATACTTTTATGCATACGTAAAAAAGAAAATATAAGCAAAGTAAATTAAAGTATTTCTAAAATGTTTTCCTTTATTAGGTTATTAATTACATTTTATTCAATGTTATAAAGTCCTCACTTACACAACTAGAGTTAGAACATTATGCCCCTAATTAGTATTTGTTCATCAATTTCATCAGTAAATTATAGGAAACATGGATTAGACAAACTAGTTCAACCATTGTGGAAGTCAGTGTGGCAATTCCTCAGGGATCTCGAACTAGAAATATCATTTGACCCAGCCATCCCATTACTGGGTATATACCCAAAGGATTATAAATCATGCTGCTATAAAGACACATGCACACGTATGTTTATTGTGGCAATATTCACAATAGCAAAGACTTGGAACCAAACCAAATGTCCAACAATGATAGACTGGATTAAGAAAATGTGGCACATATACACCATGGAATACTATGCAGCCGTAAAAAATGATGAGTTCATGTCCTTTGTAGGGACATGGATGAAACTGGAAACCATCATTCTCAGCAAACTATTGCAAGGACAAAAAACCAAACACCACATGTTCTCACTCATAGGTGGGAATTGAACAATGAGAACACTTGGACACAGGAAGGGGAACATCACACACTGGGGCCTGTTGTGGGGTGGGGGGAGGGGGGAGGGATAGCATTAGGAGATATACCTAATGTAAATGACGAGTTAACGGGTGCAGCACACCAACGTGGCACATGTATACATATGTAACCAACCTGCACCTTGTCCACATGTACCCTAAAACTTAAAGTATAATAAAAAAAAAGAAAAGAGAAAGTAGAAAATAGGCAAGAAATTGAGAGAAAATAGAAAACAGGTTTTGCCTCTCCTGCTACCAAATTATGTTTAAGTCTAAAACCTATTTTAGATCCACCATTAAAACTAGATAGACTAGCTTTAGTCAGTTTGGGTTGTAAATAAAGCATGCATAATTGTATGAAAGCCTTTGGGCCCTGCAACTTCCTTGTATTCAGAGTCCGACTCCTCTGAAACACATTTCGTTTCAAACCTATATTAGCTGTATAACAAAGTACTCTCAAGTTCAGAAGCTTAAAACCACAAACGTTGATTATCTATTTCTGTGGGTTCCAAGTCCAGGAGTGGTTTACCTGGCTGGTTCTGGCTGGGGGCCTCTCATGAGGCTGTGTCTCACTGTTAGCTGAGGGTGCAGTCTTCTGCAGGATTGACCAGGGTTGGGGAATCACCTTCCCAACTCACCCACGTAGCTGTTGGCCGGCCTCAGGTCCTTGCTGGCTATTGGCTGGAAACCAGTTCCTGGCTACTCGGGCTTCTTCAGAGGGCTGTTCACAAAATGACAGCTGGCTTCTCCTGAGCCAGCGATCCAAGAGAGAGGGAAAGTAAGTGAGAGCCTGAGATGGAAGCTGCCCCATCATTTTCACAGTATGTTACAGGGCCCACCAACCAACCCTGCTACAACATGAGATAGAACCACCCAAAGGTGAGAAGATGGAAGGTGAGCATTATTGGGGACTATTTTGAAGGCTGGCTCCCACAAATTTAGATTTTTCAATTTCCATGTTTCTCTGCACAATAACTCCCAGTGTGCCATCAAGAGAATTGACAATATGGGGGGCACGGTGGCTCGCACCTGTAATCCCAGCACCTTGCGAGGCTGAGGCAGGCGGTTCATGAGGTCAGGAGCTCAAGACCAGCCTGGCCAACATGGTGAAACCCCATCTCTACTAAAAAAAAAAAAAAAAAAAAAAAAAAAAATTAGCTGGGCATGGTGGCATGCATCTCTAATCCCAGCTACTCAGGAGGCTGAGACAGGAGAATTGCTTGAACCTGGGAGACAGAGGTTGCAGTGAGTGGAGATCACGCCACTGCACTTTAGCCTGGGCGACAGAGCAAGTCTCCACGTTGGAGAAAAAAGAAAAAAAAAGAGAGAGAGAGAATTGACAATGCAATATTTGCTAAAAGGGTGTTTCACTAATACTTCCTTCTGTAACGAAGCTGGGAGAAAGGATTTCTGCTAAGCTACTGACAGCCATTTTGCATTTAATGTTGGCACTGTCTTGATCTTGGCAGATATCATTGGAAAGTTTTTTTTTTTTTGTCTGAAAACTATTTATTTACCTTAATGTTCCCAGAGCCAATCTATGTGCAAGACACATGGTAGGTATTGTATAAATATTTGTTGAATGAATGAACTTTTTAGATGATCTAATCTAATTTCTTCATTTCAATATTAGCCCATGGTTTCTCAATCCTTCAAAAACCCTGGCTATCAAAGCAATCACAATTCCTACTTACTAGAATTGCCTGGTCATCATCAGCCGGGGGAAAAATATGTAAGGCAAGAAAGAGGTAGGCGTAAGGATGCAACATAATAAGGGTGGAGAACATATCCACCCCCATAGCATTATTGAAAGGTGTTGCAAAGTCCACCTCCACCTTAATATCTTCTCTTTTGATACCAACTACCACTACGACCTGATCTAAAAATGGACATTGCCTTTTTAAAAGGAATAAGGGAGAAGGGAAGGAAATGAAAGGATTCTACCCTAGCTTTGCTAATGAATCAGGAGTGATCTGACAAGCATCACTTTGAAATTTCGAATGAGTATTGGCCCTAGGGCAATGAGATTAAAATGAACACATTTCAATAAGAACCAAAAAGAGGGAGCATTAGGAAGACACAAGGCCAAGGATGACAGGAGCATAGACTCACGGTCCCACTGTGCTGCTTTCTCTAAAAGATTGTCAACACACGCTAAAAAAGGATATTTGAATGGTTTATAGATACTATATTCTGAAGTTTATAGCGTGTTTTTTATTTTTTATATTTCAATTTTCTAAAATTAGAGTGCACCTTAATGTGGAATGTAATACCTCTCAAAAATAAGAACGGAATACCTATCCTCAGCAACAACAAAGATAGAAAAGCAATGGCACACATTAGAATTCCAAAATTCAGTGGTTTCTCCTTTCCAGGCTGAAATTTATGCTCCAGGAGGGTGTCTTTTATTTATTTATTTATTTATTTATTTATTTAGTGACACAGTGTTGATCTGTTGCCCAGGCTGGAGTGCAGTGGTACGATCTAGGCTCACTGCAACCTCCACCCTGTGGGTTCAAGTGATTCTCATGCCTCAGCCTCCCAAATAGCTGAGATTACAGGCACGCGCCACCAGGTCCAGCTAATTTTTGTATTTTTAGTAGAGGTGGGGTTTTGCCACATTGGCCAGGCTGGTCTTGATCTCCTGAACTGAAGTGATCCTCCTGCCTTGGTCTCCCAAAGTGCTGAGATTATAGGCATGAGCCACCGCGCCCAGCCCAGGAGGGTGTCTTTTAATCATTAGTTCTCTATACTTAATTAGCCCAAGCATCAGACTTCAGAGTAAGAAAAAGCAGTTTCAACTCTACCATTTCCTGGCCCTGTGACCTTAGAGCTTCTTCAGGTCTTCATTTTCTGCATCTCAAAAATAGGAGTAGGAATAGAATGTCCGTCTTTGGGTTATAATGAAAATGATTGATAAGAGCACTTCATTAACTGGAAGTCATTGTGCAAATGTAGTTGGTTGTCCTTGTCTTTGAAATTCTGAGTTGCTACTGATGCCCCAGGGAACAACCTTTACCGCTCCCTAGTGGTGGTGTGTTCTCCTGGGAGCACAGCTCCTAGAAATAAATCAACCTCCTTCATTACCCATGAGGAGATGCTTCTCTGTGGATTCGCTTAATATTTCTTGTGGAACAACTGCATGAACGCATTGCATAAAGAATACGTGGAGGCCGGGCGCGGTGGCTCACGCCTGTAATCCCAGCACTTTGGGAGGCCGAGGCGGGCGGATCACGAGGTCAGGAGATCGAGACCATCCTGGCTAACACGGTGAAACCCCGTCTCTACTAAAAATACAAAATATTAGCTGGGCGAGGTGGCGGGCGCCTGTAGTCCCAGCTACGCGTGAGGCTGAGGCAGGAGAATGGCGTGAACCCCGGGGGGCAGAGCCTGCAGTGAGCTGAGATCGCGCCACTGCACTCCAGCCCGGGCGACAGAGCAAGACTCCGTCTCAAAAAAAAAAAAAAAAAAAAAAAAAAAAATTAGCCGGGCGTGGTGGCAGGCGCCTGTAGTCCCAGCTACTCGGGAGGCTGTGAGGCAGGAGGATGGCGTGAACGCGGGAGGCGGAGCTTGCAGTGAACGGAGATCGCGCCACTGTACTCCAGCCTGGGCGACAAGAGTGAAATTCCGTCTCAAAAAAAAAAAAAAAAAAAAAAGAATACATGGAGAATAATCTAAGCAAGGAAAGGTTGGAGTGTTCTTCCGTGCTTGCACCTCCTTAACCTTCTCCGTTTCTCCACCCTTGTTAAGCCTAAATGTCCTCAGTGCCCTCCTTGCCTCCATTTCCATTACCTTGTCTTTAACATCTTTGCAAACATAAAGTTTTGGTGAGAAGGAGCAAGTCTATAAATGAATTTGTGCTATGGACACTTGAATAACTCACATTTATGTTCTGTTAACTGTAGATCCTCTCTCCTTTCTAGCTTGCACCACCCTTAAAAATGAAAGTATTTTTTAAATACAAAACGTTTATTTAAATGTAGCTCTTTCTAGATTCCTTTCCCTTTAGTCAACACAAAAGTTTTTCCTGAGGGCAAGAATCATGTTTATTCTCTCTCTCTTTTTTTTTTTTTTTTTTTTTAGATAGGGTCTTGCTCTGTAGTCCAGGCTGAAGTGCAGTGGCTTACTGCAGCCTCAACCTGGGCTCAAGCAATGCCCCCACCTCAGCCACCTGAGTAACTGGGATTACAGGTGTGCACCCACCAAGCCCAGCTAATTTTTTTTTCCTTAGGGACAGGGTCTCACAGTGTTGCCCAGGCTGGTCTTGAACTCTTGGGCTCAAGGGATCCTCCCACCTCAGCCTCTCAAAGTACTAGGATTATAGGCCTGAGCCATGGTACCCTGCCTGTTTATTCTTTATTATGCTGATTTAAGAACCCAGTCCTTGCCCCTGTACTCCTGCTATTCATATCCATCTGCTATTCATATCCATGCTGAGTCAACTCCAAAAGCAAATAAAAGAAACACATTCTTAAACGCTGATTGAAAACCTAGCATTGGCCCGGTGCAGCGGCTCACGCCTGTAATCCCAGCATTTTGGGAGGCTGAGGCAGGCGGATCAACTGAGGTTGGGAGTTCGCGACCAGCCTGGAGAAACTACATCTCTACTAAAAATACAAAATTAGCCGGGTGTGGTGGTGCATGCCTGTAATCCCAGCTACTCAGGAGGCTGAGGCGGGGGAATCGCTTGAGCCCAGGAGGCGGAGGTTGTGGTGAGCCAAGATTATGCCATTGCACTTCAGCCTGGGCAACAAGAGCGAAACTCCATCTCAAAAAAAAAAAAAAAGAAAGAAAAGAAAAGAAAAGAAAACCTAGCATTAAAGAACTGAAGTAAATTATGTTTTATTCCTTCAGAGTAGATATGGGGAAATAAAAGAAAAAAAATATATTTTTTAAAAGTATAAAATTATGTTAGGGGTTTCACAATACTTGAACTTAAAATTTGTATTTATTTATGGTTGACATCCTTTAACATTTATTGATAAAAAAAGTGATAATAAATTATACTGATGCTATTCCCAAGTTTTGCTTCTGCTTGAAAGGTCTTCTGACATCCAGGTTTGATAACAAATAGATGCAATGTGTGGTCTCTTGGGTCTGATATTTAATCTTAATCCTAAACTAGATTGTTGAAAGTAAAGAAGATATATGACAGATGACAATTGTGTTTCATCTTATAATTGAGCATATAGAGTCTTTCTTCTTACTCCTGAAGGGTGACACATTTTCTGCCCCAAGAAAAACTTCCAAGTATTTTATTATGCTCTTATTGTTCCAAGTGATCCAAAATATTTTTCTTTTGCTATTGATTTTTATATGGAGCTTTTCCAGATATTCGATGGAAGATTTTAGTTTAACCTTTGTAGACTGAACTTTTCTTTTGAAATGCGTAGGATAGTGGTTCCAACTTCTGAAAATATGATGTATTATTAAGGGTTTCATTTTTCATAAATAAATTCTAAGAAAGTACATCTGATTAAATGAATTCATCTATGTAAAGTGTAGAGAACAGTGTGTGGCATGTGGTAGTGATATATAACTGTTAGCTATGTATTTATAATGAACATTGTCATAGCCATACATTTGTAATGGGCATATATACGTTGCTAGACATCAGTATATTTTATTCAATAAAGTTGTATAAATAAATCCATACAAATTATTTTCCTTAAAACTTAATGCAAATGAGGTCTTTTGAAAATCCTTAAAATGTGGAAATTTACTTTCCCAGGTATTCAGCCATGATATATACTTTTAAATCCATGTATATATTCAATTATTTTACTTTGAAAATTACAAAATCGACATATTGGCAAGGAACCCTAAGATAAAACAACACTTTCACGTGGTGATCACTTTTCAGCCCTCAAGCATGTGGGAAAGCACACAGTTTGCCCACCTCCTCAGAGTCCTTTATGGAAATACAAGGATAGTCTGTATCAGGCTGGAGGTTACTAAGGCTTTACTGCGGCCGCCATAGTTTACTAGGGCTGCCATAACGTAATACTATATACTGACTGGCTTAAACCAGAGGAATAATTTTCTCACAGTTCTGGAGGCTAGAATTTCAAAATGAAGGTAATGGAAGGTTTGGTTTCTTCTGGCTTCTCTCTCCTTGGCTGGCAGATGGCTGCCTTCCTGCTGTGTCCTCACATAACCTTTCCTCCGCGGGGGCGCATCCCCAGTGGCTCTCCCGTTTCTCATAAGGACACCAGTCATTTTGAATTAGGACCCACCCCCATGACCTCATTTAAACTTAAGTGTCTCTTTAAAGTCCCCATCTCTAAATATAGTCACATTATCTCTCCATATAGTACTGCGGGCTAGTATTCAACATGTGAATTTGGAGGGACACAATTTAGCCCATAACACAGGCCCTGTTCTACTTTTTTCTAATGTTATTTACACTTTTATTCTTTTGGGTCTTTTTAAATTACACTTTTTTTTTTTTTTTTTTTTTTTTTTTTTTTTTTTTTTTGAGACGGAGTCTCCCTCTGTTGCCCAGGCTGGAGTGCAGTGGCACAATCTCGGCTCACTGCAACCTCCACCTCCCAGGTTCAAGCGATTCTCCTGCCTCAGCCTCCCAAGTAGCTGGGATTACAGGCACCTGCCACCATGCCCAGCTAATTTTTATTTTTAGTAGGGATGGGGTTTCACCATGTTGGACAGGCTGGTCTCGAACTCTTGACCTTAGGTGATCCGCCCACCTCAGTCTCCCAAAGTGCTGGCATTACAGGCCTGAGCTACTGTGCCCGGCCAAATTACACTTTTAAAATCAAGTTTTAATTTGGCTTTTCTTGTTATTAGAAACATAGCCAATCATAGAACTCAAAATTTAGGATTTTTAGAATCAAAGGAACTTACATTTCTGATCTAAAGATCCCTGATTATTACTTAGTAACATTTTTCCCTGTATATTACTTGGTAACTTAGACACAGGAGTAAGATATGAAGAATATATCTATAAGGGTCTGGTACCAAAATCCTGAATTTATGCAAACTAGATTCTATATAATCAGTTCTAAGTCTCTGGATTTTTTTTATGAATTCTGGCAAAACCAAGTATATATTGGTTACCACTTTTTAAATTTCAGATAATTACCAAAATTTGTAACTTATAGTTGAATCATGCTATATAAATAATATTTTAAAAGTGTTAATGTAAACCTTTTCAAGAAATTCTATGTCTTATCTCAGCTAGCAACTGACAGACAATTCTTAGATTCCATCTAGATCAGTGGTGTCCACTAGAAATATAATGGGGATGACATATGTAATTTCATTTTATTATTTATTTATTTGAGACAGAGTCTACTCTGTCACCCAGGCTGGAGTGCAGTGGCACCATCTTGGCTCACTGCAACCTCCACCTCCTGGGTTCAAGTGATTCTCTTGTCTCAGCCTCCCGAGTATCTGGGATTTCAGGCATGTGCCACCATGCCAGGCTAATTTTTGTATTTTTAGTAGAGATGGGGTTTTACCACATTGGCCAGGCTGGTCTTGAACTCCTGACCTCAGGTGATCTGCCCGCCTCAGCTTCCCAAAGTGCTGGGATTACAGGCATGAGCCACCGCGCTTGGCCGACATATGTAATTTTAAATGTTCTAGTGGCCACATTTAAAAACTAAGGAGAAAAAAATAAATTAATTTTATTAATATATTGCATTTAACCCAATATAACTTAAATATTGTCATTTTAACATGTAATCAATTAAAATTATTAGAAATATTTTATATTATTACTGTTCTTGTCTAAGTCTTCAGAATGTGGTGTTTGTTTTATACTTACAGAACTTGTCAATTCAGGTTAGCCACGTTCCAAAGTACTCAATAATCACATGTGGCTCATGGCTACTATAATACAGTGCAGGTCTAGATAGTTGGTCTATCTGGTCAGCAACACATTACGTTAGGTGCAGGTCCATGCTATCCTTTGCTAGTGTGTTTCTGAAACAAGTATATTCATTTATTTTTAAAAATCTTTTAGGGTGTTTTAAGTTACTTCTATAGATTTCAAATCAACTGCCTTCCACAAAAATGACATTGCTTACTCAAATAATAATGTTTGAAAGTAGGACGGCCCAAGATTTGGTTAATTCAAAGCCTTCATAATGGCATAAAAAACTCCAGGCTCCTCTCAACTTTCTTAAACCTCAAGATTCTCTCTCTTGAGGTCTCTACTAAAAATACAAAAATAGTCAAAGGATGGCTGTGATGATTACTATAACCATTTCCATAGAGGAAAAGGCATTGCATTTTCCTTAAGCTTCTTTCTAAGAGATAGGAAAAATTTCCCCAAAATATCCACCTAATACAAAAAAAGACATTAAAGAAGAAACAGAGGAACAAAAAAATTAGACATATAGAAAACAAATAGCAAAATGGCATAATCAAATATATCAATAATAACATAAAATGTGGGCCAGGTACAGTGGCTCATGTCTGTAATTCCAGCCCTTTGGAAGGCTGAGGTGGGAAGACTGCTTGAGCCCAGGAGTTTGAGAATTAGCCTGGTCAACATACCAAGACCTTGTCTCTACAAAGAATAAAAAATTTAAAAATTAGCTAGGTTGAGGTGGGAGGATTGCTTAAGCCTAGGAATTCGAGTGTGCAGTAAGTTATGATTGTGCCACTGCACTCTAGCCTGAGTGACAGAGCGAGATCCTGTCTCAAAACACCACCACCACCAACAAAAACCATTAAATGTAAATGGACTAAACAATCAAACGAAGAGGCAGAGATTGTAAAATTTGTTCTGGTTTGGACAATAAATTATGGTTCACCTAAAAATAATATATTTTTATTTGGTTTTAATGTCATTAATAGGTAAAAACTCATATTGAAATTCTAATTATAACAACATAATTATAGGACTTTCTCAAGGATAGTTCTAAGGAATTAACACCCACACATTGGTATTGATGTAAAGTATTTAGGGTATCTTTCTCATTCTTGGAATCAGAGAATCGAAATGCAAGGATATTCAATGAGCCATTGATGGGGATATTGACCTTACCAAAATAATGTAGGAGTTGAAGTAGAACACAAACACTGTGAACCAGGTCCCCAAATCTCTGTGAATGAATGTCTGTGTCCATGAATTGGAGGTGATGGGTACTAAGAGTAGAGAGTAGTAGAGATAGATCTTTTAAGTGTTTATAGTTGGTCTGTTATCTACTAGTTATTTTATTAGGCACTCAGATAAGCACAGAGAAAAAAAATGTAGTCCCTGCCCATAAAGAGGGGTTCAGCGTGAAGGGGCAGACAGCTTAAAAAGAAATGAGTGTGATCCTTTTGCAGTTCATAAGCATGAAGTTTGGGTTTTCACATGCATCTGTGAGAAATACCTTCCTCAAACCCTGTTACAATGGTGGCTCACATCTGTAATCCCAACACTTTGGGAGGCCAAGATGGGTGGATTTCTTGAGGCCAGCAGTTCAAGACCAGCCTGGCCAACATAGCGAAACCCATCTCTACTAAAAATACAAAAATCAGCCAGCCATGGTGGCCTGCACCCACAATCCCAGCTACTTGGGAGGCTGAGGCACAAGAATCACTTGAACCCAGGAGACTGAGGTTGCAGTGAGCCGAGATTGCGTCACTGCACTCCAGTCTGGGCAACAGAGCAAGTCTCTGTCTCAAAAACAACAACAAACAAACAAAAAACAACCTTGTTACAACATCAGGACATTGGCACATTATCTGTTTAACATTAAAAAAAGAAAAAAAGGGGCTGGGTGCAGTGGCTCACGCCTGTAATCCCAGCACTTTGGGAGGTCGAGTTGGGTGGATCACGAGGTCAGGAGATCGAGACCATCCTGGCTAACATGGTGAAACCCCGTCTCTACTGAAAATACAAAAAATTAGCCTGGCGTGGTGGTGGGCGCCTGTAGTCCCAGCTACTCGGGAGGCTGAGGCAGGAGAATGACATGAACCCGGGAGGCGGAGCTTGCAGTGAGCCGAGATCGTGCTATTGCACTCCAGCCTGGGTGACAGAGCGAGACTCTGTCTCAAAAAAAAAAAAAAAAAAAAAGAAAGGAAGAAAGGAAACAGACAAATGAGTGAAATTCAATGCTACAGGTGTTACAATTAAATAAACTCCTGGATCAAAAAAGGGGAAACAATCAATCCACCACATGGAGGATACAGCAATCAAGAAAGCCTTTAGAGACAGAGGTAACATAAGATCTATTTGTTCTTGGATTCATTCTGACATTTTATTCGTAGAAACATTGGTAGTAGGAGTCCAGGTGCTGAGAAAGCTGTAACAACTATTAATGCTGATGGTGGCTATTCAGCCAAGTGTGAGATATGATAGAGACTGGAGTTAAGTGGTTGACATAAGTAATCTAAAATAAGAGGCAGAGGCCAGGTGCTGTGGCTCACACCTATAATCCCAGCACTTTGGGAGGCTGAGGTGGCTGGATCACTTGAGTCCAGGACTTCGAGACCAGCCTGGCCAACATGGATAAACTCTGTCTCTACTAAAAATACAAAAATTAGCTGGGTGTGATGGTGCACGTCTGTACTCCCCGCTACTTGGGAGGCTGAGGTGGGAGAATCGCTTGAACCCAGTAGGTGAAGGTTGCAGTGAGCTGAGGTCGCACCACTGCATCCAGCCTGGGCAACAGAGTGAAACTTTGTCTAAAAAAAGAAAAAATTATTTCCTTGAAGAAGCTTTTCCCTCCCCACCCACAGTCCCTAGGTAGATCCCTCTACAATAAGACTTGCTTCTGTCTTGCATTATCGGATTTCCCTCTTCACTACTGAATCGATCAGTGTTATGGACATACAAATGTGATTATTCTTTCAGATTAAGAAAAAACAAGGCTGAGTGTGGTGGCTCACACCTGTTATCCAAACATTTTGGGAGGCCGAAAGCAGGAGGCTCACCTAAGCCCAGAGTAACATAGTAAGACCTAGTCTTTACAAAAAATTAGCCAGATGTGATGGCGTGCATCTGTAGTTCCAACTACTTGCTAGGCTGAGGAAGGAGGATCTTGAGTCCAGGAGGTCGAGGCTGCAGTGAGCTGTGATGGTACCACTGCACTCCAGCCTGGGCAACAGAGTGAGACCCTATATCAAAAAAAACAAAAACAAAATGTCAATAAGCTCCCTGGACCCACTTGTACCACCAGCTACCACCCTATTCCTCTACTCTCCTTTTAGAGTAGTGGTTCTCATCTGGGGGCAATTTTTCCCACAGGAGACATTTGGCAATGTCTGGAGACACTTCTGGTTGTCACAACTGGAGTAGGGGTGCTACTGGTATCTAGTGGTAGAAGGCTTGGATACTACTAAACATCCTGAAATGCTCACGACACACCCCCAATTCCCTCCCCCCCCCCCCCACACAATAAAGCATTATCTGCTCCAAAATGTCTGTAGTTCTGAGGTTGACAAACCCTGTTTAAGGGCAAAACTCCTTAAAAGTGTCATCTTTATTCCACATCTCCAATTCCTTCCCTCTTTCTGTCTCATTTTTTTTTTTTTTGAGATAGAGTCTTGCTCTGTTGCCCAGGCTGGAGTGCAATGGATCACTGCAACCTCAGTCTTCCAGATGCAAGTGATTCTCGTGCCTCAGTCTCCCAAGTAACTGGGATTACAGGTGCGCCCCACCACACCCAGGTAATTTTTGTATTTTTAGTAGGGACGGGTTTCACCATGTTGGCTAGGCTGGTCTCAAACTCCTGACATCAATGATCCGCCCACCTCAGCCTCTCAAAGTGCTGGGATTACAGGTGTGAGCCACCATGCCCAGCCCCTTCATTCTCTCTTGAACCTACTCCAGCCAGACCCTCATCTCTACCACTTCCCCAAATGTGTCCTTGTCAGGATAATCCAACATCTAGTGGTTACTCTCAGTCCTCATCAGACTTGACCTGCTGGCAGTATTTGACACACAGTATCATAGGTATCCAGTGTCCTACACTTAACCCTGTTCTTCCCCCCAGGGCTACTACATTTGTATCCTTCCCAATTTCAGCTGATGTCAACTTTATTCTTCCAGTTGTACAAGCGATCGTCAATGCCCCTTCTCTTCCTCTCAAACTTGGCATCCAATTTGTCAACAAATCTTATTGGCTCTTCCTTCAAAATATATCTGGGATTTAATTACCTCCTCCAATGTCCACTGCTGCCACTCTGGGCCGTGCCACCCTCATCTTTCACCTAGTGTCAAGGTCCTGGATCATTGCGAGAGCTTTCGTAGGGATCCCCCTGCTTCCACCTTTGCTCTCATACAACCAGAGTGAGTGTGTGAAAGAGGTAAATTAGATGTCACTCCTTCCCAAAACTCTCCAAGGGCTTCCTTTCTCATTCAGAATAAAAGCCGAAGTCTTTACGATGTGCCCACACGGCCTTATCCAACCCGATTGCTGACATTGTGTCTTCCTTCTCCTAGTGAAGTTCCCTCTGTTGCTACCATACCACCCTTCCTGACATTCCTTAGACACTACAGCCACACTCCCTATGCACGGCCTTTGCACTTGTTCCCACTGCCTGGAACTTTCTCCTTCAAATACCCTGTGGCTTGTTATCCCCCACCCAGCCCTCCAGTCCTCACTCAAATGTACCTTGTCAGTAAGAAATTCTCTGCCAAGCCTTCCTAAAGTTGCAGCTACCTCTGCCCTGTCCCTCTTCTCTGCTTTATTTTATCCATAAGAATAAAGTGTCTCTTCACCTGTGGTCCACAGTGGCTCATGCCTGTAATACCAGTACTTTGGGAGGCCAAGATGGGTAGATCACTTGAGGTCAGGAGTTCAAGACCAGCCTGGCCAACATGGTGAAACCCCGTCTCTACTAAAAATACAAAAATTAGCCGAGCGTGGTGGCATGCACCTGTAATCCCAGCTACTCGGCAGGAGAATTGCTTGAACCCGGGAGGCAGAGGTTGCAGTGAGCCCAGATCGCGTCACTGTACTCCAGCCTAGGTGACAGAGCAAGACTCAGTCTCAAAAAACCAAAAAACATTAAATGCCTTCCTGAATGAATTTTCTTTCTTTAGCTTTTTTTTGTCGCTCAGGTTATCTACTAGACCTAATTAAGCAAGCTTATCTTCTTCCAGGCTTCAACTACTACTTGAATTTCATTAACTTTCCACTTATTTATCTTTAACCTCACTTTTATTCCTGAATTTCATTTGTATTTCCAACAATTTGCTGTATGATTTTAACTGTGTCCACCAATTATCTAGACTTTAAAATCAATATTTAGAAACTCAAACTTATTTACCCAACCACTCACACTGACCTTAAATTAAAATAAACACATGCCACAACTGTTCTTTCTATTACATATATTTTTATATTTTGAGTGTTGCCTCACCAGCTACTCATATGACGAAGCTAGAAATGATGGAATCATCCCTAGTTTTTTGTGTCTAATATTTCCTATATGTCACTGATCCCTGCATGCTGCTAATTTTACCTATTTTGAATCGTCTCACATAGATCACCTCTTTTCCACCTTCTTATGTGTGAGTGGATGCAAAACCTTCCTAACCAGTTTCTCTACTTCCTACCATTCCAATTCATTCTTTGTATTATTGTCAGCTTTATATTTCCAAACATCTCCAGGACTTTCAAGAAAAATGTTTGAATTTCATAATGGGTCATAAATTAGCTTAATGTTCTGAACTACAGTAGAGAGGAATTTTATACCAAGCTCCTGGGAATCCCTTTATATGATAAACTACATCCACTTGAGTGGACAAACCCTTGGAGCAAGTCAGCCCAAGATGATGCAGCTTTATTAATCGTTAGAGTCCAATAGGAGATCCAAGACTTGGAAGGGAGATGGAGGTTTTTCAAAGAAAGTGATGAGCTTGGCCAGGTGCGGTGACTCACGCCTGTAATCCCAGCACTTTGGGAGGCCGAAATGTGCGAATCACAAGGTCAGGAGATCAAGACCATCCTGGCTAACATGGTGAAACCCTGTCTCTACTAAAAATACAAAAAAATTAGCTGGACGTGGTGGTGGGTGCCTGTAGTCCCAGCTACTTGGGAGGCTGAGGCAGGAGAATGGCGTGAACCCAGGAGGCGGAGCTTGCAGTGAGCCAAGATTGCTTCACTGCACTCCAGCCTGGGTGACAGAGTGAGAGCGAGACTCCGTCTCAAAAAAAAAAAAAAAAAAAGTGATGAATTTACACAAGAAACAAACAACATAGGGGCAAAATCAGATTATAACACCTTCAAAGAACTGAAACAATTCATGTACAATAAATATTTTAAGGTATATTACTATGATTTTAGGGTCTTCAAGCTTCTCTTTGGAGGTATGTGAAGTAAGAAGAAAAGAAATGAAAATGTAATCATTATAGTGTATACATGCCCTTTCTGTCTTTCTGAAACAATAATCCTGCGATAAACCATTGGTAAAAGATGCATTCTCATCTTTATGAGAACATCTCCCTTTTCTAAGACACTAGCTTGCTGGTGACTAGATCTTTGAAGACATACCTTGGTGCCCAGAAAGATACCTGATTAGCCAGACCAAGGGAACCAAGAAGATTACACCTCTATTTTACTCTTCTTAGTCTCTTTGCAGTTTGTACTTTCAGTAGACTACCTGTACTTAATTTGCTTCTCAAAATATGATGAGGACTGCAGAAAAAATATTATGTCCATATTACAGGTAAAGCAACAAAGGTCCCCAAAAGATGGAGTGACTTGGCCAGGATCACAAAGCTAGTAAAAAACTCATTTACTCTTTTTGTCATTAACATATTAAGTCCTATCAAGTCGGGGTGCTAAAACTATGGGAGAATTAATCAGAGTAAATATCTTTATTTTTATTTTTTGAGACAGAGTCTCGCTCTATAGTGCAGGCTTGAGTGCAGTGGCACTATCTTGGCTCACTGCAACCTCTACCTCCTGGTTCAAGCGATTCTCCCACCTCAGCCTTTCGAGTAGCTGGGATTACAGGCACCGCCACCATGCCTGGCTATTTTTTTGTATTTTTTTAGTAGAGACGGTGTTTCACTATGTTGTCTAGGCTGGTCTTGAACTCCTGAGCTCAGGCAATCCACCCGCCTTGGCCTCCCAAAGTGTTAGGATTACAGACGTGAGCCACTGTACCCAACTTACTTTTTGTATTTTTAGTAGAGACGGGGTTTCACCTGTTGGCCAGGCTGGTCTCAAACTCCTAACCTCAAGTGATCCACCTGCTTCAGCTTGCCCAAGTGCTGGGATTACAGACGTGAGCCACCACTCCCAGCCTGTTATTTTATTTTTTTTTAATTTTATTTAAGAGACAGGGTCTTGCTCTGTAGCCCAGGCTGAAATGCAGCCGTGCAACCTTAGCTCACTGTAACCTCGAACTCCTCCCACCTCAGCCTCTCAAGTAGTTAGGACTGCAGGCATGCACTATGTTGCCCAGGTGGGTCTCAAACTCCTGGCCTCAAGTGATTCTCCTACCTCTGCCTCCCAAAGCACTGGGATTACAGGCATGAGACACCACACCAGGCCCCAGAGTAAACATCTGTAAATGGAAGAGTCTGTAATGAAAGAGGCTCTACAAAATCAGTTTAATGCCGTGTTTTCTCTATTATTATTATTTATTTATTTAATTTTTTCTTCTTTTTTTTTTTTTTGAGATAGAGTCTCGCTGTCGCCCAGACTGGAGTGCAGTGGCCCGATCTCGGCTTACTGCAGGCTCCGCCCCCCGGGGTTCATGCCATTCTCCTGCCTCAGCCTCCCAAATAGCTGGGACTACAGGCGCCCGCCACCTCGCCTGGCTAATTTTTTGTATTTTTAGCAGAGATGGGGTTTCACTGTGTTAACCAGGATGGTCTCGATCTCCTGACCTCATGATCTGCCCGCCTCGGCCTCCCAAAGTGCTGGGATTACAGGCGTGAGCCACCGCGCCCAGCCTATTTATTTAATTTTTTGAGACACAGAGTCTCGCTCTGTCGCCCAGGTTGGAGTGCACTGGCGCAATCTCGGTCACCGCAAGCTCCGCCTCCCGGGTTCACACCATTCTCCTGCCTCAGCCTGCCGAGTAGCTGGGACCACAGGCGCCCACCACCACGCCCGGCTAATTTTTTGTATTTTTAGTAGAGACAGGGTTTCACCGTGTTACCCAGGATGGTCTTGATCTCCTGACCTCGTGATCCGCCCGCCTCCACCTCCCAAAGTGCTGGGATTACAAGTGTGAGCCACCGCACCCGGCCTCTATTAATATTTTTTAGTTATACTTCATGTGTCTACATTTTCATTCCATCATGAGCTCCTTGAGGACAGTGCTTAGGTGATATTTATCTGTCTTCTGACACTGAGTTTCTGCCATCCAAGCAGAAAAGGCTCAATAAAAATGTATTGAATCGAATAAATATTTGTAATTCACATGACAGACAAATGCATAATGCCGAAGCAACTGTTTATTTCCCCTTATCAATAAATGTCAGCATTGTTTTCTCCTTTCCCTGCTTTCAATTTCCTGTAAAACCTGATGATGACTGGCCAAGGAAATTTCCTTTTTAAATTCAAATTTGGCAAACATACTGAAGACATACGATAATCTTAATATATTCCTCGTAGGAATGTGAGAAGTGTTCAGAGCAAAGGGTTAACATATTTAGAGGTCAAAAAATTGATTCTAGGCTGGACGCGGTGGCTCACGCCTGCAATCCCAGCCCTTTGGGAGGCCAAGGCAGGTGGATCACCTGAGGTCAGGAGTTCGAGACCAGCGTGGCCAACATGGCGAAACCCCATCTCTACTAAAAATACAAAAATTAGCCAGGCATGGTGGCACGCGCCTGTAGTGCCAGATACTCGGGAGGCTGAGGCAGGAGAATCGCTTGAACCTGGGAGGCAGAGGTTGCAGTGAGCCGAGATCGCGCTACTGCACTCCAGTGTGGGTGACAGAGCGAGACTCTGTCTCAAAAAAAAAAAAAAAAAAAAAAATTGATTCTAGTCAATAGGTATTTATTTTGGGGAGTAAAGAGATGGGAAGAATTAGAGAAAGGAAGAGGAAAAACAAAAATAAATAGCATGCAGATAATGAGAAAATAGACTCATTTTTACAGCTGTGAGCTCAGACTAAAAGATAAACAATGCTATTACTTTGGAATATAATTCTAATAAAGAACATAAAAAAGACTCATAGACCACAATATGTATTTATTTTGTGGCAAAGGTGTCATTTTTAGAAAGAAACAAATGTGTTCAATTTTGCTTTCTCTGTTTTTAATGAATTAAGAAAGGTCTTCTCTTACCCTCTTTTGACTGTCATCATTCCTCTCATCCAGACTTGGGGCAAAGTAATATTTACAGGTTTGCAAGAAGACACCATCTTTAAGTAGTTTTTAGGCACTTTTACAATACTGACTAAATTTTATAAAATAGTATTATAAATTAATATTTAAATTATAATTTTATAACGTGAAAATCAACAACGAATGTCAATTTCACTTCGTTTTGACTGTCATCTGTGGCCTCTGAGGTCCCTCACTTAAATCATTGGGCCTTGGTTTTATTTTTTAAGCCTATTAAAAAGGAGGATGGGGCCGGGCACGGTGGCTCACACCTGTAATCCCAGCACTTTGGGAGGCTGAGGTGGACGGATCATTTGAGGTCAGGAGTTGAAGACCGGCCTGGCCAACACCGTGAAACCCCATCTCTACTAAATATACCAAAAAAAAAAAAAAAAAAAAAAAAAAATACAACAACAACAAAAAATTAGACGGGTGTGGAGGCAGAGGCAGGAGAATTTCTTGAACCTGGGAGGCAGAGGTTGCAGTGAGCTGAGATGGTGCCACTGCTCTCCAGTCTGGGAGACAGAGCGAGACCCTGTCTCAAAACAAACAAGCAAACAAGCAAGCAAACAAACAAACAAAAAACAAGTTGGGCATGGTGGCTCACCCCTGTAATCCCAGCACTTTGGGAAGCCGAGGCAGGCGGATCACCTGAGGTCAGGAGTTTGAGACCAGCTTGGCCAACATGGCGAAACCCCATGTCTACTAAAAATACAAAAATTAGCCGGGCATCGTGGCGCCTGCCTATAATTCCAGCTACTCGGGAGGCTGAGGCAGGAGAAACTCTTGAACCCGGGATGCGGAGGTTGCAGGTTGCACGTGACATAGCCGAGATCGCGCCATTGCACTCCAGCCTGGGCAACAAAAGCGAAACTCCATCTCAAAAAAAAAAAAAAACAAAAAACCCCAGAAAAACAAAAAAACAACAAACAGAAAGGGAGGATGGTAGATAACTGTCCAGATACTTTCCAGCTTTGCCGCTATATGAACTATTCCTTTTGTTTAGTTTTCAGCATGGGTGCTTCTGGCACTTTTACGTACATTCCAGCTTCTGGGGACCGGCTGCCTAGAATAACAAGCATTTGCCCCAGAGGCCGTGGAGTGGCCTCACTTTGGGGTCGTGGGCAGATCGCTGGCTCCCACGCCTGGACTTTGGGATCGCAAGCAGGATCCCTTCCAGCCCAAGCACTCCGCCCAGGCGCGCCAGGCAGAGCCCCGCCCCATCCCGCCGTTCCCTTCAGCCCCGGGGCGCGGATCTTACATCTGAAACTGAGCAGAGCAGGGCGCCGGGCAGGGCCGGCGGGCCACGTGACAAGCCCGGAAACAGCTTCGCCCCCTCGCTTCCTGAGCCGCCACATCCCGGCAGCCCTCCTACCTGCGCACGTGGTGCCGCCGCTGCTGCCTCCCGCTCGCCCTGAACCCAGTGCCTGCAGCCATGGCTCCCGGCCAGCTCGGTGAGGCCCTAGCGGAGCGGCGCGGTCTGCGTCCTCGCCTGCGGCCCCCCACGCTCCCGCCTTGGTGGCGGCCGGCGGGACCCGGCACTGCAGGGGCGGTGCTGCGGGATTGAAAGCCAGCGTCCCCGCTCCCCGGCCGGGCCGCAGCCCGCGTGGGGCCCGTCTTAGAGCAGCTCGCGGGTGTAGGACCTGGGGAGGCCCGGACCAGGCCTGCGAACGCAGGGTCCAGGTGCTGGCCTTGCGATGCGAGAATCTCCTCCCCCAGACCCTCCCAAGGCCTTGCAGAACACAGTGCAATGTGCTGCGAGTCATGAGAAAAAATGTCTTCTCTTTCAGCCTTATTTAGTGTCTCTGACAAAACTGGCCTTGTGGAATTTGCAAGAAACCTGACCGCTCTTGGTTTGAATCTGGTCGCTTCCGGAGGGACTGCAAAAGCTCTCAGGGATGCTGGTCTGGCAGTCAGGTAAGGAATAGCTAGTTCCGTCAGAAAGGAGTGTGATCACATTAACCAGGAAGTATTGTATTCCAGGCACCAGCAGCAAAACGCCTTATTTACTCCTCCCAGTAGCGCTGTGAGGTTGGTGTAATACTTCCCCACTTTATGGGGAAAAAAAGTGAGGCTCAGAGAGATTTAGCAACTTTTAAGACCCTGGACGGCCGGGCTAGGTGGCTCACGCATGTAATCCCAGCACTTTGGGAGGCCGAGGTGGGCTGATCACTTACGGTCAAGAGTTCGAGACCAGCCTGGCCAACATGGTGAAACCCGTCTCTACTAAAAATACAAAAATTAGCCCATTATGGTGGCACACGCCTGTAATCCCAGCTACTGGGAAGGCTGAGGCAGGAGAATCGCTTGAACCTAGGAGGCGGAGGTTGTGGTGAGCCGAGATGGCACCACTGCACTCCATCCTGGGTGACAGAGAAGGACCCTGGACAACACACTGGACAGATTTAGCAACTTCTGCACAAGTTTAAACAGTTGAGTAAGGGAAAAGTAGGATTGGAACCCGTGCTGTTCCTGATTTTAGGACACTAGTCTTAGCCCCTTCCTTAAACAGATTAACTTAGGTGGGCCACTTGTTATGCAAGGAAAACTTCAGTTACTTTGACTGGTGATTTAATAAAACTCGACATCATGAAGATTCCAATTTACCTGCCTTCCCTTAGAATCTCTGGTAACCATATGAAGGTGCAAATCATTCATTCCCACGTTCACAAGCCCTTCATTAGCTGACTAGGCCATGGAAAGAAGGGACTTAGAAATGATTAACCAGGATGCCATTGCTGATGTCAAGGAGTGGCATTCTGGGAGGAGAGGGAGGAAGTCTACTGAAAGGTAGAAAAATGAAAGAAACTATAGGATAGCTATTTAATAAACGGCAGTGAGAGTTGGGAGGAACGAGATGACCACCCCTGAAACATATTTTAGAATGAAAGAGATGAAGGATATCTGTCTGCTTTGTGTTGCCATGTGGAAAATTTGCTTCTTGGTTTCTAGATCCGTGTAGAGGTAGGTTATTACCTTTTCTTTGTGCAGTTCTCAGCTATGTGAGCAGTACACAGCTTCCCTAAGTTTAACAAGTTCAGATGGTAAGAATGCCTTACTTTATTAACAAATACATAACTGTGTATTTTCGGATGTCTTTTTGCGTCTTGTCTCTGTGGTTTTCATGGGAAACCTGTGAGAATCGTGGCAGGCAAGTTGGCTCTTTGCTCATCAGCAACCGAATGAGAATTCAAAGTCCAGACCTGCGTGCTTTCCACTGGGCCAAGTTGGGTCCTCCTATGGTGATGGAACCTTCGTAAAGCAAAATCCTCATCTGTAGTCTCTTTTTTTCCCCACCAAACTTTGTATTATGGAAACATTTCAGACACAATCAAAAGTAGAAAAGTATAGTGATCCCTTGGGTCCTATATCTGTCACCCACTTTAGGTACTTATCAACTGATTAGTCTTATTTCTGTACCTATACCCACTCCTCACTTATCTTCATTATGGTCATATCTTCTTTAAAAACTGGAAATGTAAATGTGTTTCTCTTCTATGAAAGGATAAGAAGTTCACCATGAGTGATTTATTTAGACCCCAGCACAGTAAAGTTCACTGAATGAAGTGTAAACAACTTGGAGCAATTGTTTTTTCTGCAACAAAGGCCACATTCAGTTGCAGTGGTATTTTATTCAGTTGCAGTGGTATTTTATTCAGTTGCAGTGGTATTTTATTCAGCTGCAGTGGTATTTTACATATATAAACTCTTAAAGTCCTTATAACAACTTTTTAGTGTAGGTAGTGTTATCCTCATTTTATAGGTGAGGAAACTAAGCACAATGTAGTCAAGTAACTTGCTCGAGATTACACAGCTAGTTAAGAGGCCAATATATATTTTTTTTTTTCTCTGAGACAGAGTTTCACTCTTGTTGCTCAGGCTGGAGTGCAATGGCACTGTCTCAGCTCACTGCAACCTCTGCCTCCCAGGTTCAAACGATTCTCCTGCCTCAGCCTCCCAAGTAGCTAGGATTACAGGCGCCCGCCACCAGGCCTGGCTAATTTTTTTGTATTTTTGGTAGAGACAGAGTTTCACCATGTTGGCCAGGCTGATCTTGAACTCCTGACCTCAAGTGATCGCCCGCCTTAGCCTGCTGGGATTACAGGTGTGAGCCACCGCACCCGAGGCCAAGATTTTGTAGGGGTGGAAAGGTGTGATCCTTTGCTCTCCATCATAAACGTCACGGCCAATATTTTTATAAGAGAAGACAGGTTATAATAAGAAAAAAGCATAACAAATTTATTTAACAAAGTTTTACATGACATGAGAGCCTTCAGAATGAAGACCCAAAGACAGAGGAAAAACCATCCATTTTTATGTTTAGGTTCAACAAAGAATGGACAGAAAGGTGGAAGTATGATTGGACAGCAAGGATATGGTGTATGCTAGTAGACTGAGGTGGAGAAAGCCAGGAAAGCCTGTCTGTCCAGATTCTTCTTGGCTTCTCTAAAATTCTTTCTCCACCCCCTAAGGATCTCCTGACCTACTAATGGGCAAGGAGATGAGAGGATTTCTTTACGTCCAGCTCCTAGACAGAAAGCCAGTGGAAAGTTAGAATCATAAGTTTAATTCTTATGACTGGCTTTGGGGAAAAAGAGTTCTAGTTTCTGTAAACTGCCCTGGGGAAGAGAAATTCTCATTTCTGTGACTTCAGGGAAGAATGAAGGGTGAGAGGCAAGAGGGCAGGAGAAAGCTATATATATATATTTTTTGAGAGGGTTTTGCTCTGTCGCCCAGGCTGGAGTGCAGTGGCACAATCATGGCTAATTGCAGCCTTGATCTCCCAGGCTGAAGCAATCCTTCCACCTCAGCCTCCTGAGTATCTGGGACTACAGGTGCACACCAGCATGCCTGACTAATTTTTGTATTTTTCATAGAGATGGTTTCACCATGTTGTCTGTCTGGTCTTGAACTCTAGGGCTTAAGCAATTTTGCCTGCCTCGGCCTCCCAAAGTGCTGGGATTACAGGTGTGATCCACCATGCCTGGACAAGGTCTTGGTTCTGGCTGGGCGCAGTGGCTCACCCCTGTAATCCCAGCACTTTGGGAGGCTGAGGCTGGCGGATCATCTGAGGTCAGGAGTTTGAGCCCAGCCTGGCCAACATGGTGCAACTCCATCTCTGCTAAAAATACAAAAAAGAATCAGCCGGGTGTGGTGGCATGCACCTGTAATCCCAGCTACTCAGGAGGCTGAGGCAGGAGAATTGCTTGAACCCAGGAGGTGGAGGTTTCAGTGAGCCGAGATTCCACCACTACACTCCAGCCTGGGTGACAGAGAGAAACACTGTCTCAAAAAAAAAAAAAAAGATCTTGGTTCTGAGGCTGCTTCTGAGCGTATTTTTGGGTGTTGTTATCTGCAATAATTTTATCCCAGGAAGTTAACCATTACCTTGTCATGAGGTAAACTGATGGATTTTAATTAGTGAGTATACAGCAGTGAGCATACATAGAATTATTTCCGGAGACTACAGCCATTATGTATAAATTCTTCAGTTCAAAGGAGTAGCAAGCTTTTTAATTACCCCAAATGTTTAATTCTAGAAATAAATCCGCCTTCTCTAAGTTTTAAGTGACTGTCTTCATTTGGAGAAAATGGATTTTATTTCCTGAACCCCAGGAAAAGAAATTTTGAATTTGAAAACACTTATGTCACCAGTTTGTGGATGTTGGAACTGTGTGTGTCATTGGTCAAACACCAGTCATTTGCAAATGGCTCCCCTTAACAGGAGAATCTACCCAGGAAATTCCGTATCTTACTGGCAGAACTTGCTGCTTTAAAGTGTTTATTATAGTCTCAGCTACTTGGAGGATTACTTAATAAGCCCAGGAGTTCTAGGCTGCCATGCACTGTAATCCAGGCTGGGCAACACAGTGAGATCCCATCTCAAGAACTATATATGTTGATTGTAGAAAATTCGAAAATATGGACAACTATAAAGAAGGTAGTAAAAATGGATTGTAATTCTTAACATGCTAGTATATTTTTCTTCAAGCATTTTTATAAGCATGTACTTTATTTCATAGCGTACACAGAAGATAGATGCAGTTTTGCTTCCTGCTTTATTTATTTTTATTATTTATTTATTTTTTGAGACGGAGTTTTGCTGTTGTTGCCCAGGTTGAAATGCAGTGGCACGATCTTGGCTCACTGCAACCTCCGCCTCCCGGGTTCAAGCGATTCTCCTGCCTCAGCCTCCCAAGTAGCTGGGATTATAGGCATGCCCCACCATGCCTGGCTAATTTTGTATTTTTAGTAGAGACGGGGTTTCACCATGTTGGTCAGGCTGGTCTGGAACTCCCTTACCTCAGGTGATCCATTCGCCTTGGCCTCCCAAAGTGCTGGGATTACAGGTGTGAGCCACCCCACCTGGCCCCTGCTTTATTTTTTCTTATATATTGTGGGCATTTTTACACACCATTACAACTTATAAAGTCTGCCAGAGTGTTCGTGGTTACAACTTTCTAGGGGTCTGCTTTGTGATATGGATTAATATTTACTGTCCTTCACTTGCCCCTTTGTCACATTGTGTGATTATTTTTTCTAGTTTACTTTTTTTTTCCCATGTAAAACTTTTTATTTAACATTTCTGTAATCAGAACTCTCAATCTTTTGTTTAAAACTTGGAAAGCATTCCTCACATGTTTAATTTTGCTACATGCATGATTTTTTAAATGCTAAACCTTTGATTCATAAGGAATATATTTTTGTGTGGGTTTAACCAGTTATTCCAATAGCAACACCACTTTATTAAACAGTCTTTTATGTCTTCACTCACTTGATATGCCGTCTTCATGTGTTGTTGTTGTTGTTTTTTGAGATGGAGTCTTGCTCTGTCGCCCAGGCTGGAGTGCAGTGGCATGATCTCGGCTCACTGCGACCTCCATCTCTTGGGTTCAAGTGATTCTCCTGCCTCAGCCTCTCCAGTAGCTGGGATTACAGGTGCCCGCCATCACGCTCGGCTAATTTTTTGTATTTTTTTAGTAGAGCTGGGGTTTCATCATGTTGGCCAGGCTGGTCTCAAACTCCCCTCCTCAGGTGATCCACCTGCCTCAGCCTTCCAAAGTGCTGGGTTTACAGCCATGAGCCACCATGCCCGGCCAAGGATATTTTTAATGCTTTTTGTTACATACTGCCAAATTCTCAGTTGTATGTCTTAGTAATATTTAATGAGTATGGCTTATGATTCAGTTTCTGAATTCTGTGAAAGTTATAAAACCAGTGCTGTAATAGTTACCAATTATCCCTGAACATACACAACAGTTAGGAAATATATTAAATAAACTTTTTTTCGAAAGTAAATAGAATTTTACTTAAGAAATAAAATATAGTGAAATACTTTAAAAAATCAGAATTTTCTCATTGTTGAATTCAGGCTCAAAATCTCTTGAAATGAAAACAGTAGATGCTTTGAATAGTGAAAATTACAATTCAGCCACACCAGTAGTACCATTCTGTTTATCTGTTTTTCAGAGATGTCTCTGAGTTGACGGGATTTCCTGAAATGTTGGGGGGACGTGTGAAAACTTTGCATCCTGCAGTCCATGCTGGTAAGTGGTTGGTATCTTTAATGTAAAAACAGTCAGTGGTTTCCAGGAATATTTTAGTTGATAGCGTCCTAAAATAAAGGAAGAAAAAGGCTCAAGAGAAATTTACATATAAAGTTAATGTTATGAAGTTGCTGCCAGATTTCATAATACGTTAGAACTGGTTTAAAATCCGGCTTGTCTTACTACTTGATGAATTCAGATTGTTTTCCTCTGCTTGCTATTAGTCCTGACCTGATACCTAATTTAGAGTCTGGTGTTTCCTGCTCAAGTTGCTGAACATATTTAGATTTCATCGTATGAAAATACTTTTAAAATAGTTCAAACTTAGAAGAAAGCATCACAGCATAACTGACTTGCAAAGGAATTTTTTTTTTCAAAGTGCTTTACATTTGTTCGTTCACCTAAGAATGAATTGTATATAAACCAAAACGGCAAGAAACTGGTATCCTCCTAGTTTGTCAGTTGTGGTACAATTTGGTGAATAAAGCTGAATGGCTACAGATCATCAGACAAGCCATTGACTTACAGAAACGCATAGACTGTTCTGGAACTAGCAACAGTTTTGTAAAATTCCTTTTACCTTTTTTACATTTTATTGCTCAAGAAACTGGGATCAAGAACTGAAGAAAAAGATTTTTAAATATATCTGTTTTTTTTTTTTTTTTTTTTTTTTTGAGACAGGATTATATACTCTTGCCCAGGCTGGAGTGCAGTGGTGCGATCATGGCTCGCTGCAGCCTCTGTCTGCCCCCCAGGCTCAAGCAGTTCTCCCACCTCAGCCACCCAAGTAGCTGGGCCTATAGGCATGTGCCACCACACCCAGCTAATTTTTGTATTTTTTATAGAGACGGGGTCTCACCTTGTTGCCCAGGCTGGTCTCGAACACCTGGGCTCAAGCGATCCCCCACCTTAGCCCCCCAAAGTGCTGGTATTACAGACATGAGCCACTGTGGCCAGCCAAATATATCTGTTAATCCTAATTTTTTTGTTTGATAACTCCCCAACTACATGTTTGATATTCTTTAATTAAGAATATTATGCTGGGCATGGTGGCTCTTGCCTGTAGTCCCAGCACTTTGAGAGCTGAGACAGGAGAACTGCTTGAGCCCAGGAGTTTAAGATCACCCTGGGCAACATGGCAACACCCCCCTTCTCTTTAAAAAATTGAAAAGACCAGCTGGGTGTGGTGATGCATTCCTATAGTCCCAGCTACTTGGGAGGCTGAGGTAGGAGGATCACTTGAGCCCTGGAGGTCAGGGCTATAGTGAGTTGTGATTACGCCACTACAATCCAGCCTGGGCGATAGAGTGAGACCATCTCAAAAAAAAAAAATTTTTTTTTTAATCAATGGGATTTAATTTGATTGAAGACACTATGTTGAAAGAAATTCCTTAATCTGACTTGTTTTTTGAAGCTAATGACTTTGTTTAACTATTTTAAATTAGGAATCCTAGCTCGTAATATTCCAGAAGATAATGCTGACATGGCCAGACTTGATTTCAATCTTATAAGGTAAAAACCTGAAATTAAACTTTTAACACATTACGAACCAACGACAAAGACTATGCCAAACCTGGTGTCCCTGTGTTTTCTTACTCACTATAAACCTTTACTGCGTACCTTCTGTGTGACTTTGTATGTGTGTAAGCATTTTGGTTTGGCCAGATTTATATGCCAAAATACATACTTAAGTTTTTTAGGAAGTTACAATCTAAATCTTAGTATGTATAGGTTGAGTATCCCTTATCTGAAATGCTTGGGACCCAGAAGTGTCTTGGATTTCAGAGGTCTTCAGATTTTGGAGTATTTGCAGGTAACATGCCAGTTGAGCGTCCCTCAGAAATCCGAAATGCCTCAGTGAGCATTTCCTCCAAGTGTCATGTTGACACTCAGAAAGTTTCAGATTTTGGAGCATTTCAGATTTCAGGTTTTCATATTAGGAATTATCAACTTGCACAACTAACTGAGTTATTTGCATAAAGATACTGGCTGTTTCTCTTAAATATACGTAACAGCTTTATTGAGATCTAATCCACATACCATACAACTCACCAATTTAAAATGTACAAATCAGTGGTTCACAGAAGTTGTGCAACCATTACTGTGTTAGTCTGTTCTGCATTGCTATAAAGGAATACTAGAAGCTGGGTAATTTATGAAAATAGGTTTATTTTGGCTCGTGATTCTATAGACAGTACAAGAAGTGTGGTGCCAGCATCAGCTTCTGGTGAGGGCCTCAGGAAGTTTATAATCACAGTGGAAAGCAGAGGGGGAGCTAGCATATCCCATGAGAGAAGAAGCAAGAGAGAGGGAGAGGAGGAGTTGCCCAGCTCTTTTACTTTTTAACTTTTATTCTTAATGTAATTTAATTTTATTTTGAGACAGGGTCTCGCTCTGTTGCTCAGGTTGGAGTTCAGTGGCATGACCTTGGCTCACTGCAACCTCTGCCTCCTGTGTTCAGGTGATTCTCCTGCCTCAGCCTCCTGAGTAGCTGAGATTACAGGCGTTTGTCACCACGCCCAACTCATTTTTACTATTTTTAGTAGAGATGGGGTTTCACCATGTTGGTCAGGCTGGTCTTGGAACTCCTGACCTCAAATGATCCACCCACCTCGGCCTCCCAAAGTGCTGGGATTAGGTGTGAGCCACCATGCCCGGCCTGCCCGGCTCTGTTAAACAGCCAGCTCTACATGAACTCAGAGTGAGGACTCATTATGGGGAGGGCACCAAGCCATTCATAAGGGATCTCCCCTGTGACCCAATCATCTCCCACCAGGCCCCACCTCCAACATTGGGGATCACATTGCAAAATGAGATTTGGAGAGGACACACATCCAAACCATATTAATTGCCACATCCAATATTAAAACATATTCATCACCCCCACCCTAAACCCTATACCCATACGCATTCATTCTCCATTTCCCCAACGTCCTCCAGCCTCGGCAACCACCAATTGTTACGTGTCTGATTTGCCTGTAGTGGACATTTTCATATAAATAGAATCTAACAATATATGGTTTTTTTGTTCCTGGCTTCTTTCACTTAGCATGTTTTCAAGGTTTATCCATGTTATAGCATAGTATCAATAGTTCATTTCCTTTTTAGTGCTGAAAAATAATCCATTGTGTGGTCATACCCTGTTTTGTTTATCAGTTCATTTGTTGATGGACATTTGGGTTGTTTCTACTTTTTGAATATTATGAATAATGCAGCTATAAATATTTGTGTATAAGTTTTTGTGTGGACATACACATTCGTTTCATTGGGGTATATACCTAGGAGTGGAATTTCTTGGTCATATGGTAACTATGTTTAGCTTTTGAGGAACTGCGACCCTGTATTTCAGAGTGCTGCACCATTTTACATTTCCAGCAGCAGTGTGCTGGATGGGGCTCCAGTTTCTCCACATCCTCATCAACGTTACTATCTGTCTTTCTGATTCTAGTCATTCTAGGGGTTCTGAAGTGGCCTCTCATTGTGGTTATAATTTGCTTTCCAAATAATGTGGAACACCGTTGGACGTGCTTCCTAGCCAGTTGTGTACCTTCTTTGGAGAAATGTCTGTTGAGACCTCTTGTCCATTTTTAGTTGAGGTATTTATCTGTTTATTATTGAGTTGTAAGTTTATTTCCTCTCATTCTATGGATTGTGTTAGCCTTTCTTGATGGTTTCCTTTGATCATCACAAGTTTTTTCTTTTTTTTGAGACGGAGTCTTACTCTCGCCCAGGCTGGAGCACAGTGGCGTCATCTTGGCTCACTGCAACCTCCACCTCCCGGGTTCAAGCGATTCTGCCTCAGTCTCATGAGTAGCTGGGGTTACAGGCGCCCGCCACCACACTTGGCTAATTTTTTTGGATTTTTAATAGAGATAGGGTTTCACTATGTTGGCCAGGTTGGTCTTGAATTCCTGACCTCGGGTTATCTGCCCGCCTTGGCCTCCCAAAGTGCTGGGATTACAGGCTTGAGCCACCATGCCCGGCCCACAAAAGTTTTTAATTTTGATGATGTTGAATTTATTTTTTCTTTTGTTGCTTGTGTTAATGGTGTCATATCTAAGAAACCATTGCCTAATCCTCAGTGATGAAGATTTTTGTGTATATTTTCTTTCTTTTTTTTTTTTTTTGAGATGGAGTTTCGCTCTTGTTGCCCAGGCTGGAGTGCAGTGGCGTGATCTCTGTTCACTGCAACCTTCGCCTCCTGGGTTCAAGCGATTCTCATGCCTCAGCCTCGCAAGTAGCTGTGATTACAGGTGCCCGCCACCACGCCCAGCTAATTTTTTTGTGTTTTTAGTAGAGACGGGGTTTCTCCATGTTGGCCAGGCTGGTCTTGAACTCCTGACCTCAGGTGATCCACCTGCCTCGGCCTCCCAAAGTGCTGGGATTACAAGCGTGAGCCACCGCACCCGGCGTGTGTACATTTCTTTTAAGAGTTATTTTAGTGTTAGCTCTTATACTTCAGTCTTTGGTTCATTTTAAGTTAATTTTCATATACAGACATGAAATAGAAGTCTTATTTTATTTTGTATGTGGCTGTCTAGTTGTCTCAGCATCATTTGTTGAAAAGACTGTTCTTTGCCCAATCGAATGGTCTTGGCACCCTTGGTCCGTGTGCCTGCTGTTATGCCAGTACTACACTATTACTATAGGCTGGTAACAAATTTTGAAATCAGCAAGTGTGAGTCCTCCAACTTCATTTTTCTGTTTTTGTTTGTTTGTTTGTTTTGTTTTATTTTGTTTTTGAGACGGAGTCTGGCTCTGTTGCCCAGGCTGGAGTGCAGTGGCGCGATCTTGGCTCACTGCAAGCTCTGCCTCCCGGGTTCACGCCCTTCTCCTGCCTCAGCCTCCCGAGTAGCTGGGACTACAGGTGCCCGCTACCATGCGCAGCTAATTTTTTTGTATTTTTAGTAGAGACGGGGTTTCACCGTGTTCGCCAGGATGGTCTCGATCTCCTGACCTCGTGATCCGCCCGCCTCGGCCTCCCAAAGTGCTAGGATTACAGGCGTGAGCCACTGTGCCCGGCCCCAACTTCATTTTTCTTATTCAAGATGGCTTTGACTCTTCAGAGTCCCTTGCATTTCCACATGATTTTTAGAATCAGCTTGTCCATTTCTGCAAAACAACGCAGTTGGAATTTTCATAGGGATTCTGTTGAATCTGTAGATCAATTTGGGAAATGTTACCATCCTAAGAATATTAAATCTTCCAGTCTGTGAACGTGGGGTGTCTTTAATTTCTTTAACATTGTCTTGTGAAGTAGAATTGTTTTCTTAATTTTTTTCTCATTCACTGCTAATGTATATTTTAATACAATTGATTTTTATATATTGGTCATATATCCTGCGGCTTTGCTGAACTCATTTATTAGTGCTAAAAGGTTATTTTTGTGAATTTGGGATTTTCTGTATACTAGGTGGTATCATCTGCAAATAGATATAACTTCACTGCTTTCTTTCCAGTCCTGATGCCTTTTATTTTCTTTTCTTTGCTAATTGCTCTGGCTAGAACTTCTAGTACAGTGTTCAGTAGAAGTGGTAAGAATGGACATTATTGTTTTGTTTCTTTTTTTTAAGATGGCGTTTTGCTCTTGTTGCCCAAGCCGGAGTGCAGTTGCGTGATCTTGGCTCGCTGTGACCTCCGCCTCCCGGGTTCAAGTGATTTTCCTGCTTCAGCCTGGGGTTACAGGCATGTGCCACCTTGCCCGGCTAATTTTGTATTTTTAGTAGAGATGGGGTTTCTCCATGTTGGTCAGGCTGGTCTTGAACTTCCAACCTCAGGTGATCCATCCTCCTGAGCCTCCCAAAGTGCTGGGATTACAGGCGTGCGCCGCCTTGCCCGGCTAATTTTTGTATTTTTAGTAGAGATGGGGTTTTACCATATTGTCCAGGCTGGTCTCGAACTTCTGACCTCAGGTGATCTGCCTCGCTCAACCTCCCAAAGTGCTGGGATTATAGGTGTGAGCCACTGCGCCTGGCCTCTTGTCTTGTTTCTGAGTTTAGTAGACAAGTATTTTAGTCTTTCACCATCAAGTATGATGTTAGCTGTGGGTTTTTCTTACACTTTGTCACGTTCAGTAAGTTCCCTTCTATTTTTAATTTGCTGAGTGTTTCTATATGAATAGCCGTTGAATTGTGTCAGATCCTTTTTGTACATCTATTGAGATGATCAGGTGGTTTTTGCATTTTTCTGGATTCAGTTTGTTAGTGTTTTGTTGAGAGTTTTTGTGTGAAGATACCTAAGAGATACTGGTCTCTAGTTTTCTTGTGACATTTGTCTGGTTTTAGTAGGAGGGCAGTAGACTTAATAAAGATGAGCTGCAAAATGTTTCCCCTCCAATTCTGTTCTTCTGTTTTTTTTGTTTTTTTTGTTTTTTTTGTTTTTAATTAGTTTTCAGCAGTTAGGCTTGTTTGGAGCCTGCCTGTAGAGCTCCTCGAGCTACAGGCCTAGGAGTGGAACTGTACTTCACTGATTGTTAATTTTAGATTACTTCTGTATTTTAAATTATTCTTTTGGCATTCCTGTTACCATCATTTTTATGACCTCTCTGAAGGCAAAACAAATGTTTCACCCTTAGAATGCTCTGATATTTTTCATCATTGTGCCAATCCACTGAAAAAAGAATCTAAATTCTAATGTTCTGGATAATAGTGATCACATTCCAAAATGAGAATGTTATCTGTAATCTTGTACTTTATACTTCTATTAAATTTTTCATGGCTTGGTGGTTCTGGGTAGCTAAGGTTATGCAAGCAGCAGCGTTGCAGTGTGATGTGGAGAGAGTACTGTGTATTCAGATCCGGGGAGCACCTGCTGACTAAATTACCTCTGCTCAACCCCAGCAGGACACCCTGACTTTTTAACACACTCATTAGAATTCTAAAATGTCAGGCTCACAGTTTATATGTTAGTTCTCTATGGCTTTTGTTTATGTTAATAGTACTGACTTGTTTTTTTCCTAGATAGCTGTAAACCACATGAGTGGACTTTTTAATGACAGCCAGATTCGTCTTTGTTTCACAGAGTTGTTGCCTGCAATCTCTATCCCTTTGTGAAGACAGTGGCTTCTCCAGGTGTAACTGTTGAGGAGGCTGTGGAGCAAATTGACATTGGTAAGTCAGAAAAACCATTTTAGAAGACTCAGAGGAGAGGATTATTTAAATTTTAGTGAGATTTCATTTTGAATTTTATTACTGAGGAAATAGAAAATAGCTACTTCTGGATTGTGTTTTGGGATTACTATAATTCATTTATATTTTCTTTTTTTCATTTATATTTTCTAAGCTTTTTTTGTATGCAGAGATGCATCTGGGTTATTTTCCTGATTTATTTATTTATTTATTTATTTATTTTTTATTTTTTTGAGACGAAGTCTTGCTGTGTCACCCAGGCTGGAGTACAGTGGCACAGTTTTGGCTGACTGCAACCTCTGCCTCCTGGGCTCAAGTGATTCTCTTGCCTCAGCCTCCTGAGTAGCTGGGATTACAGGTGGACACCACCACGCCTGGCTAATTTTTTTTGTATTTTTTATAGAGATGGAATTTCGCCATGTTGGCCAGAGTGGTCTCGAACTCCGGACCTCAGGTGATCCACCTGCCTCAGCCTCCCAAAGTGCTGGGATTCCAGGCATGAGCCACTGCGCCCAGCTTATTTTCCTGATTTTTAAGTCAGGAATTAAAATGGAAGTACATGCACAATGACTTTATTTAAAAGCGGTTCATAAGCTGATAGGGACATACAAAAATCAATACGTCTTTTGTTCTTCAAAGGTGGAGTAACCTTACTGAGAGCTGCAGCCAAAAACCACGCTCGAGTGACAGTGGTGTGTGAACCAGAGGACTATGTGGTGGTGTCCACGGAGATGCAGAGCTCCGAGAGTAAGGACACCTCCTTGGAGACTAGACGCCAGTTAGCCTTAAAGGTGGGATGCACTTTCATGATATTGTAAGTTACATCCATGGAGTGCAGTGTTTGCCAGACCAAGCAGTATTCAATTCTTGGTAGATTGCATTACCTACCAAAGCTTTGCTTGGAGCTGCTATCCTTTTGTTAAAAATGGAGAAACCAGCTATTACAGAGGTGTTCTGTCAAAAGATTGAAAGAGAGCTGGGCGCGGTGGCTCATGCCCGTAATCCTAGCACTTTGGGAGGCCGAGGCGGGTGGATCACCTGAGGTCAGGAGTTTGAGACCAGCCTGGCCAATGTGGTGAAACCCTGTCTCTACTGAAAATACAAAAATTAGCCGAGTGTGGTGTGGTGTGGTACACCTGTAATCCCAGCTACTCGGGAGACTGAGGCAGGAGAATCGCTTGAACCCAGGAGGTGGAAGTTGCAGTGAGCCGAGATCACACCACTGCACTCTAGCCTGGGCAGCAGAGTGAGACTTTGTCTCAAAAAAAAAAAAAAAAGATTGAAAAAGAATTGGAAAGGGGTAATTTGTTGGGCCATTCAGTGCTTTGCTGTCATTCATGGTGTCATCGTGTTGTGCAGCCACCACATAGCACTGAATAGTGAGGAGATGTTGTTTGCTGTGGACGTAGAAAACCATCTTGTCCCCACTTTGGAAAGTGCTGCTAGTGTCTCACAAAACTTACGCTTTTTGTAGGCATTCACTCATACGGCACAATATGATGAAGCAATTTCAGATTATTTCAGGAAACAGTACAGCAAAGGCGTATCTCAGATGCCCTTGAGGTATGGAATGAACCCTCATCAGACCCCTGCCCAGCTGTACACACTGCAGCCCAAGCTTCCCATCACAGGTAAAGCCCGAGCGTTCTGTGGCATGGTTTGCTGTGCCTGGAGAGTGTGTGTTTCTCTGTATTGCATCTGATGTGGTTCACATTCAGAAGATGATAAATTCCATATTGCCTCTTGTAGCCATCTGATAACCATCTGGTTTGAGACGCCATTTGGACTGAAGAGCACAGAAGTTGAGTAGTCTGGAGTTCTGAAAAGATGTCATGGGGGAGATGGAGATTGGAATGTCTCTGCCACGTAGATCTTTTTGAAGACATGAGACAGGATGGGATGGCCTGGATTTTATAGAGAAGAGGGTCAAGAAAGCCTTGGGGTAAAGGCTTGGTAGGTGTACCGTGGAGGAACCAGCAGAAGAAAAGTTGTGAAATTCCAACCTTTTATAATGCATTTGAGAACAGAAAAGGGACTGTTTGTTTTGCAAATGTTGTAAGAAGCCGTTGCCTTGGAATATTGGATCTAGAAGCCCAATTGAAGTAGGCCAAAGCAGAAATGGATATTAAGAACTAACAATGATAAAGAGGTTTCTTGGAACAAGAAAGTAGGACTTCCCCTGGGTTTGTAGAGTTTAGAGAGGGTTTTTAAATGTGTGTCCTGTTCTGTTCCAAAGGTAGGCTGTGAGAGCCTGTCCTGCTCTGGTACAAGGGAGAGTAGGGGCAGGGACAGAGGTGAGAGTCCCAGGCATGGAGGCCTTGGAATCCCAAGCACTGCCAGGGCAGCTGGCCTTGGCTGAGAGCAAGGGCAGCCTCCTTCCTGCCTGGGGCGGTCAGCATTTGGTGAGGGGGTGCAGCCTGGGCTTCCTTTCCCTGTCATCAGCTGAGAGAGCGATGGGGAGGGGAGCAGCGTGCCAGGTGGGAGGAGAATCTGAAAGTTTCTTCATGTTTGCCGCGTTCTATTGTTCTGCCTCAGATAGATTTTTTTTTTTTTTTTTAATTAAGACAACGGAGTCTCGCTCTATCACCCAGGCTGGAGTGCAGTGGCGCAATCTCTGGTTCAAGCGACTCTCCTGCCTTAGCCTCCTGAGTAGCTGGGATTACAGGTGCGCACCACCATGCCTGGCTAGTTTTTCTGTTTTTAGTAGAGATGGGGTTTCACCATGTTGGCCAGGCTGGTCTCAAACTCCTGACCTCAAGTTATCTGCCTGTCTCAGCCTCCCAGAGTGCTGGGATTACAGGCGTGAGCCACCACACCTGGCCTCAGATCTCAGATACACTTTGACACTAACACTTCCCGAATCCCCACAGACACCCTGTGAAGTCCTCTAGGCTGAAGTAATCTAAGTGATTTGTTTTCTCTCGGCCTTTCTGGCCTTCACAGCACAGTAATCTTTTAAAAATGGAAATCAGATGATGTCAGACCCTACTTAAAGCCATTCCTTGGCTTTTCTTAAGCACCTTGCCCTGCCCCACAAACCCTGTGCTGCCTGCCTGCCTCCTATCTGTCCCCTCAGCAGCTCTCCCTGCCCCTGCTGCTAGCCCCTCCGCCCTGCGCCTCCAAGTGGGCCCAGCTCCTTCCACTCCAGCGCCTCTGGCTCCTTGTCCCCTTCACCCAGAATTCTTCCCTCTGCCCTTCACGATCCTGGTTTCTTGTTATTCAGGCCTCACCTCCTCAGAGAAGCCTTCCCTGACCGCTTAGAGCAAAGTAGCAGCCCATCATGCTTTCATCCCATCACCCTGTTTTGCTGCATGTGTTTCTATTCAATCTGTTCAAGTTGTCTTCCCCCATTAGGATGGCAGCTTCCTTTTTTTTTTTTTTTTTTGAGATGGAGTTTCACTCTTTTTGCCCAGGCTGGAGTGCAGTGGTGCGACCTTGGCTCACTGCAAACTCCACCTCCCGGGTTGAAGTGATTTTCCTGCCTCGGCCTCTCAAGTAGCTGGGACTACAGGCGCCTGCCACCACACCTGGCTAATTTTGTATTTTTAGTAGAGATAGGGTTTCACCACGTTGGCCAGGCTGGTTTTGAACTCCTGACCTCAGGTGATCTGCCTGCCTCGGCCTCCCAAAGTGCTGGGATTACAGGCATGAGCCACAGCGCCCAGCCAGGATGTCAGCTTTTGAGAGCAGAAGCTGCATCTGTTTTTGTTTGTCGCTGAATCCCCAGGGCTTAGAAGACTGCTTGGCACATTCCCTAAATGTTTACTGAATGAATAATTAGCAACCTGACATTTTGCACAAATTTTTCCTTGTAGGACTTCTTGAAACTGATTTGTCTGCTGTTATATCTGACCTATTTCCTGCTTATAGTTTATATTCTCCATTAAGATTCTGAGACAAAAAAATCCCCATGTACTGTCAGTTCTTACACTTTTCATTTTCCAAAGCATTTTCATTGGACTGTATAAAAGCCTTCGTTGTTCCTTAGACTGTGTGTGTTTCTTTTGAAGTTTAAAGTATTATTTGTGGTAAACATGGCAGAGGCGGCCCTGGACACGTAAATAAGCATTTCTTGTGCGAGATTCCCAGGATTTCTCCCCAACATGGGCTTATTTCCACAATAGAAAAGGCACTTTGCCTTTTCATGTGGTTTGAGTATTTGGCAGTGATGTTTTTACAAAGTGTCTGGTTGCGATTGTATCTAAAACAAAATTGAAGCAAGAACAAAGATGGGGTTGTGTGAGTGTGTGTATGTGTCTGAGATTTTAATGACTGGTTTGCTTATGATTGGAAACAAGAAAATTCCTATTTATTTCAGCTATTTACTAGATTAAGCAACTTTCAACATTTCTCTGGCACTTTCTATTTCAGTTATTAATGTCTTTGAAAATTTGATATTTGAAGGGGAACCGGATACTCTTTTTTTTTTGAGGCAGAGTCTTGCTCTGTCGCCCAGGCTGGAGTACAGTGGCATGATCTCGGCTCACCACAACCTCCACCTCCCAGGTTCAAGTGATTCTCCTGCCTCAGCCTCCTGAGTAGTTGGGATTACAAGCATGTACCACCACGCTCAGCTAATTTTTGTATTTTTAGTAGAGACAGGGTTTCACCATATTGGCCAGACCAGTCTCAAACTCCCAACCTCAGGTGATCCACCCATCTTGGCCTCCCAAAGTGTTGGGATTACAGGCATGAGCCACTGCACCCATCCAGATACTCTTAACTATGAGATGTTTCAGAAACCAAAAGTTTTCTCCCACTTATCAACCTTAGCCTAAACCATCTATGAGGAGTGGGAGGGAGATGGGGGAGTTGTACATATGGTGTTTTGTTTTATTATGCCTGTTGTATGCCTTAGGGGATATTTTACTTCTATTGTTTACTATTTATTGTCTAGTTTGTTTCTTCTGTGCCTCTCCCATAAATTTCATGAGGACAGTGATTTTATTTGACTTGATTTTTGGTTGGGGGAATTATTTTTTCAAGTTCTTTTTAAAACGGGCTTTATTTTTTTAGAGTAGTTACAGGTTTACAGAAAAAATACACGGTGATTATAGGGAATTTCCATATACCCCGCTTCCCCACAGTTTCTCCTATTAACATCATGCATTAGTGTGGTGTATTTGTTACAACTGATGAACCGATTTTGATTCATTATTAACCAAGGTTCATAGTTTAACATTCATTCTTTGTGTTGTACATTCTGTGTATTTGGAAAAATGCACAGTGGCATGTATCCCCCATTACAGTATCATGCAGAATAGTTTCAATGCCCTAAAACTCCCTTGTGCTCCTCCGCCTCATCCCTCCTTTCCCTTCTCCCCAACCCTTTGCAACCACTGTTATCTTTTTCTCTTTTCTTTTTTTTTTTTGGAATGGAGTCTTGCTATGTTGTCTGAGCTGGTTTTGATATCCTGGGACTCAAGCAATCCTTCCGCCTTGGCCTCTCAAGTAGCTGGGATTACAGGCATGCACCACCATGCCCAGCTATTTTTACTGACTCTGTACCCATTTCCAGAATGTCAGATAGTTGGGATCATACAGCATGGAGCCCTTTTAGGCAATTTCAGTTAACAACATGCATTAAGTTTCTTCCACATCTTTTTGTGGATTGGTAGCTTATTTCTTAATGCTGAATAATATTTCACTGTGTATGAATGTACCACAGTTTATCCATGGACATATTGAAGGGCATCAAAACTTCAAGGACAGTTTTTGGTAGTTTATGAACAAAATTGCTATAATCATTTGTGTGCAAGTTTTCAACTCATTTTGATAAATACCTAATATTTTCTTTTATTGTATACTATTTATTGCCTATTTTTTATTTGCCTCCCCAGTAAGCTCCATAAGGACAGTGACTTTTTTTAAGAGGGTTGCAGGGACGGTTTTTTTCACTGATGTATCCTGAATACCTAGAACAGTGCTTAACATCGTAGTAGGCACTCAGTAAATATTTGGCAAGGTCTTTAAAAACTATCTTAACCCATGAAGGACATGAAATTACACATTTTTGTTTTTTGGGTTTTTTTTGTTTTTTTGAGACGGAGTCTCGCTCTTGTTGGCCAGGCTGGAGTGCAGTGGCGCGGTTTCGGCTCACTACAACCTCCACCTTCCAGGTTCAAGCGATTCTCCTGCTTCAGCCTCCCTAGTAGCTGGGATTACATGCGCCCGCCACCACACCCAGCTAATTTTTGTGTTTTTAGTAGAGACGGGGGTTTCACCATGTTGACCAGGCTGATCTCGAACTCCTGACCTTGTGATCCACCTACCTCGGCCTCCCAAAGTGCTGGGGTTATGGGGGTGAGCCATTGTACCCGGCTCATTTTTGTTTTTAATTAGTGCTGGCCCACCATTTCTTTCTGTGTGCTGAGCTTCTTATGTTTATTCACAAGAGATACTAGCTCCTAAAAAAATCTGCCAATGTTAAGAAACTAGGTAATGGAAAACTCTGAAGTTGCAGCCTCCTTTTAACTACAGTTCTGCTTTAGGCAGAGTCTGTTGAGTTTGCCATCAAAGAAGAAAAAAAAAACCACATTATTTCTTCTCTTCTTCCACCCACAGCTGTTGCTTTAGCTTGTAATATAATTTCTTAAGTCGATAGGGTTTATAACTTTAATTTTGTACTGTCTCTGTGATTACCTCAATTGTTTAATCTTAGTTCTGTATTTACATGAATTCCTGACTGATCACTAGTCTTGTCATAGTTTCTCCCATCCCTAAATCTCTATTGTGGATTTATTTCTAGACTGGCTGGTTCTGGTCCTCCAGTCGTGTGTGTGGGGGGGGGGGGCGGGGGAGGGGGGGTGTACATTTTTTTTTTAAAGATGGGCTCAGGCTCAGTTGCTTTGTTCTTTATCATCAAGATTTTATGTTTGTGTGTATCTGTTTGGCTCTTAATTTTACTTAAAACATTTGTTTAGTCATGTTATTTTTTTGAGAAGTGTGCATACATCTGACCTTACTGATCCTGCTTAGTAATGTGCATGTATGTTTTTACATTTAGTTCTAAATGGAGCCCCTGGATTTATAAACTTGTGTGATGCTTTGAATGCCTGGCAGCTGGTGAAGGAACTCAAGGAGGCTTTAGGTATTCCAGCCGCTGCCTCTTTCAAACATGTCAGCCCAGCAGGTAAAGCTCTGTGCTCTGGAAAGCTCCAGAATTGTTCGAAAGGCATTTCTTCTTAAATTTTTTTGAATATTAACAAGTTCTAATGTGAATATAGACATGCTATGAAATCTGAAAGTCATCTGTTGATAACAATATCAATGTAATAATATAAAATCTGATACACAAACACACACAGAATTGTGTAATATTGTCAGGAAAATGAGGCAGGAATTTGTTTGTGGGGTGGAACCATAAAAGTTTAGAAAATAAAAGTGAAATGTCCTAATGCAATAGACTAAGTCTTGTCCCACATCTTTGAAAATGTAACGGAGTAAACATAAAGAAGTTCTTCTTTGGACTCTTTATCTGAAACTTCTTATAGTCGTTGTATGAGATACTTTGCTTCTGTGTTTAAATCATGAATTCCGCAATTGAGTTGTCTGTACACCACATCTTGCTGACAGTCCTCCAGCACATGATTTGTTCTCAGATGTTTATTGGATGTTAAAGTGATGTGAGTGGGGAAGAAATAAATGATGTGTGATATCAAAGTGATATCAAGCAGAACAGAGAGAAAGAGTGAGTCAGTAATGAAGTAAACCAGCTTCACCTACACGCTGGGTACTGTCAGGCTTCAGTGGCTCTGTGGTTTCGGAGGGCAGAGAGGAGATTTCCCTCACACTGCTCCCACAACCATATTTTTAGTGTTTAATTATCTGGCTTAATAGATTTCTGTTTAATTTAGCACAGGCACTAGAAAATGTGCTGCGTAGACTGGGTGTTAAGAAAACTGTCTTGATTTAGGAGTTGACAGGTAATAACTTTAGCTTTCTTTGTTTATGATTTTACTATTTTCTAACCAGGTGCTGCTGTTGGAATTCCACTCAGTGAAGATGAGGCCAAAGTCTGCATGGTTTATGATCTCTATAAAACCCTCACACCCATCTCAGCGGCATATGCAAGAGCAAGAGGTCAGACTCATAGGGCTTTTTGATTTGGGGGAGAAAGAAAAAGCAATATTTTATCCTAAATAGAATAAAGAGGATAGAATAAAGAAAAAATATATAGATATTCTGTATAAAATATAGATGAAATTAAGGACTTCTATCTCTATAAATATACAGTTATTCTATATATTATAGTTTGATTAAAGTAAAATACCCTTTGTTTCATTATAGGATTTCCTATTTGTTTTATTAATATTTGAGATTGATTCTGTGAGTACTTCAAAATAGATTTCTTTATAAAAGCGTACGTTAGTATTTTAGGCCGGGCGCAGTGTCTCACGCCTGTAGTAGCAGGACTTTGGGAGGCTGAGGCGGGCAGATCACGAGGTCAGGAGATCGAGACCATTGTGGCTAACACGGTGAAACCCCGTCTCTACTAAAAATACAAAAAATTAGCTGGGCGTGGTGGTGGGTACCTGTAGTCCCAGCTACTCAGGAGGCTGAGGCAGGAGAATGGTGTGAACCTGGCAGGCGGAACTTGCAGTGAGCCGAGATAGCGCCACTGCACTCCAGCCTAGGTGACAGAGTGATACTCCGTCTCAAAAAAAAAAAAAAGTATTTGTTAGTATTTTAGTGTAATAAATGGAAACACAATTGGAATTTGGTCAATGTAATTTTGCTAATTTAGGCTATTGAATGCATTTGTTATTGTTTAATATGTGACCAAAATTGAAATTACAAAAAGCTATTCTTTTTTTTTTTTTTTTTTTTTTTTTTTGAGACAGCTTCTTGCTCTGTTGCCCAGGCTGGAGTGCAGTGGCGCCATCTCAGCTCACTGCAACCTCCACCTCCTGGGTTCAAGCGATTCTCCTGCCTCAGCATCCTGAGTAGCTGGGATTACAGGTGCGTGCCACCACACCTGGCTAATTTTTTTGTATTTTTAGTAGAGACATGGTTTCACCATGTTGGCCAGGCTGGTCTTGAGCTCCTGACCTCAAGTGATTCACCTGCCTCAGCCTCCCAGGGGGCTGGGATTACAGGCGTGATTTGTGGCTCTTCTAACTTTACTACATTTGGTTAGAGTCATGTTTTATCAGAGACATTTACTTGTTGAATTTAATAACCCATGAATATTCCTTTAATATTTCTGAAAGTTCTTGAGAAACTATTACCATAGTTTATCATCTACAGCAGTGGTCAGCAACTTCAGCTGAATCCAGCCTGCCACCCTGTTTTTGTGAATATAGTATATATAAATTGGTCCTTCACAGAAAAAGTTTTCTGAGTGTCACTCTAGAGGGTAAAATTAAAGAATACTTTCTTACTGGTTACTTCAGTTAAATGACTTATTGATCTTTAAAATCTTACGTAAACAGTAAGATTAGCTTTAGAGAAATGAATTTTATATGACAGTGGAGAATTTTATTACTTTTTCTGTATCAGGATACTTTGTGATAAATACCTCATTTTAATTTTATTTACAGGGGCTGATAGGATGTCTTCATTTGGTGATTTTGTTGCATTGTCCGATGTTTGTGATGTACCAACTGCAAAAATTATTTCCAGAGAAGTTAGTGGACATTCATGTATCTTAATCTGTGTGTTGAATAAAGCTTTATTTGTTCATAATGTTAATTGAAACCATAACCTATAATATTTATATTTATAATATCTTTTAATTAGCTAAGTTTATCATTTAATGTTCATATTTTAAATAGAACATGTATCTTAAATTGTTAATTTTGAAATGTAGTGAATTATTGTTTCAGATGGATATTTGGCTGTTATGATGTTTTTTACTTATATATTTATTTTAAATTCTTTGTTGTCTTCATGCCAAAGTTATTGTTTCTGAAGAGCAGAAGTTGTAATTTTAGGTGGTGATGCGATATAATCCATCTTACTGCATAGTGGGTAAAAAACAGAAACTACATTAATAAACTTACCCCATCAGTTGAATACCAAACAGGTATTCCAGACAGGTGGGGGTACTGTTGGTAGTAGGAAGACAGGAAGAAAAGAGAAAAAGATTAAATAGCTCAGAAAGGGGAAAAAAATAAGCAGAGGTGAAGGCTGAAGGAGCATGTGGCTTGGCACTATTTTGTTGCTTTAGGATTCTTTCCATGGCCACTGCCATCCCTGGGTTACAGGTTACAGGAGGGCTGTGACAGTTGTATCTTTCGTCATGTTAAATCTCTGATTTAATCTGGTCTTGCTGTTAAGGAAAACGCCTTGCCAGAAGAGGTCATTTAACCATGTACTAGGAGAGTCAGGACTAGAATGTGCTCTTGCTCATTCAAAACACTCCCTGAAGAAATATTTCCTCCTGAGGTACATGTGTTAGAGCAAATCAGTCATATTTTCTTAGTTTAAACTGAAACGAACAAAAACTTGGAGAGGACAGAAAGTTAGGATCTGCTATACAGAAAGCTGTATTCTAATAGATTTCTCTTTTCAAGTATAGCGTTAGCATTGTTTGTTGGAGGCAGAAACCAGAATATGCTGCCACGTTATTTAAGACTGATAATTGCTGCTAGATTTTTTTTAAGAGGTGTTCTCTGATTTTTAAAAATAGAAATTAAAATTTAATATTTTTGCAGGTATCTGATGGTATAATTGCCCCAGGATATGAAGAAGAAGCCTTGACAATACTTTCCAAAAAGAAAAATGGAAACTATTGTGTCCTTCAGGTGAGTGCAATTCATGTTTGAAGCGGTAATTTGCTCTTTTATTCTGTGTCTCTTTCTCCCTTGTTTACTCTTTCCTTTATACTCATACCCTTCTAGTTTATCCTTATTATAGTTTATTTTCCCCAATCCTGCATTTAAAAAAATACTATTAACTTGGGGTTTTGAGATGAGAGTAGCTTTCTTACCCTCAATTTTAACTTTTTGCTGGTTGTGATGGCTCATGCCTATAATTTCAGCCACTTGAGAGGCTGATGTGGGAGGATGGCTTGAGGCCAAGAATTGGAGGCTGTATTGTGGTACTATGATGCCTGTGAATAACGACTGCACTCCAGCCTTGGCAGTGTAGTAAGACCATGTCTCTAAAATACTAATAATAATAACAATATTTAATGGAAAGTCTTTCCATCCTTCTGTTACCTTTTGAAAAGATAACTATTTTAAATTTCTTGCTTATCTTTCCTGAAATAGTCTATATATTCAGCAAATATTTGCATGTGCATTTCTTTTTCTATTTTCCTATTGACACAAGTGCACCCTGCTTCACCTTCTTGGAAGTTTATCCTGTATCTATGTATTTTAACTTACCTAGACAGTCACCAATCTTTAGCTACTACAAATACCCCTGCAGTGAATAACCTAGAAAAGTCCTGAGAGTGAAATTAAGGCTTAATAACAAGCTCTGTGTATATTGGTAATCTTAATTGATACTGCCCCTTTTAGATGTTGTAGGCAAATTCATTGTCCTAACTGAAATATATAAGGATGCCTGTTTCCCAACACTTTTGTCAGCATTGTGGTTTTATACTTTTAAAAAGTCTCTGCAGTTAGAAAATGGCATCTCAATGTAGTTTTAACATTGTGTGTGGTATGAGCATCTTTTCATGTTTGAATGTTTTTATTCCTTTTTATGAACTGTCTTTCCATATTCTTTGATGATTTTTCTACTAAGTTGTTGTTGCCTTTTTTTTTTTTAACTGATTTTTATGAGCTCTTCTGTATTGGGAAAACTAGCTCATGGTCTAAGATTATGCATTGATAAAGCAAAGAGTTATTTCAATTTAAAGTAAAAATTCCTAATGCTACTTTTCATAGTATTGATATCAGAACTCTGTGGAATCCTAATTCCTTACAAGGAAAGTTATTAAGTATATTCTTTTGATTGTAAAATACCAATAATTTTATAGTTCACCATAGATTCCATGTCAGCTATTTAAGGAAAGAAGAGGATACCACATTAAAGTTAATACTTATTTTTTTTAGCCACTTGACAGTCTGTTGCCCAGGCTAGAGTGCAGTGGTGCGATCTTGGCTCACTGCAACCTCTGTCTCCTGAGTTCAAGCGATTCTCCTGCCTCACCCTCCCAAGTACCTGGGACTACAGGCATGCACTACCAGGCCTGGCTGAGTTTTGTATTTTTAGTAGAGACAGGGTTTCACCATGTTGGCCAGGCTGGTCTCAAACTCCTGACCTCAAGGGATCCGCCCGCCTCGGCCTCCCAAAGTGTTGGGATTACAGGCGTGAGCCACCGCGCCTGGCCCCCAGTTTCTTAATCAAGTTTTTTTTTTGTTGTTGTTGTTAAGAGTGTTATGTACTTAACAACCGTTAGCATTTTCTTGTAGCATCATGGAAAATATTTTCCAAAACCTGAGTCATTGTCTTGATCTCTTTAACACCTGATAGTTGGAGAGTGTTAAAGGAATATCAGGACTTCATTGGTATTTTACTTATTTGAGATTTTGGCTTAGTTTGCACATTGGACGCATGATTATAAGCATGAGACAACTTATCCCTCTACCTGACTAATGATAAGTTTCTCCTAGCATCAGTTAATAGGAGAGCATATCAATTTTAGAAATTTTATAGTGCATAATACAAAGGAACATTTTAGAATTCAAGAAAATGTAGATTAAACAGAACTAATATTTACGGGGTCTTGCTTATAAATTATATGTCAGTGCTTTCTAAATCAAAGATCATCCAAAGCATAAAGAAGAAATAGTGTCAAGTTTAAAAAAATATCCAGGGAGAGAGTAGTGTTACACGTATTGTTCCACACACCTTAATGTTCTTTCGGCTCAAAATTTGGGAGAGGAAGATGGCAGTAAATGATACAAATTCCTTCCAAATAGCAAAGACACAGATTACAAATCCTGTTTTCTCACTTTTAGCTTTCAATTCATGGGTTAGCTGGGTATTTTGTAACAGATTTTTAGAAAGGAAAATTAGAATTTAATTTTTGTGCCATTGCTTATTTAATTAGCACATCTGTTTTACCGGCTGACCTTCCAAAAGAACCATATAGATAGTAACTTAACCAAAAATACACTCACTGGTATCATTGTTTTTTAACATGTTGTATATAGGTTGTAAAATCTATAAAATGCTATTGGGTAGTAAAACCTATAAAAGACTTTGGAGAAAAATATTAGCGCCTGGCTATTGTGTCATACCAGAATGTTGAATTGTATCATACCAGAATGATTTAACACATCATTTGTTGTGTGAGAAAAATTAGAAAATTAGAAAAATGTGTAAAAAATTAGAAACATGCATATAACTTTACTTACAATGAAATCTTCTGTATATAAATTAAATGAAAAATTTGAGGGAAGTGGAGAGATTAACTTTAACTTTTAAAATTTGTATTTTAGATGGACCAGTCTTACAAACCAGATGAAAATGAAGTTCGAACTCTCTTTGGTCTTCATTTAAGCCAGAAGAGAAATAATGGTGTTGTCGACAAGTCATTATTTAGCAATGTTGTTACCAAAAATAAAGATGTAAGTTGGGAAGTATCTGAACTGACTGCTAGTAACTTCCATTGGTCTGTTTTCAATACTTAATGAGCTTTACATTTATTAAGGTCTGGATTTGGAACTGGTCTGTATGCACACGGCTAGCTAGCTTATCTTTGAGTTGTCACATAAGCTTTGGAGTTTAAGAAATGAATCAAAGGCCATGTTAGAAGCTTCTGTGCGTATGTACATACTAGAGATAAGTAGCTTTAATCGTACATAAATGGGATCATGTCTTCCGTAATCTGGCTCCTGTAACTTGCCCTTTTTCTATGTGCTAGGCTACAAATGTGTTTTTATATCAATAAATATAGATGCTGGGTGCAGTAGCTGACATTTGTAATCCCAACACTTTGGTAGGCCAAGGGGCAGATCTCTTGAGGTCAGGAGTTTAAGACCAGCCTGGCCATGTAGTGAAACCTTGTCTCTAGAAAAAGTACAAAAATTAGCCTGGCGTGGTAGCTGCGCCTGTAGGTCCAGCTACTCGAGAGGCTGAGGTGAGAGGATTGCATGAGTCTGGGAGATCGAGGCTGCAGTGAGCCGTGTTTGTGCCACTGCACTCCTATCTGGGTGACAGAACAAGATCCTATCTCGAAAATAAATGCATATTCATATCTTTATCTGAAAGTCCATGTGGCAGTCAGTCCATGTGTAGATGTACTACGATGGATATTTATTTTTCTTATTTTTACCCTGATTGATTGATTTTTTTTTTTTATTTTATTTTTTCTGAGACAGAGTCTCACTCTGTCACCCAGGCTGGAGTGCAGTGGTGCGATCTCGGGTCACTGCAAGCTCCGCCTCCCGGGTTCACGCCATTCTCCTGCTTCAGCCTCCCAAGTAGCTGGGACTACAGGCGCCCGCCACAACGCCTGGCTAATTTTTTTTGTGTTTTTAGTAGAGACGGTGTTTCACTGTGTTAGCCAGGATGGTCTCGATCTCCTAACCTCGTGATCTGCCCACCTTGGCCTCCCAAAGTGCTGGGTTTACAGGCGTGAGCCACCATGCCCGGCCTTTATTATTTTTTTTTAAGAGACTTTTGAATGTTTTTATCCCTTTGAAGCTCGCTCTGTTTGAATGTTTTTATTCCTTTGAAGCTTGCTCTGTTGCCCAGGCTGGAGTGCAGTGGTGCGATCATAGCTCACTGCAACGTGGATCTTCTGATGGATATTTAGATTGCTTACATTTTCAGTGCTATGATCAATGTTTTTATATAGACAAGTTTTTGGGCTTGTGCTCTTTGTTATCTTGTAGTAAGGACACGTTCCTAGGATAATAATGGTGATTTTTTGTGTTTTGGATATATTATCTCATTTAACACTTAGGTCACTCTATGGGGGTGACTGCCATCGTGTCGATTGTGAAGATCACAAAATTGTACCATAAAGGACAATTAAGAAATTTGACCGGAGTTACACAATAAAGAATGGACAAGCTGACATTTATTTTTTGGAGTATCTTAATTGGGCCTTCAGTTTGAAGGATGTTTTTCCTAGGTCTAAAGTAGGCTGTGCTTGTTTTTCAGTACTTTGCAGGAATCATTCCATTGCTTTCTGGTCTGTCTGGCTGATAGCCTGGAATTTTTTATTGCGTGCTAGGCATTGGGTATGAAAAAACTGTAGCGATATTTTGAGGGCTGGATGGTGTTATTTTTCTCTCCAGAGTTGACTTGTCCTTCTTTTGGGCAGATAAGGTGTAGGAGGTATGTTCATTCTGTCAGGAATTGTTGAGCTTCCTAAAGGCTAAATGGGAATGTAGCCTTCAGTCTTTGTGAGGACTGGTCTGTTTATGGTTCATTCCTGCTCCTGAATCCCTAGGTATCTACTGCTGTACGCTGAACTCGGCTTTTGTCCCTTAGTCCTCTAAGACTGCCAAAAGTTGTGCTCAGCCAATTTACCTTTAGTTTATTGCATGCAACTTGGAAAATGCCTTGAGGAGAAAAGCATAGACTGTCAGGCCCATTTCTTACTGCTTCCATTTTCTCTGGGATCTTTGTCTGTTAGCACTTGCTGTCTGTCCGCTCTGCCCAGCATTTCTGTTTGTTACTAAAAGAGGATTGGTCTCTTAACAAGCTATTTGCTGTAACAGAAGGAGATGAGGGGCTGCAGCTTGCTCCCAGGTCTGAATCCTGAGGCCTTTTCAGTAGAATTGCTGGAAATAAGCCTTAAAATCTTTATCCAGAGAGTTCTGTCTGTTGATAAGCATACGGCGATTAACATATCTTTTTTGTTTGATTTAATGGATATTCTTTCATTTCTATCTTTGACAATTAATGGTGTCCTGAAGTAAAGAAACATGTAGGCATTATACATAGAAATATCTTTCAGCCCTTTGGAATCCACTCTGGTTGGTTCATGTACTTTGAAAAATACTGAATGGATATTGACCTAGATTCCATGGTACCATGTTGAGAATTGTGCCTAGCTACTGAGAGTCTTTTTTCTAAGGTTTGTAGATATTGGATTCATTAATAATTTAGTGATCTTGATAGGTTTTGTGCCTCTGGATATTTTTTATAAGAGTGGTAGGTATGATCTTAATCGTTTATCTAAACTCTCTCCTTGCTTCATATGAATTCTTAGTAGAAATTTGGAAACTTAAGGATGAGAGAATGATAGCTTTGTTCTCTTTCTGTTTTACCCCTGTCTTTTTAAGTGGATTTTTGTTAACATTCCAGCCTCAGAATTATTAGGTCTGGAACCATTTCAGTCCTGAGAGAGCCAGACAGGTGGATGGAATGTTTATTAATACTGAACATGTTTGAATTATTTCCTCTTCTCCCATTTTTCTTGAATAGTGCTTTAATTGTGTTAACTATTTGTAGCATGTTTCTAAGACTGGATTCCCTTACTCCCAGTCCACTGGCATTTCTCGTATGCCTTGATCCCAACCCAGGATGCCAAGTGTATTAGTTTTTATCACGCTGCTATGAAGAAATTCCTGAGACTGGGCAATTTATAAAGAAAAGAGGTTTAATTGACTCACAGTTCCACACGGTTGGGGAGGCCTCAGGAATCTTATAATCATGGCAGAAGGCACCTCTTCACAGGGTGGCAGGAGGGGGAATGAGTGCAAGCGAGAGAAATGCTAGACACTTACTGTCAGATCTCATGAGACTCACTCATTGTCATGAGAACTACCTGGGGGAAACTGCCCCCATGATCCAGTTACCTCCACCTAGTCCCGCCTGTTGACACATGGGGATTATTATAATTCAGGGTGAGATTTAGGTGGGGACACAGCCAAACCATATCACCAAGATTATCTTTGAAGGTCTAGACATCTATGAAGCTGGCTTTTGCTACTAAGTTTTCTGGGAACCAAAGGAATCAGATTTATAGTTGATGACTCAAATAGCAGATAAAGATAAAAGATATATAACATTAATAATACCTTAGAGTAATAAATTCTTAAGAAATCCTAATAGCTTTTTTAAATTAAACTTTTAATTTTGAGATAAAAGTTGTAGATTCACATACAGTTGTAAGAGTTCCCATGTAACCGTTACCCTATTTCTCCTAATGCTAGCATTTGTCACACTACAGTACAGTTCCACAACCATGCCATTGACATTGATAACAGTTAAAGACACAGGGCATTTCCAACACTGCAGTGATCCCTCATGTTCTTCTGTAGCCAGGCTCACTTGATACTGCTTCCACCCTCTCCTTACCCTTGGGCAACCACAAATCTGTTTTTCCTTTCTATAATTTTCATTCATCGTGCATTCATGTACAGTTTTTTTTTGTGTGTGTGAGCATAAGGTTTTTGTCTTTTGGGGAAACAGGGTCCAACTCTGTTGTCCAGGCTGGAGTGCAGTGGCACGGTCTTGGCTCACTGCAGTCTCCGCCTCCCGGGTTCAAGCGATTCTCCTGCCTCAGCCTCCCAGGGAGCTGGGATTACAGGCATGCGGCACCACACCTGGCTCATCTTTGTATTTTCAGTAGAGACGGGGTTTCACCATGTTGGTCAGGCTGGTCTTGAACTCCTGACTCAGGTGATCTACCTGCTTGGGATTACAGGCATGAGCCACTGTGCCCAGCCTAAACGTAAGTTTTTATTTCTCTTTGATAAATGCCCAGGGTTGTTAACTGCTTTGTGGTATGGTAGCTGCATGTTTAGTTTACTAAGAAACTGCTGAATTGTTTTCCAGAGTGGCTTGTACCATTTTGTATTCCCACCAGCAATGGATGAGTGATCCAGTGTCTCTGCATCCTTACTAGCTTTTGGTATTGCTACTTTTTTTTTTTTTTTTTTAAAGACATGAGATAGGTGTGTAGCAATCTCTCACTGATTTTAATTTGCATAATAGCTTATGATGTTGAACTTTTTTTGTGTACTTATTTGCTACATGTGTATCCTTTTTGGTGAAAATGTCTCTTTTGCCCATTTTCTAATTAAATTTTTGATTGTTACTGAGTTTTTTTGTTTTGTTTTGTTTTGAGATGAAGTCTCGCTCTGTCACCTAGACTGGAGTGCAGTGGCATGATCTTGTCTCACTGCAGCCTCCACCTCCCGGGTTCAAGTGTTTCTCCTGCCTCAGCTTCCCAAGTAGCTGGGATTACAGGAATGCACCACCACACCTGGCAAATTTTTATATTTTTAGTAGAGATGGGGGTTCACCATGTTGGTCAGGCTGGCCTGGAACTCCTGACCTCAGGTGGTCTGCCCCCCTTGGCCTCCCAAAGTGCTAGGATTACAGGCATGAACCACTGCGCCTATCCTGTTACTGAGTTTTTAAAGTTTTTTTATGTTTTAGGTGCTAGTTTGTTGTTGGATATGAGGTTTGTTAATAATTTTCTCCTAGTTTGTTGCTTGTCTTTTCATCCTCTTTATTGAGGAATCTTTTACAGAGTAAAAGCTCATAATTTTACTTAAGTCAAATTTATCAACTTATCTGTTGGCTGTAGCAAATATCCTCTGTCCATTTAGCATACAGACGTGGACTATCATCCTACTTTTCCATTTGTATTCATGCCTTATACTAAAGATAGTGATATTTTTGGCTGTTATTCTTGTTGTTCTATTTGGACTGGTAATTCCTAATGGTTTTTGAACAGTTTCAACTTAAATTATTCTAAACAAAAGAGAAAATGATCGTAATTTGATTTTTCCAAAGTCTTGGCTGTCTGTGTGCATCATAATGATTTGTGATGTCTATGAAACAATTCTCCGCATTGGTTCTGAACATAAATTTTACCATGTCTCCAGATATTTAAAAGTACTCTGGTCAAGAAAATATTGTTTGTCAGTTTTGGGATGGATATGGTAGTTCTTACCTCGTGTGATATAAAAAGGCTTAATCCACAATTGCTGCAAAATAACATGAGTTTGTGTCTATGGATGCATTGTGCTAAGTTCCACCACAAATGTGTTAAATATTTAAGTAAATCATGGTAGTGTGTAGGAGAACAGTTAATTTCCCTCTCTCATTTGAGTGGTATAACTATGTTGTAGGTCTTTTACATTAAATAGAACTAAGAAACTTAAAGTTGGCCAGGTGTGGTGGCTCACACCTGTTGTAATCCTGGCACTCTGGGAGGCCGAGGCACGTAGATGACTTGAGCTCAGGAGTTCGAGACCAGCCTGGCCAACATGGTGAAACCCCATCTCTACTAAAAATACAAAAATTAGCCAGGCATGGTGGTGCATGCGCCTGTAATTGAAGCATGAGAATCTCTTGCACCCGGGAGGTGGAGGTTACAGTGAGCCGAGATTGTGCCGTTGGAGATTGTCCCATTGTGCCTGGGAGACAGAGTGAGACTCTGACTCAAAAAAACCACAAAAAATAATATTTAAAAAAAGAAGCTTAAAGTTAAATGAGTTTAAAAGGCCCCATGCGATTTACCATTGTGTATGTGTTTCAGCTGCCAGAGTCTGCCCTCCGAGACCTCATCGTAGCCACCATTGCTGTCAAGTACACTCAGTCTAACTCTGTGTGCTACGCCAAGAACGGGCAGGTAAGTGGGCTGTTGGACTCGCTTTCGGGAGACTGTTGTTTTACGAAATGATATTTAAACATCCGTCTGCCTTAGATATTGGACAGCTTGAAAGGGAATATTTGCCAAGTGTTTCTCTTTTGTGTTTGTCAGTGTTTCCTCAGTACCCTGGTGGGCTGTTAAAACTAATGATGATCAGAAAATATCTTTGGAACCAGGTACTCAAATTAGTTGTGCTGCTTCTTGCCTTGAGTAGGTTGGCACATTTTGGATTAGTGAGACTCTAATAGCTGTTACAAAACTGGATTATTTCCTTTCCTTTTCCCCCATTGGTATTATTTCCAGGGAAGAGGAGGTAAGTTACGGTACTGCCACCCGCCGGCCTATATTTTTGCAGCCTGCAGGGTGTTTTCACATTATTTCTTATGTTGTCTTATCAAGAATCTGCTGAGTAGAAAGACTGCTAGACTAGGAGTTAACCTCATCTTTAAAAAGTCAGGTTCATTGAGGCATAATTTGTATACACTAGAATTCACCTTTTTAAAGTACAGTTTGACCAGTTTTCACAAATTTCACAGTATGTGACCACTGCCACAATTAAATACCAAACATTTCTCACTGTGTGATGTTAAGCAAGATATTACACTTCTTTCCTAGTGTCCCGAGCCTCAGAATACAAGATGGAGCTGGTTCATCTCTGAGGTCTCTGCTAGCCTTTCCTTCACACGGTGTCCTGAGCTTATCTCTTGGCATTTGTTAAATTATTTGGCCCACAAGTGACAGGGAGGTGGGTGGATATGAATTAGCCTATGGCCTGGAAGACCCCAGATTGCCAGTCTCTGTAGTAATAAACTCCTGGGAGATTGTGTCTACTGGTGTCAGGTTCTAAGAAGTTCTGTAAGTCCATGTAGAATGAGTGCTTCATTCCTGATGTTGAGGAGGCGGCGGCTGCCCAGGTATTTGTGGTCTCTTTTATTCTCTTGTAGCTGTGGGCAGGGTTGCCAGCAGCTGTGCTCAGAAAGAGATGGACTGTTGGGCAGACAGCTTAGGGGCTGTTCATTATAGGAACTAAAACCAGAAAACACACCTGTGCATTTAAGTCCTTGTTGCTTAGAATTCAACCCATAGAAATAGAGGAAGGAAGGAAGAACATTTGTACCCGGTAGAATTGTTTCTACTTTTAGCTACCCATGTCAGATCCTTATCTCAGTTTCTGAGAGTTGATAGTTTAACTGTAATTTATACACTGGGGCAAACAAAAGACTTTCAAGTAACCATAGTTATTTTTGTGGTCATTAGTTTTATTTATTTATTTATTTATTTATTTATTTATTTATTTATTATAGAGACAGGGTCTTGCTCTGTTGGCCAGGCCAGAGTACAGTGACATGATCATAGCTCACTGTAGCCTTCGACTCCTGGCCTCAAGTGGTCCTACCACTTCAGCCTCCTGAGTAGCTGGGACTACAGGTGTGTGCCACTACCCCTAGCTATTTTTTAATTCTTATTTTTTGTAGAGATGAGATGTTGCCATCTTGCCCAGGCTGGTCTCCTGAGCTCAAGCAATCCTTCTGTCCTAGCCTCACAAAGTGCTGGGATTACAGGCATGAGCCAGTGCACCCAGCATTGGTCATTTATTTTAACTTTTTTTTTTTTTGACCTCAAACCATCAGTTTTATTGAATTGTAGAATATTAATAGTCATATGTCACATATCACTGAAGAGGTATAAATAGTAGTTATAAACAAACCTCTTACTCCACCCCTTTTAATGACTTAAAAAGTACTTATATTTCTCTTATTTTGGCTTGATATGTTCTTCCACAAAACTAATAAATAGGTTTTGGAGAATGTGCACAAAAGATCCTTTTGAGAAGAAAGTGTCGTTGGAAGAGGTGTTCACTTTAATGTCTGTGTTGCTCAGGTTATCGGCATTGGAGCAGGACAGCAGTCTCGTATACACTGCACTCGCCTTGCAGGAGATAAGGCAAACTATTGGTGGCTTAGACACCATCCACAAGTGCTTTCGATGAAGTTTAAAACAGGAGTGAAGAGAGCAGAAATCTCCAATGCCATCGATCAATATGTGACTGGAACCATTGGCGAGGTGAAAGACTTGGCATTGGGTTCTGGGCTGTGTTAATATTCAGTTCATCCCTTTATGTGTAACAGATTTTAACTTCATCACCACACAGAGAAAAAGATACTTTCATTGAAATTCTATGTTGTCTAAAATTGATCATTGAAACTTCTTACACATTTCTCATGTTCTTCTGTCTCATGTAACTTTCTTCATTGTTTTTGACCCCTTTCTGAAACCACAGACCTCTGTCTTTTTAAATTGCAGCCTTGGTGTAGGTTTGTATATTTGTACTTCCCCTGTTGATTATAAGCTTTTGATGACAAGGACTGCTTTTCACCTACGTCGAGGTGCCTGCCACCACGTCATGCATGGTGCTTGCTGTCCGACGGGTCTGTATTCAACATTAAATACAAATTGCCTGACGGCAGGTAACCCTGGGGTCTTCTCCCACCACATTTTCTACATGTACCATTAATAACTTGATATATTTTGTTACATTTCATGTTCTTCTGTTTGAAGAAGGTATGTGGGAACATTACAATCGCAAATGTTAGGTAGGTAGCCTACCAGAAGAAAAGATCTAGCCCAGTTTCTGGACATATTGCATGCCTAACAAAATGCTGGATGGAAAACAGAAGCCTGCTAATCAAATACTAGATGGTCTTCTGAAGAGCCAATTGATTACCCTCAGTTTTTTATTCAGGAGCAGGAATCAACATAAGTGTCATTGAAGAGTGAGGCTGCAGAATGTAACTGAAGTCTTTAAGAAATCTTTTTTTTTTTTTTTTAACTTTGATACTTGGATTTTTCTGTTTGATATTACCAGTCAACCCCTGCTACTAGTCCTGAAAGAGTCCTGGAAGTGAACAAGAGTAAAAGTATGTCAAAGCTAAAACGTCACCCAAGATAGAAGCACCTTGTAAAATGATTAACTGTCTGTTTGTGCCACTATGACACAATACTGCAGGCTGGGTAACTTATAAACAATAGACATTTATTTTTCATAGTTCTGGAGGCTGTGAAGTCCCAGATCAAGGTACTGGTGGGCTGAGAGTCTGGGGAGGCCTACCCTCTGCTTCCCAGATGGCACAGCCCTCTCTGGAAAGGGCAAACATTGTGTCCTTACTTCACAGAAGGGGCATACTTCCCCTGAAGCCCTTTTATAAGTCTGTAATCCATTCATGAGGGCCCCACCCTCATCGCCTAATAACCTTCTAAAGGCCTTACTTCTTAATACTGTTGCATTGGGGATTAAGTTTCAACGTGAATTTTGGAGTGGATACACACACTCAAACCATGGCAAATATTATGAATTGTGTTTTGTCTACAACTGCTTTTATATTTAGAATTAATTTTTGTATAAATGTAGTTATAGAACATTCATCCTCATCTCTTTCCTAGATTGGATATAGAGGGTTTTTTTGAAAACCCTTGGAACACAATTTTTTATTTGCTTTCTTTGCTACAGTAGTACCAAAGTGGTAGATTTAAATTAGACGGTAGTCTAATAGACATAAAGTAGTAGATACGAAGTAGATTTAAATTAGAGATTTTAAAATGGTGCATTTTTATGTAAGTAGCTTAGCCAAAAATAAAAAAATTACATATGTACTTGGAATAAACTGATTTAGAAAGTAAAATGGTATTATTTTTATTTGGTAAACTTAGAATCACTTTTTTCCTTAATGAAAATATTTCTAAAAGCATCAAAGAGATTCTAGATATGTGAACTTCCATGTAAATAATTTATTTACAATTAAGAAATCCTGGCTGGGCGCGGTGGCTCATGCCTGTAATCCCAGCACTTTGGGAGGCCGAGGTGAGTGGATCACAAGGTCAAGAGATTGAGACCCTCCTGGCCAACATGGTGAAACTGTCTCCAAAAATACAAAAATTAGCTGGGTGTGGTGGTGTGCACTTGTAGTCCCAGGTACTTGGGAGGCTGAGGCAGGAGAATTGCTTGAACCTGGGAGGTGGAGGTTGCAGTGAGCCGAGATCGCACCACTGCACTCCAGCCTGGTGATAGTGCAAAACTCCGTCTAAAAATAATAGTAATAATAATAAAAAGAAGTCCTAAGAAAAATGCCCAGGTGCTTTCTGGCATGGTGATTTGCACCATATAGAACTAAAGACGATGTCAGACCAAGCTTCTTCCTTTCTCTCTCCCTGCATAGGATGAAGATTTGATAAAGTGGAAGGCACTGTTTGAGGAAGTCCCTGAGTTACTCACTGAGGCAGAGAAGAAGGAATGGGTTGAGAAACTGACTGAAGTTTCTATCAGCTCTGATGCCTTCTTCCCTTTCCGAGATAACGTAGACAGAGCTAAAAGGGTAAGTATGGAATTGGGTGCATTTGCTTAGAGTTGAGCATTATGTAGAAACTGTTTCAGAAATCCTGCTTTTGATTTTTAAAAGGTGTGGCAAAGTGATACAGATCAGTAATATTCAGAGAACCATTTGACTTCTCCATTAGGTGGATGGAGAACCCAAATCCTGTTGTTATTTTGCCTTTTTGACTGAGTGTATCTTTGTTAGCATATGCTTTTTAGAGGGGGATTTTGAGTTTTGCAGGTTTTTACATAAAATCGCGTTTTGAAAATCAATATACTTCCCCCAGAGTGGTGTGGCGTACATTGCGGCTCCCTCCGGTTCTGCTGCTGACAAAGTTGTGATTGAGGCCTGCGACGAACTGGGAATCATCCTCGCTCATACGAACCTTCGGCTCTTCCACCACTGATTTTACCACACACTGTTTTTTGGCTTGCTTATGTGTAGGTGAACAGTCACGCCTGAAACTTTGAGGATAACTTTTAAAAAAAATAAAACAGTATCTCTTAATCACTAAATCCATAGTTTTTGGTAGTTGTGTTTTATGTTAAAGATGCAGGCTCTTTGAACTGACACATGACATATAAATGAGGAATTCCAGAGCACCCCTGCCTACCGGAGCTCAGCCCATCCCACAGCGCTGCCCGTGTGAAACATAAACATTAACAGGAACCAAACGAGCTGAACAGCCAGAGGACATGGCACAAGTCACTGTGTACAGGCCACACGTAAGGACTGGGAGTTATACCCATCTTAAAGGTGGAGTATTGATGTAAATTACCTAGAATTCTTCTGCATGGCAGTTGTATGTTAAAGCTCCATGTTTCCTCCTAGGGGAGTCTTCTCATGCCATTTTTGTTTGTTTGTTTGTTTTTCATTTTTTTAATTTATTTTTTTGAGAGGGAGTCTCAAAAAAATAGCTCTGTCACTCAGGCTAGAGTCAGTGGCACCATCTTGGCTCACTGCAACCTCCGCCTCCCGCGTTCAAGCGATTCTCCTGCCTCAGCCTCCCGAGTAGCTGGGACTACAGGCGTGTGCCACCATGCCTGGCTAATTTTTGTATTTAGTAGAGACAGGGTGTCACCATGTTGGTCAGGCTGGTCTGGAACTCTTGACCTCGTGATCCACCCGCCCTGGCCTCCCAAAGTGCTGGGATTACGGGCGTGAGCCACCGTGCCCGGCCCTCATGCCATTTATTTTTAATCACACTTCTGAGAAGCTTGGTTGTCTGCTTTCCAAACAAACAGCAGATTGGCACCTGTGAACTGGAACCTTAGAGGGAATTGGTTTAAGTCTTGTTGACCCCCTGTATGGATAATCTGATGTATATTTTTCTCAGTGCTAAGTGAAATGTTTCCCAGAATTTCAGCAGCCCGAGATTCACCCTCTGGAGCTGCATAAAAATGTAGTCAATATTTTGTGCTCAGAAATTGTACCCAATATTCCAATTACAGGCTTAATCACTGCAGTGGGCACAGTGGGAGGGCAGTGCCTTCCTTCGTCAGGACAGACCTGTGCATCTGTGTGTCCTGCCTGTGTGCTCCTGACCATTCCCGTGCATTGCACCTGTGTTCAACTAAAACCCTTTGCCGTTGTTCACCTTTACCAATGAGTCCTACCCTCTTCCCAAGTCTTTAACTTATCCCCTTGCTAAATAAAAATTTCTGAAGTTTTTTCTTAATGGTCATCTTTCTAAGTTATTTCTGGTTCAGCTAATCTTCCAGCCCCGGCATAGGACCTGTCCACATTGAAACAAGGCTGACTTGTGTGATCAGTAAAATACTGCAGAAAAAATAAGACTTTTGAGGCTAGGTCCTAATACATTGCAACTTCAGCCTTAGTTTCCTGGATTACTTCCTCTGGGATAAGCCAAGACCACGTTGTAAGAGTTAAGCAGCCCTCCACAAGGAGAGAAGCCATCTTGCTTACACTAGTTGCCAGCCACATGAGTGAGCCACCTCAGAGGTGGATCCTCCAGCTTCAGTCCCAGGCAACATCTGGCTTCAACCTCTTCAGAGACCTGAGCCAGAACTGCCCAAAAGAGTTCTTGAATTCCTGACCCACAGATACAGAGAGATGCATTAAGCCACAAAGTTCTGGGGTAATTATGTAGCAGTAAATAGCTAATACAGATTTTGGCTTGTAAATTAAGTGTGCATTGTCTTTTTCATGGTTCTTTGGTTTGACCAAAGGTTAACATTAAGGGTATGATAATGGGAACAGGCTGGGCACTGTGTCTCCTGTCTATAATCCCAGCACTTTGGGAGGATTGCTTGAGGCCAGGAGTTCAAGACCAGCCTGGGCAACATAGCGACATCCTCATCTCTAAAAAAAGAGAAAATTTTAATTAGCTGGGCGTGGTGGCTCCTGTTTGTAGTATTCTTCACATAGATGAAGAATAAATAAGTGGAGAATATGCAACTCCCATGCAGAAGAATTCTAGGTAATTTACATCAATACTCTACTGATGGGTATAACTCCCAGTCCTTAAGTGTGGCCTGTACACAGTGACTTGCTTTCAAAGAGGAGAGTATAGAAATGGGAATAAAATAGTAACTACAGTGGAGAAAACTGACACTTTCTCAGCCAGATGATCAAGGTCAACATCGATAGTGTCATGTTGCTAGGAAATACCTCAAAATAGGAGAATGGCACTTTACCTTTTTGGTCTTCTTTCCAAAACCCTGTACTCTCAGCTTAATCATGAGAAAAACATCAGATATAACCTAGCCGAAGGACTTTACAAAATACCTTCCTACTGTCAAGATCATCAAAAAGAGAAACATGAGAAACTTTCATGCCTAGAAGGGCCTAAGGAGATGTGGTGACTAAATGCAGTGTGGTGTCCTGGATAGCATCCTGGAACAGAAAAAGGACATTAGGTAAAAACTAAGAAAATCTAAAGTGTTTGGTTAATATGTATCAATATTGGTTCACTAATTGTAATAAATGTACCATGCTAATGTAAAATACTAATAAAAGGGGAAATTAGATGTGATGTATCCTCACAATTTTTTCTATAAATCTAAAACTCAGAAAATAGGCCGGGCGTGGTGGTTCACGCCTGTAATCCCAGCACTTTGGGAGGCCGAGGTGGGTGGATCACTTGAGGTCAGGAGTTCGAGACCAGCCTGGCCAACATAGTGAAACCCTGTCTCTACTAAAATTACAAAAATTAGCCAGGTATGCTGGTGTGTGCCTGTAATTCCAGCTACTTGGGAGGCTGAGGCGGGAGAATTGCTTGAACCCAGAAGGCAGAGCTTGCAGTGAGCTGAGATCACTCCACTGCACTTCAGCCTGGGCAACAGAGCAAGACTCCATCTCAAGAAAAAAAAAAAATTAAACTATTAGAAAATAAAAAGCCTATTTTAAAAAGTATATAACCACATTCGAGTATCATACTAAAACGATAAGTCATTTTGAATATCAAATACCCAGTCACCTTTAGATCTCGCCCAATGGCTAATTTTTTTTTTTCTTTCAGTTTTTTGATTGTGCAGCCCACTCCTGGTACATCCATTGCATTTGATTGGCATGTCTCAAGTATCTTCAACACCAGGTTTCTCCTCTTTAGATTTTTTTCTTGCAGTCGATTGACTGAAGATTTTTGGTCTCATAGTTTCCCACATGCTGGGCTGTGCCATTGCATTCCTGTGATGTTTAATTTGTGCCTCTGCTCCTTTCTTACACATTGATAGCCGTAGTTATGTAAATTTTTTTAGTTTGATTTATTGAGAATTTAGAAAAAGGTTTTGAGACTTCCCTCCATGAGGATAAGTTTTCCAATTTCTTCCTGCAGGTTTATAAATGTTCACTTCCTGTATATTTGAGGCTAAAAACATGGACACATGTTTAAAGTTATTATTGCTTTTGGTTTTGAGTTTTCTTTAATGCATTTTGTGAACCTTTCCCTTTGCGCTCAGCCTATTTGTATTCAATTATTGATACATTTGAGGCCTATTTTTACTATCCTGTAAAGTTTGACCCACTTTTAATTCCTTCCTTGACATTGTTTTGAATGTACGGTTGTATTTCCCCCCTAATAAGCTAAAAGCTTTAACTCCCAGTTTCTCCCCCATCATCCCTACCTACCCCACCCCATTCCAAACTCCTGTTGATTCCTGGACTTGGGGTTACATTTTCACTTAGCCTGTTTTTTAAGACCAGACTTTCTAAGGTTTGTGTTTACCTTCACTTCATGTATCTATTGCAGTGCCTCCAGTTTATCCTCTTGAGTTAACTGTGTGCAGTGTCTGTGTGATGAAGCTTCTGAGATCTTATATGTCTAAGGTTTTGTTGTTGTTGTTGTTTTGTTTTTTGAGACAGATTTTCACTCATGTGGCCCAGGCTGGAGTGCAATGGCGCGCTCTCAGCTCACTGCAACCTCCACCTCCCAGGTTCAATTGATTCTCCTGCCTCAACCTCTTGAGTAGCTGGGATTATAGGTGCACGCCACCACACCCAGCTAATTTTTGTACTTTTAGTAGAGATGGGGTTTCAGAATGTTTGCCAGGCTGGTCTCGAACTCCTGACCTCAAGTGATCTGCCCGCCTCGGCCTTCCAAAGTGCTGGGATTACAGGCATGAGCCACTGCACCTGGCCAACTAAGGATATTTTTATCATGCTTGTATATTTGAATTCATTTTGGCTATGCTTACAATTCTGGGTTTTAAATTCTTTAATACTTTGAAAACACTGTTTGGTTTTTTATTGCATCCATTGTTTATTTAAAATCTGATGTCAATCTGGGTCTTGTTCCTTGTCAGGAAACTTTTTTTTTGAGACAGAGTCGTTCCCTGTTGCCAGTGCCCAGGCTGGAGTGCAGTGGTGTGATCTCCGCTCACCACAGCCTCTGCCTCCATGGTTCAGGCGATTCTCATGCCTCAGCCTCCTGAGTAGCAGGGACCACAGGTGTGCACCACCACACCCGGCCAATTTTTGTATTTTTAGTAGAGATGAGGGTTTCACCATGTTGTCCAGGCTGGTCTTGAACTCCTGGCCTCAGGTGATTTACCCGCCTCAGCCTCCCAAAGTGCTGGGATTACAGGTGTGAGCCACCATGCCTTCTCAGGAAACTTTAATTTTTTCCTGGGTATTTTCAAGCTTCTATAATGTGTCTAGGTGTGGGTGTTATTCGTATTTCCCTTTGTTGGCACTCTGGGTTTTTCATTCTAGGAAATTTATTTCTGTTCTTTGTGCTAATATTTCCTCTCTCCCATTTCTTCTGTTTTTTATCCAAATGTTAGCATTTCTAAGCAATTCCTATATCTCTTAGCCTTTCTTTTATATTTTATATTTCATTTTCTTTATTCGTCCCTCCAGGACATTTCTTTAGTCTGGTCTTCTAATTTTCTCATGAATTCCTACAATGTATCCATTCTGCTGTGTGTCCTGTCTATTGAGCCCTTTATTTCAGGAGTTTTATTTTTCCCTTCAAATATTTCTGGTTTTCTTTTCCAATTGTTGGTACCATCTTTCTAGCTTTGTTTTACTATTTCTACTTCTGTTAGAATCTGTAATCTAGTATGTTACTGTTCTTTTAAAGTCTCTTTACTCAAGTGTTGTGGTATGTTGGCCTGTGAGCTCATTTTCCCCGACTAACATTGGCTACCCAGCAGCGTGTGCTTGAGACAGCCCAGCTGATGCACTCCTCGCCAGCCCCAAGGGGTTTAGGAAGGACAGGATTGAATGAACCCTGGGGAGGAGCACCCGAGCAATAAGAGCAACCATTCTTCACTCTGGAAAACGACTCAGTTTAGGGCTGTCAACAGCTCCTTTCTCATTTTACTGTATTACTTCCCTGTGTTATGCCAAAAAAAGCGGTGTCCTGCCTTAAGCCAAAGTGCCACCCCTCACATGCAAGCTCACTCCTGGGTTCCTCATATTTTGCTCTGTGAGGTGGTGTTTTCCTTTATATGTACTCAAGTTAACCTTGGTGGAGGTAGCCAGTAACCAAGGAAGTTGAGCACTTTGGGAGGGTCTGGCACTGGAACCCCATTAACATATATATGTCCAGTATAATTCAATCATTCAAAACGTCAAGAGTGGAGTTTCACTGGTGTTTAAGTGAAATGCATAATGATCTTATGTCTGTTGTTTCCAGCAGAAGGACAGAAGATCCATAATGTAACAACGCCCTGACCAATACTGAGTGTATTTCTATTGGGGGATCCCCTGGGCACAGGGAGAAAACAGTCCATGAAAGGGATCCTCCATTCTTCCTCCCGTTGCCTTGCCCTTTGACACCTGCTTCTCTCCAGGCCACCTTTCTAAAGCCCAGCCTATGTCCCTTCCTCAGAGCACAGAACCCTGCAGGTCTTTAAGCTTGCAGTGCTTTCCATTCTTGGACATTTTTATACCTTATTTTTGCCAAACACTGTGCCAGGCACAAATTTATCTTTAAAAGAAATTGTAATGAAGTAGGCATATAGAAAAGTGCATGAAACTTTTACCATTTAAAGTATAATTTTTATGCAAACACCTGTGTCACCACCAACCAGGTCAAGAAGGAGATTTTGCTAGAAGGCCCCCACATTCCTGTGCTTGATTACGGCTCCATCTTTCCCTCGAGGAAATTGTCTTTGTGCCTCTTAGGATAATCAGTACCTTGTTTTGCCAGTCAGTAGGTGGGCAATCTTGGGCACACAGCTTAACCCTCTTGGAGTTTGATTCTTCTGTAAAATAGGGATGGATTCACTCCTCCAAAAGGCTGAATAGCTTCTGGCTGAAAGCACATATTCTGGTGCTAGTCTATCAGGTTCGAGTCCCACTTCTGCTACTTACAAGCTATGTGATGTTTAGTGATTCACATTGCCTTTCCCTCACTTTCAATTTGTAGAATGAGATGAGAACAATACTGACATCTTAGAGTTGCTCTGAAGAGCAAATGAGACAAAATATTGCGGGCACTTAAAATACCACCTGAGTCATGATAAATACTGTTTCAAAAAGATGCTGATTATTCTTTTCATAATGCTTTTGTGTATATGGAAGCATAGAAACTAGTGGAAGATAACCTATGGAAATTACTATGAAAAATGATGTCTAATTTATGGATGATTTTGTTTCAGGTTCCAAATTGGTAGCCACAAAGTTTCTGAGTTCCTTCAGCCTTCATCTACTCTTACCCCACATCTCTTCCTCATGAAGGAGCAAGAATTAGATTTTCTATAACTGAAGTGGCATTTTTTAAGATAAAATTTATGTAACGTAAAATTCACCATCTTAACCATTTTAAAGTGTATTGTTCAGCGGTTTTCAGTATATTCACAAAATTGTGCAACAATCACCATTATCTAGTTCCATAAAATTTTCATCACTCCAAAAGTTAACTCTTAGCCATCACTGTCCATATCCCCTTCGCCCCAGCCCCTGGCAACCATAAATCTACCTTTTGTTTCTATGGATTTGCCCATTCTGGACATTTTGCCTAAATTGGATCACATAATATGTGCTCTTTTGTGTCTGGCTTCAACTTAGCATAATATTTTAAAGGTTTATGTTGCAGCATGTACATTCCTTTTATGGTCAGATATTTCATTATATGGATATACCACATTTTGTTGATCCATTCGTTAGTCGATGGACATTGGGTTGTTTCCGTGTTTGGCTACTATGAATGATGCTGCTATGAACATCTGTGTGCAAGTTTTTGTGTGAACATATGTTTTCTGTTCTCTCGAGTATATATCTAGGAATGGAACTGTGAAGTCATATGGTGACTGTTTAACATTTTGAAGAGCTGCCAGGCTGTTTCCCACAGCAGCCGCACCGTTTTACATTTCCACCAGCGATGAATGAGGGTTCCAGTTGCTCCACCATCATCGTACGTTTTTGAGTCAAAAATAGCTTTCCAGCACTTGGCTCAGCATCTTACATCTGAAGCTGAATTACAGAGATGGGCAGGTTTCCTTGTAAAGTCTTGTCCAGCAGTCTCCAGGCAAAGGCAGTGCTTCATTCTAGAATGAAATGGCCATTTACAAAGTACCAAGTTGCAAAGGGCTCAATGGGAGACTCCTTGGCCTTTGATGTATCTTGCCTAAGGGAGCCTGCTCTGCTGGGTAGCTTCAGGGCACTTGACGCCAGCCCCAGTCCATCATTCTGGGCTGGCTGCCTCGTACAGCTTCAACTAATGCTAGTTTCAGTCCTTTGGGGGCTCCACACGAGCTATTTTAGAGATAAATTTGGCTCCTGAGATTGTCAAAACCTGTATGTCTCTAAAGAGTAAGTAAAAAGGAATTCAAGGAAATGTAAAACATGCTTTAATATCTCATACCTGACTCTACTGAGGAATGTTAAAAAAGGAATTTCCCATTTGGGACTTTCGGCTGAAGCCCTGTTTCTCTTGCTCTTTTATTACATCTTTTCTTCATTTGTAATTTATATAGGTTTCTGTTTGCAATTCAAATTGAATCTTTTATTTTAATGAGGATATGGAGTGAGACGATGTGATAATGAAAACAACGTGCATTTCAGGTATTTTGAAAAAACTTTCTTAGTTTCTGCAAGGTCATCTTTGTGTTTCTTCTGCTTTATCAGCCTTAATGGTAATCTTTAAATATTTCCAAACATGGGAAGTCCCAACAGCGGTCTTTTTTTTTTTTTTTTCTTGAGTTGAATTGTCTCCCTTGAAAATAGGATTTTTTAATTGTAACCTGCCACATTCCCTATCACAGTAATGGGAACTTACTAAATAGGAAGCAATTTGAGCACTTAAATGTGCTGATGTGATGTTTCTTAATCACTTTAATGAGTTTCATACCACTAGAAATGGAATAGAAGTTTCAATGGAAATATAATTAAACAGAAAAGTCTTTTCCTGTACTTGTAATTTCCCCCTGATCATTTCTTTATTCACCTCCAGAGAAAGGGTGCCCTACAGGTGTATAGTGATGTTATTATACAGACTTACTTGCATAATTCACTTAGATTATTAGAGCTGAAAACAATATAAAATGTAACAATACATTTTATTACAAATCAAGTGTAGCAAGGCAATGTAAAACTTTAAAACGATGATATTTCTTTTTAAAGTCTGATTAATATTTACTAGTTTTACCTAATTTTTCTTGCATTGTTGATTTCTTGCCTATAGATTTTTCTTTTAATAACGCCTTTTCAATCTTGCCCGCTTAAAACAATTCTCGGGGGAAGCAATAACCTGAATCAATAAAAATGGCAAAAGATCTTTGGAAATATTTGGTTCTCCTGTTTGAGATCAGGAGTAAACAAACTGTTTAGCTGGGAGCTTATCAAGCCATGCTAAAAGTGTCAGCTGACACAAAGTAAGACGTGTTAGATTGGGGTTATCATACAATGGGGTTTCCCCAAGACAAAACTCTATACTATGCTATTTGCTGAGAAATGGTCAGTACAAAAGAAAGTTTCATCATTCTTGCATTGTGATGCTAAAAGAAAAGGCCTTGTAAATGTGTTTAATTTGCTATTTGTTTACTTCATAAATTTAATGTATTACTTTGGAGAATCCAACAGACATGTTGGAAAAGGTGGCATTTTTCCTGACCTTAAGTGGGGAACTTGAGGTTTTTTACATTTCAACATAAAAGTAAAGGGGCTTGCTATCCATTTAGTTAATACAGTCCAACTGTATTTGCCTAAACTGCATTTTTTAAAATTTTTATTTTTGAGACGAAGTCTCACTCTGTCGCCCATGCTGGAGTGCAATAGCACAATCTTGACTCGCTGCAACCTCCGCCTCCTGGGTTCAAACGATTCTCCTGTCTCAGCCTCCTGAGTTATGGGGACCACAGGCATGTGCCACCATGCCTGGCTAATTGTTTTATTTTTTGTAGAGACGGGTCTCGCTATGTTACCCAGACTGGCCTTGAACTCCCGAGCTCAAGCAACCCTCCCACCTCGGCGCCTCAAAGTACTGGGATTACAGGTGTGAACCACCCTTCCCGGCCCTTACACTGCATTTTAGGGTAAATATTTTTAGGTTTGTAGTTAGGCAAGTGGTTTGAAGCATCATCAGTCTCAACCTAAAGCTGCTCTTTCCTTATGTTTTTAGATATCAAGGCTTTAAGCAAGATTCAGATGAAGGGCCTGCTTTACCAGCTCACCTATGAATATGGAAGCATCAGCTTACTTTTTGCAGCACATGTGTCTCAGGGGGTTGTCCCTTCCCACAGTGTGTAGATTGGCATCGAGATGACGTTCTCTCTCCAGGGTGCAGTGATGACCGACATATGTGAGACAGTCATTTAATATCACCTTTATTTTGTACTTTCTGTGATTTTTAAAACACATACAGAGCAGCTCTGTTTAGCAGCAGGGCTGATAAAGCTTAAAGATCAGTAATAAATAGAAGTCCAGGGGCTGGGTCTGTATTTCGCTAAGGAAACCTCATCTGAGCTTCATGCCCTGTAAAATTAAGCTCTAAAACCTCCCCTAAATGAGATAGCTAAATGTCAAAGCATTTTATACACTGTAAATCAATTCAAATGGGAGTATTTTTTTTTTCAAATGAAGATGGGGAAGTATCTTTCTGTATTTATTTTTAATATTCTTTGCCAGGTATTTATTGAAATACCTTCTTTCATTGTACAATAGTATATTTAAAAAGTGCTTTGCATGTCTTATTATGAACTACTAATTTTTTACTAATAATTACTTGCATTTCCACTATTTACTATTCTGAATGTCACATTTATTTATTTATTTATGGTTTTTGAGATGGAGTCTTGCTCTGTCCCCCATGCTGGAGTTCAGTGGCACAATCTCAGCTCACTGCAACCTCCGCCTTCTAGGTTCAAGCCATTCTCCTACCTCAGCCTTCTGAGTAGCTGGGACCAAAGGCGCCCACCGCCATGCCTGGTAACATTTGTATTTTTAATAGAGACAGGGTTTCGCCATGTTGGCCAGGCTGGTCTCAAACTCCTGACCTCAGGTGATCCATCTGCCTCAGCCTCCCAAAGTGCTGGGATTAGAGGTGTGAGCCACTGCACCTGGCCTGAATGTCAAATTTAATCCCAAAGTTTGTTTCCTCAATGTTAAATTGAAAAAGAAATGACCTTTACAGATCAGGAGTAAACAAACTGTTTAGCTGGGAGTTTATCAAGCCATGCCAAAAGTGTCAGCTGACCCAAAGTAAGACATGTTAGATGGGGGTTATCATACCATGGGGTTTCCCTAAGATAAAACTCCTCCATATTATACTATTCAAATACTTTTAATATCTTAGTCATTTTTATTTCCCTTGCAGGCAATCTCTTTGAACAGAGGTTTATTCAATAAAGGAAGGAAAGGTGGAGGGAGGAAGGCAAGAATTACAATGGTTAGAAAAGAGCAACTAAAGATTATTTCTATTATACTTCTGAAGGGTAAACTAGCAATTTTAATAAATATTTGGGTCCACTTAAATCTATTAAAGCAGAAAGTGTAAAGCTATCTCCATTAGTGAAGAGATGAAGTGACAAAAACCAATCAGTTTTTGTAGCAACTGACTTAGAAAATCTTGTACTGAAATCAACAATTAGAGAGACTTGCACATCATAGATTTTCAAATGTTTGCTGAATTGAAAAAGAACATTCACAGGAATTATTTCCCCCGAAGGTGTCTTATATCAAATAGATGAACTTCAAGTTGTGGAATGTAAATCTTTTATTAAAACAGTTGTCTTTCCACAGTAGTAAAGCTTTGGCACATACAGTATAAAAAATAATCACCCACCATAATTATACCAAATTCCTCTTATCAACTGCATACTAAGTGTTTTCAATACAATTTTTTCCGTATAAAAATACTGGGAAAAATTGATAAATAACAGGTAAGAGAAAGATATTTCTAGGCAATTACTAGGATCATTTGGAAAAAGTGAGTACTGTGGATATTTAAAATATCACAGTAACAAGATCATGCTTATTCCTACAGTATTGCAGGCCAGACACTTAAGTGAAAGCAGAAGTGTTTGGGTGACTTTCCTACTTAAAATTTTGGTCATATCATTTCAAAACATTTGCATCTTGGTTGGCTGCATATGCTTTCCTATTGATCCCAAACCAAATCTTAGAATCACTTCATTTAAAATACTGAGCGGTATTGAATACTTTGAAGCAGAACAGGCAATGTGCAGCCCTCATTTATGAGAAAACTCTCAGGAAACTCCCAGGGTGATGCTTGGAGAAGCTGTGAGTTGAGCTGAAGCTGGAGAACTTCCTCCAGAGCAAAGGGCTTAAGAAAGAAACAAGAACTCTAAGATGGGTCTGCTAACATCACTCCAGTTTAGATGGATCTTGGCAGAGAGACATGCTTGTTCCTCTGGATTGGAAAGATTTACTCTCGGGAATCTTCTCTGTCAGCCTGTACATCTAAAGGCATGAAGCACTCAATTGGGCAATTAACATTCTGTTAAAAAGGAAGAAGGAAAAAAAAATTAGTGGCAAATACTGTAAAGTGTACAGAAAAAAAAATGCGGGGAGGTGGGAACTCATGACAGCTGCTTATAGATAGGATAATATTTCTTCCTAGTTTCAAGAACCTAGCAGCATACTGGGCAATAGGAGATGTTCAAGAGTTACATAAATTATAACTTAAACTATATTATGGAATACAGTGTTTCACTTAAGTCATTTATGAGTTTTTTTTTTTTTTTAATTAATTAAAACACTTGGTTCATTCTGAAGAAAGATACCTGTAGAAAGAGACTGTCTAGTATGAGGGAACACACTTGTGCTGCTAATGCACTTACAGTGTTTGTTCTCTGATGGTATCTCTGAGAATACTGGTTGTAGGACTGGCCAGTAGTGCCTTCGGGACTGGGTTCACCCCCAGGTCTGCGGCAGTTGTCACAGCGCCAGCCCTGAGAGAGTAGAGGCATGAAGTCAAATGGGGTTTATGATAACCTGAGGACATCGTAATTTAGTGTTTGAGTTAAAGAAAAATGTCACATCATATGCACTGGCAAAATATAAGCAGTTAATCACTAAGCAAGCTTTGATGATGATTTCTTGCATTTATAACTCTTAGAATACATTTTGGCTTATTACCATGTCTTATACCTACATCTGTCTCTCTATGTTGTTTCTTTCTCCTGAAATGTCTCTTCTCTTCCTATTCAAACCTTGCCCATCTGCTGAGGCTCATTCCAATCCCAACTTCCTCAACAAGTTCTCTGCACTAGATGATAGAAAACGTTTTCAAAGAATCCTAGCGATTTTAAAAGGGACTTGAGATCACATGAAGAAACATTCTCATTTTATAGGTAAGGAAACAGAGACCCAGAGGAGAGGAGTGACTTGCTTAGAGGGAGCAGGGAAGTCACACAGTGGACCACTGGTGGAGTTGGGCCTGCCGCCCAGGAGGTGGGGTGACCTGGCCATGTTCTTTCTAATGCACCACTTTGCCACTCTCTTCCTAAACTTCCCTAGGCAGTGACATGGTAGCCTGTCACCTGGCCAGAGATGGCATGGGAGATGGAAACGGGACCAAGCTGAGCCAGTGAGGCTCCTGCCTGAAGTTTTTACTGGAAATGGGAGGACACACATGTTCTCTTTCACTACTGTTCTTAAGCTGGCAGGGGGTAAAGCAAGCTCATGGAGGTCAGTCATCAATGGCACCATCAGCAGAGACCCCGCTGAAGCACGAAGCCAGTGCATGGGAAGGCACGCGGAGCAAGAGGGAGTCCGGGCAATGGCACCATCAGCAGAGACCCCGCTGAAGCACGAAGCCAGTGCATGGGAAGGCACGCGGAGCAAGAGGGAGTCCGGGCGCCATTGCTGGAGCAGCCCCTGAAGCCGGTGGGTCCTGGGACTGTTCCATTGTGTGGGCCGTTTTTGCTTGAGTTGCACTTTTTTCTTACAACTAAAATGCAGCCCTAAATAATACAGTCACTTTTTTTATATTAGAATTTAAATATTTTAGACATATTTCTCTGTTTAAGCACATATGCCCCTTAATACCTAACACGATACCACTGACTACCTCCTTACAGAATCATTGAATCTTGCTTTCATATGAGAAAGTGAACAGTTTCCACTCCTGTCTTAAATGTTTCATTTAGCACTTGAGAATAGAATAAGTGTCACACATGAAAGGTTTCATGTGCATAAATAATGAGAAGATGCTGAAGTGAGACCAAAATCAACTTCCCAGCAAATTCATTCTCCACCACACAGTTTCATTCCAGAATGACTGAGTTCTAAGGTCATACAATCACAGTCGTTGTAAGTGTTAATGGGAGAGAGAGAGAGAGAGAGACAGAGAGAGAGAGATACTGAATTCAATCTAAATTCCAATCTCCAATTCTCCTCCATCAGAATTGGGAGCACCTCCCTCCCCATGTAATCACTGGGGGTGAAACAAGATCATAGTAGTTTCCATGGGCTGCCCCTGGTGGGGCCAAGACAGGCCCCTGAACACCCCTGCTGCCAGATTAATTTTCCTAAAGATTAATTTTCCCAAAGACTATTTTCCATCATGTTTCTTTGCATCTTGGATACCTGTAATTGGTTAATGCATTTGGCATTAACCAATGAGTCTCACCCTTGATGAAGCATGCCCCTCACCCACCAGGATTTGGGGAGTTGCTGAGAGGGCATGTCTTCGTTGAAAACAAAGCGCTGTCACATTCCATTGCTTTTATTTGAGTTACACATAATTTCATTTTGAAATTTGAAATCATATTAGAGAAAGGCTTATTATTTTTTGTTATACTGGGCATATTTTAGAAATGGTTGAGAAGTACTGGCTTAAATAATGGGTTGCCAAGGCCCTCCATAAGCCACTTCTTCCCATCTAATTTCTTACCAGAAGACAGCAGGCAGAGGGTTGGCTCACCAAAGCCCACCTGGGCCAGCTCCTTTCTATCCCAGGGGGCGTGTCTCTCTGCTTTCTCCCCTCCCAACTAAACCTTAGTCATCGTAAACCTCAGCCAGTTCATGCTTCTCCTTCTTGCTAATTCCAGCCTACCCAGAACTATATTTGTCAGACCCACTTAGAACTTAATTAGCTTGACTTTGAAATGTATGCTAATTTAACATCTTCAACTATATCATTAAGAGCCAAGCCATTTCTCATTTCCTCTGTTTTTCCTATACTACTTAGCACAGTGCTAGACCTATAACAAGCATCTGTTCTGAATCAAGAGAGAGGTTAAAAGAAGTGGCATTTTCTTACATCTGAGATATTATTCAAAATATTTAACAACGTTGCCATGGGGACACCTGTCCATCAGAATGGAGTTGGAGGCCTAGAGCTACACTGCACTTAACACTTTGCTGAAAAATAGAAGCAGCCTGAGAATAGTAGGGGAGGGGAGGGTCTCAGGCTGCCCAGGATGGGGAGAACCGGCTGAAATGAAACACATTCTATTTACCACTAATTAATTTGAATAGTATCTCTGCTTCACTTTTTTTCAGTGTAAATAGTATCTCTGACATGCTAGGGAGCTTAGGAAAATGATTCTAACATCATATAAATGACAGGTGTTGCTATTAAGAATGACTCAAGACTTGTGTTTTTGGTACTCTACATGCCATTCATTCTTTCTACTAAGAGTAATAGAAAGAATGAATGGCATGTAAGGTAGACATAGAGCTGCTCTAGAGCTCTATGTCAGCAGTTGTATGCCAACAGGAAATGTGGTATTTTAATACTTCCGAAGGGTCTCTGCCCCTCCTGTGTGTACGACACATCCTTGCAGGAGCCCACCCTTTATCTTATCTAACTTGCAGGGAGCCTGGCACATCCGGTCTTACCCGCTGGCCTCCAAAGCATGTGCAGGAGCAAATGGCACCGAGATATTCCTTCTGCCACTGTTCTCCTACGTGGTACGTCTTCCCATCATCATAACACGTTGCCTCATCTGCATATAGACACAAGACAGATGCACGCATAAGCTGAGAACAATACTGCAGACTTGATCTAGGGGTGGGTTCTATTTCTGTCCTAAATTTGTATCATCACAGCGCAAATACCACATATTGATGTGAATCATCCATAAGAGCAGTACTGCTATACAGATCTTAGGGTGGCATTTCCAAAAATTAGACCTAATACACTGGAAAGGGTCCAACGGGAAGATGGAAATCATTATTTTAAAAGTTGAATCTACAGACCAATAAAGCTTCTTTGTAGCATTTTACTGCAGATAATGGTCAAAATACTCAGGTTGGACAAGTGCTAAAGTGTCCTGTAATAACATTAAATCATGACTCATTTTTGAAGCTTGTCTCCACTTTCCCAAATCAAAAGATTAAGAAACCCACTGTTCACTCCTCAAGGAGACCTAAAGTCTCCAATCATTTCTGTGAATGAGAGTTACAGCCTGATAATGAAAGTGAGAATGCTTAATAAGGCACTAAAAATGATCTGTGATGACGTACGAGGGTCACACTTGAATTCTCCTTTTCCGTTCCCAAGACACGTGCAGCTCATCATCTGGCCATTTTCTCCCTGACGGTCCCACTTCTCTCCAATCTTGTAGTTCACACCATTGTCATGGCACCATCCTGTAGGGGTGGGGAAAGTCAGGACCAAAAAGTTATCTGTATATTCTGACTCACAAGACAGTAGGTGAACTGGGACGTGTCACAGGGTCTTCAGAACCATGATCTGGAAAAATAGCAAGTTAAAGATAAAAACCCCTATAATGGGCCATTTATTTTATTTATTTATTTACTTTTTATTTATTTATTTATTTTTTTTTTGAGACAAAGTCTTGCTCTGTCACCCAGGCTGGAGTGAAGTGGTGCAATCTCGGCTCACTGTAACCTCCATCTCCTGGGTTCATGCAGTTATCCTGCCTCAGCCTCCTGGGTAGCTGGGATTACAGGCACTCCCCACAGTGCTATTTTTTTTTTTTTTTTTTTTTTTTTGTATTTTTTGTAGAGATGGAGTTTTGCCATATTGGGTAGGCTGGTCTCAAACTCGTGAGCTCAGGTGATCCACCCGCCTCAGCTTCCCAAAGTGCTGGGATTACAGGTGTGAGCCACCACGCCTGGCCAATGGGCCATTTCTTTGGTTGAATTTTAAAATATTTTTTATCATTTACCATTTTCTAGGGCATTTTAAGACCCAATTTATTCTGCCACAATCATGTCATCAGAATAGTCAAATGAAATGACTTTCATTTGAATTCTCACTATTAAGATTTTAAATTGTGGAAAACTAAAGTGGGATTGGAGTAGACTGTTAGGAATAGATCCTAGATGAAAAATCACTTTTGGATTTGCAGAAACCCTGGATACAAAGTAGTTCAATTAACCATAAAACAAGGATCAGCTGATCTCTACACGCCACCACCTGTTTCATGTACATGGGAAGAGTAAAAAAATGAACCCGGATAAAATAAAACAAAAGCAAACAAAATGCTAAATCATTGGTTATTATCCACATCAAATAAGTCTGGTTCTGTGGAATATCTAAGTCACAGTTTTATGCCTTTAACTACTATACATAAGGGATGACTTTTTAACCTCCAGGGCTTATACAACAAAACACACCTCAGAAGCTTATATAACAATATACTACTTTTTCCATTTTATGAACAGTTCAGCCTGCCTTAAGCTACAAAGTAAAATAATTAGACAACTGTGACATCAAAACAAAGATTATGTAAGTTGAGCCAAAGAGTCACATAAATGAACTCGACATCCCCGCTCCCACAATTGCACCTAAGTGCTCAAACAGGTAATAAACATACAAACTTAAGCGTAGTTCGATTTCAGGAGTTAAAAACCATCTACTTGAAGTCAAATATTAAAATTTCCAGCTCCTAAACAGCATGTGATGTTTTTAGTGTTTTTCATTTTCAGATGGTCAAACATGGAAGTCTATATTGAAAACATTGGCTGGCTTTTACAACTTCAGTCTGGATTAAATGATTTCAAGTATACAAGTTAAGTAAAATACTTTGAAAATCTCTTTTACCAAGTCTTATATTCTAATTCCACAGGATATGATTTCTGTATGTCTATAGGAGGCTTATTTATAGGCATAACGGTCAACACCTATAAAAATGAACCAATTGTCAATAATCATCACATCTCCTAAACACAAAGAATAAATGAAAGGTTTATAAATTCTAATCCTAATCTCAAAGCATAATAGATATTTCCTAGGCACATTTTAACTTAAAAAATTTGAAAATTAAAACGTATTAGAATTTGAAAATCAAACATTTATCAATTCAAGTTGATTTTTAATGATCTAAAAGCAGATTATCTGTTTTTTCTTTTATATTTCTAGCAACATTCAAGCTACCTGGGCTATGTGTGTGATGCAAAAGTGTGTGCATGGGTACTATGATATGTGCATGTTTGGTTTATGTTGAAGGAGACTGTTTTTGAGTCTAAATGTTCACCTCTGATCTCATTCAACACTGAAGATTAAAAGAGATTTGAGGTTTTTCTGTGTCTCTAATACTCTTAAATAGACCTGGTTCCAAAAGTCTTTATCAATTTGTTTTCACAGAAAATTTCAAAAATCAAATTAGCACCATAATCTTATGTTTAATTAATAGTTGTATTGGCATATAACCCTTGAAATGAAGCAATGTCCAACAAGTAAAATTTCCCATCATTTTTCTATGATGCAAAATATTACTTTGAGTCAAACAGTATTCTCTTGTTTGCTTCATGTTTGGAAGAACCTGTGTCTTCCAAACATGCTTCCTTGGCACATGAGTGCATGCATGGAACTTGAGGAGATGAACACAGAAGTGGATGGACAAAGCAACTACTCACTAGATGAATCACATCTGAAATGACCACTTCCAAAGCCTAAGCACTGGCACAACAGTTTAAAGCCTGATTCAGACATTCGTTCCCACTCATCTCCAACAGCATAATGGGAAACTGTGTAGGGGTCAAAGCACGAGTCATCCGTAGGTTGGTTCAAGCCTTCGTTGACTATGAAGAAAAGGAAGAAAAAGCAAAAAGAGACATCTTATTAATCGATTTGGACCATAAGAAGAAAATCGAATGATTGTATACAATGACTTAATCTAAAACAAAAATTCCAGGAGGATTAAGAGGCATTCATCTGTTCTATCAAGGCATTAACTGCTCTAAAAAACCATGGTTAGATGTGACACCTGTCACAGGCACCCGACAGGAAGCCCATCTTTTATTTTTCCCTTGCTTCTAAAATAATTGCCATTTCTGTTGAAACTACTTCATAGAACATGGAACAGATCTTGAAGCAATTTAAGCTAGTGGAGAACTTTAGTGAGATGCAAAGACTAATGATGCCTCTCCATTGGTACCTGAGTGACCTTGGGCCAGCTATTTAACACCACTCTGCCTTGCTTCCCTCATCTGCAATACTAGCGTAATAATAAAAATATCTATACTTCCTGGGGAATCTTGTGAAGATTATATAAGGCCATGAATTCAAAACATTGACCCTTTTCCAAGACTTAGAAAATGTTCACTAAATAAAGAATAATTATTAAAGGCTGTCTTTTGCTTATAATGCAAAAGTCTTAGCATTTTAATATACCATTATAATGTAATTTTCACTTTTATTATTGTAATTTTTGCATAATAGTGCAGAAAGCCTAGATTTTGGACATTGTTATTATAGTGGTGAGACAGCTTTATCAGTGAGGTCAACTGTTCCAAATAAGAAAATGCCCTTGGAATACAGATGATTTAGGAATAAGTAAGGGAGTCTCTTCATGTTACCTAAGATCTTATCTATTTATGATTTGGAAAAGCTTATTTTAAAAAAATCTATGCAAACAAAGCATGCTTCAAATTATTCCCTAAAAATTAAATAAACTAATTTGACTTAAAATCCCACTGTGTATTTTTCTTTTTACAGTGCAAAACTCAAAAGCTCAAAAGCAGTAGATATTTGAGGTGCCTAATTTTTAAAAGGGGTCACCCTTAAAGAAAATAGCGTTTTGGAGAACTGGTAAGTCTGAGACATCTCAAAGCTGGGAGAACCTGGTTAGAATGTAGAATACTGCTGCTGGGAATAAGGAGTTTAAAAGAAAAATGGAAGGAACTTAAATTGTTACTAGGGGTTTCTATACTCAAAAGAGCCAGGAGTTCAAATTCCATCCTAACTAAAGTTAAAGAGATGGAATCTTTAAAAAAAAAAAAAAAATGACTTAGAAAAGCACAAAGACCTTTTTGCTCTTGAAAATTCTGTTCACGTGGCATTCTACTAGTAAAACCACAAAAGGCAAAGATAAGCATTACTGTGGATATGTAATACAACAAACACAAAATAATCTCCTCCCAACCTCTCTCCAGCCAAATGCTCAACTGCTTAATTCACAGGAATTTATACATGTAAAGTAGCACAGTCTTCTATCAGATGAGGGAAGAGGCTAAAATTAAACAACTGGCCTTAGGAATAAAATCTGTCACTTGGCATAGACAGGACTTAGCACTCTCTGTTGGTGTGGAGTAGAGAACTCTCCTGTTGGAAGATTCGGGATTCACGGTTTTGATTATCCCCTATCTCATGTGCCTTGGTGAATTTTCAGCTGCTGCAAATTGAGCAGCCAGGTGGCACGCTATTGATTTAAAAGGATTTCCCAGGTGCTACAAAGAGTAGTTAATGATCTTTTAACCTCTATAGAAGCTTTTGACCTGTATAGTCAGAAAAAAAAATGGAAATAACATTGGAAAAAAATGGAAATAACATTGGAAAAATGGATTAACATTGGAATAACATTCTCTGCAGACAGAAATGCACAATGTTGGTAGCATTTTATATCAGGAGCAAAAGCCAACTGTCCCCATGTCTGCAGAAGGGGTATTTTCTTTATAGGTAATCGTTTCAGTATTTAGTCACTCAAGAGGACAGCAGCATGGTGAGATGGAGAGGGTCTGGGAAAAGACATCAGGAAACCTGTGCCCTCTATCAACTCAGATACTCACAAGTAAGGACTCAGAGTGTTGTACTAAATAATATTTGAAATCCCTTCCAGATCTATAATCGTATCACCATTTGAGAGTCTGTCAATTACGTATGCATTTTGTGAAGACAACAGGATATGGCAGGAGGTGGGGGAGAGATTAATTTAATATAAAGTTGCTCATTTATTTTATGTTGATGTGTTGCATTAAATCCCAAAGATAAAAAGACAATGGCAGCAAAGGTACAGTCAACAGAAAAGCCCATCTCTGGTGTACAGCAGAGGGGAGCCTGTGTCTAAATAGTACGTGTTTACATACCAGAGTTGCCCACGGTAACAACCTCTTCCCGAACCTTATGCCTCTGCTGGTCTTTCAGTGCCTCCACTATGATGTTGTAGGTGGCACCTCTGGTGAGGCCTGTCAGAGTGGCACTGGTAGAAGTTCCAGGAACCCTGAACTGCAATTATCGGTACATCCAAAGCAGAGAGAAAGCATTATAGTGAGGAATGACACGGGCTCTCCTCTTACCAATAACCCTCACTGTTTAAACAAAGCAAAGGAAGACAAAAAAAAAAAAAAAAAAGAGGGAGGGTATAGTGGTCCTAACCAGCTGAGGAGAGAAATGGAACAAGGATAGGGGCTATTGTTCCTGCCAGATTTTCCTGCCAACAATCTACCTACGTGCTCCGTAGTTAACAGGAGCCCTCGACAATACTAGAGACGGCCTGCCATTGATCTTGCTTCAGTCGCAGGTCTGCATAAGCCCTCTGGAAGCCCTGGCCATGTTTGCTTCACATAAAACCTGGACACTGCGCTATATGGGAGACACGGTCATGCTCCTCCAGGTGACATCTGACCCCAGTGTGGAGTCCTTAAAACAGTTGGGTAAATCCTCAAACTCATGTTTCTAAGCTCATAAATTTCCTACAGTGTTGTCATTTTTTAAATTCTGCCACTTTCTAAAAGTAACAACACAATAAAAATTGATACTGTCAGTGGGCCGGGTGTAGTGGGTGGCTCATGCTTGTAGTCCCAGCACTTTGGGAGGCCAAAGCGGGTGGATCACGAGGTCAGGAGATCGAGACCATCCTGGCCAACATCGTGAAACCCCGTCTCTACTAAAAATACAAAAATTAGCTGGGTGTGGTGGCACATGCCTGTAATCCCAGCTATTTGGGAGGCTGAGGCAGGAGAATTGCTTGAACCTGGGAGGCAGAGGTTGCAGTGAGCCGAGATCACGCCACTGCACTCCAGCCAGGGCGATAGAGCAAGACTCCATCTCGGGGGGGTAAAAAAAAAAGGATACTGTCAACACAAATTAAATAATATATGTTTTAGAGAATCAATCACTTATCAGCTGCTATGCACAGCTTCGCCTGTTTTTTTTTTTTTCTTTAGATATGCTGTAGATAGTGGGGTTCTTCAAGGACAAATCATAAAGGTAGTGTTTTAGACTTCTGCACACAAATGGAAATTCAGGTAGAATATTTTTCTTTCTTTTCTAGAATCACTATCTTACTCAAAAAGGAACCTCAAATGTGTGAGAATAATAGAAATAGTTTCATTTTCTCTATGAAATAAAAGCTAGTGACTCTCTGGTATGTCCTCCAAAGTAGAGCCATATTGGGATTTAAAAAAAAAAAAAAGCAGGGCTTAAATGTGCCATCTTCTAAGAGGTTCTAGAAGTGGAGCCACTTTTTTTTTTTTTTTTTTTTCAAGAGACGAGGTTTCACCATGTTGGCCAGGCTGGTCTTGAACTCCTAACCTCAAATGATCCACCTGCCTCGGCCTCCCAAAGTGCTGGGATTACAGGCGTGAGCCATCACACCCGGCCATGAAGCCACTTTTTATTCGAGGGCTGGTCACTTCAGTTACCTAACTTATTCCTTTCTGTGCTGCCCCATGAGAAGTGAAGAGAACAATTAATTACCTGTAAGGGTTCTTCATCAGTGCCAACAGGATGACATGAAATGATGTACTCAGAAGTGTCCTGGAATGGGGCCCATGAGATGGTTGTCTGAGAGAGAGCTTCTTGTCCTGTAGAGGCATTTGGATTGAGTCCCGGACCGTGTGGGTACAGGTGATAGTCTACATCTTCCCTGGGGATGTGACCAATTTGGATTTCCTCACCTACATTCGGCGGGTATGGTCTTGGCCTATGCCTTATGGGGGTGGCCGTTGTGGGCGGTGTGGTCCGCCTAAAACCATGTTCCTCAAAGATCATTTGTTGACCAACACTGGGTTGCTGACCAGAAGTGCCAGGAAGCTGAATACCATTTCCAGTGTCATACCCAGGGTGGGTGACGAAAGGGGTCTTTTGAACTGTGGAAGGAACATCCAAGATCTCTGGTCCATGAAGATTGGGGTGTGGAAGGGTTACCAGTTGGGGAAGCTCGTCTAGCCGAGAGAGGTTAGAGCCAAAAAAGCAAAGCGCATTAAGCTCCAGGAAGTAGCAGCAATGATGATAATCGATTCAGGCAACAATGACTGTTCATCAATTTGATAAAAGCCACCAGAAAATGAGCAGTTCTGAGATCACAAAACACTTTTTCCAGAAAGAAATCTTTAGGATTTTTCTCAAAGGTTTCTTTATAGTTTAGAAAGAAAAAAGTGTTAGTATGAATTTATCATACACACAGCTTTAAACCGCTGAGCCCCGTAGAAGCTGCCTCTGCTCAAATTAAACCTAATGGAACTGAAATGTGCAGTCTTTCTCTTTCTCTCTTTCTTTTTTAAATTTGAGAAGCAAGTTGTAGGAAGTAGAATCCAGACTAATCATATCAGTGTCATAAGTATGAGAATTACAGAGGTTTGGCTCAACAGTTTTTCATGGTTTGAAATGGTAAAAATAGATAAAACACACATGTTCATTTTTGAAATTTTCCTATATCAGGAATACACATTTTCTTGAAATTAACTGAAACTGGATGCAAAAGTAAGACATTGTTTAGCTCTAAGTTGTAGAAACCAAATAAAGATAAATGTGAGAGGTTTCTCTCCTTCCTTTAAAAAAGGAAACATTTTAAAATTCAACAGAAGGTATAAAAGAAGAGCAATGATAGCACTTCTTTTACATTTTAACATCTTGTTTGAATTTTTAAAAGGTGAATAACAAGGCTTTATATTGAGTGGCTGTAGTAAAGAAAAAAAATAAAACCAAACTCTGCAGTGCATGTTAAATTATTTCTTCTATTAAAGAATACAATATATACACTATGCTGTTAGATAAAAAAAATCACAAGAAATGCATCAAAACATGGAGAACCTTTTCATATTGCAAGATTGCTCATTTGTTATTAGTTTTGTCCTAACTTTCTCCTTGTTACCTGCAAGATACTCTTACCTGTCTTTTTCCTTCCAATCAGGGGCTCACTCTTCTGATTATTCTTCAGGGCAATGACATAAATTGTATATTCGGTTCCCGGTTCCAGGCCTGAAGGGAGAATAGAACCATCACATTATGTCAATGGGCTCAGCTAGTCAAGTGGAAGTCGGTCTCACCAGCAGACGCTACTGGGAGCAGGCACTTCCTCTCCAGCTGGCTGTTGGCCTCTTGAAGGTAAAATCGACTTCACTTTTCCTCCATAAACACCCAAATATCCTGCATATAAAGTCCACATCGCAAATTAATTATCTTACTGTCATATCTGACGCCTGAATAGACATTTTTTGGCTAACTTTTCCAGGGTATTCTTTTTTTTTTTTTTTTTTTTTTTTTTGAGATGGAGTCTGGCTCTGTCACCCAGGCTGGAGTGCAGTGGTGCTATCTCGGCTCACTGCAAGCTCCGCTTCCCAGGTTCAGCCATTCTCCTGCCTCAGCCACCCGAGTAGCTGGGACTACAGGCACCCATCACCATGCCTGGCTAATTTTGTTTTTGTATTTTTAGTAGAGATGGGGTTTCACCATGTTAGCCAGGATGGTCTCGATCTCCTGACCTTGTGATCTGCCTGCCTCGGTCTCCCAAAGTGCTGGGATTACAGGCGTGAGCCACCGCGCCTGGCCTTTCCAGGGTATTCTTTTAACGTGGTCTTATTTGCCTTTTTGAATTTAAGAAAATCTATCAGCATCATATACCACCACTGGAATATAAATTTGAAAGAGAGTCCTGCAGATTATATACATGAATCTACTTAGGCCTAATAACCAAGCAGTCCTCAGTGGCAGATCAATGAAAAGTGAAACTAAAGGCAAGTGAAGGGTAGGAGAGATTGGCCAGTGTTTGTGCAGCCTCTGTGGGAAGTGTCTAGTTCAATTCCTTTCATGTCTGCTTCTATTTTCCTGTTCCCCCCAATTCTAAAAAGCCAGTGTCTCCTTCTAATGTCTGTATGTTCTGTGGGAATTTTAAAGTCCAGGTGATACTCTATACAGACTGATATGGTTTGGCTCTGTGTCTGCATCCAAATCTCATCTGGAATTGTAATCCCCATGTATTGAGGAGAGGAGGTGATTAGATCATGGGGTGGTTCCCCCAGGCTGTTCTCATGATAGTGAGTTCTCACAAGATCTGACAGTTTTGTAAGTATCTGGAAGTTCCTCCTTTGTGCTTCTCTCTCCTGCTGCCATGTAAGACATGCCTGCTTTCCCTTCCACCATGATTGTACATTTTCTGAGGCCTCCCCAGCCATGCGGAACTGTGAGTCAATTAAACCTCTTTATAGCAGTATGAAAACAGACTAATACAGATAGTTTAAATATTTCATCTCTTGGGCAAAAATAATACTAGAGGCTTATAGTCTTTCCCACCAAGGTAGACAACTCTTATTCCCCATTCCAGGCATTCTTCCAATGTGGGTGGTTGGGACTGCTCTGCCTCAAGAGCTGTCCTGTGATAGTGGTCAACAAGGTCAATGGCAGGTGGTGCACTGGCAAGTCCTGCAAGATTGCCATACCTATAGAGAGCTGAGTGTAATGACAGAATCACAATCAGCTAGTATGCTTTGAAAAATATCTTTTTCCAGGACTGAATTGACAGGTATCTGGCAAACTTGCAGCGAAAGGAAAACATGAGTCTAGTCATGCCATTAGTACAGTCTTGAAATTGCATTTTCCTTCACTCATGCCTTTTGGGATGTATTAGGCTCTACCACTCCTACACAGAGAATGCTTTTTGAGGTTATCAGGAACAGAGTTTCGCATTCTCATGACACAGTATCAAAGACGCTGTGGGAGTTTGCTAAGGACTTCTTGTGTCCTAGGTAGTAAGAAGGAAAATGACAGCATGGAAGCAGCAATACCAGTAATAGTAGCCTCTGTGACACCAGGGCGGGGCCGAGGGACCACTTCTCTGGGAGGAGACCGAGGCTTCTCATACTTGATGATGTAGCCGGTAATCCTGGCACGTGGCGGCTGCCATGATACCAGCAAGGAATTGGGTGTGGTGGCCAGGAAACGCAGGTTGGATGGTGCATCAATGGCTGAAAGAAAACAAAATTAAGTCTCTAAGAAGGCAAATAACCAAGAAAATTACTCCCACACTTTTCTCCCGAGCCGTTCTAAACACACTTAAAAGAATCTGAGAATACTGTAAACCGGAAACAAGATTCTCTGGAATCTATAATACAAAAATATCCGCCTCACATTTGTTTTTTGAGTTCCTGAGACTGATTGCATACAAGTCAATGGCATTTCCTCAGTAGAAGGTATAGTTACCAGTGGAGGCGTCGATGACCACAGGGGAGCTCCGAGCATTGTCGTTCAAGGTGTACAGGTAGATCTTGTAGTCAGTGCCTGGTTGTAAACCTGGGATTTGAGAAGAGATGATTTTTAACAGTTCTTGCTTTTTACTAGGAGAATTCTCAAGCTAGCCTGCAATTTTTCTGGGTTCTTCTATCATCCCATATTTATATAGACTACCAAAGTGGTCCACATTTGAACAGTAAAGTAGAGCATGCTATGGATGTTAACTGTTAACAAGAAACATATCTCGAAAGTGAATCACTGATGCAGACAAGGACACTGGCTAAAGTAAATTCTGGAATGCAAAAATGCTATGTTGGAAGAGGCCCTCTTGCAGAATGGGGGTCAGCCACTTATTGAGGTTTTCTCTTTACCGTAATCAGATGGTCAATAGTTGAGCCTTGGAATCACAATTTTAAAAAGCTAAAAAAGACCTCAGATATTGAATATTCTTTGGTCACAATTTTGGCCTTTATTAAGTGGTATTGTTTACTTTTATATTAACTATGCTTTTTAATGCTAAGATCTATACATCACTATTTTTTATTTCTTTTAGTTTTAAACCTTATGTTACAATTTTTTAAATAAGAAAGGGCACAATGATAGAAGATCAAACTTGTTGATTGACACTTATGCAATTTCCATGACAAATATTACACAAAATCAGGCATTCAAAGGACAAAACTATTTCTGATCATAGCATGAAAATAACGTTCTAAAACTGGGTTATGATGATAACACTGAAAATAAATTTTATCAGTGTCAGTCGTAGAACAATTAATAAGCCCGTTTACATTGTGGGTATTTGTTAACAAATGTGGTTAGTGCAATGAGTTCCCTGACCTGTGATGGTGTAGCTTCTGACATCTGGCTTGATGGTTCTCTGGATTGGAGTCTGGCCATTGGCTGGAACGGCATCAACTTGGAAGCCAGTGATCGTCTCAGTCTTGGTTCTCCAGCTAATGGTGATGGTGGTCTCAGTAGCATCTGTCACACGAGCCCTTCTTGGTGGGCTGACATCTGCACAGGAGCATAGCTAGAGATTAGTGCCTGCTTGGCTCATCCATGTAAGTTTTGGTATTTTAAAACGTTTCCTTGGTATATATCAAATTCATCCATTTCAAGAAATATATAACTAGTAATGTGTAGATTATCTCCTTTGGCATTCAGAGAGAAAGGTCAACTGTAATTAGAAAATAGGAAAATATCTACCTCTCAGACATTTTATTTTGAAGAGCTGAAAAGCTTTATAGATACTACCAGTGGTTCCCAGGGCTGGCTTTATAGTATCTACAAATACTTCAATAAATATTAAAATTATTAATGTATTATAATGTAAAAATATGTGTGGTAGGAGTTATAATAACATGGCCAGCTAACAATTTTGTGTGTGTGTGTGTGTGTGTGTGTATGTGTGTGTGAGAGAGTGTGTGTGTGTGTCTAATATTACGGCAAGTATTTTGTATTTTCTCTCAACAGGTACAATGCCATCCCTCTTTTATAAATGATAAAACTTTGACACTTTACCTGACTTTTGAAAAGGCATACATCAAGGTATTGATATAACAGAAGACTAGAATCTAAGCCTGATTTGGTCCAATGGTTACTGTGCTGTGATATAATTTGGATATTTGTCCCTGTCCAAATCTCTGTTGAGTTGTAATCTCCAATGCTGGAGGTGGGGCCTGGTGAGAGGTGTTTGGATCATGGGGGCAGATCCCTTGTGGCTTGGTGCCCTCTTTATGACAGTGAGTTCTCAAGACACTGGGTCATTTAAATGTATAAGGTCCTCCCCCCCAACTCTCTCTCTCTCTCGGTCTTGCTTTTGCCACAGCCATGTGATGTGCCTGCTCCCCCTTGGCCTTCCACCATGAGTAAGCTTCCCAAGGCCTCCCTAGAAGCCAAGAAGATACCAGCACCATGCTTCCTGTAAAGCCTGCTGGCCTGTGGGCCAATTAAGCCTCTTTTCTTTAGAAATTACCCAGTCTCCGGTATTTCTTTATAGTAATGCAAGAATGGCCTAATATGCATTGTTAAGATATAGCAGAAGCCAGTGGGGTCTCCCCAAGCTTAGCTCTATGAAAACAAATTCTAACAAGTAGAGCATAAACTAGATGTCAGTCACAGTCCATAATATCAACATTATAAGCTTATGAAGTGATTCCATTTTATGGGTCAGTAGACCCCTTTCTGAAGGAGTATAAAAGATGACAGTCATGCGTCAAAAAGGCAATCAAATTGATTTTCAAATTAGGACTCATTCCACTGTTAACATATAAATCTAAAAAATTATTTATTTTATTTATTTTAAGAGACAGGGCCTTGCTATTTGCCCGGGTAGGTCTCAAACTCCTGGCCTCAAGTGACGCTCCCGCCTCAGCTTCCCAAAGTGCTTGGATTTTAGACATGAGCCACTGAACCCCACTGATTTACCATTCTTTAATTTTTGTCTATACAGAAGGTTTGTCCATATGAAGACATTTTGTTACTTACTCTCCAGAGTGGTGACAACTCCCTGAGCTGGTCTGCTTGTCAAAGTGTCCTTAAGAGCATAGACACTCACTTCATATTTGGTGGCCACCTAGAGAAATAAGGGCATGGTGAGCTTTAGCAATGTCCTCAACTGAAACCCAAGGAGTTTCACTACAGCATTAGGTAAATGCAATGGTTAGAAAATAAAAAATAAACAAACCAGCAAAACCCACAACCTTGAAAATTCCTAGATTAATTTCATTCCTACAGTGCAGGTGATAAATGTATTTATCAATTTTAAAATGCTCTTAGCGGTTAAGCTTAAGTAAGCCATAGATTATATACTTAAACTAAGCTGGTAAAAAAAATGAGAAAAGTGGGTATTAGCGTATTTTTCTTTTTTATGATCTGACAGGTGTAAATCATAATTTTTTCCTTATCATAGAGAGGCAAAGAGAATGTTCCATTTTGTCTCTGAACCCTCTTTCTGTAGTTTCCCCTGAAATTGGCCTTATGTTAAGAGGTACATCAGTCCCCTAGGTTCCTAGAAGTTTTCTGCATGTATGTCTGGAAGGATTTTAACATGTTTTAATGAGGGTAGGCTCAAGGTAGACTGGTACAAACTGTAAAATATTCTTTATCAAGGTAACAGAGCTCAGAAAATGCATAACTAAGTCGATTTATGCATTCAACCAATGGATATGTAAATTGCCCCCCACAACCTTTTAAAATAAGCACAATACATCTAAAAGAGCTGCACAAAATCCAAAGCTATTTATAAAATTCTGTCCCAAGAGTCACCTGGAAAACTTAGGTCAACATAAAGGAATTCCGTTGATATAAAATTACAATAAGATTATTTGATGCAGAGGAAAAGAACAGTTAGATTTATTATGATATTATATTTTCACCACCTTAGAAACTATGTTAGAGATGATCTCCATCTTTATTCCAACGAACAACGGTCATGTCTTACCATAAGTCCTGATACAACCACGGATGAGCTGTCAGGAGCAAGGTTGATTTCTTTCATTGGTCCGGTCTTCTCCTTGGGGGTCACCCGCACTCGATATCCAGTGAGCTGAACATTGGGTGGTGTCCACTGGGCGCTCAGGCTTGTGGGTGTGACCTGAGTGAACTTCAGGTCAGTTGGTGCAGGAATAGCTGTCGAGATTGTCATTGGTTAGAGGTTATCTTATAGGAAATGGGGGAAAAGGAAAATAAAGTGAGTTCCAAGAAGTAGAATGGATTGTTCTTGTTGGGTTAGGTGGGTTCCCTGGTCAAGCAAAGATTCAGTACAAGAAAGTACAATAAGGGATGCAAAATGAAGAAAGTGTTTGCTGAGAAATGTGTTTTATATCCACCAGTTCTCAGAATCACTGAAAACATTTGGGTAAATGCCAAAACTCTAAGAGATTTTAGGTTTTACAAGTTTTGCTTTCCCTTAAAAAAAAAAGTTATATTGGCTTAGTGGCCATTATGATTTATTTTACTTTTGTATGGAAAAATAAGCAATGGCCCTTTCTCTTTCTTAAAAATTTTAATTAATTAATTTAGAAACGGTCTCTCTGTGTCATCCAGGCGGCAGTGCAGTGGAGTTATCATAGCTCACTGCAGCCTTGAACTCGTAGGCTCAAGTGATCCTCTACCTCAGCCTCTTGAGTAGCTGGGACTACAGGCATGTGTCACCACACCTCGCTAATTTTTTCATATTTTTTTGTAGAGACGGGGTCTCACTTCATTGCCCAGGCTGATCATGAACTCCTGGCCTCAATCATTGCTCCCGCCTTGGCCTCCCAAAGCACTAGGATTACATGTGTGAGCCACTGCACCCGGCCTCCTTTTTCTACATAAAGTATCTTTGTATGGATAACCATTTCATGCAGTATTCCATCCAAAAAAGAGAGAATAATGTTTTTATTGTCTCTTTATTTGGACCCTATGGCAGATATGGCTGCTAAATTTGACGGTCTCTCTGTAATGCGGCGTAAGAAGAAAACTGGCTCCCAACAGAAGCAGAAAAGAGAAGCGAAAAGCAATAATACAGACTGTCACCTCTAGGGTTTATGCTGTCACTAGGATACATCTTTAGCATTCTACTCTGCTTCAGAAATAAAGCACAAGAAGATAAAGTATTATGGAAAGCAACTGCCCTATTGATTATTTCCTAGGTGTCTAAATCACAATCATTTAAGCTAATTATACACCAGCATATGATATCTAACCAGAGAAGAAAGGTCTTACCCACGTGTGCTCAGAATCATGCTGCTATGAAATGCCCGAGTTTGGGTTCCTTTTTATAAGTAAGCTCTATAATGCCAAACTTCTTTTCTTTATACATAGTGAGGGTAATCACAGGGAGTCAGAGCTTAGGAAATAATCCACAACTTTAGTATCCTCTTCAAATGTCTTGCTTTATGGTCTTGTGTATAAGCCAGGATACTCCAAAATTTCTTTTTATCAGACTTGTTTCCTTAAATATCACCTAAGTTTTATTGTTTCTTACCATTCCTCTTTAAAGAGGATCTTTCCTAATAATTTTTTTTCACCCTTACACGGGAATCAATAGCCCAATGAAGCATAATTCATTCAGTAGGGCATAAAGCCGCTGCTCCCATGGGCACCTGGTGGTGCAATTAACCATATACCTGTGGACTGGGTTCCAATCAGGGGCTGGCTCTCCATATCATCGTGCAAGGCAACCACACTGACTGTGTACTCAGAACCCGGTCTGAGGCCTTGCAGCTCTGCAGTGTCTTCTTCACCATCAGGTGCAGGGAATAGCTCATGGATTCCATCCTCAGGGCTCGAGTAGGTCACCCTGTACCTGGAAACTTGCCCCTGTGGGCTTTCCCAAGCAATTTTGATGGAATCGACATCCACATCAGTGAATGCCAGTCCTTTAGGGCGATCAATGTCTGTTAGGCAAATTAATGGTAAGAGGTTATGTGAAAAGCAAGTTGTGAAATAAGCATTTTTATAACATGCAAAGCAGTTTTGCAGATACCATTTTCTTTGATGAAGTCCAATTAACCCACTATCAAAAGGAAAAATCACTTAAACACTTGCTTAATTTTTCTTGGTTTAGAAAATATGCAATGTTGCATCACTTATTAAAACATAGGTGTATGTGAGATAAGCAGATACCCTGCAAAATGTCCCCACAATGGGGATGTATTTATATTAATTTAAAGATATTCTACCACGATTTGATTTTTACAATGTGATGTTAGTCTCATAGACCTGGATTTTCTATACCTTGGAAGTGGTAAAGCTGATTTGCAATGTCAGATTCAAACTGTTATAGTTGTTTTGTTTTGTTTTTTTTTTGAGATGGAGTCTCACTCTATCACCTAGGCTGGGGTGCAGAGGCATGATCTTGGCTCACTGCAACTTCTGCCTCCTGGGTCCAAGTGATTCTTCTGCCTCAGCCTCCTGAGTAGCTGGGATTACAGGCACGTGCCACCACGACTGGCTAATTTTTGTATTTTTAGTAGAGATGGGGTTTCACCATGTTGGTCAGGCTGGTCTCGAACTCCTGACCTCGTGATCCGCCTGCCTCAGCCTCCCAAAATGCTGGGATTACAGGCGTGAGCCCAGCCCCATAATGGTTCTTACACTCTTCTTTTCCCCTCTCTATTAAGCATTTATATTACACTCTGGTCCAGCCATAGCCCTTCAAATGCCCCAAACATAAAGCTACATGAGGCACACTTCAATCAACTTTACCATCCAGTTGTAGAAAAGACGGTCTAGGAAAATTTTTTGTAGATTTGCTATAGGCAAATAAGATTTCGCTGAGGCCATTTGAGCAAAAGAAATTCAAAGCACAGCAACTAACTATGGTGGTTTCACAACTTCTTTCTCTGTAAATTCCTTGCTTGACACTGAGAAGGAGAAAAGATGTTCGTAAAGGGCTCAGCTCAAGACATAAACTAACCAACAAGTTCACTTTCCCTATGTGCAATTGCAAAAGACATGTGGTGGGCATTCAGACACCCAAGAACAAAATTTGACTTTGAAAATGGAAACCAAGCAGTGGTTACGTACTGGTTACTGCAGTCTGAACCAGAGGCTGACTCTCTCCGCTTGGATTCTGAGCATAGACACTAACCACATACTCCACTGTGGGCTGCAAGCCTTCAATAGTCATTTCTGTTTGATCTGCAAAGGGAGTGAAAAGCAAATGCAACATCCACGTCATCCACTATAAAGTCCTCAAGTGGCGTCTAGAGTTTGGTAGTAAACATATGGTGGCCTAGAATTTTTATTTGCAGAATTGTAACAAAAATATGGAGAGTCAGACTTTGATTTCCTCTTGGACAAACCTGTTCATTGCTAATACAAATTACCATATGGGAGTGAAGTCACACTCAAGGATAAGATCTAAAACTTAATATGATGCCCCCAACAATTAGTGATAGTGCTCTCAGAAAAAATGAAAATTAACTTGACTCTAATAAATTGCCTTAAGATCCTAATTTCACAAGTATTCTATTTAAAAACAAAGACAACATAGCTAAAAAGAGCTGAAAAAGTCAGTTAGGCCATTTATCTCTTCTTAGTGTGAATGATAAACAAAACCAGAAGGGTGAATCTAGTAATTTAAGATGTCCATATCACTAAATAGAACTATCCATGTAAAAACAGAAATGCACTTAAGACTTCTACTGTGAAAAGGGTTGATAATGATCTTGAGCCCTGAACTCATGAATGGGGACAATGATGACATAGGACAAAAAAATACATAGTACTCACAACAAGGTAGCCATTTATATAAAAAAGAATATTAGGTGGCCCTACCCCATCTATCCTGTTGTATATGAGATGCAGATTACTGTTTTTTTGTTTTTTTTTTTTCCTGAGATGGAGTGTCTCACTCTGTCACCCAGGCTGGAGTGCAGTGGGGCTATCTTGGCTCACTGCAACCTCTGCCTCCAGGCTTCAAGCCATTCTCCTGCCTCAGCCTCCTGAGTAGCTGGGATTACAGGCACGAGCCACCATGCCCAGCTAATTTTTTTGGATTTTTTAGTACGGACGGGGTTTCGCCATATTGGCCAGGCTGGTCTCGAACTCCTAACCTCAAGTGATCTGCCCGCATCAGCCTCCCAAAGTTCTGGGATTATAGGAGTGAGCCACCGCACCTGGCCGAGATGCAGATGATTCTTACCTGGACCTGCAGTTTTAGTTTTTGTTGGTCCTGGTCCATTTTTGGGAGTGGTGGTTACTCTGTAACCAGTAACAGGGGAACTTGAAGGCAGCCACTTGACACTAATGCTGTTGTCCTGAACATCGGTCACTTGCATCTGGGATGGTTTGTCAATTTCTACAAATAAAAGCAGGGAGAAACCAGTGAAGCCCCAGTCCTTGGAGACAAGATTGGACAAGTCCTCCTCTCTAGGTCTGGTACATATTCGAATGATCTCTTACATGAGAAAGGTATTTCTTCTTGAAAGAATACAGAGAGAGCTTTTAGAGGGATGGGGCAGGCATCTCAATACCATTTCCTATTTTTGAGATGGTTGCTTCATTCACAAAGAAACTACATTCCACAAGCAGGTGTCTGTCTTCCTACTTTATCAACTCATCCATTCTTTTCCAACGAATACTTACTGAACACTCTCTATGCCTGTCTTATTGCAGACATGCGGAATATATCGACAAAACTGACTGAACTTCCTGCCCTTGGGGTGCTTCCTTCTTTATCTGGCTCAAAACTCTGTTCGCTGCAGGTGCTAGCTGCAGGTTGTTGCTCATTAAAAAGGAAAATCTATTCTACAATTAGAAAAATACCTTGGGAGAACATTGCAAAAAACTATCTGAATAAATAAGCTGGTGTCACCCCAGAGTAGAAGTTTGTACCTGTTCGATAATTAATGGAAATTGGCTTGCTGCTCGCGGGGCTGTCTCCACGGCCAGTGACAGCATACACAGTGATGGTATAATCAACTCCAGGTTTCAGGCCACTGATGGTAGCTGTAGACTTGCTCCCAGGCACAGTGAACTCCTGGACAGGGCTATTTCCTCCTGTATGAAAAAGGGTTAGTTCAGAGTGTGAGGGGCTTAGAGCTACTTGGGTATTACTGATTAATTGAATTACCACATTTATAGCAGCATGTAAATCACATCTTCTTGCTTATTCCCTTTTAAAGAGCGCTATCTTGAACAGAAAGGGGTATTTATGCATGTAGCAAACCTTGGTAAGTGTATAAACACTGAGAGAAAATTACAGTTAGCGCTGTTTTAACATTTCAGCTTTAAAATGTCACTGAGTAGTAGAGTAGCATTAGAAGTGGGAGAAGGTAAGCCCTCAACCCAGGACTGCATGCATTGTGTCCTTTTTAAAACTTTTAACAGAATACATTCCTTTTAAATAAAATTTGGAAAATACAGAAAAGTAAAGAGAAGAAAAAATAAAAATCACTTATTTCCACCACTGATAATATGTTTGTGAATTTACAATCCTTTTATTTCCTCAGCTCTGCCGTTCCCCCTCTAGTTGTAGTATATAAACAACTTTTTATTTGGGTTTTAGAACAAATTATATCATCTATATCTTAGGTATTTTCTTGGAAAAAACAAGGGCTCCGTTGAATGGACTTGCCAAAGTTTCTTTAATTCTTTGTTCACTGTTGGGCTTTCAGGTTATCCACAACAGAAGCTGATTTAATCAGAGTGTAAAATAGCATTTTACTGCTGTACCTGTTTCTCCGTAAGTGATCCTGTAATATCTCACTGTGACAGCAGGAGCATCCCAGCTGATCAGTAGGCTGGTGGGGGTCGCAGCAACAACTTCCAGGTCCCTCGGAACATCAGAAACTAGAAAAAAAAGGGAAACTTTTCACATCCGTAATTTTCAAACAATATTCAGATTTACTGTTTGTTCATTTTCCAGATAATTGTCTTAATGATTCTTCCATACAATCATGTAAATACTATGTGTAATTAGCAGAATTTCATATTATGACGAATTCAAGATAAGGAGTTACAGAGCCCATTCAAATTGTGATAAAATGATTATTTCAAATTTGGGGAAGAGTTTTTTTTCCCTCAACATTTTATCTGGAAAAATTTCAAAACTACAGAAAAGTTAAAAAAAAAAAAAAAAAAAGTGATACAAGGCCGGGCGTGGTGGCTCACGCCTGTAATCCCAGCGCTTTGGGAGGCCGAGGCGGGTGGATCATTTGAGGTCAGGAGTTCAAAACCAGCCTGGCCAACATGGTAAAATCCCATCTCTACTAAAAATACAAAAATTAGCTGGGCGTGGTGGCGGGCACCTGTAATCCCAGCTACTTGGGAGGCTGAGGCAAGAGAATTGCTCGAGCCCGGGAGGCAGAGGTTGCAGTGAGCCAAGATCCCACCATTGCACTCCAGCCTGGGCGACAGAGCAAGACTCCATATCAGGGAAAAAAAAAAAAGTAATACAATGAACACCTATATACCCTTCCCTTAGGTATTTGTCTCTGGCTTGACGACTTGAGACTAAAATACAGATAACATGATGCTACTGTTCCCCTAAGTACTTCGGCCTCTATCTGCTAAGAACAATGACACTATTACCCTAAGATTATATTTTTAAAGGTACTTTGAAACAGTGTTCAGTTTTCCACCTTTTTTTTTTTTTTTTTTTTGAGACAGAGTCTCCCTCTGTCACCAGGCTTGAGTGCAGTGGCACAATCTCAGCTTACTGCAACCTCCGCCTCCTGGGTTCAAGCAATTCTCCTGCCTCAGCCTCCTGAGTAGCTGGGACTACAGGTGCATGCCACCACGCCCAGCTAATTTTTGTATTTTTAGTAGAGACGAGGTTTCATCATGTTGGCCAGGATGGTCTCGATCTCTTGACCTCGTGATCCACCCGCCTTGGCCTCCCAAAGTGCTGGGATTACAAGCGTGAGCCATTGCGCCTGGCCCTTTTTTTTTTTTTTTTTTTTTTTGAGACAGGGTCTTGCTCTGTCACCCAGGTTGGAGTGCAATGGCCTGATCTCAGCTCACTGCAACCTTCGCCTCCCAGGTTCAAAGATTCTCCTGCCTCAGCCTCCCGAGTAGCTGGGATTACAGGTGCATGCCACCACACCTTGCTAATTTTTGTATATTTAGTAGAGATGGGGTTTCACTATGTTGGCCAGGCTGGTCTTGAACTTCTGACCTCAAGTGATCTGCCCATTTCGGCCTCCCAAAGTGCTGAGATTACTGGCGTGAGCCACCCCGTCCAGCCAATTTTCTACATTTTCAACAAAACTTGTGTTATTAGAAATGCATAAATACCCAAATCAGGTGAGAAATTTCTTGAGAGGAAAAAAAATATCTTCTTTACTGCCACCACGCCCAGGCTTCTTTACCATATTCCAAGGAAGATGTTTCTCCACACATTTTCTCACTTCCCTCTCCATGTCCCATGACAATGATCTATTTTTTTTTTTTTTTTTTTTTTGAGAGCTGATGACAGACAACAGCAAGCTACTTTACAGAATCTACCAACTGGGTAGGAAAGTCTTCTGAGTTTCTTTGCAGACCAGAAAACAAGTTACCTGTTGATTGTTGGCCAATCAATGAGGGACTTTCCTCTCTGCCATTAAGAGCAACGATGCTGACCACATACTCTGTGCCTGGAGTGAGGTTGGTGAGGGTGATGGAATTCCGAGAAGGGGGCACCCGATCTTCTCGAGGTCTCCCACTGAGGTGCTCGGGATGATGGCGGATCCTGTAGCCAGTGATGGTGGCTCGAGGAGCAATCCAGTGCACAGTAAAAGAGTTGGCAGTAATATCAGAAAAGTCAATGCCAGTTGGGGAATCAAGACCTGTTTTTCCCACCCAGGGGAGGAAGAGAAAAAAAAAAGAAAAGACACCACCAGTTTAGGAAGTGAGGAAGGTGTAGGGGAAATTAACGTACATCCAACATTTCGTTCCTGTCTCATCAATACCATGATTTGCCATAAACCAAAGAGTAAGATGTACTGATTCTAAGCTACATATGCATTTTAAAATCTTAAATTGACTGAATTCAAAATAGCCAGCTCAAGCATTCATTTTTTTCTTTTGCTAGGTAATTCAAGCAAATTTTAGGGGTTATTACAGTAAGTTTCTGTGTCACATTTGGAGATAAGTGTTCAAGATCTTCTGAGAATTGACATTTTCAAATTCTTCAGTGTTCAAGTATTCTGTGTTTCTATCCTGTAAGTGTATCCTTCCAAGTAAAGCAAGATCTGCCCACTCTCAAAGTAAATGTTTGACTCTCAGAGAAGCCTCCTAAGCTCAAGAGGAAATTTATATGTCAACAGAGTGGTAATGATGCCAAAACTTTCTGAAACTAAAGACATTATCCCAGACTAATTACAATGCTGATAATTCCTCATGAATTGACAGTTTTGAAAAATGCATTTTTCAAAAATGCACAAAAATTCAGAGTTTGTTGCAAATTCAAATCACTTAGTCTCTGGGACTTCCAGCAAATTTCTGTTTCAGTTACAGCATTTACTAGTTCTTTTCAATAAGAAACCAAACTAAGATATCATAAGTCCTTTTGGGAGCAAGTAGACTATAAATAAATTAATGAATATACTAAAGTGTACCTTTTTAAAGAAAAAATTAAAAGAAGCATTCATATTTAAGTACATAATATTTATGAGATTCAATTCAACTTCCTTCTAGTAAATGCATATTTTATTAAGTAAAAAGAAAATGTAAACTTGCTGGCTTAGTAAAGGAAGAAAAATAGATGACAATGAGTGTTGGGTCAGCCATTAGACAGAGCTGCCTAATGAAAAGGAATGTCTGCTAAATCTAAATAACAAAGATCTTAGAAAATGTTTTTTAAAAGGACAGACAACAAATTTCTTAATTTGTTAGTGACTGAAAGTCTAGGTGACTGCTGAGTAAGGTATCTTTTAGTTTTTGAGACCAGCGATAAAATCATACTGTGATGACAAAGGTACACACACCACGACAACAAAAAATGGAGATGTATTTTTAGAAGTAGCATTTCATTTGTTATACAGAATTGATAGGCAAAAGCTACTGGATAGTCATACTGCCAACACCACTCACCTGTTTTCTGTCTTCCTCTAAGAGGTGTGCTCTCATGTTGTTCGTAGACACTGGAGACACTCACTACATATTCTGTACCAGGCAGGAGATCTGTAGGGGCAAATGGGGCTTATTTTAAAACTCTGCTCAAAAGCATGAGAAACTAAAGCACGCCCAGGACTATTTGAACTGATGAAATATCCAAATGTCCAGTCCTATAGCCTACTTACACCTAAGTGAACACTATGGCGAAGTGTTCAGTGAACAGACCTGGAGAAGGTCTGTAATTAGATGATAAGGAAGGGTCACCTTGCCCCATGGCCTCGCGAAGCCCTCCATTCCACCTGTGAGTGTGACTCAGCTGGATTTCGAGTGGGATGAAGTTGCTGCAACAACTGGATATTTCTCGCATCCACCTGAGAGTATGTCTCTGGAGGGCACATGATAATCCTTGCTGTGGTGCTGTGGATTGCCATTTATGCCTCACAACAACCCTGGAAGGTAGTTTGCTACTTTTAAAAGCAATTTCTTGTCATACAATGTACTGCATATCTTTAAAGTGATGGGTTTTTACATATGTGTGACTTGGGAGACCATCACCGCATTCAAGAAATGAACAAACCTATCACCTCTAAAAATTTGATTTACTACAATTATCTCCATTTTGTAAATGAAAAAACAAAAAACAAAACAAAAAAAACTGAGGCACAGAGAAGTTATCTTCTTTAATTTACTTGCCCAGGATCATACTGGGATTGACCCAGGCCAGGACTAGTGGTCTTAGCAATTAACCTTTACTGGAAAAAAGCCACACTTAGAAAGCAATTGGTTCTGCCATATTAAAATGACAGCAGAGTATTTTTTAAAAAATTAAATATACATCCCTGAGTATCTTGTTCCATTTATTTTTTATTTTTATTTTTATTTTTATTTTTGATGGGGTTTTACTCTGTTGCCCAGGCCGGAGTGCAGTGGTGTGATCTTGGCTCACTAAAACCTCTGCCTCCTGGGTTCAAGTGATTCTCCTGCCTCAGACTCCTGAGTAGCTGGGATTACAGGTGCCTGCCACCATGCCTGGCTAATTTTTGTATTTTTAATAGAGAGGGGGCTTCACCGTGTTGACCAGGCTTGGACTGGAAATCCTGACCTTGTGATCCACCCGCCTTGGCCTCTCAAAGTGCTGGGATTACAGGCATGAGCCACTGTGCCCAGCTTCTTCTTCCATTTTGATACACAGGCATAGCTTAATGGTGGAGATACACTTTGATAAGTGTGTGATTTGGTGATTTTATTGTGTAAGCATCATAGAGTGTACCTACACCTAGATGGGCTTGTAATCCCAGCACTTTGGGAGGCCGAGGAGGGTGGATCACTTGAGGTCAGGAGTTTGAAACCAGCCTGGCCAACATGGTGAAACCCCCCCCACCCTACTAAAAATACAAAAAAAATAGCTGGGCGTGGTGGCTCACGCCTGTAATCCCAGCTACTCAGGAGGCTGAGGCAGGAGAATCACTTGAGCCTTGGTGGTGGAGGTTGCAGTGAGCCCAGATCGTGCCACTGCACTCCATCCTGGGCAGCAGAGGGAGACTCCGTCTCAAAAACAAAACAAAACAAAACAAAAAACCTAGGTAGTAGAGCCTATAACACACCTAAGCTATAAGCTATGTGGTCTAGCCTATTGCTGCTAGGCTATGAGCCTGTGCAGCATGTTACTGTACTGAACACTAGAGGCAACTGTAATATATGGTAAATATTTGTATATCTAAAAGATACAGAGAGTGATGTTTCTAAATTTGGAACTCCTACTCACTAAACCCTCATTCCCCTGCACACCATTTGCCCTTCAGCGTTTCTATAAAGCCCCCTACAAAGTTTGGAAAAGTGCCAGACTGGAGGACCAGATGCCTGGATTCCATTTCCACCATACTAGCTGGCCAGTGGCAATTTACTTAACTGCTGGGGACCTCAACGGCTTCATGTTTATTTGTTTGTTTATTTTTTTGAGACAGGGTCTCACTCTGTCACCCAGGTTGGAGTGCAGTGGCACGATCATGGCTTGCTGCAGACTCAACCTCCCCAGGCTCAGGTGATCCTCCTACCTCAACTTCCTACATAGCTGAGACCACAGGTGTGCACCACCATGCCCGGCTAATTTTTGTATTTTTTGTAGAGACTTGGTCTCATTGTGTTGCCCAGGCTGGGCTCGAACTCCTGGGCTCAAGCAATTGGCCCACCTCAGCCTCCCAAAGTGCTGGGATTATACAGGCGAGAGCCACTGCACTGGCTTGCTTCATCTTTAAAAGAGGATAATAATGACTTTGCTAGGAGGGAGAGGGGCTACCTTGAGGTCATTTGTAGCATTAGGATTATAATAAGGTCTTAGAACACATGATTAACATGTGACAGGTCTACGGCTAAGGGACAGACATTGTGATGCAGGGGCTTGTATACTGGGTGATGCTGTAATTAGTGATTCCAGGGTGCTCTAGAACAGAAGCAACAGCCCTGGGGTGGTGGATATGCCAATATAAAGATATTCTTGCCCTCAGCCACAAAGTAAGAAACCAAGATTATGGTCACGCTGAGCTGCTCTTCTTTGTGTTTCATTATCTAAATTATGTTTGAAAGGTAGATGTTTTCAGACTAATACTTGGTAATGTACCTAAATGTAAGCTATTTTTCCCTTATGTAGAATGTTTTGCTGTTGTTATATATTTGACTATTACAGTGAAAATAATAAAAAGCACTGTTTATGTGAAACAGAGCACCATCTTGCAGCCTACTGTTTTATTCTTTAACAAAAGATGTCTATTTTATAATGGTTGGGACTAGAAAGAGACAATTTCCATAAATTGTTGTTATTTATTTAATGTCAGTTTTTTTTCTAAGCTCTCAGTCTTCTGAGAAATCCTTCTAACAGATTCTTTTTGAAGTACAAATTAAACTTCTGACTCTCTTCACAACAACATTCTAATCTAGACCAAACAATCAGTCACTTTTCTAAGTATTCGAATCCTAAATCAATCAACTGCTGACACTTTTTTTTATAAAAATGAGAATAAAGCACATATGGTGACACTATTTTCAGTTCTCATTTTTTTCTCTAAAGATTTAGATTTAGTCGTGTAATTTCTCTTGATATTCACTTATTTTTATGTGCTTATTTAGAAGCAGAATTTGTTTGAAGTCATGGAACTTTCCTGCAGGTGTTTTTCCACTATGATTTTTTAAAAGCTGTAGATATCAAAAGTATATTAAGATAGCAACAAACATTACATCTTTCAAAATTAATGGAGCTGTGCATTGAATTCAGAGTTTAGTTTGTAGCTTGGTTGCAGCTCTCTTGCTCTTAGCTCCTCCTACTTGAGAATTTAGAATTCATTTGCTATGCTCTAGGTTAATATTTATGGAACAGATACATTCAACTGCTTACTTGTTAAGACCACTGCATTGTCTGAAGGAGAAATTGACAACTCCGCAACATCTTCCTCATTTTTCACAGGTGAGTAACGCACCAGGAAGTTGGTCAAATCAATGGATGGGGGTGGAGCCCAGGTGACACGCATGGTGTCTGGACCAATGTTGGTGAATCGCAGGTCAGTGGGAGGAGGAACAGCTGGTTTCGAACAAGAAGGAAGACTCAGTTAATGTAATTTTAAAATTAAAGCTAACAAAGTAGCTGGAAAGGTAAAACCAATATTCCATGCATAAAGGAAACAGAATCATAATCATGCAAACAGTCTAATCTAAATCTATTTTAAGTTATAGTGTACTACTGTTAAAAATAAAACACTACACACAGTACTGTTAGGCCCCCTTTAACCTTTTTGCCATCTTCGATATATTAAAAAAATTTTTTAATCTACTTTCACATATGTTGACTTTATGTACATTATTAATACCACTGCAGATTATTTTATCCCAGGCCGAAGAGGCTTAAGTTGCCACACAGCAAAGAGAAACATAGCAGTACTTTACAAAGAAATACATGCACACAGACAAAAAGACAAGAGGGTCCTAAACTTCCCCCCATGTGAGATATCTAGAGCTACAGTTCCATTCAGTGAATTCTACTTACAAGTGAAAATGTTCATGCAAATTGGTTCTCAGCATGTTTCTTTTCCCATGCACAGCAGAGAACCTTTAAAATGTTGCATGCTTGTCCCCAGACTGTGGTTAAAGAGGTGTTTCTTTACCTAGTGACAGCAACAAAACCTAGAATGCTCCCAAGTTTACTTTTCTCCTACCTCAAAACAATGCCCATCCACTCTACCCTAAATTTTGATGGGTTTTTAGCTACAAAGAAGGAGCATGGTAGAGTTTATCAAAGGGTAGAAGGAAGAGCATGATGGTACATTTTGGTGATATATTTCTTATAATTAATTGGTACTTATGCAATTTGGTATTCGTGTTTGGTATTTAAGAAGAAAAATTCTAGGTCTCCAAATTGAATGAACATTTGCTATTTTATATTTAACGGGCAGACATCTGTATTTCTCTAGCTTTATATCTACTTGTGGTTTAAATGAGAGTGTACTGAAGAATACTTGCATGTGTTTTTCTCCAATCAGTTTAGCAGATGCATTTGATTCCTTATCCCCCCAATCCACCCTATCTGAATCTTTGGCCAATTGCTGACTTCCCCCATGAAACATCCATATTTAACCAGAGTAACTGGTGGCAGCATGCAACACCATCTATGTCTCAAACACAGAAGTTTTCAAAATTCACCCGTTTGTTGTGTCAGTGTAGTAGGGGCACTCTCGCCGCCATTAATGAGAGTGATAACGCTGATATCATAGTCAATGCCCGGCTCCAGCCCTGTGACTGTGTAGTATCCTACTGAGGAGTCCACAAAATCTTCAAAAATAGGGATACCTTCTCCTGCCGCAACTACTGTGATGCGGTACCCAATAATGGTGGAAGAGTTTAGCGGGGTCCACCTCAGGCCGATGCTTGAATCGGTTATATCAACAAAGCTTAGGTCAGTGAGTTGGGGCACCTCTATTGAGTTACAAAGCAAAGGGAGAGGGGGCAAAAGGAAAATAGAGGCAAAAAAAGAGGAAAAAATAAAGCAGTGTATATCAGGTTACTAGTAGTAAAATTGATGGAATGTTAAAGCAATGATGGTAATATGCAATCTGTTTTAAATTCTCTGAAAAGACTTCCTAAGCATCATGAACAGTTTGCTTCCCTAGAAGAATAAACAGGAATATTCTTTTAGGGAATATATATATATATATATATTTTTTTTTTGCATTTTGAAAACATCCTTAAAGGGTACAATTTGAACTGTTCAGATTCCTAAAAATCATATGGCTGTTTAGGATGTCGAAACCATTCTTACAGCCTAGACATAATATCTGAAGTATCAGCAATGCTTTTAATAATTCCAAAACTGTTTTAGTAGAAAATAAGCTTGCATGAAGAAGGTTAAAAAATAATAAATAGGTGATAAATTGATTTTTTTTCTCCCATACAAAACTCATGACAACATCATGGCCATAACGCTAATGCATTATGAATGTATGGTGTGAAATGTGCCATTCAAAAGCACATTCAGGCTGAGGAAAGACAGGCCTAAGGTCAAGGCCATCGCCACTATTTTAGTTCATTCATAATCAAAACATGTAATTAGCGTTAGTAAAAGCATTCTACTGAAGAGTCCAAAGGGGGACACGATCTGTCCAATGCTTTCATTATGTTATAACCCAATGGACAAACAAGCCTATCCTTAGACAGGCCTTTGCAATGTTGTCTTTCAAGCCACAAGAAAGAACACCCTGAAGGTGTGGCTTTTACTTCTTTTTTTTATAATCCAATTTTCAAAAAGAAGGATTTGAAACTGCAAGATGAAAAACTGGATGTGTCAACCAAATGCTGTTTCAGTGCTCACATACAGGGACAAAACTATTTTATAGGCAGCTGTTGGAAATTGATATGGATTGTAAAATCAGGCAGAAATGTACTGATGGGATGCATTTACCATATTACTTTGAGCCTATCAGTACTGAGTACAGACACGTGACAGTGTTTTAGTCATACTTCCATGTGAGCAGACAATACAGAGTTAAAGCCATGGCTGCCACTCCATTACATACTCGCTGCAACACACAGCATCCCAGTGAAGCACAGACAGTAAAGCAGTGTTAACAGCAAGCATTTGTCCAAATCGCTGCTTTGACTTCTTGGTTTTGGAAAGTGCAGCTGGGAGATCGGAATTAAATCCCAAATATAGTTGACAACCTTAACCATCTGGGGATTAAGATGCTAATCCCCACTCTTATTGGAAGTGTCACTCTCAGGATAGCAGCTTATTTTTCTATTACCTGGGATGATGGTATCAGAGATAGGGACACTTTCCTTGTCATCCTTGACAGTGTAAACACTGACATTGTACTCCAGGCCGGGACTCAGGTTATCAAAAGTGCAGGAGCTCTGATCAGCATGGACCACTTCTTCCAAAGAATATCCCTGCTGGCCGTTTGTAGGGGTTGTGGTAATTCTATAACCAGTAATGTCTGGAGAAAAAAGAAAAGAGGAAGTTATTGCACAGAGCATCTGTGAGCCAGAGCATATTTAACTAGACTCCAGTGAGGGACTCACAGGGCGGAATGCAGAAGGACTTGGCATTTACTGAGGACTCCACTGTCACTGTTATTCAATGCTTGCAACAATCCTTTCAGGCAGTACTAAGATCCTCACTTTATTTTTTTATTTTTATTTTTTGAGACAGTCTCCCTCTGTCACCCAGGCTGGAGTGCAGCGGTGTGATCTTGGCTCACTTCAACCTCCGCCAAGATCCTCACTTTAAAGGAAATCTTGAACCAGGGGAGTGATTCCCCAAAGCTTTCTTTGTTTCCAAATCTCATGGTCCTGCCACTGTACCCTGCTTTTCCTTAATGAATCATTTGAAGACAGCTGAGGAATATTCCTTTCTACCTGCCTAGTATAGAATCACTCTCAACCTTAAGCACATTCCCCAGAGAGCTCTCCTAATTTAAAAGGTCTGAAACTATGGGATTTATAGGAAGAGAACCAAGAAAGGAGAAAATGAGAAACAAAATTGGTGATACTTATTCTAGAAAGAGTATTGATTGGGAGGTTGAGGCAGGCAGATCACCTGAGGTTGGGAGTTCGAGACCAGCCTGGCCAACACGGTAAAACCCCCTCTCTACTAAAAATATAAAAAATAGCTGGGCTTGGTGGCGCATGTCTGTAGTTCCAGCTACTTGGGAGGCTGAGGCACGAGAATCGCTTGAGCCCAGGAGGCGGAGGTTGCAGTGAGTTGAGATGGCGCCACTGCACTCCAAGCCTGGGTGACAGAGCGAGACTCTGTCTCAAAAAAAAAAACAAAACAAACAAAAAAAGAGAGTATTGATTGTTGAAGTCTTCAGGAATCATAGAAATTGGGCAGTAAAAGAGTTGAGAGGGATGAGAGACATTCAAATAAAAACAGTGATGACTAGAGATCTGTGAGGCCAGATTAAAATGAGAAAGTATATTAAACTTTATAAAAGGCAAGGAGATGACAGAATATTTTGCCATTAGGAACAGGGTAAACACTAATGTGGCAAATACAAGGAAACCCAACTGAATGAGAAATAAATATTGAGATCATTACACTTGCTAGTGATCATCCATATGTGTGGGCTGGGCCATTGAGATGAGGTATTAATGATCCCGCTGCTAACAAGCACGAAGATTGTCAACTTAAAGTTTCAAATTCAGAGCAACTCAGCTGGAAATTGTATAGCTTTGGCTTAAACAATGTTTCCGCAGATAATGAAAACTTTACCAAAATCACTCTACTTCAGAGGGAGATTAAAAGAGATATTCTGAGCTAGTTTCATTCTGTGTGTTTGCATACATTAATCAGATTTAGAGATGATAGCCTTAGCTCTGTGCCCCGGCAAAGATAAGAACTATATAATACTTTTTTTTAAACAAAAATTTCACAAGAATTTAACAGTAAAATTAGAAATAGCTAAATAATAACCTAAACATATCCCTTAAATTAACAAGTATATGAGGTAAGAATGCAATCAACATTAATTGGAACTTTTATTTTTGTTTAAGATTTTTCTCCATAGGTTTGTTGAGACTTCCATGTGGTTTTGGCAAAAGTAATGGGTATCTAAAATTTCCTGTTATTGCTATAGTACATCATGCTATTTGAATATTGTTAACTATCTTTATACATTTTAGCATTTTATAAATAATTTTCAAATATATGTGAACAAGGAATTTAGACAAATGCTTCATTTAAAGCTTTAAAAATGGTCAGGGAACCCCTTAATCAGAATTTTCAGTTTGCATAGAATATAATTTTAAAAAAATTACATTCCAAATATGTGACATTGGGTGTGAGAAGGAGTCTATAAACTTAAGTTACAATCCCAGTTTTGTAACATTTAAAATGTGTGACTATGAGTAGGCCAATTTTTTCTAAGTCTCAGTTTTCTTATTCTGTAAAATGAAGGTATTTCTGCCTTTCATCACCCTTAAATATTTGTGGTGCAACTCATGACAAAACATTCATAAAACTTCAGGGAATAATAAACTTAGGCTCTGTAACAACTCACAAAAGGGAAATTACGTAATATGACTTCAGCCATTTGTTTGGCAATTTTTAATGCACTCAGCAAAAGGCACCTTCCACAGTGCTTTTCTTCAGCCCTACAGCTGTGTGAGGATCTGTCTTGTCCCCCTAGACTAGTGTAAGGTTGTTCTGTTTCCTGTGATTGAAGTCAACGTGCATTAAAGCATCCTGCAGGCTGCTCCATGATGTACGTCATGTACTGCTATAGTTTTTATGGAGAGCTAAGCATTTGTAATTTGAATCCCTTCTTTCTCTGAAAGAAACACAGTTTCTAAAATCTTTGTTTTGGGAAGGTATGGTGTATACTTGCCCTCTGATCCATCCCAAACTTACCTGGGGTGGTGCTCCTCTCCCAGGAGACTGTGAGCACTCCAGTGTCAGGGTTTGCCTCCAGATGCAAGTTTGTTGGTGGAGACAATGCTATGCAGAAAGAACATTTTAAAAGTTAAAGCTGACACAAAGCTCTTGACCTGTGTAATCTTTCCTCCTTCCCTACCTCCCTCTCTTCCATGCTTCTTCCCTCCCTCCCTCCCTCCCATAAAAATATAGGTTACATTATGAAAATATGATGGACAGCAGTAATTCTCTGACAAAGACTTTTTTTATGATTAATGATTTTGCAATACTATTGAAATTATTTTCATCTTGCCAGTTCATAAATATTCTTGACATGGAAAGAACATTTCTGATGCCATAAAATATAAAGCATGAATTGAACCTGCTACTCCAAATTCAGGAATAGCATTAATAATATAAGTAAGGATAAGATATCTCCCCTGTGCCATTCTCATAAGTAAAAAGTGATATTGACACTAGCTTTTTTCGAAAAGTAGAACAGTTTTAAAAACTAATAGAAAAGGGAAAAGGAATTCTTCTTACGTGTCACCACTTTGTTTACAATTGGCGCATCTCTTTCCTGTCCGTCTCTCAGGACTTGGATGGTGTAAACATATTCCACTCCTGGAGTCAAGCCAGATACAACGATGCTTCCTGAGTCTGAAGTCACTTCTCGTGGTGCCTCTCCTCCCTGGCTTGGTCGTACACCCAGCTAGAGGAAGGAATGCAAACTAAACACCAAGGACAAATATTTCCAGAGGCCTGTTACTGCTGTGAGGCTGTGATTATGCTTTAAATAGTGTAAACTCTTCAGAAACTGCACAGTGTACTTTTATTGGGAAATGATTTGGGGACTCCTTTATATACTTTAGCTGGAAATTCCCCCAGGTGGGGGAGGTATCTTCCAAACTGCATTAAATTGGCTTGTAATGGAAGGTTCCAGAGAAATGTCATTACATACTGTTTTGCTTGATAAAGAATCTCTTGTTACAAACCAGACGTACACAGGGACTGTGGGTCACATGGTAGTTCATTTCTATTTTTCTGTGTGTGTGCTAGAAGGAATGTCTGAGCTCTCCCTTTAACGAGTTATTCACATTCAATTCACCTTTTAGTTGCCATTTAAAGGCACCAGCCCCTGTAGCAACTGTATTGCAAAAACACACCTTTTGAAGAGATATGTTCATAGCTTCAACTGCAGGATGATACATTACAAGAGAAGAATTAGAATAACTATGCCCATAATTTAAAATCCTTTTAAGATTCTATTTCAAAAACTTAGGTAACACTGTTATCCAATAGTGTTCAACTCTAGAGAGATCCTTCACACATCATAAGGCTTCTGAAAGTCAGCATGACATTATTAAGGGAATTTAAAAGGTATACTGGCAATCTTCAGAAAGTTCTTCTATATTTGAGTAGCATAATCATAAATATGGCCATTTATAAACTTTATCTTTGGTGTATTTTTTTAAACAAGGGGATTGAGTCATGATTTCCAGCGATAACAAATATTTCTCTCTTCACACTAAATGCCAAAGAATGGAATTCTTTTAAACATATTCATTTGTATTCACTGCTTCCCTACTATCATTACTTTAAAGAAGATGAATCCAGATATCCACAGGGAAACCTTCATCTTAACTTCTATTAAGAGATTCACCCGCAGTGCTTTGAAACAGTTGGAGATGAAACTGATTGGATGAAAATGCGATTTTTAAGTGACTCTGAGTTTAATTGGTCTCCCTAAACTGGCTTTTGTGAACTTGTTCACACTCATTTAGAACAACACATCAAATAAAGTTTTCCCATGTTTTTTTGAAATGTAATTTCCTGCAGGAAAGTATAGAGAAAATAAGATAACAATAAGCAGCAGCTTCGTGCTAATGTTTTATCCTTTGCAAAACACTTTCGCAGCCTCCATCCACCCTTCCAGCAATTCAGTGAGGTAGGCAGGGAAGGACTGTTATGCCCTGACAACGTAGTCAAAGATGTATGGACAGAAGCAGGTGACAAAACCCAGGTCTCCTGACTCCTGAGCACCCTGTTTCCACTACATGGGAAACACAAGGACACCTCAGGGCTGTATCACAGAGATTAGGAACATGTGCAGTTTACCTTAAAACCAATTCTTGGAGCAGGCGTCCATGTGATCACAATGGTGGTCTCAGTCACCTCGGTGTTGTAAGGTGGAATAGAGCTCCCAGGCTGCACTGTGAGAGAGAATCAATGCACATATTCAAAACTCAAACTCACAGATGATTGCATAGCATATAGATAACAAGTATTTTTATGGAGAACCTCAGTTTAACCAAGCAGTGGATAGAGAATGTAACATATTTTTTCATTGGGTGAGAATTGGGAGAGGATCAGGCTTCTCAATCTTTAATGTGCCACACACATCATCTGGGGTCTGGCTAAAATGCAGATTCTGTTTCTGGAGGTCCAACAAAGAACTAGGGAGTTTGCATTTCTGACAAACACAGATAATACCAATTCTGCTGGCCCGTGAATGATACCTGAGTAACAAGGGGTTAGATGTTTGCTAAGGTGGTCCTTTCATTGAAATTATATAATCTAATTCATGTCTTTTTATGATTGTTGGGATTTGACTTTGATGACAATAAATTTCCCTATATCGTCAGTGTAAAATCCCTTATAAAATGTAAAACTGGCCACCACAAACTGATTATCATATTGTTTCTTAACCATTAATTTAAGAACAATGGTAAATTATAGAAGGTGATCTAAAAACAGCTTTATGCTGGGCGGGGATCGGTGGCTCATGCCTGTAATCCCAGCACTTTGGGAAGCCGAGGTGGGTGGATCACTTGAGGTCAGGAGTTCGAGACCAGGCGGGCAAACATGGTGAAACCCTGTCTCTATTAAAAATATGAAAAATTAGCTGTCATGGTGGCTCATGCCTGTAGTCCCAGCTTCTTGGGAGGCTGAGACACAAGAATTGCTTGAACCCTGGAGATAGAAGTTGCAGTGAGCCGAGATCATGCCATTGCACTCCAGCCTGGGTGACAGAATGAGACTCCATCTCAAAAAAAGAAAAAAAATAGCTTTATGCTGAATTATTCCACAATAATGGTCAGCTATTTTTGGTTGCAATAAAAGATGCTATATAAAAGTTAAACAAAATCTGCCACCATGGATGCACTTTGAAGTCTAAAGATTTGTACTTTAAATATGTGATTATTCTTTCAGAATAATAATACTGCAAAAATTTAGTATTTTATCACCAGAATCAGAAATTATAACAAATTTATTTTGCATTTTCTAGCATCCTGACATCACTGTTATTTTTCTTATTGAAAATATTACTTTGGCCAGGCGCAGTGGCTCATGCCTGTAATCCCAGCACTTTGGGAGGCTGATGTGGGTGAATCACTTGAGGCCAGGAGTTCAAGACCAACCCGGCCAACATGGTGAAACCTTGTCTCTGCTAAAAATATAAAAATTAGCCAGGTGTGGTGGTGGATGCCTGTAATCCTAGCTGCTTGGGAAGCTGAGGCAGGAGAATCACTTGAACCTGGGAGATGGAGGTTTCAGTGAGCCGAGATCACACCACTGCACTCCAGCCAGGGCGAGAGAGCAAGACTCCATCTCAAAAAAAAAAAAAAAAAAAAAAAAAGAAAGAAAATAAAATATTACTTAAACAATTTTTTTTTTGAGATGGACTCTTGCTCTGTCACCCAGGCTGGAGTGCAGTGGCGCAGTCTCATCTCACTGTAACCTCAGCCTCCTGGGTTCAAGTGATTCTCCTGCCTCAGACTCCCAAGTAGCTGGGACTACAGTTGCCCACCACCACACCCAGCTAATTTTTGTATTTTTAGTAAAGACGGGGTTTCACTATGTTGGCCAGGCCAGTCTCGAACTCCTGACCTCAGGTGATCTGCCCACCTTGGCCTTCCAAAGTGCTGGAATTACAGGCATGAGCCATCACACCTGGCCAAAAACAAAAACAAAAAATCTTATTTTTAAATAAAAGATTTGTTTTGGGTTTTAGCACCAAAAATAAAGAAAGAGAGAGAGAGAGAAAGAAAGGAAAGAAAGAAGGAAGGAAGGAAAGAAAGAAAGAAAGAGGAAGGAAGGAAGGAAAGGAAGAAAGAGAGAGGAAGGAAGGAAGGAAAAAGAAAAAGAAAGAAAGAAAAAGAAAGAAAGAGAAAGAAAGAAAAGAAAGGAAGGAAGGCAGGAAGGAAGGAAAGGAAAGGAAGAAAGAGAGAGGAAGGAAGGAAAGAAAGAAAGGGAAAGGAAAGGAAAGAAAAAGAAAGAAAGAAAGAGGCATGTATATATAAAGTTAAGATAGAGATTTCCAACAACCTTGCAAATCTTATTATAAATGTAGAAAGGTAAGATCATAGAAGGCCAGATATTTTGAGTGGGGTAAGTTTAAGTTCAAGGGTATCAAGTGTGTTAATAGCTCTGGTCACATGTTTGACATCTCCACAATTCTTCCTCTCTTTACATCTCAATCAAATTTTGTTCCCATTGGGAAAAAACCTCTGAATGCATTTATACTAAATTATGAATGGCTGGCAAGACAAAGAATTAGTCTCCAGAACTATACAAACAGGGATTAAAAAGTGTTCAGACTCCAGTCTCAACTCAACTCCAGTCAATATTTTTTTCTTTGCCATGTGGGAATTTAGAATCAACATCGCAATTCTCGCATTTTTTTTTTCAGTCTGGATTCTAAGGAGCCATTTTTTATTTTAAAAATATTGTGTGAGAAAAAGCCAAATATATGTGTGGGCCACTTCATAATGATAGCTCTAATGGCTGAATTGAGGTACTACTGGTTTAGTGGGCTGTTTCATCTATGTATGTTATTATTTTGATGGTGTTTGGTGGGGGGGTGGGGGGACATGACTGGGATGGGTGACCCCTGATGCCTTTTAGTACCTCTGAAATTATACACCACTTGGCTGCTGGTGACTCTGCCAAAATGCCATGGCCAGCCCTGTGTGACCATTCTTAATGGCCCACCAAAAACAATTCAGAGAACAGTCAGTTTCTTTCACTGAACATCTGTGAAAACCACAACTTTTTTTACAAATTATATTTGCCTCAACTGTCCTGGGCTTTAAGACTAGGTATTTTCTATTGCTTGTGCCAGCCACCTAGAGTCTTCCCAAGTTTAAGATGATGCTCTCTGCCTGGGAAGGCCATTATGGGAAAATCACCAAACCACAAACCCACAAACGATGTCAAACAAAGGATGTGATTCTAAGTGTGAGCTATGGGTTCTGGCAGGTCTTGTTAGGGAAGAACAGCCCAGCTGTTAAAGAAATAAAATTTGCCCTATCAATATAAGACTAAGCTGAATTTTCCCCAGAAACAGCTTTTTCCCCTAACTTTTCTCACATTTGCTCTTAAGAATTTAGCACAAGTTATAAAACTCAGAAAAGTTACTCCCAGAATTCAGCTTAGTAAGATAGTAAAAAACTATAGAAATTTAGTAATTTCAAAAACATGCAAGCCTTGTGGATGTTTACAGCCTTAGGAAGTGCTTAAAGTTCAAATGGAGTTGTAGAATACCCTGCTTAACATTAGTTTATTTAAATATAAGCTTCATTTAGCTGTTTTTGTTATTATTCCTTTTTCAATTATCTATTCACCAAATAGTTTTTGAAAGCATACAATGTTCCAGACACTATGTTAACCTTTATCTAATAAAATTAGTTTTGGCTATCAGTACTTCAATTAAAATCATTATATTTTATATGAATGTGTTATGCAAAGCATAAAATAATATATCCAATATATCAGTCTTCAGAAGTACTTGAAATATCTTGACCCACCACCTTCCCTTAATTATTGTTAGCATCATTAAAAATGCTTTTTCTTTTATAAGCACTGTGTTCAACAAAAGAAACTACATAAAATATGTCTTATGTTAAGGAATGAACAAGACAACTATAGAATTCTACATTTTAGTAAAAGACGACACCTACTGAAAGGGCGCATTCACTGAAATCTCCATTCTAATTCACTGAAGGACATTTATAAGAAATGAGTATTTACAAGAAATATAAAGACATTAATTTCATGAGAGTAGATCTTAGACTATCTTAGAACCGTGTAAAATTTTAGCCAAATTTTCAAGTAAGCTTATTTGCAAATTAAAAGTGAATTTTACTTGCTTACGATTAACTATTATTTAGGAAAAAGCCTTCATGAGCCAAACTTCATACAGTAAATTTAAATGGAAGTAAGTTTTTCTTAAAGTATGAATTCTTATGGGGAAAAGTTTGTATTTTCTTTGGGAAATCAATTCCATAGTTATTTACAAACTAGGCTTGTATGGACTTTTTGAATGCTTTTTAACATCCATACTTTTAAATTAGTCGAAGAGTAACATTTGTTGAAAGCTCTTAGAAAATTGCAAACTAGTCCATGGTTACAATATATGCTGAAGAAGTGCTTATGTTAGGTGCTTCTATAATTCAAAAATGTCAAGTTGAAAATAACAAGTGATGTTCAGCTAGAAATAAGGAGTCTCACAATTCTGGGTAATGCAAATGGAAATGTATTTAATAGAAATCAGTTTGTGAATAGAGGTCGTTATTGTGATGTAGATATGTGGGAGATTTAAGACCACTTCCTTTAAAATGTTGAGCAAAAGGATAGACATGACCAAAAATTATTGTTAGTATTTTTCTCCTCTGAGGAATTTCAAGAGTAATTTAAGAAAAGAGCGATTCTGTCTGCAAAAGTACTTTAATCTTCTGCAGCCAACACTCATAAAGAAATCATTTCCTTGGCTTCATGTTCAATTAGTTGGTTCCCATTCAATCCATAGATATTTTTATTCTGCATTTATAGTTACTATTCAATGCCCAAAGTAATAGAATGTAGACATAGGTGCTAATTTTTTCTTGCCTTAACTAGTGTTTGGTAAATTCATTTAATGTAATCGAATTTAATTTTTCTAATAACAGACTGCTTTAAACCCATGTTACTCAAAGTGCTGGCCCTAGAGGAAAGAGCGAGCTTGGCAATGTGTGCAAATTAACACACTGCTTCCTTCATCAAGAAAATCTGGCTTCAGAAAAATTCTCAGCTGTACTAAGCAGTGTGCTTTGTGATTTACATTCTGGCACAACCGTTTTTCTTGTTGCAGACTAGCAGCAAACAATTAACGGGCCAGCAGCCAGTCTATGGAGCACATTTGTAGTATCACGATTTAAATTATATACTAATTTTTTAATGTTTTTTTTTGTTTTTTTTTTGTTTTTTTTTAAAGCATGAAGAATAGAGAATGTAAATATAGTTAAGAAAAGGCATTTAATTTTCGGCTTACGTGTGGTAAAGACTCCAGTGGCTTTGGGGCTCTCTTGGTTGCCCTTTATGGCTACGAGGGATACGGTGTACTCAGATGCAGGCTGCAGATTCCTCAGTGGGTACTTGGAGACAGAGGGACCCACATTGTACTGCCTGGGCTGGCCTCTTCGGGTCAGGCCCACGGTCAGTCGGTATCCTGTTATCTGGGCCCGAGGTGGAGTCCATCTCACCAGGACAGTAGAATCAGTTTCATTGACAAACTGGAGGTTAGTGGGAGCATCCAGTTCTAGGAAAAAAGATGAAACATGCCAAGAAATATTTAGATCAGTAATGATCATAACTCAAGTCCTGAAACTTGATTGAATGTCTAAGTTTTCTCTCCTCAAGGTTGTAACTATGTGAAAGTCAAAACCCTGGAAAAACTGAGCCAGTAAGAGATTGAGTGCTACACAAAACTTTGCCAAAACTCTGCCAGTCATGAGAAATTGTGGAACCATTTTGCTTGACTGTGATCCTTTGGGAAGTCTAATTTTCCAGCAAGACTTTCGCATCAGTCTCAGAAATTATAGTTACATTAAAGCAATGGTATTTTTAAAAAGGCAAAACAAACACTTCTGAAGTTCACAGTTAGCTCTGAGCCAAACAGATTAAGGAAAAAGGGATATGCCTCCTAAAATGACAGCAAGAAGAAGGTCTCTATGGGTCAAAAGCAATATTCTGTGAATAGCCCTTTACTAGAGAAATAAAAGTTATTTTCACATGGTTCAGATTAGACAGTAATTACAGTAATGATAACGTATCCTCAGATTCATGGTAGGATACTGGTGAGTTTGCACTATCAGAATCACATAAGTTGTGGAGTTTATTCTTGAGAATAATAACCAGCAGTTTTCCCACCGAAATTTAAATTACCTTTCAAATAGAGGAAATCTTTAAGAGGCAGTCGAGTATAATAATTGAGAGCAAGGGCTTCGGACATAGGTTATGGAGCCAGCTCTATCCCTTCCTATCTCTGTGACCCTACAAGTTGCAGAACTTTTTTAAAGCCTCAGTTTCTTTAAGTATTCAATACGGATACTAGTAAGACCTTCCGGCTGGGCACGATGGCTCATGCCTGTAATCCCAGCACTTTGGGAGGCCAAAGTGGGTGGATCACTTGAGGTCAGGAGTTTCAGACCAGCTTGGCCAACATAGCGAAACCCATTTCTACTAAAAACACAAAAATTAGCAGGGCATGGTGGCACACGCCTGTAGTCCCAGCTACTCGGGAGGCTGAGGCAGGAGAATTGCTTGAACCCAGGTGGTGGAGGTTCCAGTGAGCTGAGATGGTGCCACTGCACTCCAGCCCTGGCGACAGAGCGAGACTCCATCTCAAAAAAATAAATAAATAAAATAATAATAATAAGACCTTCCTTCCTAAGGTCAAAACAAAGAGTAAATATGAGAATAATGCTTGTAAAAACTGAGCAGATAAGCTGGTGGCTAGTAATACTAGACACTTGACAATTGCTATTCTTAAATGAATTCTACTCTAAGTGTTATGATCCTGCATTTTAACTTTGATCTAGATATATTTAGTTACACGAAAAATGCACTCAAATTAGATTCTCTTCAGTTCTCCCCTCTTAGTACCCTTCAGCTGGTACATGTATTTTAGAAATGGGTTACCACTTAGCATCCATGGAGCTTGTCTGAGTTTTGTTTTCAAGTTTAATGTGCTTTGTGTTCACTATGCATTCCCTTGCCGGCTGGGTATTTCCCTCTCTCTAAGCCATACACCTCTGAGTGAATGGTTTACTGCACTTTCTCACAGGCTGCAAGTGAGGGTGGAGAATTTGGAGGGGAGGTAAAGATAGGAGAAGACATACTGGTTGTCTGTTGAGCAGTCAGAGGCTTGCTCTCCCTCCCATGGCTCACTGCAAAGACTTTGAAGTAATAGGTGACCCCAGGGGACAGTCCGGTGACTTCTGCAAAGGTATTCCTGCTGATGGGCAGCCTCTGCCCGTGCTCGCCAGGCAGGTTGACGGGGATCACATCCACACGGTAGCCAGTCACTGCACTCTCAGGCGGTGTCCACATGATGGTGACCTTCACGTCTGTCACTTCCACAAACTGCAGATCCCTGGGAGAGGGCACTGTATCTGACAGACAAGAGTCAGCTGGTCATTCACATTCTCTGCTGAAGATTACTTTTAAGAAGCCAGTTTCTTGGATATGTTAGGCAGTTCATTGAGCCTCTCATTCGAGAGTTTTGCTAAGTTTTGTCTCTTAATCAGATCACATTTTCATGGTCGAGTCATAGTGCTTAAATTATGACATTTGAACCTTTTATCTAAAATAGGTAATAAGTGAGTTACCAGCATATGAAGTGTCATATGGTGGTGGGGGGAGAGGGTTATAAGAAAAGATACTAAAAAATTTTTTAGAAAAAGCCTTTGAAATAACTGCAGAAAATAATGTAATGGTTTTTATTTTACTGAATCATTTTATAATACTTAAGAATCAAAAATGAAATGACTCTTAAGCTTCTGGGGGAAAATTTGTAGATGGACGTTATGGTGTCGGTTTTTAATCAGAAAGGCCAGTAGCCAGCTTTGATAAGTTACTTATGACATTTCAGCTAAATATCAGAAGTTTAGGGAAAAACTAATATATAAGATTTCTTGAATGTGAGAACTGTTGACAGAGACAAAACAACCCTCCTTCAGGAACAATCCTGATAAGATAACATAGGAAGTGTCTTCTTAAAAAAGTTACCTGAGCGTGGGGTGCCAGTGGTTTCTTGTTGAATGACAACAGGTGTACTTTCTTGATTTTCTTCCACAGCATAGATAGTGATGTTATACTGAACACCAGGTTGCAAGTCACTGAGGGTGACGGAGTTTGCAGTTTCAGGAAGGTTGAGTTCTGTGCTGCTACCTTCTACTGATGGTGAATAGACTATTCTGTACCCTGCAGATTCATGAGCAAAAGTAAGATGCACTATTTTCTTTGAGACAGAGGCTTAGAAACACCATAAATCCTCCCTTTTCTAATATCCCTTAGCATCTTGCTTGATTAGTGAAGAGCCAGTGATTCTTTTTGACTCTTTGAATATTGCCACTTCTTCTAATAATGACTATTCAGCACGAAGATAAAATAAGAACAGTCATGCGAACCTTTTTAATAATAAATGTCATCCTTGAAGACCTGACATCCTTAATAAATGTCAATTAGAGATGCCATTAGGTGAAAACATTCATGTTAAGCTGATTTTTCCTCTTTGAGCTCCAGACGAGGGAAGCAATTAATGAACCAGCCTGAGCAGAGTTGTCTAGCACTGTGTGTGTCTTTTTGGAACTTCAGTGATGAGGCAGTTCAATCACCTAATGAGCTAAGAAGACAGCTCAGCTTTCTCCTTAAGGATAAATCTTAGAGCAACGTTTTCAGGAAAATTACACCTCTTCAACCCTGGGAACACTTGCTTTAATAAGCCAATGAGCTGGCTTTACAGGTTGTGTGTATGCTGTGGTGTGTGTGTATAAGGGAGTTGGTAAAATGGTTTCAAGGGGAAATGTGCCATAGAAAATTACTCCCCCCGGCCACACACACACACACACACACACACACAAACCCCTCTCCCATAAATTATATTGGAGATTTAAAGTGATATGCAGGTCCGCAGTCAGAATCTGCGCCCTCCCTGCTGATGTCATTAAGATTAACATAGCAGCCAAAGAGGGGGAGGCTTAGCTGACCTGTGATGGGAGCCTGGGGTCTGCTCCAGCGAACAACAATTGAGGTGTCATCAACCTGGTCCACAGTCGGGTCAGGAGGGGCATCGGGCGCTAAGAAAGAAAGAAAGAAAGTGGGGCAAACAGTCAGGAAGTGCTACTACAGGCCTGTGTTTTACAGAAAAAGATTCTTTTAACACTATGTAGCACACATGTACCTGTTGTTTGTGAAGTAGACAGGATCAAACTCTGCTCCCCATCCTCAGATATCTGATAGACATTTACAATGTATTTTCGGCCAGGAAGCAGGTCAGGGATGTTCACAGAAGTGGCTGTGCTTGGAAGATCTTTGAAATGAAAAGAAAAGGTAACTAATCAGAGCAAACTAGTCCCTCAAATGACTCTACAGCTTATAAGAAGGATATTTTAAGAATTATATATTCATAGGGAAAAGCGACTAGAAGGTAATGTGCTAATAGCTAATCAGTGATTATTATTATTATTTTTACACAGAGTCTTGCTGTGTTGCCCAGGCTGGAGTGCAGTGGCACAATCTCGGCTCACTGAATCCTCTACCTTTCCGGTTCAAGCAATTCTTCTGCCTCGGCCTCCCGAGTAGCTGGGATTACAGGTGCACACCACCACACCCGGCTATTTTTTTTGCATTTTTATTAGAGATGGAGGTTCACCATGTTGGCCAGGCTGATCTCGAACTCCTGGCCTCAAGTGATCCACCAGCCTCAGCTTCCCGAAGTGCTGAGATTATAGGAGTGAGCCACTGCACCCCACCTAATCTGTGATTATTAATGTACTATGGGAAAACCCCACTTCTTGTCTTTCTCCTTTCTCCTCCTCCTCCTTCTTCCTTTCATTTTTCCAACTTTTTTTCTAAAGACGTATAATTTTTGTAATCGAATGCCAAATTTTTAAAAATAGCTCTCTGCAGTAAGAGTCAGGGTAGTGATTATTGGCGGAAGATGATGGGGTGAGGGTAGAGAGATGTTCTTTTTCTTGATCTGGGTGCTGGTCTTGTGGTGTGTTCACTTTATAAGAATTCAAATTCACTGAACTCAGTGCTTACCATGGCACACACTTGAGTGCCCCAATAAAGTTTTTTAAAGGCCCCTCACCATAACAATTTGAAAAGTATGAGTGACCATACTGTGCTCACATTGTCAGCTGCAGTCCTGGTAATTACTTCCACCAAGAACACAGCTTTTGCTGTAGGAACTTGTGCACAGGTAGGCGCATGATGCAGCTGGCATCAGGGACCAGGAACATGTGACGGTGGCTTGGGAAAAACCCGGCCACTTCTTAGAAAGAGTCAGTCCTTCCCTTCCTCATGCCAGAGGGTGGTTTGTTCAGTCTGAGCTGTCAACCAGTTCCAAACCACAGATACCACCTGCCTAGAGGCCACCCACCCCCACAAGGAGAGTTTTCCAGCAGCTGCCCTGAACCTGTCTTGAGCGACATATTGAGCTTACCCAGGTACTGTGGCTCATCTCCCTCCTCACTCAGCTCATATTCCACCCGGAATCCCGACACGGTGTCGGAAGCTGAGACCCAGGAGACCACAAAGCTACTGGCTGTGATTTCGGTCACAGATTCAGAAGTGGCCACAAGAGGAGAAAAGGGAGTCGTCTCTCCTGTCACGGTGTTGCCTAGAGAGTCACAGAAAGGGGAAAGTCAGCCTTCAGTCATCTAGAAAATTTACCGTCCTCGTCGCCAACATCATTTTAAAAAACGTTGGTGCCCCTCATGGAGGAATATGAATTGAGAAGGAAAGCATTGCCTCAGGAGAGCCTAGCTCTAGGAACCTCAGGGGTAGGAGGCATGAGGGTGGTTGTGTACATACTGGTCACAGGTGTGCTGGTGCTGGTGGTGGTGAAGTCAAAGCGAGTCACTTCTTGGTGGCCGTACTGCTGGATGCTGATGAGCTGGCCCTCGTATACCACACCAGGCTTCAGGCCTTTGATGGTGTAGGAGTTTAAGTGGCCTGGTATGGTAGCTTCCTTCCAACGGCCTACAGAATTTTTCTGAAAATTTAAATTAACACACACACACACACACACACACACGTGTTTACAAGGATGAACATTTGAAGATGATGTTCAGTAATCTTCAAAGAAAAATGACTTAGGCAGGACTTAGGCAGCTCCATTCTAGAGGAAAATCATGGAAAACTGGATTCCCAATGGTTATATCATTAGATATAGTTAGATATAATGCTAACTATTGTTAACATCAACAAACTGCTGCAGTTTACTTACTGATACCCATACTCTGTGCTGTTTACCTACATTCTCCCATTTAGTCTCCATATCCTTCTGATGATAAGGCAATGGCATTGTTGCTCCCGTTTTACAGACGGAAAAACAGAGTGATATGTGATATGCCCGGGGTGACATAGTTACAGACACTGGGCACCTTCACTTTTTTTTTTTTTTTTTTTTTTTTTGAGACAGAGTTTCGCTCTTGTTGCCCAGGCTAGAGTGCAGTGGCTCAATCTCAGCTCACTGCAACCTCCACCTCCCAGGTTTAAGCGCTTCTCCTGCCTCAGCCTCCCGAGTAGCTGGGATTAGAGGCGTGTGCCACCACACCTGGCTAATTTTATATTTTTAGTAGAGATGGGGTTTCTCCATGTTGGTCAGGCTGGTCTCGAACTCCCGACCTCAGGTGATCCACCTGCCTCGGACTCCCAAAGTGCTGGGATTACAAGCGTGAGCCACCACGCCCACCCACACCTTCACTTTTACCAAGTTAATTGTGTTATATCAGTAACATAATATGATGAACCTAAGCTTTGCCTCTCTCATTTATTTTTTATTCCTACCACAAACAGATATATTCCTCTCTGAAGTACAGAAATGCCAATGCCATATATTTTATCTTTTAACTCAGTGGGATACAATTCAAGTTTCTTGTCCTGAAAAAACAAAGGCAGAATGTTGCTTTGTGACTCATCATATACCAGGTTCAACGAGTCTGGTTTTGTGACTCATTCTTGGATATGAGCTACCCCATCAGAAGTGGTTACCCAATTTTGGACAAGACTACAGAAAAAATGCAATTTTGGTTTATTTAATCTTTTGCTTCCAGTTTATATTTCACATCCTGTTCAGCTTCATTAATATGCCATGGGTCACAAAACTCAGTGCAATAAAATGTGTATGAAAGAAACACCCTTACTTCAGAAAAGATGAGACACTTTCAAGTGTAAATATTCTAAACTAAGTCAAAATATATTTTTTATGCCCAGTGATTTTCAAAAATTACCCAGTCAACCAGTTCCTCAATAATTCAAATACTCAAGTGTCCATTTATTTTTTTGGAATAAGCGAGAGTGATCGTAGTACTCTTCACAGTGAAATTTTAACTCAAATACACTGTGGAAAATTTTGAAACCAGTCATTGCAATTAGCTCAAATTTAGTAATCATTTTTCAACATGAGCTTGTTTGGTTAGTTATTAGAAGAAAATAACAGAAAATAAAGTCTCAGGTGGCATCCATTAGAAAAAACCCTGAATTTTTGTAATTGTTAAAAATCTCAAAAAATTCATCACTGCTGCTCTTTGAAGACTTTCCAATTCAATGTACTTTTTTTTTTTTTTTTTTGAGATGGAGTTTCGCTCTTGTTGCCCAGGCTGGAGTGCAGTGGCGTGATCTTGGCTCACTGCAACCTCCGCCTTCTGGTTTTAAGCGATTCTCCTGCCTCAGCTTCCCGAGTAGCTGGGATTACAGGTATGCGCCACCATGCCCAGCTAATTTTTTTGTATTTTTAATAGAGACAGGGTTTCACCATGTTGGCCAGGATGCTCTCGATCTCTTGACCTCGTGATCTGCCCACCTTGGCCTCCCAAAGTGCTGGGATTACAGGCGTGAGCCACTGTGCCTGGCCCAAAGTATATTTTATACCACTTTTAAGTCTCCATTGCAATGGTCTCACATAATACTTTGGACATCCTTAATTTTAAAGTAAATAAAATTAATGATGTAATAAGAAAATGAGAGACTAGAAGATGTTGGATGCACTGATGCTGTTGATTTCAATCACTGGACATCAAGTTCTGCAAATGGCCAGATTATGGACATAGGGTGAAAGAAGAAGAAGAATGACTTTTCTTTTTTTTTTTCATTCACCATTTGTTAAGCAGTGTGCCAGGTGCTGAACCATTCTAGACTCTAGGGAGACTACATTGAGCCAATGAGAAAGACACAATTCCCCTCTTTAAGAAAATCTGTTTCCATTTTCTATTATTCTGGTCTTGCCTCCATGTAGACAACATGCTTACACCTCTATTTGTTTCATTTGTCAACAATAAGTCATATTTACAGACTCTTTAATATGAGACTTGATGATTTATTTATATATTTATTTATGTTGACACAGGGTCTTTCTCTGTCTCCCAGGCTGGAGGGCAGTAGTGCCATCTTGGCTCACTGCAGCTTCCACCTCTCAAGCTCAAGCGATCCTTCCGCCTCAGCCTCCCAAGTAGCTGGGACTACAGGTGCATGCTATCAGGCCTGGCTAATTTTTAGCCACTGTGCCCAGACAAAGTTGAGGATTTAGCTCAATAATACCACCCTTTCCTTCCAGAATCTTGGACATCCCCAGTGTCTGACATTTGTATCATTATATTTGTTCTTCTTGTGTTTATATTTGTAATTTAAAGTATTATATTATCTTTTTTTTTTTTAACTTCATCAGCTTTTGGTACCATCTCTCAATTCTCTATTTTGAAAGATAAAGCTGTTATCTCCTCTCTTCTCCACCTTCCATATCCACCATTTTTCATGTAAATGTTTACTTTTTATTTTGTCTTGAAGTTGCAACCAAGTTTCCATGACACATCTATAGACCGATCGCATCATGCATTAGAAATACATTCTTTTCAATGAGTCTAACATCATGACTGCTGGGTGGATCAAGGTTCAATGGAATTATTCCTCTCTTTGTTTTTATACCTTAATATTGCTGCATTTTAGTTTGCTTCGTATAGGAATTATTGCCTTATAATACACTTGGGGGTTTTTTGAAACAGAATCTCGCTCTGTTGCCCAGGCTAGGGTGCAATGGCGCAATCTTGGCTCAACTCCCTGCAACCTTTGCCTCCCGGGTTCAAGTGATTCTCCTACCTCAGCTCCTGAGGAGCTGGGACTACAGGCGTGCGCCCCCAAGCCTGGCTAATTTTTGTATTTTTAGTAGAGACGGGGTTTCGCCATGTTGGCCAAGCTGGTCTCGAACTCCTGACCTCAGGTAATCTGCCCGGCTTGACCTCCCAAAGTGCTGGGATTACAGGTGTGAGCCACTGCACCCAGCCACATTTGGGTTTATTATACATTCCTCCACCTGATTGTCATGTTGTTATTTTAACTGCATTATTTGCCCCTGTGATTAATTATCCACAAGCCTACTTTTTCTATGAAGTCCCTTTTTATTCTTGGAGACCTCAATCCCTGATCCCTCACAATCCCATCCTCATCTTTCTGTTCCATCTGTATTGGTTGTCCTCTAAGCCAGCTACGCAGTTGTTGCATTGCAAAGTTTTCCACCTCTATCAGGGGTCTGATTTGGAAGCACTGTTTGCTGGACCCCACAACTTCCTTCTTATTTCACTCTTGTTTTTCTGGAGTTTATCTACAAATACCCTTAAAGAAAAGGATATATGGAAGATAAACTGCCTAAAATCTGTCTGAAAATATTATTTTGCCCTCATATTTGATTGATAACCTGGCTGAGTATAGAAGACTTTAAAAGTTTCTTTTTATCCTTGGAACTCTGACACATCAAAGATGCATCTAGACGTGGTTCTTTCCACTAATTTTCTGGGCACCTAGGAGGCCCTTTTAAATCTGAAAAATGCTGTCCCTCCACTTTAGAAATTTAGAAAAAGAATAATTTTAACAGCTTAAATTTTTCCTGAAGAGTTTAAATTTAACTGCCTGGGTTGGTCAAATTTTGTTTGTTTGTTTCTTTGTAATTGTAGAATTCAATAGCTATGATTTAAAATGGACATTTTTTTCTCCTGTGTTTAAAACAGTGTTTCTCAAATTATGAGCCATGAACTTTGGAGTTAAACAGGGCAGGCTTGAGAGAGTAAGAGAAACTAAAGCTAAATTGACCAATATCCTCCTTATTTGGTTTCTTCAATTTCTAGTCACTTCTCATTAGGAAATCACAGGGCTATTGTTTAAATAAACCAACTGCCATCCTTCATCTAAACTTCCCTCCCATCATCTCTTTTCCTTCTATCTAAATAAATTCAGTGGGTCAAAAGTAAAGTTTTAAAAATGATCACTTAAAAAGTGAATCAAAAAAGAAATATATTAATTTGGCTTTTTTTTTTTCAAATTATGAAAATGATGCCAGTAATTTTCCTTTGATGAGGTTGCAAGACATATAAAAACCTTAGATTCTCTTCCCACATTGGGCAAGAACAATCTTAAGCATTATCATTTCTAAGTCCTTGCAAAAAAGATTTCTGTAACATAAAGAGCTAAATTCTTCCAAATACCAGCCCCCCCACCGCAAAAAAACAAAACCCAAAACCAAAACCAAAATCCCCTCAGTCTAAAAGTCAATTTAATTGACCACATATTGTTTGTTCACTAAACAAATATAGTAAATGCTATAGGAATAGTTAATCAGAGTTGTTGGCTCAAAAGCTGGGAAAAAAAGAAACCATCAGAACTGATAAGGTTAGGAGACTCAGTATCCAAGGCTTCTGGGTGGGATACTCACAGGTCTCCACCTGAGAATGTACTTGGAAATGTGAGATGGCTGTGGTGCATTCCACTGGATGGGGTGGGAGTTGGGCTGACTCGGAGTCTCAGTGATAAATACTTCGACAGGACCACTTGAGCCTGAAAATGAAAATGTAACATTTAATTATCTTGAATATTCACTCACTTCAACTTAAAACTGTGTACATGGACAGTCATCATTATAAACAGCTTTGCTTGTCGTTAAATGTGAGTATAATAAAATTATCTGGGATTAATCTTTTAAATATTTACATTGAAAATCAATGCAGCAAATCCATTTTTAGCTGATAATTATTATTATTCACATGAGAAATGCAAATTGTAGTTGTTTATAGCAAATAAAATATATTTTTTAAAAAAGTCTCTTGGCTTGCTTTTATTTTCTCTACTATCAAAGTAAGAATTGTGAGAAAATTGTGAAACGATCCTACAAAAATAATGTAATACAGAACACAAACTTCATTTACTTATTGTATTGAGCCTCTTTTAAAGCAAATTCTAATTCTGGAAGGTTTTCATCAAGAATGAATCTACTACCTAAGAAGGAAACAACATTCCAAAGGCCATATGAGATGATGTAAAACAAACACATTTCTAAATGGGGGTAGAATCTTAGACAAATAGCAAAGGTAATAATTAAAGACCTAGTTTTATTTCTCATCAGTCTAAGCAGTCTATCAGTTTGGAAAAAATATCGAGTTTTATTTTTATTCAAGAAGTTTACTCCCAAATCACACCATTGATCCATCAAATTATTAAGTGATTAAATTTATTTTTTTTCCAAAATCAGTTGTCAACAGAAATGACTTTATGAAGTGTATACTAAATTCAGTATTTCTACACCTTGATGTATATCACTGTTATCAACAAAATTTAAAGTATGGTTTTGGTTCTTTTGTTTAAAACAAAAGGAAAATAAGGGAAGTAGCATCAATTTCTAAATAGTGTTAACTCCATTTAAGATAATAATGAAATAGCTAGAAAATTTATGCTTGCAGAACAGAAAACTGTCTTTTCTTAAAACACTATCTTTATGATGTCAGTCAATGTTTAAATTACTAGAAATAAAAATTGTGGCTTATAGTAACCTTTTCAAGAATTTCTAACTGACACTCTGTCAAACAGAACAAAATTTTGCATGTGTAATAAAGCACTTCACCAGATTATTAACAGATTTAAGTTTTCTGAAAGCTTCTAGGAAAAAAAATACATTGATTTTCAAACTTTATTATCTAAGCCATTAAATTCTCTTTGAAAGCAAAGCTTTCTGTAGCAGAAAAAATGTATAACTTGGATATCCATGTAGATTCAGAAATTCTAAAACAATATGCTCACTTCCACACCAGTAACAATTCAAAGTTGGTTGAAGATTAGCAAATACTTTGAATCTTAATTCCATTTAGTGCACATATTTCCAAGCCACGTGAACACCAAAATTCATGCATAAAATTATGAGTTTTTCATTTTAAAGTTGTATGTATTTCACAGAACACACAGGATGTTTGTTTTAATCAATTGGCATAAGTCAATTCCATGCCCATCTTTGAATTACCCCTTCTGTTTATGAAGATCCTTACAAATGTAAACACATTTTTAAAGACAACTATTCAAGAAAAATTTTGGAGATGTGACTATTTAACGTACTTCCATGTAAATCAGGAAAGCTAGGAATATCATGTCCTTAATTATTTATGATAATTGGCATAGGGCTATTTAAATATTGATCCTTTAAAGAAATCCTACTACAATTTCCTCCATAAAGAGACACCTGATATACATTTTATTTAGTCTTGTCAATCATGATTTTGAGGGGGGACAAGCTTATGATGGTTAAATGTCTATTAAGTTTTGAAAAGATAACATAAATGACCTTTACTGTTCACCTCTAAGCCTAATCATATTTCTACGTCCACAAGGACACAAGGAGGAGGATAAAAATGGGCAGGGAAAGGAAAGAAAAAGGGTACAGCAGTGGTTTTTACTCAAGCCAAAGTGGAGTACAACTACAGAGGTCCCTTTTGCTTTCATAAGATTTTGAGCACTGGTCTGAAATTCCACGTTTTAAAATCTAGCCTTGTGGCATAGCCCACCTTTAAAGGAAATGGACTGAACAGCAATGGAATTTAGCATGTTTTTGTTCAGGAAGTAAAGAGACTTTGTGTCAGTTATTTCTTAGATCAATTAAATTCCTATATTCTAGCTTATACTACCTATCCTTTAAAGACAGAAAAGTTAAAAATTATGACATCTTTTACATTATTTAGATTTAAACTTTTGACAGTCCTTTTTCGCTACTGGTAGTTGGTATAACTTTTTAAATTAACTTACTTGGCATATACTAGCTATCGCCATTGTGAAATCTTTACTCCCTCTCTTATTCAATATGAATAAACTAACAATAAAATAGTTGAGATGATACCAAAAAAAGGAGATAGTACAATGTCTACACTTTTAAAATTAGTTTAAAATAAAGTCTAAATGAGTAATTTCCAATAGTAGTGTCCTTGGAGAAGTTAAACATTTATGATTTTTCGACTCAGTCCTTTTTTTCTCTATTTATTTTGCTGAGATCTGTGCTTTTCTAGTTGCTTATTGACAAACCAAATGCCTCTTATCTTTTGCTAGTTTGAACAACTCTACCAAGTTCTCTGTAGGAGGAACAAACAAGGCAGGACTCAGAGACAATCTGTTGGTAATCTGCTGTTCCCTTATTCTCACCACACTCTTAAAGCCCTATGTGCTAGGCCACGGAGCAAACCAGACATACAGATAAGCACCAAAGAGCGTATCTGAGGTCAAATTCCAATCTCTTCCCTCCGAAATCACCTCTATGCTCAGTGGGATCTTGCTGTTCTCCTTTTTAAAGAGTAGGAGTAAGGTCAACATGTAATACTCCAATATTCAAGGATTCCTTCCTTTCCAGATTTTATCTCCAACATGTCCACCTAAATGCTTCCAGCAAGCAGCTATGTGGACAGCCTTATGTTTAGAGAGACGAAGATCTCTCTCAATCATTCAGGAGGAAATCATTTTCAGCAAATTGCAACACCAATAACAATCATAAATATAGAAACCACAGAGCATTTTTTTTAGAAGTTTCTACCATTTAAGTATCATTTGCATCATATAAACAAACAAACCATTCATATACTTATAGTACTTCCACAATCAGATTTAAATATATATTAAGTTACAAAAAATTAAGTGATTCCTACACCTAAATCCTCCAAGAAATATAATTTAGGAGGTTGGTCAATCTGTGCTATAAGCCTTCAAAAGTGAAGTCACCTTCCCCAGCACTGACAGTGTCTGAGGGTTGGGAAAAGCAGAATCTTCCAAGTTCCTAGAAAAAGTGCATCTGGGTGTTGAGTATTTAGGATGGAACATTAAAAGTAATCAGCTACAATCTTCCCATATTACAGATGAGGAAATGGAGGAATGAGGCTTGGCTAACACTACCTTTGGCCAAGTTGTTCCCATAGCTTGTTCTCTGTCACAGTGAATCTTTTATCACGGAGTTAATCTTAATTTCTGTCACATGCAGATTCTGACATCCTGAAACTCTTTTATTTCTGAATGTAGGCCATATTTTCAGTCAAACGTTAGTGAAGACTTTGGAGACTTTGCACCTCAGCAGTTGCTCAAATAACTGATGCCTTTTAATTAGCCTTTCATGTTTTATTAACATGTTTTATTATAATCACTCAGTGAATATTTAAATGCAATTTTTCCCCCAAATGAACTAATTACACCTACAGCTAGGCATGATGTCTTTGTGACCTGGAAAAACCCAGCAATAAACATTTAAGAGTGTTTGAACTGTGTGGGCAGAGAGTTGACCAAGTTACTCAACCCTTGGCCCAACATACTGTGTTCCTGGTGGCAACTGATCAAACAAATGAAAAGTTTGATGCAAAGGGAGCTTAGATGACATGTTGAATGAACACGTACCTTATGCTGCATTTCATGCCATCTCTCTATGCAGCTTCTCTGTTAAGAATCATAATATAAAGCCCCAAACCTTTACTCCCAGCATAACTCACTTGGTGGTTTTTATTTCCATGTATGGATATAAGATGAAATTAGCCAGAGTGTCTTAACCTAACAGAATATTTTACAGAGTTAAGAAGTAAAATTATAAACAGGCACATTTTCATAGCCTTCTCTACCTTTTACTTGATAGAAGAAGAGAGAAAAATTATTTTAATCAAAAATTCAATTGATTATTAGATAATAACAAGAGAAAAGGGTGGGAAAGAGGGGAGACCCCCAACTTAGGCATGAGAGCATTAATAATCACTGCCCTGTTGTTATAACCCAATTGGCAGTTCTCAACTTGCAGTAATAGAGCTACTTACTTGGATAGGTCTGTAAAGGTTGGCAATGCCACTCCCCAATGCCACGGCCATAGCAGTAGCACTGGTATCTGACACCATGCACATACTTCTCCCATGAATCTCCAATTTGATAAAACGTCCCAGTCTCTGAATCCTGGCATTGGTCTAAAATACATGGAAGGAAAAGATAAACAGCCTTGAAGACTTATAACTACGAATTTAATTTCAGGGTGCTAGAGCATACATTTAGTTTAAATAGAAATTTGCAATTGTTCTTACAAATATATGCAGTTAAAAAATATTTTGTTCACATTCTTTACCTTACAGGACAGTTTGTAGTAAAAAAAAAACCAAAGTACCTATTAGGAGGAATATTTAGTTTTCTAAAAGGTAATATTTCTAAATAAAAATGTAAAGATTTAGATTTCAGTGTATATTGATAATCTACATATTAATTTTAAATATTAGTTATTATTTTTACCCATATTAATATAACTGGCTTAACATTTAAATAGCAAGAAAAAAATCTGCAATAATTTCATTTTCCTTACTTCTTCAAAATTTAAAGAAACTGTTTGACATTTAAATGAATGAACTAGACTTTACGAGTATACCTGCTGAGCAGCTTCTAAGAAAACCTCTCAGGCTTCTCTCTCAGTTCTGGTAATCTCACGTCAAACAAACGGATGTTATCAGTTTGTTTTCTCAGTGAGCAACCTGTCTCTTTTGGTAAAGAAATAGTAATGGATCACCTTAAACTTTGTAGTGCTGGTAACACAGCTCTTTTAAGGCTCAGCCTTCACTATTTGCTTAGTTCTATTTTGAAGGGCAGCCAAAAAAAAACCTAGAGTGTTTTGGTGGGTGATATTTACACCCTTTGCTCATGCTGTTACACAGCTGGTAAGGAAGTGAGTTTGAGACCAGCCTGACCCACATGGAGAAACCCCATCTCTACTAAAGATACAAAATTAGCTGGGCCTGGTGGTGCATGCCTGTAATCCCAGCTACTCAGGAGGCTGAGGCAGGAGAATTGCTTGAACCCAGGAAGCAGAGGTTGCAGTGAGCCGAGATTGTGCCATACACTCCAGCCTGGGCAACAAGAGCAAAACTCTCTCTCAAAAAAAAAAAACAAAAACAAACAAAAAAAAAAAAAAGGAAAGAATACTTTTAATAGCATGGATTATCCTTATGATTCTAAACCCAAGAATAAATTCCATTCAATTAAAATAAGCCTAAATTTGTCACCAAATTCAGCAAAAACCAGATGACTACCAATATTGAGATATTTTGGTCCAGTATTAGAGAGAAGACTTTGCAAAGTTCTTTGCAAGCAACTGATCAAAGTCTGGAGCCAACTTCAGTCATGTGATTTCACATAGCTTTTCTTATCTGCAACTTGCTAACCATTCCCCCTATGCAAACTCATCTAGGGAAATAGGGCTACTCACCGACGGGATCACACTTCCACCTGCCCCGACCCTGACCGAAGCATGTACAGTTCAGCATGTGCCCCTCTTCGTGACGCTTGTGGAATGTGTCGTTCACATTGTAAGTGATGTCATCAACAATGCACTGATCTGTTTAGGAAACAGGTGGGTGAGTGAGAAACTTTTTAAAGTTCCATTGATGAAAGAAAAAAGGTATGCTTCTCAAAGCATACAGCTACTTCCACTTAAGTATCAACACCTTCCACTAAAATAACTTTTCTACAAGCATAGAATAACATTTTTTTCAAAGCTTGGTCAGTAATACAATTTTTGCCAAAAAAATTTTTTTCTTCCCCAAATGTGTAACTTTTGCAGAGGTTACAGTATGCTCAAGTAAAGAATGTGGTAAAATACACTTTCCTGTGAGAAGCCAGTATTTGAACAAATACATGTCTTACTTTCTGAAAATTTCTTGCTTAGTTGATAATTTCCTTTAAATATCTGCTTGTTAGGATAAATAAGAAGATTAAAGATATTTATCTAACACCCAGCATGATGTGGTGGTGTGGTCTCTGGAATAGGGGGAAGGGGAGGAGATACTTAGATTTGGGAAATAAAATGTCAACAGTATTCACAACGCTAAAATAAATTAGGCCAACTCTGTTGCTCACTCTTTGAGAGATCCTGAGAAAATTACTTTTTCCTTTTTGGGTCTCAGCTCCTTGATCTATAGAGTGAGGTCTCTATGTGTTATTAAGGTCTCTTTCAGTTCTGCAACACCACATGTAATTATTACTCCCGGATGGTGTTACCCACTGGACACCACAAAAGGAGAACAAATTCAGACCAATATCTACGCACTAGCCACATAGATTATTAATAGCTCAGAGTTCTCCCGAAATATTACTTTTCATATCAAAGAAATGGAAAACTAAAACACTTTTAAAAAGTCAATACCTCCTCATATTATATAGCTGGGTACAAAGGAGAAAAACTAATCTGAACAAGGAAAGTTAGTCCCCTATGTATTTGTTTCCTGAAATCTGGATCTGTAAGGATCTGATTTTAGAATAGCAATTTCTTCATTTCTTTACAGAAATTATCCTATCTTTTCTAGACATGAATCCAGTGGCATAGCCTAAAGCTGAATGGATCAAATGTTTCATTCTTACTTTTGAAGCCATCTTTTTGGCTCAGCCTAAGTACTTACATCCTAGGAGCGTTTCAGAACATTAGCATTGCTATGCCGCTTGTCTTAGCAGGCTGCCTGCTAAGTAAGCCTTTCAGGCTTATCTTACCATGCACAGTAGACTAATGAATGACGTGGCATTCCATATTTCTTCCCCTGCTTTTGGCATAATGCAAGTTTTCATAAAAAAAGTGTCCCTTTCTGTACCTTTTGCCATCTCAAATGTTTTCGTTAATCAGCCAGCATACCTCGAAGCTGCGAGTAGGCAATGCATGTCCATTCCCCACGACCATTCCCAACACACGTGCACCTCATCATGTGACCCATGTCATGCTGCTTATCCCACTGATCTCCAATGCGGTACATGACCCCTTCATTGGTTGTGCAGATTTCCTCATGGGCTGTTTGGAAATGGATGAGAAATGCACTTGATAAATGATCACCAGGTCTAAACACGTATGTGTGCAATAGGATCAGTTCAGTTTGGTCGTCCTAAGAATTCTCACTCGGGAAGAAGCTTTGTGTGCGTCAAAGAAATCTAAGTGCTGTCAGGTGAAGGGGTAGAATTTTTGAGCCCTGGAGGCAGAAAACGTAGTCCAAACGTGTCATAGAAAATAGTTACAGGAAGGGTTAGGGGATGTTAAACTAAGATAATATCTACACATCCACACAAAGGGTTCTTGCTGTTCTAGAAGCCTGGATTTAACTACTGCTTCATAACTTTTCCCAGTTCCAGTTTATTCTGGATCAAATAAAAACTATGGGTTTGGATATAGAATTACAAGCAAAAGTGGGTTTTTTCTTCTAAACTCAGCATCTTCTTTTGTTGAAAGAAATAAAAGTATAAGCAGTTTCTTTGTCTCATAGTCACACTTGACAGTGCCTACCGCACAGGCTCTTGTTTCTACAACTGGAAAATTAAAGGGAATCTATGGGGTTCTTGAAATCTGAAAAGAAGTAAAAGGTATTGGTTTCCATTTCTTCGCCATCTATACAAACTGGGGACCTTTAAAAAGAGTGAGATTCCCTACCTGTTAGAAAACATTGAGTTTTAGTCACTTTGGCACTTATTAATAAGTGATAGAGCTTATGCCCATCAAACCACAACCATGTGTCAATATTGTAGCTCTGTGACTAAAGCCGTCATACATATATTAAATGTTGTAAGCTACTCAGTTGTGTGCTCTTTACAAAGACAAACCTGTGCAAATTCATATTTCCAGACTTACAAATAAGTAATTATATTTTTGACATTAAATCATGTCAATGAGGTTTAAAAATTATATAAATAATTATCTAATTATTTTTCCCAATCCTTATGTATATGATGTAACAACACACACACACACACACACACACACACACACACATACACTTCACATGAAGTTTTCTGTTGTCTCAAAATTGTGTTAATGAATGAAATGGGAGTAAACTGGACACTAGTCTTTAGTCTCTACTCCCTAAATAGTTGTCAAACAAGACAACCCACAAGGGCTTCATCTTACCAGCCATGGGGCAGAACCCAAACTTCTGGTCGGCATCATAGTTCTGTGTGGTCCCACACCACTTCATGTTGTCTCTTCTGCCCTCAGAAGTGCAATCAGTGTAATTGTGGTTGTTGTATAGGAAGGGGAAGTGGCACAGGGCACCATTGGAATTTCCTCCTCGAGTCTGAACCAAAACTGCCAGGAACAATACACAACAAGGAAGGAAAAGATTACTGCTGAGCTTTCCAATGTACACAGAATTACTGGTCTGAGAGAGCCAGGTTTCTGCAGCTCATTCACAGACAGTCTATCTCAGAATAAAAAATGTCTGATAATATAGTTCTAAGCTTCTTAGCATATTTACCTTCACACCTTCAAAACAGGTTTAAATCCCACTTTCACTGTCATTTCCCCAGCACCCCCCCACAAAAGATTAAATGATAGTTTTGAATAAAACATTGTTTTAACCAGAAAATAAGCTAAGGCACTAAAACATTCATCCTTTGTATTCCTCAGCCCTGTGGGATCATCTACTGATTCCAAAATACAAGTATCTTTAATCACATCATAATCCCAATGTGTTAAATCAAATGAACTAGAAGACTACTCCCTTGGTGTCATTTCCCAACAGTACTGGGGAAGATGGAAGAATCCTCAGCTGTTACGTGAGCGCCGCGATCTCTTGAGTCCAAACTGAACAAAAGTGATGCTTCTTGGGCGGGTTCAAAATAAATGGCTAGAATGCTGGCAAATAAAAATAGGGCATGGAAGTGAGTTTTTCTCACTTCTGTGGCTCCCCCTTGGGACACTCACCAGTGTGGTCTGTGCAGAAAGAATATTTCTGGTCCTGCTCATAATTCGAAGTTGTGCTGCACCAAAGATGTCCGTCCTGTCGCCCTTCTGTGGTGCAGGAGTAGAACGTCCTGCCATTGTAGGTGAATGGTAAGACACATGGCTCTCCATTTGAGTTGCCACCGTAAGTCTGGGTTACAGCTACAATCATAATCAAAAGAGTGTCAGTAAACAGAGATGCTTTATCTCCCAGCAGCAGCTGCTTATTTATGGCTTCAATGAGATACTGAGCTTGTGCCCTCAAAGGAAGAAGCTATGAGTATAGATGCTCATCTCGTTAATTTCAGTCAAAATGCATTACTCAGGAATCCACGTCTACTGCGGATAGAACGACACCGGAGTTCTTCTGCTGATGTCCTTCATGACCACTTCTGCTGCCATGCCTCAGTTTCTCTATTTGTAAAGCTATATTTATACAGGTCAATTAAGGATGCTGCTTAAGGATGTTGGGATAATATTTATGACTATATCTATGCCATAAAATTAATATATGAGACTATTCTGGGGGAGAATTGTGTAGCAATTGTTATTGCCATAGTGACTACCATGTTTGTAGTGCAGAATACATATATTAGGTTATTGGAAGATGTTTACATCACAAAGCTGCTGAAATTTGAGATTTAGAATATAAAACATTGATGATTATTCAGAAAGTAGCTCTCTTGTAACAACACTTTAGACAAATAAATACAATAAAATTTTTACCCATGATATCCATGACCAGAAAGAAAATACATAAATTAAAAAGATTGGAAGAAACTATTTCAAATGCCAACCCTAATTGTTATCACACGGTGGTAAGATTACAGGCTTCTCATTTGTTTTATTGTTTCACATTGAAAATGTATTGTCCTTCAAAAACTAAATAATAAAGTCATCAGTCCTATTCTTCAAAAAGATAATGCATACCTGTCTCTTGGCAGCTGACTCCGTTGCCCAGGCACGTGCAAAGCATTTGCTTATTTCCTTGTATCTTCAGCCACTGCATCCCCACAGAGTAGACCACACCACTGTCTGTGACACAGTGGCCATAGGGAGGAGGCTGGGGGTGAGGCTGCGGTTGGTAAACAGCTGCACGAACATCGGTGAAGGGGCCAGTTCCTAATGGCATGAGAAGGGAATGTCACAAAACTGGTTGAGAGAAGACAATTCACTACTTTCTGCAGTCAGGATCTTCAGGATCTCACAGAGATCACTCTGAAATCCATGTCGCTACTGGCCTGGGACTGGAAAAAAACGTCCCTTATTCAGCAGTAGCTTTTGCATTTAGCCTAGGAAAGAATCCACAAGTGTCTACCAAGTGGTCTCCATCCTCCAGCTCAGCTGGGGCTACTGGGATTATATTTCTTTTTGTTTGTTTTTTGGTTTTTTGGGTTGTTTTTGAGATGGGGTCTCACTCTGTTGCCCAGGCTGGAATGCAGTGGCGCGGTCTCGGCTCACTGCAACCTCTGCCTCCTGGGTTCAAGCTATTCTCCTGCCTCAACCTCCCAAGTAGCTGCAATTACAGGCACGCACCACCATGCCCAGCTGATTTTTTTTGTATTTTTTAGTAGAGACGGGGTTTTGCCATGTTGGCCAGGCTGTCTCAAACTCCTGACCTCAGGTGATCCACCCGCTTCGGCCTCCCAAAGTGCTGGGATTACAGGCATGAGCCACCTCGCCTGGCCCGGATTATATTTCTAAATCACAGACATCATCCTGCCACTCCATACAGCAGATGCCTTCAATACATCCTCACTCTTCTGTGTAACCGAGCTCATCAGAGGGTGCCTTCAGCAGCTGTCCTGGATCTTCTGGAGGTCACCTCCACCTTCCACATTTTATTTCTCCTCTGGATTATTTGTGATTCTATTGTGTTTTTTCTAAAACCAATCGATCCTCTTAAGACAGCTTTCCTTTCAGAATAACACAACAGGATGTGTTGATCTTTTCTTTTTTTTTTTTTTTTTTTTTGAGACGGAGTCTCACTCTGTCGCCCAGGCTGGAGTGCAGTGGTGCAATCTTGGCTCACTGCAAGCTCTGCCTCCCGGGTTCACGCCATTCTCCTGCCTCAGCCTCCCGAGTAGCTGGGACTACAGGTGCCCGTCACCACGCCTGGCTAATTTTTTGTATTTTTAGTAGAGACGGGGTTTCACCGTGTTAGCCAGGATGGTCTCGATCTCCTGACCTTGTGATCCACCCGCCTTGGCCTCCCAAAGTGCTGGGATTACAGACGTGAGCCACCGCGCCCGGCCGATCTTTTCTTTCAACTTTTAGATATCTGTTCTCTTGAAGGCCAGGGCCCACTGCAGAACAGAATCAGGGCTGAGGCTAGACCAAAGGTACAGTGAATTCAGTGCCTCCCTAAGTGCTGCTGAACACTAGAACCCAAAGATGTTCACAGACAAAGAATCCCAAGGTCAAACGTACTAGGGAGACATGGCGCCCATCCCCTACACTCTACCATGGAGAGTATGATGTAAAGGAACACACAGATTCTGCAGAGCAGGTTCCATTTTGTTTAACCCATTGCTTCTCAAACTTTTTTGAACAATGGAATCTTTTCAGTATTGGCAATATTCATATATAGCTAACATTTATTGAGTGTTTATCCCCATTTAATTCCCACCTACACTTTTAATCTATTTTGGTAGATTGACATTTATAATTTTTTTAAATTTAATTTTATTTTACTTTTTTGAGATGGGGTCTCGCTCTATCGCCCAGGCTAGAGTGCAGTGGTGCGATCTCAGGTCACTGCAAACTCCACCTCCCAGGTTCACGCCATTCTCCTGCCTCAGCCTCCCGAGTAGCTGGGACTACAGGCGCCCGCCACAATGCCTGGTTAATTTTTTGTATTTTTAGTAGAGACAGGGTTTCACTGTGTTAGCCAGGATGGTCTTGATCTCCTGACCTCGTGATCCGCCCGCCTCGGCCTCTCAAAGTGCTGGGATTACAGGCATGAGCCACCGCGCCCGGCCAACGTTTATAATTTTTTTTTGGCCAGTAGCAATTTTATGAATGATAATAACTCAAAGATATTATCAAATCTAATCTTGTTCACCTTCATAAGTGCTCAAAGCAAGACAAAAACTCATGAAAAGAAGAAAAATTAGAACAACTAATATTTTTAATTGAAGGATGGCTGAGACACTATGTAATGATGTTGGCACATCATATAGTAAAACGTTAATCAAAACATATTAAAAATAATGAGAGGAGTGCACGTCCTTGTTGGCCATATTTCTCTCTTCAGATTTTTATGAAACATTTATGATGTAAAAATCTTTTTCTCATGCCAAAAATGATTAAAACTTGTTTCTTAAAAAGAATGCTTAGATATCATGTCTTTCATGGCCATCTCTAAGTCCTCTCTGAATTTCTAAAATTTCGAATGCCAATACATGAAGAAAATAATTGTGCATTACTTTATAGAATGTAACAAAGTTTGCCAGAGCGTAGAAACCACACGTAAAGGATGGTTTCCACTACAAAAAGAGCTCAATGTCGGGACAGGGAAGTATATTTCATTCAAAAACAAACAAACAAAAAATCCAAATGCACTTTTTTTGTCCTTTCCTAGCAGAAGAACCAGGTAGTCATATAATTAATTATAACTCTCATTTCCTTTCAAATGAACTTTGGATATTCAAAATACGTGTGTGTGTGTGTGTGTGTGTGTGTGTGTGTGTTCTATCCACGGTAAGTTTTATGATGCTAGCATTCTTTAAAACTCAGTTTTATCTTTTGGAGATAAATCTGGCTTTTTTCCCTCTAAGGTTTATTTGTATGTCATTTTTCTTTTTTTCTGAAAAATTTAAAACTTGACATTAAAAAAAGTTTTAACAACCAATAATGTGTAAATTATCTTAGGTTATTAGCTGAAACACTGCAAATTATCCTCAAATGGCATGTCAAAGGAAAGATGGATTTGCGGAAATATTTCTTGACCTGCTTCCCCATTTCCCGCCCCTGCTCGTCCTGTGCCTCACCGCTCGATGTGGTCTGCACAGAGGTGTGCCTCTCACACTTCCACTCTCCTCGGCCGTTGCCTGTGCAGATGCACTGGAGCAGGTTTCCTCGATTATCCTTCTTGCTCCAGGTGTCTCCAATTCTATAGGATGTCCTTGTGTCCTGATCATTGCATCTATCTGTGTCACAAAGGAAGCACATACATACATCAGGTCGAGAGTTGCAAGTGGTCAATTCAAACTTAAAAAAGGAATGCTATCTATGCCTGGTAATCTATTTGTGGTAATATGTTCATATTCAGCTCTGGTGCTGCAAGGTATTACACTTCTGAAAGATGAAATTACATTTGTTACAGTGGAAAGGGAGCTGAATGGTTTAGTCTAGTTTCATCTCTCTGTCAAATAACATTTTCATTTATCTATTTATTTATTGTTTTCACACTGTTCCTTTGACTAACTTCATTCTCTGGCATTATATTTCATCTTTTTCCTTCTCAGGCTCTTCCAGGATTTTTCTTAGTCATCACTGTTTATGGCCTGCCTTTCAATAGGGACCTTGCTTTAGAAAACTAAAAACAGGCTAAGTGCGGTGGCTCATGCCTGTAATCCTAGTACTTTAGGAGGGTGGATCACCTGCAGTCAGGAGTTCAAGACCAGCCTGGGCAACATGCTGAAACCCCCGTCTCTACTAAAAATACCAAAAAAAAATTAGCCGGGTGTGGTGGCGGGCGGGCGCCTGTAATCCAAGCTACTCGGGAAGCTGAGGCAGGAGAATCGCTTGAACCCGGGAGGTGGAGGTTGCAATGAGCTGAGATCACACCATTGCACTCCAGCCTGGGCGACAGGGTGAGACTGACTCAAAAACAAAACAAAACAAAACAAAACAAAACAAAAACAAGCAAACAAAAAAAAGCTTATAACAATGGGGAGGCAAGCAGGTATCAAAGGGTCTTCACCAATGGCTACAAAGAAGCTATAAAAAGGTGGTAGTATCTCTTTCTTCATTTGTTATGTAAAAAATGTAGAGGATGCACAATTTCTTTGACTAAAATATTATTTTCCCTTCCCCTATACCCAAACATCTACAGTATTTAAAAATCACTAGCAAAATAGCCCCAAATTATTCAGTGTTAGCCCTCCAATGGAAGAGTGGGATCAACATAAAATGATAATTTATAACTAAATGACCATTAGTCTATGTGTTCATTTATCTGGTAAATAGATTATTTAAATTATAATCCAAATTTGCTCTGTGCCACGATGTGAGTATAGAGGATCTGATGTCTTTGTGAATTGGATATTGTTGCAACTCCTGGGTTAGAGAAAAAAAATTAATAGTTGATGTAGGTTCAAACAAATACACACCCACATCCATCTACCACAAGAACAGAAGTTTGCATGAAGGTATAATTACTGATTAGAGCTTTTTCCCAAATCCCCAGCTAAAAGTATTATCATCCCCTGAACCTCCATAGCACTACTTTCAGTATTTCTGTTGAAATCTTTAATACTGTGTTTTGCAGATGATAAATATGTATAAGACTTTCTCATCTCCCTGACCCCCTAAGTACTCTTTGAAGGCTGGGCTAATGTTCATTTCATATCTGCACCCCTATAATACCTTGAACAAAGTAAGTCCTTATAAAATTTTTTGGAATAAATGACTTCTCTTTGAGAAACTTTTCCCAACTTGCTATTTAAAGAGTTCTAAATAACAGATAAGGTTTGAATCAGACATCTAATTTGTCTTAAGCTAAAATACTGCCACAAAGATCTTGGAAGTCTGATGATCACAGTAACATTTTAAATGCAAAATATCTAATAAACCAGCAAGTTTCTGGGAAAGCTTTGGTCAAAATGGTTACCACTTTCCATGAGAGACCTATTTTTGTTAGCAAAGAATTTGAATTTGGATGATGGCTATGTTAAAGGTAGTTAAATGGTTTCAGCTAGATAAATAAAACAGGTTCAAATTATTTGGATTTGATTTTAAACTTATTTACAACACCAGTAGTTAATGGCTGTTTTACTTCAACAAACTCTCTAGCTGTTATTAGTTTACAATATCAAAAAAGGAGCCTTGAAACCCAAAGGCAACAATTAAGACCCCAAGACAATCTTAGAAGGAGCAGTAAAGACGCCAGAGGCCAGCTTCTTTACAGCACTAATCAAATGCGTTAGGTCAGAGACACTATCCCTAACTCCAGAGTAGATAAATCATTTTAATTTATGGGATAAATTCTTTTTAATTTTATCAATTTAGCCTGTGAATGTGCCCTATTTAAATTTCAAACATAGAAGGAAACCTAAACCTTTTGTTCAACTCTATGTCAGTGGCAGTGAGCTGAGATTGAACCTTATCAAAGTGATATGTTTTTCTATTTATGTAGTCTTCTCTGAAGATGCAGAATAAGTTGGTTATGAAAGTTTTCTTGACATCCAGAAGTTACCAAAGCATGCTGGTATACTGGATGTGTTCTGAGTAACATAGTACTACCCTTCTCTCTAGGAATCCAGAAAACAATACCTGGCTTAATCTTTAACATAAAGATGTAAAACATACTTCTAGAAGTGCAAGTGATGCGTCCGCTGCCTTCTCCCAGGCAAGTACAATCCACCATCATCCAGCCTTGGTAGGGCTTCTCCCACGTTTCTCCGACCACATAGGAAGTCCCAGCAGCATGATCAAAACACTTCTCAGCTGTAGGGAAATTTGGAAGAAAAACAGGAAAAAAAGGTTATTTTGAATTGTGCAAGCTCCCTGTAATTTAAAGTGTAGTGTGTAAGCAAAAATTCAGCCACATTTTTTTTAAGTGGCACTCTGTTCAGAAAGAATGACACACCCAGCATCTAAGCACACAGTAAGTAGCCAAGGCAAAAGAAAGCTCAAGCTGAGTTGGCAGGCAGAAATTCCATTCTCCTAATAAGTACATGGACTACATATTTTCAGCGAGCCCCAAACTTCCCAGCAGCATTTCCAGTAGCAAGGATCTATGTATGTACCTAGTCTGTGGGAGACTACATATGCAAAATTCCAATCTTAATTATAAATGACCAATTATGAATTTTGAGTGGCCTAAATACAATGACAAAAAAAGCTATTTTTAAATATTGGAAAGCAAAACAATACAAAACAAGACAAAAACCTCTAAATTAGAAGACAAGTAAACGGAGTAAAATTTATAGCCAGAAACTTTCAGGTTTGTACTTACAGAATTCAACTGAGGATTGAGACCCAAAGAAGCTCAACAACTTTTAATTTGAAAAGAAATGACCAGAGTGTGACAAGCACACACTATTTCATGTTTCGGTCCAGGACATTCCATATAGAAATGTGTCCAAAGTGTCATTTTTTTTTTCTTTTAAATAAATTATATCTTGACCAAGGAGGAATCTGAGATCAGCTATTAGGTAAAAGAAATGACTCCATTCTAAATCTTTCAATTCTACCTTATGCTTTTGAAGCAAAGTTAAGACTTCTATGTGTAGTCAGTACTTTTTGATCTGATTCCTGTAAGACGACTATGGATTATATAATAATTCATTATTTCAAATAAAATTCCCATTTCTTTATTGGTTTTCACTGGAATTCAGGTCTATGACCTATGTAGATGTGATTCTGGTCCAACCCCACATTAGAACTAAGCATCCCAGCTCTTGCTCAGCCCTAAGACTCACACACCTATGGGCTTGCAGGTCCATTCTCCTTTTCCATTACCAAGACACACACACTCTAACATGTAACCACCAGTCTCATGTGGTCTCCTCCAGGTGTCACCAATCTTGTAGGACTGACCCCCTTCATGGCAGCGGTCTGTTGAAGATACAACGAAAATGTTAGGAGAGGGCAGAACAGATTTTTTTTTTTGGTCTCATATTCCACCCATGGTAGGTACTTAGGTTGGCTAAAGTAGAGACACAGACAACAGCTTTCCCATCAGAGACAGGGGAAACGTTAACAGGTCTGGTCACTTGAAGTCAATTCAATTAAGTGTCTTGCTTAGAACACAATGGAAAACCACAGAGAAATCTGGATGGCAAGGAAGAGGTCATGAATCCTGCTTTCCCAGAGAGATCACAGGAAATTGGGTCCTAAGCAGAAAAGAAAGGCTGGGAGGCTTGGTCTTCACTCATACACAGCAGCCTAAGACTGAGACTAATTCAGTGAAAAGGCCACATCAGGCATAGCACTCCCGCTTTTGGGAGCATGGAGAGCCTGTATTTTACCCTAGGATAGAAATGTCATTTTGGTGGAAAGCAAACAGACATACGCATATAAAGTGTGGAAATCCTGGTAGTTTTCTAAGTTGTTAAGCCCAATGGCACATTCAAATGCTGAACTAGATTGTAAACACTATGGACCCTTGCCTCTTGCGATTTGCCTGTGAACTTGGATAAACCCTAACATGAAGTATGGGGAAAGTTGATTGGGCCTATTCACGCGGGACTTGTTCTTTTGAATAGATGTCTTTAAGATGACTTACATTTAAAGAATGGATTAAAAAACTTAAATACTATGTTAATAGAATCTATTGGTAACCCAGTGAATCATACTGGAAAGAGTGCCTTAGCTAAACTAGAGTTGAGAATCAGCCGGTTCCCAAAGTTCCTTAGCAAACCCTATTGGGTTAATAATTTTGTATTATCCCTAGGAATAGTGACATCTGCTTCCTGGGTATAACCTACTGGTCACCAAGAAACCAGACTGTTTCTGTGAGGTGCAAGAGGTCTCTGCATTGCAAACATGAAGACCAGACAACACACGGCTGGTTCACTCTTCATGAACACCTTCCCAGTCACTGCAGAAAAGTCTCATGATTTGTCTAGCTTGAAGATATCCAGGTGATTTAAAATGGGCAACTCCCCTAAGCATGTCTTACTGAAATGGAACCCAAGAGGTCTCTTGGTTCTACTATGTGCACAAACACACACACTCATAAATGCACACACACTCATAAATGCACACACATCAAACACTGATTCCATCTGTGCTCATACCCATCTTTAAGAAACACAGGAACCAGTTGGGTGACCACTTAAGAGTACCTGGTCACCAGGGGCAAACCTCAAAGTTAGGAATATCCAGTCATGGATAACAGAAAATGACAGTGATGGTAACAGAGAAATTCATATTTGATATTTTGGCATCATTTTACACAATCTCTTCCTTACTTGCGATGGTACAGCTTATTCTCCCTCGCCCAGCCCCGATGCAGGTACAGTCCCAGATCATGGAGTCTTTAGGACGCTCATAAGTGTCACCCACTCGGTAAGTGTTCCCAGTGTACTTGTCAAAGCAAGTCTCTTCAGCTGAGGGGAAAAGGAAAGGCCATGTGAGCCTCACTTAGGTACAAGCTTTTCTAGTTCACTAATCCCCTCTAAAGGAAAACCCACTTCTCTATTCCACAAGTAACATGGTACACCTCAAAGAATAAAATGAAGTGAGAGATACAGATTTTTATCCTAAGCTCTAATAAGGCCATGGTTTTTGACCTTGACATATTGTCAAATTTTCTGTAAATTATTCATATTGTAGAAAAATCTCAGGCTCTCAGGAAAAGGCCATATAAAGTACTAACTTATGACAGAGCTAGATTTGTGAAGGGTTTCACATTCCAATCTCTGACTCAGAAAGTCAAAGCAAGGTTCACATAAAAAGCAAACGATTGGCCGGGCACAGTGGCTCGCGCCTGTAATCCCAGCACTTTGGGAGGCTGAGGCGGGTGGATCACCTGAGGTCAGGAATTCGAGACCACCCTGACCAATACGGTGAAACCCCGTCTCTACTAAAAATATGAAAATTAGCTGGGTGTGGTGGCATGTGCCTGTAGTCCCAGCTACTCAGGAGGCTGAGGCAGGAGAATTGCTTGAGCCCGGGAGGCAGAGGTTGCAGTGAGCTGAGATAGCGCTACTGCACTCCAGCCTGGTGACAGAGCAAGACTCTGTCTCAAAAACAAAACAAAACAAAAACAAACAAACAATTCGAAGATCCCCACCTCCCACAAGGCCTTGACAGTTGTTAATCCTATGATTTCCATTTTCCCCTCATCAGTGCCTCTCTGACAGAGTTGCTATAATTTATGAGAAAAATATCATTGGTCCTGAAGGAATGAGAACTTTGAAGTGGCTAATAGTTTTGTGTTAACTGCCGCTGACAAATCATTTTACGATGTAAGTCCCCAATGTGTTTTCTGGCTCATAAACTAACAGTTTAAGATTTGAGACTGCTTTCTAATAAATTAAAATTTTATAAGCAATTTTTTTTTTGTCGGAGGACACACAAAATCTTTCATTTTTCTCATCAAAAACTTTGGGAGAGTAAAGCAAAAAGAAGACTCTAGGAACTAATTTGGGAAAGATTCGTTTCTTTGTTTTAAAGGTAAAAGCATGTGAAAAGCAAACATAAGCAGTTTTTAAACGTTTATTAAGAGGAAATGACAGGTAATTCTATTAGAAAAATGGTGTATGTATTTTTACTTACTAATGCAAAGTTTAACAATTACCACTTCATGTATTAAAAGATACTAACTATGGGGCTTGTTGTCACTTACCTTCAGGTTTACTCTCGCAGTTAAAACCTCGGCTTCCTCCATAACAAGTACAAACCAACGCATTGCCTAGGTAGGTCCGCTCCCACTGTTGATTTATCTGATAGTGTTTTCCATTGTCATAACAACCGGCTGCAAATAATTGAAGGAAAACGTTACCACATTTGCATTTCTCCTTTTCCCAAAATTATGGAATTTTCTTCATGTGAATCTTGAGGTACATATTTTTTTCCTTTTAACTTTGCTAAAAGTTATATACAATGATGTCATTTCCATCTGGCCAGAGGTCTACATTAAAAAGTTGGAAACATTTTGGAAGGCAGACAATTGAAGTCACATTTTTAAAACATGCAAGGAACTTAAATATTCTTTTGGAGTAATAGTCAAAAAGGACAACTTTAAGCAGCTGTCTCAAACCAAAAGGAGGGTGTGTCTTTGAAAAACGGAAAGAATTTCAACCTCTGTTCTTGGTGAAGTATCCTGAGCGGCCCTAAAGAGGTCGGAACCAATTACATCTCTTCCAAGTTAATTAGAAACAAGACAGCTATTTCAATATCCCCTTTCCACCTCCATGTTGAAAATATTTGACCAATTATTTAACAGAAGGAAATAAGTAGCAGTAAGGACCACACTAATCCCAGACGGAAAATTTATAGACATGCATCATTTTTCTCTTTAAAGGCAAGTTTTGGTTAATTCCTAGAAGGACAATCTGAACGTGCAGAATTTATTAGAACACGGGAAAGTCGCAGAGTCCTCGTCCTCCAATGCATGGTCTTATCATCCCAGGCCCTCAGAACCAGCCTGCTCAAAACTCGATCTTTTTGTGTGCACAGCTGGTTTCTCTCAGTAAAGCGCGCACACACTCGCACACACGCGCGCGCACAAAACTTCAGCCCCAACTTTGGTCGGCTTTAGGGTCCCATCCCTCAGGCAGCCTGTTTCAGCCCGCGGTCAGTACTCACGCTTGCTTTGACTGACAGCCACCGGGGACTGGGGCTGAACCATTTGCTGAGCCTGCCTCTTGCTCTTCGAGGCTCCCGTGGAGGGCACCGCTGTCCCCAGGCACAGGACGGCCAGCAGCAGCAGCCCGGGCCCCGGACCCCTGAGCATGTTGAGACGGTGGGGGAGAGACGCCCGCACCGGGAGGCAAGTTGCCACCAAGTTTGCTTCCCTTCGCAACCTGCGGGAAAAATCCCTTCTAATGCCTCCCGGGGGTTGTCGCCTCCAAGAAGGTGGGGGCCAGAGGGTGGGGAAGGGGACGGGTGGAGGGACAGAAGGGATGCAGAGGACCAGAGAAGTTGTGGCTGCAGGTCCCCTCTTCCCGCTCGCGCCTGGGGTTCCCTCTCCTCCCCCTGTGCAGCACAGCCGGCGCGGGCGTCCGAGTGCCGGGAGCCGGGGCTTATATGGGACGGTCCCCTCCCGCCCCTCTGGAGGCCCGGGGCGCGGGGGAGGAGAGACCCGCCGGGCTGTCCCCGCCCCGCCCGCCGCCGCAGCCGACCGCGCGCCGATTGGCCCGGGCTCCGGGTGACGTCACGGCGGACTGTGGGTTCGCAGCGAACAAAAGAGATGCTGATGGCCCGCCAGGACTGGGGCAAGACAACTTTTTTTTCGGTTTCCTTTGCGGTCATCAAACTTTTTAGGGGATGGGGGAAGGGATGGGAAGCGGCTGGGAGGAAAGGGAGTGGCTGGACTTGGGTGAAGCGAAGGGGTTGCAAGACGCTCCCCCTTCCCTTTTCTTTTTTATTGGGGGTGGTGGTAGTGTTTGAGGACATTGCGTCACCTCTCGTCGGGGTGGAGGGGGGGGAATCTCTGCTTATAGGAGTGTATTTTGTGAGGAAGAAAACCCATAAAATATCCACCACCTTGCAGCTGTTAAGAATCCAGATTTTCAGTCCCAGGGCGGGGCTGCCTTTCCCCCCATCCCGCTCCCTTTCTTTGGACTAAAGGGTACTGACTCGGGACTCCCTTATTTTGTCTTCACAGCTCCCTGTTCGGACTTCTTCCCTTCTCAGCGCTGTGCCTGTCTGGCTCTGAGAAAGGGCCAGCGGGCGAACGGGGAGCAAAGGGGAACAGAGACCTTTAATGAGCTTCTACTAAGTACCGGGAGTTCCGCGGGGCGCTTTGCAGATCCCGGGGAAGTTCAGAGAATGAAGTTTTCTTTTGCAAGGACAAAGTAACAGTACTTTTTTACATATGCAGGAAAGCCTTCCTTTCCTGGGGATGGGACGCCCGTTTCCACTGAAAGTGAAATCGCTGTGAACAACCTGAAAACTGGAAAGTTGGACCAGCTGTGGGGAGAGAAAGGTCTTCGTGTCCTTTCCCACGTTCACCGTGCCAGTTACACACAAAGCAGAGATTTTTTTGCTTGAATCATTAAAAGCCGGGTGGGTGGGGGGCACCCTATGTACTGTCTTGCCCTCCTTCTGCCCCTTTCTCACATTTATTTGCCATTTTCTTTTTGCTGACAAGTTCCATTACAGAATGCCCCCTCCATCCCCCGCCGCCAGATTTTTTATATTTCAATTGTTATTTACTCCAAGAGTGTGGAAAGTTCTCCTTTAAGATTCCCCCGCCTTGAACTCTAAACTCAGAGTGGAAAGGGAATCTGAAAAGTCTCTCATTTAGCAACTCATCACATCAGTCCTTTTTGTCAGATAAACACAAGCACAATTGCTTTTAAAGATCTTCAGAAGGAGGAGTCCACCACTTCCACAGTAGATCCAGAGAGACCCGAACTGAATGCTTTGCCTTCTCCTTGTGTTAGGAGTTCAGAGGTTCCATTTGCTTTAAAACACAAGAAGCTACTAATAAAATATATTTATTTCGGCAAGGTACCTATTTTCTCCAAAAGTTTCACCTTCAGTAATTGCCACAGGAGTAATTAGAACTCTGTGTTCTATAAAATGCCTGACACATTAAAGACACAAAATTAGCATTTGTTTTTAATCATGCAAGGATTTAAAACCAAACCAAAACAAAGCAAAACACCCAGCAAATATCAGTTTCCTACAAATAGTGTAAAAAAACCTCTTGAGGAATCTTTGTGACCCACACTCCAAATTGAAAGAGTGCCATGGATTTCCCCAAATTTAGAATCCTGTCTGGGTTAGAGGATTTTTTTGGAATTTCTCATCACTTGACAAAACAGTTTTCTCTTTTCAAATATAAAAGAGCTCCTTGTAAAATGCTTGGTAAATTTCTGGGAAGCCGAGTGTTTCTTCCAGAGGGAAGGATACCTGGAAATCCGGATGTAAGCAAGATAAACCTGTAGCTAAAGCTTTCTTAAAATTCATTGATTCTGGGGGAAGGAAATAAGTGATTAGAAAAGTATTTGGTCAACCAAAACCATGATAGTTTGATATATTTACTGCACTGAAAATACACTAGAATCATATGCATAGTGGAGCTTGAAGTGGAAAGCCCACCTTACATTTTGGAAGAAACTTTTATATTTCAATCCCATAGATATCTAATTTATTGAAGGAAACAGGATATCTCTGTCTCATAAGAAAAAAAAATCTGACTGATATTTATAGGAATGCTTGGGAGTTTACTCTTTTACTTGAAAGTTTTTTTTTTTTTTGCCTTTTTTTTTTAAACTTTAGAGACAGAGGCTTTTCTTAGTTAAGATAACAGGGCTTACTACAGTATTCTTTAATTATCAAGGTCCCTTGTAACTCTAAGTCTGTTATCTCTAACTGGAGAGATAATTAAATCTTAAAGACCACTCTGACTCTAATTCAACCAACGTGTGTGGTGTCCAGGATCGTTGGACTTCCTTAAGAATTCTATTTTATCCAGGTGGGTTCTTCCTCAGTAAATTGTATTCTCCTATTGGTGGGAAATACTCTTGGATTTCTTTTTCTTTCTTTCTTTCTTTCTTTCTCTTTCTTTTTTTCTTTCTTTCTCCTTCTTTCCTTCTTTCCTTCTAAAACTGTATTCAGAGAGGGAAATGTGACAAAAAAAGGGAAATCAATAGAGACAGAAAGTAGATTCACGGGTACCCAAGTTTATGGGCTGGGAACAGGAATTAACTGTAAAAGGGCACAGGGAATCTTATTGAGGTGATGGAAATCTGTGTTCTAAAACTACATTGCAGTGATGACTGTACAATTTGGTAAAAGATTCAAAATTCTGGGGATTATACACAAAATGAGTGAATTTTACGGTAGGTAAATTATGCTTCAATAAAGTTGTTTTTTTCAAAAGTTGATTTTAAAAATCAGTATTTGTTCTTTTTTACTCTTAACCATCTCCTGATTTTGGTTTCAAAGATTTGCTCTCAAGTAGCAGCAACATACACAAGGCGTCCTCATTTCTTCATTTTTCTAAGAGGAAGTTTGCCTTGAATATAGTAGTGGATTTCTTCTACACCAGTAACTCCTTCTGAAACCTACTATTTGTGTGAAGGCATATATGTGGTAGAGACAGAACAAATCTTCATTTAGGACTGTGCCTTGTTTCTTCTTGGAATTGCCATAGTGATAGAATTTTCCCAGAGCCTCAGGCAATTTAAACTTTTTGTAACAAAAAGAAGCACATATATTTTCGGGAACTAGGGGAGTGTGGGTGGCGGGGGGCAATGGTATTGGGAAATTTTATTATTCCAGAAGGTTAAGGAGGAGCATGAGCAATTATGGAAATCTGAATTAAATTGATTTCATTTGTTTTGAAGATTAGCAATGGAGACATTTGATTAAGCACAAAAAATAATTGATCAGATCCAGTCATTTAGAAGGACTGAAATAAAAACAGGCTAGGTGTGGGATTCATGCCTGTAATCCCAGCACTTTGGGAGGCCAGTGTGGAAGGGTCACTTAAGCCCAGGAGTTCAAGTCCAGCCTGGGCAATATAGTGAGACACTCTTAATAATAATAATAACCAGATATGGTGACAGGCACCTCTCGTCCCAGCTACTCAGGAGTCTGACATGAGTCCTGGGGGATGACTGGAGCCCAGAAGATCGAGAGATCAAAGCTGCAGTGAGCTGTGATCACACCACTGCACTCCAGACCCAGCCTAGATGACAGAGCAAGATCCTGTCTCAAAAATTTAACATTTAACATTGAAATGTTAAATGTTAAAGGTTACATTTAAATATGTCACATTTAGATGTTACATTTCAAATGTTACATTTAGGTGTAACATTTAATTGATGGGCTGTTTTTCCTGAAACCTTTGGCTTTTATCCTGTTATTAATTTCTTCCAGTTCTGCTAGAGAGGAGGCCATTGACTCTGGAGAGCTCGGACTTTCATTTCATCTTCTTCTATAGGTAGATTAGAGGGAGATAAATTAGGGTAGTTTTTTTTTTTTCTTATTTTGAATTTTTTTTTGGCATAAAATGCTTCCCTTCTTCCTTGAAAATGGCCAAGTTTACAAAAATGTTACTCATTAACCACAGGTGTGAGAAGTTAAAAATAAACTTCCCTGCGGGCAGCCCTCGTAAGTAGAATGTCTGAAAAGTTTGTCAAGAATTGACAGGGTGCCTGCAACCAGGGAGAAAATACTGGATAAGGGCTTTAAATTATGCCATGAAAGCTAACCAGTTTTCGCTTAATAGGCATTTTGTTTACATTTTAAGTGACTTTATTTTTTAGTCAGCACTTTTTAAAAGCCTTAATCTATGCTTTTTGCTTCTTAACAGGAATATTCTTTTCTCATTAGAGTGATGTAACTCCCAACAGGCATGGCAAAGGTGTTTAACTTATCCAGTAAAATGGGAACTAACTACTGTGTAGCTGGAACATGTAACCAAAACTGTCTTGGAGAACATTTCATCTTTCCAAGCAAAGTAGCAGCTTCTTGTAAAAATTTTAATTTTGTATGTTATTTCACGTTGCTGGCGTTAAAGAGTTTTTTGTTGTTGTTGAAAGGCTGAATTTAAAAAAAATTAGAAGGTTTGCCATATTTAAATTATTTTCTATCCTTTTTGCATTAACATACTTTAAACATCTCATATGCAGCTAATCACAAAAGTTAGTTGAGCCAAATGCTTAAAAATAACCACAAACATTATCTAGTAAATAACAATTTATGCCAACAATAGACTATTGTGATATGAGCAGTCAATATTTATGCCTACCTGTCTAATTAGTGAATTAATTAGTTAAAATAAATTAAGAATATATTCAATCGAATTGTAAAAATGCCATATACATGTTATTGTAAATTTATATTGAACTATTTTCTAGATAAGTTTGATATATTCTTTCATTAAGTATGACCATTTTACTGAGATAAAATGGACATTTAAAATCATTACTATTTTAAACATTAAAAACTAAGGCACTACTGGCCGGGCGTGGTGGTTCACGCCTGTAATCCCAGCACTTTGGGAGACCGAGGCGGGCGGATCACGAGGTCAGGAGATGGAGACCATCCTGGCTAACATGGTGAAACCCCGTCTCTACTAAAAAAATACAAAAAAAAAAAAAAATTAGCCGGGCATGGTGGCGGGCGCCTGTAGTCCCAGCTACTCAGGAGGCTGAGGCAGAAGAATGGCGTGAACCCGGGAGGCGGAGCTTGCAGTGATCCGAGATGGCCCCACTGCACTCCAGCCTGGGTGACAGAGCGAGACTCTGCCTAAAAAAAAAAAAAAAAAAAAAAAAACTGAGAAAACTAAGGCACTGCTTACATGCATGCACATTTAAGTAGTCACGAAGTCACAAAGATTTCAGCACCTAGATAGAAATAATTAAATAGCTACATTTTATTAAACACTCTAAACCAGATCCAGTACTAAGTGTTTCATATGAATTTTTTTCATCTAACCATCAACAAACTTTTAAGGTAAGCACTATCATCCTCTCCTCTTACAGATGAGGATATAAAGCTTAGAAAAACAATGTGCAAAAATGCTACTCATTAAGCACAGATGTGAAAAGGAAAAATAAAATGCCCTGAAGGCAGCTCGCATGAGTATAATGTCTGAGAAGTTTGTTGATAATTGACAAAGAATGAAGTTTTCTGAATCACAAGCCTTGTAGAAATCGTGGCGTCAAGTTGTGTCACTGTCAATACCAGGTGATTAGTCAAGTGATTACATAATGGTCTCCCTCAGAAACAAAGGTATGGGCAAGACAACTGGCTAAACAATTTTGTGGGTGACTTCTTTCACATGAGATTAATTTATCAAAAGATGTCACACAGGACTCTGCTAACTGACACGCTACCAGTTTCCATCTGTTGTAGCCAAGGCCATTCTTCTGGGAACCAATTTCCTTCAAACAGCCTGGCTGTGTTTCAGCATTTTGAATCAAGTGTGGAAGATCGTTACCACCCACCGACTCTCCACTGGGCTGGAAGTTTGCTGGGGGCAGAGGCTCTGTCTTGTTTCCTCTGTATGCCCAGCACTAGGTACCAGGCACCCTTGGATAAGTACTTGGCAAATGTCAAATGAATGAATGGAAGGAAAGAAGGGCAGATGACAAACACTGAGATTCACATTCAGTGACTATCCAGCCAGGCACAGTGCTAAGTGCTCTGCATATGCTATTTTATTTTATCTTCAAAGCTACTGCCAGAAGTATATATCAATAGTGCCATTTTACTCTCTGAAGCTCGGAGCTGAAAGATGGTCCTAGAGCTTATGCTGTAAGAAAGGGACAGAGCTGAAATTGAAATCACGGTCCTCCTGACACAAAATTCTTGCTCTTACCGAAGACATACATGGCTTTCCCCAAAGAGACTTTGCCCTATATGTTAAAAGAACGTTGGAAACACTCTCAGGCAGTTACTTTTTATCTTCCTCTAGATTCTTCTGCCTTGCTTCTGGGCCCTGGGCCTGACCCTGTGAACTGTGGGGCTGCTTCCTCTGTTTGCTGGAGGACAGAGGACGAGAGATGCGGGGCTGCTTCCTCTGTTTGCTGGAGGACAGAGGACGAGAGATGAAAGTTGTTCCTGCACACTCCCTCCTTGCTTCTGGCTTCAGTGCCAGAGTTCTGGTGGCAGCTGCCTTTCCCTAGGACCTGCATTATCAATGGGGCAACATTGCCCCAAGAGGGTAAAAGTGGGTTCTTGGGGTAGAAGGGGAGTGGTTAAAAAATTTCAACCCTACCTAATAAAAATTTTATTCCTTAGTTGTGAATTTAACACTTTTTTTTTTTTTGACAGAGTCTTGCTCTGTCACCCAGGCTGGAGTGCAGGGACAAGATTTTGGCTCACTGCAACCTCTGCCTCCCGGGTTCAAGCGATTCTCCTGCCTCAGCTTCCCAAGTAGCTGGAACTACATACATGAGCCACCATGCTGGGCTAATTTTTGTATTTTTAATAGAGACGGGGTTTCATTATGTTGGCCAGGCTGGTCTTGAACTCCTGACCTCAGGTGATCCGCCCGCCTCGGCCTCCCAAAGAGCTGGGATTACAGGCATGAGCCACCACGCCTGGCCATGAATTTATCATATTAGATAGACTTTAAATTTCATTTCTTTCCTGGAGGGTTGTATAAGGTAGGGCATTAATACATAAAAGAAAAAGGGAGAAACATTGCTCTAGGACAGCAGTCCTCCCCAGGCTTTGGTCCTCCGAGGCTCCAGCTGTCGCTGGCTCCTTCCCCATGATGGCAGCCGTAGGAGTGACAAACTGCCTACATTGCTAGTCCCTGGGAACCTCAGCATCCCTTTTTTATTCCTTGGTCATGCCCACACTGGGGTAACAGTGCTTTCACAAAATTCTCCCAGTGGAAATCATTTTAATTCAATTTTCTGCTAAAACCCTGGTGATCCAGATTCTTTTTTTTTTTTTTTTTTAAGATGGAGTTTCCCTCTTGTTCCCCAGGCTGGAGTGCAATGGCGTGACTTGGCTCACTGCAACTTCCACCTACCGGGTTCAAGCGATTCTCCTGCCTCAGCCTTACAGGTATGCGCCACCACGACTAGCTAATTTTTGTATTTTTAGTAGAGATGAGGTTTCACCACTTTAACCAGGCTGGTCTTGAACACCTGACCTCAGGTGATTCACCCGCCTCGGCCTCCCAAGGTGCTGGGATTACAGGCATGAGCCACCGTGCCCAGCGATGATCCAGATTCTAACTATCCAATGATGACATGAGCAGTCCACCCCATAGTTTTAAGTCTTAAATTATAGCAGAATAGACTTAGGACACATGAATTCTTTTCCAAACTTAGCAACTAGTATTAATCATGCTGTGATTTCTTTGTATTTCCCATGACTTACATGGTCTTATTTTTTTCTCTCTACTGAATGCATGCACTTTTAACACTCTATCTTTCCCAAAGTAAAACGCTCAGATGATAGAAGCAAATGACATAGTCATCATACAATGACGGAGAAAAGAAACCAGAATTTTATATTTAAATTTATGATATTTTAGACAGGGTCTCACTTTGTCGCCCAGATTGTAGTGCAGTGGCAAGATCTTGGCTCACTGCTAACTCCACCTCTCAGGCTCAGGCAATCCTCCTACCTCAGCCTCCTGAGTAGGTGGGATTATAGGAGGTGTACACCACCATGCCCAGCAAAGTTTTGGTATTTTTTGTAGAGATGGGGTTTCGCCATGTTGCACAGGATGGTCTCAAATTTCTGGGCTTGAGTGATCCTCCTGCCTTGGCCTCCCAAAGTGTTGGGATTACAGGTGTGAGCCACCACGCATGGTCATGTCGACGTCTTAACTGTCTTGGAAATAATTTGATTTTGTCCAGGTAATTTGGTTCACGCAAAGAAGTTGAGATCAGGGGCACATCAGAAAGAGATTCATCTTTTAAAGTGCTTCTTAAATTTACAAATGCAATATATGTAAAAGCTAAAGGTTTTTATATATTTTTCACACATGTAAAAATGCAAGTTTTGCCTTTAAATTCATTTTAGATATGAAATAATCTAGCTGAGAGCGTGTAAAGTCGAGGAAAGCTTATTCAGATCTGCTCTAGTTCAGCATGTGGTAAATTCCTAGGTGTTCACAATATTAGTGTACACAAATTCCTTCTCGAGAAAGAAAACCTTGGACAGACCTGGTAGACTAGTATCACTTATGCCTTATAGAGACTTTCTGTCAAAACCAAACAAAAATCTGTCATATCTTTATTCATAGAATAAAATGTGATATTAGGGAACACAACTGTTTCTGGAATGCATTGAAACTGATAGTATTCTATAGATTTTTCTACTTACATTACTTATTATTACTATTATTATTATCATTATTGTTGTTGTTGAGACTGAGACTCACTCTATCACCCAGGCTGGAGTGCAGTGGCATGATCTCAGCTCACTGCAGCCTGCACCTCCCGGGCTCAAGCAATTCTCCTGCCTCAGCCACCCCAGTAGCTGGGATTAAAGGTACCCACCCCAATGCCCAGCTAATTTTTGTATTTTTAGTAGAGATGGGTTTCACCATGTTGGCCAGGCTGGTCTCAAACTCCTGACCTAAGTGATCTGCCTGCCTTGGCCTCCGAAAGTGCTGGGATTACAAGTGTGAGCCACTGCACCTGGCCTCAACTTACATTACTTATTTTTCAAAAACTAGAGAATCCATTAATTTTGGCTTGTTTGAATTTAAAAGTGATTATAATGTTTTTGTTAGTTATATATGAGCAGTATTTCACTACAGCTCATCTTAAAGATATTTGATAATTTATCTTCTAATTTTACAGCTAAATGGTCACATTTTTGTCAGTTGAGAATAAATTCTTTTTTTTTTTTTTTTTTTTTTGTAGAGTTGGGGTTTCGCTATGTTTGGCCAGGCTGGTCTTGAACTCCTGGCCTCAAGTGACCCGCCCGGCTCAGCCTCTCAAAGTGCTGGGATTACAGATGTGAGCCACCACACCTGGCAGACAATAAATTCTTGAAAGATTCCTGATACTTTACCAACTTACACATTAAGTTAATCTTCCCATTTTCTTTGTCCAATTAAGTTTTAAAGCAAAATAATATAAATATTTATAGACCCAAATTGTAAACACATTTCAGTTTTGAAGAACAATATAAAGTAAATATACTATGGAATTACAATTAGAAAACCAAGTTTGCACTGATATTTTTAAAACTTCTCTGGGGAACTGAGTTTTTCAACTTAAGGACACAAAGTATTAAATTAGAAGGTATTTTCCTTCACTAATGAAAATTTTTGTTTTTTAATTATCTATTCTTGTCTTTCAAATTTAAGTTTTAATGGCGGACCGATTAATGTTGCTTAAAGTTACAACTTAGACAAACAGTTAAAGTAGCTTAGCAAATTGTGGTTCTGGTTGTTCTCCTATAGGTAATTAAGAGGGCAATGACTCAAGATTTAAAAAATTAAATAACATGTCCACACAATTTTCTCTGAAATGTTCCCTTCAGATTTTTAAAACAGGTTTATTGAGATATAATTGCCATCTCATAAGCCCCACATACCTGTATACAATTTGATAAGTATTGACATACTTTTGACAATTTTCTATTATGTACATTTTATCTTTTCTTTTTTCTTTTTTTTACACCACCCCTCTCCACTTATTACATATATTTTGACTGTTGTTTTAATATTTCCTTTTAGCTTATATAGCATTAAATCCTTTTCTATCAGTCTGAGCTTTGGAAACAAATTTTATTTTTTTGGAACAAGATATCAAAGAGTAAAATTGAAGAAAAGTTTAATCTCAAACTCATGGGGGAAAAGACATCACAGGAAATAAATGCTAAAACCATGGCTTTTTTATGTGTTGAATTAAATAGTTATTAAGTTAATTGGTAGATAATTATGAGATCTATTATCATTTAATATAATTAGTATGTAAATAAGGTGATATAAATTATGTTCTGTGAGAAGTTGTCACTGATGGTGATTGTTATCTGTGTAAAAGTGAGAAAACCAACAGAAAGATGATGATTATTAGTGGCAAGATTAATGATCATGGGCCTTTTCTAATTCTTATGGCCCAATCTGGTATTTTTCTTCTCCTCATTTTGACTTTACCTATACTTTTTTTTTTCCACACAGGCCAGCATATTATTATAGCTCCTTCAAAAATTTTATATTGATTCTTTTTTCCCCAACAGTACTGTAAACTCTTTGATTGTAGGCACTAAATTAATTCCTTTTAGAAAGACTTTTTTTTTTCTTTCTACCATTTGAAGTTTTTTAAGTTGTGTGGTGGAGACTGCTAGTTGCCCACACAGATCCATTCTCTTCTTTCACAGTTAGTCCCATTGTACACAGTTAGGCTAAATTTTACAGTCTCCCTTGTAGTTAGGCATGGCAATAGAAATAGTTCCTCATCAGTGGACTGTGAGAAGAAGCGATCTATCCCAACTCTGGTTCTGTGCCTTAGTTTAATAACGTCACTCCTCCAGATTCCCTTGTTCATTCCCACTAGCTGAAATACACAACACAGAGGACACCCAGCTTCTAACCATGTAGATGATCAAAATGTCTTGGAAAAATTTGGGACCTGAATTATCATGAAGAGCAGACCTTGACTATTGACATGAGCCATTCACTTTGAGACTGTTGCATGAGAAGTAGACACCCTCCTTTATTGTAGAAGGCCCTGTGTTACTAAGCAGCTTTGTTACAGCAGCCCAGCTTTCATAGTAACCAGTATGATGCACTACCTTCCTTACATGCCTAGTTGCTCAGCTGCTCTGTTCCTGCTGACTGCGTGTGATTTGTTTACTAGCTTTGCCCTGGTATTTGCAATTCTACTTTCAAGTTTCCTCTCTTTTCCTAGCTTTCCATAAACTCCACGCAGAATTTTAGCTTCTATGCTAAACTCCCATAATATTTTACCATTTGTTTTTAAATAATAAATTCAAGTCTTCCGTTAAATATTCTTGAGCACCTGCTAAGAGAACTGTTATGGTTTGAATGATGTCCCTCCCAAATTCAGTCTGGACCCCCAGTCTTTCAGAATGTAACCTGATTTGGAAATAGGATCTTTAAAGAGGTCATCAAGTTAAAACACGTACATCAGGGTGGATCCCAATCCAATATGACTGCTGTCCTATAAGAGGGGGAAACAGACACACGGGCAGGGAGAATGCCAGGAAAGATGAAGATAAAGATCAGGGTGAGGCATCTACAAGCCAAGGAGAAACGAAGATTTACCGCAAACCACCAGAAGCTGGACGAGAGGCATGGAATAGATTCTTCCTCACAACCTTCAGAAGGAACCCACCCTGCTGACATCTTGATTTTGGACTTCTGGTTTTGAGAAGTGTAAGACAATGCATTTCTGTGGTTTAAGGCCTCCATTCTATGGTACTTTGTATTACCCTAGCAAATGAATCCAAGCACCTGGAGTATTAATAATAACAAGAGAATGAGTGATAAATTTAGGTTCATAGATAGAACTCCAGAGGCATGACATAATATGCCCAAAGGCAAATGCCTGGTTAACTGAAGGGCTGAATTTGATTCTTGCCCTTTCTTACAGATGTTTTTGTGTCAATCATTGTGTGTAGGAGACGTTTATAGATAAGATGTAGGCTCTACTTTTAAGGAATGTAAAATGTACTAGTCAGTTGACAGAGATAAAAAGGTTGATTTTTGTACACTATTGGCAAGTGTGTCAGTTGGAAAAATGTATACATGTGCACAGATTTTTAGGTGTGAAAATTGAGGTAATCTTTTAAAAGGACATTTTGGCAATATTTAAAATGCACGAACCTAAGACACAGTAGACTGAACACAAGCATTTCCTCTACACCCTCCTGAAATCACACCTATAGTTCAGAGATGAAAACAATTTAAACCTACAAGAATAAAGAGAATAAGAAAGGAGACAGTAGATGAGAGACAACAACATTTTGGAAAAAGGAACACAGGTGGAGAAGTGATACCTAAGGTCACAGAATTAATGCCTGCAAGCCAAAAAAAGAAGCTGATTGACATTCAAGAAACCCGGAAAGCCTCAATCATGGGAGGCATCAGGTACCTCTGAAGGGAGGGATGGAAAGTGGGACTGAGAGGTGTTTGAAAGTCTCTGCATAAAGAATAACTGGACGCCCTCTTTACTCCTGCCCCTATTCTACCCAGCCATGGACTTATCCACTCCTCTTGCCCAAGTAGGACCCAGGAAATTTGCTGTGTAGATAGATTGAACCAGAAAAACCCCAAACTCAGTGGCAGGGAGGGTGATAGTGGTGAAGCACAGGGCTAAAAAAAATGGAGAGTTAAGTGAAGGTATACATGCTTACTCTCCATGTGGCAGATTGAAAATGTTCTCTCTGGACTTAGTCTCTTTGGAGACAATAATCTGTAGATCTGACACTGGGGAGTCCTGCAGTGAAATAGCCAGATTCTAACCCCATCACCTACAGTGTTGCCAATCAGTCACTAAGCTCCACTCCTCTGTGCAGTTTCCAATCAGATCTTTAGTGTCCCGATTCTAAACATGAATGGATGTCAAAGGATCAGTCACCAAACCTTTGAGAAAAGCCTCTGACACAAAAGGTTAAAGTGAATTTATAGATTACAAAACAAAAGAATAAGAGGCAATGCAAAAAATAGAAGAAAGTGAAAAATAAAAACAAACTAAAACCTAAAATCGTGGCTGTAGAAAGAGAAGATATTGTGAGAAGGAAACAAGAATAGTGATCTATACATGTATGAATATTTAGAGACCAAGACCCCGATCCTATAAGATTAGCATCCTTATTAGAAGAGACACCAGAGACATCTCCCCCACCCTGTACGCCTTCCTGACCCCAGGCAAGCACAGAGGAAAAGCAATGTAACAGGAAAAGAGCCTGCACCAGAAACGAACCCTGCCAGACCTTGATCTTGGACTACCAGCCTCCAGAACTGTGAGAAAATGAATTTCCATTATTTAAGCCCCCTAATTTGTGGTATCTGTTATGGCAGCCCAAGGAGACTAACATAATGTATCACATTTAATAAAATTAAATGAACACTAAAAACAGAATGCATTTGCCTTTTGAGGCAGCAATTCCAAATTTCTCTCTGTTCTTTAAGATATGTAACTTAACCTAGGAGTCAGCAAACCCAGGGGCCAAATCCAGCCTACCCTTTGTTTTTGTGCAGCCTGTGAGCTAAGATTGATTTTTAGAATTTATGCAGTTGAAAAATTTAAAAATAATATTTTATGACATGAGAATGTTATATGAGATTCAAATTTCAGTGTTCATAAATGAAGTTTAAAAATATATAGTCACATCTATTTTTAAAAATGTATTGTCCCTGGCTACTTTTCTGCTACAGTGGCACAGTTGAGCAGTTGTGACAGGGACCATATTGACTACAAAACAGAAAATATTTACTATGTGTTCATTTAGGAAAAAGTTTGCTGACTGCTGGTGTAGACCATCTGAGTGAAATTTCCTTCCAGATTCTTATAATATTTTCTCCAATCTTTTATAGTTGTCTTGCCCAAACTTAAAACAGCAATATTTTAAATATCTCAATTTTATTGAGTCTTTCCAAAGTAATTCAAATTGGTTTTCTTAGGAATTGCTCTCTTTCAACATTTTGATTTTAAAGATAATATGGTTTGGATATTCACCCCCTCCAAATCTCATGTTGAAATGTGATCCCCAATTGTATTAGTCCATTGTCATACTGATATGAAGAAATACCTGAGACTGAGTAATTTATAAAGAAAAAGAGACTTAATGGCTGGGAAGGCCTCACAGTCATGAAGGAAGGCGAAGGAGGAGCAAAGGCACATTTTACATGGTGGCAGGCAAGACAGCATGTACAGGGGAACTGCTGTTTATAAAACGATCAGATCTCGTGAGACTCACTCACTATCACAAGAACAGCACAGGAAAGCCCACCTCCATGATTCAATTACCTCGAACTTGGTCCCTCTCATGACACATGGGGATAATGGGAGCTACAATTCAAGATGAGATTTGGGTGGGGACACAGCCAAACCATGTCACCAATGTTGGAGGTGTGGTCTAGCGGAGGTGTTTGGGTAATAGGGCAGATCCCTCATCAGTAGCCTGGTGCCATCCTCATGGTTATGAGTGAGTTCTCACTCTATTAGTTCTTGGGAGAGTTGATTGTTAAAAGGAGTCTGGCACTTCCTCCCTTTTCTCTCTTTCCACCTTTCTCTCTCCCTGTGACATACCTGCTCCCCCTTCACCTTCTGCCATCAGTAAAAGCTTCCTGAGGCCTCCCCAGAAGCCAAGCTGATGCTGTATATTGCCATGCTTGTACAGCCTGCAGAACCGTGAGCCAAATAAACCTCTTTTCTTAACCAATTGCCCAGCCTCAAGTATTTCTTTATAGCAATGCAAAACAGACGAATACAAAAGACAAAAACAGCTTAATTACATAATTATCAAATCCATTACAATGGCAATAAACAGTTTGGTACCCAACAACTGACTTCTGTTAAACATATAACTCAAATTATAGGAGCACAAGAGCAGTGACCTGCTAGGGTGGAATCATGAGCTTTGAGTATACCTTGGACATCACCGGTACATTTTATGGAGGGAAAGCAGAGCACAGTTGGGAAGTGGGTTGCATGGAAGTTGCTTAAGAGATTTTATGTTGTAATTAGCCTAGTTATTTCAGGTATCTGATTTTCTCGTCCCAATTAAAGAATAAATCTCCTAAGAGCAGGGATAATATTTTGATTTCTTTTGTATTCTTCTTTCAAGCATGGAGCACCAAGTTGGGCACATGACAAATGTTCAATAAATCCCTCTTGAAAGGTTAGATGATGAAGCTTCTACATGCCAGAGATGACCATTCTTGGGGTAAGTCAGCTCTCAGCCACCTAGAAAGGTTTTCTCAACCGCTGATTTTAGACTCTCAATCTGTTTTGATTTGTGATGCTGTATTCTTCTTTGCCATTCTCCCAAATGACACGTCAGCTTTCATGATTCATTTTTATGTTTTCTTGTCTATCGCCTCAATATTGGATTTCTGCCTAAGCAGCAAAATTCAAAGAAATCTCTTCTGTTGGAATTGCTGATGTGAAAGAAGCCCATGAGGTTCAAATGACCTCATAGTGCATAAAACAATGTGAGTGAATATGGGGAGTACTATTTATTGTTCAAGACAAAAATGAGTATGTTGTGAAAAGCTTGCTCAGTTTATGGTAAGATGAAATTGCTGACTGAAGACTGCCTAAAACTCAAGTTCTGAAATGTCATTAATATTGACAATAAAAAGGAACTGTCTTAGAAAGTTAATTGTTACACATAATGTACATAATTCTGGAATAACTATTTTGATTTTTAGCTACCCAGCAGTATGATCAAGAATCTGTAGTAGTACAATCTAGTCTAAGCTGCCTTGTTAGTTCTAAGAGAAAAATTCTTTGGGGTTGAAAATTAGCCCATTTTGTAACACATCTCTGTGTACAATTACTGTTAAAAGTTGAATATGTGAAATCTGGTGGCATAGTAAGCACTGATAGAAATTAGGTTATTTATTAATTTATTATTGATTTGCCTTATGATTGTAGAAAGGGTATGTATTTGTATAATTTAATGACTTAATTACTCTCATTGTAAAAGCTGGATAAAATTATATCTGGTCTATTCACATCATTAGTATATTGCAAAGATGCTTGACAGTGGCACTGATGGCTTTGGGTGGTATGATATTTATCAATTACAATTTTTATATAATTTACATTCCAGTTCCTGTTCTGTCAGTATATATCTGTGTGAACTCGATTATACTTAAATCTTTGTGCCTCAGTTTCCCTATTTATAAAACAAATATGTTGAATTAGATTAATTCTTATTCCTTGGGTTCAAAAATTACATAACTGTAAAAAAGCTTTTGTCCATTATAATTTTTTAACTTCACCTAAAAATGCCCAAATATAAAATAATGATATATGTGCACTTCCTAAACATTCATGTGCACATTTTGCATATACCCAGAATATTGGAGCACACATCTTCGCAAGGAATATAGATTTATATCCTAAATTTGCTTTTGTTTCTAAGAGAAGAGATGAAGAGCTCATACCTTACCACCAGCAAGAATAAAAGCTTTGTTTCTCTTCTCTGTTTAAGTAATTAAAATATCTTTGCTCCTTTACTTTATGATTTCCCATTTTGAGGGTCCCTAGGGGTGAGAGGAGCGCTCATTAAACAGCTCATCTCTTTCCTGCCTGAATTCCACATAGAGAACTGATGGGGGCTAAGGTGAAGGAAGTGGCTCGGGAAGAGAGTGAAGGAGGCCTGCCTAGTGTACCCGGAGTTAGGGAGTCTCATCTATCCTCTGCAGTCCCTGCTGGCCAGGAGTGGCCCACACAGGGCACATTGCCGTTCCAGTAAAGCCAACTGCACGGACAAACAGAGGAGCAGCAAAGATCGCAGTGAGCGGCCTCCCTACCCAGGAGAGAAAAGGAGAGCAGAGTTGATCAGGCTGGTCTGGATATTTTCCCCAAATTTACAAAGCCAGTGCATCACTTCACTTCTCCAGAGGAGAAACAAAATGGGAAAATTGGCCCAGAGGAGCACCAAGACTGTGCTTACGGAAAATCACCAGGAAATGGGAAAATGTGTTCCCTCTAAACCTAGAATCATCATCACTAATAGCTGTGTTCTCTATAAATAAACTTTCGAAAATTAAAAAAGTATAAAATGCCAAGATATGTCGTGTAAAACAATTTAATGTAACTTTTCAAGTAGACTTGTCTGTAATGAGACCACTCTTGGTTTTAAATTTGCAGATGCTCTTTGCAAAGAAAGTAGCATGTGTTTAACATTTACCTTCAGTATTAACTGTGTTAATACTACCATTGCTTATTTTGACATTTTAGTTTTTAACATTTATATTTGGAGGAATTAAAAAACGACTTGACTTCAAAGGAGGTATAACTCATTTTCACAATCTGAGTTCATGTGAATGTTTTAGAAGAAATTTCAGAAATGGCTTTGAAGTTATCTGAGAAAATGTTTACAATTATGCCATTTGGGAATTACAATTCTATGTGTTGGAATTGTTTCTATGGAGATACAAATTGCTGTACAATGTAGAATGTAGTTTGATAGAATGAGAATGTTAGAATTTTCACAGTGCTTAAAGACTGGTAATTAAACTATAACTAGCAAGGTAAGAACAAAATAACCACATCTTAAGTACAGTTTGACTTTCATGACTAAAGATAGAAATTACAGGGAGGTAGGATTTTATTTCACTATAAAGATGAACTTCCTAACGGTAAGAGCTATCTAAGATTGAAATGGGCTGCCATAGTTAAACAAAAAACATAAAATTACTTGGGGATGGTATTTGAAGGGGAGTCACTCATGCTTGTATTGTACTGCATGCCTTCCAAGATCTCTTCCAATTCTAATACTTGTATTCTATAAGAGCAATGATGCAATGATGAAATGATGCAATGATCAATGCAATGATGAAAACCTTTTCACCAATTTTTTCTTTTGTATTAGTTAATAGACAATACTAAGAGTACACAGCATGCCTCTGCTTGCAATAATAGAAAAGAACCAAGAACATTTAAAATGGGCTATTGAAGGAGACCATTTGAAATAAATTTTTACAAATTAAGGTGTTAAATCATATCTATTTTCTAAGCAGATTTTAAAAAAGATCCTTGCAGGATCTTTTTTACTGCTAGTATTCCTTTGTTAGTTCTGAAAATAGATTCTGTGCATTACTCTGTAAATAGTACTGTATATTACTAAAATTTTATTGGTAAAATTATTTGGCTGATTCTAAAGTTTAGAAGAAAAACACTGAACAAAATTTCCCAAAGAACGGACTGTATCAATTTGAAAGCACAGTCCTGGGGAGTTCCCAAGTGGATGGGTTCTAGTGAACTGGCAACTATTCATCAATTAACCACAGCCACTTATTATCTGTATGAATGGAACAAAGTTGATACACAGACCTTGAGGCAACAATGATCAGGATACATGGCTAGTTTTCTTATTCCATCTCAGAGTTACACTTCAGAAACAAATTTCCTTAATATTTGATATTAAGTGTCATGCCCTCAATGACGACTAGGAGGAGCTGTTTGGTCTCGACTCTGCCTCAGAACTCTTTCCGTGGGATCAAACATTGCACCTTGTACTGAATTAACCTTTTGTGTCTTTTGACCACATACGTAAAAGGTAAATAAAAATATATGTATTTTAAGCTCTGTTAAAAAAAACACAATTGCTGGCCTCTTGGATAATTAAGAGTTTATAACAATGAAGATTGCTTTGTCCTTTGTTCTCAAGATGCCCTCATGGGCTGTTTTAGAAGGATGACCTGTTCAATTTTCACCTCGGTCATCATCTCTGAGTCCTGTTTTTGCACATGGGAACTTTCAGTGCTCCTTACCTCTTCTTTTAGTTTGAAAATAAAGGGTTTTAAAGTCTCAATCTAGGGTCTGCACTGAAAAACGTCTTTTCTCTCTAGTGGTTATGCTAATGCAAGTTCTCCAATGTTACTCTGCATAACTGAATCACTAACTCTGCATTTCAAAGTGCCAACACTGGTAAACCTGAAAATGTATTAATGTAACAAACATTGTGCTGGAAACAAAAATATGGTTTCTGATCTCAAACATTTTAAGATCACATTGGAGAAAAGACGCGAACTGTAATATCTTCACAATTGGTAATAGCAGCAGTTAGAAACAACAGGTTAGGCAGTAGAGGACATTTTCTCTGTCATAGAACTGAGAAATTGTCAACATATATACTTTTTTTGGTGTGTGCATTTTGGGGAGTAAAGAACATGGGGATGAGTAAAATTTATAAACCTTTATTTTTTTGTGTCTTCCTAAAATGTCAAGTCTTTAAGAACCCATCAGCAAATAATATTAGCTTGATCATCCTCAAATAATGTTAGATTGAGTCAAATGAAGTAATTATTTCTGTAGGTCACAATAGTCAATATTGGCAATTTCATATGGTTCACCTAATTTAAGAAAAGCATGCATTAGTTTTCTTTTTTTGAGACAGAGTCTCACTCTGTCACCCAGGCTGGAGTGCAACGGCACAATCTCGGCTCACTGCAACCTCTGCATCCTGGGTTCAAGTGATTCTCCTGTTTCAGCCTTCCGAGTAGCTGGGATTACAGGCGCACACCACCATGCTCGGCTAATTCTTGTAGTTTTAGTAGAGATGGGGTTTTGCCATGTTGGCCAGGCCTCTGCCACCATGTCTGGTTAATTTTTGTATTTTTGGTAGAGACGAGGGTTCACCATGTTGGCCAGGCTGGTCTCAAACTCCTCACCTCAGGTGATCCGCCCTCCTCACCCTACCAAAGTGCTGGGATTATAGGTGTGAGCCACTGCATCTGGCCTTGGGTTAGTTTTCTGCTGCTGTAGAACAAATGACCACAAATCTAGCCCATTAAAACAACCCTCATTTATTATCTCACAGTTCAGTAGGTCAGAAGTCTGGGTGGGCTTGACTGGGTTTTCTGCTTAGGGTATCATGAGGCTGAAATCAAGGCTGGGCTCTTATCTGAAGGCTCTAGAGAAGAGTCTGCCTCCAAACTCAGATGGATTGTTGGCAGAATTCAGTTCCTGGTGGTTGTTGCCAGTGGTTGTTCTCAGAAACTAGAAGCAGCTCTCCAGTCCTTGCACGTGTTCCCCCCCATCTTTAGGTAGCAGTGGCCTTGTGCTTTGAATCTCTCTGACATTTCCTCTGTCACCAGTCTGAGAAAGTTCTTTGCTTTTAAAAGGTTTATGTGATTAGATTAGGCCCACCAGATAATCTACTTTTAATTAACACAAAAATAACTAATTAATAACCTTAATTACATCTGCAAAATCCCTTTTGCCACGTAACATAACATAATCAAAAGTGCAGTGAGAGGTTGTGTAGTAAAGTGGCTAAGGGCATGGGCTTGAGAATCAGACTATCTGGGTTCAAAGTCATGCTCTATCACTAAATTAGGTGACACTGGACAAAGCTTTTTAGCTTCTCCGTGCTTCTGCAAAACAAACATCATCTTTAATAACCTACCTTGTTGGTTGGATTTTAAAGGGATCATTCTTAACAAATATTTAGCAGAGTGCCTGGCACATAATAGTTGCTCAATAAGTAACATTTAGTATTATTTGTTGGTTGGATTTTAAAGGGATCATTCTTAACAAATATTTAGCAGAGTGCCTGGCACATAATAGTTGCACAATAAGTAACATTTAGTATTATTATTGCAGAAAAAGAAAATGAGAAAGAAAAAGTGAGAGAAAAGAAAGAAGTGAAAGAAAATTGTTGTAGACAGAGTGATCAAGGAAGGATTTATAAAGGAGGTGAGGCTTGAGTTGGATTAAGGTTAACTGAATTTTTGTAAGCATGAAGAGGGGCAATGTATTCATTCTAAATTATAACAAATTTACCAATAAAAGGTTTGTATTTTGTAGAAATGAGAAACTGATTACATCTGCTTATTTGGACAGTGAATGGAACCACATATTCTGCCTGTTGGCAAACACCAAATCTGTATCATTTATTTTCTTCAAAGGTAAGTAATGAGAAAATTAACTGACAAGGCACACTGGATCAACAGGTTACTATGCTATATTTGATAAATAGGCTTATTCCTGATACCTCAGACTTACTCCAGGATTTTTTTGTTTTTTAATAGAGTCTCGCTCTGTCGCCCAGGCTGGAGTGCAGTGGCATGATCTGGGCTCACTGCAACCTCTGCCTTCCAGGTTTAAGTGGCTCTACTACTTCAGCCTCCCAGTAGCTGGGATTACAGGTGCCTGCTACCTCACGTGGCTAATTTTTGTATTTTTAGTAGAGACAGTGTTTTGCCATGTTGGCCAGACTGGTCTTGAACTTCTGACCTCAAGTGATCTTTCCGCCTCGGCTTCCCAAAGTGCTGAAATTACAGTCATGAACCACCGCACCTGGCCAGGAATTTGGTAAGCCATGTTTACATATACAGCGGACCAGGTAGGAACCCTAAATATGCTTTTCCTTGGATTGGTCCAAATGCCTTGATCATTCTCTCCCAGCATAATCCAAGCAAAGATAAACAATGACCAATGAATAAGGCTCAGTAGTCAATCGGTTGAATGGGAAAGCACCACAGCCACTTAGATCATAAAAAGCCCAAGTCTGTAGCCACTCAGTCAGTCCATTCTGCTAGCAACTTTCTGTTTATATATCTTCTCTCCAAGAAGGGGCTGTTCCAAAGCTGGCCCTAGATAGTTCCTCAGCCGATCGGTGAATTAATAGTCAATTAACTAAGTATTAGGTTGATGTGAAAGTAATCACGGTTTTGCCACTGAATATGTTACATTGAATATAAAGGCAAAAATTGCGATCACTTTCACACCAACCTAATATTATCACCTCTTTTTCTAATATGTGACCCTGTGATAAGAGAAAACACCCCGATTTTCCTCTAAAGACCCATTCATTCTCCACTTTCAGTGCATGCTTTTCAGGTCCTGCTGATCTCAGGGTGGGATTTTGATTCAGGTCCCAGTAATCAGAGCACTGCAGTACCTGATTACCAACAGCCTTTACTATTGGTTCATGGCTGGGCTTGCAGTCCAAACTAGGCCAATGGAAACCCTTCCTGAGAATTTTTAAAGAATTAATTAATAATCACACTTCCGTTTGGAATTGCTGAAGTGGTAGAATGTAGGTGTGATGCTACTGGTGATTACTCTGCCTCTGTGTGGGAACAGCCTTCCTGAGAACGAAGGCACCCCAAAGAAAAGTGAGCTCTGAGATGGAAGGGCTCAGCTCTGAAGATGTCATTTGAGCATCTATACGTTGCTGCATTGTACATATCATGCTTCTGGACTTCTAAGTTATTGAGCCAATAAGTTATTATATTTTGTTTAAGCACATTTGAGTTTGCATTTCTGTCATTGTCAACCAAGAGTTCTAACAGTCAGCTCACAGAGCCTCCGATGTAACATTCCCACTTTAAACATTCAGATTGATTAATTAATTTGAATCCCAGCTATAGAACCCTGATAGAGAGAATCTCTACCCTCTGCTCCAATCAGACAGGCTCACAGAGCACAAACATACCTGTTGTACTCTGGTGGGTGGGTGAGGGGGGATAGTGATCATGGAAGAGGAACAGAGATACATAACCAAAGCCATTTGGTTCAAATGTGTGTGACTTTTATAATCAGACAATAAGAATATTTATTCATTTTGAATAATCACTTAAAACAATTTAAGTAGATTTAAATAATCTATTAACAAATTTTTGCTCTTTTGTTACATTCAGTGGCTGCCAAGAGTTTTTAATCACTCAAGTGATTTTAATTAACAATTAATAATGAAAATCTAAGCAACAAAAATGCTCACTCTAAGTCATTTGACATAAGAGAACTAGTGCTCAGATGGTACACGGAGAACCCATTTTTCATTTCCACACTTCACAATCTCACACTCTTGCCAAATTCCTACAACCAGTCCTTAATGACCTAGTCTCAGTCTCAAAGTACCTCTCTCCCTAAGGCATCCTGTCTCCCCAGAAACAGGAATGTATTGCTAAGTGGACCTTACAGATTATTTAGGCCAGCTTTCATTTGAGATGAAAAGTTTCAAAGAAGTCAATAATAGTGAAACATTTTTTTAAAAGGTGGAGGAGGGGAATCTAATTTTATTAAAATCCCCCAAAGAACTTGATATTACAGGTGACATCAGTTCCAGCTCAGACTGTAGCTAGTTGAGTCCTCTGTTCCACAGATTTTATTCCTAAGTAGATCTTTGCCTTTAGAAGTGAGTGTCAAGCCTCATTCAGTAATTTCAAGCTGGAAGAGACCTTGGGAATTTTCTAGTCCATATCTGTCATTTTATTTTTATTTTTATTTTTTTTGAGACTGAGTCTTGCTCTGTCGCCCAGGTGGGAGTGCAGTGGTGCTATCTCGGTTCACTGCAACATCTGCCTCCTGGGTTCAAGGGATTCTCCTGCCTCAGCCTCCCGAGTAGCTGGGATTACAGGCATGTGCCACCACGCCTGACTGATTTTTGTATTTTTAGTAGAGATGGGTTTTCACTGTGTTGGTCAGGCTGGTCTCAACTCCTGACCTCTGGCGATCCACCTACCTTGGCTTCCCAAAGTGCTGGGATTACAGGCATGAGCCACTGCACCCGGTCCATACCCATTATTTTAAAGAGGAGGAAACTCAGGCTCAGAAAATATGGACCAATAATCAAAGCAGGGAGACGCGTACATCCCAGGAAGGAAAAATGGCTGGAACAAAGGCGCTGAGTCAAGAAAAGATATACTCAGGGACAAAATTTTGACAATGAATTTGGATGTGACTTTAGTTGCTTGAGGGGTTGACTGTAAACTTGAAAGGTAAATTATTAGGTCCAAATTATAGAAGGTTTTGAATGTTAAGGTGAAGGGTTGTTGCTTTGTTTTTAACTTTATAAACACATAAAAGTAGGGAAAGTTGAATAATGAAAGCCATGTGGTTACCACCCATTTTCTACAATGATCAACTCATGATCAGTTATATTCCTTCTATGACTCTACTTCCTGCCTCCTTCTCTTCTGTCTCCCAGATTATTTTGAAGCAAATCTTTGTCATAATATAGCTTTATAAATATTTCAACATATTTCAAGCCCCCAACTAAAGACTTAGAGGGTTTCTAAGTATTCTGTAGATAAGAAGAAGCCTTTGAATATTTTCAACCCAGGGAGCAACATGTTCAGAACTGCAGAAGGCTCTTCCGGCAGTTCCATATGGGATGGATTGGAGTAGGAAGTGGCAGGGTAGTGTAAGCACTTGATATGCCACATTGTCCTTGTCACATAAGCGTTGTTTCCTATTTTCCAAGTTTAACGTATGCTCTATAGTTTCCCTTGCTGGTATTTAAGGGTAGAAATAATTTATAGATTCTTGGCCAATGGAGATATTTCCGTTTTAGAGGTTTTGTCATTTTGACATTTCAGTTTCACGCTTTGTAGTTCTTTTATGCATTGAGGTGTATGGCAATAATGTAAGTGTGAATTTTTCTATTTCTCCTTATGTATTAAATATTCACCTTTTATTTTATTATATTGCTTAATGAGGACATTCTGTGTACTAGTTTGATGTTTATGGAAGAAAAACAAAAGCTTCCCTAGCTCTAAAAACTTGCCTTTTAAGTTCCTCATCTCTATAAGTAGCAAAACATAACACATAAATTATTCAGGCAATACAAAATGAAAATAAATACATTTCAATTGGCTATCTAAGAGATTATTTCTCTGTGCATTGAGTCTTCTTTTATGTAGTCACTGCAAAACCATGAAAGATTGAAATATTTTCTGAATGAGAAAACTTTCAACATGAAGCAGCACACACAGCACTGTGAGCAGAAACTAAAATAAACCCTGTCTGGCCTCAAGGTTCATGTTGCATATTTAGAGTTGGAAATACTCATTTCAGGGTACATTTTTCTTTAACCCAGTCATCCCAGAGTGGAACAACAACATAGAGAATAGATAAGAATGTCTGTCTGGCTAGCTGAACACACTGTCCTTCACACTGCTGAGAAATTTGCAGAGTATGGTAGAGGTTTTTAGATCTTGAAACTGTACAAGGCACTCTTCTGCTTTTAATTTATGCTTTGAAGATTTATACAAAATAGAAAGACCAAATAACTCACTTTCCATTTAAAGTGCTCACGTTTTCCATCTGGTACATTGTTATGAATAACATGTCTGCATGACATAATAGTAAATTTTTCATACCAGTGCGGGTCTGCCATCAATTTATAATCAGAAATGTCACATGACGTATTGAAAAGAAATCAGAATTACACATGGCTGCTGCATTTGCCTTCTTATATTTCTTACCAGAAGCCCTTTTCCTTCTTTTCAGCTGCCTCTGTGAATTGTGTGGAATCATTAGAGAAAAACCCAAGTAGAGAGCTAGCAATTTTACAAAACTGTAAAAAAGTTCTTTGAATAACCATAACAATGGTATATTTTCAGTGCTTTTCCTGTTATCTTTTTGGTTGCATTTTTAAATCAAAACACAAAATTGATAGATGACAGATAATAAAAAATTTTTATAACCAGATCTCTTCTAATGCTTGAAATTTCAGGCGAATCAGCAGAAAGCAATATGAGCATGATTTTGCTGCTATAATGGGTCAGACCAGTACCTCATGCTAACTAAATGTCTGTCTATGACTGTGGCAGTCATGTGTATTTTCTGAAAAAGAATTCTAGCTTCTCTACAGGATTTCAGACTTAGAAAGTCAGAGACCTGCCCAAAGCTTTCCCAAACTTCTAATTAACAGAGGGCCAAGGCAGAGAACTTGAGTTCTCATTACTGATCTTCCACTAATGGGATGTGCCACCTTAGGTGTATTGTTAATTTCTGTTTACAGTGTTTCACTTTCTTTATTTCCAGATAAGAAAGGATTCTAATTACAAAAACAATTTTAAAAGAGTCTACACATAGAAGATAATAATTGCTATTATTTTTACTTATCTAAATCTAGGGAATCATGATTGCCAACAATCACTCAGCACCAACAATTTATTGAATGTTTATCTGCCTGCATTCTTCTTGTGGCTGGAAATGTAGCAGTGAACCAGACCGAGACCCTGATCCTCTGGGTATATAGCTGGGGGAGTCAGACATTCATGAAAATGACTTCTAGTGCCACAGATATTTCAAAAGATGCAGTAAAGAGTTCTGTGGGTCTGAATGACAGGGTGTGCTAACCAAATATGGGAAGGTGGCGAAGGTCTCCTAGAAGAATTGGTGCAAAACTTGAGTCTCAAAGGATGAGCTGGGTGAGGAGCTGGGCACAGTATTCTGGGCAGTGGGAACATCATGGATAGAAGCCTGAATGCAGTGGAGAGACTGACTCACTTGTGGGCATGAAGGAGATCAGCATGACTGGATTGGAGCTCACTTCCTGGTGTTTTCACCTCATTGCATGTAAGCATCAATGGACCTACCCCTGCTTCTGGCCATATCAAACAGTTCAATAGTTTGGCATCTTTGTGATCAGCTTACAGAAGTGCTGTGGGCTTTGTCAAACCAGTTAGGAAGCTCTAGCTTACTGGTCGAGAGAACTTGGCATGAGAGGATGCTGACGAGTTAGACAGAGGTCTGATTGGAAGGGGTTGGGTGCTGAGCGGGAGTTGGGAAAGGAGGAGTTAGTGCAGGCAACACATTCAAGATCATTGAAGGTTAGTGATATGGTTTGGCTGTGTTCTTATGCAAATCTCATCTCAAATTATAATCCCCATAAACCCCACGTATCGAGGGAGAAACTTGGTGGGAGGTGACTGGATCATGGGGCTGGTTTCCCTCATGCAGTTCTCGTGAAAGTGAATAAATTCGGATGAGATCTGATGGTTTTATAAGTGTGTGACAGTTCCTCCTTCATGTGGTCTCTCTCTCTCTCTCTCTCACCTGCTGTGATATAAGTCGTGCCTGCTTCTCCTTCTGCCATGATTGTAAGTTTCCTGAGGCCTCCCAGCCATGTGGAATTGAGTCAATTAAACCTCTTTTCTTTATAAATTACCCAGTCTTGGGAGGTTCTTTAAAGAAGTGTGAGAACAGATTAATACAGTCAGAGAGGCCTTTCTGAGCATAAGTTCTTGACTATACTAAGGGCAATGGAGAGCCATGGAAAATATTTAAGCAGGAGAAAGGTTTGTCTGAGAAGGGTAGGAAGAGATCCGGAGGTGCCTTTAAGAAATCCACTTGTAGGGGCCAGGCGCGGTGGCTCACGCCTGTAATCCCAGCACTTTGGGAGGCCGAGGCAGAGGATCACGAGGTCAGGAGACCGAGACCATCCTGGCTAAAACAGTGAAACCCCGTCTCTACTAAAAATACAAAAAATTAGCCGGGCATGGTGGCAGGTGCCTGTAGTCCCAGCTACTCCGGAGGCTGAGGCAGGAGAACGGCGTGAATACGGGAGGCGGAGGTTGCAGTGAGCTGAGATTGTGCCACTGCACTCCAGTCTGGGCCACAGAGAGAGACTACATCTCAAAAAAAAAAAAAAAAGAAAGAAAGAAAAAGAAAAGAGAAAAGAAATCCACTTGTAGCCGCTAAGGTCTGGAGCTCAGAGAAGAGTCTGACTCCATGGCCAGTTCTCCAGAGTCATTTTGATTCTAAGAAACCCTGATATTCTTTCAATACATTCCTTTTTTTGTCCACCATAGCCCTGGTTGGTTTCTGTTGCTTGCAATGAAAGAACCCTAACAAATGCAATAATGCAGAAGTAACAATGAAGATGACACTGATTCACACAAGATTTAATTTGTTACATGAGTAAAAAAACAAAGCAAAATGAACAGAATTTACTATACTGCATCCCTGCTGGGAGTATGTTGAGTTTTCTGGCCTGGAAGGCCTTTGTGACCTGTTGAAAGAATATACATGGATTTACTTCAGGAGAAAAATAAATATAAAGTGTTATTTTAAAAATGGATCATGTTCATTGTAATTAAGAATAAAGGTTGTAAAAATTATGGATTGTGGCCGGGCGTGGTGCCTCACGCCTGTAATCCCAGCACTTTGGGAGGCCGAGGCAGGTGAATCACCTGAGGTCAGGAGTTCAAGACCAGCCTGACCAACATGGTGAAACCCCGTCTCTACTAAAAATACAAAAATTAGCTGGGCATGGTGGTGGGCACCTGTAATCCCAGCTACTTGGGAGGCTGAGGCAGGAGAATTGCTTGAACCTGGGAGGCAGAGGTTGCAGTGAGCCGAGATCACACCACTGCACTCCAGCCTGGGCAACAGAGGGAGACTTTGTCTCAAAGAATAATAATAAAAAAATTGTGGGTTGTATAGAAAAAAATTACAGTGGAAGCATTATATGTGAACTTCATTGGAGAAATATTTATTATGACATATAGAGTTATATATATGAGACATAAGGTTAAAAAGGTACCTTACTTTTTGTCATATTTGTATAGTCAGTGAAAGGTTTTTTTCTGTATACATTGGAAAACTAATTTTTAAATTTAATATTTAAAGCATGGCCGGGCACGGTGGCTCACACCTGTAATCCCAGCACTTTGGGAGGCCGTGGCAGGTGAATCACAAGGTCAGGAGATCAAGAACATCCTAGCTAACACGGTGAAACCCTGTCTCTACTAAAAATACAAAAAATTAGCCAGGCATGGTGGCAGGCGCCTGTGGTCCCAGCTACTCGGGAGGCTGAGGCAGGAGAATGGCGTGAACCCAGGAGGCGGAGCTTGCAGTAAGCCGAGATCAGGCCACCGCACTCCAGCCTGGGCGACAGAGCAAGACTCCGTCTCAAAAAAAAAAAATAAATAAATAAAATAAATAAAGCAGATAGCCGTTGATATATATGAATTGGGCACTAATTAGCTAGACTATCTTCCTAGGGCAAATAATGTCATTTTATTTGACTCCTTTTCTGTTTTAGCTGAGTTTTTTCCAGCTACTTTAATAAAGAATTAATGATAAATTTTTTCTCAACTTGTATTACTTCAGCAGATTAATTTTCCATTTTGTCCACGTAGAGATTAAGATGGTAGCATCCCTATACAAAATCTTATTACCCATATTCACTTGGAAAAATATCATGAAAAGGTTTTACTAAAATGAATGAGGTGAAGCCATTCAGTTTTGACTGTAAGTTTCAGAGGTTGTTTCATCAATGCATAAGTAGCCTAAAGACTTCACTGGAGTTTTATAAGAATGCAAAAGAGAAAAGCAAACCTACGAAGATGCATAAAAATTATGAACTCTGGGAGTTATCTAATTTACACATGGTTTCTTTTCATAAATTCAGGCAGAAGCGTAACCTATTTCTCACTCCTAGTTTTTGGAACTTCTTCTTGTTCCTATGCTTGGTTACGTGTGGATTCGGTCTAGATATACCATCCATTAAGCAACCAATTTCACAGTTAAGTGAGTTGTCTGTGTTTAGATTTCCTGTTGCCCTCTTAAACCCTATTGTCTTCATCCCTTGTGATCATCAAATTATATACATCATGGGTATCCTATTTCAGAGATATGACCCAGTGGCTCTCATCTTAGCTCTCATCTTAGTGGCATCTCATCTTCATTCGTGGTAGAATTCCCACCCTTTGCTGTTCCACATGATTTTCTTTTGCCCTAGAGCAATTGTCTCAATGTACAATTGAGCCTTGATAAGGAAGTCTTCAGGAAATTCTTTGATGATGACAGGCATGTTTGTATTCCTACCCATGTTAATGAGACAAACATGAAATCAGTTTCAAAACCTTAATGCTGTTAAATTTTAATTAATGTAACTTTTCTTCTGATGCCTCCTTCAAGGAAGCATAATTAATTCTTCTCTCACATTTCTTTCAGTTCTCATTAACCTCCTCCCCAAAAGAAGTGCCACTTTTTCTAAAATTTACAACTTCTACTGAAGTTATTGTTGTAAGAGATTTTTAAATCAAATATATATTGAAGTGTGAAGAAAATTAACTCGCTATCAAAAGCTCAGAAACAAGAGATAACATGATGTAGTCATCTACCAAGCAGCACTTCTCTTATTTGGGAAAGTAACATTCTATTCCTCAGTCACACCCATCCATCTTCTCCCTCCAGGTGTCTGACAAGAGCATCTCTAAAGGTAGTGGGGCTGGGAGGAGCTACTAACATTTTCTGAACCAGGCAACTAAAGTTATAACCTCATGCCAGTGGTTTACAACTTTTTTAACTTACATTTTATCTAATTGAGAAACAAATTAAAAAGCCAGATGTTTCTGTGACTGAGGTTCAAAAAATTAGCCCATCCCTAAACAATACTGGTCAAGTCTCTTTCAATTGCAAGCATCCAAAATCTCACTCTAACTGGCCTGAGCAAATGAGTTAACATGTTGGCTCCTATAATTGAAAAGTTCACAGGCATCAGACACAGCTGGATGCAGATGTTTAATATGTGTCATCAGAACTTGGACTCTTTTTCAATACTCCTGGCCCTGCCTTCTCCACATTGGCTTGTTTTCAGGCAGGACTCCTCCCATCCACAAATATACAGTGATAAGATGTCTAGCAGCAGTTCCAGGCTTTTATTCTCCTAATTTAGCAGAGGGAAGAATGCCTCTTTCTCCATTGATGCACTCTTTCAGAGACTCAGTAAACAGCATCTGTCTTTGCTGCCTAGATTTGGAACCACTGAGAAATAAGAAAATAAGGAGCCCAAATACCACCCTTATTACTGATAAAGTTGGCCTTAGATGTCAGTTGGCCTCAGATGGACTTCTTAATATGAACCATATAACCAGGCAGACTTTCTACTCAGTCCTGGACTGGGTCTCCCAAAGGGGCCTCTGTGAGCAAGCTGGCCTAGTGAACATGCCCCATTTATTCTTTTCAAATTTACCAATTAGATAAGTCATTCTTCCTTGAAGACTGGGAGGAGGGGTTGAGAAAGGCCAGAGCTGTTGCATCTAGCGAAGCTGGAGATGTCATGAATGTGGAGAAAGTTCTGACCTAGTATCTCCTGGCTCTTTTTTTTCTTAACCCACTGAATTAACTATTAAACCCATGAGCAGCCAGAAATGTGGCTGCCTCCCTCCAAGGACGGTTCTATTCCCTCCTTTATAGGGCCACCCCCAATAGTGAAAACCACTTCATCGAGGATCCCTCTGGATATTCAGTGGTCACCCAGAGCTCTTAAATGGGTTAGAGCAAAACGGGCATAACTCAGAGATATTGTGGGTTTAATTCTACACGACCCTAATAAAGCCAAGATTGCAACACAGCAAGTTGCACAAACTTTTTGGTTTCTCAGTGGATACAAAAATGATATTTCTACTACACCGTAGTCTTTTAAGTGCGCAATAGCATTCTGTCTAAAGAAACAATGTACATACCTTAGTTAAAAATGCCTTATTGCAGCCAGGCGTGGTGGCTCACGCCTGTGATCCCAGCACTATGGGAGGCCCAGGTGGGCGGATCACGAGGTGAGGAGTTCAAGACCAGCCTGACCAACATGGTGAAACCCCGCCTCTACTAAAAATACAAAAATTAGCCAGGCACGGTGGTGTGCACCTGTGATCCCAGCTACTCAGGAGGCTGACACAGGAGAATTGCTTGAACCCAGGAGGTGGAGGTTGCAGTGAGCCGAGACTGTGGCACTGCACTCCAGCCTGGGTGACAGAGGGAGACTCTGTCTCAAAAAACAAACAAAAAACCAAAAAAACCCAATCTTATTGTTAATAAATGCCAATGATGATCATCTGAGCCTTTAACATGTTGTAATATTTTTGCTGGTGGAGGGTCTTCCCTCCATGTTAATGACTGCTGACTGATCAGGGTGGTGGTTGCTGAAGTTTCTTAGAATAAGACATCAATGAAGTTTGCCACATCAATTGACTTTTCCTTTCACAAAAGTTTTCTCTGTAGCCTGTGATGCTGTTTGAAAGCATTTTACCCACAGTAGAACTTCTTTCAAAATTGGAATAAATCCTCTGAAACTCTACCACTGTTTTATCTGCTATGTTTATGGAATAGTCTAATGAAGTTGTCATTTCAACATGTTCACAGCATCTTCACAAGGTGTAGATTCCATCTCAAGAAACCACTTTCTTTGTTCTTCCATAAGAAGCAACTCCTCATCTGTTAAAGTTTGATTAAGAGATTGCAGCAATCCAGTTACATCTTCAGGATCCACTTCTAATTCTAGCTCCCTAGCTATTTCTACCATATCTGCAGTGACTTCCTTCACTGAAGCTTTGGATTCCTCAAAGTCATCCATGAAAATTAGAATAAATTTCTTCCAAACTTCTGTTAATGTTGAAAATGTGATCTCCTCCCATGAATCATGAATGCTCTTAATGGCATCTGGAATGGTAAAACCTTTCCAGGTTTTCAATGTACTTTGCCCAGATCCATCAGAGGAATCACTATCTATGGCAGCTATAGCCTTACCAAATGTATTTCTTTAACCATAAGACTTGAGACTGGGTGCCGTGGCTCACGCCTGTAATCCCAGCACTTTGGGAGGTCAGGAAATCAAGACCATCCTGGCTAACATTGTGAAACCCCGTCTCTACTAAAATACAAAAAATTAGCCAGGCATGGTGGCTTTCGCCTGTAGTCCCAGCTACTTGGGAGGCTGAGGCAGGAGAATCGCTTGAACCCGGGAGGTGGGGTTGCAGTGAGCCGAGATCGTGCCACTGCACTCCAGCCTGGAGACAGAGCAATACTCCATCTCAAAAAAAAAAAAAAACCAAAAAACGAAAAACAAAACTTGAAAGTCAAACTTAGTCCTTGATCCATTTGCTGCAGAATGAATGCTGTGTTAGCAAGCATGACAGTAACATTCATCTCCTTGTACATCACTAGAGCTCTTTGGTGACGAGGTGCATTGTTAATGAGCAGTAATATTTTGAAAAAAACAAACAAAAAAAACTTTTGCTTTGAGCAGTAGTTCTCAACAGTGCACTTAAAATAGTCAGTAAACCATGCCATGCTGTAAATAAATGTGCTGTCACCCAGGCCTTGTTGTCCTACAACCAGAGTAGATTTAGCATAATTCTTAAGGGCCCTAGGATTTTCAGAGTATAAATGAGCATTGGCTTCAACTTAAGTAATCAATTGCATTAGAACCTAACAAGAGAGTCAGCCTGCCCTTTGAAGCTTTGAAGCCAGGCATTGACTTCTCCTTTCTAGCTATGAAGGTCTTCAATGGCATCTTCTTCCAATAGAAGACTGCTTCATCCACATGGAAAATCTGTGGTTTACTGCAGCAACTTTTTTTTTTTTTTTTTTTTTTTTGTGAGACAGTCTCACTCTGTCACCTAGGCTAGAGTGCAGTGGCACCATCTCAGCTCACTGAAACCTCTGCCTCCTGGGTTCAAGCAATTCTCTTGCCTCAGCCTCCTGAGTAGCTGGGACTACAGGTGCTTGCAGCCATGCCCAGCTAATTTTTGTATTTTTAGTAGAGATGGGGTTTCGCTGTGTTGGCCAGGCTGGTCTCGAATTCCCGATCTCAGGTGATCCGCCCACCTCGGCCTCCCAAAGTGCTGGGATTACAGGTGTGAGCCACCATGCCCGGTCTACTGCAGTGACTTTATCAATTATCTTAGGTATAGATTTTTTCTGGATAATTTTCTACATCAGCACTTGCTGCTTCCTCTTGCTCTTTTATGTAATGAAGATGGCTTCTTTCCTTAAACCCCATGAACCAACCTCTGTTAGCTTCCAAGTTTTCTTCCACAGCTGCTTCACCTCTCTCAGCTTTCATAGAATTGAAGAGAGTTAGGACCTACTCTGGATTAGGCTTTGGCTTATGGGAATGTTGTAGCCGGTTTGATCTATCTAGATGGCTAAAACTTTATATCAGCAAGAAAGCAGTTTTGCCTTCTTATCATTCGTGTGTTCACTGGAGTAGCATTTTTCATTTCCTTTGAGAACTTTTCCATTGCTTTTACAACCTGGATAACTGGCATAGGAGGCCTAGCATTCAGCTTATCTTGGCTTTTTTCATGCCTTTCTCACCAAGCTTAATCATTTATAGCTTTTGATTTGAAGTGGGAGATGTGTAACTCTTTCTTCACTTGAACACTTAGAGGCCATTGTAGGGTTATAAATTGGCTTGATTTCAATATTGTTATGTCTCAGGGAATGGGAAGGCCCAAGAAAAGAGAGAGAGAGAGAGAGAAAGAAAGAAACAACTGGTCAGTGGAGCAGTCAGAACACATGACATTTATCAGGTTCTCCTCCATCTTGTATGGGCACAGTTTGTGTTGCTCCCAAATAGTTAGAATAGTAACATCAAAGATCACTGATCACAGATCACCATAAGAGATATAATAATAATAAAGTTTAAAATATGAGAATTGCCAAAATGTGACACAAAGACAAAAAGTGAGCACATACTGTTGATAAATAGTGCCAATAGATTTGTTCAATGCAGAGTTGCCACAAATCTGCAATTTGTAAAAAATGCAGTATCTGTGAAGTGCAATAAAACAAAGCACAATAAAACAAGTTATGGGCCGGGCACGGTGGCTCACGCCTGTAATCCCAGCACTTTGGGAGGCCAAGGCCGCCAGATCACCTGAGGTCGGGAGTTCAAGACCAGCCTGACCAACATGGAGAAACTCCATCTCTACTAAAAATACAAAATTAGCTGGGCATGGTGGCACATGCCTGTAATTCCAGCTACTCGGGAAGCTGAGGCAGGAGAACCGCTTGAACCCAGGAGGCGGAGGTTGTGGTGAGTCGAGATCATGCCATTGCACTCCAGCCTGGGCAATAAGAGCAAAACTCCGTCTCAAAAACAAACAAAAACAAAAACAAACAACCGCCCCCCCCCCCCAAAAAGCAAGTTATGCCTGGACATTAATTCAACCAACTTCAAAGCCAGTTTGTATCAAAGACTGAATATTCACTTCCTATTCTCTTTCCCATCCCACCTGATGTCCTGGGTCATCCATTACAGTCTTTCAGTGGTCAAATGAAATCATAAAAACACTCCACTAATGAAATGCATAGAAATTTCAGTCATACATTCCAACAATTTAGAGATCCCCCAAATGTAACCATAACAGTTTTTTAATGATCAAAGTCCTGGGAAGAAATTATAAAGTCCATAATAAAGCTCCCTTTTAAATTATAAGCCACAGATATTAAAGTCTAGAGAATATTATATTCTATAAATAAATGTCACCATTCTTGTGCACGGAAAGGTCAAAGTCCAAATGTCTGATGTTAAAATTAAAGTTCAAAAGCCATTCTCCAAAATGTACTATTCAGTAGCTCAGTCTTAGTGCGTGAGGCTGTGGGTATGTTGGAAGACGGAAGCGGGTGGTTCTTTCTGGACCTCAGAAATTATACTAGTTCCACACCAAATCTCTCACTTTCTAAAGAACCCAGAGAGTTAACAGGACACACAGATTTCTGTAGCACTGGCATCACACTCCTCATTTTTAGAAAACAAGTTAATACCCAACCTTCTAAAGCAGCCATCCTTAGCAAAATTATGTACCAAGAACTGAGTATTTTATGCTGCCAAAAAGCGTTACAGACATATGGAGGTGTTTGAAGAGAGGATAGTAGGTGAAAATCTTTTTTTTTTAATCTACCAATTTTTTTTTTTTTTTTTACAATTGGGGTCTCACAGCCTGGTGCGGTGGCTCACACCTGTAATCCCAGCACTTTGTGATGCTGAGGTGTGGATCACCTGAGGTCAGGAGTTCAAGACCAGCTTGGCCAACATGGTGAAACGCTGCCTCTACTAAAAATATAAAAATTAGCTGGATGTGGTGGTACACACCTGTAATCCCAGTGACTTGGGAGGCTGGGGCAGAAGAATCACTTGAACCCGGGAGGCAGAGATTGCAGTGAGCTGAGATCATGCCATTGCACTCCAGCCTGGGTGACAAGAGTAAAACTCCTTCTAAAAAAATAGTAATAATAATAATAATAAAATGGGGTCTTGCTATGTTGTCCAAGCTTGTTGTGAACTCCTGGGCTCAAGCAATCCTCCTGCTTCAGCCTCCCAAAATGCTGGGACTACAGGCATGGGCCACTGTGCCTGGCCTCCCCCAATGCTAGTTGCCTGGACTCCGTGGCCTATAAACAGATATTCAAGTAGAAGAAGATTCTCAGAAAGAAAGAAGTTCATTTTGGCACTTTGTATTTACCATAATTTGGGAGAAACATCCATTTCTGCCCACTCTCTCCATTCCTGGAGAGTGGCATTTGAGACATTGCTGTCTTCTTGCACAGTTTGCAAAGTGGCAACAACAGCCGCAGTCACTAAGTCTTGTTTAAGATTCCTGTTTTTCTTCTCATACTGGAAAACTCTTAATTGCTGTTTTCTCTTGATCCCTGTTTTTCTGGCACTCTGGGGCTGCCTTCAGGGTAGGTTCAGCCTAATGAGATAGAATCTACCCTTTCTGGGAACAGGTATATAGATTCCTGAGGAACAAGAAATCTGCCTTCTTAGAGAAATACTATTTCCAATTCAGAGCCAAATTTTGACTAGATTTTCAGGCGTGGGGTTGGGGACCATTGGGGGAAGGAGTTACGGATAGTTCTTGAGCCTGTGGATAAACCCTGCAAATTTTTCTCCCATCACTGCTCTCTCCCTGAAAAAGCAGAGTGGAATTTGCATTTGCGCACACCTAGCACACCAGACTTAGGCCCAAAGGAAACACATTAAATCTAAAACTCCCCAGGGCTCTGTAGTGCCTGAGACTGAGTTGCCTGGTGATTTAAAAGAAGACAAATATTATTTTGTCTATCAATGCTCAATGGTCCTTAAAGACACCTTTTCCCTGTCATCAATTCCTGGGATGAGTTGTTCCTACTTAGGAAAAGGTGCTTCCGCTTGCAGAATTGGTTCTGGATTTCCCATCAGCCTAGCAAGATTGGAACTTAGACCTGGTGTACATTAAATTATTCAGAAATTATGTCCTTACCTAATACAAAAAAAAAAAAAAGCAATCTTTAAATTTCTGGCCAAATATCAATTTCCTGAAGTCACATAACTCCAAATCTAAGGATCTCAAGTCTTCTAGTGAGAATTCCAAAATATGTTTCTTATAGATTAGAGGAAGTAAATCATCTTAGAATAACTGTCTCCCTTCCTCCCTCTCTCCCTGGTACCACATAGTCTTTTCTCCATTGCAAATAGAGGAAATGACAAAATGTGCTATGTTCTAATTTTTATGAAATCTGCCATGATGTATTTTATTTATTATGACCCTGAGTCCCAGGTTGGGTTTATGGTATTCTACTTTCTGCCTATGCAATTGACAAGTATTATGTTTCCTCTCTCTTTTGGAAAGTGATATGTTTTGGCTGTGTCCCCACCCAAATCTCATCTTGAATTGTAGTTCCTACAATCCCCACGTGTTGTGGAAGGGACCTGGTGGGAGGTAATTGAATCATGGGGGCAGGTTTTTCCCATACTGTTCTCGTGGTAGTGAATAAGTCTCAAAAGATCTGATGGTTTTATAAATGAGAGTTCCTCTGAACAAGTTCTCTTGCCTGATGCCATGTAAGATGTGACTTTACTCCCCCCTCATCTTCCACCATGACTGTGACGCCTCCCCAGCCATGTGGAACTGTGAGTCAATTAAACCTCTTTCTTTATAAATTACTCAGTCGCAGGTATATTTTTATTAGCAGCATGAGAATGAACTAATACATAAAGTTTGTAAGTAGCGCTATGTGCTATGTGGTCATTCTGCTCCAAGGCTCGTGGGTTTGTCATGAACCCTGCATGTTACACAATGCTAAAGAAGCAATTGTCTGCACAGGTATCTCTTAAATTAACTTAAGAATATCTGTCAAGCACCTATTTTGTGCAAAGTGGTAGGGATACAAAGACCACAGTCTCTAATTATCTTGAGCTTTTAGTCTAGTGAATATCTTCCCTCTTACTTTTAAGGTGCCAAGTGTCAGAACTTGTTGCTGTTTGATGATTTCCAAGAGGCAATGGAGAAAATGTAGGAATAAACTACATTTTCTTCTACATTTAAGATGTAAAGGGAACATTTTCTTAGTAGAAAATCCTTACTTTTCAGAAAATAACTTCTTAGGTAAAGCATATCATTTTAACCCTTTTTGCAGAAAAAAAAATACAATGCTTCTGGTTCAAGGTAGCAATTTGAGCACATATGTTGAAATCCTCCTCTTTCCCAAATAACCATGAAAATGCAGGAGACACTTTTTAGCATTGCTGAAACCACAACAGGGTGACATCCACATGTTCAAACTGAGTGGAATTCATGGAGGATATATGCAGATAGAAGAAGTTGAGTGATGGGCAAGACGACCAATAGTTTTCTGCACAAGAAGAAGCCAGTCAGAGGAGTAGGTGGAAGCACCTTCTACCCCAGAGAGGGAGCTGGAGGAAAGGGTGGGCTTTGGGAGGTCTTTGAGGTGCAAATTTCTGTGACACTGGTCATAGCTGACATAGAGAGCGATTGCTGCCACGGCTCTTAAATTATTTGAACTCACACATTATGTAGCTGGTCATTCCTAGGCAAAAAGCCAGGGCTTCCTTTGCTGAATCCTAATGAGGCAGTTATGCCAGGTAGGAAAGGGAAGTGCTGCCCCAGCTAGCTAGACGCCGCAACAGAGGAGGCAAGGAATTCCTCCAAAGAGAGAGGCACACTTGGGTGTGATGGCCTTTGGTTTGAAGCTGGAGTTCCTTCTTACTCCCCAAGTTCATGGGCCACCAGCCTGAGAAAGCAGTGAAAATGCTTTCCTTTGTCTGTTTTCTTGTTTTTGTTTTTATCAAAGATTTGAACAGGTACACTTGCAATTTCTGATGAAAGCATTTTAACCAACATAGATACACCTCTATCTGCCTTTGGAAGGGTGGGTAAATAGAGGTGAATGGCAGGACAGATAAGTGAGAACCCCCAGCTGTCAAAAGGAGAGGACCATTATGAGAAAAGGTGTTCTTGTGAGACAGTGATTATAAAAGAGGACTAAAATGTCTAAAAGCTCATCTTCCAAAATTGATTAAATAAAGTGCCTCATCGCCATAAAATGGCAGCCATTAGAATGATATGATTAGAAACATTTATTGCATGAAAGGATTTTCACAATATACTGCAAAGCTTAAAAAAAAGAGCAAGAAAACAAACAAAATAATAGCAGAATGAATGCATTGTGTGTATGGATGGGAGGAAGGCGGGAGTGAGGGTTGGCAATAATAGGAAGATCAATACTAAAAAATTATACACCAAAATAATAAGGCAAAAAGTTAATTTAAGTCTGGAATTTGATTTCAATGATTTTATAATCTTTTTGATGACGTATTTTTAATTTTTTCACACAAAATGAACATAAAGGGCTATGTTTTTCTTAAAGTAAATATTGTTTCTCAGAAAGCTTACTTCCCAGAAAGACACTAGACTGAAACAATACTATGGATGCATTCTTAACACTTAACAAAGAGAGGGGTAATTTCGATTCTATTTAAAATATTCTTCAATACAGGAAGAAATGGAAAGTATACCAATTCATTTTATGAAACTATCATATATCTGGATATCAAAGCCTAACAAAGGGAGCTGGAAAAAAATCAAGCAGGAGCCAATTTCAGTTGTGAATATGATGCAAATTTTTGAAGATGATAATAGAATTGCTTTTAGTATTTTGGTAAGCAATAATGCTATGGCCAAGTAGCGTTTCATCTCAAAGTGCGAACATATTTTAATACTAGCAAGCTTATTAACAAAATTGTTAAGCACATCAGAAAGATAAGCTAAGGCTCTAGAGATGCTTATATTTGTGACACACAAAGCAAGAGAAAATGGCTTTCATTTCAATCTGGCACTTTGCTGCGATGGTACATTCAACAGAGAAAGAGGACCCTGTCACAGCTGACCCCCAACAAGGATAGCCTTGCCAGTTACAGGTGGCAGGCTGGGAGGTTGCCACAACCTAGCGAGGAGAAGACTGATGGCTCGGAATGTCGTACTCACTCTCTATTGCAGAAGTTTGGTCCTCTAAAACGACTAAACAAACAAAGCAACAACAACAACTACCACCACCTAAGTTTTACCCCACTCTCCCCTTCGGACCCTGAAAGACTTGTGCAGGGATTTAAACCATCTCTGACAAAATCCCCTATCAAACAGACAATGAAGAAAACTTTAAAAAATAGGTCAATCATTTTATTCTTCAGTAATTATATAAATAGGTAATTCATTTTATTCTTCAGTAATAAAATGAATTACCTATTTATATAATTCAATAATAAATTACCTATTCAAAGAAACAGAAGCAAACTTAAAAAATAAGTAGTTCATTATATCACTGAAAATTGTGAGGACATTTGATTTAGATCAAGATGTGAGGTCAGGAAACGCTTCCTAGGGGTGAAAACAAGTTATTTAAAAAATGTGATGGAAGCAGTAAATTGCAGATTTAAGAGGCAGAAATAAAATCGGCAAATTGGAAGACAACTTGGAATTCTCCCAGCATTAAGAGAAAAATAAAAGAATCAATATGATGAGAAGAAACAACAGACATGAACGAGCGATCCTGATAGTTCAGTTTATGCCTGAAGACTTTTAGAAGATGACAGAAACAGATCTGAGTCAGTGAAGATGTGATCTTCTTAGCAAAAGGGCTAAGAAAATGCCAGGCACATTAACAAACACATTCCATACATAGTCATAAACATAAAATTTCTGAATTTCAGAGACAAAGGAGAATCTTTAAATGGAAAGTTAAAGGTATCCTGACATACAGCTGCAGAGACAGACACTGTATTGCCTCGGGGAGAACTCCAGCCCCAAAGGTGAGTAGGTGATGGAGAAGAAGCAGAGTTTGACATGTACAAAGCTGAAGTGAGTCTCTAAATATTTCAAATATTCCAGATATTCCTCTCTCTGTGAAAGAAACTAGATAGTGCTTTTCCAAAATATGACAAGGATCCAAAAGAATTACGTTTCATTACCAATAACAAGGGGTGAAATGAAAAGTAGTTTTTGGTACTGTCAATAATAAAAAACACATTTTGATCACTAGGCTATAGAAATTCTCTTACACGTCTCTGTATAGATAAAGGCATTACAAAATTTTTGTCATTTGGAGGGGTGATTAAAGAATATGCAACAAAAAATGTAGAAAAATATGTATAATATTGCAGAAGTATACCAGACAATTAATTAATATAAATGCTATATGGTTTTTCTGGACTTTCTGAGTTTTGTTGTATGTTCTGATATTTGAAGATTGTGTTGGCCAGGTGTGGTGGCTCGTGCATGTAATCCCAGGACTTTGGGAGGCCAAGGCAAGTGGATCCCTTGAGCTCAGGAGTTTGAGACCAGACTGGGCAACATGGTGAAACCTCATCTCTTTGAAAATAAAATAAAAATAAAATCCAAAGCTCATACTCCTTCTGCACACTCCATTGACACATAATATCTTGTATTTGGGAGGGGTACCCTTGAGGTTTTCAGGTTCAAGGGCTCAGTTGAATATCCCTCACAAGGGCCTAGTGCTCTTAGAACTTGGAAGTTTCAAAAACAAAAAATAAAAAAAGAAAGAAAATATTTTAAAAATTAGAAAAAAAAGAAATTAAAATAAATATTTAAAAAGATTGTATTTGTTGTTCTTTCTCATTTTAAATGCAAATTCATATTCATACCTAATTTTAAAATCAAAGTATTGTTTATATACAGTAAAATAAGTCATTATAATTGTTTATTTTTTTCTTAAATGTAACCCCTAAAATTGTCTAAGTTTCAGGCATCCAAAACCAGGATCCCTCTCTTGTACAAAACCCAGGTACCCTTTCTGCATTTCTTTATCCAACCAAGAAATAAATCAACATAAAGAAGTAAAACCTTGAAAAGGGGATTAAGAACTGAAAGGATTCTGGGTGATATCACAATTGGAAAATATTTTTAATGTCTACATAATTTTTTTTTTTTTCTGAGATGGAGTCTCGCTCTGTCTCCCAGGCTGGAGTCCAGTGGCCAATCTCGGCTCACTGCAAGCTCTGCCTCTTGGGTTCACGCCATTCTCCTGCCTCAGCCTCCAGAGTAGCTGGGACCACAGGTGCCCACCACCACGCCCGGCTAATTTTTTGTAGTTTTAGTAGAGATGGGGTTTCACCGTGTTAGCCAGGATGATCTCGATCTCCTGACCTCGTGATCCGCCCGCCTCGGCCTCCTAAAGTGCTGGGATTACAGAAGTGAGCCACCGTGCCTGGCCTACATAATTGTTAATATAGTTATAAAACCTAGTGTAAGTGCAAAAAGTAATTTTTGAAAGAGAAAAATAATATAAAAATTTATTATTATATATCTGAAATATTGGATCATTTTATAAGATGTGGTATGGAGTTGGGGGAGATATGAAGAGGATTATATTTCCCATAGTCCATAAGCTTTGTATTTAGAGTCTGTTGAGGATGGTATGTGGTTTTGTCGTTTAACCTAACATTGGTGTAATATTCTACATGTGATAACTTGTGTATCATGGGTATTCACAATCAGAATGGACATTGGTTGGAACAACCCACATAGCCATCCTAGAGCATACTGAAACAAAACATTATCTTAGATGTAAATAATCACTGGTAGAAAATTGCAATTCTAAATTATTAGATTTTTTTAAAAAAGCAAATTCTAAAATCTTCAATTAATATCCAGTTATTCTTCAGTGAGAATGTTGGATTTGGGAAAACAATAACTATTCAGTGGATCAAAATATTCCTATCTTATCCTTGACATCATTAAGCCAAGGCAAATAGAGATACAGGGACACATTAGCTCCTATACTAGATCGTTAGAATACCAGTGGTCAAAACATAACAGCTACAAAGCTTTTGGTGCCTTCAATGTTGGTTTCAAAGAGAGCAATTGCAGTAAATGTCTGTGAACTTTTGAAGGGCTGATCTCGCTTTCTTTTCTCCACTCCAGGAATGAAAGCAAAGCCCTTTTGAAAAAATGGTATTCATCATCTATCAGTGCCTTGACTTTGTTCTTCCCATTACAGGTTCATTGGTTTAAAAAGTATTTGCTAAAATAGGCAAAGGCCCTCTTTCCCCCTCAAAAGCAAATAAAAACCCCCAAACCCAAAACAACAATAAAATTTTCTGTGAAGTGCCAACTAATTTCTGCATTTGTTATATAGAAAATGTTGAAATTATAATTGGAAAAGTAGTGAAACTCAGACTTGGAACTTTGAAACAGTGATTCTTTCCTGTACAAGGTGGATATTTTTAATCTTTAGGACTTTTAAGTTCTATATAATATTTTTTGTTAGTTGTTATAGAAAACACAACTCTAGAAATACATCCTACCTTCCTCTTATCCTGAAATCTCAGGTCAATACTTGATCACTTGTGGGTTATGGCATAGAGATGGCATTCCAATTATTCATCCGCCTGAACATGGCAGGAGTATTGTTCCCACCCCCTTTTTTTTTACATTACTGTAAACTGTTGCTACTATGTTTCAATTCATTTGCTGGCTATAAATGTGTATGTGTGTGTGTATGTGTGTCCTATCTGTTCCTGTATACAAAATTTTCTAGTAACTCAAGATGTGATACCAAGGCAAATGTTTCCAGCATCAAAAATGAATATTTCATGGGCCTGTCATTTTTAATTTTTATTCTTTTGGCTTTTGTTTAGGAATAGTTTAGTTCAGTTGCTTGAGTACAGTTGATTGAATACAGTTGCAGCAACTAATTAAAATCTGTTATAAGTTAGGGGCACTTTAAATCTGTACTCTTTTGTCTCCACTATGACGCATTATTTTAAGCCCAGAGTTTAGCACCTGTACAAATTCCCTCTCAGTCTGAAGCTTTGATGAATGATGAAGAGGATGCGGTATTACTCACTTTGAACTGAAAAAAGTTTGTTAAAATATAATGTTCTATAAAAAGGTGGCAGAAACAGATTCTTTCTCTTTTCTTGTTGAAAATAGGTAAGGCTCCCTTGCCATTGGGTTTCCTGCTTAATGGCTGGGTTTTTCCAGTAAAGGTTTCTCCCTGCAGGAAGTCGGAGCTTCAGAGGAGTGCAAGGTCACGGTGTTTGTTATCCCACCTGCCTGTCTGTCAAGTCACTGAGGATTGGCTTTGTTCCTCTACCAAAGGCCACAGCCCCTGCCAGGGAACCTCTTGTCCAGCCTGCCATCTGGGTCTATTCTTTCCTCCCTGTATGTTTCCAGACCTAGGGCTGGCAGCAGCTCCCTTCTATTGGTACCCTCGAGGTACTGTGCCTGCCATGTCTTCTTGCTTCATCTAAACCCTGCACATTCCTTTGTAAAAAGTGGTTTTAATTAAACTCACCTCAAATTTTCCAGTGTAAGTGTGCCTTCTGTTTTGTTTCCAGGTCCTTGGGTAAGGCAGTCATTTAAATAAATTAGGCATTTTGGGCAATGTTTATGATAAGGGAGAGAGAATAGGGAGCCACAGGGTCCTGCATGACATTCCTGGGCAATTCCTTCCCTTTCAACTCCATTGATTGTCCTAATTGGCTCTTCCTTCTTCTGGCCCCCAGTTTCCTCATGTCTGACTAAAGCCTTTCATTTCCCTTCTCCATGGAATCATCTCTACTTCAGATTAAGTCCAGTACTCTAGATATAATGCTCTCTCTCATCTCCTGAACTTCTCATAAACTTTTTGTCTCCTATGCCTCATTCTCTTGAACACCGATGTCAATTAATTGTTAAGTAGGAAAGCAATTTTGACATACTAACCTATGTTAAGGCACAAAGGTCTACTAATGCCTTAATCATGTGTAGCACACCATGGAGTACTGACTTCTGAAGATAAAAATGACTTATCCCAGGTTACATAGCATAAACAAAAGAGTGACTCCCTAATGATGAAAATATCACCCGTAAAGGCAGGGAGTGTTATTAGAAAGATATTATGAAGCAACAAGCGCAACCTAAAGTCACACAATAGGAGTCTGTCAGCTCAACTTAAAAGTAAGGTTTGTATTGAGACCTCAGTGGTAAGTTTAATGTTCAAGACTATGCCAAAATGAGATCATTTCTCTTCCTAGTAATAAGAACAAAAGTAGAATGGATATTGGAAAACTTGATACAAGAAATGAGCACCTACTATAATAATTATGTCTAGATGTGAGCAATCTCCATTTAGATATGGGGTGGGTACAACTTAACGTGTTAAAACTTAAGTAGAAATCTGAAGAGTAAGGAATTGGACATACTTTGGATAAAGTTAAGAACTTCCACAGGATAAGGACCATTTTCAGAGCCATGTTGCTTTTTATTCCTCTGATATAAAAAGTTTGGGGTGTCATTAATACTTGTAGTCTAATTTCTGATGGTTTGCATTATTATGTATTTGACGCCATTAACGTCAGCACTCAGATATGCTTTACATACAATATCTTAAGAGCTTCTGTTGGTAGTGCCATCCAATGTAGCCCAGAAATGAATGAAAAAATCTCACTTTGTCATATGCACTTTATGCAGTTTGATTAGGGCATGCATGTATGTTGCATAGCAGGATTTTACTAAAATACTGCATATCAATTCATTTGCATGGGGGAGGCCAGTAATGTCCCTCCAGCATCTACATATGATTTCTAGCACCCCAAACTAGAAATCATTTGGCTCAGAAATAGAACTTGGAGAACAGCTAGGTTTCAACATCAGAGACAGAGACCTGGGGATAGGAGAGTGTGAACCAGAGGGAGATTTGCAGGAGAAAATCTTTTAGAAAGTTCAATCCTTTGAAAACTCTCCCTAAACCTTCCCTAAAGCCCTCATATACTGACCATTGAGGTTTCCATTGAATATTTTACACTGTTTATTTTACCATTCACCATTCATCCAGAAGATGCCTACCAAGCACCAGATGCCACTCTGGGTGCTGCGGATGCATTGGTGAGAAAAAAATAGATAAACTACTTCTACCTTGTAGGGAGTGAGGGGCAGGGAAATAGACCATAAGCAATACGTATAATAAATCATTAGGCCATATAGTGGGCTAGAAGATGATAAGTGTTGGCTAAAAAGAAATACAGCTGGGTAAGGGGGTCAGGAATTTGGGAAGTTATAATTTATCAAGTGACCTTATTGAGCAGATGACATTTGAGCCAAGACTTGAAGGAGGTAAGAAAATGAGCCACACAGCTACCTCTTTAACACTGACCATTAAATCAGCCTGTTAAAGCAGCTCTGGGCCTGGCACGGTGGCTCACGCCCGTAATCCCAGCACTTTGGGAGGCCGAGGCAGGTGGATTGCCTGAGCTCAGGAGTTTGTGACCAGCCTGGGCAACATGGTGAAACCCCATCTCTACCAAAATACAAAAAATTAGCCAGGTGTGGCGGTATACTCTTGTAGTCCCAGCTACTCGGGAGGCTGAGGCAGGAGAATCACTTGAACCCAGGAGGCGGAGGTTGCAGTGAGCTGAGATCACGCCATTGCACTCCAGCCTGGGTGACAGAGTGAGACTCCATTAAAAAAAAAAAAAAAAAAAGCAGCTCTGTCCGGTTGAAATAGAATGCAAATAGCATAGGTCATTTAAGATTTTACAGTAGTCACATTTTAAAAAGTAAAATGAAATAGGTAAATTTATTTTAACAAAATATTTTATCTAACCTATTCTATTCAAAATATTTCAGCATGAAATCAAAATTCTAGAAAAAAATTAGATTTTTGCATTTTGTTTTTCATACTAAGTCTTAGACACGTGATGTGTATTTTCCGATTACAGCACATCTCAATTTGGACTAGCCACATATCACATGCTCAGTAGCCACATATGGTCAGTGGCTACCATATTGGGTGGTATAGCTTTAAAGAGGGTTGAAAAAGTGTCGCTTTTGAAGAGCATACTCAAAGGAGTGAGTGGTCCCTCTGCTTTCCCATCCCTCCAGGCTAGGCAGGGGGTGTTTGTGGGCAGTGGAGAGGAGGCAAGCTTAATTTGGGGAAGGATGAATTTCCTGCAAACAAAGAATTAGGAAGTTTTCTTTCTATTTCAGATCAATAAGGGTAACTATCTCATATCATCCCCTTTGAATCAGCAGTGTGATATGAAGGGTCATGTTCAATTCTCAGGCCTTTGTCTACATCTTCCACCAAAGCCTTCCTCTCCTTTAGGAATTGTCTCACTGAGAGACTGGTTTGGCCGAATTATCCATTCAAGATCAAGCCTTTATTTGTGGTATTTTGTATGTTTGTTGGAGATGGAGACGATAGCCTTAAACTAGAGGTTAAGAATGTAAAATAGTGGCTTTGAAGGATGCAATTGTCCTGTGGATGCCAGGGTTCTAATATTACGACCGTTTATAAGGTATCAAGTTCAGCAAGAATGAGGAAGAAACAAACCATATATTATAGCCATTTTTGTAGTTCCTAGCAATCAACTATGAAAAACAGCTGTTATTAGTTTTTCCTTTCCCAACTAGATTATAAATCCACAAAAATAGGAGCCATGTATTCATGACTTTCTCTTTTCTTTTGTATCCTCCATAGAGGGTAGTGCTGAGTTGCTATTTAATAAATATTTATAGATCACTCCAGGTGTTGGCAAACCTTTTCTGTAAGGACCAGATAATAAATATTTCAGTCTTTGAGAACTATACTGTTTCTGTCACAACTACCCTACCTTGCTGTTGCAGCACAAAATCAAGCATAGATAATATATAACTGATGGGCATAGATGCACGCCAATAAAACTTTATTTATATATACAAGTTTAAACATCATGCAATTTTTACATGTTACAAGGTATTGTTCTGCTTTTGTTTTTTTCAATTGTTTAAAAATGCGAAAAAACACTGTTAGCTCAGCTGTGGGAAAACAGGCAATGAGCTGGATTAGGTCTAAGAGTTATCATGTACCAATGCCTGGTTTCCATTATTCTCATTTTTTGCTCAGCCATTTTTGTTTCTTTTTCTCCTGTGCCTCTTTATTACCTAATTCTCTCTCCCTCCTTTCTTTTTGACTTTCCTTCATCTCACTGCTGATTCTCCTATATCTTCCTTCTTTCCCATTCTTCCTTATCTTTTCTTCTTTCTTCAAACCCCATAGCCATTTTCTTCTATTTGCCTAAGCACTGTCATCTTAGGTGGAGCGGTTTCCAGAAACACAGCTTCATTTTCAGGAAGAAATAGATGGGATTAAAATAATATTTAAAACATGGAGTCCTAAAGTTATTATATTATGCCCTCCCATTTCCCTTGTTCTCCTCCTTCTCTTCTTTCTATTTCTCCATATACCAAGTACAATGGTAAAAGAATAAAAGTGACTTACATGTGTATATGGACAGAAGTCTCATTACTAACATGTGCATGTATGAGAGTGGGTAATGGTTATGTCAGTTGTGCTATTTGTTTTGTGTTAACTTGTAGTAATTGAGCCTTTTGGCTGTTCATGCTTTCACATTTTTCTGCAAAATCAGGCAGTTATTTGAGAAAATTTTCTTGACCCGCTAACATATTTAGTTTGGCTGAAAGTAATTTTTATTATTCCCAACCACTTTTAATTCATAGCTACTAATTATAAATACGACCTTATTCAAGTCTTTTTTTACAACACTTTCACAAGCAATTTGCCTCAAATCTATCAGGTTTGATAAATGGTCTTTATAATTCAGTTACCAGGGAATTTCTGAAAGTACAGATACACAAAGCAAAAAGCAAACAAAACAACCTCCACAAAAACAATAACAACAAAATCCCTTTGGTTCTTGTCAACACTGTTCAGAGCATGTCTCCTTTGAAACAAGACCGTTTCAGCAGTTAAAAAAAAAATACAGCAGATTTTCCCTTCTTGCTTTCCCCCCCTTTTTTTAAATAAAATTGCCAACTTAAAAATATTATAACATTTTACCATTGTCAGCAGTTATACAGAATTTTGCTCATAAATCCAAGATGGTTTTGCCTTTCCTTATTTTTTTTTAAGGACACACTGATTAGGTATTAGAATCAATACCCCCCTGCCTTTGATAGAATTCTTTTTTCTTTTACAAGTAATCTCTGAATTAAAGGTTAGGCAATCGATTTCTTCAGCTATTTTTACCATTGTCTTAGTCACAGAGATCTGATCTAAGACAGACCATAATTTTTCCCCTTAATTCAGAATATTCGATAGAATATGATAGTACAAATAGCATAATCTAGACTGAAGCAAATTGCTTACAAAAGGCATGAAAGCTTCATAATCATTCTGTCTTCAAATGAACACAGAGTATTGATTTGAAATATTGTTCCAGCTCCTGTCCTCTTGAGGAGTATACTGACAATTCACTGAATATTACAAAAGCATCTCAGTTGTGTGGATTGCAGAAAAATGCTGACTATGATAACATCTGTGATTTGTTATTACAAATTGAAAGATAATAAAATAATTATCTCTAGTTGCATACTTACTGTTTTTAGCATTGCAACCATATTGCACTTAATACCTTGATAATGTTTATAACATCCCACAGATGTGAGTGAAAAATACAAATACCAGTATTTTAGACAAGAAAGCATAGGTATTCAGCAAGTGTTTTGTAATAAAATTTGTACAGTATTATAAAGCTAATCATAAATATTAAAGTTTAGTTTACATACTGTTTACATTTCCTCATTTGTTCATTAACAAAAATTAATCTGAAGACTACAAACATAAAAAGGTTACTGTCTATAAAACACATAACTTTGCCATTCAGATGTCCTAAAGTCTTTCATATACTTTATATGTAGTTTTACCAATGTTAGAGCAAGAGAAAAAGACAACCTTCTCTTTAAATCCAGAAAAGCACAAGAAAAATAGTTTTGTGGGCATACTCAAAGAAACAGAGGCGGTAATTACGGCAGCCCACTCTAAGAGTGACATTTCTCTGTTTCAGCCCACTAAAAAAATGTGCAAAGAAACAAGTAGGCCATTGTGACTGTATTTTCTTTTTTCTTTTTTTTTTTTTTTGAGATGGAGTCTCACACTGTTGCTCAGGCTGGAGTGCGGTGGCACATTCTTGCAATCTCCACCTCCGGGGTTCAAGTGATTCTCCTGCCTCAACCTCCTGAGTAGCTGAGATTACAGGTGCACGCCACCACGCCCAGCTAATTTTTGTATCTTTAGTAGAGACAGGGTTTCACCATGTTGGCCAGGCTGGTCTCGAACTCCTGACCTCAAGTGATCCACCCGCCTTGGCATCCCAAAATGCTGAGATTACAGGTGTGAGCCACCGCGCCCAGCCTGTGGCTGTATTTTCTAAAGCTTGTTGCACCAATATATATCTCATTCCACATGCTCCTGTTACAGTGTTGCATCAACATGCCTCCTTGAGCTGTGGGGTCTGTTTTCTCCCCTTGAACCTGGGTGGAGCTTTCTAACAGCCTCAAGCAATAGAACGTGATGAATATGACATTACAGGACTTATGAGACTAGGACATAAAGGGACATATAATTTCTATCTGGTTCTTTCTTTCTCACTCAGGGCACTTGCCCCTTTGGAGTCAGCCACCATGTTATGAGGAAGTCTGGGACACATGAAGAGGCCACATGCACTTATTCTGTCTAAAAGCCCCAGCTAATTGCAAGGCTGACAGCCAGCAGCAACTATAATTTTTGTGAATAAATAAGTCTTCAGATGATTCCAAATCCCAGCCTTTGAGTCACCCCAGCTGATGTCAAGTAGAGCAAAGATGAGCTATCCTCACCGAACTCCATCTAAATTGCTGATTCCTGAGCAAAATAAATGTCATTGTTCTAAGTCTCTAAATCTTGGAGTCATTTATTATGTAGCCATAGATAACAGGAATGGCCTTCAACAGGATAGTTCTTTAACACTGTAAAAATTACCTTGCTCATGTAATAGGGGTTCCACTGGATCTCCAGAAACCAATGCTGAACCATATCAATTCCTAGCATACTTAACTCATTTCCCCATTTGTTGAGTATAGAGTTCCCTTTTGTGATTGCCTTGGGAATGGAAATAAGAGAGATCACTTCAGAACAGAAAGAGACCAGGGAATTACTTCTCTATGGTTTTTGTGAGTCCCCAGAGCTAGAAAAAAAATTAATTGGCTTACACTAAAATGCTTAACTTAGTTCTGTTCTTGGAGGAACACCTTTACGGCTAGCGACATGATAGACATTGCCACTCTTGTGTACTTATTATGAAACAAGAATGATCTATCTCCTTAATTGGAACAAAAATAACTTTTGAGATGCGGGTAAGTAAGCAGTAGGGACGGGCAGAGCAGTAACTAAGTTGTGTTCATAGGTATTGTGCAAGTTCTTAAGTAGGCTGGAAGCACATGGTTATGGCAAGTGTGGAGTTATTTCTCCATTTTTAACTCAGCAGGATGACTCCTGTTGTTGACCTAAGAATCACAGGATGAGATGAAGAAACCTGCCAAGGCATGTCGGCCAACTCCTCAGAGAAATACTACAGTTAACTTAGAGGTCAGTGTCACCATTTCAGCGTGGCTTTTTAAAATGTTGGCACCTTTCAAAGATTCCTGTCAACAAAACTCTTAAACTTTATTAACATAAGTTGTTTACAGCATCTATATGGAACAACTAGCTGATGTGGCTGAAAAGTTTATATTTGGGGTTAATTCCAGGTGTTTTGAGGACTCCATGTCAATAACATAGTTCTTCCCTGGATGTGATCCCAACAAATTCATATGGATTATTGGGCCAACATAATCTTTATAGAACAGCAAGAGGCTTGTATGCAGCCATGTAATATACTATGGTAACATCTGAATCAATTGCAGTTCAGTAGACAAAACTTCGAGTCAAAGCTTTATGCAAATATTCTTTAAAACTGCCATGATGAGGTGGCCAAGACAATATAAAATCCATTTCCTAGAAGAAGAAACAGGTAGAGAGTAGAGTATTTAATAGTATAGACTCTGGAGCCAGACTGTCTGGGTTCAAATTCTGTCTCTGACACTGGTTTCATGATCCTAGGTGGAGGTATGTAGTCTTTCTTAGCCTCAGTTCACTCATTTGCAAAATGAAAATGATGGAGTTGTAGGCAGAAAGAAATTGATTCATGCACAGAGCATACGACAGTGCTTGTTTTGCGGTAAGTGCTCAGTAATTGTTACCTATTATTATTATTTTGTGAGTGAAATATAGAGTATAGTGAATAACTCAAAAATGTCCCCTCTCTTCCCATTATGGAGTATTTTAGGGTTCTGGGCAGTTAATTATTCAGCTTCTTTGGCCAGGAAAAGATACACTCCAAGCACATTCTATAACATCGACCCTTTCTCTAGAAGTGGCTCAGTCTCTCTGGGAATCTGCTGTAATAGCCCTAAACACCAACATTAGATACTATTCTTTTAATTTCACCCTTGGTAAGTAGAGAGCACATCATGACCAGTGAGTGTGTGGTTTCAATGCTGCATAGTGAGATAATGAGAAAGCCTTGCAAAAAGAGAAAACAAGGCTTGTATTGTAGTTGTGAAAATTGAGAAAGGAGGTGGGAGACTCCTGGCTTCCAAAGGAATTCAGGCTATAGATGATATTCTTGAAGCACTTAATGTTTCCGAGCTAGCCATCATTATTTTTCTCACTATGTATAGCTCCCTTCCTATAAGCTTAAGAATAAATGGTAGGAAATTGTGGTTTATTCTCCCTGAATGCCCATCAAAGATCGACTGGATAAAGAAAATGTGGTACATATACACCATGGCACACTATGCAGCCATAAAAAAGAATGAGATCATGTCCTTTGCAGGAACATGGGTGGAGCTGGAGGCCATTATACTGAGCAAACTAATGCAGGAAGAGAAAACCAAATACCACGTTCTCACTTATAAGTGAGAGCTAAGTGGTGAGAACACATGGACACATAGAGGGGAATGACACACACGGGGGCCTATTGCAGGGTGGAGGCTGGAAGGAGGGAAACGATCAGGAAAAAATAACTAATGAGTACTAGATTTAATACGGGGAGAAAATAATTTGTACAACAAACCCCCACGACACAGTTTTACCTATATAACAAACTTGCACATGTACACTTGAACTAAAAAGTTAAAACAAAACAAACAAAAAATTTCATATTTTAATTGTTTGCTGCTGATCTGTGGAAATACAATTGATTTTTTAAAATAAAAACCCTACACTCAGAAAAAAATGTGGTTTATTCTCAACATAAGAAAGTCATTTTGACCGAGAAGCAAATGACCATGTAACATCCCGGAAAGTAATACTATGCTGAGATCAGCTCCATTGAATGGTTTTTCCAGTAAAATGTGAAGTAACCTGACAATGGCAGACTTTTGAGGCAGAAAAACAGTGGAAGTGCAGAGCCCCAAGATAGTTCAGTTTTCCTTAACTTTAGATCATATCCGGTGTTGCACATATGTATCTCAGTTGGCTAAAAGCTGATAGCAGAGATAGAGAAACCCAAGAAGGTGCCAGTGGAAGTTCTCATTCCAAAACTTCCCTCATCATTTGGATGCCCACTATATTCTACTTTTATGGGACTGTCAACTTTTTTTTTCCTTCCTTGAAAAGACATTAGTGTTTTACCATTATCAGCAGTTATGAGAAACTTTGTGAAGACACAATTTTTCCTCTCTCCATAGTTCTGAGTTTTTCTGTGAATTCAGCGTTTTTATGGATGCCATAATGAACAGATTGTTGAAGTATGAGCACTTTTTGTCAGTCACTTCTCAGTTTTGGTGTCAGATCCAGTCTCTGCCCTTCTCGATAATGGGAGAGCAACACTTCCCTGTTTCCCCTGCACTCTGACTTTTGGATCACTCTGACCAATAGAAGGCACAAGTGAGACACTGGAGGGCAGAAGGAGGGGAGAAGACAAACTAATTCTCTCTCTCTGCTTTGGTCAATAACTCTAACAGATGTGTCTCCTCTGTGGCTCCGGCCCCCATTGGGCAGATGGAAATGGTTCCACTCTGCATTGGGCTTGGGCTTTAGAACTTCTGTAACATCTACTTAACACATTTTCTATATTAAGGTACTTCTATGGAAAACATAGACTTATTTCTGTTTTCTGACAGGACTCTGACTGATACACACTTGTAGAATCTTTATGAATATCTCTGAAAGAAAACATTAGAATGCTGGAAAATTCTAAGATTGTAGGGGTAATAGAAATTCTAAATAAATAAATTCTGGATCATTGATGATGCTTTGGGTATCGACAATCATGCCATTAATGATCAGATATTATTAGGCATAGACAAGCTAATCTTTGTGAAGACCTTATCCTAGGTGAGGATAGTGAGAAGTTTATTAACTCTAAATACTACATATGGGGATCTCTTAAGGGCTTTCTTCAGAGTCTTTTTATAGTCTCTATGGAGTTTTAACAAAAGCATCAGTCACAGTATGATTAGCTTAGTCCTTAGCATGCGTAATTTATTCAATAGTACCTTAGTTGACTAGAAGCTAAAATATCTCCTATATATTTTTTCCTTAAATTAAAAAGCTTATTTCTGACTTGGAGCAAATTGCCGCAATAGCTGGATGTAGACAGAATGATATAGGCATTTCTTTCTGCAGTTTTAGGTTTACAGAATAATTAACCAAAAAGTATATATAACTTACATATACCCCCTCACTCTACCCCATTCCCCACACCTCAGTTTCCCCTAGTATTAACATCTTGCATTAGTGTGGTACATTTATTAGAATGGATGAGCCAATATTGATACATTATTATTAAGTAAAGTCTATAGTTTACATTGGGGTTCACTCTATGTGTGCACATTCTATGAGTTTTGACAAATATATGATGATACGTATTCACTATTACAATATTATAGAAAATAGTTCCACAGCCCCCCAAAATCCCATGCTCTACCTCCTCATCCCGCTGTGTTGAACCCCTGACAATAATAGCTCTACTGTCTGCAAATTTTTTCCTTTTCCAGAATGTCATATAGTTAGAATCACACAGTATGTGGCCTTTTTAGATTGGCTTCTTCCACTTAGAAATATGCATTTAAGTTTCCTCCATGTATTTTCAAGTTTTGATAATGTACTTCTTTTTATCACTGAATACCATTCAGTGATTTGGAATACCATTGTATGGATGTATCACATTTGTTTACCCATTAACCTGTTGCAAGACATCTTGTTTGCTTCCAGGTTTTGGCAATTATGAATAAAGCTGTTATAAGCATTTGTGTGCAGGTTCTTGTGTAGATGTAAGTCTTTAGCTCATTTGAATATATACCAAGGACCACATTGTAAGAGAATGTTTAGTTTTGTAAGAAATTGCTAAAGTGCCTTCAAAAGTGACTGTATCATGTTGCATGACCACTAGCAATGAACGAGATTCGTGTTGTTCCACATCCTGGCCAGCCTCCGGTGTTGTCAATGTTTTGGATTTTAGCCATTCTAATAGGTGTACAGTGGTACCACATTGTTGTTTTAATCTGTGATTCCCTAATGTGACATATAATGTTGAGTATCTTGTCATATACTTGTTTGCCATCTGTATAGCTTCTCTTCTGAGGTGTCTGTCATATCTTTTACCCACTTTTTCAAGGGACTGTTTGCTTTCTTACTGTTGAGTTTTAAGAGTTCTTTATATATTTTGTATATCAAACCATTATCAGATATGTGTTTTGCAAATATTTTCTCCCAGTAGTCTGTGGCTTGTCTTTTCATTCTCTTAACAGGAAGACTTTTTAGTGTAATTTTTCCCAATGTCTCTGGAAATTTATTACCATCTTGTTGAAGCTAGAGTATTTCTATGGTTTTGAATACCTGGGAAATTAATTCCTAAAGTTTTGAGATAGTAACTCCCCTCCAAGATATTTTTATGATCAGTGGAAATGTATTTTATAGCCCACAACATAACTTCTAGTATCAGTTGTGTGTGATCATTATAATCTTGAAGAATTATGATTAGTGGTCATAGCAGTGGTATGAAAGGGCTTGGAGAAAATATCACTGAATGGTCTCAATCATACTTTTAGACCATTTCTACAGTTCACTTCCCATTTACTCTGCAAGCAGTAAAGCAGTCTGGCTCCCAGCCCTCTACTCCCACCCTTTAACCTCTCTATTGGAAGTGTCTTGAGAAACCAATCAGTGACCTGTGATGTTAACTCCAATCCCTTTTTCTTGCAAATCTCTTTACTATAATCTTGGCCTTTGTAACACTACTTTATCCTAGAGACAGGTAGGTAGGAATTTTACTATCTTTTTTCCTGAACTTTGTAATGGCCTCCTAAGTTGTTTCATTGCCTCTTTCTTTTCCAATATATCCTTCACATTGTCACAGCACAGAAGGCAACATGGTACAATGAGAAGATCACAGCCCTTGAAGCCAATAAGACCTAGGTTTACATCTCAGCTCTGCCACATAAGTGACTGAATGCTGACCCTCAAGTTCAACATGACATCCCTTAACTATGGTAATTTATGACTGGAGTTGTTTTTGAAATCAAACATAATAATACCTATAAAGTGGCCTGAACATGGTATAAAGTCATTTCAATTTCTGAAGAACGAACCCAGTTATGAACACATCTCTCTTCCATTAGTTATACAATAAATTCCAGACTCCTCAGCCTGGTATGCCTGGCCCTGCACAGGTGACTGCTTCTTTTCAGTCTTAGCTTCTATGCCATCATACATGCTCTGAAAACACAGATGGGCTTGTTTTCTTCCACATGTGGCCTCTCAGCTATGCCTATGTGTGTGTATATAGTGCTCTCACTGTAATATATTCTGTCCTCCTGTTGGAATGGCAGACTTCCAATTTATTCTTCAGGGCCCTAATCTAATATTACCTCCCAGTCCTTTGCCCTCATTCTAATAGATTTTGAACAACTTATGCTATTGAAGTGATTTCCTATCCTTGATGATTTGGCCCTTCACATCCTGGAATTTGCCAACACGTGAATCTGTGGCTCCATTTCTCAAGAAGTAGATAAACTATAGGACCAGCTCACTTTCCTTAGGGGCTGTTTACCCTGCTTTCAAAAGCATGATATTTCATTTTAAGAACATAAACTTCAGTTAAAACTCATTGTGATAATTCTTGGTACTGGTGAAGATGTGGTCAGATAAGCATTCCATAGCACTTATGATGGAAATGCAAATTTTAGTATCTTTGGGGAATCCAGTCTGTCAATATATATCTGAGTAGATACTTAAAATACTTATACCTTTTGATCCAGTGATTTTATTTTTAAAAATAAACTTAAAGAAAATATATTTATATATAAACATGTTTATCATGTATAGTAAAAAAATTGAATGGAATTTAATAACCAAAACAGTTTTTTAGTTACATAAATTATATCCATACCATAGAATAATAAACAGTGATTAAAATATACATGTATAAAGAGTTTTTAATGACAGAAAAACCTTATGATATAATATTAAATACAAAATTCGAATACAAAGACAGACTTTCAATATGACCATTACTGTATTCAGTATGTACCTAGAAAAGAGACTGAAAAGAAATATACTGAAATGTTTGTGATTCTATTAGTCAGGGTTGACTACCTGCTTAATAAACAACCTCTGAGTCTCTGTGGCTTAACACTAAAGGTTAATTTCTTGTTCATGTCACAGTACAATGCAAGGTTGGAAGGTGGCTCTTCATGTAATTATCTGAGGACCTAGACTCCTTCCTTCTTTTAAAGACTGACTTACTTTATGTATTCACTGGGCAAGTGAAGGAAGGAGGTTTCAGAGGCAAGGCCTGGAATTGAGACACTTCACTTCCATCCACATACCACTGGGCAGCAGAGCTCAGTCACATGAACCCAACTAACTGCAAAATATTGAGAACTATATTCCCAACAGGAAGAAAAGGAACTTGAGTATTGACAGCACTAGCATTGTCTTCCTCATCTCTAAGACGAAATCTAATAATTACTGTTTCTTTTCATTTTTCTGCATTTTCCAATTTTTCCCCAGTACTATATATTACAAGAGAAAAATGTATATCTAGAAGCTCTCAAAGTTTTAAAAGAGGGAACTCCTTTAATTTCCACCATGTAAATTTACTCTGCCTAAAGTATTTCCTTGGACATTCAAAAGGTTAAATTTGGTTCAAGCAAGAGTTGCTGTTGTAAGATTTCACAACACCGCAAAAAGAAATTCAATGCAGTATGAACAGCCTTTTGATTCAGCTAATGATATTAAAATATGTAAATACATGGAGAAGTACATTGATTATCCCCACATTCATCAAATGTTTTTAATAAAATAGGGTGTTGTAAATCTAACTTTAAATTATGTTTTTAGTAGAAAGAGATGAGAGGTGGAGATGTCTGAGATCCAGATTGGTGGACGTTAAACTCTTCCCTGTCGGCACCCTTTCTATAGTTTATAGCTCTCAAATTGTCTTTATTGTTGATCACATCAGCACTCTTCTTGGTTGTGGATAGAGAATAAGTAGAGAGAGAGGATGTTGGAGACCTACATGGCCACTTTCTTCAGCCCTTTCCTTCAATGTCCTGAGGCCAGCATATGTTCTGGATAGTATTAAAAATCTTGTTGCCCAGACTATCAGGGTGCTGGCAATATTTATTTATTTATTTCCTTCCTTCCTTCCTTCCCTCCCTCTCTCCTTCCCTCTTTCCTTCCTTCCTCACTTCCTTCCTTCCTTCCCCCCAATCACCTATGCAAGAGACATTGATTAAAAATCTACACTGACCCAGGAACTACACAATATAACTCTATTTTTTGTTCTCTATTTTTATTTGCTACGTGATGAATGAAAGTCTTTCTCGATATGTATATCGGAGAGCCAGTATGGTGACAAAAATTCTTCCTATTTGCTCTAGAACAGCCACACTGGGGAAAGTTGCACTAAAAAGTTTGCCAGTTAAAAGAATGAAAAGATGAGCCACAGACTGGGAGAAAATATTTGCAAAACACATATCTGATAATGGTTTGATATACAAAATATATAAAGAACTCTTAAAACTCAACAGTAAGAAAGCAAACAGTCCCGTGAAAAAGTGGGTAAGAGATATGACCAGACACCCCACAAGAGAAGCTATACAGATGGCAAAAAAGTATATGACAAGATACTCAACATTATATGTCACATTAGGGAATCACAGATTAAAACAACAATGTGGTGCCACTGTACACCTATTAGAATGGCTAAAATCCAAAACATTGACAACACCAAAGGCTAGCCAGGATGTGGAACAACAGGAATCTCATTCATTGCTGGTGGGGATGCAAAACGGTACAGTCTCTTTTGAAGACACTTTAGCAATTTCTTACAAAACTAAACATTGTTGATCACATCAGCACTCTTCTGATCCTGCTCAGACTGCCGAGTGGAAGTAACATTCTTTTGCTTATTATTTTATAGTATTTGAGGATAGACCTACTCTGACAGATGGTTGCTTTCCCTTTTATGCACACATCTGCCTCAAACCTCTTATTCTCGGGGCTGAAAAAACTGTAGCATAATAGTTTTTTAAAAAATCAAGCTAAAAGTAGCAGGTCTAACACAAGGTAATTACTTCTCAAAACAACACACCTTGCAACTAGGAAGTCTCAGAAAGACTCTAAACAGCCATAGCCAGCCCATTACCCTCAATGTATTTGGGGATAAAAGAGCCTCGGTGAATACAGGGCGTATGAGCCATTGACTTTGCCATCCCACGCCTGTCAGGCTGGTGGAGTATTGACAGAGGAGCTGCAGCCAGTGATGTTGTTGTGCTAGCAGAAGAACTGGTCATGTCCTCATGCTGACCCAACCATGATCTTTCTACACTTATTAGAATCTGCTTTCACAGTAGTTCACAGGTATCCTTCAGTCCCAGATTGTTAAAGGAAAATGTGTCTAGAACAAAAGTCCTAAAGAAGAAATTGAATTAACAACTCATTTTATTCTATAATACTCCAGTTAAAATGAGGAAACTCTCATTTTTTTTGCCCTTCTCAGTTTATCACATTGAGAAATACAGATTGCTAGTCTATACCAACCATGGGTTATTAGCATTTCACAATCATTAACATTTCATTACCCTTTTTTCTTCTCAGTACAAAATGTCACTGGAAACATATGTGAAATATTTAGGAATCTTGTATAAAATATATAAAAGAACATGAAAAATATGAATATTTAAGGATAAGAGGAGCAAAGCACTTCTCAAAATGTCTTGTTAGTTTCCTATTTGAATTCTAAACTCTTGGTTAGATGCTTAAGTCAATCCTGCCTAACTGAATGTGATTTTCCACCTCTCCATCCCTGCCCAGTATTGCATATCTGCTATCTACATTCACATATTTATGTAGTTGGCTGTGTCTGCAGAACCCGGAGATTCTGGACATAGGATTTTATTATATGTGTTTGGGATTATTGGATCACCCACTCCACATTATATTAAAGTCAAGAACATTGGATTTTCTAAATTGGTTTTGAAATAGATAAAATTTTCTAGGTATTTCAATGACCCTCTCCTTTGTCTAGGAGACTCAGGGATTTGCTCACTAGTTATGCTGATGGCTTTATTGAGTGCACACAAGTTAAGTTATGCACTATATGAAAAAGTTACTTTAGATTCAGTCCCTGACCAGCAGTCTCATAGCCTTTATTTAATACTGGCACTTAAAAGCAAACAAAATTAACTGTACTTTTACTGAAATATAATTGCTATTGTATAATGGAAAGGAAATTAAGTTTTTTTTCCTTTTCTATCAGCATTGCTTGGTGGTGATAATTTTGACCATGCAGTGAGAGAAATAAAAGATGCCTATTTTATGAAAGCATTTTTCAGTAATACAAGTATGTCCATTTTAAGTGAGAAAGTGATTTTGGGGACTAGAATTAACCACATGATATTTGAGTTGAGTATCAATGCCCACTATTTGAGGCTACTGCTTTGTTGCAGGAAGTCAGGGACCCCAAATGGAGGGACCGGCTGAAGCCATGGCAGAAGAATATAAATTGTGAAGATTTCATGGACATTTATTAGATCCCCAAATTAATACTTTCATAATTTCTTACGCCTGTCTTTACTGTAATCTCTGAACATAAATTGTGAAGATTTCATGGACACTTATCACTTCCCCAGTCAATACCCTTGTGATTTCTTATGCCTGTCTTTACTTTAATCTCTTAATTCCATCATTTTCATAAGCTGAGGAGGATGTATGTTGCCTCAGGACCCTGTGATGATTGCGTTAATTGCACACATTGTTTGTAGAGCATGTGTGTTTGAACAATATGAAATCTGGGCACCTTGAAAAAAGAACAGGATAACAGCAACATTCAGGGAACAAGAGAGAGAACCTTAAACTCTGACCGCCGGTGAGCCAGGCAGAACAGAGCCATATTTCTCTTCTTTCAAAAGCAAATGGGAGAAATATCACTGAATTCTTTTTCTCAGCAAGGAACATCCCTGAGAGAGAGAATGCGTCCCTGAGGGTGGGCCTCTAAAATGGCCCCCATGGGTGCAGCCGTCTTTTATGGTTGAGCTGTAGGGATGAAATAAGCCCCAGTTTCCCATAGTGCTCCCAGGCTTATTAGGACGAGGAAATTCCCGCCTAATAAATTTTGGTCAGAACGGTTGTCTGCTCTCAAACCCTGTCTCCTGATAAGATGTTATCAATGACAATGTGTGCCCGAAACTTCATTAGCAATTTTAATTTCGTCCCGGTCCTGTGGTCCTGTGATCTCGCCCTGCCTCCATTTGCCTTGTGATATTCTATTACCTTGTGAAGCACGTGATCTCTGTGACCCACACCCTATTCGTACACTCCCTACCCTTTTGAAATCACTAATAAAAACTTGCTGGTTTTGCATCTTGTGGGGCATCACGGAACCTACCGACATGTCATATCTCCCCTGGATGCCCAGCTTTAAAATTTCTCTCTTTTGTACTCTGTCCCTTTATTTCTCAAACCGGCTGATGCTTAGGGAAAATAGAAAAGAACGTACGTGAAATATTGGGGGTGAATTTTGCCCGATATCTGGCTGAATTTCCCCAATACTGCTTCTCAGTGAGATTCAAGTTATGTGGGAGACCAATATCCAATCATTTACTCCAAAAAAGTCTCTGATCTGCTCATAGCATCATTTTCTAATAACAATGCGAGAGATAGATTTATAAACTGTTCAGGGAAGACTAACACGAGTGCCTGTTGGAGCTGAGAGACTGGGATAGGAATAACTGGCACTTTTTTTTTTTTTAAGCAATGTTTTAGGTTAAAGGGCAATATTAATCCTCCTTTAGAATCAGGTGGGTCATTTGAGGTCAGGAGTTCAAGACCAGCCTGGCCAACATGATGAAACCCTGTCTCTACTAAAAATACAAAAATTAGCCAGGTGTGGTGGCAGCCTGTAGTCCTAGCTATGTAGGAGGCTGAGGCATGAGAATCGCTGGAGCCTGGGAGTAAGAGGCTGCAGTGAGCTGAAATCGTGCCATTGCACTCCAGTCTGGGTGACAAAGTGAGATTCTGTCCAAAAAAAAATTATGCATTTTCTTATTTTCTCTGTATTCTCTTGAGACAACAGCTCCAGTCATTAGAAAATGTAAACTCAGCTTTCCTTTTTACCTTTGGTTAAAAAAAATAAAAAAGTATTCACAGTTCTCTTCACAACTAGGCTGGCTTACTTTGGCCTGTGTTTTTATTTGCTCTTTTCTCCCCTATGTTGCCTTCTTTGTGCCCTGTTTTTCCCTTTCTGCTTCTTCTGAGTCACATGTTGACGTAACTCAGTGTGAAGCCTGGGGTTTGAGAAGATGCGGACGCCAAGTCCAGGTACACAGAGATTTTTGTCTGATAACACCACATACACTCCGCCTGCAGACTTCCTACACTGGAAACATCGCATTTTCAAACGCCAATTTGCCAAGCAGGTTGGCTGTGAATGTGCCTGCCTGCTGCTGCTTGTCGATGTGAGGCTGACTCGCTCCATTCCTCTAACTCTTGGGCTTCATTTGTGATTTAGCCACACTGATAAATATAGCTTCTTTTTGAAGTAGAGAGTCTAGATTTTTTTTCTTTCAGGCTTTAAAAAAATGGATTGCTTTATTCCAAACTTTATTTTTGATGAAATACAACTCACAACTCATCTTGGAAAAAAAAGCTCTTCAAATTTTGAACTGTTGAAAGTTTGAGTCTGAGGTGATATGACATGTTTTTGATCATTCAATAACTTTATTTCCTTTCTTCTCAATTGCTTCACAAGTTGGAAGTTACATGCACCTAATACCACTGTTCCTATTTGATGTTCTCAGATGTGAACAGGGGTGATGCTTCAATCCTTAATTAAATCTCCTCTTGCCCAAGCTCACTTCTACATTTTTACTAAGTTCTTTTCTATTCTATTTATAGTTTATGTATGTCTGAATTACATAGAATGTATGAGAGGGAAAGAAACATAATAGAGAAAATAAAGAGATACAAAGGAAAGAATAAAGTGAATGAAAAGACAATTCAAAGGGGGTGAGAATCTGAGCAATGGGTAGGAAATTTTAAGAAGAAATGGAATAGGGTTTCTACCTAAGAATATGAAATATTTCACTAGGTGTAGTTAGACAACTTGGCTTCTTTCATGAAACAAAACATAAAACTGGTATGTTTTCATAAAGAAATGTTCCATATTTTAAGACTGCCAAAAGATGACACCCACACATGCCGGTGGAATTTGGTAACATTTAACTGTGTGAAAACAAGAGGTCTCAAAGATAATGATTCAGAGTCGGCAGAGTGTTTATTTATCTTTGATTTAGAAAAGACATTGTCTGTTATTTGGCTGTAGATATGTCTTAAGGACTCTTTTAGGTGTGGTCTTGCTGAAACCAAGAGCTTAAGGCAAAAACAGACATGCTTTCCCCTTTTTGATGTTCATGCTGCACCAAAATACACCTAACATCTATGGTCTATGCTGGGAGACCCTCCATGATCACTTAACTTTAAATAGACAGATGGATAAATAGATGGTACTTGCTCTTACTCAACACTGGTCAAATTTTTACAAGAATGTACTTTCCAGCTTGGAGCTCCACATCTTAAGAGAACTCTAACATTTGGGAAAGATTCAGAAGAGACTGTGAATGTTGATGAGAGGGTTGGAAAATGGAACTTATAAGAAAGAGTTAAAGAAATTGGAATTGCTTTTCTTGGAGAAGAGAAGTAACCTAGTAACAGTCTTCCCATTTTTGAAGTTACATAATATACATGATGATTGCCAAGTGTTTTCCTTCTCTATCAAAGAACATCAGAGGTCAAGTGCTCACACTGCATATATCACATATAAGGAAAACTTGTTGCTTGTGGTGGTGGTAGTGTTAAAAAGATAAACTGGTAACCATTGGCTTTGTAAAAACTTTTCTGGAATTACTTAAATATTGGATAGTTTTTTGGTCTCATATTTTCTGAGGATTGGAAGATAATACTTATGTCATAGTTCTTAATGCATCATGATTTATAAGTCTATAAGAACAAAAATGTATTTTAAAGAAATAAGTGTAGATAATGGCCCAAGATTCATAGAATCTATAATTTACTTTCCGTTAAATAAGTGAAACCAAGACAGGAGATGTGGTTTCCATAGTGACTTTAGGAGTAAACATTTTAGTGTGATACTCTGATTTCTTAAAAAAACACTGCTGCTAATTGACATAAGGAAAGGTAAAATCAAGTGTGTGTGTGTGTGTGTGTGTGTAAAATATGCAATAGATACTATGTATAATAATACAATATACAATAGATATATGTATGCTAAGTCATATGGGCACCTAAGAACCTCAGTTAGAATTTTATTTTTTAAAAAAAGAGAAAAACCCCAGAGCTCTTTCTTTTCTTTCTTTTTCTCTTTCTTGCTTTCTCTTTCTTTCTCTTTCTGTCTCTCTTCCTTCCTCTTCCTTCCTTTCTTTTTTCTCTGTCTTTCTTTTTCTTTCTTTCTCTCCTTTTTCCTTCCTTCCTTCCTGTCTTTCTTTCTTTCCTTCTTTCTTTCTTCCAACTAAGTTTATTCTTCTAGTGATCCCCAAGTAGATATGCTGCTATGCAAAACTCCTTGTGTGAACCAATATACTTTAAATATTCCTCATGTTCCCAGGTTGTAAAATAAGCTGATCAATTCAATAATAAAACAATTTGAATGTCTATCTACTCTATAGTCACTGGTGATATTGGTTATTTGGTTACCTCAATGAAGAAATAAAACTCATTGAATTCTTTGGCAAATTTCTACTTTTTGTAGTGCTAGGATCATAGAAACATAGTCTCATGATTCATCTGCATTTTAAACTCTAATAGAACACATCACATGATTTTAGGGGGAAAATCAATTTTCACCTAATGTTAGCAAAAATGAGATTAAATATTGCACTTATCAAAAACAGCATTATGTGTTTTCCATGATGCAGGGCTATATTTATGTTTTGGTTTTTAATCATACAAATGCATTGTATTCTGTTTTCAGTTCCACTCTTATCACTAGAAGCATTTCTTTGTGCTGAGTAGAACTACAAATATACACATAATTCTCTATGAGTAGGCACAAACAGCTTTGCTTTTAAAATTTAGGCAGCAAACAAATCATCTGCTATGAAAACATGGTTTAATAATTTCTGGTGGAAATATATTAATACCATAGGCTTTCAGATTAAGTCATAAAAAGAAAGGTTTAGATTTTTGTCTTTCACATTTTATTTTAGAAAAAAGACATACCACACAGGCTCACACCTGTAATCCCAACACTTTGGGAGGCCAAGGCAGGTGGATCACAAGGTCAGGAAATCGAGACTATCCTGGCCAACATGGTGAAACCCCGTCTGTACTAAAAATACAATAATTAGCTGGGCGTGGTGGCCTGCACCTGTGGTCCTAGCTACTTGGGAGGCTGAAGCAGGAGAATGGCGTGAACCCGGGAGGCAGAGCTTGCAGTGAGCCGAGATTGCACCACTGCACTCCAGCCTCGTGACAGAGCGAGACTCCATCTCACACACACACACACACAAAACAAAAAAAAAGACATACAGTGTTTAATATAGTGGTTTTGCTTAGATGCTCACTTTTGAAAGTTATTTAATTGGGGGGAATGAAAAATGTTTTAAAACTTTATTGTGGACATTTTCAAACATTCAGAAAAGCAGATAGGATGGTGTAATGAACTCTCATCACCCATCATTCAACATTTATCAACACTCTGCATTCCCACTTTACTTACCCCTACCTCTCTCCTTTAAAACAAACAAACATACAAACAAACAAACAATAACTTTACTGGAGCTTAAATGCACTTAAACTTCCTTTGGGAATTAGTGATATTTTTGTCAATGTCTAAAATGTAAGCATTTTTATTAGTCAATTTATTCATAATTTTATACTAACATTTTGCTACAGAATACTGAGTATATTAATTTCCTGTGACTGCTGTAACAAATGACCACAAACCTAGTTGCTTACACCACCACCAACTTATTATCTTATAGTTTTGGAGGTCAGAAGTCTGAAAAGCGTCTCAGTGGGCTAAAATCAAGGTGTCAACAGCAATGTGTTACCTTCTGGAGGCTCTAGGGAGAATCTCTTTTCTTGCCTTTTCTGGCTTGTAAAGGCTGCCTGAATTTCATGGTCTCCTCCATCTTCAAAACCAGCAATTGTCAGTTAAGTCCTTCTCACATAGCGTTACTTTAACTCTTCCTTTTCTGCCTTTCTTTTTCTCTTATAAAGACCCTTCTGATTACATTGGGCCCAACTGGAAAATCTCATCTTTAGGTCAGCTAATGAGCAACATTAATTCCATCTGTAACTACCATTTACTTTTGCCAAGTAACCTAACATAGTCATAGGTTCTGAGCATTAGGATACGGACATCTTTTGGGGCCATTATTTTGCCTACCACGTAGGGCATATTTTATATTGATTTGCAAATATACATTTATGTCTTTCATGTGAAATGTATAATATAGATTTAACAGTCATAGAGAAATAGCAAAGAAGTATTTTACCATATTCTTTGGGTTGGGTCCACATCTAATTATGTGGCCTGATTATTCTTTAACTCACTGTTCAATCTGAACACACACAGTAGTAATTGTCATCTCATATTTGGGAGAGTAAAGTAAAAAAACAGCAACAATAACAAAAATAGGCCAGGTGCGGTGGCTCACACCTGTAATCCCAGCACTTTGGGAGGCATGCGGATCACCTGAGGTCAGGAGTTTGAAACCAGACAGGCCAACATGGTGAAACGCTGTCTCTACTAAAAATACAAAAATTAGCCAGGTGTGGTGGTGCACACCTGTAATCCCAGCTACTCGGGAGGCTGAGGCAGGAGAATTGCTTGAACCCAGGAGGCGGCGGTTGCAATGAGCTGAGATGGCACCACTGCACTCCAGCCTGGAGGACAGAGTGAGACTGTCTCAAAAAAACAAAGCAAAACAAAACAAAACAAAACAAAAATGACCACGGAACAGATCAATTACAGTAGAATAGTTTACGCAGGTGGAAGGGCCTTCTGACCAGGAATCTTAACGTCACAATCTATACATTTATTTATCCTAGAGTATGTCTGTAGCTCTGTTACCTAGGATGCCTCAGCCAACTGAAATGATAGGTACTTTCTCTCCGGCTTCACAACTTTGTCTTCCACAGACTGCCTTAGGCCCCCATGCCATGCCCAGACACTTATTTTCCCTTCATTGTGTTCCCTAATATTATGGTCAGTGGGGAGGCCTCTTAGATTTGCCTTACAGTGAAGAGGGATGGTGTAATTTCACTGTTGCCACTAGCCATAAAGTTGCAGACAGAGAGGCTACAGATGTGGAGCAGATGTGCATAATGATCATTTAAAAAATTCTTTATATAGCTCTCATAAAAAAGTGACTGTGATAAATGTTTGTGTGTTTGGTGCTCACATTCTATTCTATTATTTAAACAGAATCATTAACTTATTTGTACTTTACCATCTATTTTTATTTGCACTAAAAACTATTTATTACTACATTATTTCTCTTGAGCTTGGGAGGATGACAGCTTTGCCCTCCCTCCCAATTTAGGATGAATTCATTTACCTTTTTCTTTTCCTGTTCTAGACGGAGTTGTTCCAAAGGATGGGGAAACACCTTCCTTGAAAGGAGCATACCTCATGGAGGCAGCATCAGCATTAGAACCAGGTGAAATCTGAGCCCAGCCACTCGATCTAGTTAATTTCTCTGAGCCTTCATTTCTTATTTGCAAAATGGGACTAACAATATAATCCATAAAGTTTCTGTGAGAAAATGCAGGGATAATTATAGAAAGCAGGTAGTGCTGTATCTGGTGGATTAAAGGTCTGTTCCCTTCCCTTTCCTATGGAGGAGGCCATGCCACTAGAAAAACACCTTTAGACCCACAAACTTTTGCTTTTAAATAAAATTAGTTTCCTATTTGTGGGTATCGTGAAAATTCTTAGATAGACTTCCACAAAATTTGGAAAGTATTGTTTAGGAAGATCTGATTTAGAATTTGGGTTATGCGGCATATGATAAGAATCACTTTAGGAGATCCTGGGAAGCCTCAAAGAAGTAGGCAGTCATCATACAGGAGCTGAAAGTAGGGTTGAACAAGGGGTATGAATAAACGTCATTTAGGAGAGGCCTGTCATATTCAGTAATATGCCCATAGATGGAACAAAATGGAACATTGGTTTCCAATAGGTCCTTAAATTGAAAGCCATAAGGGTAGGTGCTTTGCAAAGCAGGTATGATTTGGAACCAAATTACCTCTCACATGGGCACCTTGTGGATTTCTCTGGACAGAAGTGCAGCAGGAACCTACTTTTTAATGAATAATGGTTATTGAGTCATTCAAACATCCCAGAATAGCCAGTGGGACCTGGGTGTTCTCCCTTCAAGTTCTTCGCCACCCGTAAGTCACAGAGCCACAGCTGTGGTTCTTCTGCAGGGGCCACAGAGCCCTTCCTCTGCACTTGGGAAAAAATGTCATGTGCTGACTCCAAGAGTGAGTCTTCTGGGAGTAGAGGAGACACAGAAACAGAAACTTTCCAAGAAAAACACACTGACTAAACCAAATGACAGAGCAGAAAACATTTTCTGATAAGGCAAAGGGTAATAACTTGGTGAGAATTACACAGGTAATTAAATAGTTGTTTCCAAGGGCTAGGAAAAGACAGGCATTGTCTGTGTTGGACAGAAGGGGAGTTTTGGATTTATTAACATGGATATGAGGGTTTAGGGTTATTTGTGTTTGTGGTAAAGAGCTCAGAGAAGAAGTCTTTATTTACTGCCTAAAGATTTAGTAAGTCAATTTGTTCCCTGCCTTCTATCTCATCCACAGACAATATCTTCTTAAATAGGATACTAGATTGCATGCATGATGTTAAACAAACGTGGAGTAGGAAAATCACCTTATTGAAATAGCTCTTGAGGTGTCCTTAACTCACAAGAACATTGGGAAATTTTCAGACTTTCTCACCAACAGAGGACATAAATACCAAAGGCAAGATGTAAAGTTATGCAAACCTCTGTGGCTGGAATAAATATTTTGTACTTATGGAAAGTCCACTAGAAGACCACTTCTGAATTCAGATCTGTATCAATTAATGGAAGAAAAAAATGGGTTGGATGAGCCAAATGGGGAATGTTACAAGACGTATTAATGTATAATCAAAATTTAGAAATAGAGGTGGTTCTGAATTGGAATTGGCTTTAGATAAAATACAAAACAGGAAAGAATGGGAGTCCTCTGTTCAAGAAGGGTAGGCTGGCTACAATTGGGCGAATAAGACAATTTCATAAGAAAACGTTTTGAAAGAATATGAGAGGAAACTGCAAGAGCAGAAGAAAGTAATAAACTCATTGCACAAGAATTTCAGAAGAACTAGGGTCAAAAATACAGTCACAATCTGGCAGCTTTCAGGAGGAGGTGGGGAGTAGATAAGGACAAAGAGGTGGGAAGGGAGATAGGGCCAAGTCCAAGGTGCCTTTCAGACTCTCCCTGAGTCAGCAAACCTTGCTTCTTTTTACTTTTACTTTTTCTGTGGGCTCTGAATGGTTCTTTTAATCTATATTCAGGCAGAGTAACAGGCGTGATGAATTTATAATGTAAAAGGTACACTTTGGGAGGCTGAGGCGGGAGGATCACGAAGTCAGGAGATCGAGACCATCCTGGCTAACACGGTGAAACCCCGCCTCTACTAAAAATACAAAAAATTAGCCGGGCATGGTGGCAGGCGCCTGTAGTCCCAGCTACTCGGGAGGCTGAGGCAGGAGAATGGCGTGAACCCGGGAGGCGGAGGTTGCAGTGAGCCGAGATCACGCCACTGCACTCCAGCCTGGGCGACAGAGTGAGACTCCGCTTCAAAAAAAAAAAAAAAAAAAAAAAAAGCCAGAAACGCTCACTAGGCAAAAAAAAACTTCTCTTCGAGCAGCCTGGTAGGGCCTCTAGCTGGAGAATATTCAGTTGTGTTAAGGCATCTTAGTAGAGCACCAGTGGTATCTGGAAGAAGGTGCCCCCAAAAGCCTCTATCCCTCATCAGCAGGTTTACACAATTCATCGAACAGATTTAATAGTTACAGATTACTCTGTTAACTAGATTTTGAGAAAACAGTGCAGAGTGTTGGCAGAGCAAAGAGAGAAAATCAAATTCTGGAGTGTGGAATGTTTACCCAAAAGAAATGGCAGTAGCAGGAACTAGGAGCCTGAAGGGGGTGCCTTTGTGTAAAAATGTGTTTGATTTCTGATGCCTACAGCTGGATTTTTAATGTAGCTCAAGTCTGACAGAATGCAGGTAGGAAAAAGAAAGCAGCAATGAATTGTTTGCCTCTTCTTTAAACTCTGTTTCTGAAAATAAAATTTGTTAGTATTTTAAACTTAAAACCCTTCACGATTATTATATCCTTAGTTCTTATGTGTCGCTGATGTACTAAAATAGGTTGTGAATATGATAGAAAGTGGGATGAAAGAGAGAGAGCGTGGTAAGGCTGTGGATCTGTGAAACTCCAAGGCCAGATGCTGCTCACCTTATTATGGAACAGGTATGTTGATTCAAGCACAGGGTCAAAGGAATGGGCCAGGGTGACTCTTTTTGGAATAATAGTGAACATGTGTTACTCACTCATAGACTCAACCTGCTGATTAATATATGTTATCTCTTTAATTTGAGAATGAAGTTGTACAATTCCCATTTATAGTTGTGGAAGCTAAGGCTCGGAGATACACAGTAACTTGCTGTGTAGCCAGTTGTGGCAAAAAAAAAAAAAAAAAAAAAAAAGAATTTGTATTTATTTCTGTCTGATCCAAAACAGGTGTTTTCCAGGTATGCACCCTTCCTGCTCACATTTTGATTGGTTTTGAATTCTTGTGTATTATTGACTGTCTACTTCACTAACATCAAGTATAAAACAAAAAATGTATTGCAGCCTAATGTTTAGCTTCTCTACTCTTTTATATTGCCTATATTTCCAGTTCCTTAGATTTGCAAAAGTTATGAAGTTAAATATAAATCATAGCTGCAATTGCATTAGTATATTGGTATAGTGCCCTTTCATTGAGTTTGCAGGAAGTGAACTGTCTTTAGGAATATCCAGTTGTAGGAAGTTCCTCTTTTTCTTTTTTTGTTACTCTCAAAAAGTCTTTGGTCTTTCCTTATAGTAAATTACTAAGCACTCTAGTTCGGCTGATTTCTAGATTGAATATTAAAGAATTCTATGATAAAGCAAACTTTAAAAAATTACAAACACTGAATATTTTTAAAGTCAAAGAATAAAATCTGCAGAGGCTGTCCATTGGATGTGATTCAGCCACACGTGTTTTTGGTGCAGATTTTTCTCCCTTTCAGTGAACATGTCTTTCTATTTTCTTGACTTTGATCACTTTGGTGTCAGGGTGCTTTATACTCAGTGGTCATCTGTCAGCCTTTTCATAAGTCAGTTTCTTGCATCCATCTGGTGAATGGCAAAAGATTTTGGTTTAGGCAATTGCATGCATTACTCAAAAGACAGTGGAGACTTTGAGAAGGAAAGAAGGAAAATCTTCATTGCATACTTTTAACTTTTTTTTAAAATTAACTTCCCCATCAGAGTGTTTGAAAAAACATTTTGATATGGCATGTGAAATAAGAACAAGAGGAGGTGAGAGGCCTTTGATCTGTGTGCTCTCCTGAAATACGCATGACCAGCTCTAGGATAAAGAGGGTGAGAGGCTTGTGTTTCGCACCCACATCTCTCTTTCCATCAGTTCCTCCCACTCAGCTGCGTGGTCTTCTTGTTGCTCAGAGCCCTACCTTTTGGTCTGGCTGCCAGAGCTGCATTTCTTTTGGGTAAACGTTCCACACTCCAGAATTTGATTTTCTCTGTTTGCTCTGCCAACACATAACTGCCCTGTTCTCCCAAAATCTAATTAATGGAGTAATCTGTTAAACTATTCAATCTGTTCAGTGAATTGTGTAAACCTGCTAATGAGTGATAGAGGCTTTTGGGGGCTCCTTCTTCCGGATACCACTGTTGGTCTACTAAGATGCCCTCACACAGCTGAATATTCTCCAGCTAGAAGCCCCCACCCAGGCTGCTGGAAGAGAAGTTTTTTTTTGCATAGTGGTTGATTTTGGCAACTTTTACATCATACATTCCTCATGCCTGTTACTCTGCCTGAATATAGATTAAAACAACCATTCAGAGCCCACAGAAAAAGTAGACAAGCAACTCTGAAATTAGGGTATAGGGCTGGAATATGGAGGATACAAAAGAGTCTATCATTAGCCCCAAATCTGGCCATCACATGGGAGAGGCAGCTGACACAGATATCTAGAAAGCAAAGCAGAGGCTCATAATTCCTGCAGATTTGGGGAGTGTAGTCTGGCAGCCTGACTTCCAGGACCAGTTTATTCATTTACTCATTATTTTATTCTTTCATTCTTTCACATTTCTTGTACAACTATTATGGGTCAGTCATATGTGGTTAAATGCGCTAACAGTTCTGTCATTTTCCTGGTTGGAAAAGTAGAGTCAATTTACAAAAAAGAACAAAATTAGGGTTTCTGAAAAAAAGATTTGTAATTTGCTTTTTTCATGCAGGTGCAAATTATCTTAAACTGATATAAAAAAGAAGAAACAGAAATTTTAAAATATATGTTTTTTACAAATGTGTACCATCTAATTATCAGCTAGAAGTCTTATTCTCTGAAGAGCTAACACAGGTTCTAGTGTAATAATAATAATCAGCATAACATTTATTGAGTATTTACTATACATGCCAAACAACTGTGCTGTGTGTTTAACATGAATTTTTGCATTTAATCCTTAGGAAAAATTCTGTGAGACAGGTTTGTTACTACCTTCCTTTCCCAGATAAGCAAGCAGATCAAGAAATGTTGATTGCATAGCTGGAATTTAGAGCCTGAAATTGAACCCAGGCAGTCTGACTCCAGAGTCTGCAGTCTTTTGTTGATGTTACCTGTCTCTACTCCAGCCACAGGTGGTTCACGACCTATGATGGTTCAACTTAATGATTTTTTGACTTTACAATGGTACGAAAGCATTTGGTAGAAACTGTACATCAAGTACTCGTACAACCATTCTGTTTTTCACTTTCAGTATAGCATTCAATAAATTACATAAGATATTCAACACCTTATTATGACATAGGCTTTGTGTTAGATGATTTTGCCCAACTGTAGGCTAATAACATAGTTGTTCTGAGTATGTTTAAGGTAGACTAGGCTAAGCTATGGTGTTTTGGTAGGTTAGGTGTATTAAATGGATTTTTGACTTAGGATTTTTTCAACTTCCGATGGATTTATCAGGATGTAACCCCATCATAAGTTGAGGAGCATCTGTTATTTTAAACCCGTAGAATTAGCTGTGCCTGGTGGTAGGCACCTGTAATCCCAGCTCCTTGGGAGGCTAAGGCAGGAGAATTGCTTGAACCCGGGAGTTGGAGGTTGCAGTGAGCTGAGATCGTGCCACTGCACTCCAACCTGGGTGGCACAGCAAGACTCCGTCTCAAAAAAAAAATTTTTTTTTTTGAAAGAATAGTACAATGTATGTAAGAGTGAAGCGATAAAGATACATGCACATGCATGTTTATTGCAGTATATTCACAATAGCAAAGACTCAGAATCAACCCAAGTGCCCATCAATGATAGACTGGGTAAAGAAAATTTGGCACATATACACCATGGAATACTATGCAGCCATAAAAAAGAATGAGTTCATATTCTTTGCAGGAACATGGATGAAGCTGGAAACCATCATTCTCAGCAAACTAACACAGGAACAGAAAATCAAGCACCAGATGTTCTCACTCATAAGTGGGAGTTGAACAATGAGAACATATGGGCACAGGGAGGGGAACATCACACACTGGGGCCTGTCAAGGGGGCTGGAAGGCAAGGGGAGGGATAGCATTAGGAGAAATACCTAATGTAGATAATGGGTTGATAGGTGCAGCAAACCTCCATGGCACATGTATACCTGTGTAACAAACCTTCACTTTCTGCACATGTATTCTAGAACTTCAGTATAATAATAAAAAAAGAAAAGAATAGTACAATGAGCTCCTGCTCATCCTTTGCCTAAATTCACTGAATGTTAATATTTTCTCATGTTATCTTTCTATTTAGGTATACGTGTATCCCTATGTGTATGTGTGTGTGTCTAAAACAATTTGAAAGTACATTTTAGACAAACTGTATCTTTAAGAACACTTATATTCTTCTATCAAGGGACAGACACTGCATTTGTCATATTGCTTAATTCCTGTAATCTAGAAAAGTCCTCCTACCTTTTTTTTCTGTTATTTGTGACATTGATATTTTTGAAGAAATGAGGTCAGTGTTCTTAGAATATCATACAAGCTAGATTTGCCTGGTTGTTTCCTTATGATCAGATTCAGTTAAACTTTTTTTTTAATCAAGAATACTACAAAAATGATGGGCAATTCTCATTATTTCCTATTAAAAAACAATCTCAACTTGTCTGGCTAACCACAGGATCTCTCTATTATGAAGGTACCTTTTTCCTCTTTCTTTGATGTTCAAATTGCACTAAACAGTTAAACTTTTTTTTAAATCAAGAATACTACAAAAATGATGGGCAATTCTCATTATTTCCTATTAAAAAACAATCTCAACTTGTCTGGCTAACCACAGGATCTCTCTATTATGAAGGTACCTTTTTCCTCTTTCTTTGATGTTCAAATTGCACTAAACTTACCCAGTGAAAACTTCCAAGCCAGCCTCTGTATTCATTTGAAACATATTCTTTAGTGTTTGAGCATTTCTTTACTTTTTTTTTCTCAATAATTTTTTTGTACTTTTCCTGCCTTTGACCTGGAATCATTCATTTCTCAAAAAGCTTCGGTGCCTTTTAATCAGGAATGATATTTACAAACTAAAGGTCTGGGCACTAGTGTATTCACTGAAAAAGGATTTTCATTGTTTTGATTTATTTTGTTTTCCTACTTATTTATTATGGTAAAAAAAACACAACATAGAATTTACTGCCTTAACCATTTTGGAGTGTACAGTTAGGGCTGTTATTGCTTTTAGGCCTTTTGAAAGGGCCTAAAATACATACGAATAGAAACAGAAATATAAGTTCATGAGTGTTATTATTTCTATCACATTAAATTATAAGTTTATATGATATCACAGGGCTTTTTTTTACCTCCTCTCATTTCATATTTGTAACTTCCTTTTCCTATAATGTAAATCTATTTATTAATTGCTTTATTATACACAAAATAGTTTGTTAAACAACACCAATATCATTACCAATAAAAACCTACTCAGGTCAAGATTTCTTTGCATTTGTTTTATTTTTAGACTATATCTTACTGAGAATATATTGTCAGAGTACTGCATTATAAAGTTATTTGAATTACCTTTTCTGACTTATTATGAATTTCAGCTATTCATTTTCTTTGTTTTTAAATTTTATTTTCTGAACTGAAAAGTATTTGTTTGGTCCTTCCCACAGAACCTGTATTCTCGACCCACATTTTTTTCATTCATTCATTCATTCATTCATTCATTCATTCACCATAAGAACCTGGTTCAGTTTTAGGCATTGAAATATAACAGTGAGCTGGAAAGTGAAGTCTCTCACTCCTTAGGGAAATGAACAAATAAAGATAGTAATTTCAGTGGTTCATAAATTCTGTGGAGAAAACTTAAGTAAGACAAAGACTAAAAACGGGCAGAAAGAGCTACTTTGGATTGGAAAATCAGAGCTGGCCTTTTAGAGGTGGGGCTTGAACTGAGACCTCGGTACAGAGAAGAGAGTCAGTTGGCTGGCAGAGTGAGCCAGGCCCGAGGCACCGGCTGTGAATGAGAGGCATAGTACTGGGAGGTGAGAGCAGGGAGACCATTCTGACATCCAGAGAGGGACCCTCAGGCCGCAGTAAGGAGTTCTGATTTTATTCTAGGTTATAGGAGACTGGAGGGGTTTTACTAGCAGAGAATTGTGAGATCTGGCTTGTATTTTTCAGAGATCACTCTGGTTGCTGTGTGGAAACTGGGTCCCAGGTGGACACAGGTGAAAGTAATAGGTCCAAGTTCAACAGCAGGAGTCCACAAAACACACTGGTGAGAGGATCTGGCTGAGAGTGAAGCAGTAACAGAAGGGGTGAAAAAGAAGTGAGTCAATTCAGGATATGTCAAAAGGCATCCTAAAAAATTATTTTTGAAATTTTATCAGAGTGTTCTAGTTTTCATAAAATTAAATTTTCTTTTGTATGAAAATTCATGAGAGATAAATTGTTAAAAATTTTCTGACTTTAAATCAATCTTGAATTTACAGAAAAATTGTAAGTACACTACAAAGAACTCTTTTTTTTTTTTTTTTAACACCATTTTGGAATAAGTTGGTGGCAGGATTTTCTGTCCCATCCTAAACCTTATAGTGTACTTCTTCTTCTTCTTTTTTGAAACAGAGTTTTGCTGTGTCACCCAGGCTGGAGTACAGTGGCCCAATCTTGGCTCACTGCAACCTCCAGTTCAAGTGATTCTCCTGCCTTGGCCTACCAAGTAGCTGGGATTACAGGCATCTGCCACCCAGCACAGGCACGCCCAGCTAATTTTTGTATTTTTAGTAGAGATGGGGTTTCACCGTGTTGGCCAGGCTGGTCTTGAACTCCTGACCTCAAGTGATCTGCTGGACTTGGCCTCCCAAAGTGCTGGGATTACATGCATGAGCCCCTGCGCCCAGCCCTTACAGTGTATTTCTTACCAACAAAAGCATTCTCTTCTATGACTGCAGGGTAACCATCAAAATTAGGAAACTAATATTGCTTGATGACTATGCTTTGAATCTCAGATCCCACTGACGTTCTGCGAGTTGTCCCAATAATTTTCTGTATAGACAATTCAAGTCAGAATCACGTGTTGCATTTAATTGTCATGTCTCCATAGACCATGTCAAATCAGAACAGTTTCTTGGTCTTTCCTTGACTGCACGATCTAGACACGTTTGATGATGACAGATCAATTATTTTGTAAAATGTCCCTCAAAGGTTTGTCTGGAGTTTTCTCATGATTAGGTTTTCATTTTGCACATCTTTGGCAGTAGTATCATGGAAGAGATGCTGTGTTCTTATTGCATTGCATCAGGTGGCGCATGATTTTTATTTATTTTATATCTGATGCTGTTCACTTTAATCCTTTATTTAAGGTAGGGTCTGCCAGGCTTATATACTGTAAATGACTGCTTTTTACTTTGAAGCTAGTATGTATTTTGTTAGGAGGTACTTTGAAACTATATAAACATCTTGATCCATATCAAACTCTCCATTTATTAATTTCTGCATTTATATGAGTATGGATTCATGGTTTCCCATTTTATTAGGTAGATTATAACCCACTACTATCATTATTTATATTTATATAAATAATTCCAGATTTGGTCAGTAAAAGCCCCTTCAAGCTGGTTTCTGTGTTCTTTTGACATGTTTCCATCCTTACTTTCTGGCACAAAAAGATATTTCAAGCTCATCTTGTATTTTCATTGCTCCAGCCCTAAGATCAGCCATTTCTCCAGGGAGCTTTAGTTTATTTGGATGGAGAAAGGGAGTTAGAAATCAGGATCTAAGTGCTGGTTTGTTCATTATTATATTTATATAGTTTCAAAGTACTGCCCAACAAAATGCATACTAATTGCAAAGGGGAAAGAAAGCAGTAATTTACAATAAGTAAGCCCAGCAGATACCACCTTAACAATGTCATTGTTATCCACTCAGTGAATGAAGCCGGAGAAGATGTGTACGTGTGCACACACACATACATACACACATTTACATCTGTCTACCCACCTATCTGTCTACAAAACCACTGTTTTATACTGATACCTCCAATTCTATTCCAACATGACAGGATTCAGTCTAGCTTTTCTCCCTTTTTATATTTTCAACCACCTTCTCCAAAAGTGAGAAATCTGCCTTCAGTTATCTTTAATGTATTGATTTTCTCAATTGCCCTGTCTGTAACCAATCTGCTGCCTCCTACCCTATGGAGATAACCCCCTCAACCCACTTGGATTTGGTTCAGGCATCCCCTAACCCACCTCCCATCCCGTCTCATCACCAGGCTATGTAGGTGCCCTTTTCCTCATCTGGTTGGATTCCAATGCCCTGTAACAGGTTATCCTGTGTGGATACCAGCTCAGACTTAGGGAGTCCAGACCAAACCACTGCTGCAGGACCCTCACCACTCCCCCAACTGTGGCCACCATGTCTACCTTGTCCAGGCTCAAACGCTGAGTGCTGGTCATTCTTAGTCTCCAAACAGTGTAGATGCTCTCCTCACCTGGACCCCCATATTGGGCCAACTACTGCATGGACATCCTTTTGACTCAGCTCAAGCTTCAATACCTGACTCTAGGCCATCATTCCCCAAGAAAAATGTCAGGCATGAACACCCCACGGAGGACTCTCCACATGCACAGGTGCTCCTTATCCCATCCAGGGTTCATTACCCACAGTGAGCGGCTGTGTGTGCCCAAAATCCACTGTGAGTGGCTGTACGTGTTCATCACCCACTATGAGTGTACTTGTCCATTACCCACTATGAGTGGCTGTGCGTGTCCGTCACCTGCCGTGGGTGGCTGCGCGTGTCTGTCACCTGCCGTGGGTGGCTGTGCGTGTCTGTCACCTGCCATGGGTGGCTGTGCATGTTTTGTCCTCATCATCATCTTGGGCTTCAGCACTTTGCTCTGGGCCACGGTGTCTGACTCTTTCCCCAGAATATGTGGATACTTTGCTCAGCTTCACCTCATAGCATTCAGTCAGAAATGTTCATGAAGGGAAGAGGAGTAGAGGGAAGGGAAGAGGAGTAGAGGGAAGGGAAGGGGAAGAAGAAGAGGAAGAGGAAGGGGAAGAGAGAAGGAACTTAATAAAAGATCTGAGGCTAGATAAAATCATACAGAGAAAGGCAGTTTGAGAAATCATATTATACAACAACCAGATTGAACAATACTTTCAAGGCCAACAAAATAAAATAAAGCTTACAAAACTGAAGAGTACCACGATTTAACTGAGAAAAACCCTTAAAATTAAAACAAAATTTTTCAGAGAAAACATACCTACTGCTTTCAACTAAAGTTTAAAGAAATATTTTCCCTCCTGCTCTCTCTGTCTCAAAGGAATTTCATAGTTTTTAAAACACCATTTACAAAATCTTTCAAAATAGTGAATATTAAACATCGACCATCTTTATTTTCCAAGTAATGTGTTATGGTTTTAAGAAAAAGTAGGAACACTTTTGGGATAGTTGCATTTTTCTGGAGGAAATGTTAGAGGAAAATAAATGTCAGCCTAATATAAAAAACTAAGTAGTTTGGGCACTGTTGTGGAGAAAAACACCAACACCTATTACTTTTATTACCAATAAAATGAAACTTCATGTTCAGCATTAGAATTTTTCTCCCTCTTTTCATCAGAGTAAGCACCACTGTTTTCCTTGCTGTGTGCTCTGTGTTTGTACAAAGCCATTTGTAATGGCAGAAGGAGTCCTCTCCATCTGTCCCAACAGTTCCAAGCACAAGCATAACAGGATATATTTAAGAAAAGAACTTCTCCCTGTATTCCAGAGTTTTCTCTCATTCTGTGAAATGATTAAGATTTGGGATATGATGAAGGTATAAAAGTGAAGACAGGAGAAAAAAGTCATAATTTGAAAGTTATTTATCAGCTGACATAGAAAAGTTATATTAATAGTTATTACTTGGAAAACTCTTGTTTGATAATTAAACTCATATTCTTCAGGTCTTTTAGATTCTGAAAAAAACTCATTATACAAAAAACATTACCATAAATTTCAAAAGGTTCTTATTTCAGATCCATATAGCAATGTGAAGTGGCAAATGTAAGAAGTGATTTAAATAATTTAAAACACGTCTGCATCAGTTCTTTGGTATTTATTTAGAATACATTCAGGCCCCTTGATAATTAGTCTCACCATCTTCTTCACTTTGCCAGCATTAGAAATAACTCTGTTCCTCCAGATTTCTAGAACTCACAGGGCCTTCAGAACATGCAGGTACCTCAGGGCTCAAGGGCAACAGCCTCACTGGCACTAAGGGGCCTGTCCTTCCACCATATGTCTGTAAGATCATACTCTCATACTCTCAGCAAACTGGCATGAACCTCCTTACAGTGTTAGCTGAGAGATGGAAAGTTTTAATTAGTATCAGAGAAATGGATAATAATTTTTTTTTTTTAGACGAGGTCTTGCTCTGTCACCCAGGCTGGAGTGCAGTGGTGCAATCTTGGCTCACTGCAAACTCTGCCTCCCAGGTTCAAGTCATTCTCCTGCCTCAGCCTCCTAAGTAGCTGGGATTACAGGCATGCACCACCACACCTGGCTAATTTTTGTATTTTTAGTAGAGACAGGGTTTCACCATGTTGGCCAGGCTGGTCTCGAACTCCTGGCCTCAAGTGATCGGTCCGCCTTGGCCTCCCAAAGTGCTGGGATTACAGGTGTAAGGCACTGCACCCGGCCTAAAGGGACAATAATTTAGGGTAAAAGGTTGTCTTAGGACAACCTAGAAAAGAGCCTGAGGTGGGAATCCTTAAGCAAGGGATTTATGAAAGCCATGCTCTCAGGAGACATCTGTAAGGGAGTGAAGGAAGGAGGACAAGGAAGGGGGAAAACTAAGCAAAAATGTTGTGATGGTTAATACTAAGCGTCAACTTGATTAGATTGAAGGATACAAAGTTTTGATCCTGGATGTGCCTGTGAGGGTGTTGCCAAAGGAGATTAACATTTCAGTCAGTGGGCTGGGGAAGGCAGACCCACCCTTAATATGGGTGGGCACAATCTAATTAGCTGCCAGCATGGCTAGAATATAAGCAGGCAGAAAAATGTGAAAAAAGAGACTGGCCTAGCCTCTCAGCCTACATCTTTCTCCCGTGATGGATGCTTCCTGCTCTTGAACATCAGACTCCAAGTTCTTCAGTTTTGGCATTTGGACTGGCTCTCCTTGCTCCTCAGCCTGCGGACATGCAACAGCCTATTGTGGGACCCTGTGATTGTGTGAGGTAATACTTAATAAACTCATATATATATGATAATGTATATCTCAATATACTTATATATATAATCATATATATCTTAATAAACTCATATATATAATCTTATATATAACTTAATAAACTCATATATATATATATATATATATGTATTCCATTAGTTCTATCCCTCTAGAGAACGCTAATACAGAAGTGGTTTCAGGTTCATCCTCCTCCTGACCCGGAGAGGAGCTCTAGACTCCACTCCACAGTCTGTATCTCCATGCCATTCAGTTGTTGGCTCTGGGATGTCCAGGATGTGAAGATGTCACTTTCAGGTACTTCTCAGGAGGCTGTTCCCATCATCCAAGGGCAAATCTTAGGGAGGATTACAAGTGTAACTCATCAGTGGCAGTATTGCAGCAACTGGTAAAAGGGATACTGGGATCTGAATGGGGCATTAGCAGAATCTACGACAGTCCATTCTCTGTGTTGCTCAATTCTATTTGTTTCTTACTCCAACCTATTACAGCTTTTCAATGCTTCTGGACCTCTGGGAAAACTTGAAAGAAGGGTGTGTGTGGAATGGGCTAGTGTACCCAATGCTACAAATGGTTCATGGACTCTACAAATGTTCGTCATCTCCCTCCTTTACCACCCATTCTTGATTCATTTAACCCACAGTCTGCTGGTGACCTGCCTAGAGAGGAGAAGTTTTATTAATAATAATATTATTATTAATATCAGGGACAGGGACAATAATTTGGGGTAGAAGATTGTCTTAGTACAACCTAGAAAAAGAGCCTGAAATGAGGATCCTTATGCAGGAGAAATCTATAGAAGACCCAGAACCTCCTTCCTGCACGTCTTGAGCTTCTACCATGCCTTTGTGTGGTCACGGTCCTGGTGGCTAGCCAAAGAAAATTAAGCCCTGAGAGTAACAAAAGATGGCCTATGTCCGTCAAAATGCTGCACAAATTCCTGCTTGCCCCCATTACATACCAGCAGTCCTATCTCCTTATAATGGTCAGGGACAAGTTCTTCTGCCAGTGTGGGAACTCCTTTCTTTGCCTACTGATCTTCTAATGCAAGAAGTGACCAGGTGGTAGCCAAAACTTTAGGTGAGTGTGACTTTTACTGGAGGTGATGGTGAATGGGGTCATTTCTAGTTCTAGCCCTTGGGTACTAGATCCATATAGTCTAGCTACTGGGGACATAAGACCAATAAAATAGCCATTGGTAAAAATTCAGTACGGCATCCTAATGAATTGCTCCTTATCTTCAAAGCTGTGTCTTTAAGAGGTCATTCTAATTATTTGTCATGCCAGTAGCTTCTGGATGGTGTGGTATTTGTATGACCAGTAGATTGCATGGTCATGCGCCCATAGTTACACCTTTTTTGCCAGAAAGTGGGTCTCTTGATCCAAAGTAATGTTATGCAGGCTACTAAGTCAGTGGTGAATCAAACAGTGGGGCTGGCTGAGGCACTGTAAGAGCAGTAAAGGTGAACTCATCTCTACAAGACACATCAGTTCTGGTCAGGATAAGTGACTGCTCCCTCCAGGATGTGGGGATCCATCTTAGAATGCATTGCTGCTGGTTTTGCCTTGGGAAGTTAGCAAATTCTTAGGCACTTCCAAGCAAAGTGACTTCAATCGCCCAAGGACTGAAGGTAATGCCCCAGAAAAAGTTGCAGTGTGAACTGTTACCAGGAACACCTACAGCATTCAGTAAAAGGGATTTCCAAGCATCTGGCCTTTTTAGTTCTTCATACCATCTCAGGAGGAACAGGGACAATATTCTCAGATGGCCAGAGAGGCCAGCCTGGTAAAGTAATTGAGTGAAGCATGCCAAGTTGGAGCTATGGCCAGCTTGAGAGCTAACGCCCAGTCTAAAGGGAAGTACCAATTTATTATTGCCAGCATTGTCCGGTCTTACAATTTCTCATGAGACTCTGACAATCTAGATTTTTTTTCATGTAAACTCTCTCAATTTTTAAAATACTGACAAATATATTATCAGGTTTTTAAAAATAGAAAACAGATGAAATTCCCAAATTAGGATAGATGGAGGAGGAAGGACGGCAGAGAGTGGATCTGCAGGAGTAGATGGAAGATATCCAGCACAATGATCGATTCAGAGTTTTCAAAAACACTCTGGGCCAATAGCTTCCAGGCATTATATTAGTCTTCTTGGGCTGCCATAACAAAATACCATAGACTGGGGGGCTTAAACAGCAGAGATTTATTTTCTCCCAGTTCTGGGAGCTGGAAGTCCAAGATCAGGGTGCTAGCATGGTCAATTTCTGGCAAGAGCTGGTCTCCTGGCTTGCAGACAGCTGCCTTATTGCTGTATACTCACATCGCCTTGGCTCAGTGTGTGCTCATGGAGAGGAGAGAGAGCTCACTGGCATCTCTTCTTATAAGGATACTAGTCTGATCAGATCAGGGCCCCACCATAATGACCTCATTTCATCTTAATTACTTCCTTAGAAGCCCCATCTCCAAATACAGTCACATGAAGGTAAGGGCTTCAACATATGAATTCTGGGAGGACTTAAACACCCAGGCCCCTGCAGGCATCAGATAAAAAACCTTAGATAAAACAAAGGAGACGTGTCCCACAGATAGTATTAAAACACCAGTGTTTGACCTATGATACAAACAGCAACTACCTGCCTGCATATAAGTTTGACCCTATATAAATGTGCTGTATTTATGTGTCCCAAACTGTGACTTAGTTAGACAGTATTTGGGTCACAATATGTGATTTACTGTTTAATTGATTACCCTGAGTTTTCACCTGTAAAAAGGAATAATGAGAAATATAGAAAAATTATAGAACTAGAAAATATGTTGCTGAGATTTTCACTTGAGACGCATTGTCTGGTTCATCGAGTATTGACCTAGTAATGTAATTGTTCTTTTTGACTTCACACAGAGTTATGTAGTTTAAAGCAGTAGGCAGTGGAACAGAAAACTAAAAACAATGTAGAATTGAAAATGGAAATCAGGCACATTGTTACTCTTAGTGTCAGAGTAAATTTAGATGTCCCAGCTGATTATGAACTTTAATAGGACCTTCCATCAGAAACCAAAAAGGGCCTCAAGGAGCTTAAGACCATATTCCTCCGGCAACCAAAGTAATTGCTCTATATCTGTATTAACACCAAAGTGTAGTCACAAACAACTTCAGTACCACCTGAGAACTTGTTAGAAATGCAAAATTTTGAGCCCCACCCCAGATCCACTGAATCAGAAACTCTGGGAATGAAGCCCAACAACCCATTTTACCAGGCCCTCTGGGTGATTCTGGTGCATATTATGGTTTGAGAACCATTGCTGTATATAAGCAAGTTGATAGAAAGATGAACTCAGGAGAAGAAGGGGAAGGAGCTACCTTTTACCGAGCTTCTACAATGTCCCAGGCACCCTTTTAGGAGACTCATCAGCATCAGGGTATGAACCCAAATCTATCTAACTCTGAAGACCATGTGTTCATTCCATTTAGTCAAATTTCCTCACCTTCAAATATATATGAAGTATCTCAATTGGACCGAGTGCTTCTTATATGTTATCCTGTTTATTCTTTACACAGATATTAGGAAGTAGGCTACATTATTTCTATTTCACAGATGAAGAAGTTCAGATTTATAGAAGCTAAGTCACTTTCTCATGTGGCATAGACAGTAAGTAGCATAGCTGGGTTGATACAAAGCCCATGATCTCACCTTGCCTCCCTGCACCAAACCTTTCCCTCAATTTTTAAAATCTTCTACCTCTGGTTGCCATTCCCTGCCTACTGCTAATCTGTTTTCCATATTAGAGGATTTCATCTTTCTCATCTTGCATCCTTCACCTGAACCACAGAACACAGGAAGTGATTCAAATGACGATTCTCCCAGTTCTCCCATGGGTGGTTCTTAGCTAGTTCCAGGATAGCTGTGTGGTAGTGGGAGCTAATTCATTACACGCAGTGGAAGCCTTGGGCATCCGGGCTCAGCACTCTCACAGAACCCCCATCAGGAAAGCCTAGAAGACATATGAGAAACTCTTCTTATTCACCCATCTGGCAATTCACTTTGCTGTTTTCTTTCCAAGTTCCTCTTTGAATATCTTCCTTCAGTCAGAAAATTTGGCAAGAGAAAGCATGGTGTAACTGAGAAGACACTGAGCCAGGGCTCAGGAGATTTAAACCAAACACCTCTGCTAGGCAGATGTGCCTCACTTGATAATTCATTTTAATTTCCTGTTTTTTTCTCTTCACGGGGAAAATGTGGTCTGGATTAATGAATGTCGAGGGCCACTATGTCCAGCTCCAGCATGCTACTGTTTATGAAAAGAAATTAAGCACGGCTGTCAAATTCCCCTTCTTCATCCCAAAAAAGCATTGAAAAGGGAAATATACATAACTCATTATTGTGTGTATGTATGTCTTATTTGGGACCCTTTGAATATTACTCTATGTGGTTTTCTTGGTAGTCACAATTATTTCTTCAGATATGTATTTGGAGGGATCTTTGTTCACAAAGTATTTTCATTTAGGACTCAAGCTAGGATAAAGAGTAAGGCTTGTGGTTATCCTAACCATTCTTAAGAAGTCTTTCTGATGTCCCGAATCTAACCTACTGTGGCATGTAATTTTATTCATTCAATTCAATTCAACCAATTTTACTGTGCAGTATTTTATCATGGGCACACCCAGTAAACATTATATTAACTCAAAAGCTAGTTAGAAGTTCTATTCCAGTGGAAAAGGTTAATACCATGAGTGACTAGGCCTGCTAATTCATGTTTGTAGAGGTTATGGTAGAATATTCCCCAGTGATTTTTTCATTTTGGAGGAGTAGAGTCCATTTTTATTCTTGTCTGGAGTGTGTAATATGAAGATTTTCATATCTCTGAAGCTTTACATTAGCCATTTTGGGTTGGCTTTTTAAGAGACTCTCCTAGAAAGAGAACAGTAAAAACTCTTGCCTTTTATAATCATGCATCATCTTTCAGTCTATGTACATATATCAAGTTAAAAAAATTCATAAAGAAAACCTAAAATATACCACTCAAGAAAACTTAGACAAGTGTTGCATATTTTTGTAGAAAATCAAATTAGTCAAAATAAGATTTACAGAATGTTCCAAATCTCTATCAACTGGATTGTTTGTAGGTTAATCAGAGGAGATTTTAAATGACCAAAGGGAGGGATGGGGAAGAAAGACTCTCCTAACGCTTAACTGCTTGCAGCTGCTATTTTAGCCTCCAGCCAATAAAGATTTATAAACAATCCATTCTTTGTTTCATGCGGAGGTCCTTCAGTACACAGAAAAGAGGATGAAATTCAGCATGGTTACTTTTGGCATAGGACTACTGGGCCCAAATCTACAGTTTATGCAAAACAAAGAATGAGAAAATAGAAGTATGAGGAAATAATTGGTATCAAGAATTGAATGATATGATCACTTATAACCATCCCCAACCTAACCAGCTGTATTATTTACACACTAATAAATACTTCTGCTTAGGCATTTAATCTCTACAGATATTGGGTCAATAAGAGTGTAAGATTTTTGCAAATGTACAAATTTGCCAAAATCATCTAAAACTCTCCCAAATAAAATTAGTGTTCGTTGTCTTTTTAAGAATTGGGAGCTGTATACATGATTGACTAACTGTGAGAGTTAGACTATAAGACATGAATACAGGCTGGGCAGTGGATCATGCCTATCAACTCAGCACTCTGGGAGGCCAACGTGGGTGGCTCTCTTGAGTCCAGGAGTTCGATACCAGCCTGGGCAAAATGGCAAAACCCTGTCTCTACAAAAAATGCAAAAATCAGCCTGGTGTGATGGCACGCACCTTTAGTCTCAGCAACTTGGGAGCCTGAGGTGAGAGGATCACCTGAGCCTGGGGAGATTGAGGCTGCAGTGAGCTGTGATCACATCACTGCCCTCCAGCCTGGGTGACAGGGTGGAATCCTGCCCTCCTCACTCCCCAAAAAAGACAAGAATACTAAGCGTATGTATGTCATATGTATATAGAGTGTTCTATTGTGATTAGGTAAAATTAACAATGTTTGTCTTGCATGTTGAAAATTAAAGGTAGTTATACTTGGGCTAAAGATAGGTAGACATAATTACCTGTTAACATTAACATTAACCATTTTTGGTTTTTACTATTGCTATACATATAATCTATTTTTCAATATATTGTAAATAATTTTGACACTCATTCTTTTATTCATTAATTGATCCATTTAATAAGCATTTGTTGAATACTTACCATGTGCCATGCACCCTGATAGGCAAGGAGAATGCAAGTAATAGGACAGTTAGGATCCCTGACCACTGCATCTCAGTGGGTGAAAAAAACAGTAAACAAACAACTAAAACTAATGACATTAAAACTGAGACTCAAATGATAAGAAGGAGCCAGCCATATGACTCCTTCCGGGCAACCAGGAATGACAGGAGCTGGTGGGACTGGAGTTAGGTGAGGGAGGGAGGTGCAGCAAGGGAGGTGGGAGAGCCCTGGCCATGGGTGATTTGTATGATATGGGAAAATGTTTGGAATTTATTCTGATACAAAGGAAGTCATTAAAAGGTTTTTAATCAAGAGAGTAACATGAGATCACCTTTGTTTAAAAATAATCGTTGCGCTCGCGCCTCTAGTCCCAACACTTTGGGAGGCTGAGGTGAGAGGATGGCTTGAGGTCAGAAGTTTGAGACCAGCTTGGCCAACATGCTGAAACCCCATCTTTACAAAAATTGCAGAAATTAGCCAGACATGGTGGCACATACTTGTAATCCCAGCTACTTGGAAGGCTGAGACATGAGAATTGCTTGAACCTGCAAGGCAAAAGTTGCAGCGAGCCAAGTTTGCTCCAGTGCACTCCAGTCTGGGCAATAGAGTGAGACTTTGTCTAAAAAACAAAATAAAAAATAATCATGCTATGGTTTTCATCTGTTCTTCAAACTTTATGTGTTGGAAACTTGATCCCCGATGTGGCAGTGTTGGGACATTGGGCATAATGGAAGGTGTTTGAGTCATGGGGGCACTAACCTCAGGAATGGATTAATGACATAATTGCAGGAGTGGGTTTGTTATCATTTGAGTGGGCTCCACGTGAAAGTATGAGTTTGGCCCCCTTTTGCTCTCTCTTTGTCCTTCACCTTCCACCATAAGATGATGCAGCAAGAAGGCCCTAACCAGATGCTGGTGCCTTAATCTTGGACTTCCCATTCTCTGGAACTGTGAGAAAATAAATTTCTGTTCTTTATAAATTACCCAGTCTCAGGTATTATGTTATAGCAGCACAAAACATACTAAGACAATCACCCTAGAGAGTATGTAAAGAATGAATTTGAGGGGACCTCCAAATGAAGAAATAGGTATGCAGATTAGGTGAATATTTTAGTTTTCCAGGTGGAAAATGATGAACAAAGGTATATATTTTGTAGGTAGAATCATTGGTATTTACTCAGATGACTTCCAGGTTTCTGACTTTAGTAATTGAACAGAAAATGACAGTGTCATTTCCTAAGATAAAAACTATTGAGTGAAGTTCAGGTCTGTGGGAATGGGCATGGGGGTAATCGAGAGTTTCATTTTGAGGCCAGGTGCGGTGGCTCATGCCTGTAATCCCAACACTCTAGGAGGCCAAGGTGGGTGGATCACTTAAGGTCATGAGTTTGAGACCAGCCTGGCCAATATGGTGAAACCCTGTCTCTACTAAAAATAAAAAAATTAGCCAGGTGTGGTGGCAGGCACCTGTAATCCCAGCTACTCCAGAGGCTGAGACAGGAGAATTACTTGAACCTGGGAGGCAGAAGTTGCAGTGAGCTGATATCATGCGACTGTGCTCCAGACTGGGTGACAGAGTGAGACTGCATCTCAAAAAAAAAAAAAAAAAAAAAAAAAAGTTCCATTTTTTGATGAGTTATCCAACTGGGGATAACAGTAGGCCATTAGATATTCAAGTTTGAAGCTCAAAAGCAAAGTCTGGACTGGAGTTAAAAATTTAGGAATTGTCAGTATATAAATTATATTTAAATTCATGTAAATAGAAAATATCATCTAGGCTCTTATAACAAAGAGGGAAGAGGGACCAGAACAGAATCCTAAGAAATCCCAACATTTATAGGCTGAGAGAGGAGGAGCTAGGAAATTAGAGCAAGCAGGTGAGATAGAAGAAATATAGAACAGTAGGATTTGGGAAGAAGGTTTTAGGAAGGAGGGTGTTCACTTAATTAATATTAAACATGCTGAAAATTCTAATGTAGCAGATACAATTAGTACTGGCTAGGCCAAATAAAAAATTTAAGCTTTTTATTCCCACTTATCCATTAATTATAGTCAATATTAATGTTAATAGCGTTCTCTGTTTTTATAGACTAATAAATTACCTGTGTTGTCATCACACTTACCCACATTCCTGCATATTCACACAGATTCTGGATCTTGCAATAAGATTCCTGTTGCCTCCTCTTTACTTATCTTCTACAAATGACTAGTTCTCTGCTCTATTTGTGTGCCCTACCAGCCAATCTATTTCTTATTTCAACCATGACTCCAAGTTTTCAGAACCTGAACCCTGTGGTTGTAGATTGCTTGAGGAGGAAGATGTCATGGCCATTTTTGCTGACTGAAGAGACCTAGGAAGGTAAGAAACAGGGTAAGCTTTGGGAGGCCAAGTCGGGCAGATCACCTACAGTCAGGAGATCGAGACCAGCCTGGCCAACATGGCAAACCCCCGTCTCTACTAAAAATACAAAAATTAACTGGACGTGCTGGGTGCCTGTAATCCCAGCTACTCGGGAGGCTGAGGCATGAGAATCACTGGAACCCAGGAGGTGGAAGTTGCAGTGTGAGCCGAGATGGTGCCACTGGGGGATAGAGCAAGACTCTGTCTCCAAAGCAAAAAGAAAGAGGCTAAGGTGGGTGGCACAGAAAATGGACACAGGGTACAGAACTCAGAAGGGCTTTGTATTTCAAGCTCCTTAGTACAATGGGATGAGAGGGAAAAGACGTGAGTGAAGGAAAGGGGCTGGCTGAGTTTCCTAAAAATATTTAAAGTAGGGTTTATCTTTTTGAGCCAACTAAAACTAAAGCTTAGTAATCAAGCATAGTACACTGTGGACAAGAATCAGTTAAACAGCAACCCCCTAGAAAAACAGCACACCCAAACATTGCTAGGGAACAGCTGGAGAGAGACCACTTTAGGGAATATTTCGGTCTAGAAGTTGTTCTCTCCCCACCATGGGTTAGACAGGCCTGTAAGACTCCTTCCAGCACATCAGACAAGATAAAGAAAGCATTTTTACAGATGAGAAGATTGTGATACCTTCCGCTTTTGCAAGGATAAGTGAAGCAGCAAATGGATGGGGGGCGGGGGGTGGGGGCGACTGGTACTTATAGAAACACGGTTGATGAAATGTTGAATGTTTATGTCTGAAATCTGAACAGCTGGTTCCAGACTGAGAATTCATGTCTGTAACATGTCTGCTGCTGGACAGGAAAGTGATTATTCTTCCATGGATTAGCATGGGATGCAGAAGAAATCAAAAGATGCCACAGGCCTGGAATGACCTTGCAAGAAGATGAGCTGAATAGCAGTCAAACAGCCACACTGCCTTGACCGTACCCTGACAAGGGTTTCATCAGGTCCTCAGTGAGAAGGAATAGGCACTGGACTCCAAAAATGGTGGGAAAAGAGTTCTAAAAACGTAAGGCCCTGGAGCCTAAAGAATGGTGAATGAGGATGGAGGAGCAGACAGAGGAAGCTGAAGATGCAAATGACGAACTTCAAAATTTTCCTTCTTAACATAATTCTTATATGCTGTTGTTTTGTGCATTACCTTTGTTCTAGTCCCAAAGAGGTATGTAGGTCTTTTCAAATTTGAGGTAATACCTGCTGCATATTTGCTTCTCCCCCATATAACCTGTCCCATAAATCTTCCAAGGTCAAAGAAACCTGAGAAACTATGTCATGGAATTCTTGATTCGGGGAAAAAATATGATTTATCACTGCAGCTAGATGTTTATAATCCAGGCAGTCATGCTAATCAACAAATCATAATTTGTTGATACTGATGACCTGGCTGGAAGCTTCTTCTCTCCAAGTTTTTGTAGCCACCATTATGACTGTGCAGTGGACAGAGAATCCACGCTCTGGCTGGCTAGGGTGCCCTGTTTGAGTGTTCTCATGATTGGGTATTGGCTCCAGCTTATTAGCTGGTAGGATGTTGGCAATATTAAGCTACCCATGGGGTTCTTTATCAATCTTATTCCTTGAAACATGAATCAAAAACACATATACACTGGCCGGGCGTGGTGGCTCACGCCTGTAGTCCCAGCACTTTGGGAGGCCAAGGCGGGTGGATCACTTAAGGTCAGGAGTTCGAGACCAGCCTGGCCAACATGGTGAAATCCCATCTCTACTGAAAGTACAAAAATTAGCCAGGCATGGTGGTGTGTGCCTGTAATCTCAGCAATTGGCAAGGCTGAGGCAGGAGAAATTGCTTGAACCCCGGAGGTGGAGGTTGCAGTGAGCTGAGATCATGCCACTGTAGAGAGAGAGACTCCATCTCAAAAACAAAAAGGAAAACAAAACAAAACAAAAAAACCCAAAACCCCAAAACACATATACAGGAGAATGTGGGGACTCTGAAATGTGTGAATGAACCAAAGCTAAAACCCTCCCATTATGTCCCTGGTTCCACAGAAAGAAAGCAGCTGCCGTGTCTACATTGGAAACTAGACCAGTGCATGACTGAAAATAATGATGTGTTGGCATGAGGTTACATACTTAACCAAAGAAAGCTTTTCTTAAATAAAGGGTGAAGAATGACATCAACTATTTGGGTTATCTAGCCACATTGCTTCAAGTTGGGCTTGTTTCCTGAAATCTTTTCCAAATCCTTTTGGATTAATTTTTATTGTATTAATAAATATTCTACAACAAACCAGTTTAGTAAAACAATTTAGACCATTAGGACAAAAACAAACAAAAAACACGCTAATCTTTTTGTTAGCTACATAATTTTGTTGACATTCTTCTTGATTGTAGAAGGCTGTTAGTAATTGATAGCTTAGATCAAGTCTACACTGAAAAAAGGAAAACAGAATGAAAAAATGTCTTATGAAGTTTACCAGTGTAGATAGTTTAGATTTCAAAGAAAATTTCTTAATTGTGTGTCTATACTATCTGAATGCCTTGATTATTGACTAGATTTTTACCATGTTTTGTGATATTTGTGTGTCTGTGTATGTATGTGTCTATCCATCTAATCTATCCATTTCTATTATCTACAACATTTGAGTCAAAGTTCTTGCATTCTTTCTATATTTGCCAAAAGTATGAAAAGAGAAATGCCCTAAAAGTGTATATATTTTTATATATAAGTGGTTTTTTTTTCTTTCTTTCTAATGGCTCAAAAAGTATGTAGGTGGAGGATTTGGCTTTATCTTGAATGAATCATCTTTAGAATCAATACTGATTCAGGGTGAAAATGATCGTGGGGGATTGTTCTCATTTTTCCATGTTGAACATACCATTCCAGAAGTCCTGTGTCAATTCCCAGCTTAGCCGCTGACTCATTCAGCCATATTTCCCTCCACAGGATGTGAGGAGGTGGTATGTCTGGGGACCATAAACATCCCTAAGGCATCACCCCCACCTAACCCTGGGGCTTGACTGAGTTTTATGAAATACAGGGCCAGGCTCAGCCCTTGTGTTTCTACATTGTTTTCAGAAGCCTGAACAATAAACCATAAACCGTAGGAAAGATGGGTGTAATTAATTCCTTTTCTACACAGTTGTACACTCTGCTGCTAAGTATTCTAGTCCTCCTATCTTTTCTGCAATGTGAGTATTTCTAAACTTTTACATGTAGTGTGGAAAACATGTTGGAATTATGCACACATATAGATTGAGAAGCTTACAGTCCTTGAAACAGGTAAAAACCTGAACTGAAGAAAGTCTGTAAAAGATCTGTATCATGACTTTGTAGGGTAGTTGTTGTATGGTGGGCACAAATCGAATCTAACTGCTGTCCTCATTAGAAGAGAGAATTTGGATACACGAAGAGACACCAGGGATGCATGGACACAGAGAAAAGGCCAGGTGAGGACGCAATGAGAGTGTGGCCACTTGCAAGTGAAGGCAGGGGGGCTTCGGAGAAATTAAACCTGCCCGCACCTTGATCTTGGGCTGCCAGCCTCCAGAACTGTGAAAATAATTTCTATTGTTTAAACACCCTGTCTGTGGTATTTTGTTATGGCAACTCTAGCAAACTAATACAGTGGTGTAGTAGGAAAAGCTCAGTTTTGAAATACAGTCAGGAGTTGCTTAACAACGGGGCTATGTTCCAAGTTACGTGTTGTTAGGTGACTTTATCACTATGCAAACATTGTAATGTGTGCTTACATAAATCTAGATGGTATAGCCTACTACACACCTAGGCTACATGGTATAGCCTATTGCTCCTAGGCTACAAGCGTGCATAGTATGTTACTGTATTGAATACTGTGGGCAATTGTAACATAATGGTAAGTATTTGTGTATCTAAACATAGAAAAGGTGCAGAAAAAATATGGCATAAAAGATTAACAAGTGGAACATAAGACAGCTTCATTATAATCATGCAAGACCACCATTATATTTGTGGTCCACCATAGATTCAAATGTCCTTATGTGTAACCTGACTGTAGATGAATCTGAATACAGCTTGCAGCACTAGTGTAATCTTGGAAAAATTGTTTAAACACTCTGAACACCAGTTTCCCCATTTGTAAATTGAGGATAACAATAACTACCTATCAAGGTTATCTTAAGGAACAAATGAATCTATATAGGTAGTGTCTGATATAAAGTAGGTACTCAAGAAATATTTTAGAGACTTTACTCTCTGCTGGGGGAAAGGCATAGAATTTTGCAATTAATCAGATTTGGATTTGAATCCGCATTTCGTCACTTAGCCGAGTGACCTTGGGCACATAACTTAAAATCTGCGACCACCAATCCTACATATAAAACACTAGGAATATATTACGTTAGGTGCTCAGTACATCTTAGTTCTCCTTGGAGATTCTGGTTACAGACACAGTTCCAATTCTTTCTGAATATCAAAGTAATATATAAACAATGTGTTTGCTAGGGAGAGGTGTGTTCGCTAGGGAGGGTCTAACTGAGAGGATGAGGCTCTAATTACAATATTTATAGTACTTGTATTTTGATTGCTTATGCTTACTCACCACATGATGAGTAAATGGGATGGTCTTTCTGAAGGAAAAGCAACTATACAAAGGATTCAAAGAGAAAGCTTTACCATCAGGCTGACACAAAGGCTATTAATAATCCTGTCCTCGAAGTGCCATGTGAAATCTTGATTCCTAAATGAGAAAATAAGTACATGTAGAGCTGAAATAAGTAAAAATCTATTTATGCAAGAGAAAAGTCACCATTAATTTGCTAAAACATTCCAGACATTTGTAACTTTGTGTGTATTTATATTTATATAATTACTTTCTATGCACACCATTTGATAACTGCCTTTCCCCCCACTTCACAATAGTTTATGGACCTTTTTCCATATTTCCACATCATTAAATAGTCCACTCAGCATTATTTTAAATGACTGAAAGGCATTGCATTGTTAGAATGTACCAGGATTTTAAAACAAATCCTTTTTGTTGGACATTTAGGTTCAACAAACTTTGTTTTTAAAAATCAAGAGGTTAATTCTCTGGTTGCCCATCTGATTGATGACTTAGAGGTGCATAGAGTTGAGATAAACTGAGTGTGCGAATGTGAACTTGCAGGAGTGGGTGAAGACAGAATGCCTATCTCAGCACTGCAGAAAAAAAGTAGGGAAAGTGCAGCATCGTGAGAAATGCATTTCTGCCTTAAGTTTACTGGGAAAAATCAATTTTAGGGCCTAATAGAGCATCACTTATCTATATGTCACTTGGAATCAGTGTGTTTTCACCATCAACTAAGGACTACTATCTTGGACTGTGTCTCAAGAGAAATGGAGTAGAATCTCCAGATAGCCTTTTTCAGCCTTAGCAACAGGAAAGACAGAAATGACTTGGATATGTACAAACCTTCATAGATGATTGTGTGAAACTTGAGCTTTAAGAAAAAAGATGACAATTCTAAATATGCATTTTCTTGTGAAAGTCATAGAGATATTTTGAGGCGATTCATATTTTTAGATATAGTAGTTATTATTCCCTTCACAAAGAGATAAAATAGGCATTTCATTCCTCTCCCCTTTAGATTCATAAAACATAGGTGTCTTTCATGGAATCAACTACCCAGCTAGGAAAATGTGTCAGGCTTACCAGTCAAGCTCAAAAATATGAAAAAGGTGACGTCTGTTTAGTTTCTCACAATTTTTTCCTTTTCCCCGATCCCAGATCTGTGAGTCACCATTCTGTGTGAAAAATATTTAGAGTGAGAATTATTCCTTGACAAGTTATGTTGTTAGACGAACTTCCCTATCACTCAAAGAAATGACCCTTATCTCTTTCTTTACTTGAAGAATATCTTGCAAAAACATTTAATCTAGTCCAGAATAATTTCAGGGGTTGACAACACTGCTCTCAAGCCATTTTGTAAATACCACTGCCTCATTTTAAAGAAAAGAACTTCTGTTTTCTTTTCTTGGTTAGTGGATTCTGGTAAGTCCCACCAGTTTGGTTCTATAAACAGAGGCCCTGACAATTTTATTAAGAGCACTGGTTTAATATAATGATTCATGAAAAAAGCCTAGATTAGAATATTAAAATATTAAGTAAGTAGATAACATGCAATTCTACCAGGAGGTATAAGGATGGAAATATCACAATTGCATCTCTTGGATCTATTATGAACATTAAAACCATCAGCCTGAGCACTTACTAGATTTTTTAACTATGTGACGTGTAGGTTTTTCAAAAAATATTTTTACATAAATATGCCCTCCTGTGGCCACTCACCTTTCCCCATTCACATCGCCCTTTCCCTTACCTTCCAATAAGCAAATATATCTCAACTAACGTCAGGCCTTAAGAGACATTTGTATTGGCATTCTATTTGACTTTAAGGTAAAACTAGAAATTTTTAGGAGTCACTTGACTGGTGAAATCACTGTCACTCTTTTTTTATGATTTAATGTTTTTATTGTCACTGTTAACTAGCATGAGATGGGGAAATTTTATTATATATCTGATAAAGGATTAATATCCAGAATATATAGGGAATTCTAAAATTCTACAACAATTACAATAAACACCCTGATTCAAAAGTGGCAAAGGACTTGAAAAGACACTTCTCCAAATAAGTTATACAAATGGCCAATAGGCCTGTGAAAAATGTTCAAACTCACTAATCTTTAGGAAAATGCAAATGAAAACTACAATGACATCTCACCTCATATTTAGGATAACTATTGTTAAGTAAAAACAAAAACAAAAAATAACAAGTGTTGGTGAGGATGTGGAGAAACTGAAACCCTTCTGCACTGATGGTGAGAATGTAAAATGGCATGTCCACTATGGAAAACAGTATGGTTGTCCCTCAGAAATTTTAAAGTAGAATTACTATATGATTCATCAATTCTACTTCTAGATATATACCCCAAATAATTGAAAGCAGAGCCTTGAAATATCTTGAAATTCAATTGAAATATCTCAAAATGGAATTGAAAGCAGGATCTTGAAATATCTCTGGAAGAGATTTTGTGATAGGTTTGGCTCTGTGTCCCCACCGAAATCTCATGTTGAATTGTAATCCCCAGTGTTGCGGGAGGGACCTGGTGGGAGATGATTAGATCATATGGAGCAGGTTTCCCACTTGCTGTTCTCCTGATAGTGAGTGAGCTATTGCAAGATCTGGTTGTTTACATGTGTGTAGCACTTCCCCTTTGCTCTCTCACTTTCTCCCACTCCACTATTTGAAGAAGGTGCTTGCTTTCCCTTCTCTCTTTTGCCATGATTGAAAGTTTCCTGAAGCCTCCCCAGCTATGCTTCCTGTACAACCTGTGGAACTGTGAGTCAATTAAACCTCTTTTCTTCATATACTACCCAGTCTTGTGTAGTTTTTGATAGCAGTATGAGAATAAACCAATACAGAAAATTGGTACCAGAGAAGTGGAGCATTGCTATAAAGATATCTGAGAATGTGAAAGTGACTTTGGGACTGGGTAATGGGCAGAGGTTGGAAAAGTTTGGGAGGTTAAGAAGAAGACAGGAAGATGAGGGAAGGTTTGGAACTTCCTAGAGACTTGAATGGTTTTGACTAAAATGCTGATAGTAATATGGACAATGAAGTCCAGGCTGAGGTGGTCTCAGATGGAGATGAGAAACTTCTTGGGAACTGGAGCCAAGGTCACTCTTGCTATGCATTAGGAAAGAGACTGGAAGCATTGTGCCCCTGCTCAGGATCTTTGGAACTTTGAACTTGAGGGAGATGATTTAGGGTACCTGGTAGAAGAAATTTCTAAGCAGAAAATCATTCAAGAAATGACCTGGCTGCTTCTAAAAGCCTATGCTCATTTGCATAAGCAAAGAGAATATTTTAAAGAGAAGCAGAGCATAAATGTTTTAAAAATTTGTAGCCTGACTATGTGGCATAAAAGAAAAAAATATTTTCTGGGGAGAAATTCAAGCTGGTTGCAGAAATTTGCATAAATAAAGAGGAGCTGAATGTTAATAGCCAAGACAATGGGGAAAATACCCTCCAGGGCACTTCAGAGACCTTCACCGCAGCCCCTCCCATCACAAGCCTGGAGGCCTAGGAGGGAAAAATGGTTTTGTGAGCCAGGGCCAGGGCCCTGCTACTTTATGCAGCCTCAGGACATGGCACCCTGCATCCCAGCCACTCCAGCTCCAGCCATGGCTAAAAGGGGTGAATGTACAACTTGGGCCATTCCTTCAGTGGGTGCAAGCCCCAAGCCTTGGTGGCTTCCATGTGGTGTTGAGCTCACAGGTGCACAGAAGGCAAGAGTTGAGGTTTGCGAGCCTCTGCCTACATTTAAGAGGATGTATAGAAACACTTGGATGTTCAGGCAGAAGTCTGATGCAGGGGCAGAGCCCTCATGGAGAACCTCTACTAGGGCAATGCAGAGGGGAAATGTGGGTTTGAAGCCCACACACAGAGTTCTAACTGAGGCACTGTCTAGTGTAGCTATGAGAAGAGGGCTACCATCCTTCAGACCCCAGAATGGTAGATCCACCAACAGTTTGCACTGTGCACCTGGAAAAGCTGCAGGCACTCAACATCAGCCTGTGAAAGCAGCCTTGGGGGCTGTACCCTGCAGAGCCACAGGGGCAGAGCTGCCCAAGGCCTTGGAAGTCCACCCCTTGCTTGCATCAGTGTGGCTTGGATGTGAGACATAGAGTCAAAGGAGATGATTTTGGATCTTTAAGGATTAATGACTGCCCTGCTGGGTTTCAGACTGGCATGGTGCCTGTAGCCTCTTTGTTTTGGCCAATTTCTCCCTTGTGGAATGGGAGCATTTACCCACTGTTTTTACCCCCATTGTATCTTGGAAATAACTAACTTGTTTTTAGTTTTACAGACTCATAGGCAGAAGGGACTTACCTTGTTTCAGATGAGATTTTGGACTTGGACTTTTTGGAATAAGTTAAGACTTTGGGGGACTATTGGAAAGGCATGATTGGTTTTGAAATGTGAGGAGGACATGAGATTTGGGAGAGGCCAAGGGCTGAATGATATGGTTTGGCTCTGTATTTCCTCTCAAATCTCATGTTGAATTGTAATCCCAGGTGTTGGGGGAGGAATCTGATGGGAGGTGATTGGATCATGAGGGTAGATTTCCCCCTTGCTGTTCTTGTGATAGTGAGTGAGTTCTCATGAGATCTGGTTGTTTTAAAGTGTGTAGCACTTCCCCTTTGCTCTGTCTCTTCCTCCTGCCCTGCATGTGAAGAAGGTGTTTGCTTCCCCTTCACTCTTCCACCATGATTGTAAGTTTCCTGAGGCTTCTCCAACTATGCTTCCTGTGCAGCCTGCAGAACTATGAGTCAAGTAAACCTCTTTTCTTTATAAATTACTCAGTCTCAGGTAGTTCTTTATAGCAGTGTGAGAACAAACAGTATCCAAAATAGCTAAAAGATGGAAGCAACCCAAGTGTCCATAGACTAGACGAAAGGATATGCAAAATGTGTGTAAAATAAGTCAGTCATTAAAAAGAAAAATACTGTGTGTTTCCACTTATATGAGGTACCTAGAGTAGACCAAGATTACAGAGATAGGAAGTAGAATGTGGTTGCCAGGGACTACATGGAGAGAGGAATGAAGAGTTATTGCAGTTTTACAAGATGAAAAGAATCCTGGAGATGGATGGTGATGATGATTGCACAACAACATGAATGTACTTAATGCTACAGAACTGTATACTTAAAAATGATTAAGATAGTAAATGTTATATGTATTTTACTAAGATTTAAAATTTTAAATTAGAAAAAATGAGGGATTTTATACTCTTTTTAAGCAACATTTTTGTTCAGTTTCTGTTAATGTTAATAGTAGTTGTTGTTTTTCATTTGACCTGACTTATCCAGTAGATGCATTTGATAGTTGCTTTGCATTATGTAACATTTCAGTAATAAATCTCTAGAGGAAAATATTTCATTTTCATGATGTTTACTTATGATGGGGTGATGATAAAATTATCATAGCTGCTCCTAGAATCTGTTAACAATGTTTCATTGATAAGTGTGGGCAAACTAGACCTGGAGTCCTCTAATTAGCTATGATGACTAGTTAACAAGCAGACAAGGTCAGGCAAATAAACATTTATGTCCACATGCTTGCATGAGGAAGTGGCTGAAGGGTGGAGTGTGTATTTTGGTCAAAAGAATGTTTAGTGATGTTTTCTTTTCCATGTTGGTTATAATTCAGCCGTCTCAGAAATCTAAATATATTCAAGTTCAGAAGCATTGTTGGCTTTGAAAACACTGATTATTTTTGTTCATATATCTAATACACATTACATGGCCCTTCTTGTCTATAGAAAAAAATCTAACTTTGCCAAAAAAGAGCCCTAACTGGAATGATTTATATGCACTCAATATCAGGAATAAAAGCTTTATTAGTTTTAGTTGGTAAAATAATTTTGTGTTGTGGGAATCATTTTTCAAAATGCTTTATTTTCTAAACACATTACCCAAAAATACTGGGGATGGGTTATTGAAATTTCAATAATTATCATTGTATTTTTCTATTTTGGCTAAATAGAAACAAAGGCAATACATAAAAACCTATAGTGGAGCTTGAGAATTTAAAACCAATTCCTACAGTTCATGATGCTTTAATTTTAGGTATAGTGCTAAAAACACCTCTGCCACTTCACCGAAAATTTGCTCTCGAGTCCTATAGAATGTCTTTACGTGAATTGATGCACACCCCTCAGTTGATAATTCCCTCAATGACTACCTGAAATCGCTGATTTTCAGATAGTCACGTAATGCACAGACATCTCCACATTCCACAGAACAATTAGAAGAATCCTCAGGGGACATAGCTGAAGGGGAAAAATAATTCTTCCTTTTAGATGACACATATGAAAGCATTGCCAATCCTAGTGTCATTATGCTTTAAGAGGAAAAAACAGACACAGACTGCTTTGTTGTTTTACAAAGTTATAAAGATAATAGATGTTTATAAATTCAAACAATTAGAAATCGAAAGTAGAAAGTGCAAGTCCTCTTTGATCAATCTCATGCTCTAAAAGTAATCACTTTAAGAGTTTGGCAAGGGCTGGAAGCAGTGGCTCAGGTCTGTAATTCCAGCACTTTGGGAGGCTGAGGTGGGCAGATCACCTGAGGTTGGGAGTTTGAGACCAGCCTGACCAACATGGAGAAACCCCGTCTCTACTAAAAATACAAAATTAGCCGGGCATGGTGGCGCATGCCTGTAATGCCAGCTACTCGGGAGGCTGAGGCAGGAGAATAGCTTGAACCCAGGAGGGAGAGGTTGTGGTGAGCCAAGATCGCACCACTGCACTCCAGCGTGGGCAACAAGGCAAAACTCCATCTCAAAAGAAAAAAAAAAAGAGTTTGGCATATATATTTTTCTAAATATTTTGTTTGGCTTCTGAAAAAAAGTATATGTATTTATATAGTTTTTACAAAAATAGAATTAAAAACTCATACTTTTCTGTAACTTACTCTTTACTTACTTTTTATCATTTAATAATGATACAAAGAAACCTGCACAGATCTGCATCATTCATTTTCATGTATGCATGATAATTCATTTTAATGAATGTCCTACAATGTGTATAACTCATTCCTTCTTGATGGATATTGAATAACATGCTGGTTATTGTCTGCTTGCCTGCTTCACAGCTTATTCTCTGCTTTAATCTATAGTTCTTTATGCTCTAGGATGCTGAACCTTGGCCTCTGGTCGGGTTTAGCCAATAGAAAGCATGGCGGATTTGGGGTTGGGGGAAAGAGGTCATGATATTTCTTCCATTTCCTTCCTCACTGAGCTGCATTTTCTGGAAGTGACGGAGCTGTTCTAAATATAATTCCTTCACCATGCCTCCATTCTGGTTCTGTTAACATAGTTCCTTTCTTTGCCTAGAGGTGGTGATGGCTTCCAGCTGTTGCTAATCTGCATGACTTACTGTCTCTTACGAAGTCCTATAACCAGTAAATGTTTAGGATTTGGCAATTTCTGTGGGTATAAATACTTTTGCAGTTTCTGATTTCAAGATACCAACTTGAGGTCACCAAATGTAACGATGGGAAGAATTATGCACCAGAACACCACCACCTTATCCATGTTAGCACCTCATAAATTAGTCACTTTATTAACTTGAACTGAGTTGTTTCCTGTCAGAATTCTGATTGCCATAAATGATTTCCTTTTCCCCTTCCTTCCTTCCTTCTACCTTCCTTCCTTCCCTCCCTCCCTCCTCTGTCTGTCTTTCTTTCCTATTACAAGTAATAGTAAAGCAGCAAGCTTCCTTATGAAAAAGTATTGCTAGAGGTTAAATTCTGAGAACTGGGCGAAAGGTATGTCAATTCAATTTTTTCATAAATATCACCTAATTGCTTAATAAAAAGTTGTATCAATTTACAGGTCCTCAAAAAGTTCCAAAAATGCATCTTTCTGCATAACCTCATCAACAACAGATATTTTTAACTTTTAAAAATTATTAATAGATTAGTAAAAATGATACCTTATTTGTATTTACTTGTACAATATTATTGTTGTGGCTGAAAATCATTGTATAATTTTGCATTAAATAAATTTTTGCTGTGCATATGTGAATTGGGGGATACAATAGTCAGGTGTCTGAATTCTCTTGGATATTTAATGAAGGGCCAGTGGCTGCTCCGCTGTCAGGAGTAAAGGAGAGATGGTCATTAGTTTGTTTAGGAAATGGCTGTATGAGTGTTTCCCATTGCTGTGGTCTGAATTGGTGTTCCCCCCAAATTAATATGTCGAAGCCCTAATTCCTAGTGTAGCTGGAGACAGGGTCTGTAGGATGCAAGGTTAAATGAAGTCATAAGAGTGGGCCCTTAATCCAACAGGACTGTGGTCTTGTAAAGAAAAGAAATCTCTCTCTCTCTCTCTCTCTCTCTCTCTCTCTCTCTCTGTCTGTCATGCTGTCATGTGAGGACACAGAGAGAAAGCAATCATCCAGCAAGGAAGACAAGTCCTCACTAGAACCCAACTGTGCTGACACCTGAAGAAGGAAGTGACAATTCAGGGATAGGAAGCTCCCAGTAATGAGCGCTCTTCAAAGAATCCATGAAAGTACCCAAAGAAGAGTCAGTTGCAAACATCTTTTATGTCTAGAAAAGCACAAAGATATCTTACGATGGTAGTGGTCCATGTTTTCATCTACAGATGGAGAACTTCACTCACCGCATATATTTTGGTGGGACAGTGGAAGACCAAATTAGCACTTTAATTCCATGGCATAGGTCCAAAATGCTCAGATGAGTGACTCCCAAATGGAACTCCCTAGACCAGAGTTTCTTGTGAATTCCTCACCCACCATTTTGAAGCCTAGGCTTCCTACCTCTCTTCTCACTGTTTAAGATGTTTCAAAACGCAAACATTTAACATCAGAATTAACTTTCCCTATTCCCCTTCAACCAAGCTCCCATCAAAGTTGAAGAAAGAGAACTCTTTTCATGCTGTTGCTTATTTCATAAACTTGGGAGCCAGAGTCATCTTTGTGCTTTCTTCTCACTTACCTCCTCTCCACCCCCAAATAAGTTCTATGAATAAATATACTTCACACCACCCACTTCTCTTTATCATCCCTGAGTCCCAGCCACCTTTATCTTCTGTCTGGTCTATTGCATTAACATATTTACTGGTCTCCTGCGTAGTCTTTGGCTCCTTCAAGTTTATTCTCTTACATAGTGGCCAGAGTGATCACAAAATAACAATCTGGTCATGCCTCCTCCTTAAAGCCCTTCATTGTTTCTAAATTGGTCTTGAGATAAAGATCCAAATCCTGAACATCATCTGTGAAGCCCTTAATATCTGATGCTTGCCAACATTGCCAGCACCACTTTCCCATTTTCCCATCACTTACCACCCAATGGCCTTCAGTTTAAACTTAATTTCTTTCCTGATTCCCCAAATCAAACTACATTCCTCTTCTATGCTCTCTACTAGTATTTTATTTCCCCTCCTTTTTTTTTTTTTTTTTTTTGAGACAGAGTCTCGCTCTGTTGCCCAGGCTAGAGTGCAGTGGTGAGATCTCAGCTCACTGCAAGCTCCGCCTCCTGGGTTCACGCCATTCTCCTGCCTCAGCCTCCCAAGTAGCTGGGACTACAGGTGCCCGCCACCACGCCTGGCTAATTTTTTGTATTTTTTAGTAGAGATGGGGCATTTCCCCTACTTTTATAACCATTTTGTAATTGTAATTAAATAGATATTTATGTAATTATTTGTTTATTTAATGTTAAGTATATATTTATGTAATTATTTCTTTAATGTTTAATGTTAGTCTCTGTCACTACACTATAAGCTCCATGAAGGCAGGGATGATACTTATCTGTTTTCCACTGTATCTCCAACACCCATTTGAGTACCTGGCACATAGAAGGGACTCAGTAAATATTTGTCACATAATTGACAAGGAAAAATCTGATACTAAAGTCATATCAGAGGAGGTTCAGGGAGTATATTCCTAAGCCATGGGCATAAAAGGTACTCAACTTCTGTGCCTCATGTGTTTCCTGAAAGAGCCAATTTAACGTTGAGCCTATATGTCTATCCTAAGAGTTAGGACTCAGATATTAATAGGGTATCCAAATAGAGATAGAATTATTTCCACCATTAACTCAATATAAGCAAAAGGATGCCCATCTTCACCTAAGATCCAGTGTAGATCTTGGGTCACTTCTGCTAAGAACATCAATGAGGGATGGGGTTGGGGGAAGGCAACATACAGATTTTAACATCATCAGTTTTTTTTTTTTAAGTCTCTTAACTCTAATAGATGAGGACATTAAAATTAACTTCATGTGTGGCATCCAAAACATGGTGACTTAACTTTGTATAAAGAGAAAAAAATTTTTGCTTCAACTTTTCACTTTTCTAGAAGCTTATATTAGAACCACTTCAGTCCTTGCCCAAATATGGTGACATAACACTGTAGATTGAAGAAATTGGCTTGAATATATAGTTTGAAATCCAGACTGGATGTAACAAGACCCCAGTGAGTCAGTATGTGATTGTTCCAAAAGTTTGGATGAAGGCCAATCATTCATAGCTTGCCATTTCCAATGAGATTTCAAAACATGAATACTTTTAGAATCATTATTAAATAACAACAATCAAAATATCTGAAATAACAGTAGCAAATTCTAGTAAAAGATGTAAAATATACGCTCAGATTGCTTAAAATAGCCATTATAATACCATTTACATCTACCAAGATTATTTCTAATAGCAAAGCCCCATATTCTAAGTTTGACAAGAAAGACAGGGATTTAAAAGAAAGTGTTGACTGTTCAGTATAGGATATAGAGTCAAAGAAATTTGTCAACACACTCAAAATTAGAATTTCTATAGTCACCATTTATTTTTGGACTTTTTCTCAAATGCCAGGCCAATATTTATAGAACCTGGGCTGAGCCGAGTGGTAGCCAGCATCATGTGGCATGTGGCTACCTTGGATGGTGTTTCCTGGATGATCTCCACCCTCCTCCATCCCTCCCAGCCAAAAGTATCCTTTATACCTGCACAGGTTCTGGAACTTTACCATTTGACATCTTGAAATTTCTTAGGGTTAGAGCATCCTGCCTTCCATGAAAATTCAGACATGGCTGGGAAAGGTAAGTAATACGTTATCATCACTGCCAACTTATCTAGAAATAAAAGGCCAGACCATTATCCATTATCAATATGTTAATTCATGCTTACCTCTTCATATTAAATTGTTGGTTATTTTAAAATAAGTATCTGATTTAGCCTCCTTGAGGCTGCACAAACTGCAAAGGTCCTTTTAAAGTGACTTGTAGTTTGTAAAGCACTTTTGTACACACTGTCTCCTGATACAAAACACAGGAGTATTCTGAATGAAAGGACAGAGGCTTGGAAAGAGCTGGCAGCAGTGAGGAACTGAATATATTAGTCTGTTCTCACACAGAAAATAAATACATACCCAAGACTGGGTAATTTATAAAGGAGAGAGGTTTAATGGACTCCCCAGTTCCACCTGGCTAGGGAGACCTCACAATCATGGTGGAAGGCAAAGGAGAAGCAAAGACATATCTTACATGGTGGCAGGCCACAGAGGTTACACAGGCGAACTCACATTTTTAAACCATCAGATCTTATGCGACTTATTCACTACCATGAGAACAGTATGGGGGAAACCACCCCCATGATTTGATTATCTCTACCTGGCCCTGCCCTAGACACGTGGGGATTATTACAATTCACGGTGAGATTTGGGTGGGGACATAGCCAAACCATATCACTGAACATGAGGACCTTGTGTGGCAGTCGGGTGGGACCAGAGAGTCAAGAAGAGAATAAGAAAGGAGTGCGGGTATAGAGGCCCTGAAGTGACCTTTGTTCACATTTAGTTCTTCCCAAGAATGGTCCTGATGTTGGGTTTGCATATACTTATTGGTTCGACAGAAATAGAATTAAAGTGATTTTGAAGGGCTAGGGGAAAAATCTACCTTTCAGGGCTCTCTCTAAATGATACCACTGGAACCAAAAGAAAAGAAGTCAAAAGTTGAGAAACCAATTAAAAGGCCCATACCATATTTCTAAAGTCAAATAAAATAAAACAAAACCCATTCCTGTTTTTCATGTTTGAATCGATAGAAGTTGTGGCTTCTTCTCACAACCAATATATTCAGCTTTAATCAGAAAGCCTTAGTACCAAACTGTAGTTTTCAAGGGTTTGCGTTATTTAACAGAGTGTACAAAAATTTCACCAAGATACTCATTAGAGATTGGCCAGTTTAATCATTCCTCAGTTAGCGTATGCTCCCCTTAATGACTGGCAGTATTTTTACTTTGAATTATCCTTGCGCAAAATAAAAGTAATATATCTGCTTTTTTTTCTAATAATGTTTTGGTCCAACACATCTATATTTTGATCATGCAGCAATTTTCTAAATTAAAGTTGACAACCCTCTTTAGTTTCTGCTTATAAACTTTTATGTGATAGATCTGAAAAAAATCTTATGCAATGATGTCATGGTGTCTGTCTGGTTGAATAATGCATTGTCTCATGTGGTGCTGCTTTTTGACATTTCCTACCTGATGTGGGCAGCTCCTTAGAGTAGTAGATCTAAAGACATTCACATCATGAAGCTGGATGACACCAGGCCATTTTGGTAAACTCTAGAAAATTTTATTTGTGGTAAAATAATTTAGTTATTAATGTGATGAACAGGTTTATGCTATGTAACTGAAAAATATCATTAAGAATCAAAGCAGTTAAAGTTGTATTATTATATAAGCTCAACTTTATTCAACTTTTTAAACATTATAACATCAGTAATGTAGTCATTCACTTTACCTATTTTGATGGCACATATGATTTGCAGCCTATACTACAGCTTTTCTACTTAAAGATTTTTTTTCTTTTACATGCAGAGTTGAGTTAATCATGATGGCTTACTGTTGTCAACAATCTGTCAACTTTCTTCCCTTATTTTGTTGGTATTACCGTTTTTCTTTTTTTCCGAATCTCTACTCCATTGTTCCTCTCTTACTCCAAAGGCCCCTACTTTAGTGTGTTTGGTTTATAAATCAGTATCCCTATATGTTTTTGAAAAAAAAATGCAGTGCTGTTTTTATGATGCATTTTAAATTACACAAATAGTATTACATCATAGAATGTGTTCAGTTTCTTACTTTTTGCACTCAACACAGTGTTTTTGAGATCTATCCATGTTGCATGTAGCTGTCATTCATGGCTTTTGAGGCTGTGTAGTAGTCCACAGTATAGTAGTGCCATATTTAACCTAGCGATTGGCATATGGGTTGCCTCCGATCCCCAGGTCTCCAGCATGGATCACTAGGTGGATGGGAGTGTCATTCTTTACACAGGAAGTCCAAAAGGAGGAGTAGGCATTATGGGAAAGAGAGTGGTTTGTTTTAGTGCCCAGTTTAAGTTGCCTATAGATCATCTCAGTGGGTGTATAGAGGAGGCATTTGGCTCTATGTGTGCACCTATAGGCAAATAGCCCAGCTCTCAAGAGACTGTTTGTAGAGAGCATGATTTAGAGTCATCAGCATACATGCTCACATAGATGAGATTACTGGAAGAAGGCATGGTGTGTGAAGAATCAAGGGCTGCTGACAGAGATCTAGGCCACATCGACATGTAAGGGAGGGTAGAGGCAAGCACTTCTAAGGCATGTGAGTTGTGGTCATTCATAGAAATGATGCTCTAGGCCAAGGGTCAGTGAATAATACTCTCATGTGAGCCAACTCTGGCCAGCTACTGTTTTCTGTACTAATAAAAATGTTTTTTATTAGAATACAACCTCACTCATCTGTTTAGGTATTACCTGTGGCTGCTTTTGTGCCACAGTGGCAGAGTTATCTAGTATTAAAAAAGATTGTATGATCTACAGAGCAGAAAATGTTTACCATCTGCCTTTCTGCCTTTTCTACAGAAAATGCTCGCTGACCCCTAACTAGACAATGAAATTAAAGTGTAAAGCGAATGACTCTGGGATTCTTAATATTTCATCTTTGTACCACAAACAGGTTATATAATCATAAGTGTATCCTGTATGCTTGATAAGCACACATATTGTAATTCTATAAAAATGTTTTGTGTTCCCTTATTTCTTTTGAATGTATCAGTTTCCCAATATAAATCCACGGGAGTCAGATTTGCTTTTCTGTGGAAAACATAACTTTACTTCTGTTTGCCTGTTATTCTCTGCATGGTGTGATTAAGGTTGAAGAGCTTCTGTGTTTATGTATTTCAGTTCTTCTGGGCATGATTACCCATGATTTTATGCAGTGTAAATGCATTAGTAAGAAGGAAAGCTCTTTTTTTATTATGTATTTTAAAAATGCATCTTAAATGCGACAGAAGCCTCAGTAGAAGTGTTGGAAAGTAGATATGTCAACCTCAGATGAACAACTGTTGCTTTCTATTTCAAGTTTGAGAATCTATTCTCATATAAGCTGATTACTCTCTGCTTTCTTTTACATTCTTCGGAAGGAACTTTTACACGATAGCACTCAGCTTTTGGAGACCCTCCTTTGAAGCTAATCTGTATCAGAAACAAGTTGCAAATATATGAGACTATAAAATTGTGTTTCTATTAACATGTTTTTATTTCTCCTCTTTTAATACTGACCTTTACTAAAAAAAAATCATATGTTCAGCAAGCCACCATCATCAAGATAAAGCATCGTCAACTTTTGTCAATATTCAATTCCAAGAAAAGAAACATTTTGTTTAGTCATTTTCTTTGCCTGAACGAGTATATAATTTTTTTATGTGTTCAGTGGATTAAAGAGTATTTGATGCACAGGTGTTTATGTAACCAGATCTTCAACTGAATTCCCAAACTTAATAAAGATGTTAAAATAAGATGCGTACACACACACACACACACATAGATGTTCTGAACCCTGACTACACATTGCAATCACTTAGGAGCTCTAAATGAGAAAAAAAAAAAAAAAAATACCGATGCCCGGATTCCATCTCCAGACATTTGTATTTAGTTACTCTGGCGTACCTTTCAGTCATTGGACTTTAAAAACAAAAGCTCCTAGGCTGGGCGCGGTGGCTCACGCCTGTAATCCCAGCACTTTGGGAGGCCGAGGCAGGCGGATCACGAGGTCAGGAGATCGAGACCATTCTGGATAACACGGTGAAACCCTGTCTCTACTAAAAATACAAAAAAATTAGCCAGGCAAGATGGCGGGCGCCTGCGGTCCCAGCTACTCGGGAGGCTGAGGCAGGAGAATGGCGTGAACCCGGGAGGCGGAGCTTGCAGTGAGCCGAGATCGCGCCACTGCACTCCAGCCTGGGCGACGGAGCGAGACTCCGTCTCAAAAAAAAAAAAAAAGAAAAAAAAAAAGCTCCTCTAGGTGATTACAGTATGATGCCCAAATTGAGAACCATTGTTGTAAATAATTAGTTAATGAAATCAATGGGAGGTGTAATAAGAGAAAGTTTAGAGACCATAATAGGAATGTTAATCAATGAATTTGTTACTGAAAAGAAGATAATAAAATTATTTTGAATTGGAGGAGGGCAATTATTATCAGGGCTAGTTATGAAATACGGAATGTGTGGAGTCTTTGAGCTCAGCAAAGTACCTACATGTCATGAAAATCTTGCGCAGAAACGAAGTAGAGAGAAACAGAATGTTTACATTTTGCAACCTTTAAGATCCAAAAGCGACTGGACTGTGAGCGCCTCTAGATGACCTGGGGAGTGGGCCCCGCCCGCGATGCTACTTACAGAATGAGAAAATCCTAAATGCAAATGAAGCAAATTGTTATTCAGGTGAGAGCAATACATGCAGTACTGTCGAGCACTGTCGTTCTTCAACTTTAGCAAATATCAGAATCACCTGGCGGTCTTGATGAAACACAAGCTGCTGAGCTTTACTCCAGAATTTCTGGTTCAGTAGGTCTGCAGTAGGACCTGAAATTTTATATTTCTAACAAGTTTTCAGGAGCTGCTGATGCCGCTAGTACAGGGCTCACATTTTGAGAACCTCTGGTCTAGCAAGTTGCCACCAAGAATGAAGATTGGGCCAGAGAACAAGGTAAGAGTTTTTTTTGTTTGTTTGTTTGTTTTTTTGCGGGGCGGTGAGTGGGGAGGTGGTGGATGGTAAAATGCTAGCATATACGTTGTATTGCCTGTCGATGACAATATGATGAACTTGTTGGTTCATTCTGGGTTTGCATACAGCAGTGAAGTGCTAGTTTGCGTCTGTTATCATCTCAACATGTTAAGGTCGTGTTCTTACCTTTGAATAAGCATTTTGATAGTTGTAAGGGCCTTTCCATTTTCATATTGTAACACAAATTCTAAGTACTTTTCCTTTGTTGTATGAGAAAAGAAGTGACATTTGACTCAATCATTTCATTCTCTCTCAGCTGAATTAACAAACCACCTAAAGGCATTTTCTTGGTTTTAGATAATGACTACCAACCAGTACTTGGTAATTTAGCTGTGACAGCTATCTTCATACTTGTAAAGCTCCTTTTGCCAAGTTTCACACCTGATTGGGAGGCAGAGATGTGCTAATATAACTAAGACTCTGTCCACACTTTCAGAAAAGTGTTAGCTAAGACTGGCACCCATTCTATGTATAGACTTTTGGAAAAAGGAGATTTTCTCATTCCAAGCATTCGTGGGGCTAGAAAAGTACACAGTTCCATCAAGGCTGCGTCTCCTACAAAGAAAGCTCTTGTGAGAGTCCTCAGAATCGTTTCCTCAAGGGAGACTTTTAGAAAATTCCAATGGGTTTGACAGATATTGGTAAGACATAGTTCAAAACTATAAATTTTACAAAAGGTTATACTGTATTTTTTTTTAATGTGGAGATAAACAGTAACGTTTAAGCCTTCTCTAAGTACAATAGACATTTGGATGAATGTGGCTTTGAGGTTCATTTTTTGCCACTGCTTTTGAAATATATAACACAACATGTTACTCTAAGATAAAGAATTCATTAAAATGTAAAGAGTTCTCCTATGCAATCGGAATCAATTGCTTCATTTAAGATTTGAGAAGGTAAAAATTGTTTTAGCCTTTAAATGAGGGAAAGTATGATGGATGAAAACAACCTTTTCAAAAAAACAAAACAAAACAAAAACAGACATGCTGTTGAAATATAGCAAAACAAGTAAATGGGAATGGAATACTGCATTGAATTTACTTTCTATAAAGCCGTCCGTGCTGGAAATTCACTGCTAGCACGTTGGAACAAGGTGTTACTTGACTTGGTTTGGCTAATAACCAGCATTTTCGGGAGCACAAATTGTAAGCAATATGGTTTTTTTTTAAAACCCCCATCTTTCGTAATTCAAATTCAGTAAATGAAACACTTTCCCCCTCTCCAGATGTCTAACAAAACGAGTCAACATTTTGCCTATTACAGCTACCTGATTATGAAGTATCTAGTTCACAATCTGACAAAAATAAACAAAAGCACCAAATTAGAAAAAGAAGCTCAGAGACAAAATTAGTAGGCCATTTAAATGAATCCGATGTGCCTAGAAAACAGGTGAGAATGGTCCTTCAGTCATGCTTGCAGCAATTCTGGGGAAAGTGTTCCAGCTGGGAACGCAATGATTAATTAGAGGTGTGCTTTTCACATCAAACATACACACTTGGCACTGAACAATTCGTCCCAGGTGCTGCGTGAATGATGAGACAAATTCCATGTCTGTCCCCAAAGACTGAGAATTCTAGAATCTCAAGCATAGCTTTTTCTTAGAACTCATGCTATCTTAAAGTAAAATAGATGAATAGAAGTAACACACTGTGAAATCAAGTCTACAATGCATTCAGCGTTGAGTGAAGTCTTGTCTTTCTCTGACGGCATTTGCCTTCGAATTGTGGGCACCAAATAACATTTGGGACTCTAAGTTGCAGATTTAAAATGTACACTTCCCTTGAAGCATAAATGCTATTAAATAAAAGAACCGGGTAACAGTGGGTTTTCAAATTCTAGTGTGCTTAAGAGTCCCCTGGAGTATGTGTTAAAAGGGTAGATTGCTGGGCCACACTCCCTAAAGGCTCTGATTCAGAGCCCAAGACTATGTTGTTTATCAAGCAACCTAAGTGATTCTGATTCTGATGGTGTAGGACTATTTGTGGAGCAAAGTTAAAAATTTCTGCTTTCATGCTCTTCTCCGAAAGAGACCCTGCCCACTTTGGAATGTAGACATTCATTTCATTCGTTCAACAATATTTATTGATCACTTAAACCCATGCTAGGCCATAGGGATACAATGGTGAGCAGAACAGCCAACCAATAACAGCTTAGTCAGGCAGCTGATGGTCTTGTAGGGGGATACAGACATTCATCCCTGCATCACACAAATAATTATGAAATTACATCTTTGGTAAGTGTACACAGTAATATGAGAGTGGAGGAATCAATATGACAGCATGCATCTCATGAACTCTGCAAGGGTAAACAAAACTAGCTCTTAAATTTAAATTCTGCAGGGTTCCATTACATGCCTTCCTCCTAGGCAAGCCCATTTGCCAGTATGCTACTCATGCCCTGCTGTGTTGCAGAATGCTGGAAATGGTATCTATGTTCTACACATCTGTGATGAGATAACATGTAAGGCTCTAAACCACGGGCTGAAATCAGAAACATTTTCTTTAAAATGAATCATGCAGTCAAATGAAAGAGCCCAGTGTTAGAGTCCGTGAGGCCTCCAGCAAAAGCTCACATCTTGATCTAGAGGTGCAATTTTCATGAAGATTACAAAAAGTGATTTAAGAATTAGAAGACTTTATAGGCTAGATACTGATGATCCAACAACTCATTCTTTAAACATTGTCTTGGCATCTCAGGTCCTGGGCTAGCTGCTGGGAATGCAGTGGAAAGATTAGACTTAAATGTAAGCCTGGAAACTATGAAACTACTAGAAGAAAACACGGGGGAAACACTCTAGAACACTGGTCTGGGCAAAGATTTCTTGAGTAAGACCTCACAAAGCACAGGCAACCAAAGCAAAAGCTGGACAATGGGATTCCATCAAGCTAAAAAGTTTCTACACAGCAAAGGAAACAATCAACAAAGCAAAGAGACAACCCACAGCATGGGAGAAAATATTCGCAAACTACCTGCATGACAAGAGACTAATATTCAGAATGTTACAGGAAAGGTGTCCTGATCCAGACACCAAGAGGGGGTTCTTGGATCTCATGCAAGAAAGAATTCAGGGCGAGTCCACAGAATGAAGCAAAAGCAAGTTTATTAAGAAAGTAAAGTGGTGAAAGCACAGCTACTCCATAGACAGAGTAAGGCATTCCTGAAAGCAAGAGGAGGAATGCGTCCACCCTAGGTATAATGCTTGTTTATATACAGGATAAAAAAAAGATTATGGGGAGATGTATTGTGCTGTAAGAGTTTGTGATAAAGGATTAATTTTCTTAATTACTATATTTTGCAAGAATCAATATTATTATCTTTAAAGCAAAATTAGGAATGTCTTTGTTCTCAAGATATCGGGATATTAGGACATTCCCAAGACTGGGTCTCTTTAGTAAACATTATCAATCTGTTCCCTTAACCATAAACATCTAGAGGCCAGGAATACCTTTCTTTCTGGGAATGCAGCCCAGCAAATCCCAGCCTCCTTGTCCTAGCCCCCACTCAAGATGGAGTTGCTGTGGTTCGAACACCTCTGACAAGAATATATAAGGAGCTCAAACAACTCAATAGGAAAAACCCAAATAATCCAATTTAAAAATGGGCAAAATATCTGAATAGAGACTTCTCAAAAGAAGACATGCAAATAGTCAACAGGTATATAAAATATACTCAACGTCACTAATCATTAGAGAAATGCAAATCAAAACTACAATGAGATATCATCTCACTCCAGTTAAATGGCTGTTATCAAAAAGATAGGCAATAGCAGATGCTGGTGAGGCCTGGGGAGAAAGGGAAAAACTTATACACTGTTGGTGGAAGTGTAAATTAGTACAGCCACTATAAAGAACAATGTAGAGTTTCCTCAAAAACACTGAAAACACAGCTATCATATGATCCAGCAATCCCACTGTTGGGCATGTATCCAAAAGAAAGGAAATCAGCATATCAAAGAGATATCTACACTCCTCCATTTATTGCAGCACTATGCACAATAGCCAAGATTTGGAATCACCCTAAGTGTCCATCAATAGATGAATGCATAAAGAAAATTTTAGTACATATACACAATGGAATATTAGCCGTAAAAAGAAGGAAATCCTGTTCTTTGTGACAACATGAATGGAACTGGAGGACAGTGTGTTAAATGAAATAAGCCAGGCACACAAAGACAAATATCACATGTTCTCACCCACATGTGGGAGCTAAAACAAAAATTGAACTCATGGAGATAGAGAGTAGAATGATGGTTACCAGAGGCTGGAAAGGATAGTGGGGAGAATGGAATAAAGAGGAGATGGTTAATGGGTATACAAAGATGCTGTTAGAGAGAAAGAATAAGATCTAGTGTGTGGCAGCACAATAGGGCAACTATAGTTAACAATAATTTATTGTACATTTCAAAATAACTAAAGGAGTAGAATTAGACTGCCCCTAAAGCAAAGGAATGGTACATGCTTGAGGTGATGGATACCCCAATTACACTGATTTGATCATCACACACTGTATGCTTGTATCAAAACATCACATGTACCCCATAAATAGGTACGACTGTTATGTATCCATCATAATTAAAAATTTAAAAAGCAGAAGAGCAGGCAGCCTGCCCTCAGGGAGTTCACAGTCTAGTGCAGCCATAATTAGTGCACCTACAACCAGTGACAGATGCTTTAATCAACACTGCCCATGTGCTGGGTACTATTAGGATTTGGGAAGCAGAATATGAGTTAGCCTTAAGTGCTCAGTCTAGAGGACAGTGTCTCTCAGTATGTGAGGAATAATCAGCTGAGGACATGGACCTTGAAGTTAGAGAGACTTTGATTCAAATCCCAACTCTACTGTTTTATCAAAGTGACCTTGAGAACATCACTTAGCCTTTCTGAGAACTAGATCCTTCCTGTATGACACCAGGTCAATACTTGGTTTCAGACGTGTTATACTGTAGTTCATATGTAGCAGTCCCTCTGTGCATCATCTGTTTGACCAGGGTACCAACTCAACACATCCTCACATTCACTATGAAGACTCCACTCTGACCCTACCATTTTAGCAGGATGATTTCACTCAATATTTGTATGGAAAATAATAGGAGGTGCTTATATTTCATTCTCCTCTGTATTTTGTTCCCAAACTGCCCATGTTTTTCCAAAATCTTCTTTCTCCTCTTTGTCCCTTGCCAGTCATGGCTTTGTAAATCTTTTTAGCTTTTTACCATAGTTCTTGATCTCTTCCTTTTAAATGCAGAATTATTTAACCTGGTCTGAACTCCTCCAAGCTTGCCCACCCACATCCTTCCAGTATCATATTCTAGCATCCTTAGAAAAGAAATATATAAATATAAATGTAAATATAAAGAACAATAATTTTTTGTCCCAGAATGTTTAGAAATAATACAGAGTCTGCCCTTCGTATATGCAGGTTCTATGTCTATGGATTCAACCAATCTTGGACTGAAAATATTCAGGAAAAGAAGGGATGGTTGTATCTGTACTGAACATGTATAGACTTTTTTCTTTGTCATTATTCCCTAAACAATACAGTATAACAATGGTTTACATAGCATTGATATCATATTAGGTATTATAAGTAATCTAGAGATTATTTAAAGTATATGAGAAGATGTGTGTAGGTTACATGCAAATACTTTGCCATTTTATATAAGGAAATTGAGCACCTGTGGATTTTGGTATCCATGGGGATCCTAGAACCAGTCCCCCCTGGATACAGAGGATGCATGTAGAGAAAAAACCAGAGCACAAAGGTGAAGTTGGATGAATGGTCTACAAACACCAACACGACCTTGACTGATTGTGCCTCTTTGTTCTGATGCTCTATGATAACAATCATGTATTTAGGAAATCGTTTCCATTTGAACAGTTCAAAGCAATGTGTAACGTTTACTATTTATCATATAAAATAGGGAGCAGAGATAACTGTTTTATGGATGAAAAGATTGTAGCACAGAAATATTCCAATGCGCAAAGTCTAGTAATTAGCTAACTCCAAGAAGAAGAATAGGACACTGGTTAGGCATCTGAGGAGGGTGTTGCATAGAGGATGATAAACTTCTAAATGAAAAATGAAATGCGTGTTAACTTTAAAGTGTTAAATCCACATGATGTTAAATATGCAGATATTTGGCTTTCTGAATTCACAGCCCAGATCTTTAATTTAAACAGTTACTGAAATGATTTAATATTTTGAAGAGGCCAATTATCTTCTTTCCACCTGAAATTTAGCTTTTAATTGATTACTACACAGTATCTACTTAACATTCTGTTTATAAAAATTTCAGCAATGTGGTCCTTATACCCTCAGTATATTCAGCACCAAATCCACTTTGGAAAAGTCATTATAACTGTGCTTTCTGTAAAAAGTGTGAAGAAGGAGAGCTAATTTTTAAAATCCTCTTTTTGATTTGATCTGTTTGAGAGGTTCGAAATGCAAGTGCTTGGTAAAGCAAATGCAAAAACAGAAAAAGAAGTTGTTTAAGTTGAACCTCCAATCCTGTGACTGTTTTTATAGGCCTTGATTAGCAGCAAATTCTAGGATTTTATTTAATAAAAACAAGTCCTCTTTGATTTGATTCCCCTCTGAGATAGACTTAAAAATAATAAATATGCAGTATGTGGTTTCTCTAATTTTATGAATCAAGGCCATTCCTAAAAGTATTTTTCAAAACGTTGGTATTTTATTCAATATTGTTAGCCCCCGTCTCCCCATGGAACTTCTTTTGCAGTGACTGGCTTCATGAAGCCCTATTTGAGAAGCCTGCTGTACCCTAGAACCCATGGAGGTGCAGTGGGAGGTGACTGTACAAATAGACCCCTGGAGATTGTTGGTAGCTACTGACAAATATTGTCTTTGATTGCTTTTATTTCCCTTGACTCTACCTTCCTCTACCCAACTCTGTAACTGCTAGAACCCCAATAATGCCACCCCACATAGTTTTTGCAACTTTAAAAATATGTTGTATATCATTGGGAAGGCCAGATGTAGAATATTAGCATGATATATTATTTTAATGTATAAATTGGCCGGGCATGGTGGCTCACGCCTGTAATCCCAGCACTTTGGGACGCCATGACGGGTGGATCAAATGAGGTCAGGAATTCGAGACCAGTGTGACCAACATGGTGAAACCTCGTCTCTACTAAAAATACAAAAATTAGGCGTGGTGGCAGGTGCCTGTAATCCTAGCTACTAGGGAGGCTGAGGCAGGAGAATTGCTTGAACCCTGGGAGGTGGAGGTTGCAGTGAGCTGAGATCATGCCACTGCGCTCCAGCCTGGGCAACAGAGTGAGACTCCATCTCAAAAAAAAAAAAAATCTGTAATTAATTTCAGCCCATGTGAAGATAATTTGTAGTCTATATATAATTTCACATTAATGCATAAGAAAATAATAAGATACTAAGATGGTTCATTAAAGCTCAGATGTAGACTATCCAGTAGATTAATTAGTTAAGTTTGTGTATGTATAGTGCTTACTGTGTACCAGGTAAGCCATGGTACCTGCTCTAATACCATGTTCTAAACACTATTCATGTATTCACTTCATCAATCCTCACACTCACAAAAAAGAAGGTATTATCTCCATTTTACAGATGAGAAAACTGAAACACAGAGAAGTTAGATAAGCAAATAAGTGGCAGGACTTGCTCCAGGGGGTCGGCCTATAGAGGGCACTCTCTCGATCACCATAAGACATCACCTCTATGGTTACTTGGTAATTTGTAGGCAAATATAACTAGGATTGCATAATGTTAAGAAAAATATCCAAAGGAATGGATTTTCATAGGTGAATCAGGTTCATTTTGCATTGCGTTTTTACTGTACTAAATATCTCTCCTTGTATTAAAACTTAGACTTTTTAGGGTAGACAGTCCGTAGACTTAACTTCAAATCAGTAGGGTATAATCCATAGCCTTTTACAGATAGGTTATGAAGAGCAAAGCAAATGGCCTAAACTGAGGGTATCCCAGCAAGTGGAACTTATTCTCTGCTCAGCCTGCTAGCTCCGAGCACACGCCTGAACATTGACATATTTCATCAGTGGGAAAGTACGAAAGTCTTACTGGAGAGCTTTAGGGTGAGATATATTATTATTAGCCATTTGAATTTCTTATTCTCAGAATATCTTTTTTATGCCAAAGATTCGCTTCCTGATAAATGACCCGAACAAATGTCTGCATGGTTTTCATGAGAAATTTAGATTGACTCCCATACCAGGACTCATTGAAGTAAGTCTGCCCCAAATCCATGCCCACATTTAGATCTTCGGGAAGGTAGCTTCAAGATTCTAATGTTTCAGTATAATTCAAGCATAGCTTGAATTAAAGCCAAATTCAGCTTTTGGCATGACTAAGAGGAAATAATGTATATGTCAAACACAAGATTGAAGCTAGCTGAATTTTTAAGCAATGAACCATGAATTCATTAAGGTATTTATATCTGGCAGTGACTGTGTGTTGTAGCAATCTAATGATTTTATGTTCAGTTCTCAGCTGCCTCTCCTGTACTTGGTTATTGGCTGAAACCAAAGGATAGAGAATCCAGAGGGTAATTGTTGGGTTAGGGCCATAGGGTTGGGAGGAACTGGGATAATGTTACAAATGAAAAAAAGAAGAAATAAAATCAGCAAGTATGAAAACCTAAAACTAAGGTGTATCGTTTTCCATTTTTGCTTGAAAAATGTATTCAGAATTAAAGAATGTAAAGAAGTATCTTCAGCCAGAAATCCTTGGCTTCCTCCCGTGTGCTGTACTGGTTGATTAAAAATTGCCTCCCTTTGGATTCTCGTATCACAGTAGGGTCACAGGACAGTCTATATTGGAAGAAAGAGTCTCAGGACAAAGCACTGCTCAGAAGCCCAGGGAAATAGAGAAACTCCAGGGAAACACACTGTGTTCAAGGGGTTTAAGTGCAGGCAATTAGTTAGGGACTAAATTATCCTTAGAAACTGAAGAAACAGGCAAACAGGATAACAGATGCAAAGCACTGTAGTCAAGGAAAGACCTTGACGAGATAGAGCCATGCATGGTTTTCTTAGGGCTACCAGAGAAACACTGTGTGATCATCCTGCACAAGGGGTTGGTGGGAGTGAGTGATGGAGAGTTAATGAGTAGCCAGAGAGGACACTGTACAGACTGGCTGCCCCTGACATGGGCAGAGACTGGCAAAATAGCGGGACTCTATGTTTAATACCACATATACACAATATAATTATATTGTTGTTATTATAAATACATATACTGTATATATTCTAATATTTAGAAAATGTAAAGAGAGTAGTGTATATATAAATATTATTTATAATATATGTAATTGAGATATTTTATATATATGTAGAACAATGAGAACAGTGTGCTAGTAATTTGACAACAAACACCTCCAGAAACAGAGCCATCCAGACCAGAACATCACAGATCAAGAGGCAATATGATGTGGTGAGAAAAGCACTGGAGTAGGAGTTGTGAGTCCAAATTGCAGTCTTCATTGTGTTACACATTTATGATCTCGGGCAAGCTTCTCCTCCAGGGCCTTCAGCTTCCTTACCTGTGGAGTTAAATAGGTTGGCTAGGGTGAGCTCTCAGGGCCCTTCTGGTTCCAAGGAGAAATGGGTCTCAGGGTCCTTGCATAGGCACAAGAAGTAAAGAGGCCCTTCCCCTGCCAGGAGCCCAATTTTCCTACCATGTGATACCCAGGTTGTGCTTACGAGATACACAACAAAAATGACTACATTTTAACCAAATGCTTCCAAATTTTCTAAAATTGAAATGATCAGGAGTGTACATAGAAAAATTTTACATTTTCTTCTTTGGTCTTTATTTTGTAGAATGCAGCTGCCATTGATATATATTATCAAAGCAAAACCTTGTTTTTCCACCTTCATCTGTTCCTTCTTTATGGAGACTCTCTGCTGCCTTCTCAAACATCTATGATGGCTAAGAAAGGGAGATGAGGGAGTGTGGAAGGAGTCAGAACTGCAATCTGACTGTGGTTCTACCTGTATTACCAGAATCGGCCGAGTGTGATCATTGCCACCTTGGAGTCCCTTACAGTCAACTTGAATGATTATGAAACAAGGGGTAAAAATGACACAGAATGTCAGATTAAAACAATGACACCACTGGGGGCTGGGCGCAGTGGCTCATGCCTGTAATCCCAGCACTTTGGGAGGCCAAGGTGGGCAGATCACAAGGTCAGGAGATCGAGACCATCTTAGCTAACAAGGTGAAACCCCATCTCTACTACAAAACACAAAAAAATTAGTCGGGCGTGGTGGTGGGCACCTGTAGTCCCAGCTACTCGGGGGACTGAGGCAGGAGAATGGCGTGAACCTGGGTGGTGGAGCTTGCAGTGATCCGAGATCGCATCGTCGCACTCCAGCCTGGGCGACAGAGCAAGACTCTGTCTTAAAAACAAACAAACAGACAAACCAAAAAAACAAACAAAAAGAAAACAATAACACCACTGACTAGGTGAATCCAAAGATCTGCCAATGGATGTCTATTATTGGCTTAGTTGTGTCCCTCCAACCCCTAAATACATATGTTGAAGTCTTAAGCCCCAGTGCCTGAGGATGTGGACTTATTTGAAGATAGGGTCTTTCAAGAGGTAATTGAGATTAAGTGAGGTCATATGAGTTGGCCCTATTCCAGTATGACTGGTGTACTTACAATAAGAGGGGATTAGGACACAAATACAGACTGGAAGGAGGCCATATGAGGACACAGCAAGTAGGTGGCCATCTGCAAGGCCAGGAGAGAGGCCTCAGAAGAAACCAACCTGCAACCACCTTGATCTCAGACTTTCAGCCTCTGGAACTGTGAAAAAGTAAATTTTTATTGCTTAACCACCTAGTCTGTGGCATTTCGTGATGGCAGCCTGAGCTGACTAATACAAGTGTCCAAATTAATTCTCACCAATTTAAGTACAGTAATCCTTTCATGTCACTCTAGATCACCTCCAGCGCCTAGTTACACCTTCAATAAACGTTCCTTATAAAATATTTTATTTCTAGTTTGATGCCTTTAGGAAGGAAATGTAAAACATTGACATTTAACAGATTATATTTTAATTGCACTGTGCCATTAGGAGACATGTGTTTCCTTTGAGTTTTGGAAAAGTTGTTGGAAAAAATACATAAATGAGGTTGATGTTCCTGTCACTTGTGTTGGTGGAGTATCACCTGGCTGATGTGTTACTGTTGAAAACATCTGGATAGAGTCATTTATTTTCTTTCGTGAAAAGTGTGTGGATTAAAAACAGACCTCTTCAATTTAGTAGCACAGCATAAAGGGTCTCACACTTGCGCTTTGTCCCACCAGCAGGGAGCCCAGTGCTGAGTGAGGAGAATGCGATTGAATGAGGGACCATTTCCATGACCTGGGTGGATTCCCAAAAGGAGAGAACTAAGCAATCTTGGCAGCAGCTGTTAATTACAGAAAAGATGGGAGAGCAAGCAGTTGTTCTACACTACTCAATGTTCACTTAGTATCTTTCTAAGAGCTTTAAAATCATGGACGTGGGGAGTTCAGATTTCATTTCTTTTTTCTTTTTGTGTGTGTGTGTGTGACAGAGTCTCGCTGTGTTGCCCAGGCTGGAGTGCAGTGGCGCGATCTCGGCTCACTGCAAGCTCCACCTCCCGTGTTCACGCCATTCTCCTGCCTCAGCCTCCCTAGTAGCTGGGACTACAGGTGCCCACCACGCCCGGCTAATTTTTTTGTATTTTTAATAGAGACGGGGTTTCACTGTGTTAGCCAAAATGGTCTGGATCTCCTGACCTCGTGATCCGCCCGCCTCAGTCTCCCAAAGTGCTGGGATTACCGGCGTGAGCCACTGCGCCCGGCCTCAAATTTCATTTCTAAGAATAGTATTGATGCCAGGACTTGAGGGCAAAGACTGGGTCTAATTCATCTACTTGTCTCCTATCTGTTCAGGATCATGAGAGTAACTTGCATACAACTAGTGCCCGTGTGTCTGTTGAGCTGAACCTAACCTAAAAGGGGCAAATTTCTCATTGCAGTAGGTACTTCTTGATAGATGAGAGTGTGTATGTGTGTGTGTGTAAATGTATAAATGAGTATTCTAGTTATAATATTTATTTTCTTCTTAGCGAAACAAGCATTCCCATTATTATTTTGCATCAGGGGAAAAAAAAGCAGTAAAAAGTCTTCTAGCGCTCAGTCACGTGGTAAAGTGAAATCAGAATTCAGGAGTGGTTGCACTGAGACCCTTATTACAAGAGTTCACCAGCAACTCCCTCCCTTCCAGAGAGGCTAAATGATGATGCATTTCTACTAACTGCATTCAAGTGTCTGCAGAATTAGGGCTACATCACTGCCCTAGAATATAAATGAATGTTCTTTCGCCAAAGGACACCAGAAACAGATGTTGTTCCTCCTCCTTATTTAACTATAAAACACTTTTGTCGTTGTTATTGTTTTTTAAAAAGATCTGTAGGTGTATTTCAAAGGAACCTTCATCCCCTTAGAGGCAAGGGAATTAGTATTTATTATGCAGTACTATTTGCCATGAACCTTGCATGTGCTATCTCATTTAATTCTTCTTTTTCTTTTCTTTTCTTTTTTTTTTTTTTTGAGACGGAGTCTTGCTCTGTTGCCCAGACGGGAGTGCAGTGGCGCGATCTCGGCTCACTGCAAACTCTGCCTCCCGGGTTCAAGCAATTCTCCCGCTGCAGCCTCCCAAGTAGCTGGGACTACAGGCACCCACCACCACACCCGGCTAATTTTGGTTTTGTATTTTTAGTAGAGACGGGGTTTCACCGTGTTAGCCAGGATGGTCTCAATCTCCTGACCTTGTGATCCGCCTGCCTAGGCCTCCTAAAGTGCTGAGGTTACAGTCGTGAGCCACCATGCCTGGCCTCATTTAATTATCAAAGTAACCCAGTGAAGGAGAAACTAGCAAGCTTAATTTAAACATGAGGCAACAGAGGCTCAGAAGGGTTACCAAGCTTCCCCAAGGCCACTGCGTGAGTGGCCGAATTCCAACCTGGATCAACAATTCCGCACAGACCTTGCTCCTTCTACCTCATTCACTGCTTCCCAAATGCTCTGTCTTAGTCTGTGCAGGCTACTCTAATAAAATACCACAAATTAGGTGGCTTATAAACTACAGAAATTGATTTCTCACAGTTTGGAGGCTGGGAAGTCCAAGAGTGAGGCAGATTTGGAGTCTGGTGAGGAGCTACTGCCCGGTTCACAGATGGTCATCTTCTCACTGTGTGGAAGGGGCAAATGAGCTTCCTGGGGTCTCTTTATAAAAGAGCACAAATCTAATTCATGAGGGCTCCACCTTTAAGACCTTAATCGCTTCTCATAGGTCCCACCTCCAAATACCATCACATTGGGATTAGGTCCCAACGTAAGAATCTTGGAGGTATACGGACATTCAGTCTATAGCAGCCCTAGGGCTGATTGTTAGAATCTAAGCATAATCTCCATAAATTTCATTGCTTTTCTGTTTGTTTGTTAACATGTCACTAAAAATTGGCTAGAGAGATTTTCATCAAATTTGAAGAGAAGGTATGGAATGGTCTGACTTTAAAAGATGGACTGTGTGGCACATGGGAACTGCACTTTGGAGGACGCCGAGGAGCAGCAGGGGAATAATACCTTAAGGCAAGTGGGAGAAACAAGTCCTTTTGAGGACAAGAAAAGTGACATCCAACATGAAAGTCATTCAGCAGTGACTAGGGAAGGGGTGCTTGATCAAGGCCCACTGAGATGGATGCTGTATTAGTTTGCTAGGGCTGCCATAACAAAACACCATGGATCGGGTGACTTAAACAACAGGCATTTATTTTTTTCCCAATTCCAGAGGCTGAAAGTTCAAGATCAAGCTGTGCAGGGTTGGTTTCTTCTGAGGCCTTTCTCCTTAGCCTTGGGCTCTCCTCTTGCTGTATCCTTACATGGTCTTTCCTCTGTGCATGTACATGTCTCTGTCCTAATCTCCTTTCTTATAAGAACACCATCATTTTAGAGAAGGGCCGTAGTACCTCATTTTACCTGAACTACCTCTTTAAAGGCTCTGTCTTCAAATGCAGTCACATTCTGAGATACTAGGTGTTAAGACTTCAGTATATGGATTTTGGGGAAGACAAAATTTATAGTTTAGCTCACAACAGATGCCCAAAGGATATTTGAGTACAAAAAAAGAAAAGGAGGCACTCAAGCCTTCCCGAAGAGTATCTAAAATGAAGTTTATGGTATACCCATGGGATGACATGTTAGGAGCCCATTATAGGAAACATTTGGCTGCCAATTGGGAGGGACACACCATATATTTAAGATGTCATAAACAAAGAACACAAACCATGGTTCCAATTATGAGATCTGAATGAAATTATGTTAAGGAATGTCATAGCAGTTCACTGTCTGAAATTTGATACAGTTATCGAGCTAAAATGGGAAGGCGGAGCTAAGGTATATGCTATTCAGGGAAAAGTCCTATGGGAGCCACGTTTTGAGCCTCAGTGCTCCACAATCTTCACTGTGATGATATCTGGGGCTCAGGTGTTATTTAAAATACACCTTTAGGGTTTACATCAGGGATTTCAATGTAGCGTGATAAAGGGAATCCATATAGATTCCCCTGGATACCAATGATTTCCTTCAATACCTTTTTACTTCCAAATCCCTAAAGTATCCCATGAGTGTCGGTTTCACCAGGAGTAAATCACAAAGCCAACATCCCAAATTGCAGGTGTTGATTTCTGATTGATGTGTCTCTTGCACAGAGAATAACATAGAAAGATCCAGAGTAACAAGGAGTGGAAGTTTGTTCATATGTGCCTCCATGTAATTAAAAACACAAAAGAGATATTTAAAGAAACTGATATGGTTTGGCTGTGTCCCCACCCAAATCTCATCTTGAATTGTAGTTCCCATAATACCCACCTGTTGTGGGAGGGACCAGGTGGAGATAATTGAATCATGGGGGTGGTTTCCCCCATCCTGTTCTTGTGATAGTGAGTTAGTTCTCATGAGACCTGAGACCTGACGGTTTTGTAAGGGGCTTCTCTCTTTGCTGGAGACTCATTCTTCTCTTGCCTGCTGCCATATAAGACATACCTTTGCTCCTCCTTTGCCTTCCTCAATGTTTGTGAGGCCTCCCCAGCCATGTGGAAGTGTTAGTCCATTAAACCTCTTTTTCTTTATAAATTGCCCAATCTCAGTTATGTCTTTATTAGCAGCATGAGAATGAACTAATACAGAAACTTTATTACAAATTTGAAAAAAAAATTGGTTTTGTATCAGTGCTATCCAATAAAAATATAATGTATATAACTTCAAATTTTTAATAGTCACATTGGAAAATAGTAAAAGAAAAAGGTGAACTAAGCATATTTTATATAATGCAATATATCTAAAATATTATCATTTCAATGTGTATAATCATATAAAAGTTTATAATGAGGTATTTTATGTTCTTTGTTTTCTGTGCTATATCTCCAAACCCCTGTGTATATTTTATGTTCACAGTACATTTCAACTGTCATTAGATATATTTGACCCTTATTTAGATTTCATAAAATGAATACATGGAAAAGTAGATTCACATATACACATTGTTCCAAACTTAAAAGTGTTTAATAACTGAATCAAGTATTCATTTAAAAAATTTTAAATTAAATTAAATTTAAATTTTAAAATGTAGTTACTCAGACTAGACATATTTTAAGTAAACATTTGTGGCTACAGTTTGACAGTGCAGTTTCAAATATTATTGAGCGAACACAGAGAAATAAATACATCTATAGAAAATGATTAAGTTCAACAGTGTTTTCTCTAGTTCCTATTACATGTTAAGGAGGCAATTACTTTCCCTGACCCAAACAGATTTTAGATAAAAAGGCAGGGTGACATAGTATAATTCACACAGTACTGGTATGAAAGGGGGCCTGACGACAGTCCTGTCATTTTCCCCACCCATCAGCGTGATCTTGAACAACTCACCTCACCTCTCATGCCCTCAGCTTCTTCATCTGTCTAAAGAGGGTTGGTCTAAAATCTCTTCCAGTTCTCACTTTTTATAATCTAAATTCACAGTGGAACTGAAGTCAATTTGTGTGAAAGCAGATTATGTTATGAAAAAAAATCTTGTTTACACTATAGAAAAATCTGTTTTTCTCTTATTCATTACACTCCCCACACACAGGATAATTTCAGTGTACTAAACTAAAATTTGTGAAAATATCAAAAGTTAGGCACCTGAAGACCAAATTATCTGGAAATTTTCATGTGCCAAGTCAGTAAGAGATCAATCATGTGAGAGATGTCTCCTTCCAGGGAATCAAACTGAGCCCTTGCCCCACGCCCTCCTGTGTCCCTTTTTGTAAGAACCAGCAAGAAACCCATGGTTAGGCATGTCCTGAGTCAGGTGAGGCTTCGCAAGTTTTGAGATTCATCACTCATGAGTTGACTAATGGTACTTTTTAATCTCATGCTTTATTTAGCTGATAGCAGCTTTTATACTGAGGTACTGGTTAACACAATAAGTAACAATTTATTATTTGCTTTTATGTCCTTGAGTATTATTTAGTTTGTTGACATTTTTAAAAGCCTATATTTTTCAGACTAAAATCACAATATTGTATGTATTTGTTTAAAATGTTTGAGAAATGGAGGATCATACAATAAACAAAATCTGTCATAATCTTTTTACATAAACATTTTTACCATATTCATGTATTTCTCCCTGGCCTTCTTTTACAGGTTTGTTTAATTTTTATATTGATTTTTTACAAAACTGGGATCATATATATATATATAGATCATATATATATATGATGGCTTCTTGGATGTGTCAACTTGGCTAGGCTACAGGCTTCACTTATGCAAAGAGTACCAGGTATTTCTGGGAAGGGATTTTCCAAATGTAAATGAAAGTCTCTAATTAATTTTAAGTACGGCAGATTACCCTGGATTATCTGGGTGGCCTGATTTATCAGTTAGAAAGCTTTAAAAGCAGGGCTGAGGCTTCCAAAAAAAACTGAGAGGGCTTTGTAACTGTCCTTTCCTGAGAGCTTGTCCTGTGGATTTCAGACTTACAATTATGTAACCCATTTCCCTATAATAAATTTCTTAGTATATATATATCTGCTTCTCTGGTTGAAACTTGAGATACAATATACAATTTTATAATTCATTCACTGAACATGTTTTCAGTATTTTCTCACATCCCCAATTTTCTGAGACTTTTCATGTCTGCATAAGCGTGCATAACATTTTAAGAAGAAAACTATGTTCTTATTATTTTACATTTAAGTGATTTGCAAGTTTTATTGCAGATAACATTGAACTGCAGATACTTGTATGCAAATCTTTGTGTCCACAAGAGATTCTTAGATGAAAGAACCTGAGACCCCTAAGCCAAATTCATCTTCAGAAAGGGTGCATCAATTTACATTAGCATTTATATACAGTCTATCACTGAGTACTCTCAATAATATTAAATATTATTATAATTTTTTAAACTTGTATCTCTTTCAGGCAAAAAGGTTACTGTTTTAATTTCCACTATGTGTATGTGCATATGTATGCATATATGTGTATTATATATATGAAATATATATACACACACACAGACATGTATACATACGTATATGTAATCACTAACTGTTCTTTCTAAAATTGGGGGTGGGAATTTTCACAATGGTTGTATCAGGGTTTCACATAGAAATGGAAATCATATTTGTGTGTGTGTGTGTCTGTGTGTGTGGACAGAGAGAGATTTGTTGCAAATAATTGACTTACACAGTTGTGGAGACTGGTCAGGCAAACCAGAAATCCATAGAGCAGATTGTCAGGAAGGGCAGAAGGAACTCTGTGGCATGAGTTGAGGCTGAAGTAAACAGGTAGAATTTCTTTTTGTTCGGGGAAGCCTCAGCTCTGCTCTTAAGTCTTTTCAATTACCTATTGGGTACAACATTCGCTGTTCAAGTGATGAGTACACTAGAAGCCCAAATCTCACCATTATGCAATATACCTATGTAACAAACATGCACATGTATACCCTGAATCTATAAAAATTTAAAAAATTAAACTTTTCAACTGATTGAATCAGATTCAGATTGATATAGAGGGTAATCTCTTAAAACCAACTGATCATGCATGTTAACCACATCTACAAAATACCTTTACCACAACACCCAGGTTAGTGTTGGATCGAATAATCAAATTGGTTGAATTAATTGAACTTGGACCAGCCAAATTAATACATGAAACTAACCATCAGAATGGATAATGTAAAAGAAATGTTCTACTGTCCATGCAACATGCTACATTCTTCATGGTTGTTTTCAAATTGATTTCCAGTTATCGTAAATCTTTATTCTTCCAAATCTCATGACCCAAAATAAATGACCTCAGTAGATTAAGTATGAATATGTTGTTGATGTAGAACACCAGGCTTGCAGTAAAATTTTACTTGCAGCCTTCACTCCACCAAATGGAAGGAACATCTACTTTGTAAAACACACTATTCTGAGTAAGCTCTGTGGAGGATAGCAAGATGAATCTGCCATAAAAGAGATGCATGAGTTGCTATAACACAGGAAAGATAGTGAAAACACCCTTGATGAGACACATGAAGTGCACTGGATGTTCCAAAGGACTGTAGGTATTTTTGACTGCAGGATGAAGTCAGGTTTCAAGAAAAAGGGGACATTTGGAAAGTGAGGGCATTAAAGATATTTGAAGTTGGGCATTTCATATGGAGGACGTATTAGTGAAAACACAAAGCTAGGGACTTGTAAGAACTGGTAGGAATGCAAGGTGTTGGCATAGAAATAGTGAGAAAAAGAAAAGGTATAACCAGGCCAGATATCAATGTTTTAGATAGTGCTTAGCTAAAAGATGTGGGCTTTCTTCTACAATCCAGGGGAATTATTGAAATAATTTTGGGCAAGGGAGAGCATCGATCAAAGTCACATGTCAGGACAATGACTTTGGCAGCAGTGTTCCTGGGCCATGGATTGAGGCAGAGTTAGGCTGGAGGCAAGGGGATATGTCAGAGGCTTTTGCAATATTTCAAGAAGGAGGCAATGAAATCCTGAGGCTTCGTAGTGGTAATAGAGAGAGGAGCACATTTGAGAGATAATTTGGAGAAAGAGTAGGCAACCTTTGGCCAGTAAAGAAATCTGAGAGACAAAGGAGAAGCAGAAGTGCACTACACTGCCAAGGTTCAAAGCTTGGTGACTGAGGAGATGATATGGCATTATTAGCCACAACTGAGTATTTAGCTTCCTCCCTTGGAATGTGACCTTAGACCCCTGAATAGGTCTTGGAATATGATGGCAGGTCCATGGTCAGCTCTAGAATTTCTGAGATCTTCAAGGCATATTCCAAAGTGCGAGAATTCTGACAGAGTATGGAGGGAATCCTGTCTCTTGGCTTTCCCTAGAAGTGAAGCTCTGTTGAAGTCCAGGCTCTTTACTGGACAAGATCTCCCATGGGATTTAGGAAGATTATTATCTCTAGAATGGTGGTTCTTCATTTGATATGCAGATCCCACTCTTGGAGATTCTGATTCAGTAGGTCTGCGGTAGAGGCTGTGCATTGAATGCACCTTCAACGTGGAAAAATACTGCCCTAGAATCATCCTAGTCCTGAAGTGTAAACCTTATTCTAAAATAGAAGGGCAGAATAGGTTTCCTGGGTCTAGCCCATAGAAGGACCCTACCTTGCCATAGCTTTGAAAAATCATCCAAATCTCTATGGAATTACAGTAGAGTGGACTGAGGTCAGGGAGTATTTAGTTTGGGGTTTTTATGACACTTAACTGTCTGGAAAAAAGGATAATGTAGACTTGTAGTTGGAGTTCATACTCTTTTTTTTTTTTTTTTTTGAGATGGGAGTTTCTGTTGCCCAGGCTGGTCTCGAACTCCTGGGCTCAAGTGGTCCTCCTGCCTCAGCCACCCAAGTAGCTGGAACATAAGCATGCATCACCACACCCAGCTCTGAGTTCATATTCTTAATCTTTGTATTGTTGAGATTTGGCATACCTTTTAATGTTATTTAATATATTTTTTCCTGAAAGCTAGATTTCCTGAACTAGGGAGTGGTTTATTTAAGCTTAATAGGAGATTACTTTTCACCATCTAATAGGCTATAGACTAGACACAAAAGTATAGTGGTATGGTTCACATAAACGATTAAGACTCTTAGAATTCAGATATAGATAAAATCTGATTAACTAAACATGTCAGCAATATCTAAGTGCCTGTTTTTTGGAGCATCATAGCTTCTTAGAGGAATGAAAGGCGTATCTTGTATTGTAAATTAGTGTGATCTCTTTGAACCCAGTGGAAGCTAAAATATGATTGCTCCTGCTCTAGAACAGGGTATTTAACATCAGCACTTTTCGATTGGATAATTATATGTTATGGCATATATCTATGCACTGTGGTATATTTAGCAACATCCATGGCTTTTACCCACTAGAAGCTGGTAGCACACCTGTACTCCAGTTGCAAAAATAAAAATCATCTCCAGACATTGTCAAATGTCTCCCGAAGGGCAAATTCACCCTCAACTGAGAACCACTGCTCCGGACTATGCCTTTTCAGGCTACAGTAATCTATTTGGTTTACCTAGAGGCCCCTCCACTGAGGAAACAGATAGCTCATCAGCTATATATTGTATGCTATTTTATAAATTGTATTTGATTAAAAAGTTGAATATCAAGACTTCCAAATGTCTGTGAACAGATTAGTAGAAGACTAATGGGCAGGCTTTGGGCTATGCAAACACTCAGAAATTGTATGTAACACAGTGAACCGAGATCGTGTCACTGCACGCCAACCTGGGTGATGGAGCGAGACTCTGTCTCAAAAAAAAAAAAAAAGAAATTGTATGCAACATTGAGCATGTATGCAAATATATATCACCCCACCCCTGCCCCCATGCAGATAATTGACAGTTTTATCAGATTCTCATGGGGTTTTCACACCCACACAAGATCTAGGACCTCTGCTTTGTTGAATAAAAAAATCTAGGAGTGTCTCAGAAGAGAAAGAGAAAGGCAGAACTTAGGAGAGGGGAAGTGCCAAATTTATAATGACATTTTGCTTCTAAAAAACAGGCTTCACAGGCTTCCAGCTTCATCCATGTCCCTGCAAAGGCCATTTTCAGCAAACTAACACAAGAACAGAAAACCAAATACTGCATGTTCTCACTCATAAGTGGGAGTTGAACAATGAGAACACATGGACACGGGGCAGGGGGCATAATACACCGGGGCCTGTCGGGAAGTGGGGGGATGGGGGAGGGATAGCATTTGGAGAAATACGTAATGTAGATGACCGGCTGATGGGTGCAGCAAACCACCATGGCACATGTATACCTGTGTAACAAACCTGCACGTTCTGCACATGTACCCCAGAACTTAAAGTATAATAATAACAGTATTTTAAAAACAGGCTTCATGTGCTTTAAATATTATTTCGATGGTTAGTGGACATGAAAGAAGAATTCCTGGTTAAATAACACCTCATGCATGAATTCTTATTTTCATCTTCGTACAGAGTGATAGTGACAGTCTTCTTATAAGAAGCAGAATATATTAATACAACTTAACCAGTATTTTGTGTAAGATACTGTGCTAGGTGTTGAAGTGTCTTAGCCAGGTGTCTCTATAATCAAACAGCTTTTTCATTTTCAGGAAAAGATAGTGAATTGGTTATTTGCCTGTTTGTCCTCATATTCACTTCCCACCTTGTCCCTGCTCTTCTCTGTACTGCAGGGAGCTACATTTCTTAGGCTCTTTTGTCAACTGGTTTTCAGATAGATTTGGCTACCAGGTTGAATGCTTCTAGGTGGAATGGAAAGCACTGGAGACCTGGAGGAGCAGAAAAAACCTGTGTGCGATTGAGTGGCAATTTTAGCTGCAGCTGCATCTCCTCTCTTGCTATAGCTCATGCTAGACAGGGACTTCCCCATGATCCCAGATCCTGCCTGTTAGCCCTAGGCATAGATCTGGCCCGATGGCCCTGGATTCTGGCAATACCACCGTCTTTCATTGTCCCACCAGCACCAAGTGTAAGAACAGCTTTCTACTATTGCTAATCTCTTATTTGCCTCATTAAACCTATTTGTTTTGTCATCTCTTTCATCACATAAATAACATTTCCTCTATTACATTTCTCTCTATTTGAAGTACCTAGAGTGGTTTGGTTTTCCTTAGCAAATACTGAATTATATCACAGGACAGAAAAAGCACATAAATAATTTTCATAAAATGCAAGTTAAAGGAGGCTCAATGAAAGACAAAGGGCCTTGAGCTTTTAAGGGAGAAGTGAGTATATCTAGATTTGGTGAGAAGCTTGTTGGAAATGCTTCCCGAAAGAGCTAACCTTTGAGATGGTCCTAAAAGCGTGGAGACCATACTGACAGCTAGAGCTGGGGAGTATGGGGAAGGAGATGAAAAGCACAATTCCATTCTATGCCGAGGGAACAAAATTAGAAAAGATCTGGCTGGCACGATGGCTCACACCTGTAATCCCAGCACTTTGAGAGGCCAAGGCGGGTGGATCACGAGGTCAGGAGTTCAAGACCAGCTTGGCCAAGATGGTGAAACCCCGTCTCTACTAAAAATACAAAAATTAGTTGGGCACGGTGGCAGGCACCTGTAATCCCACTTACTTGAGAGGCTGAGGCAGGAGAATCACTTGAACCCTGGAGACGGAGGTTGCAGTGAGCCGAGATGGCACCACTGCACTCCAGCCTGGGGGACAGAGTGAGACTCCGTCTCAAAAAGAAAAAAAAGAAAAGATCTACAAACAGAAAACCAAAATTATTTTGTGGAGAAGAAGTCAGGAATGATATTGATTGGCTAGAGTGAAAGAAACATGTAATGAAACTATCCTGCAGAGAACTGGAATACCAGAATAAGGAGAAAGTACTTAGTTTACTAAGCCCTAGATGTTGAATAAAAGATGACATATTCAGGATTTTGTCAATATTTTTAGTCGTCATTGGTTTCAAAAATTTTCAATGACTTTATTGAGTGGCTAGATTCTGGAATACACAGTAGCAGAAAAAACAGCTAAAAATCTCTCACAGATCTGGTATTTTAGTGGGCTTGTTTAATATCTATGAATAATTTTGACCGTCTATAGCTTTGGCTTAAACATAGGATAGGAATGGCATTAGGCAAAGGATGGCAGCCGGGCAGGAAAGGAAGGAGTGCTAGCCATGGAGCATTTACCATAGATTTATCCCTCTTTTTGAAACCCACTCTGAAGTAATTACTAGCCCAAACTAGACCACTTTGTCTTAAATTACAGAGGTTGCCTCCTGTAATATTCAAAGCCTCTTGTGAAAGAAAGGTTCTGACAGGAGTCAGATCAAAGGCAAGACTGAAATAAAACGAAAAGTTGTTCAATCAAAATAAATGCAGCTTTCTTTAATCAAAAATGTTGGTTGCAATTTCTGTCAAGATAGTAAGTTCCTCTTCTTTCGGTAGGATGGTTAACAACAGTGTCAGCTTCAGCCCAACCCGAAAAACAGGCAAAGTTTTTCCTAACACTCCAACTTTCAAGAGGCATGACTTTGCTTGCAGGTTGGTATTTGTCTCCTTGCAGTCTTCAGTGACCCCAAGCTCTAATTTACTCAGAAAAAAAAAAACCAAAAAACAAAAAACCAGACCTTTCTATATGTCTTGGAATGAAATTGTATGCATCTAGCCTAAGCCATGAGCGCGTCTTTTTTTTTTTTTTGGAGATGGAGTCTCGCTGGTCACCCAGGCTGGAGTGCAGTGATGTGCAGTGATGTGATCTCGGCTCACTGCAACCTCTGCCTCCCAGGTTCAAGCAATTCTCTGCCTCAGCCTCCCGAGTAACTGGGACTACAGGCACACACCACCATGCCCGGCTAATTTTTGTATTTTTAGTAGAAATGGGGTTTCACCATCTTGGCCAGGCTGGTCTTGAACTCCTGACTTCATGATCCACCCGCCTCAGCCTCCCAAAGGGCTGGGATTACAGGCGTGAGCCACCACACCCGGCCAGCATCTTATTGAAAATCCTGCAATGGCTGCCTCACTGAATTTTCCATTTCTAATCAACTTCATTCTCTTCCAGTATTTTCCCCTGCTATGTTATCTTTACATGCATACATATAATATACACCACACATATGTGTGTATTTATGTATGTATGTGTGTGTACACCTGTATGTGTATATATGTGTGTGTGTCTATATAATAATGTAATATCCCATTTTCCCTTTAATCTCTTCCATAGCTTCCCGGAACATTTTTCTATGTTTCCAGCATCATCCTGTAACCCTCTTCATCTTTCAACCCTTTCTCTTGACTAACTTGAATCTCAGCTCTTACTTAAGAGTTCTGTCTTCAGAGAAGTCTTTAGGCACAGCGACTTTCCCCAGCCCTTTGCTAGGTTAGGTCTCCTAGCCCATTGCACTTTCCTATTGCCCCTGTGTGTCTTCATCACTACACAAAACACACTAACAATTCACTGGTTATTATGTATCATCCCCCATTCAACCTTAGACTCTGTGACAGCTATGATTGCATTTGTTTAATGAAATCTATATTTCAAATGTTTAGCAGAGTTCATGGCACATGATACATTCCCAATAAATCTGTTTAATTAATAATTACTAGTTATTCGTGAAAAATTGCATTATGTTTTTGGAATGGAGTTATGGGCTTCTTCCCCATATCTTGGAGATTTCATACATTAAGAGGTCTCCTACCAAGTTATAAAATGAATTCAGGGAATAAAGATGAGAGCTGCAAACCATTAGCTGAGAATCTGGTGTCTCTGAGTATTTTTTAAAGCTGATTTAGTATTCCAAGTTTTCCAAGAAGATCATGCACTATTTTGAAAAGTGAATGTGTTTCAAACTGCAAATAGATTATATCCTGTAAACTAAAGACTAATGGGTTTTTCTGTATTTTTTTTCTTTAAATGGCTGCATACAGGCCAAATGAAGGATATTGTTTGATTATCAAGCTGTAATCTCAGCAGGTGGTGGTTAGCAGGAAACTTCTGCTCTATTATCATAATCTAAACTAGTGCAGCTGTACAAAAAGGGCATTCAGGGTCAGAATTTCTTCTACATCCTCTAACGCATTTGGAATTATCAGCAGAGGCAATGTAACAACAGTAAGTCTTTTCCTTACAACTCAGCATTCTTATGTCCTTCTTTCTCTAAGGAAGACTAAATTTTACTTCTTCTCACCAAAAGCAGGGCAGATGTTTTAATAAACCAATAGTAAAATGAGATGATAGTAAAATTTCTTCTTTGAATCACAGAGCATCCAGGTACTGGAATCAGAACAAAATATTCCAGAATGGGAGTCACTCTTATATAAATGGAACCAAAATGTAATATTAATAATTCCCCCTTTCTGTCCCTTTTCGGGGACAGAGCTGGCCACTCAGTCATGGTGCTCAAAATTGTTTGAGACTCCTACTTTCACATATCCTAAGGTGCTGTCCAACCACAGAGAGACTTTATCCTCTTCAAGACACACATAAATAAAGACATTTTTCTGAGTAGTGAAATCTTACACAGAGGAAATTTACAGGTTGAATGTGGTCAGAGGTAGAGGTTGGGAATAGAACCCCAGGAATCTCTTTGGTTTTAATGACAGATAGCACTCTTCCCTTCCCTCTAAGGAAATCAGCCTTGGGAAAAATCAAACAAGAAGGCTAGTGTGGCATCTCACTGTGGCTTTTAGAAGGATCCTCTTAAGTGGCATTTACAAAAGTGGCATTCATTTAAATGTTACATCCTCAAGTGAACAGATCTGCTAAAGAGGCATTCACTGATTTAGTAGTGAATGGAATCTTTGGACTTTGGTCAAAGGTACTGAAGTTTGAACTGATTGGAACAATCCCAGCTGATCAGAATCAAACTGTGTTATTCGTGATTTTCTATAGTTCTCACGGAGGGAAGTTCACACTAAAAATGGCTTAGAAGTTGAATTTCACAGCCATTATTGTTTTAATTATGGGTCAGCTGTCTGTCCCTTCAGTCTTTTGGAAATTCAGATACAAGGAATACAAAAATGGCACATTGAAAATATTTTGACCTAAAAGTGGTCAAATTTAAAAAGCTTTCAATTGTAAGACTTAGTAAATTTATTCTTTTATTTCCTCATATTTCCTAAAGTGACTCAAATGTTCAACTAAAAATATTGCAATGTATTGAACTTTAGACCAAAAATTGATTTTTTTCATTCTTTGTTCCCAATTCTGATACATTTTTAATACCAGGATTTATTTTTCCCCCTCCCAGTAGCTTTACATCTTGAAGTTACTTTATTTTAATTTTGGTGCTAAGAAAACTTACTCTAAAGACATAATGAGATAAATCCTAAGGATGGGATTTGATCTCATCATAATAATATTACCATGAGAGTGAAAGTGAAAAAAAGTACAACTATAACTAATTGTATTACTTTTCACTTTTCTGCATGATTTAAAATGCATGTTTTAAAGAATGAGGCAATGTATATGTATAACAGTGTCTGGCAAGCTTAAAAATATAACTACTGTGATGAAAAATATAGCTATTATGATTATTAAGCTTTATGATTTTTTCTTTTGTAATACATATTGGTTTACAATATATTCATTTAAATGTTCATTTTAATGTTATATATGTAATATACTAAATTTGAGTATTCCTTTAGCATACATATGTATATTAGCATGTATAATTTGCTCAGCTTTGAGAACTGACTTCAAAATAAGGGTGGTGGGGGTAGATATTCTGATTTTAACATTGCCAAACAAAAATTTTGTTTTAAGAATCCTTTATGCAATTTCATGAAATTCTCCTCAAGCCTGGAGAAGCACTTTATGGATTTATTGAGCAACAGCACAAACTAAATAGTAATGAGCTCATTTTCATAGAATGGAACTTATAATTCCAGCTGTTGAAAACTTGCACAGCTGGATACTGGCTACAATACAGAGCTCTCATCTTCTGTTGAAAAAACAGTGCAATTTAAACTTGTAACAAAAGCCTCTTTCTATAACTTTTAAGAAACTATTTTCCACTGAAATTCATGTGTAAAACTTAAATACAAAGCTAAAACATGACTAACCTTTGATTTCATACATTTGTACCCATTTAGTTTTTTTAAAAAAATTAAGGTAAAAACAGCTTGACAACACAGCTTATTCTGGTTAGAATATAGGGCTCTCCAGAAGGAACTAATATTTCAAGGCCAAATTCTAGAGTATGGCAAATTGGAGAAAATTGTCACAGATTCTGCACAAGACAGTTGGAGGAGGGGGCTTTGGCTGCTGCTTCAAGGACCAGGGGATATGGGATGCTCAGAAAACTTGAGTCAGGGAAAAGAAGTTGCTGTGATCCCCAACTAAAGAAAGATTTGGGGGCTTTTATTCATTTATTCATTCAATAGTATGAGGCATATCTTTGCAATTAGAGTTGAGAGCCGGTACACAGCTCTTATTTATTCATTTAATCATTCATTCACTCACTTTTTTTTTATCCAACAGTTACTAAGAAACCACTAGTTCAAGGTACATCTCATGTCTTGCCTTCACACTGACTTCTGTGTTTCATCACAGCCTTCTCCACTGTCAATGAGAATTGCTCACTCTTAAGGATGGCTTAAGGCCATTCTTGCCTCCTCTTTTTTTTTTTTTTTTTTGAGATGAAGTCTTGCTCTTGTCCCCCAGTCTGGCTGAGTGCGATGGCGCAATCTCAGCTCACTGCAACGTCCGCCTCCCTGGTTCAAGTGATTCTCCTGCCTCAGCCTCCCGAGTAGCTGGGATTACAGGTGCCTGCCACCTCGCCTGGCTAATTTTTGTATTTCTAGTAGAGATGGGGTTTCACCATATTGGACAGGCTGGTCTCGAACTCCTGACCTCAGGTGATCCACCCACCTCGGCCTCCCAAAGCGCTGGGATTACAGGTATGAGCCACCGTGCCCAGCCACCTCCTCTTTTTGTTCTGACACTTCGTGTCTACTATCTCACTAAATCTTGTCTGCTTGGGCTTCCTACAACCTCCACCACTCCACCCTTGTCCAAGCCACCAAATGTCATGTTTCATCGGAATACTACCATAGCACAAATGATCTCCCTACTCACCTTGCCTGTAGCAACTTCTCTGCATGGTAGTAAAAGTGATGTTTCTAAAAATTTATATGTGAACAACTCAAACCATTGCTCAAAACCCTCTAATAGCTTTCTCAAACACATAGGAGAAAAATCTAAAATCCTTACGGAAGCTTATCTGGTCTGTATATTTGGCTCCAGCTCTCTGATCTCTCTGTCCTCATCTCCTGTCAGTCGCCCATTCATTTTCAATGATTCTGTCACACTGGATTCCTTAATGATCTTTCAATATGTCAAGCACATTCCTGTTGCAAAGCATTTGCACTTGCTCTTCCTTCTGCCTAGCTCACATGGCCACGGTCCCTGCTGTCTCTTAGCTAAACTTTGACTTAGCTAATGCCCTTTCCTGATATTTTTTTCCTTCTCTTTCCCATCCAGGCTGTCTTCGCTGCCTCTTTGCCATTCAATCCATCCTCTACCTATTAGGCAGAGTGACGTGTCTAAAGCACAAATCTAATAGGATCCCCCTCAACCATTCGTTATAAAGTCCTTCAGTGCTACCACTGCTAACAATTGGAATTATATGCTTCAGGCTTAATAATTTGATTCAAACTATTCTTTTGGCCTGCTTCTCCTCCACTTCTCAACCTGCATTTTATATTCCAGCATCATCAAACTATTCATTCTTCCCTCAACTGCTGAACCCTCCTATATCTTTTTTTCTTTTTTTTTCTTTTTTTTTTTTTTTGAGACGGAGTCTCGCTCTGTCGCCCAGGCTGGAGTGCAGTGGCGCGATCTCGGCTCACTGCAAGCTCCGCCTCCCGGGTTCACGCCATTCTCCTGCCTCAGCCTCCCGAGTAGCTGGGACTACAGGCGCCCGCTACCACGCCCGGCTGATTTTTTGTATTTTTAGTAGAGACGGGATTTCACCTTGTTAGCCAGGATGCTCTCGATCTCCTGACCTCGTGATCCGCCCGCCTCGGCCTCTCAAAGTGCTGGGATATCTTTTTTTCTTGATTCATGCTATTAATTTGCCTACCACACACTCACTTCTCTCCTAGAGAAGTTTTACACCAGAAATTCATAGTCAGAAGATGAGTATGAATAGTATTCATGAAAGAAGAAAGACTTAAACTAGGAGTTGAAGAAAGAGGAGACATTGGGTAAGAGGGAGGAAAGAGGGCTTTCCAGACTGGGTGACACTTGAAAGAGGTGGGAATGCAGCTCCTGAAGACAGAGCTCCTTCTGATTTGTTGAGGTGAGTTGGAGAATACAAACTAGAGAAATGGGAAAATAAGAATAGAGAAATAGCATGGATGAAGTTTAATTACAGAAGTTAGACCGAAGTATGAGTCAGAGGTTGGAACTGACCACGGTTCTATATAATGTTATAAGAATTAGATGAAGTGGTATATATATAAACTCCCTAGCACAGTATTGGGCATTGATAAAATTCCCAGATTGATAAGAATCTCTCAATTTGCAGGGGTTGTAATAAGCAATAAAGATTTATTACAAGTTTGTGATCAAGGAAACCACTTAATGAAACTGAAGTTCTCCAGCTGGAGCAGAGAGAAAATGTCTGTTCCAAAGCAACCAAACCCAAACCCAAGGCATATTTATGGATTTGATGATATTACTTCTGAGATCTACCTTTTCCAAATGTATCTTGCTCTAGTTTTAAATTAATACACTTTTGGGGGCAGTCCTATGGTTTTTCTTCTTTCTGAGATGGTTTTGAGTTTGCAAACACATCGTGTAAATGATGATATTGAACATTATTTATAATTTCTTCAAAACATATTCATGACCCAATATAGTGAGTTTAGCTCTGCCATATGCTCTTTTACTACAAACGAAAATAGATTAGTCCAAACTTACACCTTGTGACAGAAGAGTAAAGATGCATATTTAACACCAAACTATTGCATTGTAAATGTCTCTAAGATTTAAATATAAGAAGTGGTAATATCCCTTCATCGGTAAAATCTTAACTATAAAGAACTCAAGTCATGGCAAATGGCATGTCTTAATGGATTAAAGAACATTTTCCGTGAACCATGTAGCATGCAGGAAGTATAATACAAGTGTTGGCGGTGTGTCTGAAATGTCTACATTACATTAGAGTCCCACTACAGCCTTCAGACTTCAGAGACTTGTAAATCCCCAGTATGCGACTTTCATTTTTTTAAAGAAGCTGACTTTATAGTTCTCTTGAGTACTGTGATTTCTGCATTACAAAGAGTGACCTACCAAGTAGAATTAGGATCTTTTAAGAAAGTTTAGTGGGGTGGGTGAATGATTTCTGAGAGTTGCAAAAATAAAACTTGCTCTCCTTAAGAGAATGCTGGCACTTTTGAATTCAATAATGATTTTGGCAGCTAAAAAGGCAAAGGTGATGAATGCAGAGTGATAGCTCAAGTTCATAGATATATTTTTTGAGGGAAAGGAGAGGATGGAAATCTAAAGAAATGAGACAGGCCAGAGGCCGGCATGGTGGCTCAGGCCTGTAATTCCAGCAGTTTGGGAGGCCAAGGTGGGTGGAACACCTGAGGTCAGGAGTTTGAGACCAGCCTGACCAATATGGTGAAACCCCATCTCTACTAAAAATACAAAATTAGCCAGGCATGGTGGTGGGTGCCTGTAATCCCAGCTACTTGGGAGGCTGAGGCAGGAGAATTGCCTGAACTGAGGAGGCTGAGGTTGCAGTGAGCCGAGATCATGCCATTGCACTCCACCCTGGGCAACAAGAGCAAAAACTCCGTCTCAAATAAATAAATAAATAAAAGAAACGAAACAGGTTGATATTATTTGGCACTTCTTTTGTTGAACTTTTTGAAGTATACAACCTCTCATTTAATCATTTATAACCTGTCTTCTATGTGTTGAACTATTGGTCATGCATGCAGCATCCTTTTACTGACTCAACCATTATACAAACAATGCAGAAGGAGTGACTACATAATTTCCAGGCCTGATATAATATAAAAATGCATCATAAGTAAGTAAAAATGTTCATAAAGAAGAAATTCAAAACACTGACAATAGAGTATTGAACCAATCATGGGGTCCTTCTAAGCATGAAGCCTTATACAATTACACAGGTTACATCATGCCCAGGAAGCTGGCCCTGATCTGCAGTCAAACAGCAGTAATAGAAAGGTCAGACTTACCATTTCACACACTACCTGCCAAAGTAGTTTCATTCAGTATTCAGAACTAATATTCAGTAGTTTAATTAAGCTATAACATACTACTTAACCAATATCACTCCTGAATTCTTAAATTTCATTTTAATTTTTCCCAGCCAATAAAAACTACTTTTTTCCTAATTATAAGAATTAATTAAATCATATTTAGGAAAAGGTGTATTATTTTGTTCTTTATTACTTTTGTGCACAGGAGGACTCCCACAAATGTTTTGGATTTATTTATTTATTATTATTATTATTATTATTATTTTTTTGAGATGGAGTCTCATTCTGTCACCCAGGCTGGAATGCAATGGCAGGATCTTGGCTCACTGCAACCTCCGCCTCCTGGGTTCGAGTGATTCTCCAACCTCAGCCTCGTGAGTAGCTGGAATTACAGGCACCCGCCATCATGCCTGGCTAATTTTTGTAGTTTTAGTGGAGATGGGTTTTCACTATGTTGGCCAGGCTGGTCTTTAACTCCTGACCTCAGGTGATCCTCCCACCTCAGTCTCCCACAGTGCTGAGATTACAGGCATGAGCCAACGCACCCAGCTGTTTTGGATTTATTGAGTACTGTTCTGGATGCCGGTAATACAGCAGTAAACAAAATAATGCCTTTGCTCATATGGAGTTTATATTCTAAAGTGCTGCTTTATACTTCAGCAGGCCTCACTAAGAATTGTTTTAAAAGTATGTTTCTGGAAGAGCTGTTCCTTAAAATAACTGCACTTTTAGTTTCAATGAGCTTAATTTTGGTTGGGCAAAAATAAAAACAATTTTTTTTGGAGAAAATGTGATAATTTAAGGCAATTTGACTTAGTAAGTACTCTGATTAGTTTATATCATTTGATGAGTTTAATTATCAGAAAAGCAGGAAATTGTTAATTAGAAAATGCATGAGAACCAGGAAAATTTATTATCACTTTCATTTAAATGTGTCAAAATTTCCTGTACTTTTCTTCTCATGAGCTACATCCAAAAGTTGGTTAAGTTTCCCAAAGTCTTTCATGATGTCCTTCTTCCTTAGTGACCATATACAAAGTAAGAAGAATCAGATAACAAAAGGCTAAATATATGATACTTTTTTTTCTTTTCTTTTTTTTTTTTTTTTTTGAGACTGAGTATCGCTCTTGTTGCCCAGGCTGGAGTGCAATGGCGTGATCTCAGCTCACCACGACCTCCGCCTTCTGGGTTCAAGTGATTCTCCTGCATCAGCTTCCTGAGTAGCTGGGATTACAGGCACACGCCACCATGCCCAGCTAATTTTGTATTTTTTGTAGAGATGGGGTTTCTCCATGTTGGTCAGGCTGGTCTTGAACTTCTGACCTCAGGTGATCTGCCCACATTGGCCTCCCAAACTGCTGGAATTACAGGCGTGAGCCACTGCACCCAATACTTCTTTTTATGACAATTTCACATTTTTCTCCTCTTTTCTCTCTTCTCTTTTCATTGTTTCTTCCTTTCGATAGAAATTTGCCTCATAGTTTTGTTTGTTACTTGATTTGGGAGTATGTCCACCGATAAATTTATGTTCAGGATGCTCATTATGCACATAGTACATTCTCATGAATCCCAGTGGCTTTGTATTTGATTACAGAGAAAGGCTCTTTGGGGGTTGAGTGGGATTTCTTTTCCTGTCAAATGTCCTCTGCTTCTTGCAGTCCTATTGATTTCAGCTAGCAGAAAAGTACTGAATCTGTCAAACTAATAATTTTTTTCAGATGCTCATTCTGCATTTAAATTTTACTTCCTTAGAAGTGTTGCATGTTTTTTCTCACATCAAACTGTATATTCTGTGTTGCTAAAAAGAAGAACGAATGTTACATGAATGTTGAGAATTGGCAGAAATGTTACAATTTTATTTTTGACTTCTAAAAGTGGTTTGTAGTCTTGAGGTCTGTAAAAGCCACATAAATACCTGTCTGGCTATTTATATGTTTATTTCCATAAATAATACATTCTTATAATTTGGAGCAATTCTTATCAGGAGATAAAACAACTTTATTTCTATAGCATTTTACTTCCACATTGACCTAGTGGCTTATGGCCATCGTGTTTCCTGCAAGCTTGGCCCAGGAATTCATTTTTAATAAAGAATCTATTTAACTTTCAGTTAACAAACTACAAATCATCCCCAAAAAGCCTGCTGACCACAGTCTGAAAATATGAAATGTTCTTTGGAGGGTTTTGGGCGTGGATTGAGAGACACATTTTCGTAATATTCAGGGTGTCATCATCAAGTAATGTTTACAAACCCCAGCACTCTGGGGATGTGTGCAGGCTTTAGCTAGCAGATGTTAGCAGTCAAGGAAAAAATTATGACTGCTGCCTGAAAGTATTCCTTCTTGCCTATCAGTTACATACAAGATTGTCAAGATCTCTTCTTATTGATGTGGGTAATGTGCCTGGTTATAGGACAGTTCATCCAAAAACATTTGAAAATTATAGAAACAAATCCTCTATAAATGGTCATCTAAAAACCTCTTGTCCATTTTAAATGAGTGTGTTGTTTTACTTAAAACAAAATGGAAAAAAAGCCTAGCTGTGGACACTCTAACAATACTATTTAAAATGATTATCTTAAACTTGGTTTCAAATAATGTTAAAAAAAAACACCCAGACTCTCCATCCTGCCTCTCTGTTTCTTTGAATACACTAGCGTTTTTCTTGAAAACATTAATTGTATCACATAGCAACTCCAAAACATATAAATTTAAAATTCTCAGAACTTACAAATCCTTATAGTAGAAGGAGAATAAATGAGGTGAGTGTGTTGCCTTGATGTATGGATTTTTACAGAGCAAGTCTTCACTCTCTGGATAAAGTATGAGGATTTTTGAGGCAAATTGAGACAGTTTTTCAGTAGGATTATTTAGAGCTATTGAATGAATTTTAAGTGGCAAACAAAATTTAAAAATAGCTTTAGTGATATTGCTTGTGAACAGTCTTAACAGAAGGTCAAATTTAATAAAGATAAGTGGAAACCAATGGATACTTTTATTTCTGAAAGAATTGTGTTGTGAAGAGTAATTTTGATTGAATCTTAATTTATTTTCCTGGGCCCTTATTTATGTATGAGACGATCCCATGACTAGCATAACTCAGTGATAGTTCTGAGGTTTTTGAATTAGGATCATTCTATGCTGAAAAATCGCTATTGCTGGCTGGACACGGTTGCTCACACCTGTAATCCCAGCACTTTGGGAGACCAAGGCGGGAGGATCACCTGAGGCTGGGAGTTCAAGACCAGCCTGGCCAACATGGTGAAACCCTATCTCTACTAAAAATACAAAAATTAGCCAGGCATGGTGGTGCACTCCTATAATCCCAGATACTTGGCAGGATGAGGCACAAGAATTGTTTGAACCCAGAAGGCAGAGGTTGCGGTGAGCTGAGATTGCACCGCTGCACTCTAGCCTGGGCAACAGAGCAAGACTCCATCTAAAAAAAAAAAAAAATCACTATTGCTTTTAGTAGTAAGGTTTGTATGGATGGAGCAATTATTTAGCGTGAGAATGGTTATGGCCTCTTGTTTTATTTCATTTCGTTTTGTTTTCATACTTCCTACCTTAAAAGAAATTGTGAATCTTTAGCAACTGAAACAGAAAAGGAAGTTTGAGAAGAGAGAAATAAAATTCAAATTAGTCAGATATGCCATTGGAACAGAATAGAAAATCTAGAAATATACCTGATTACATATGGAAATTTAGTATTTGATAGTATTTCATATATAAGACTAAATGACGAAAGTAGCTTTTCAAATAAATGGGAAAAAGAACAAAATTTTTAAGGATTACTGAATAACTCAATCTAAAAGATAAAATTGGGCTCATTCTTCACATCATACATAAGGATAAATTCCAAATAAATTAGCAATCTAAAAGTAAAAAATGAATTCCTACAAATCTCAAAAGACTTGGATGAATCCTTTAGTAACTTTTTATAATGATGACTTAAAAACACATTAGAAATTATTGGTAAATTTGACTGCATTAAAAAATTTTGGCTAAAAATACCTCTGGTAAAGTAAGAAAACAAATGACAAATTGTAAAAATAATGTTTGCAACTTCTATCAGACCAAGGTTTAATACCCTTGACATATTAATAACACTTAAGTTTCAAAGTTTCAAACTACTTGATTGAAAGTGGGTAAAATATATGAGCAGGCCCTTCACAGATAAAGAAATGAAAATGACCTCAAAACATATAAAGGGTGGTCAACTTTGTTCATGGTAAGAGAAATACAAATAAAAATACACTGATATATCATTTCTCACATAAGGGATTGAGCAAAAAGTCAAAAGTTTGACAAAATATTCCATTGATGGCTATAGGAAAAAAGACACTCCCATACATTGCTGGGGAGAATGCAAAATGGCACAAACCTTATTGATAGAAGTTTAATAATAACTAGAAAAATTACATTTTTTTCTATGCTTTGATCCATCGTTCTTATTTCTAGGAAAGTATCCCAAAGATATACTGCAAAAATATGAAATGAAGTATGGACAAGGAGGAGCGTTTGTAAGAGCAAAAGCCTAGAAGTAATCCAAACGTCCAGTCGGTAGGGTACTAGTTGAATAAACAGTTGCACATTTATAGAATAGAGTCCTTTGCAGATGTAAAAAAGAATGAGAAAGATCTCTATACGCTGCCATAGATCACTTTCCGGGATGTTTAAGTTAAGAAAGCAAGGTGCAGACAAATGCATAGAGTTCTACCTGTCTTAGTCCGTTTGGGCTGCTGTAACAAAAGTACCGTAAATGGGTGGTTTACAAACAAAAGAAAATTTATTTACCATGTTTCTGTAGGCTGATAAGTCCAAGGTCAAGGTGCCGGCAGATTTGGTGTCTGGCGAGGGTCCATTGGATAGCATTTTCTCTCTGTGCTCTCACATGGTAGAAGCGGCAAACAAGCTGCCTCAGGTCTGTTTTAGAAAGGCATTAATCCTAATCATGAGAGTGGAGCCTTCATGACCTAATCACCTCCCAAAGGCTCTACCTCTTAATACCATCACATTGGAAATTAGGTTGCAACCTATGAATTTGGGGGGAATACAAACATTCGCACCACGGTTCTACCTTTTGTATTAAAAAAGAGATATAAAAATGTATCTTTTCTTATGATTTCAAAAAAAGCAATTTAAGGATAAGCTGAAAACTAACAAATATGCTTACTGTTAGGAAAAGAAAAAATAGGGGATATAGATGTTTTTGGATATAGAGTCTCTTGGTAATATGATATATTGTAATATGTTATAGCTGTGGATTTGAAATTACGTAAATATTTTATGAAATTAAACAAAAAGAACAATTTTTATAAAAAAAAGCAAATAGAAACAGACTGAATTTTATGTCAAGTTGGTGAGATAACTATATAGATAAGTAATATTTCAAGTGACTTTAAAATGCAGCCTTTCATTCTCAGTGGGATATATCTAAGGACAAAAGGAGTGCATCGCATAGTCCTATTGTAGCAATAACACTGGTATGTCATTTTGAATGATAACATTGGTATGTATCATAAAGTGAATAAACAAAAAAGTCAGTGTCACTCAGCACAGGTGAAAAATATATAAATAGAAAATAAACGTTTTAAGTATAAATCTTACTATGTTCAATTTGAATCTGAATTATCACCGTGAACTAATTTTTTTCTAAAAATGCACATTTCCTATTTCCTTGCCCTGCACACTTAAAAGTTGTAAAAGAGTGACAATTCAGTAGCAATAAATGCCTTGTACTCATATTGTGCTCTTTATAAACGCTTTTCTACTCAAAGAATTCAGAGCTTTTTAGAAAAATGGCTAATTCTAAGTCTGGGCCTGGAAATATATTCTCAATCCTGGTTCATGTGACAGAAGACAGGAAAGCTACTAAAGATGACAGGGTTGTGCCAAAAGAATGTAGGATGCAATTTGAAGGATTTCCACTGGCCACAGTTGGGACAATTTGAACATTATAAAGATAACAACTAAAATTTCTTAAATTTTTAAAATTTCATAAGTCTTTAATGATATAAATAAAACAAAATGAAATATTAGCCATTGACGGTTGCTACAACACCAACTAATTCTGAAAATATCAAAATAAAAGGTAAAAAAATAAGCATTTAGCCTGTCTCTCCTGTACACACACTGTATTTCAAGATAACTAACTAATTCTGAAAATATCAAAATAAAAGGTAAAAAAATAAGCATTTAGCCTGTCTCTCCTGTACACACACTATATTTCAAGATAACTAAATAGTTGATAAGAAAAAATCTCTTTAGAAGAATTCCAGCCAACAAATGCAGAAGAAATAATAAAATTACACAATCATCATTTTGCAACTCCTAAAGAAATAATGGATTGAGGCAATTATTATTCAAGTTTCTTAAAACCATTAGGTGAAAGGTTGATGGGACGTTTAATAAAGGATGGATCAGGATGACACTGGAACCAACTGATCAGTCTTAACATGATTATAAGTGGGATAATCAGACATTCTGCCCCTTCTGATGTAATACAATAGGAAGTATACAGTACAACCTTTAAAACTGAATGTGCATTTTATTAAATCACTAGATCTAATTACCAGTTTACATAACATAGATGGGATATGGGAACATTTTAAATGACTCCGTAAGGATACAATCAGATAGAATCCTACAGAATGTGGGGAAATCCTACAGGACCAACAGCTCCCTCCATCCCACTCTCCCTTTTGTTTAAACAAATAAATGGCATTGCTAAAGTAAATTAAAATGAGTCCAGGCCTGAAGAATCTTCAAGCAGACAAAGCCAGTTAGGCCTCATAAGTGAGCTTAACCTTGCTTGATTTGCAAAGATAAGCAAGACTTAACTTGGGTTATTTCTTGTAAATACCAGTACTAAAGAAAAATGAAACTTAAGGCTAATCAACCAGAAGCCACACACTAACATATAATTAGGGGCTTTCTAGTAGGACAGACCAAATAAGGCAGCTGTATAACTGTAACCAATCACATATTTTCTTTGCTTTATTTCTGTGTTCAGCCTATAAAAGCCTTTCTCTTGTGTCCCCTCATGGAAGACCCCAAAGCACTTACAGTTTGAAGCTGCCTCATTTATGAATTGTTGTTTGTTCAAATATACTCTTTAAAATTATTTTGTGCCTTAGTTTACCTTTTAACAGCATGGGCAAAGTAAAATAAAGGAAGGGGAAAATATTATAGATAAGATTCTAGGAGACATATGGGTGAAATTCAATGTGTGGTCCTTGTTTAGATCCTGATGAAAATAAATCAATAAAAGACATATTTGAAACAATAAAAGCAAAATTAACATAGACTAAACATTAAATGATTTCAAGGAATTATTGTTCCTTTTGTTGAACATATTGCTAGTATTGTGATTATGTTTTGAAAAAGGAAGTTCTTAATACTGAGAGATACATCTATCCTGATGGGAAAAATAGAATGGTGCCTGGGATTTGCTTTAAATACTGAGAAAAAAAATGAAGTTACTGGGCATGGATCAAACAAAATGGCAGCGCGTTGTTAATTGTTGAAGCTGGGTGATAGGTAAATGAAGATTTCTTATATTATTTATATTTATTCTAATATTTATATCAACATTTGTATTTATACATAATTTATAGATTAATAGATTTACTATTAGGATGTGTTTGGCAACATAGTTGAGAAAGGGGTAAAGGGGGGTAGAATGCACTTTAATGGAAGAAAATAAACAGTTCACTGAACCAAGAAAAAAAAAGTATGAGATTTTACTTTCTTCTCAAGTAAAGCTTTATGGGTTCAAATTAGTTTACCTTTGGCACAACTTAATTTAAGCCTAAAACACTTACAAGTGTAAAGGTTTCTTTGATGTTATGACTCTCACCGGATTCTGTGTTGATGTGTAAAAAGCAATGAATCTGAATGAAGGCAAAATAGGTAGATTTAAGTGCCCATTAAACATGCTATTTACAAGTAAAGGATTCGTGGTTAGAAAAAATGTTTTACCTTTCAGGTACTTGCAGGAAAAAAATGTGTGAATATAAGTTATTACATTTTAGAAGGAGTTGATGGAATTCAAAGCATTTCAGAACCTAAATTTGTGAAGAACACGCATACATCCCTTTGGGATCCAAAATAACTGGATTTTAAAAGTGAAGTGATTCTGGTAAGCAAGGATAAATAGTTTAAACCATGTGGTCATATGCCAGTTGACGCCCAAACTCTGATACCAACTTCATTCTAATCCCGAGAGAGATAGTGGATTTTTCAGCAATGAGAGCCCACCAATCTATGACTTATTACTGTTTGATACCACAGTTACCTATGCCTTGCCTACCTTCACAGTGGGCAGGCACTGCTGGCTGACCACCCAGAAGTCCCAGCTGCTAGATGGGTTGGTGGCAGGGCTGAGGCTGTGGCTACCTTCCGGCAGAACCTTGGCAGCCAGCGCCTCCTTTGCCCTGGCTTGTGATAGGAGGTACAACTCAGGATCTTAAAAGCCATGCAAGGCTGCTGTATGAGCAATGGTCTCTTTCCAATACCTGTTGGTTTATGTCCATCTGTTGAGTGGGATAAATAAATTGGCTTTGGCCTGCCTGCCTGCCTGCCTGATAGTTTTAGTTACCTGAATGCAAAAATCTTTATTTTCATCATAAAATAGGAGTGCGGGCAAGGTTTGAGAAGTATAGCTGAGTGTAAACAAGTACACCAATCCCACATACATAGTCGGTAGATCAGCATAGATTCCAGACAGCCAGGCAGAAACATGTTCAGAAGTGAGTATGATGGGCCCAGAAGTCTTATCTTTACAACTCCTGTTTCTCTGATTATGGCCTTCGTTTCTTCTCTTTACTATGCTTGGAAGGCTTTACCACTTGTGCTAAGCCTTACATTTTCCTGTGCCTACGGGTGGAAATCCAGTTAATACAAATAGTTTGATGGGGAAAAATGGTTTTATGCCTGAAAATGGAAAAAAACATGTAAATGTATGGGAAGCAAGCTTATAGAAAAACCACTTTATTCCTGCTGAAAGGCAATGGTGGAAACTGTGATGCCCAGGATTATTCCAGGAAGAATTTCCAAGCCAGTTTTTAAAATGTGAACCGTGGATAAGATGGTTGATTTCTGGTCAATGATTTCAGAAGTTATTCCCAAAGATTTCATGGATAACCTGAAAATTATCTTTAAAAATAAAGTAAGTGCCAGATTGACACAACAGGAATCTTGCTGACTACCCTAAATTTGCTCTTGAGGGAACAGATACTGTAATTGTCATGACCTTGGGGTAGCTAAGGAGGCCTCTGGTCTCTTTCAATTCAATATGGTAGGCTTACTTTAAAAGTTACCTTGCGTTGCTTCAATCGGAAAGTTCAGCAAGGCCAGCCTTAGACACATCGGTAATTAACATGTAATTCTGGAACTGTTTAGAAGAACTTTAGTTCATCACTGCTTCTTCCTACTCACTTCCTAATGGCAAAATCCCATTATCTAAGCTTCATTCTATTTGCTTACAACTTTAATCTTTGTCAAAATTCAAATAATCATTGAAAGACAACACTTAAAGCTGTATACTGGTATTTCTCAAACAGAAGTCTGCAGACTCACGTGAATTCTCTTGTATATTCTTTATATAGCTTCGTATTTTTATCCCTGTGATAATACAATATTTTTATTAATTATAAAGTCAGAACTCTTTTGCACTGGTAATTGGCAATTGTAAGGCATCCATTTTGGGGGAAGTGAGAACTTTTTAATTTAAAGAAGGTTCTGGCATTTTTCAGGTTTGGAAACACAGCTGCACGCCAGTATAAATGGATGGTTTTATGGGGGCAGGGGGCAGGCAGTTATGTGTTATTAGGAAGAAAATGAAGGTCCCAGTGAGGAAAGCAATGTTGTAAGGACAATGAGGACAGTGAAGACAAACGTTCTTCCTTCAGTGCGACACATGGGATGGCTTTTTGAGGTAGAGCTAGGTTCTCTGACTGCTGCAAACAGTGGACCAACAACAAGTGGAAAATTGAACTAGAGTGAAAGCAGGAATAAATGTAGGACTACGGGTGGGACTGAAGCGAGGAGTGGAGCCGTCATTGATGGCCTGGAAGCAGATCCTTGGCATTGTCTTTCCTTTATAAAATCATCCATGCTGTCTCTCTTTTAGCAAGCTGTTTATCTTGGGACTTCTGCACAGCCAGCTGAATAGAATATGGGGCCAAGAAAATGGAAAAGCTAAATCATGTGAGGTTGTGTCAGTTGTTCAAGATCACACAAGAAGGTATAGTAATAGCAAAGTCAACAAGCCACAGGGCTGTCCTGGCTTCCTGCTCGCAGCCCTAGCCTCAGATAATTCATATCCCTAGTTCCACCTCTGGCATGTACTCCATGACCTGGTATTATCTAATCAGTCCTAAAACGAAAGGTGTCACACTTTAAAATGGTCTTTCTATTCCTTCACGCATTCATTGCTGTTTTTATTTCATTTTTCCTTTCTTTTTAAGAGTGGAAGTGTTGTATAGATAACCCTTATCTTCAGCCTTTAAATGAGATTATAACTGAAACTGGGTATGGCAAGACTCTTGCTTTTTTCTTCCTTCTAATATGGGGAAGGACACCTTCAGGAAAGACTTTATAGCCCCCAGGGGTCCTCACTTCTGATTACAGTGGTTCTTAACTTCTGTACCATCGACCCCTTTGCCCATCTAGGGGAGCCTATGGACCTCTTTTCACAACGATATTTTTTAAAGATTAAAATAAAACAGGCTGGTATTGGTGGCTCAGGCCTGCAATCCTAGCATTTTGGGAGGCAGAGGCGGGTGGATTGCTTGAACTCAGAAGTTTAAGACCAGCCTGGGAAACATGGTGAAATCCCATCTCTACAAAAAAATTAGCTGGGCATGGTTGTTCATACCTGTAATCCTGGCTACTTGGGGGGCTGAGGCGGGAGGATCGCTTGAGCCCAGCAAGCAGAGGTTGCAGTGAGCCAAGATTATGCCACTGCACTCCAGCCTGGGTGACAGAGTGAGACCCTGTCTTAAATAAATAAATAAATATAAAACAAAACACACAGAATGACAGAGTCATAAGGGAAGCTAATTACACTGAAGTATAGTTTTCAAAACATCAAAGCACCAATTTTTTTACATGATGATGTATGTACTTTATTAATACTTAACTAATAAGGAATGGTGGGAAGTTTAAAAACTATGATAATTTCAAAATAGTGATGACGATAAGTGGTATTTGAAGATATTGCAACTATTGCAATGTGATATAAAAATCTATCGCAAGGACAGAAAACCGAACACCGCATGTTCTCACTCACAGGTGGGAATTGAACAATGAGAACACTTGGACACAGGAAGGGGAACATCACACATCGGGGCCTGTGGTGGGGTGGGGGGAGGGGGGAGGGATAGCATTAGGAGATATACCTCATGTAAATGACGACTTAATGGGTGCAGCACACCAACATGGCAGATGTATACATATGTAACAAACCTGCACATTGTGCACATGTACCCTAGAACTTAAAGTATAATAATAAAAAAAAAATCTGTGATTTCTATTCCCAATGAATCACAGTAACAGTCCCTGTGGTTTGTCGCTTACATTTATAATGGAAGCAAATAGTAATTTCATCTGAGGTTAGGGAAAATAAAGATGTTTCTTTTTAAATTCCAAATTCACAGACTCTCTCAATTCTATCCAAGGACCCTAGGTTGAGAACCCCTGGCTTAGAAGATTTGATGCAATGTTAGACCTGATAAACTTTCTTGTTGTTTATTTGTGAGGACAGATTTTTGCATGGAAGATTCAAGTGAACTTTCAAATCCTTTCCCTCAATTTTCCCTCCAAATTTTAATTTTTCATATGCAAAGGTACAACTAAGCAACCTTTGATATCATGCCAGGAAACTGGCAAGATTGATTCCAGCCATAACCTTATTTCCCTCCATTTTCTTGATGTGTTAAACATCAGAGAGGCTGGAATTGGTGCTGCCTTGGCCAAAATAACTGAATGGCCTCTGTCTTGGGGGTTTGATTCCCTGCTTCTTCTGGCAACTCCTTAAGCGAGGGAGTATATATACCACGCCATTCCCACATGTTTATATGTTTTTCCTTCAAAGGATTTCTTAAAACAGATGTTGCTTTTCTAGGATAGAAGTCTTCGGATGCTGTTTGTTCACAGAGAGCAGATCATGCTGTTTCTGACTTTGAGTTTGGGGAAACAAAATCCAATTCTACTGATGTTGGCTTTTCCATTGGAATTCTTGGCCACAGTGTACATAGGTATAAGCACATGCCCACCTAAATCTACTTTCAGTCTTCTCAACAATCTATTTTGAGTAATATATGCTTTACATGTCTATTCTAATTATTTTTATTAACCCAAACATTGTTTCACTTATGTACTTAGGATTTATAAAGAAAGTTCTCTTATTAGCTACACAGTGTTCTGCCTGCCACTGTGAGTCAGAGGCAAAGGAGAAAACCTGAAGAATTAAGGCAAATGAATTCTTGAATTTTGTGACCGTGCAAAGTTGTTTCTAGGAAATTAAGGAATTTCAAACATTTAACAAATGCGATGGTTGCTGTAATTATACATCAAAAGACAAGCTACTTCACCCAAATACGTACCTTGCATATAACTTGGATGTTGTTATTGTTTAATTAAAAGTATGGGTACATTTCTTTTAATCTTGACTCTAAGCCAGTGTTCTCCATCATGAATATGGGTGTTGCTTAAAGTGGCATGTATTATTAGTACAGCTCTCATTTGGTGTCTTTGTGCCATGACTCGCATGCTGTTTACATTCAGAGACCATATGTCATCTGTTGCTCTGTGTGTCCTTAGCCACCTCGAAAGACTTGCGAGGGGTGTTCTGGTAAATGCTTAACAACTGGCTCTCCAGGGGCAATAAAGTCCAAATTTGTAGAATTTGCCAATTTTTGTGGTGTAAATCTTCCCACCATAGATAATTTCAAGCTACTAAAATGATTTCACTGAACACAGGGTGAGGAAAAGCTGAGTACAAGTGGCTCTTGCAAGCCAGGGCAAGCTAGTTCCAGCACCTCACTACAGAACCCACTCTTCCCTGTGGCTGAGAGTTGTGATAGTCTATATCCAGGATTTTGTTCATTTTGCTTTTGTTTTTGCTCCTTTTTTTGTTTACACTCAATGCATACTGCAGTATCAGAGACAGAAAGAGAATAAGAGGAAAACATCCAGGTAAAAACTCTCTGATAATACTTTCTCTCGAAGCTGATTTCTGGGACTGTGGTTTTGATAACAGCTTCATATGGCCTATTATAGGCAGATTTATGTTCTGTTTTAATGTTGTTCATTATTAGTGATGTCACCTACTAAGTGACTTCAGAAACAAAGGTGATGTCTGGTAAAGATGCAAGTCTTACACCTACGTCAATCCAAGTCTCACATCAGCTTTTTGTAGGCCACACATATTCTAGTTAACTGGGGAAACCATACCAATTTCTCCTGATTAGGCAGAGTCCATGGCTCTTTTTCAGTATTTACGAATGTATTATCTAGAATGAGATGTTCTTCAAGCAGAAAAATTTCATCTTTAAAATATTTTTAGCATTCTAGAATCCTATGAGTTGAAGTCAAAATGCATTATGTCTACACTACTCTTCCAATCTCCCAAATCTGTCAAAAGGGAAATGGCATTGATACAACATGGACCCACACTGGCTTTTAATGTGTACCACATTTTTTTCTGAAATGTTTGTAAACTCTCTATTCTGGAATTATAGAAAGGATACTGACCAATGGCTTCTGGAATTCAACTTTTTAAATCTCTTCTTTGAAAATTGAGACTTTCAGGGGTTACATAGCTAAGTAACCCAATCAATCTATATTTTTCCTCACTGAAAAAAACACTGTTCTAGATTGTAAAATATAATTGTATATTGAGATACAATTCATATACCATATAATTTTACCTTGTTAAAGTATGCAACTCCATGCTTTTTAATATATTTACGGAGTTGTGTGGTTATCACCACTGTCCATTTTAGAACATTTTTATCATTCATAAAAGAAACTTTGTACCCATTTAATAGTCATATCCTATTCTTCCTTCCCCATGAGCCCAGGAAACTACTAATCTACTTTCTGTCTCTATAGATTTGGCTATTCTGGACATTTAAACTAAATAAAATTATAAAATATTAGGTGCAATTAGTAACTGCAACAACTGCAGTTACTTTTGCACCAACCTACTATGTGGTCTTTTGTGACTGGCTTTTTTTACTCAGAACACTATTTTCAAAGTTCATCCAAGTAGTAGCATGTATCAGTACTATCAATTAGTACCTTATTCTTTTTTTGCAATATACTTTGAAAAAAGTTTCTTTCCTTCTGTGTGTTATCTTTTCACCTACTTGATAGGGTCCTTTGTAGCACAAAAGTTTTTAATTTTGACAAAGTTCAATTTTTTAAAAAAAATTCATTTGTTTTTGTATTTTTTTTGTGTAAGTATTCATTGTTTAACCGAAAGTCACAAAGACTTATGCCTGTGTTTCCTTCTGATAATTTTATAGATTTAACTCTTACATTCGAGTCTCTGATCTATTTTGTGTTAATTTTTTTGGGGGGGGAGTGTGAGAGTGAAAATTCTATTCTTTTGCATGTGAATGTCCAGTTGTCTCAGCACCATTTATTGAAAAGACTATTCTTTCCCCATGAATTATCTTGCCACTCTTGTTGAAAATCAGTTGACCATTGAAACATATTTTGATCTAAGTAAATGGGAAACTTAAGGAACTCTAAGTCAACACTCAGGTGAGTTAGGAGCAAGGCAACTTTCTTGCCAGTTCTTCAAGTATCATTGAGGTTAAATGTAACCTGCACGACACAAAGTGAGGAGCTGTGCACCTGTGTCAGCCTGAAAGAGAGCTCTAAGACATTGTCTTTGATGCTATTCTGTTACATTTGAATGAGGACAAACGTTTACCAAACTTTCAGAGAATTCAAATCTCAAGACAGGTATTCAATACTCAATGTAATAGAGTTAAAATTCAAAATACTCTTCAGAGACCAGAAAACTAGATTGAAATAAACAAAATGAAGGCAGCCTGGGATAAATAGGAACACTTAGTTTCTAAAATTAATTACACAAGTATTGGGTATTGGAGGCTTGCCTAGATTTGGTGGTTGATAGTCACATGGTAATTGCATTAGTTCCTCCATATGTTGGGGGTGACCTTTACATAGCCCCTGGAAGTCCCTTGATACCACCAGGTAATAATTTAGCAAGAAGCTTATGTAACTAATAGGTTTTTTACTATTACTCCTGGGCAAGGTATAACAAAGCCTAAGTGTTCCTAATAAGAAACAGAATATATATATATATATATATATATATATATATATATATATATATATATATATAGTCATGCATTGTATAACAACATTTTGGTCAATGACAGACCACATGTATGACAGTGGTCCCATAAGATTGTAATGGAGCTGAAAAATTCTTATTGCCTAGTGATGCTGTAGCCATCATAATGTTGTAGTGAAAAACATTACTCATGTGATTGTCGTAATGCTGGTGTAAGCAAACCTACTGTGCTACCAATCATATAAAAGTAGAGGACGGGGGGCCAGGTGCGGTGTCTCATGCCTGTAATCCCAGCACTTTGGGAGGCCGAGGTGGGCAAATCACTTGAGGTCAGGAGTTCGAGACTAACCTGGCCAACATGGCAAAACCCCGTCTCTACTAAAAATACAAAAATTAGCCAGGTGTGGTGGCAGACGCCTGTAGTCCCAGCTCCTCAGAAGGTTGAGGCAGGAGAATTGCTTGAACCTGGGAAGCAGAGGTTGCAGTGAGCCAAGTTGGCACCACTGTACTCCAATCTGGGTGACAGAGTGAGATTTTGTCTCAAAAAAAAAAGTATAGGTCCTACAATTATGTACAGTACATAATACTTGATAATGTTAATAAATAACTATGTTACTGGTTTATGGATTTACTATAGAATACTCTACTTTTTTATATTATTTTAAAGTGTACCCTTTCTAGTTATATATTTTTTAAGTTAACTGTAAAACAGCCTCAGACAGGTTCTTCCAGAAGCAGACATTTTTCTCATAGAAGATGACAGTTCTGGCCAGGTGCGGTGGCTCACACCTATAATCCCAGCACTTTGGGAGGCCAAGGTGGGTGGATAACCTGAGGTCAGGAGTTCAAGACCAGCTTGGCCAACATGGTGAAACCTTGTCTCTACTAAAAATACAAAAAAATTAACCAGGCGTGGTGGCTGGTGTCTGTAAACCCAGCTATTCGGGAGGCTGAGAGGCAGGAAAATCGCCTGAATCTGGGAGGTGGAGGTTGCAGTGAGCCAAGATCGTGCCATTGCACTCCAGCCTGGGTGACAGGAGCGAAACTTTGTCTCAAAAAAAAAAAAAAAAAAGAAGATAGATGACAGTTCCATGCATGTTATTGCCCCTGAAGACCTTCTGGTAAGACACAATGTGGAAGTGGAATACAGTGATTTTGATAATCCTGATCCTGTGTAGGCCTCGACTAATGTATGTGTTTGTGGCTTAGTTTTTAATATAAAAGTTTTAAAAAGTAAAAATGAAAGCTTTTTTAAATAGAAAAGCTTGTAGAGACCAGACATGGTGGCTCATGCCTATAATCTCAGCACCTGGGGAGGCCAAGGCAGGAGGATCACCTGAGGCCAGAAGTTCATGACCAGCCTGGGCAGCACAACCAGACTCCATCTCTACAAAAAATTTAGAACTTAGCTGGGCATGGTGGTGCACACCTTTAGTCCCAGCTACTCGGGAGCTGAGGAGAGAGGATCACTTGAGCTCAAGATTACAGTGAGCTATGATCATGCCACCACACTCCAGCATGGACAATGAAGTGAGACTGTGTCTCTCTAAAAAAATTTTTTAATTAAAAATTAAAAAGAGGGAAAAGCGTATAGAATAAGGATATAAACAAAGAAAATATTTTCGTACAGCTATACAATGTGTTTGTGTTTTCAGCTAAATGTAATCACAAAAGACTCAAAAAGTTAAAAAAATCTAAAAAGTTTATGAAGTAAAAAAGTTGTACTAAGCTAAGGTTAATTTATTATTGAAGAGAGAAAAATATTTTTAATAAATTTACTATAGCCTAAGTGTAGAGTATTCATAAAGTCTACAGTAGTGTATAGTAATGTCCTAGGCCTTCACATTCACTCACCACCCACTCACTGACTCACCCAGAGCAACTTCCAGTTTTGGAAGCTCCATTCATGATACGTGCCTTACAAAGGTATAACATGTTTTATGTTTTATTCCATATTTATACTGTACCTTTTCTATGTTTAGATGTGTTAGATATACAAATTATGTTACAGTTGCCTATAGCATTCAGCATGGTAATATGCTTTGCAAGTTTGTAGCCTAAGAACAATAGGTTTGTAGTCTAGGAGCAATAGGCTGTACCATATAACCTAGGCGTGTAGTAGGCTATACAATCTAGGTTGATGTAAGTACACTCTGTGATGTTTGCACAAAGACAAAATTGCCTAACAATGCATTTCTCAGGACATATGATCATTGTTAAATGATGCATGGACTATATTATATTTAAATTGCATAAAATCTCAGTTTTCTCTTTTAACATGTATTAGCTTTTACTGCATTTTCTTTGTTCTTCTGTTTTGTGCATCCACTTGTGTACTCAATTCCTCAGAACATATCCCCATTTTTAAGAAACATATGACTATGTATATATGTGTATGACACCCACATGTACACACACATACACCTATATACACTATACATATGTATACAAACACATGTATTTATATATATGCACAGTTGACCCTCTGTATTTGTGGTTTTGTATCCAATGATTCAACTAACTGCAGATTGAAAATATAGTCCATAGTTGGCTGAATCTCACAATGCAGAACCCTTGGATATGGAGGGCTAAGAGACTTGAGCATCTGCAATTTTGGTATCTAAATGGGATCCTGGAACCAGTTGTCTGTGGATAGCAAGAGATGATTACAGACAGGTGGTTAGATTAATTATAGAGTTTCTGAAGGTGCTTTCTTCAAAATTTTATTTTTTGTTTGATAATTATATATCTAAATGTTTTTGGTGTGAAAAGTAATCCCACTCTATATATTTCATTTTCTCATTCTTTTGAGGTATATATATGATGTATGGACTATATTATATTTAAATTGCATAAAAATCTCAGCTTTCTCTTTTAACATGAATAGCTTTTACTGCATTTTCTTTGTTCTTCTGTTTTGTGCATCCACTTGTATACTCAATTCCTCAGAACATATTCCCATTTTTAAGAAACAGTGACTGTATATATGTGTATCACACACATGCATATGTGTTTCTATATATAAATCAAGGACAACTATTTTAACTCATAAAGTTACAAAACAGGTAATATAAAAGGCTGTTATTAGAAATTACTATGGGGACAAAATTTGTATTCTAAATAAGATTATAGAATAGCCAGAACATTCTTTTCATCTCTGTCTAATAACCCCATCATTCCACCATAGTTACGTGGTAACTTTTTGAGAATCCAGGAGTGAAGTACTAGGGCCAAGGAAAAAACTCCCCCTTTACCCTCTGAAGGTTTGCTGGAAAATCAACTGACTAAAGGCAGACTGATAGGAGAAAAGGCATGTAAATATATTAACATGCACGGGGAGAACCGCAAAGTGATTATCCCAATCCCTCATTGGGGTACAAAAGCTTATATATCATCTTGAGGTTACAGAAATAATGAGGGCTCAGAGCATGGCCAAAATCAGGTTATCACGTTATGGTGGCAAGACAGGTTCTAGGAGGGAGAGAAGAGGAGGCCTGGCTAGCAAAGGTGGTCTTGTTATGAGGCGACCCAAAAAGTTCATGAAAAATGTGTATTATGAAAACACTTTACATGGGTTTTAATCGTTTTTGCACCAAAGTAAACTCACACTAACTTGTTATAACATGTTCTGACTGAACAGGCTCTAGTTTGAGGCACTAAGAAGAATAAAGAATCAGTTTGAAAGGAGCCCTTATTAGAGCAACATGAATTCTGCTAAAATTGAAGAAAGAGCAAACAATGAATTCATGGTGATGCTTTAGTGGAAGAATGGTGAAATCATTGATTCTGTACAACAAGTTTATAGAGATAATGCCCCTAAGAAATCAACAGTTTACAAATGGATAACTCATTTTAAAAATGGATGAGATGATGTTGAAGATGAAGCCAAAAGTAGACCATCAACATCAATTTGCAAGGAAAAAATTAATCTTGTTTGTGCCCTAAGTGAAGAAAATTAATGTTGTTTGTGCTCTAAGTTTGTGTTGTGTTAACAACACAAACAACAGCCAATACCACAGACATCTCAATTGATTCTGCTTACACAATTCTGACTTAAAAATTAAAGTTCAGCAAACTTTCCTCTCAGTGGGTGCCAAAACCATTACACCCAGATTAGCTGCAGACAAGAGCAGAGATTTTGATGAAAAAATATATATCTTTTGAGACTAAGTCTTGCTTTGTCACCCAGGCTGGAGTGCAGTGGTGTGATCTTGGCTTATTGTGGCCTCTGCCTCTGTGGTTCAAACGATTCTCCTGCCTCAGCCTCTCGAGTAGCTGGTACTACAGGTGTGCGACACCATGCCAGGTTAATTTCTGTAATTTTAGTAGAGACAGGGTTTCACCGTGTTGGCCAGACTGGTCTCGAGCTCCCGACCTCAAGTGATCCACCCACCTCAGGCTCCCAAAGTGTGGGATTGCAGGCATGAGTCACCACACCTAGCCTTCAATGGAAATCTTAAACAAGTGGGGTCAAGAACCTGAAGCATTTCTTCAAAGAATTGTAACAGGAGATGGAAATGTCCTTACCAGGACCATCTAGGAGACAAAGCAGAAGCAAAGCAATGGCTACTAAAGTAGAAGTAGCCCAGTCAAAGCACAACTGGACTGGTCAAGGGCAAAGGCCATGGCAATGGTCTTTTGGGATGCTCAAGGCAGTTTCCTTGTTGACTTTCTGGAGAGCCAAATAACAATAACATTTGCTTATTATGAGAGTGTTTGAGAAAATAAGGCAAAGCATTAGCAGAAAAATGCCTAGGAAAGCTTCACCAGAGAGTCCTTCTCCACAGTGATGCTCCTGCTTATTCCTCTCATCAAACAAGTGCATTTTTGTGAGAGTTTTGATTGGAAATTATTAGGCATCCACCTTACAGTCCCAGTTTGGCTACTTCTGAGATCTTTTTGTTTCCTTATCTTAAAAGAATCTGCAAAGGGTGTCCATTTTTCTTCAGTTAATAACAGAAAAAGGACTCCATTAACACGGTGAAATTCCCAGGATCTTTAGTTCTTTAGGAATGGACTAAATGGCTGGTATCATTGCTTGCAAGTGTGTTAACCTTGATGCGTCTTATGTTGAGTAAGAAAGTTTACACTTTTAATTTTTATCTTTGAAGTCCATTTTTCCAAGAACTTTTTGAAGTCTCTTCATATGTAGATGAAACCTCACAGACAGCAGCCTTTAGAGAGACTAGATGATAAATGTTTTTTTCAGACCTTCAAAGGTGTCGAACTCTCAGTTAATCTTTCCTAGATCTGGACAAGGGAAGCCCTCAGAGATAGCCTGGCTGCATCAATACAGATTCTTTACAGATGCAAATCAACCCCTCTGCCCTTCCTCCACACCCCTACAAAAGACAGCTTTGCAGGGCTACTTCTGTTTGCAGGCGCTCTGAACAGCCATCTTGAAATAAGTAAAGAAGTATATTTTGGGGTGAAATATTTGTACTTCCTTCAAGGTCTTGGGCATTGCCCTCTGTCTTGTGGCCCTATCACTAGTCACAGGGATCTAAAACTAATTGAATTGTTGAAGAACCTACACTTTTAGACATAAGGTCCAGATTTGGTGTAGTTAACTCTGACATTACCTCTAATAAGATACAAAAGGAAAACACAGCCTTCAGCATCCCCTGCCTCTTGTATCCTTTGGCTTAGCTAGAATACAGTGTTCAATTCTGAGTGTGAAGGCATCAAGGTAATACTAACAAATTAGAGAACGTTCAAGGGAAGGCAAAAGAGGCTGTGAAATAGGAAGCATGTCAGATGAGTAATGTTTGAATAACATTTGGAGAAGCAAAGACTAAAGATGTGATAAACATATTCAAATATTAGAGTAGCTATCATGTTTTACAGAAGTATATGTAAATTTTTGCTTTTGGATTTCATACATCAATACTATGAACAATGGATATGTATATTTTTACTCAGACTAGTGAAGAGCATTCTAACAACTACAACTGTACGGCCAAGAAAGGGCTGCCTTGTGAGGGATGAACATGATTTCTGACCCCTCTGAAGGAAAAATTGTATGTTCACCTATTGGGATACTATAAAAGAGATAGAAGAGATGACAGGGCAAGACCCCTCTCAAATATAAATGTCTATAATTCTCTCTATCCATTATTGCCATAAAGCTATGGGCATTTGGCTGTAAACATAGGTTTTCTTCCCAGTAACTCAAGGGACCTAATGACAGCATTATACTCTGCTCTACCCTGGGATATTCAGCTGGGTATTCCTTTTCTCAGTCAGCCAGAGCCCATATTATATATGGCTTCTCTCCACAATGGTATCAAAGCTTATTTATCTTCCCCCAACCCTGTTTTTAAAATTAGAACATCTGGTCTTTGGTTTTGTATTACATTCATTGGAGAAGTCCATTCCATTTTATTTAAAATTTGAGCAGCCTGGATTTGGGTTCACATTTAGTGAAACTTGCGCCCTTTGTTCTTTCCATTTATAAGGTTCTTTCCCATGACCACTCGTTGGAAGCCTTGTGGTCAGTTACAAACACTAGTTTTGCCCCTGAGTCATGTTGTTAAATTCTCCACCCCAGCCCTCACTTCAGTGGTGTAGCTGGGAGGACATAGGTCTCTGAGAGGATCTATCTTCTGGTGGGTGGACAGAAGTTAGGTAAGATAAATATGAGCTTCTTCCTAAAATGTGTTACTGGAAGAGAGTAAAATGCCACCATAGAACATCTGTTTTTAAATTATATCCCAATTAGTCTAGACCAACAATGCCAAATCTGGTAGTACTGCTTAACTCAAAACACTAATATTCAAATATGACTAATCTCATGCATGTCTTGACTGTGAACAGAGTATAAAAACTACATCTCTTCTTTTTGATCCTTGGGCTCCTTTTAATCTACAAGGAAATCTCTGATCTTAGAGTTCAAGTGGTGGCCTATACACACACACACACACACACAAATACTTCTGACAATTCAGTAACAGCATGCCTTTTTTGGTGATTGTTGTAAAATTTGAGATGTCAGCTTTGTATATTGATAAATTATAAAATAACTTTTCTAGTCTTTTCCTTCTTAAACATTCTTCTCTCTTAAACATACTACACAAAATACCAGTTACAGATAAATGGCCAGAAAGAGGAAACTCTTACTATTTTTTTCAGTGCTGTCATCATGAAAATATAATGAAATGTGTTGTATTTCTGATGGAGGAATCAAAGCCACATATCGGTACATGTAGTTCAAATGATTCAACTGAAAGGGGAATGCTAGTTTGCCACCTTTCTCCCTTCTTCCACTAAAAAAGCATTGAGTAAGAGACATTTTTACATCTTGCGGCTGATGAAAGAAGGAAAATTGGCATATCCTAGGCAATTAATTTCTAAGGGCAGGTGAAAGTTTAGATAAAAGACCCAAATGACTTCTTCCTTCAATCTGAAAATAGTTCTCAGAAATATTTATAATTCATTAGACATGAGCCAGTGAGGAGATAATAACTTTGAAATATGGGAGTGTAAATATGCATCATCAGTGTAATAGTTCCCCTAAAAGAGGAAAATAATTTTTAAAAGTCTTGGGGAAATCAGCAGAGTGAGGTGCAAAGGAGACTTGAATTCTGATCCTGCCTAGCTCTGTGAGGTGGAACAGGGGACTGAACCCCACTGAACCTGTTTCTTCACCTGTAAAACAGACATTCTAAGTGTCACAGCATAGAATTATTGAGAATATTTAATAAATTAACATCTATAAGTTGATTGGCTTAATATTTAGACTCCCTACCTTTAGCAAACAGAAATAGATCTTTGATAAAAATTTAAATAAATTGGAATTTAATATCTTATTTTTAAACTTTTTTATGATTGAATGTATCTTTTTAAAGATACATCGTGTGTTTGTGGTTCAAAACGAAGATAATATTGGATGGTGTTTTTGTGTGTAAGTATTTACAGATATTCACATATGATCATACACACATAATTTTCATTAATAAATAGAAAAATAGTACCACTCAATAACTACTAAATGCCTACCCACGAATGACTTAATATTCCTTAATGATCACATCACATACTTGATGAGTTTGGACTGTGAAGTGTAAAATTTTATACCATAATATCTTCAGCCCCACTGAAAACACAGATAGCTCGCATCCTGCATCATGTGGTAGACAGCCTTCTCAGGCAGCTAACCCAAAATGGAGGCCATTGGCACTTCCGCAGGGTAGCAATTAGGAAGCCTCACTTTGCCGACAGGGATCACTGCTGGGTGAGTTTTGATTTTAAGTAATGCCAAACTAGGCCATATACTCTAAAAAGCTATAACTAGTTATAGCTTTGTAGAAAATGTTGGAATCAAACAGAGCTGGTTTAGGAGCCTTGAGGTATTACTAGTTACTCAGTCTTGAGGATACTGCTTTATTTATCTGAGCTTCCATTCCCTACTTGTGGTGGTTAATTTTACTTGTCAGCTTGACTGGGCTAAGGCATACCCAGAGAGCTGGTAAAGCATTATTTCTGGGTGTATCTGTGAGGGTGTTTCTGGGAGAGACTGGCATTTGAGTCAGTGGCTTGAGTAAGAAAGACCTGCCCTCACCCAATGTGGATAAGTACTATTCAATTCATTGAGGGCTCAGATAAAACAAAAAGGCAGAGAAAAGGTGAATTCTCTCTTTCTTCTGGAACTGGAATACCCATCTTCTCTTGCCCTTGGACATCAGGACTCCAGGTTCTCTGACCTTTGGACTCTGGGACAGCAGTTCACCCAGATTCTCAGGCCTTTGGCCCCAGACTGAGAGTTATAACATCAGTTCTCCTGGTTCTTAGGTCTTCAGGCTTAGATGGAGCTCTGCTACTGGCTCTCCTGGTTCGCCAGTGTGCAGATGGCATATCATGGGACTTCTCAGTCTCCATAATTACATGAGCCAATTTCCATAATAAATCCCTTCTAGTCTGTCTGTCTATCATCTATCTATCTATCTATCTATCTATCTATCTATCTATCATCTATCTGTCTATCTATCTATCTGTCATCTCCTATTGGTTCTTTTTCTCTGGAGAACACTGACTAATACACCAATCTATCAATAAGTGCCAGACTACTTGCCGAAAATAAAAATTGTGTTTCATCTTGTAACAATTCTCTCTTTGCTATTTTTACTAAAACTGAACGGGTCTTCTTTAGGCTCCTTAAATATACTGAGCTCTTTTCCACCTCAGGACATTTGCAAAGCTTCACCGTCAAGCTGGGAAAGCTCTTCCCCTCTCACCCATGGGCTTCATGAGGACTTCCTTATCTTTTGAATCAACTTAACCATTACCTTTTGAGAGGGGATCTTACTAACCTCTCCTATTATTTTCTGTCTTATAACACTTGTCACAGTTTATAATAGTTTCCTTTGGTTTCATTGTAATTTGCACATCCAACTTCCTGAAATGTGGGTTTATTGAGGGGCTCTAGCTGTCTTGCTCATCACCATATTCTGAGTGTTTAGACAGTGCCTGTCTGGTTTTAATGGAAAGTGTTGAATGGCTAAATTGGCATTCACAGGGTTGTTGTACAGCTTAAATAAGATCATTTATGACATATTCTAAGTTCTTGATAAAGAAAATCTTTTTAAAAATTATTTTTAGGGGGAGAATTGGTATAAGGGACATCTAGCTCAATATGCTAAAATAGCTGTACTTGGGTTGCAAAAGTGAAGTATAGTAGGTCCACCACCTGCATAGAGCCAGAGTTATTTCTGACTCACTAATGGGCCAGCTAACAGAGAAAAATCCCCTCAAACAGACAAGGTGTTGCCCATTTGAAGATATTTCCAGATGTAGAAGCACTAGCAGCCCATTTTCAAAGCTTTCATTTCCTAAAGAGCAGCCAGGACAAGGGGATAAAATGAGCATGTACGCAAAGGTAACATTTTCTTCACCAAACTCTGGGGATGGCAAAGTCGCAATTACAAATCTTGTTGTGCACCCCTTACAGAGGTTTGAGATTGGTGGGCTGTTCATCCTCCTTTTTATTAGTGCCAAAAAAGCTGTTTGAATGGGACTAGTCTGTATTTTAAATTCAAACTACCATAATTTAACACCCATTGGAAAAATGTAGTTAAGCAATTAAGGGATATTTCTACTGTTTTTTTCCAGTTGATGACTCAAATCCAGGTCTCTTTAAATAAATCCAAGCAGACTATGAGAGGAAGGAAGGTTCTACAGATGCCTCCTTAAAATCGGAAATATTCCAATAAAAACCAATGATCTAACTACAAACTACTGCCAATTCTGTGTCACTGAGTCATCTTCCATTGGGAAGTGTTTGGATTTCATTAAGCTTTTAAGAATTGCAGGCTGATTTATTATTTTCTTTTTTATTTTCTTAGTGGGTTGTCATGAAACTTCACTTCATTAATATGAAGAATAAAGAACTAAATAAGCTATAATTTCCTGGAAGAGTACAGTAATGATGATAATAATAATTACTGAAGGCTCTCATATTTATTTATATCAACCGAACTCCAAGATGGTACCAAAATTATCCTGCAGAATGTTTAATCACTTTCTTCCTACTTCAACTTCTGATGTCTGCTCTCATTCTGATTTCCTGCAGCTTTTTTTTTTTTTCCTGTTATACTCAACCCACATCCAACATCTAGGCTCAGCCTCCCTTCTAACACTGTTCAAATCATTAGTTTCTTTCCATTTTCTGGATGGGATTTTTCTGATCACTTTCCTATTGTGCAATTTGTAAGGATACCATTACAAAAATCACAAGTAAATTCTGAGAGTGGATTAAATAAAAGTGCATAGAGAAAATAAAATTCCTTATTTCAGGATGATGATCAAAGTGGAAAGTTTTAAGTACTACTTGAGTTTTTATGTTTTCTCTAATTAGGAAAGTCATTTTCTCTTAAATGTCTTCAACTAATCTGTGCTACTGGTTCTCTAAATGGCCATGTGCCAATATCAGTACATACCTACTTTCTCAGTGATAAAAGATGCTAACTTAAATTTTTATACAATTTTGAGAAAATCCTCTGTAAAGTCCCTTTACCCAATAAATAAAGACCTCCAAGGGAAGTTGGCTGTGCCCCATAATCTAAACAGCCTAATTAACTACAATCTTATGTCTTAGGAGTTGAAAAACTTACATTATGTTTTGTTGTTTTGGTTTTTGGTGTGCAACAGTATTACACATACTAGAAAGATTACTGCAGAGAATATGGAATGCATAAATGAATGGAGCTTTCAATCCTTCATCAGCGAGGGCAACATGATTCAGATGAATGTTTAAGCTACTATTTTTCAAATGTTTTTAAAAGCATGACCCAAAGTAAGAAATACATGTAATGTAGACCCCAACACATCCAGGCACACACATCTTGGCTGAAACGAAGGTTTTGTGAAATAATACCCTCACTGGATGTGAAATGTGAGTGTGCTTGTTGAGTTCAAGGAAAAACAAGGGGTCAGTGTGGTTGAAACATCAGGAGGGAAAGTGGTAGGTGGTGAAGTCAGAGGCATGAGGAGCCCAGGTCATGGACGGTCTTCTAGGCCATCATAAGGTTTTTAGCTACTATTCCAGGTGTGGAATGGGCAGCTTCTGCAGGGTTTTTAGCTGAAGAGTCACACAGTATGACATGGTTTCAACAGGATCATCCTAGCTGCTATGTCCTGAGCAAACTGTAGGGGACTATGTAGTATGGAAGCCAGTAGAGCCGTTAGGAGGCTACTGTAATGAATAACACAGGTCAGAAATGACGGTCGTGGGGCCAGGACAATAGTGGTGAAAGAGATTTTTTTTAAACCCGGTCAGTTTCCTGATATATTGAGAAAGTAGAAATGCTTCGAGCGATCAGATGTGTGATATCAGAAAGGCATAGAAGTTAAGGATGGCTCCCAAGTTTGACCTGAGCCACTTGAAAGATGGGACACTATTTACCAGGACTAGGAAGATAAAGGAGAGGCATATTTAGAGGAAGAAAAGAGTTTAAGATTGAGCTGCCTATCAGATATCCAAGTAAAGATGTCTGGCTGGAGGTCAGAAATGCTAGTCTCAGATTCATGAGAGAGGACCTGGCTCATGCATACATTTGGGAGTTATCAAAGTATGCCAAAATTTAAAGAATCAGGACTAGAAACTTCCAATCACCAAAGGAGTCAGCATCACTAAAAGTTCTATCTCAGTTCTGAGTTCTCCTGAAAACAATCCTAATATAAGGTGTTGAATGACTTTAATTTAACTGAGTGGCGGGAAACACAGGTGAGGAAGAGGGGAAGTGAAACAAGGAAAGGAAGCAAACCAATAAAAGGAATACAGAGGCATTGATAAACTGGTTACTACTTAGAGAAACTGGAGTTCAGTTCCACTGGGTACCCTCTGAGGAACTGTGTAGAGCACCCTGGAGAATTGTCCTGCCAAGAGATAAGAACTTTCAGTGTTTATCCACCAATTCCTAAATTCACCAGTTGAAGGATGCTCCTGAGGGTCTTAAGTAGCTGCTACTTTGAGGCTCCAAAGGAGCTGGAGGAAGCTTTTAGGCAGAGAAGCAGAGAAGTGGACCTGGGGACATGGGGCAGGGTATCAAAGTCTGAAGACTAAGGCTTGCTCTGTTGGGAGGTTCAGAACAGGAGGAGAATTCATCAAAGGAGACTAAGAAGGAGAGGCGGTTGCCATAGGAGGAACACTAGAAGAGTGTGGTGGATGGAAGTCAAGAAAAGTAATTCCAGAAGGGAATGGCAGCAAGACCTCATCATTGGCTTTTGCATCAGAGAATTTGAGAACTGTTTCATTGAGTGGGCCAGGATGAAGGCCCAACAGAAGTGGGTTGAAGAGGAAAAGAGAAGTTGCAACAGCTGGTGTCGACAACCTATTGGAGGCGGTTGCTGTAAAGAGGAGTGGAGAATAGGGAAGGAAGCTAGAGGGGTTGAAGGATATTCTTACTGTGAAATTCATACTAGTGTGGAAAGAAAAATTGAGGTCAGGTTGATGTGTTCAAGACTTCTGACATAATTTCAAGGGCATGTACCCGTTGGCTTGGCTGTGCCATGATAAATAAATCTACTTCTAGAGTCTGTGACTTAAAGGCCTTGCATGCATCTCACTAATTGCCTTATCTTCCTCTAAACCTGGACCTTCCCTCCCCTAAACCTAACTAATAGGATCAAAATCACATTTAATACTGCTATTAAAAATTTTATTTTCAAAAAAATGTCATTTGGCCAGGCATGGTAGCTCACACCTATAATCCCAGCACTTTGGAAGGCTGAGGCAGGCAGATTACTTGAGGTCAGCAGTTCATGACCAGCCTGGCCAACATGGTGAAACCCTGTCTCTACTAAAAATATAAAAATTAGCTGGGCATGGTGCTGCATTCCTATAATCCCAGCTACATGGGAGGCTGAGGCAATAGAGTAGCTTGAACCTGGGAGGTGGACATTAGAGTGAGCCAAGATCATGCCACTGCTCTCCAGCCTGGGTGACAGAGCAAGACTCTAAGTAAATAAATAGTCATTTTAACATGTAATAACTCGAGTTTGAATAACAATGTTTGTACTTATAAACTGAGTTAGCAAGTATTTTTCAGGATATAGTAAAATGACATAAGACCTTTCATATAGATTTTAAAACCACTGTGGGTGTGCACATGTGTTTATATGTGTGTGTAAAATGACAATTCCAAATACAGTTAAATAAATCCTAAATGAATAATCCATTTTTATTTCCTCCATGTTATTTTTTTTTACTGCTATGCTTTTTATCTCTATTAATCAGTTTTACCAGTTAACCATCTCTGATCACTATGAAGTGGGTTACAAATAATTTGACGTATCAGAAAGAAACTGCTCCCAAGCCCTTGATGTTAAAATATATTGACGGTATGGGTGCTTACCTTGTAGGAAAAATGCAAAGTAGTGATATTACAGTCTAGAAGATTGTAAGAAAAATTGTTATGAGCTTGTGCAAAACATAAAAGGAGAAGCGTTGCTCAGAAGAAAAGCAAAGCCAAGGAACTCTTCATTCAAAACCTACATTTCATGTAGTTTTCCTTTAAAATGGCAATTCTCTTTTATACTGTTTTTTAATGAGGAACTTTTATAATGAAACTTAGAAGTGCCTAGGTTTTTATGAGAGACAATGGTTATGTCCTACTTTCAAATGCCATCATAAAGATTTTCATATATATGTAGAGATAATGTTCAACACCAAGCATATGTCTAACATGGATCTAATAAGATGATTCAAGTTCACCTTGCAATATAAAGGGTCATAAAAGATGAGTTAATTTACTCTTCAGTTCGAAATCTAATGAAACTAGTTAAGTAGAAAAGATATAACACCAGAATTGAAGCTGTGATTACACCACAAACGAATGCCTTCCAGCATAATGGTTACATTAAAAATTAAACATTAGCCAGCGTCCAGATGTTAGATATTAATATTGGGGTGGATGTGTGTGTGTGTGTGTGTGTGTGCATGCAGGCATGCAAAAGTGTCCATGTAAAGCTACTTAAAATGGTATATAATAAGTAATAGGTGTGATGGTTAATATTTAGTGTCAACTTGAGTGGATTGAGGGATAGAAAATATTGATCCTGGTTGTGTCTGTGAGGATGTTGCCAAAAGAGATGAACATTTGAGTCAGTGAGCTGGGGAAGGCAGACCCACCCTTAATCTAGTGGGCACAATCTAATCAGCTGCCAGCAAATATAAAGCAGGCAGAAAAACATGAAAAGAAAGACGGGCTTAGCCTCCCCACCTACATCTTTCTCCCATGCTGGATGCTTCCTGCCCTCAAACAACGGACTCCAGGTTCTTCAGTTTTGGGACTCGGACTGGCTCTCCTTGCTCCTCAGCTTGCAGACAGCCTGTTGTGGGACCTTGTGATTGTGTAAGTTAATACTTAATAAACTCCCACATATATGTGTGTGTGTGTGTGTGTGTATATATATACATATAACCAGTTTCAGTCATATTCTGAGGTACTAGAGGTTAGGACTTCAACATATGAATTTTGGAGGAACACAACTCACCCATAACACTTGCCCTCCAAGGGTTTATATATATATATATATATGTGTGTGTGTGTGTGTGTGTGTGTGTATGTATATGTGTATATATACACATACCCATATGTATATATATGTGTTATATATATAACACATATATATAACACATATGGGAGTTTATATATATGTTATATATGGGAGTTATATAACACACACACACACACACACACATATATATATCCTATTTGTTCTGTCCCTCTAAGAGAACCCTAATACAATAGGTAAGTTCAGAAAGCAAATCACTACAAAGTTATACAAAATGGTGTATTAATTTAAAATCCAATTCTATTTTCTACTTTCCCCTAAAAATATGTTGGGAGTACTTTTCCCTTTGCAGGGAATAAACAGTCTCCTTTAAAAGTCTGCTTTACATTTCCCATCTTGTCTAGCTGTGGCTGGCCCAAGGACCAAGCAGGTAATATACACGCATGAGGGCAGCAGGCAGGCATGCTCATGCAGACATTGCATACATGATGGAGAGAGGTAGAGCTCCTTGACTCTACCCATTTCAAGCAGGCAATTACTGCTCAGCTCCAGGTGATTTTTTTCCGAGACAGAGGATGTAAGACATTTTCTAATTTTTAAAGAGAAGGATCGCTCCTCCCTCTGAATTTGGGTTATCATGTAAAATGCCTTAAACCTAAAATTTTGGCTCATTTTTTGAAGACATATTTCAGTCCAAACAAACCATATGTGGAGCAGATTTCACCCACAGGCAGCCAGTTTGCAAACTCTGCTCTTTGCAGACAATACAAAGGCAGCAGAGTAAGCTTTGAGCCAGATTTTACATTCCTTGTGAACTGCCACAGAGTTTTAGTGCAGAAAACATTTTTTTTTTGTCAGCAGGGTTAGGAGAAAGGAATTTGAGGTTTATTAAATATTATACATGCAAAGGCCTGGGGAGGAACACAGGGAAATCTTCTGGAGTGCTGGATATGTTCTAGATCTTGATGATCTGGGTCATGACACAACTGTATCTATACATAAAAAGTCTTTGAGTTGCAGACTTAAGATTTGTGTACTTCACACACTTTATGTCACATGCTCAAAGTATATGCACATATGTAAACATGTTCAACATATGAATATATGCACACATATGCATGTATATATGTTCAAATATATATATTTAATATATATTTGAATCAAATATATATATTTAATATATATTTGAATCAAATATATATATTTAATATATATTTGAATCAAATATATATATTTAATATATATTTGAATCAAATATATATATTTAATATATATTTGAATCAAATATATATATTTAATATATATTTGAATCAAATATATATATTTAATATATATTTGAATCAAATATATATATTTAATATATATTTGAATCAAATATATATATTTAATACATATATTTGAATCAAATATATATATTTAATATATATTTGAATCAAATATATATATTTAATACATATATTTGAATCAAATATATATATTTAATACATATATTTGAATCAAATATATATATTTAATACATATATTTGAATCAAATATATATATTTAATACATATATTTGAATCAAATATATATATTTAATATATATTTGAATCAAATATATATATTTAATATATATTTGAATCAAATATATATATTTAATATATATTTGAATCAAATATATGTATTTAATATATATTTGAATCAAATATATGTATTTAATATAAATTTGAATCAAATATATGTATTTAATATATTTGAATCAAATATATGTATTTAATATATATTTGATTCAAATATATATATTTAATATATATTTGAATCAAATATATATATTTAATATATATTTGAATCAAATATATATATTTAATATATATTTGAATCAAATATATATATTTAATATATATTTGAATCAAATATATATATTTAATATATATTTGAATCAAATATATATATTTAATATATATTTGATTCAAATATATATATTTAATATATATTTGATTCAAATATATATATTTAATATATATTTGATTCAAATATATATATTTAATATATATTTGAATCAAATATATATATTTAATATATATTTGAATCAAATATATATATTTAATATATATTTGAATCAAATATATATATTTAATATATATTAAATATATTTGATTCAAATATATATATTTACTATATATTTGATTCAAATATATATATTTACTATATATTTGATTCAAATATATATTTACTATATATTTGAATCAAATATATATATTTACTATATATTTGAATCAAATATATATATTTACTATATATTTGAATCAAATATATATATTTAATATATATTTGATTCAAATATATATTTAATATATATTTGATATATATTTGAATCAAATATATATATATCTTTGATTCAAATATATATATTTGAATCAAATATATATATTTGAATATATATATATTCAATTTGAATCAAATATATATATTTGAATATATATATTCAATTTGAATCAATTGAATTGATTCAAATATATATTTGAATCAAAGATATATATATTTGATTCAAATATATAAAATACATATATTTGAATCAAATATATAAAATATATATTTGATTCAAATACATATAAAATATATATATTTGAATCAAATATATATTAAATATATATATTTGAATCAAATATATAGTAAATATATATATTTGAATCAAATATATAGTAAATATATATATTTGAATCAAATATATAGTAAATATGTATATTTGAATCAAATATATAGTAAATATGTATATTTGAATCAAATATATAGTAAATATGTATATTTGAATCAAATATATAGTAAATATATATATTTGAATCAAATATATAGTAAATATGTATATTTGAATCAAATATATAGTAAATATATATATTTGAATCAAATATATAGTAAATATATATATTTGAATATATATATTTGATTCAAATATATATTTGAATTGATTCAAATATATATTTGAATCAAAGATATATATATATTTGATTTGAATCAAATATATATATATATTTGAACAAACTACCAACTTTAAAACTGAGTGGCAACTTCGGTATGGGAATAGATAAGACAATGACATTCTTTGGGGTGCACAGCTGAGTCAAAGCTAATCTAAGCAACGCCTGTGTCATATTCAGTGGAAACAAAAACAAAAGGTGAAAACTAGTGCTATGTAGTTGTCTCTAGTATATTCCCAGGCCATTCACTGCTAGTCTACTCCTCCTTCAATCAAAGTGGAGGTTCACTTACGACAAGTTTTAACTTATGCTCATGAGTCACGATGGACTACAGTATGATTAAGTGAAAGATAGACTTAGGAGACATTCCTTGAATGCTGGTAAAGAAGTTGTCTGACCCTCACACATGTCTACAAGAACCGGAGAACAGGAGCAGATTTGAGTGGGGTGAGATTTCTAGGCCTGAGTATCCTTGTGAAGCATGCCGCTGTATCCTTGTGAAGCATGCTGTGGATGCTTCAGCCTCATCTGGGTGAGGATCCCTCTAGTGCATCAAGAAGCTTCTTTGTCATCCTCTTTCAGAGTGGAGGTGGGGTAGGGAGTGGATGGACACTGTGATCAGGTGCCTGTCTGCTCTAGGTGTAAGCCGTTGGAAATCAATCCTAGCACATTCCCAAGTAGCTGGGGTCTATAGTTGCAACTTGAATTCAGCCAACATTCATGAGCCTCTGTAGGGCATACAAAATGAGTGAGTGTAATCTTTGCTGTATTCATTTTCTAGGGCTCCCATAACAAACTACCACAAACTGGGTGGCTTAGAACAGCAGAAATATATTGTGTAACAGTTCTGAGGATCAGAAGTCCAAAATCCAGGTGTTGGCATGGCCATGCTGCCTCCGAAGGCACTAGGGAAGAATCTGTCCCAAACCGCTCTCCTAGCTTCTGGTAGTCCCTTGGCTTGTGGCAGCATAACACCAAGCTTCATGCAGCATTCTCCCTGTGTGCCTGCATATGTTCAAACTCCCCTCCTTTATTTTTTTAAGGACACCTATCATATTAGATTTAGGACCCACTCTATTCCAGTACGTCCTCATCTTAACTCAACTAATTATATCTGCAATGAGCCTATTTCCACTTTTTTTTTTTTTTTTTTTTTTTTTTTGAGATGGAGTCTCACTCTGTCACCTAGGCTGGAGTGCAAAGGTACGAGCTCAGCTCACTGCAACCTCCACTTTCTGGGTTTAAGCGATTCTCCTGCCTCAGCCTTCTGAGTAGCTGTGATTACAGTTGCACGCCACCACACCTGGCTAATTTTTTTTGTATTTTTAGTAGAGACGGGGTTTCGCCATGTTGGCCAGGCTAGTCTCAAACTCCTGACCTCAAGTGATTTACCCATCTCAGCCTCCCAAAGTGCTCTGGGGTTGCAGGTGTGAGCCATGACACCCGGCCTGCAATGACCCTATTTCCAAATAAGGTCATATTCTGAGGTACTAGAGGTTAGGACTTCAACATATGAATTTTGGAGGAACACAACTCACTCATAACACTTGCCCTCAAAGGGTTTATAATTGAGTTAGAGAGAGAGGCATATATGTCACTAGAGTCTGTTAAAAATTACTAGTTACTTTGATGAGTTCATACTAAAATTCCTTTTCATAGCATGGATTTTTCTGATGTTATCCACCTGCCAACTGTTAGTTGTACTTTTTGTCAGTGTGGTAATAAATCTGGTTTATAGACACTTCAGTATTGCATTAATATTTCAATCATGACAAAAAGTTGAATAACAATACTATTATGAAGAATGTTATGTGCTTTTTTTATGACAAAAAAAATCAAAAAGCTTAAAAATGGATTCCATTCAAGTAAGAAAGAGGGAAATAAACGCTATATTGATGAAAACATTGCATTTCAATTTATCACAGTGAAGAAGGCAAAGCATGCACTTTACTTAAACTGTGTCTACATGACATGGTAGAGTGGGAATTCAGTGACTAGTTAAATCGCATCAGCTTAGACATCCATTTGGGTAACTCAAGCAGTAGGCAAACAGGGCAGATGTTTGAAAGAATTATCCAGACCATTAATTAAAGTACAGGTTTCAAAGAAGGGGACGTGGAAATTAGAGAGGTCAGTGAAGATGGTTTTGAGACTTTTCTTCCGCATTTTTCAGTTTAATAATGATTATCACAGAAATATAAACATCAGGAAAAGATTTCGATAAAGTTTAACACATAAAATAGAAAATTCCACGAGGAATTTTCTGCAGTGGAGGATTCGTATCATAGGAACATTGAAGGCAGATGCAAACCCCACCTGTGCCACTGTGAACATTAGGCCTATTCCTCAACTTCCTCCTATTATGGATGGCTTCCTACTAAGATGGAATTCAAATAACGCATCGTTCAAACATCCCTGCTTTATGTTCTACAGAAAAAGCCTATTTGTTGCAAATTTTCTTGCAACTTGTGCTCAAATAGTAGTGTCATTAAAAATGGCTGATGGGGGGGAGCGCTGCTATCTCAGATATTTCATCCTAAAGTATCAAAGCAAAGTTGTTTTTCAAACTCTTTATTTGTCCATATTGTTATTTTCTCTTACATGTGCTACTTCAAAACAAATACCAATCTGCTGATGACAGTCCCTTGCTGAAAATGCTTCAGTGGCTCTCCATGGCCCTTAAAGTCAAGTACAAAGTCTACAAGCGGAAAAGTGATCTGCAAAGCCCTTCAGGATCTGACCCCAGGTCACTTGTCTAGTCAAGGGATGGCTATTTTTTGTTGTTTTGCTTTTCAGTTCCTCAAATATTCAAAGCTTTCTTTTGCCTCTGCGCATTTGTTCCTACTGTTCCTTCTGCTTCTGTATCTCTTCATCTTGGTCCGATTAGCCCTTACTCATATCCTTCCAGTTTCAGTCTAAATGTCACTCGTTCCAGAAACCACTACTGACCCCCCCCAAGTCTATGTCGTGCACCCTTTCTTCTTGGCATCTGACACTTCTTGGCATCTGACACTTGGCGAAACTTCCCTGTTTTGCAGCTTTTACCCACTTTGCCATAGCTGCCTGTTTACTTGTGTGTATTCTTTCAAATACTCTGATTTTTCCAGAGGGCAGGCAGTGACTCTTCTTCAATATTGTATTCTCAATGCCCAGTGGACAATGTTGGTACTAGACAGTGTTTTGAACAAATGAATAAATGAAGGAGAGAAGAAATGAATTCTCAGTGATATTTCTGTAAGATAAGCAACTGCTATTATTTATATTACACATTTCAAATAATCTTTTCAAAAACAAGTATAACTCATCTATGGTAATGGAAATCAAAATAGTGGTTACCTTTGGAGGTACTGATGAGGAAAAGGCACAAGGGAATTTTCAGGGGAGCAGAAAATTATCCACATCTTACTCTGGGTGTTGGTTTCATAGGCATGTGCAGACATAAAAATTAAATGAGCTGCGTACCTACAATTTGTACCCTTTGTTGCATACGTTAACATAAAATAAGTAAAAAAAAAAAGTTATAACTACCTTTATCTCACTCTAATACTAAAGATACATTTTACCATTTGTTAGCTCAAAGAAATCTGAGATCTGGTTTTAAAAGCAACCTTGTAGTTCTGTTTAAGATTGCTACAATTTAATAAAATTATCTAAAACCTCCAAGCACTTAGAGTGGGCCCATGCAGGGCCTTTTCTTCTACCTTTATAGCCCAGAGAAATTCCAAACCAGAAAAGGGGCTGGGTTTGATCTTGTCTGAGCATCTTGCGGGAATCAGTTTCCTTTCAGGCCCTCCAATAATGTGAAATTCTCTTCCTCCTGTTTTTAACCCCCTAAGCACCAAGCGAACTGCACTTCCAAAGCTTGCCTGAAATGAGTTTTAGCAAACCCATGAATCCTGTTGATCAATAGTCACCCTAAACTGAACCCACTTCCAATAGTGACCAAAGAATTCTTCTGACCAACAATGGAATTCCCCCATTCTCAGACTGACTTCTTCAAGGAGACTTCAATGAACTAAGCAGAATTCTTGTGCAATGAAGCCATCATTCCAGCAGATCAGCATTTAGAATTGCTTCAAGAACCTATTCCATATTTCAAGAGAGATGGAGTTAGCTTTCCTCTTATAAAATGAATTTCATGTGTATGCTTGCTTATAGAATTCTTGAGTTATCTTTATTTATAGTTATTTTTACTCCTCATACAACTGTGGAATGATATTGGGGCTCCAGTGATGAGGACATGCAGGGGTTACCAGGCCCCAGGACAGGAAGCATTCTGGCAGTGGCTCTGTCCTCAAAATGATACTGTGCTGCAGCAGCTTGGGTCCCAGGGACTAAGGAGGGACCCAGTGGCCTCTCTGGAGTAATGTAGTCACAGAGACTCCAGGCAGCTCCCGCACTGGGCTCAACACTGCGAGGCTCTCCTACAGCTAGGCTTGCAGGCATTTGTGGTGGGAATGTTGCCTGCAGGGCATCTCCTGCTTACGTTTCCTACTCAAGGCGGGGCGCCCTTGACTGTGAGCTGATCCTGACTGGCTGCTTTGCTTGCCTCTTTGTGCTGCCATCCCGAGTTTCTGCACCTCAGAGGGTCTTTGTAACGTTTTTGCTGAGCTTCAGTGCTCTCCTTTAGACATTTTATTTGGCATGTGATTGTCTACTTGTTCTTTTGGTCCTTCTTTGTGGAGGAGGCAAATGCTGGGCAGCTATAGCAAGCTTTCTGGATGACCAAGATTCTTCTAATCTTTGAAAAACCAAGACATGTCAGAATAATGCAAGTTATCTGTTTTTATAAACATACCACACACACACACACACACACACACACACGACAGGGTCAGTACTAGACAATGTAGGTGTGTAAAAAAGTACTCCAGGCTGGGTGTGGTGGCTGATACCTATAGTCCCAGCACTTTGAAAGGCCAAGGTGAGAGAATTGCTTGAGCCCAGGAGCTCACCACCAGCCTGGGTGATGTGGCAAGACCCCATCTCTACAAAAAATTAAAAAATTAGCCAGATGTGTTGGCACATGCCTGTGGTCCCAACTGTTCGGGAGGCCAAAAAGGGAGAATCGCTTGAGCCCAGGAGGTTGAGACTGCAGTGAGCTGTACTCACACGCCTGCACTCCAGACTGAGACACAGAGCAAGATCCTATCTCAAAAAAGAAAAAAAAAAAGTTACTCCAAAACTTACCGACTTACAACAACAACAATATTTATGTTGTCCACCAATCTGCAATTTGGGCAGGGCTTAGCAGAGAAAGGGAATATAAGGATGCTTGTGAAAACATTTTAAATGCAATATTTATATAAAGTACGGTAATTATATTGCACTTTTGCGATAGTAATGATTTTCCCCTTTTTCTATCACCGCCTCCCCTCCTCCATTCAAGCATGTAGCCCAGTTCTGTGTTTATAATGGCAGGAGAAGAGCATTATGAGACTGGGCAGGAAATAGATCGCAGAGGAGTCACTAGCTTTTGTGTTTTCACCTGCGTGAATCCTTTCAAGAGCTCAGGCCAGATGCCTGGGATGCAAACATCACTGATTGAGGGATTTCCTCTGAGGAAAAACATCAAGAATCCCGCCTCCAAGTGTCAGTCAGATCTCTTGAGGAAATTCTAAATCTCACTAGGTATTTCAATAGAGTGGGTTTAATTTTGGAAATTGGCTCTCTAGGTGTTGGAGGGCTAAAAGAGCAAAAGTAGGCTTTGAGGGAATAATCTGGAGGAAATAACAGGCAGCTTCCAACTGTTTGGCTCATGGGGAGGGATAGCAATGGGGAGAAAGTGGGGCTTAGCAGACCCTAGAAGCTCCAGCAGAGGACCTCGTGGAGGTAGTGCTCCTGCTGCCTCCCCAGCCGTTGATGGCTCTTCTCTTCTGAGGGACCCTCATGTAGCAGGTGCTAGTGTCAGAGGCGTTTGAATCAGAACAACTCCATCTTGAGTAGGGGCTGGGTAAAATGAGGCTGAGACCTACTGGGCTGCATTCCCTGACAGTTCAAGCCCTGCCCCGCGGGGAGGCGGCTGAAGCCTGGAGAGAATTCGAGAGCAGCGTGGGCGGGCCGGCAGTGCTGGGGGACCCACCGCACCTTCCGCAGCTGCTGGCCTGGGTGCTAAGCCCCTCACTGCCCGGGGCCGGCGGCGACGGCTGACTGCTCAGAGTGCAGGGCCTGCCAAGCCCACGCCCACCCGAACTTGCGCTGGCCAGCGAGCACAGCAGGCAGTCCCGGTTCCTGCCCGCGCCTCTCCCTCCTCACCTCCCCGCAAGCAGAGGGAGCTGGCTCCGGCCTCAGCCAGCCCAGAGAGGGGCTCCCACAGTGCAGCGGCGGGCTGAAGGGCTCCTCAAGCACAGCCAGAGTGGACGCCGAGGCCCAGGAGAGGCCAAGAGTAAGTGAGGGCTGCTAGCGCGTTGTCACCTCTCATTGGGACTGCTGGAAAACACTGAGGCAGAAGTCCGAAGAAACTGCTGCTGGTGGAACAAATTGGCAGTCTTGGGCAACACTGACAGGACTGGCAGTAATCGGGAAGGAAGCCACTTTTCCCTTCCTTCTGCCTTCCATCCTCTTCTGCTGCATCCAGCTGCAGAATTAGTAGAAAGTCAGCCAGCAAAGGAGCCTGGAAAATAGTTTCCAGAATCTCAGTCCCAGAATCACAGAGCACGCGCAGAAAGGGTGGATGTGGAGCAGAAAGGTAATAGGTAGATAACTTGTATGTTCATGTACTTGAAAAAAAAAGGTACCACTGGATTTAGGACAGAAGAAATTGGGAGTTCCTCAATAAGAGAGCTATAGTTTGCTTGGTCCTGTGACCTTGTTTCCTAGGCAGAAGCTTAGGAACTAAAGAAAAAAATGCAAACAGGAAGAAGAAACTTTGCAGATACATTTGTAAATGATTGTTCAAGGATGGAGTACACTCCTTCCTGTGCCTTGGTCCTCCATTACCCCAGCCCCTGTCAATTTAGACAAACCTCCAGAAAGAGGGAAGTTGTCTGACATTGACCAAGATTAAATTTCAGTTCCCAGGCAAAGTGAGGTCTTAAAATAGAAACTAATCTATATGGGGCATGGTGGCTCATGCCTGTAATCCCAGCACTTTCGGAGGCCAAGGAGGGAGGATCACTTGAGACCACGAGTTTGAGACCAGTCTGAGGAACATAATGAGACCCTGTCCCTACAAAAATAACAATTAAAAAATTGGCCTGGCATGGCAGCATGGACCTGTAGTCCTAGCTACACAGGAGGCTGGGACAAGAGGATTGTTTAAACCCAGAAGTTTGAGGCTGCAGTGAGCTGTGATCATGCCACTGTGCTCTAGCCTGGGCGACAGAGGAAGACCCTGTCTCTAAAAAAGGGGGGAAGAAAAAGAAGAAAGAAAGAAATCAGTTTGAGCCTTAAAAAATGAAGGAAATTAATATTTCAAGTATGTCTGAATTTGTGGACCGATAGTTATACCCTTTGCAGTATATTTTTTAATTGTATAAAAAAACTGCAGACACAGGGAAAATGCTGGGAGGACAACACAAAATGCTTGCAATTATTATTTCTAGAGGCTAAAATTATGGCTGATTCTTTTTTTCTTTATACCTTTCATTATTTCCCTAATTATCTACAATAAATGTATCGTTTTTTACAATAACAATTATTTTCAAGAGCTTGTTAATGTAAATGTTATACTGTGATTTACTATTATATCGTCTCAAAAACATATCTGAATTGGCCTGATAAAAAGCCTAAATTTCCCTTTTTAATTCTCTTATTTTTTAAGGAAGATTAGAAGCCAGCAAGTCCTGTGAATTTCATTTCTCATTGCATTCTCCTAAACCTCATGCACCTTCTGATTAAAAGGAAGGGTGTAGTCTTCATCTTGAATTTCATTTTGACAAAAAAAATTAGTTTCAATCATTTTTCTTTATAAATATTTGTAAACTCTTTCCTCTGCGCATTGGTGCCAGAGTCTGGCTCTATTACGGTCATCCACAATTGATCTTGAAAATATGGCAGAAATGGTATGCTGGAAGCCTTGGAGAATATGTTTTAAAAGTTCAGACCAAGTTCTGTTTTAGTCAGTAAAACAGGGGCCATGGGACAAGATCTGGGAGATAAAGATGATTAGAGGAAAGAAACAGGAAAAAAACAGGAAGAGAAAAAACTGAAATCGTTTAACTTTGCAAGAGGCTTGACTTCCAGGACAAACAAGGACTTGGGAATTTCCAATTTGCACCTGCCTTTAGGCATTATGCGTTGAAATCCATTGTCAATACCCTGTTATTAGTCCAAGAGATTTCTACAGATAGCAAGATGCCTGGAATTCCAAAAGGAAGAAGTTACATTCAAAGAAGCATTTTATTGGCATCTGTAAACAGGCCAACACCTGTTAGAAGAAAGTCAAAACACAGATGAAAAAGAACCAATGCAAACATTCCAGACAGACATCAATATTGCCCACTCCATAAGATATTCCTCATGTTGGACTGCACTTTCCACACTCTGATGTTTAGGATTGGCCATGACTTGGTTCATGAAGTGTGAATGGAACAGGTCTGTGTCCCTTCCCACTTCTGAGAAGATCATGATCTTCCCAGGTCTGGGAAGAGACTCCCCAGGTCTCTCTTGAGCCAGCATTGGCATCAGCCTGTATTCTTCGAGCGTGATGAACAAAACAGCCCTGCTGAATCTTGATTGACATATAACAGGAGCAAAAAATAATCTTTGTGGTTTAAGTCACCATGACTTTGGGGTTGCTTGTTATTGCAGCATAACCTAGTCCACCCAATTGTTACAGGAAGAAGGTCCCGATCCAGACCCCGAGAGAGGGTTCTTGGATCTCGTGCAAGAAAGAATTCAGGACAAGTCCATAGAGTAAAGTGAAAGCAAGTTTATTAAGAAAGTAGAAGAATAAAAGAATAACCCTTGAGGGTTGCTGGTTGCCCATTTTTGTGGTTATTTTGTGATGATATGCTAAACAGGGGGTGGATTATTAGTGCCCCCCCTTTTTAGACCATATAGAGTAACTTCCTGACAATGCCAGGGCATCTGTCACCTGTGATGGCGCTGGTGGGAGTATAGCAGTGAGGATGACCAGAGGTCACTGTCCTCACCATCTTGGCTTTGGTGGGTTTTGGCCAGCTTCTTTACTGCAAGCTGTTTTATCAGCAAGGTCTTTATGACCTGTATCTTGTGCTGACCTTCTAGCTCATTCTGTGGCTTACAATGCCTTCACCTTCTGGGAATGCAGCTCAGTAGGTTTCAGCCATATTTCACCCAGCCCCTATTCAAGATGGAAGTGCTCTGGTTCACACGCCTCTGACACAATGTTACCGTATCCATCCTCACCAAAGCATTTTAAAGGACCTATGTATTTGCAAGTGTTCTCCATTGAGGGAGAAAGAATGGATGCACATAATCATTTCAGTGATTTAGGGCAGGGATTTAGACATTTTGATAACTTTCTTGATTTAAAATGTGTAACATTTTATTTTGCTTCCTTCTATTACAGACATGCTGTGCTATGCTTTTCTGAGAAATACTTTTTAATTTTATATTCTTATTCCCCCTTACTCCCAGTTATTTCTTAAAATCTTTTTGATGAATGCTTAATGTTCATTCCCATGAATATAACTGATAAATTTATCTTTTTAAACATTATCTTTTAAAATTTAAGTGCCTGTGTCTATGTAATCTAAGCAATTTTTTAATTTTTATGTTTAGATACTTTATCTGGCAACCACACAATAAATAGAAGACTCTACTCTTCTTTTCTTTAATAAATTCCACAAGGAGCAGAACTAGTAAGAGGAAATTAGTGTTTGAAAAATCAGTATGGCTGTGAAAAGAAAGCTCTCTAAGAATAGGACTATTGTGGCTATGAATTAATGAAAAAATATTCCACTATTTTCTTTAAGTCTGTCTTTCTTCAAGATCTTGTAAAGCATTCTTCCAGGCTGCTAATAATTGGCTTTTTTCAAACTTGATATTCAGGCTTAAAAAAAAATCCTTTTTTCCAGGTGCTCCCATCAGTAGGGTAAATTTAAGAATTATTTTTACTGGATGTGGATCTTCTTGAGAGAACTGGAAAACCAGGAAACTTTGAAGCGACAGTTTTTTCATTAGCTGGGAGCTGTAACCTGACCCCTCCACCCTGACCACATTTGACCTAAGTGAACACAGTCTGTCTCCGGTACATGGATAAGATTGGAGGGAAAAGATAGATAGTCTGCAGGTCCCCAGCTGAGAGAAGGGGAAGGAGGGAAAGATAAGAACTGTGGTTTCAAATATCCTTAATGGGAATTCTCCACAGTCATTTTTCATCAGGGCTGCGTGCAGTCAGAGCTTTGATTAGCGCCTCTTCTTCCCTGGGAATCCTTTTGTTTGGTCACTCTAGTGTTTGAACTTTGGCCAGGCCATTTTTTGTATTCTCCAGGTAACTGGGTCTGTTTTGATACAGCCCCTGGGGAGTGACTCATAGTCTCTAAAGGATAGACCACTATCTGATGTTTTGTTTTCCTCCTATGTCCATACCCTGAAAGGCAAGGGTGATTTTTTTTCTTTGCTGTTTTCCTGGCTGTTGTCTTGCTGGCTTGGAAAGTCTAAAACGCATTCAAGCCATGGCACCCGGCATTTTCATCAGTATTTTTATTGGTTTCTTTCTTTTTTGGTTATGCATACTGAAAGTAAATCAACATATTAAAAAGCAAGAGAAAGAGATCAGAAAAGGAACGACATTTGTTAGTGGTTTCTGATTTATGAGTCTGAAGGACCTGTCACATTGAGCCTCGGCATGATATTAATTAGCTGCATGGCTGAAACGCCTTGTCAGTGTGGCACATTAAAGACGCACCTTGCAGTCGGGAAGGAGAGACTCTGAAGAGAGGGGAGGGGCGGCTGCAAACACAAACCACGCTGATCACTTTTGCCTGCATCTCCACACTGCTAACAAAAGGCAACTCACCGAGGCACACTTTCCGATTCTTGGTTTGTAAAAGCTGGTGAGAATATCAATGAAGCCCCACCTAATTTTTGCCTATTAATAATTCAGCTCCAGAAAGTGAAAAATATGAAAAACACAACCAGTTTTTCAGTCAATAAGAAAGGCCTTTTTTTTTTTTTTTTTTAATTTGGAGTCCTATGCAAGTGGCCTTGTCATGGCAGGGCCTTGACCAGCTCACAGCCGGTGTTCCATTTACAGTAACAGGGCGTGGCAGGTTGCGCAATAGGGCTGAACGGCGCAGTGCTCAGAGGAAGCCCCGACTGTCACGGTGTGCACGGAGTCTTGCAGTCTCTACAGGGGCCAAGAGCTGAGTCCATTTTCAGCCCCTCCACTTCTTCAGTGACATAGTCATCCTCTCCGTTAAGGGACACTGGTGGAAACACGTGCTAAAGCTAAAGAAGCTAAACAAATGCTGGGTGTTATCAGGAAGGCTACTGAAAACATAGCAGAGAAGCCAGCTTACTCTTGATCCAAACCTCACTAGGCATGTTTGGTGCCATTCTGGGTGCCACATCTTAGGAAGAAGGCACAGAGCTGGGCAAGAATTCTTTCAGGTGGATCTCATGTGGGCCACAGATTGGTCTATTAATTACAGTTGTAACCACCCAACTTCCCCATGTTCCAGTCCCCAGTTGTCCACTGACCCCAAAGACTCCTCACGACTGCCTCTCCAAGGAGTCTACCAAGAAAGCACCAGCATCGCTGGGTTGGTCTCTAGGTAGGCAGTCTTCAGGATGCTAGAGAGTTCTTCAACATGGAAGAACTGTGGCCTCCACCCAATCCTGTCTCCCACCTTGTCACTTGAGCCTTACAGGAACAGTGCCCACAGCCTTTGGAAGTCCTGCCTGTGTTTCTGACCTCCACCCTGCCCTACATTTACAAAGCATCTCGTTAAAGTGGTGCATCAGCTTTTGGTCCCCAATATCCTTATTGCCAAGGTGCCAACTCTGTATAAGATGCCATAAAGAGATCAGTTGCTGTCCCCTCCTCTTCACCCTCCACTTCTTCTCTCCTCTTAGACTGTGCCTCCAAACTAACTCCTCCCTCCTTCAGATACAAATGAACCTGGCCCAGGGACATCAGTGATCCCAGAAGGGCCATACAAAGCCACAATGAAGCCTTACCTTGGCAAGCTGAAATGTCCCATGACTCAACAAATCCTCACCAAATCTCTAGGAAGCATGAGTAGGGAAAATCCACCTTAGAAACAGAATCAGAGGTTGCAGTAATTTTTAGGTAGTCAGAAAGGCAGACAGAGATGCTGAAAGGTAGAGAGAGCCCTTCAGTTGTCTGTTCAGTCCAGTCCAGTGTGGTCTCTGCTGAACCACAAGCCCCTAAGTATAAGTAAGACACATTCCTTAAAAAAAAAAAAGCATGAAGAACGTCTGCTACATCCATGGGACCAAGAGTAGGACATGCATTTTCTTGCTTCACCAGAGCTCGTGGAGACCCAGAGAGGAACTTAATTTAATAATTCAAAGGAGATATAACTTTTGCTGCCCCTTCTTCCAGACATCTGATAAGCCAGGATTCATTTTTATGTTCAGCTATGTGAGACCAAAGCAACTTCTCATGGTTGCCATGGGATACCTTCTAAATAGGTGGCCTGATGTGATTTCCCCAAATTGTTATGCAGTGAAAATATCATAGTTTCTAAGTATACGGATTTTTTTCAATTACATATCTAGATAAATGTGATATTTTCCCTTTGGGTTGTATTATATTAGACTTGGCTATGTTTCAGTAGATTTCAGTAACAGAATTAAAGACTTTCTAGCTACAGGGCATCAATAACTTAGAGACCAGTTAATTTGGGTTGACGATTTGAATGATGCCAACTTATTTTTTTTTTAACAGAGGAAATTTGTTTTGCAACAGAAAACATAAGAAATTTTCCCTGCCTGGAAGATACTCGTACATACCAGATATGCTCATCATACTTTGTATAACCCTTGACCAGTGAACTTTTATGTAGTGACTATTTGTTCAGTTGTCCTTCTTCTCTACTAAACACGGGCTCCTGGAGGGCATGGAGTGTGTTGTTTGTCTCTATCCCTAATGTCTAGCACAGTGACTGATGCATTGGAGGTATTCCATAAATGGTGGTTAATGAATTGTACTTAAATGGTGTTTAATGAATTTTACTTGGACAAAGAGGCCTTGGAAGAAAGATAGTGATAGCATCAAGGAATAAAATTTGTTTTGAATATAAGTCTTTGCCCCACCCACAATTTTTGGCTCTAGGGAGAGAATAACAAAGATTTAACTGGAAATTCATTTCCCCACAAATATATAGAAACCCAGAAAATAGACTTAGGATTTACAGCAGCAAGGCAATATCCTAGTAATCTACTGAAGCAGTTTGGCTGTTCTGCCAACCTGAAGGTAATTGTATTTGTGGTTGAGAAGGGATGCCACATCACATTATGTTGATCTGTATATCCATCACTGCCTGTGCTTTCCTCTGCCACCCCCTTGCATGATACAGTGTCATTCCAGTGATAGAGACTATTGTGACATTGCTAATATGAGGGAAAAAATAATTTTTTAAAATAAGGGATTTAGCAATGCCTGTGAAATGTTGAACATAGATACTTTTTAAAAAGTACTCATTTCTCATTTCTCTTTTACATGCTGGGATGTTTCCTTCAAGCCCTCCTTCATCTAAAGATGATGTAAATTTCCTGGCACATAAATCCCTCTTTCTTACCTTCCTTTTCATCGTTAAATACTCTTTCCTTTCTGAAGGGAAGCACAGTTCCCCAAAGCCCATTGGTTTGCAGCAGCTGCAATAGAAAAAACCTGTGTGGAGTTCAAGTTTTTTTTTTGTTTGTTTTTTGTTTTCAGAAGGAGGGAGAAGGGAAGTTCTACCCAAACAGTAATGGCCAGGTAGGAGACTCATACCTATTCTCCATCAGCTCTCTCTGAATCTGCCTGGGTACTACCTGGGCCTTGTCTTCAGGGCTGCAGTTGCCATAACTTCATAGGTTTTTGCAAATTCAGCTCCCAGAAGATGTTGCCTCTTTATTGTTTGCCTATGACTATGGCCTACAGCTGTAACCACGATTTCCAGCTGACTTGACAGCAGTTCAGCCTAATTGCAGGCAAAAGGACTCAGCATAATGTAGGTAGGGACCACATAATGTGCTCTATACAATCACACAGCCCTGGGCTCCAATCCCGGCTATAGCTCTGTGACTCTGAACAGGTTACTTACTCTCTGAGCCCTTTAGTATACGTGTCTGTAATATCGGAATAAAAATATAGACTTCACTATATTGTCATGGAATTAAGTAAGGTGAGGTGTGTAAAGGGTGTGGGAAAGAGGCCCTATAAACAGTACAAATTCATTCCACTTTTGATTAGCTTCCTCTCTCTCCCAGTAGTAACAGAGGCTGCAAGATACAGAGGAAAATGGAAAACGCATCTTTGTTAGGATGCCCTGTTCACTCTTTCTGTCCCACTTCTTTTATATTCCCTTGCTATGGGAGGGCTGAAGACCTCAGGATGAATGAGGGAAAATGAAGATGAAAACATGTTCTTAAGCAAAAACTTTTAAGAGAAGCAACAATACTTTCCTTGAATTCAAATTTTAAAAATCATAAATAGCCTTTGTATATTCTTTTTTTTTTCTCTTTTTTTTTTTGAGATGCAGTCTTGCTTTGTCACCCAGGCTGGAGTGCAGTGTTGCAATCTCGGCTCACTGCAACCTCCGCCTCCTAGGTTTGACTGATCCTCCTGCCTCAGCCTCCCGAGTAGCTGGGATTACAGGTGCCTGCCACCATGCCGGGCTAATTTTTTTGTATTTTTAGTAGAGACGGGGTTTCACCACATTGGCCAGGCTCGTCTCAAACTCCTGACCTCATGATCTGCCTGCCTCGGCCTCCCAAGTGCTGGGATTACAGGTGTGAGCCACCGCACCTGGCCAGCCTTTGTATATTTTTATCACTCATATTTGAATACTGTCCAAACAAACTTCCCAGATAAAAGTTCTAAGTTTAAGCTTTGGAAATGTGTTGCTGTGGCCACTTATACTCAAAGAAAAGAGAGGACGAGGGAGGGGGAAGGAAGGAAAGTACTGTGGATCCAAAAGTTCAGGGTAGTTTTACACTTTGACAACATTTACTTGCCTGGTCACAGCATTTGCTTTCTCTTACCAGCAATTTCTTCAAGTTCATGGCATTGCACGTGGAGTGGCAGGACTTATGGAGCAGTTTTGATGCGATATGATACTCTGCCTTAAAACAACTCTAGAGAAAGACACAGGAGACACAAATGAAGTGAATAGACATGCCCTTTAATTAGCATATATTCAAAGACCTGTCATGATGGGGCGATATACTAGGACCTTCAGTTTAACATTACTTAAGTGGGTAAAATGTGCAGAGGAAATTTCTTTGGCCCCAGAGTCTATCTGTCATATACATTTGCTAGGTCCAGCTGTATTTCCTAAATGCTGAACATATTGTTCTGGCTGTTTATATTCTTGGCATCCAGCGCTGCTGTGCATTCCCAAGCACCAGAGAGCACGGAGCACAGCAGTAGCTTTCCCTAAAAGGCCTGTAAAGCCATGACTAGTTTATTCTCTCAAGGATCCAAGGTACTTGTTAAAGCACAAGATCTGTTGCAACTGACGTGGCTCTGAATTAAATGTGTCGCAACACATTCTTAGGGAGACAGAGTTCCTTTGACTAACAGCCTCCATGTTTGTCAAAACTACTGTAAGCCAAAGGTTAGCAGCAGCATCTGGCAGCACAAAACCAAGTCTACAAAGCTAAAGTAAGCACTAGGCCAGTGAGTCCAATGCCTGCTACAGCTTACTCTCTCCACTGCTCGGTCTGGGTATGAATTTACAGACTACACTGGGTGCATAAAAACAGAGCGGAAACCTGGGTGATTCTTTTACTCCCGGAGAGAGATGCCCAACTCTGTTTTGGAACAGGCAAAGTGGTGGATTTTCAAAAACATTTGTTTTCATTGATTATATATTTTAAATTAAAAAAATGACATTTTTAGGTAGCTCAGTTTAAGATATTCAAAATCTCATAGAGGCAGAAACATTAAAAAGGGCTGGGGGAGGGATAGCATTAGGAGAAATACCTAATGTAAGTGACAAGTTAATGGGTGCAGCAAACCAACATGGCACATGTATACCTATGTAACAAACCTGCACGTTGTGCACATGTACCCCAGAGCTTAAAGTATAATAAAAAATAATAATTAATTAAAAATTTAAACAAAAAAGTAAGTCTAAGATCAAATGGCACAGGAATGCAGTGGAGGGACTTAACCCAGGCTGAGACAGGAGGGAAGGCAATGGTGGCACCATGGGGCTGCTACCAGTTTCCCCGGAACCCCAGATAACTCTGCAATCTGAATAACTGGACATACAGCATCCAGCTTGCCTCATTACACACCTTCACTTTGAGCCACTGGGGGATGGGCAGATTGGTACACAGGTTTTCTAGAGGAGGCCTAAATTAAGGTTTAGAGTGCAAACTGAAACAAATGGGGAGGTGTCACTCTTATAAAGGTTAGAATCCAGCTTTCACTTGAGGCCGAATACTTCTGATGTCTCAGCTTTATGTGTGTTTAACACAGTAGGTATCAAAGCATCTGATATTTCAAAATGCACTTGTGGCCTACCTCTGACTCTGACCTAAAGAGAGAATGAAATAATTTATAAGCATGGCAGATCAAGGAAAAAGAGAATTTGTCCTAGCAAAAGTCTTTAAAAGGTGATACCTTTGGATACGGAAGTTTCACTTAAAGAATTTTATTTCAAGTGAATACTTAAGAGAATATTTAGTTACAAATATATCCATCACTGTTTTGTTTTCTTCTTGAAAGAAAGGAAAAACAGGAAGCCATCTAAATATTTGTCCAACAGTAACACATTGTATGGTACAGTCCTATAATAGAATAATTTACAGTCCTTAAAAAGTGATTTTATAGAATAATATGAAAAAATGGAATGACATTGTTCAGAAAAAAAAAGCAAATTGAGAGTCATGCTATGAAAGACACTACAAAGAGGGTAAAATGACAAAATATTTGCAAATCATATATTGGATAAAGAACTATCCAAAATACAAAAAAAGTCAAAAAAACTCCATAAGAAACTAAAACCCAATTTTAAAATGAGCAAAACATCTGAACAGATACATCACAAAAAAAATACTGATGGAAAATAAACATATGAAAAGATGCTTAACATCACTTGTGACTAGTGAAATGCAAATTAATACAACAATGAGATGCCAGTACACATCTATTCGAATAGCCAAAATCCAAAGCACTGATAATACAAATTGCTGGCAAGGAAGCTAAGCAACAGGAACTCTCATTCATTTCTGATGGGAATGCAAAATGATATAGCCGCTTTAGAAGACAGCTTAGCAGTAAAGCAAAACATAGTCTTACCATATGATCCAACAATCAGGCTCTCAATTATTTACCCAATTGATGTGAAAATATATGTCCATGTGTACAATATGTGCATGCACATGAAAAATCCACATGCAAAAATATTTGTAGCAGCTTTATTTATAATTGCCTAAAAGCAACTAATATGTCTTTTAATAGGTGAATGGATCAATAAATTGTGACACATACATATAATGGAATAATGTTTAGCAATAAAAAGGAATGAGCTATCAAGCCATGCAAAAATATGGGTAAATCTTAAATGCATATTTCAAAGTGAAATAAGCCAATCTGAAAAGTTTGGATACCATATGATCCAATTTTTATGACATTCTGGGTAAAAACAAAACAAACAAACAAAAACTACAGAGACGTCAAACAGATCCATGGTTGCCAGGGGTTTAGAAGAGAGATGGTGGAATAGGTGAAGCATGGGAAGCTATTTTTTGGGTGGTGAAACTCTTCTGTATGATATTGCAATGGTAAATACTTAACACTGCATTTGTCAACATTTATAGAACTTTACAGCACAAAGAGTGAAACTTAAAGCGTGTGAATTTTCAAAAGTCATTTAAGAGACCAGGGGATCCCGGGTTGGAATGCAGACTATGACAAAGGAATTTCCGTTAGAAAAATATAAAATGACCTCACTGAAGAGAGTGGGGGTAAAAGTGCCCAACTAAATAACTTTTTGGAATGAGTGGAAAGTAAAACTGTACATAAGCACTGTACTCTAATTGGTAAAATTATTGCCCATGAGAATAGGGGTTAACAATTCTGAAACCACCATATGTGCATCCTAGAATTGAACAATTAAGTAAATAAATGGCAGATGGTGGAAACTAGGTTTCTCACTATTGGAGTAGGAGTTTACAGAGAAGCAAGAAAATAAGTCTAGAATGATTCATGTACTGGATTAGAGTTGGAGATATCAGCATGAACTCATATTTAGTTTAATATAGATACAAATGAATATATAGGAAGAAATAATTATAGACATGTTTGCATACACCAGTTAGTGTACACCACATACATGTTTTCTTGCTCTGTTAGCTGAGAGAGCCTCAAAGCAACAAATTCAAGTACCAATGAGCCCACTCAGTGCCCAGATATTGATTTCTAATACCATTCTCCAATAAAAGAATCCAGAGCTCCTTGGAGAAATGGCTGATTTCAGGTCAGGCAGGGAGAATATAAGTCTGAAGCATCTTATAAGTGCCAGAAAGTAAAACTTGCTCAAGAAACCCCACAACAATGGGGCATGTCAAAGGGACACAGCAGCCAACTGAAGAGCTCCCAATGGCGAAACCTGGAACAATTTGAGCAAAAAGATAAATAACAGTGTTGGATTATAACCCATAATAATGAATAAATATGAGTTAATATTGTTACAAATAAGTGATTGAATATATAAGTGAGAGAGAATAAAAAATATATAAATTATCTGTAAAGAAGAATTCCAAATAATTTATGTAGATACTGCCCCACTTTAAGGAGTAGAACATAACTTCCCATTTCTTAACAGTGGGCTCTACACAGTGACTTCCTTCCAAAAAGCACAGTATGAAAAGTGTAACTTCATTGTGGAGAGAACTGACAAGCTACCTCAGCCAGATGATCGAGGTTGACATGTACAGTAATAAGTCATGCTGATAGTATGTATCCTTGATATGTTGGGATGATAATGGCATTTCTGGGGTTCTCCTCCCCAATATTCATAACCCCAGCATAATCATGAGAAAAAAACAAACATCTCAAATGAGGGACATTCTACAAAACAACTAACCATTATTATTCAAAATTGTCAAAGTCATCAAGAACAAGGAAGTGTGAGAAACTGTTATAATCTAAGCAGTCTAAAGACACAATAATTAAATGTAATGTGGTATCCTGGATGGGATTCTCGAACAGAAAAGGAATATAGGGTAAAAAGTAAAGAAATATGAATAAAGAAAGCATTGACTTCAGTTAGTAATAATGTATACTGTAACAATGTGGTCTATATGGGAAGTCTCCACTATCTTTACAACTTAAAAAATTTAAGCTTTAAGTATAAATCTTAAACTAATATAAAATAGAAAGTTAATTAAACAAAGAGCGTGTTCTATAATTTTTCTGAATTTGTAGTTAGATAGATATTTAGATAGATAGATAGATACACATATGGCCACATAGAAAAAAGAAAAAAGCTATATCAAAATATGAACAGTGGCTGTTGGTGGTGGTGTGATTAGAAAGTATTATTTCCTTATTTTGTTCATCTGTATATATGATTTCATAATACAAAAACAAAAATAAATTGTGAGTCTTTATTTGGACCAGAATACTTCCCTAAGTACAAAAATAAGAATCATATCTAGTATTTAAAATTTCTAAAAATATTTAACAGGCATGCAGTATGGAATAATTCTGTCGGGGAACAATATAAAAATTACTTTTTAATTTAAAACTCTTCTCCCAGTATGCTCTTTGATAGTGCCTAAGGATAAATGTAAAGAAGAATAGTTATTTCTTAAACTAAGAATTTGACAAAACATAGCCAAGAAAGAGTCTCAAATTAATCTTCCAGAGGAATTCCAATTCCCTCTTTTAATTCATTCACTTTCCTGATTCTAATTTCTTATGTAATTTAAGATGTTTTAAAACCTCTAGAGAGGCTGGTCTGAGGCTCCAAGGAGGTGCTCTCAGATGTCCCTTGAATTCCGTTCTAAGCACACCTCCTAGAGCAGACTCTTGCCTTGTAGATTAGAAGATGATGGTTGTGCATAACATCAGAATGCTGGTAATGTCATTAATACCTTCTCCAGTGAGAAGCAATTAGCTATTTTCAACAAAAATGTATTCTGTAATTCCCATGATGCCTTCGCTTACTCTTTTCAAAATTATTCAATCATTCTGTGCTTGAATTTATTTGAGATAGGCCATATATATATATAAAATTATATATATAATATATAATATATATTATATTATATATTTATATATAATATTTATATATAAATATATTATATAAAATTATATATTATATATAATTTTTAAAACAGTTAAACATGCACTGTTTTATTTCAGTGAATGGAAGATTTTGTTTTAACTTTTATTTTAGGTTCTGGAGTATATGACCAGGTTTGTTATATAGGTAAATTGCACGTCTTGGGGGTTTGGTGTACAGATTATTTCATCACCCAGGTAATAAGCATAGTACATAATAGGTAGTTTTTGGATCCTCTCCCTCCTCCCACCCTCCACCCTCGAATAAGCCTTGGTCTCTGTTGTTCCCTTCTTTGTGTCCATGTGTACTCAGTGTTTAGCTCCCATTTATAAGTGAGAACATACAGTATTTGGTTTTCTGTTTCTGTGTTAGTTTGCTTAGAATTATGGCCTCCAGCTCCATACATGTTGCTGCAAAGAATATAATCTTGTTCTTTTTTATGGCTGTGTAGTATTCTGTGGCGTATATGTATTAGGTTGGTGCAAAAGTAAATGCAGTTTTTGCTATTACTGTCAAATGGCAACAATCACAATTACTTTTGCACCAACCTTTATGACATTTTATTTATCCAGTCTATTGTTGACGGGCATTTAGGTTGATTCCATGACTTTGCTATTGTGAAAAGTGCTGTGATGAACATAAGCATGCATGTGTCTTTATGGTAGAATAATTTCTATTCATTTGGGTATATACCCAATAATAGGATTGCTGCATCAAATAATACTTCTGTTATTTGTTTTTTGAGAAATTGCTACACTGCTTTCTACAATGGCTGAACTAATTTACATTCTCACCAGCAGTGTATAAGTATTCCCTTTTCTCTGCAACCTTGCCAGCATCTGTTATTTTTTGACTTTTTAATAATGGCCATTTTGACTGGTATGAGATGGTATCTCATTGTGATTTTGATTGCCTTTCTCTAAAGATCATTGATATTAAGGCATTTTTTCATATGCTTTTTGTCCACATGTATGTTTTCTTTTGAAAAGTGTTTGTTCATATCCTTTGCCCACTTTTTAATGGGGTTTTTTGTTTTTTGCTAGTTAATTTAAGTTCCTTATAGATACTGGACATTAGACCTTTGTCAGATGCAGTTTGCAAATATTTTCTCCCATTCTATACGTTGTCTGTTTACTCTGCTGATGGTTTATTTTGCTGTGCAGGAGCTCTTAGTTTAATTACATCCCACTTATCACTTTTTGTTTTTGTTGCAATTGCTTTTGGTGTCTTTGTCATGAAATCTTTGTCAGGGCCTATGTCCTGAATGGTATATCCTAGGTTATCTTCCAGGGTTTTATAGTTTTAGGTTTTACATTTAAGTCTTTAATCCACTTCGAATTGATTATTGTATATGGTGTAAGGGAGGGATCCAGTTTCCATCTTCTGCATATGGCTAGCCAGTTATCACAACACCATTGATTGAATAGGGAGTCCTTTCCCCATTGCTTGTTTGCGTCAACTTTGTCAAATATCAGTTGGTTGTAGGTGTGTGGCTTTATTTCTGGGTTTTCTATTCTGTTTCATTGGTCTATTTGTCTATTTTTCTACCAGTACTATGCTGTTTTGATTACTATAGCTCTGTAGTATAGTTTAAAGTTGGGTAACTGATGCCTCCAGCTTTGTTCTTTTTGCTTAGAATTGTCTTGTCTTGACTATTCAAGCTCTTTTTGGTTCTCTATATGAATTTTAAAATAGTTTTTTTCTAATTCTGTGAAGAATGTCACTGATAGTTTGATAGGAATATCATTGAATCTGTAAATTGCTTTGGGCAGCATGGCCATTTTAACATTATTGATTCTTCCTATCCATGGACATGGAATGTTTTTCCATGTTTGTGTCATTTCTGATTTCTTGGAACAGTATTTTATAATTCTCATTGTAGAGATTTTTCACTTCCCTGCTTAGCTGTATTCTTAGGTATTTTATTCTTTTTGTGACTATTGTGAATAGGATAGTATTCTTGATTTGGCTGTCAGCTTGATATTGTTTGTGTATAGAAATGCTACTGATTTTTTTACATTGATTTTGTATTCTGAAATTTTGCTGAAGTTTTTTTTTAATCAGATCTAGGAGCTTTGGGGAAGAGACTATGAAGTTTTCTAGGTATAGAATCATACTATATGCAAACAGAGATAGTTTGTCTTCCTCTCTTCTTGTTTGGATGTGTTTTATTTCTTTCTCTTGACTGATCGCTTTGTCTAGGACTTACAGTACTATGTTGAATAGGAGTGGTGAGAGTGAGCATCCTTGTCTTGTTCTGGTTCTCAAGGAGAATGTTTCCAGCATTTGCCCATTCATACTAGGCCAACATCACAGGCCCAGTATGATGTTGCCTGTGAGTTTGTCATAGATGGCTCTTATTATTTTGAAATGAGATGCCTTCAATGCCTAGTTTGTTGAGGGTTTTTAACATGAAGTGATGTTAAATTTTGTTGAAAGTCTTTTCTGAATCATGGTCATGATCATATGGTTTTTGTTTTTAGTTCTGTTTATGCGGTGAATCATATTTATTGATTTGCATATGTTGAACCAAGCTTGCATCACAGGGATAAAGCCTACTTGATCACGGTGGGTTAGCTTTTTGATGTGTTGCTGGATTCAACTTGTTAGTATTTTGTTGAGGACTTTTGCATCTATGTTCATCAAGGATATTGGCCTGAAGTTTTTTGTTGTTGTTGTCTCTACCAGGTTTGGTATCATGATGATGCTGGCCTCATAGTTGGAGAGGAGTCACTCCTCTTCTGTTTTTTGGAAAAGTTTTAGTAGGAATGGTACCAACTCTTCTTTACACATCTGGTAGAATTCAGCTGTGAATCCCTTTGCTCCTGGGTTTTTTCTGGTTGGTAAGATTTTGATTACTGATTCAACTTCAGAAATTGTGATTGATCTGTTCAGTGATTCAATTTCTTCCTGGTTTAGCCTTGGGAGGTTGTATGTTTCCAGGAATTTTTCAGTTTCTTCTAGGTTTTCTAGTTTGTGTGCACAGAGGCGTTTGTAGTAGTCTCTGAGGGTTTTTTGTATTCCTGTGGGGTTAGTGGGAAAGTGCTCTTTGTCTTTCTAATTGTGTTTATTTGGATTATCTCCCTTTTCTTCTTTATTAGTCTAGCTAGTGGTCTATCAATCCTATTTATTCTTTCAAAAAACCAATTTTTGGACTCCTTGATCTTTTATATGTTTTGTGTATGTGTCCCAGTTTCCTTCAGTTCAGCTGCGATTTTTGTTATTTCTCGTCTTCTGCTAGCTTTGGGGTTGTTTTGCTTTTGTTTCTCTAGTTCTTCTAGAGATGACATTAGGTTGTTAATTTGAGATCTTTCTAACTTTTGTACATGGGTGTTTAGCACTATAAATTTCCCTCTTAACACTGCTTTAGCTGTGTCCCAGAGATTCTGGTATGTTGTATCCTTGTTCTCATTAGTTTCAAAGAGTTTCTTGATTTCTGTCTTAATTTCATTGTTTACCCAAATGTCATTCAGGACCAGGTTAATTTTCATGTAATTGGATGGTTTTGAATAATTTTCTTAGTATTGATTTCTATTTTTATTGTGCTGTGGTCCAAGAATGTGTTTGATATGATTACAGTTTTTCTGAATTTGCTGAGAATTGTTTTATGGCTGATTGTGTGGTCAATTTTAGAATATGTGATATGTGCAGATGAGAATGTATATTCTGTAGTTTTTGAGTGGAGAGTTCTGCAGATGTCCGATGTCCGTTAGGCCCATTTTGTCAAATGTAGAGTTCAGGTCCCAAATATCTTTGTTAGTTTTCTGCTTCAGTGATCTGTCTAAGACGATCAATGGGGTGCTGTCTTCTCCCACATCATTGTGTGGTTGTCTAAGTCTTTTTGCAGATCTCTAAGAACTTGCTTTATGAATCTGGATGCTTCTGTGTTGGGTGTACATGTATTTAAGATAGTTAGATCTTCTTGTTGAATTGAACCCTTACCATTATGTAATGTCCTTCTTTGTCTTTTTTTATTGTTGTTGGTTTAAAGTCTGTTTTGTCTGAAATTAGAATAGCAATCCTTATTTTTTTCTGTTTTCTGTTTGCTTGGTGGATTTTTCTCCATCCCTTTACTTTGAGCCTATGTGTGTCACTGCATGTGAGATGGGTCTCTTGTAGACAGCATATAGTTGGGTCTTGTTTCTTTATCCAACTTGCCATTCTGTGCCTTTTAATTGTGACATTTAACCCATTTACATTCAAGGTTAATATTGATATGTGCAGGTTTGGTGCTGTCATTGTGTAGTTAGATGCCTATTATGCAGACTCGACTATGTGGTTGTTTTATAGTGTCAATGGTCTATGTACTTCAGTGTGTTTTTGTGGTGTCTGGTAACACTCTTGTCTTTCCATATTTAGCACACCCTCAAGGACCTATTGTAAGACAGGCCTGTTAGTAACAAATTTCCTTAGCATTTGTTTTTCTGGAAAGGATCTTATTTCTTCTCCATTTATGAAGATTAGTTTGGCTAAAAATGAAATTCTTGGTGAAAATTTATGTTCTCTAAGAATGCCAAAAATAGGCCCCCAATCTCTTCTGGCTTGTAGGGTTTCTGCTGAAAGGTCTGCTGTTAGCCTGGTGGGGCTCACTTTGTAGGTGACCTGCCCCTTTCTTTCTAGCTGTCTTTAACATTTTTTCTTTTATTTTGACCATGGATAATCTGATATCTGTGTTTTGAGGATTGTCATCTTGTATATTACCTCACAAGGGTTCTCTGCATTTCCTGGATTTGAATGTTGGCCTCTCTAGCAAGATTGGGTAAATTCTTGTGAATGATATCTTCAAATATGTTTTCCAAGTTGCTTCCTTTCTCTCCCTCTCTTTCAAGGAGGCTTATAAGTCATAAATTTGGTCTCTTTACATACACCCATATTTCTAAGAGGTTTTGTTCATTCTTCTTTTTTGATTTTTCTCTATTTTTGTCTGCTTGAGTTATTTCAGAGAATTTGTCTTCAGCTCTGAGATTCTTTCTTCAGCTTGGTTGATTCTGCTGTTAATATTTGTGATTTTATTACAAAATTCTGGAAGTGAGTTTTTCAGCTCTATCACTTCAGTTTGGTTCTTCTTTAAAATGGCTGTTTCATCTTTCATCTCCTGTATCATTTTATTATATTCCTTAGATTCCTTGCATTGGGTTTCAATTTTCTTCTGAATGTAAATGATCTTCATTCCTATCCATATTTTGAATTCTGTTTCAAATGTTTCAGCCATTTCAGCCAGATTAAGAGCCATTGCTGGGGTTGTTTGTTTGTAAGGAGATAAGACACTCTGGCTTTTTGAGTTGCCAGAGTTATTGAGCTGGTTCTTTCACATATGTGTGAGCTGATGTTCCTTCAATCTTTGAAGTTTCTGTCCTGTTGTTTTTTTGTTTGTTTGCTTTGTGTGTTTTGTTTTGCTTTTATCTTCTTTGATGCCTTTGGGGGTTTGATTATGGTATAAGGTGGGTTCAAGTGACTGGATTTGGTTCTAGTCTGCTCCTGGATCTTGGAGGAGCCCCTCCAGTTATTGTCTTCATGCCCGCATTTCTTTTGTTGGGTGTTCTGGTCCATGGGGCTCCCTCAGGCAGGGGTCACAATTGACAGACAGGTTGTATCCTTGCCAGGCTGGCCCTAATTTGTGTCTGAGTGCTTCCTGCAGGAAATGTGAGATTGCACCTGCCTGCAGAGTTCAAGTAGAAGCAGGACTGCTGGACTAAAAGCTCTGGTGGGTGTGGGCATACTGGCTATGAGAGACAGGAGTCAGTGAAGTTTCCTGCCTTGCTGTCTGCTTGTTTCTGGGACAACAGGAGGCTGCACCCCTTGGCAAATTCAGGCATAAGTAAAACTTCTGGGCTGGAAGCTCTAGCAGATGTACCTTGCCTGCTTATGAGAGGTGGAATTGAGTGGAGTCTCCCATCCTGCCATCCAGGTATTACTTGGAACAGCAGAAGTCTGTGTCCACCAGCTAAGTTCAGACAGATGTGAGACTGCTGAACTGGAAGCTCTAGGAGGCATTGCCCACCTGGTTACCAGTGGAGGGGGTAGGTGGAGTTGCCAGCCCTGCCATCTGGGTGCTTTCTGGGACAACAGGTGACTGCAGCTGCTGGCCAAGTTCAGGCCATAGCAGGACCACTGAGTCAGAAGCTGGCACTGAGCCCCATCTGGTGAAGGAGGTGGAGCAATTTTATTGCTCCCAGGTGCCACAAATATATGGCCTCTACTGGGGCTGTGATACCAGTGCTGGTCTGCTCCAGGGCCCAAGGCTTGTAGAGGTCTCCTTGAACTCTTGAGTTGCACATGCAACTCTCTGCCTTAGCCTAGAAGCATGGTGGAGGGGTTCAGGGGGTCCAGGAGTATTCTTCCATTCTGAGTCTTGCACAGGTCCCTGTGGAAAGTGTGAATCCCCCAAGGGGCTCTCACTTACTCAGTCTTTCCCATGTTTAACAGATTCTCCTAGCTCCTTACTGAGCCCAGACAGTCTAGTGCCCAGATTCTCTCCTCTCTGCTCTCTATGTCCCCCTGCTGCCGTGACAGATCCCAACATGATTTCTCAGCTTGCAGGATTGGTGTTCACTAGCCCATTTGTTTCCTCTCCTTGAGAGTGGCATACAAGAGCTGCCTGTCGTCCACTATCTTGGCCCCAATTTTTTTTCCTCATGAGTCATTTTATTTACTCATTTCTCATTCTACAAATAGTCTTTGAGGGCTTGCCATCTTTCCATTACTATGTTAATAGTTGAGGATATTAAGGTATGAATAATAATATATAGCACCTAATTTTAAGGAGATCTTAGAAAAGAAGAAAGGGGACAGTGAGAAAAATAGAATAAAGAAAAGCTTAAGTAAAGTAAAATGAACATTCACAGCAAGGAGATATTACATCCATGTAGAAGGGGACAGGGAAGGATTTGCAAAAAGATAACTGAAAATTGGATCCTGCTTAATATTTGGTGGTATTGGGTGGAATGTTTATTCTCCTTTCTTCATGTTTCTGTGGAAGAACTTCAGCTAGAATAACACTTCTGACCACTCCCCCCACTCATTTCACCTTCCACAGAGAGTTAAATAATAAGTTCAAGAGCAGAAACTGAGCATGCTTGGCTTAGCCCATTTTGTTTTCTATTGCATGACCCTTTGGAGTAGGAGTCTCTCTGCATGACCCTTTGATTTGATCTATCTTTTGTTATGCAATAAAAAAAAATCCTTAATGCCTCTTTCTTCAGTTAACTTTATCAATAATAAAGGAGACCATATAACCTGTGCCTGTCTCCTGAGTCTATCATAGAAGAGGAAGAAAGGTGTTATTATTTCATAAACAATCTAATAATAGACTTTGGATGTGTTGAGATAGAAGAGATGAGGGGAAAAGATAAGCAAAGACACAGATACAAAGTTTGGAGGAACATTGAGTATGTCAAATAGGAATTAAGTATGAATGAAGAGAGAAGTAGAAGATGAAGTAAAAAAGAAAGATTGGGGAATGTATTAGTCAGGGTTCACCAGAGAAACAGAACCCATAGGATAAATATAGAGATATACCAAAAGAGATTTATTATGAGGAACTGGCTCAAGCTGTTACGAAAGCTGAAGACTCCCACTATCTGCTGTCTGCAAGCGAAAGGCCCAGGAAAGCTGATGCTGTAGTTCCAGTCCAAAACTGAAAGCCTGAGAGCCAGGGAAGCCACTGGCGTAAGTCTCAGTTTCATTCCAAAGGCCAAGAACCAGGAGCACTAATTTCTGAAGGCAGGAGGAGATGGACATCTCAGCTCACGCAGAAGGAGCAAGTTTGCTCTTTCTTCACCTTTTTGTTCTATTTGGGCCCTCAATGGATTGGTTGATGCCTGCCCATGCTGACAACAGCAATCATCTTTCTTTATGCTGCCTACTGATTCAAATGCTAATCTCTTCCAGCAACGCCCTCAGGTGCACCTAGAAATAATGTTTTACCAGCTATCTGGGCATCCCTTAACCCAGTCAAATTAACACATAAAATTAACCATCACGACTATTCTTGAAAGATCTAGAAAGCCAGGCTAATGCTTCAGAATTCTTTCATAGCCAATAGAGAGGTTCTGGAGTCCTGTATTTGCAGAGTATCTAATATTGGACTAACACTCCCAAGAAAACAATGATAAACTCTAAGCAAATATTAAAAACAATTCTTTGAAGATGCTAGAAAGTAGTCAAAAGCAGGCCGAAATGGAGATGATTTGATCCTAAAAAATGGAGATGATTGGATCTCACCCATAAGGGGTGAGATCCACCCTTGGCTTTCTTACTGGGGCAATCCTTAGCCCCACTGAACTAGAAGTAAAACCACACCCTTATTATAGAAGTCAGAACAAAGTTGGGACTGCTATAGTGGCTGGAAATTAAGGGAAAAAAATCTCAGAGAAAAAAGAGTCATAGAAAGGGAATTCCAAAATCTGCAATATAAACTTCACTTAATCTTTGGCTGACTGCTGAACTATGCATATGAGAGGTGAGACTCCAGGAAACTTGGCAGGAAAAACAACTCTTAAAATGCTGAAGATCTAAGAAATATTTCAGTAGCTGCCCAATGCAGGAGAGACAGAGTTTGAGGTTAAAGGAGCTTGGTAAAAATTTTAAACTTTCAATAAAAAACAGAAGAGCCATGTCTTAGGAGTAAAAACTATGTTCTAAGGCTAAGAAATTCACTCTAGGACTGAAGGGCAAACCAACATTGGTTCAAGATAATATGCCATTAATTTAACTCCTTACTGGAACAAAACTCAACTCCTTTGCAGAGGAAGAGGACAGAATTCATATCTCTACAACATTCCAACCACAATGTTCAGTATATAATTAAAAATTACTAAGCATATAAGTCAATAAGAAAATATTATCTAGAGTCAAAGTAAAATTAGTCAAAATTAACAGACTCACAGATGACAAAGTCATTGGAATTAGATGAAAAAGACTTGAAAGTGTTAGAAATATGCTAAGGGAACTACATGAAAAAAATAATATAATGGGTGAAAAGAAGAAAATTTCAGGAGACGTATAAAAACCATGGAAAGGACAAAACAGAAATCCTAGAGTTAAAAAAAAATACAATATCATACATTAAAAATTCATTGCATGTGATTAACAATAGAGTGGACATGACAAAAGAGATCACTGAACTTGCAGACAGGTCAATACAATCATTCAATCTGAAGCATAAAATGAAAAAAATTTGCAAAAATAACAAAGCTTCAGTGACTCGTGGGACAGTATCGCATGGTATAAAAGCATGTATTTGGTGTACAAGAAAGAAGAGAGAAGGAGAATAGGATAGAATAAGTATTTGGAAAAATGTGGGACAATATTTTTTCCAAATTTGATCACAAACAGCTACCCATAGATCCAAGAAGTTCAGTGAACTACAGCAAGATATGCAACTAAGCACAACAAAGTTAAAACAAATTTTTCAAAGAAGTTAGAAGAAGGAAAAGAGACTTATCATATACAAGGGAACAAAGGCAAGAAAATCAGCTGACTTTTCATCAGAAAATAATGGAAGACAGAAGACAATGAAAAGTTATCTTTAAAGCCTATTATCAATAAAATATCTTCCAAAAATAAGGGTGCAATAGACACATTTTCATGAACAAAAACTAGGACAATTTTTTCACAAGCAAACCAACACTACAAGAAGTGCTAAAGAGAGATATTAAGATTGAAGAAGAATAATACTAGGTTGAATTTGGATCTACAGGAAGATATAAGGTGATGAAAATATTTAAAATAGGAGTAAATATAAAGGACTACTTTTCTTTTTTTCTTAAATTTGTCAAAAGTCAGTTAAATGTTTAAAGGAAAATAACAATGTATTTTGAGGTTTACAATATTTTTGGAAGTATGGCAATAATATTAGTTTGGTGCAAAAGTAATTCCTGTGTTTGTCATTAAATACCATGTAAAAATACGGAAAAGAATATAAATGAGCTAATGGTCAATGGAGAATCTTGGCAAATTTTTGAACAGAGAACTGGGCAGCAAAGTGACACAATTTAAACTGTTCCTTTAGAAAAGTCGTACAGTAGCATGACACAGGACAGATGAGAAGGAGCAGCATATTGGATGTATTGAGGAAGATCCCATAGGACTTGGAAACTGATAGGAAGTGGTACAGGGAAAATAACAGTGATGTTAAACAGCACTTCCATTTTGGGGGGAGGCGGTGATAAAGTTGGTATTATCGTTAAAGAAACAGGGAACTTTGTAGACAGAACTACCATGGGAAGAAAACGGTGAGTTTACTTATGGTTTTACCAAGTCTGAAGTATAGGTGAGATCACATAGGTGGAGACAGATGGCAAGCAATTCAAAGTATGGGTCTCTCCTACACAAATTCCAGTGTCTGTCCTCAAAAATTTACGGGTTTTATGTGACTTGTTTTCACCATTTGCTACATGATATATTGAAAAAAATTTTAATATATTCAAGCTGTTAGCAAGAGAAATATATGTAAACTATAGAAGAGTAGGAGATTTGTAAAATAGTTTGTCAAAAAGTCTTTTGGTCCACCCTCCCATCTCTGAGCAAAGGAGTAGGGCCAAAAGCCAGCAGCCTCTGAGCTTCAGGCCAGACAAAAGCACACTTGCTTTGCTCTGCAGACTGACAGGCTGGTTTCTGACTATTCTTTAGTTGCTGCCTAGTTGTTGCCCATATTACCACTTACCCTTCCTTCTCTATGTTCCTGGATTTTGTGATGTTCTGAATCCATCACTATGTACACAGAAAAATGATAAGACTAGTAGGAAGAACCAAGAGGCCAGCCCTTCCCATTTACCTATCCCTCTCTCCCTTTCTCCCTCCCCTGGCAGTTATCCAATGGAGAGACCACTTATGCATTAAGCTGTGACAGATACCACTGGAGGGATTTGCCTTATGCCTACCTCATATTTAAGTTTTCATTTATTAACCCTTCTTCTAACTGTCCTGAAGTCAGTCCTACTATAAATCGAATTATGAAGTAGATAAAGATATTCTTCAACACTTTCCCACATTTGGGGACCAATTACCAAAGGTGACCTGTGTCCTCCCACTGCCCAGTGTCCTACTCTGGTGCCCTCCAGATAATTCACTCTTCTTCTTTTTCCCTCTCTCTGTATATCCCCTCACTTTTGAAAACTTCAACTTCCTTACTATTTCCAACATCAGGGAAAAGTTAGAAGAAAAATAATTTAATTGACCTAATTTAAATAATAATGTCATTATTGGAATCTTAGCCTCAGCCTGAGAATTTGCTTTATTTTTAAACTCTCGTATACTCAGGTGAACCTCTGGACCATGTGATAAGGGGGGAAGAAAAAGTGCAACCTTTATTTTAGTCTGTAGTATTATAATGCTAAAATAAGTTAGCACTAACTATGCTATTCATTTTAGTGTACTCTGCTTCACAAAATATTGTTTAACGTTCCAGGATGAAATCTAAATATAAGACAATGAGATCATAGTATTCTTATTTTCCATATGGAAAAACTATCCAGACAGGTCTACTTACCTTCATCATTCCCTTGTATCCCTGCTTTCCTCTCTTGGGTGAAACATTATTGATAAGCATGTATAGGGCCACATTTTCTCCATCTGCTTCACATGTTTATGCTATTTTAACATCTTGCCTGCTTCACTCCCTCTTTTTCCCTATTTAGGGCTATTTTCATTTTTTGACCACTAACAAGAAATTAATAAAGGAACTCAAAAGATTCTTAACTTTGCCCCTTTTCTGGCCCAGTTTAAGATTTAAATATATATAATTGATTAAGAGTTAGGCAAAAGTTAAGAGAAAGGTAACTTCATGTCATTTCCTTACCCCAAAAGTGACTTTTCATTATGTAGATTGTTTCTAACCGTTTCTTTGCCTCTCCTCCATTCTGCAAAGTCCATCTCCATCCTCACTTGCTCCTCCTCTTCCTGAACTTTCATAGAGCTTCTTGTCAATATCGCACACTTTATACTCCACATTCAAGCACTCTCAACTTCTCCATGTGTGTAAATACTGCTTCTCCACCGAGACCATGAGTTTTTAGAGATGAGAACCTTATCCTATAAATCTTAACACATCTTGTAGTTCAAGGCATATAGTAAAAATGCAGTGGCTTGAGGGGTTAAACTCTTTAACAATAAGAACCCATGGAGAGTCCTCAATGATCCTGGAGTAGCTTAGAGGCTTGTCTCGTGGCTTGCAATTTTCCAAATAGTTTTCCGCAATGGAAACCCCGAAATAGCCATTGAGTACAAAGCAGGACAGAATCAAACACCAATATCTAGTCAGTGAGGGAATTTCCTTATTCTTCTATTTGGCTGATGTTTTCTGAACGTTTCCTGTGTACGTTTACATGGTACTAGGAAGAAAAGTTTGTAGAAGACAATTCCTGGGCTCCAAGAATGCAAATTAAACACTAAAAAATGTAAAATCAAGAAATGATTAAATTCTGGTGTTTTCAGGAATGAAGAAAATAGTAAATAATAGAAAGAGGAAGCTAAAAAGGATTTACCCATTTTATCTTAATCATTATGATCATCAGTTCATATTTAATTTGGGGACTAAAGGATGCAAAATCATAGTTTATCACGGTGAGTTGCATAATAGAACATAAAAAGCACTTGCTTTTATGTGTTTAAATAAAAAAACTAGAATTTAAATTATTATAAACTGAATAGCTGAATGGCACTGACAAATAAGGAAACAGAGTGCCTATTCATAGTATCATTGAAATATTGGTATAACACATTGAGAGAAAAGTAATTGTGTACATTCAAGACAATTTTCATGGCTGAAGAACACATTAAGTTGTCTATCTTTGAGTTGATTTATTTTACGTTTCTCTGAAACAGAGTCATGACAGGCCAATGGAAACAAAATAAAATAGAGCGTATTATTCTGCCTTTTTTTTTTCTTTGGGAATAAGCTCAGATCTGAACACACTGATGAAGGCCATATGGCCTTTGCTGCTGCTGAGAATCGACACGAATGCATTGATGGATTCCACAATTCTAACTATGGGCTGAAATCAGGTGGAAAGTAGGTGACAGCTAACACAAAATTCTAGGTGGAGAACAAAATGCTAGCAATACTAATTACTGACTATCCCATTTACTCTAGTATGAATAAAACCTTGGGGAGAAGAGTAAAACCTGAAAATCATTGAGTTTCCAAGTGGATATTCTAAGAATGTACACAGCTCTGTACTGTTTCCTCTGCCTGGAATGGTCTTCCTCTACACAGTCCATGAACTCATCCATTCGCTTCAATCAAGTCACCTCTCAAACATTGCCTCTTCAGAGAGGAATTCCTAGACTGCTCTATCTACAATTTCAGCACCCCATTCCTATCACTCCTGACTCCTCACTGTGCTTCCAGTCAGAATAATCTGTGTTATAGTGCCATAATAGCTAACCCTCAAATCTTGGTGGCTTAAAAAAAAAGTTTATCACTATGAAAAATCTACCGAAAGTTGAGCAACTCTCCCAGGCAGTCCTCCTTCATAAATCCTCATCAGTATAAACCAATACACCTTGCATAGCAAGTGAAAGTGTGGTGGACAGTCAAGGCCATGAAGTAAAGATTTCTACCCAAAGATGACACAGATCACTTCCACTTACATTTCATTGGCCAAAGCCACACTAAACTACAAGTGGGCAGGGAAGTGTCATCCTCCTACGTGTCCAAGTGGATGTAAGAATGTCTGGCACATCATGCTTTATTTGTCTTCATGACACTTTTCATCTAACATCATTTAATATATTTTATTTGTTATTATTTGACCCTCCTTACTAGAATGTAAGCATTCTGAGGGCAGGGAACTTATCTATTTGTTCGTTGCTTTACCCTCAGCTCTTAGAACAGAGATTCTCGATTAATATTTATTGAATGAACAAATAAGAACACAGAAAATACTATGTTTTACACAAGGAATTACTAGTGCAAATGCTTAAAGGACCCAGCTGTTAATATAGCAAGGGAAGCAAGCAAGGTTAGAACTGTGGCTAAGTGGAGCACTTCTTCCATTACCTAAAGGCCACTAGTTGCTGCCTTGAATGATGGACCCAGCATAGCTAGATCTGATTTTTTTTTTTTTTTTTTTTTTTTTTTTTTTTTTTTTTTTGAGGCAGAGTTTCACTCTGGGCTGGAGTGCAATGGCGAGTCTTGGCTCAGTGCAATCTCTGCCTCCCAGTTTCAAGTGATTCTCGTGCCTCAGCCTCCCGAGTAGCTGGGATTGCAGGTGCCCACCACCACATGCCCGGCTAATTTTTGTGTTTTTAGTAGAGACGGGGTTTCACCATGTTGGCCAGGATGGTCTCGAACTCCTGACCTCAGTTGATCCACCTGCCTCGACCTCCCAGAGGGCTGGGATTACAGGTGTGAGCCACCATGCCTGGCCTGCTAGATCTGATTTTTTTATGAGAAGTTAAAAATCTTGATTTTTAAATGAAAGCTCTGATTTTTTCATGTGGTTCAAAAGTTGTCAAAAACATACGCAGGTCATACCCAGCAAACATGAATGTTAGTCTATGCCTTGTGCTCTAGGTGGAAAGACTGAACGAATGAGTTTTGAGATTTACAAAGTTTCAATTAAGTGAAGAGAAAATGCGAAAAGAGAGGAAAAGTAGAATCTCCACATTCATCTCTCTGTCACCTAAACTCTTATTTGGAGGGATCCCTGCTCTACCTCTTTCCCTCTCACCCCTACTCCTCTTTACCCAGGAATTTAGAAAATACCCCTATATTTCTAGAACTAGTTTCATTTATTTATTTTGAATCCTTTGAATAGGAGTCAACCTTGCCTTCACTGATGTTATTGTGTGTCTTACATAGCAATATCTAAACAAATGAGAAACCATGGGGAGAGATCTTCAAGGTGAAAACATTTAGAATAAAGAATTGCTGTGTTTAAAATGGCACTGGCAGTATAAAAGATCTAATATCTATTTCATGTAACAGACGAGGTCCAAACCAGGGAACTCTTCTCTGTAACCAATAATTTGACCTGATTACATCATATCTTTTTCTCTTTGCCCTAAAGTTGAACTTTGTATATAGAGGGGCTGCCAAACACATTTTCACTGTAGAGAAATGTTGTTTTCCAATGTATCACCCAAGAGGTTTTAATTCAGATGAAAATGTTCAAAAATTAAATTTCTGTATTTCTTTGGACCTAGCTTGGGATGGTTTAGCAAGCAGTCTTCATACGACTTTTCTTGTCTAGAGGGAATTATCACTGGGCAAGCTCAGTCAAACTTTAAGTGCAATTGTTCATTTCAGTGGCCCCAAGCCCATACCTGGGAGTTTTCCAGCTGTGGAATCAATGAAAAACGCCCCAGTCAGGGACACAGTACTGGATTCCAGGCAACCTGCTTTTCCAAGGAAGCACTTGGATTAAAACAGGCCTGCCCCTCCACTCTTAAAGAGAATTCTACCACCCTGTTCTGCACTCCCAGATAGCCCTGGGTGTATAGTGCTGCCATTTCAGAGCTCCGTCGTGATGTCTATCACATGTTGGCTTTAATTCTAGGACAATTCTAGAGAAATAAGAAATACCGAGCAAACTTTTCCCTGCCCAGGCAATCCTCCAGTGAAAATTCTCACAGCGAATAGATTTCTGGTGGACATAGATATGCTTGTAATTGACCTTCTCACTAGGCCCTACACGTTTCTGGATATCATGAGTTTCAGTATTGTCTTGAAATAGATAAGGCCTCTCGTCCATGGTTTATAAAACAAAATTACCAAGACTGAAATTGGAAATCTTGTTCTTACAGAGGCAAATGAAAACATGAAGTTCTCTGGAGATAGTTCATGAGCAAAAGAAAATTACTTTCATAGAATTCTAGAAATAATTTATTTTAGAAATTCTAATATTGACTTGATTCTGAAAATAATTATATCATCACCTCTCCAAAACAGTTATCTTCAAAGTGGCCACTTATTTGACAAAAAAATCAATTTGGTCAATATGGCATTTTAAGATTATGCCTTCAAATTCCCTTTTGCACACACACAAATACAGCCTAGCAAACAGAAATTGAAGCAAGCCACCCATTGGCTGGGTAACTGACTTGCCAACATTCCTTAAACTGGTTCTGGATTAAAAGGTCTTAGATGACCATTTGAAAGCTGGTACTAAACTCCTAAATAGGAAGAGGATGTTGGGAGCGGGATAAGAGGAGAAAGAACTTGTAATATGAGAAGACTTGGCAAACCAAAGTGCTCATATATGAAAAGAAATAAAATGCCGAGAAAGATAGCCAACGACATCAACTATTGGGAGATTAATTCAATTCAGGTAAAATTAAAATAGTGGAGAAATGATTAAAACATCTGAAAATGCATATGCTTAGATTCTTCAGAGTGATAAATTATGCGAAAAAATAAAAAATAACAAGAAATAATGAAACCAAATAGGCAGAAATAAAACAATAATAGGTAGATGAGAAAAGAGCCAACTAGAAATCTTTAAAATGAAAAACATAGTTAAGATTTAAAACAGTTAATAGATGGACAAAGATCTACACACAGGTGACAATTTTGTGAACTGGAAAGTTGTCTTGAGGAATTCACCAGGAATAAAGCATGAAGGAACAAGTAGATTAAAATTATGAAAAAGAAGTTAAAGACACAGAGATTCAACATGATTAATCTCAAATGTATTATACTGTTTGAAATCTGCTAGACAAAATGAGTAAACATTAATACAATTCAATTTATAGTATTCTAAATGACCAAAAGCAGATCAGTGGCTGCCTGGGAGGGTGGAGAGGGGAACGGCAGGAAAGAAGAATTACAAAAGAGCAGGGAGCAACTTTTGGGAGTGATGAGTAAGTTCGTTATCTTGATTGTGGTGATGATTTCATAGGTTCACAAATACATAGATCAAAACATATCCAATTGTACACCTTAAACATGTATAGTTTATTGAATATCATTTCTACCAAAATAAAGCCATTTTGACAAGTTTTTTTTTCTAAAAAAAGAAAAAGGAATAAAAAAATACTAAAGGAAATTAAGAATATCTAAAAATGATTCTTTGAGAAGACAAATTAAACACACTTCTGGCAAGATCAATCAACAAAAACCAAAGGAAAAACAAATAAAGTCTAATATTTGAATTCAAGATTTTAAAAATTACAATTTTATGCCAATAATATGGAAACTTAGATGAACCAATTTCCAGAGAAGTATAAACCATCAAATTGAGTAAAGAGGAAGCAGAAAGTAAGAATAAAGAAGTAACCACTTGCGGCTGGGTGTAGTTGCGCATGTCTGTAATCCCAGCACTTCAGGACACCAAGGCGGGAGGATCACCTGAGGTCAGGAGTTCGAGACCAGCCTGGCCAATATAGTGAAACCCCCGTCTCTACTAAAAATACAAAAATTAGCCAGGCATGGTGGCTTACACTTGTAATCCCAGCACTTTGGGAGGACAAGGCAGGTGATCACCTGAGGCCGGGAGTTCGAGATCAGCCTGGCCAACATGGTGAAACCCCGTCTCTACTAAAAATACAAAAATTAGGTGGGTGTGGTGGTTCATACCTGTAATCCCTGCTACTCAGGAGGCTGAGACAGGAGAATCACTTGAAACTGGGAGGCAGAGGTTGCAGTGAGCCAAGATCATGCCACTTCACTCTAGCCTGGGCGACAGAGCTAGATTCAATCTCAAAAATAAAAATAAAAAAAAGAAGAAGTAATTAAGTAATTATTTGCCTATTTGCTATGGGTTGAATTGTGTTCCCCCAAAAAGATATATTGAAATATGAATCCCCAGTACCCCAGAATGTAACCTTATTTGGAAATGAAGTCTTTTAGAGGTAATAGGTTATTAATGTGAGCCCTAATTATATGACTGGTGTCCTTATAAAAAGGGGAAACAGAGGGCAGACACACACAGAGCAAAGACTGTGTGAAGACACACAGGGAGTAGACAGCTGTGCAGCTGGAGTGATGCGGCTACAGGCCAAGGAGCCTGAAGGATGCTGGCAGACACAGAAGCTAGAAGAGTAAGGCAGGATTCTCTCTTAGAGACTTCAGAGAACACATGGACCTGCCCACACCTTGATTTCAGACTTGCGGTCTCTAGAACTGTAAGATACGAACCATCTGTTGTGTTGAGCTGCCTAATTTGTGGTGCTTTGTCACAGCATCCCTAGGAAATTAATACTCTGTTGAACAAAAATCAAACCAGTAACCCAAATATTTTCCTTCATCCATATCAAATGAAACAAGGCCCAGGTTGTTTTGGAGGAAGTTTTCCAAGACCTTTAATAAACAGATAATTCCTGTGAGAAACTACCCAACTCATTTTGTCTTTAATGACTTTCACGTAAAAACTGACCACAGGCCAGGAGCAGTGGCTCATGCCTGTAATCCCAGCACTTTGGGAGGCCGAGGTGGGTGTATCATGAGGTCAGGAGTTCGAGACCAGCCCGGCCAATATGGTGAAACCCCATCTCTACTAAAAATACAAAAATAGCTGGGAGTGGTGACGCACGCCTATAATCCCAGCTACTCGGGAGGCTGAGGCAGGAGAATTGCTTGAACCCAGGAGGCGGAGGTTGCAGTGAGCCAAGATCGCAACATTGCACTCCAGCCTGGGCAACGAGAGCAAAATTCCATCTCAAAAAAACAAAACAAAAACAAACAAACAAAAAAACTGACCACAAACAGCATACACACACAAAATCTATGGAACAATCTCATACATAAGCATAGATTTTTAAGTTGGCTGGTCGCAGGGGCTCATGCCTGTAATCCTAGCACTTTGCAAGGCCGAGGCAGGCAGATCACTTGAAGTCAGGAGTTCGAGATCAGCCTGGAGAACATGGTGAAATCCCGTCTCTACTAAGAACACAAAAATTAGCTGGGCATGGTGGCACATGCCTGTAATCCCAGCTACTTAGGAGGCTGAGGCACTTGAGCCAGGGAGGTGGAGGTAACAGTGAGCCAAGATTATGCCACTGCACTCCAACCTGGGCGACAGAGCGAGACTTTGTCTCAAAAAAAGAAAAAAGATTTAAAAATATCTAAATATCATGTTAATTGTCATGTAAAATAAATTCATCAGTGTATTTTAAAATATCATTATGACAAAGAGAAGTTTATTCCAGAAGTGATAAAATAGCTTACTAGCTGAAACTCTAGGTATGTATCAACTACAGTAACAGATTAAAGGAAAGGAAAGACATTTTGTGATTATCTCAATTGGAGGGGAAAAATGATTTGGTAACATTAAGAACTTGTTTATAATTTTTTAAAAAATGCTCAGCAAACAAAGAACAAAGAAAAATTTCCTTTAAGAAATGGAATTATCTAAACATTATAGCTAACATATATAAAGGTGAAACTTCAGGGGCATTTCACAGAACTCAGAAATAAAACAAAAACAATGCCTGCTCTCACCTCTACCAATAAACATGGTCCCAGACAAAACAATACAAGGCCCATGTTGAACTTCCTTGTTGAGAATTGCAACTTTTTCTCATCCCACCCTCTACACCCCAAACCATACTAATCAGCTCTGTATTTTCTTATGGCAATTTACAACATCTAACATGCTATATAATTTGCTTATTAGGTTAATTGTAAAAATTGTCTTAAATTCCCTCACTAGAATGTAAGTTCCTCCAGGACAGGGATCTTCGTTTTGATTATTGCTGTATCCTAAGTACCTACAACAATGCTCAATAAGTATCTGTTGTTGAAGGAGTTGTCGATTTATACAAAAGGAGATATGATTTAGCAATTAAAACAAATGAACTAGAGATGATACATAGATGTCGAGCTTAAAGAAAAGAAAATGTGGTGTATAAAAAACTGCATGTGAAATAGTGCTCCTGGTACAATACTTTTTGTATAAAGTTCAAAAGCACATAAAACAAAACTTAATATTGTTTATAGATTTTTAAAAAATATGTGTGGTAAAAATATAAAGATACAAAGGAAGGATATTCAATGTCAGGACAGAATTGTCTCTAAGGAGGAAGAGAGAGGAATGGAACCAGTAAGGGTGATGAAGGGGCTTCAACTGTATCTGCCATGTTTTATTTATTTTTATTTTATATATTTTTTATTTCAATAGTTTTTAGGATAAAAGTGGTTTTTGGTTACCCGGATAAATTTTAGAGTGGGGAAGCCTGAGATTTTAGTGCACCCATTATCCCAGTAGTACACATTGTACCCAATACGTAGTTTTTAAATCCCTCACTCACCTCTCATCCTTCCTCTTCTGAGTCTCCAGTGTCCATTATACCATGCCGTATGCCTTTGCAAATTCATAGCTTAGCTCCCACTTAGAAGTGAGAACACATGATTTTTGGTTTTCTCTTCCTGAGTTACTTCCCTTAGAATAATGGCCTCCAGCTCCATCCAAGTTGCTGCTAAAGACATTATTTCATTCTTTTTTGTGGCTGAGTAGTATTCCATGATGTGTGTGTGTGTGTGTATATATATATATATATATAAATGTATGCACATGTACATAAAATTATGTTATATATGCATATATTACATACATAAAACTTAATATATACATATATAACTTAACTTATATATGTTGTTTTATGTGCTTTTGTTATATATTATATATATATTTGTTTTAGGTGCTTTTTGTTATATATATACACACATACACGTATATTAAGTTTTGTTTTATGTGCTTTTGAACTTTATACAAAAAGCATTGTACCAGGAGCACTATATCACATGCAGTTTTTTATACACAACATTATTATTTTCTTCATCCATTCATGGGTTGATGGTACTTATGTTGCTCTTGGTTCTGTATATTTGCAATTGTAAGTTGTGCTGTGATAAACATATGTGTGCAGGTGTCTTTTTGATATAATGACTTCTTTTCCTTTGGGTAGGTACCCAGCCATGGATTTTGCTGGATCCAATGGTAGATCTACTTTTAGTTCTTTAAGAAATCTCCATACTGTGCCACATTTTATTTTTAAAAGGATAATCTGGGTTGTGGTTACTTTGGTGTTCATTATATTATTCTTGGAACTTTTCTCAGTGTTTAAAATACTTCATGCTCTGTAATTAAAAGGAGCATCTCAGAAACTCTACTTTCAAGCAAGATATATCCTACAATCTTAATAATTTTTTGATATCTCACATCACCATCACAGCTTCTTTAAAACTAAAATTATTTAAGAAATGTATACATGTAATTGAATATACCCAGCTTTTTTTAAGTGAATACGCAAATCTTTATAACATTTGTCAAGATAACACTTCGTTAAATGTTTAGTAGTATTCTTTATGACAGAGTGGTTTTGCTTTTGCCTTCATTAAAATTTTCTTTCTGGGTCAAGGTGTCTTATTAACTAGGAGAAATTCATCTCTATTGAATCTTTCCTTCAAAACAAAAATGCTTAAGTGATTCCTTAGGAGGTCTGGTGTTTTGTTTTGTTTTTTTAAAGTTGATTTTTCTTCTTTCTTTAAATCTGGTCAACCTGGGAACAAAATCAATTGTTAACTATTTATGCAGAATTTAGAATGTATTTTTAGTCCCTTTTTTTTTTTTTTTTTTTTTTTTGAGCCGGAGTCTCGCTGTCGCCCAGGCTGGAGTGCAGTGGCGCGATCTCGGCTCACTGCAGGCTCCGCCCCGCGGGATTCACGCCATTCTCCTGCCTCAGCTTCCTGAGTAGCTGGGACTACAGGCGCCCACCGGGCGCGGTGGCTCACGCCTGTAATCCCAGCACTTTGGGAGGCCGATGTGGGCAGATCACGAAGTCAGGAGATCGAGACCATCCTGGCTAACACAGTAGTTTTAGTCATTTGCTGATGAATAGAACTGCAAAAAATATGAATCCGTGTTTCTCATGACATTTTCTTTCCTTCCCTTGTTGACTTAGTCAACAATCTTTGAGGTCTAACCGGCTAGCGGTGTAAAACTGCTGTTCTACCAGCTTAACGGTGGACTGTTTGTATTATTCCTTCTCATGACTTTCACATCATTATGTCTCCATGATGTATAATATCCAGTAGATCTAAATATATAAAGAAAGAAAGGAAAGAGGGAAGGAAGAAAGGAAGGAGGAAGGAAGGCAGGAAAGGGAGGAAGGAAGGCAGGAAAGGGAGGAAGGGAGGAAGGAAGGAAGGGAGGGAGGGAAGGAGGAAGGAAGGGAGGGAGGGAAGGAGGAAGGAAGGAAGGAAGAAAAGAAAGGAAGGAAGGAAAGAAGGGAGGGAGGGAGGAAGGAACGAAGGAGGGAAAGGAAGGTGGGAAAGGAAAAGGAAGGGAAGGGAAAGAAAGAATGAGAGAGCTGAAATTATCCTTGATTTTAACCTCTGGCCTTTCCTCATCAGTATTCAGAGTGCGAACTGTCATTGGTATTAGTCAGTTTTCCGAGATTACTTCTTTCTAGTTATCTTCTTTGGCCTCAAGATTTGCCAACCTCAAATTTCTTTCTCTGGTGCTGGCTTCTCTTTCCACCAGTGAACGATCATCTCAGGTTCTCATGGAATCCCGCCAGATTCCTCTGCTTTGTCTATACCTTTCTCATGCTTCTTTCTTCTTTAGCAAAAGGTAATAGCCAAGACCATCATCATAGGCTGCATTGATCTCCTCACATCATTTCCTCTTCCTCGCTCATAAGGCAGAGTCTTCTGTAATAATACCCTATTACTTGTGTTTCTCCACCATATCCTCTTTAGTTCAAACGTCTCCTGAAGCCCCCTGATTGAATTCTTCGGTTCCCTGGCCCCTATAAGAACAGGACCTCCTGTTTCAAGTCAACATCAAGTCCCTTTTGTATTCCACCTTCTGAACCCAGTATTCTGCTCGGCCCTCACTGATCTCTCAGATCATAGACTCAATGGAACGGGACCTCTAGCGTGAGGTCTACAAATGGATAGGGACATTATCTGAGTCTCCCTTCTGGTAGAAGTCAGTTTTCTGTTATACAGTCAAAACATAAAGGTCAGAAATCTTGCATTGGTATTTATGGATTTTAAATGTGTGTGTGTGTGTGTGTGTGTGTATATATATATATATATATGAAATATTAAAGCATGAGTTGTTACCAAAGACACTAATTTGTAACCCGAAACGATGTTCACAAATGTCTGACACCTCATATACTTATAATCTAAACAGGCAATAAGGAAGTATTAAACAGCACATAAGTATGAGGCAAAGGAGACTATCTCTGCGTATCAGCCTTATGACCTGAGTCTGATTCCCATTGGTTCTTAAATTCTCCTTCAGGCATCCTGTGCTACATAAAACACTCCATCTGAACAGTCATGCTAGCTGGCCAAGGCAGTGGGTGAGAAATGCCAGCTGCATGCCTCATGTGATCTGTTATGTTATATGGTAAGTTACTTGGAAAGAGCAAGCATTCCATTATGCCAACAAGGGAATAAAGCTGACCTGTCCTGAGTGACTTCAGTGTAGACTCCACTGGACAATTCATGAAGATGATGTAACCAAAAGCAGCTCATTAATCTCATCCTAAGTCTTAAATTCCAAGTCACAGTAAATTAGATTTAAATGAGTTTCCACTGAACAAAGCTAGAGAATAACATTTTACGGTGTATAGAACATTTCATTACTTCAGAATTTGTTGCATTGAGCTAATAGAAAACTGACTTTTAAAAAAAATAATTACATGAGCTTTTGATTGCTCTTACATGGACCACAGCTGAGTTTCAAACTTAGTAAAAAGAATTTGAATCCCCTTTAATGCACAGGTACAGACTACTAGTTAGGAAAGTCATTTGTATATAATACTGTATTTTAGCAGATTGAAATTCCATCCCTTAAAACTTCAGACCAGTGCTATTTAGTAGAACTTTCTGCATTGATGGAAATGTTCTAATATTTATGTTGTCTGATAAAGTAGCCACTAGACACACGTAGTTATTACCACTTAAAATGTAGCTAGTGTGACTGTGGTATTGTCTTTTATATCATTTAATATTAATTTAAGATCATTTTAATTTCAATAGCCACACTGGATAGTGGCTACCATATTGGACAGAGCAACGCAGGACCACATATTGCAATGCTAACTGAAATAAATGAGGTTTCAGTCATTGTTTCATTATTAATAGTGGTAATATAGTAATATAACTGAGAATGTGAATATCACAGTAGCATTTACAGACAATTTCACTATAACCATTGGCTTCTCTAAGCAACACTCTGAGGTCAATAGGATAAGTATTATTATCATCTCCATTACACTTGAGGAAATGGATGCTCTAAGACATACTGGTGATTTAAATGACATGTGACTCAAACTACTTGTTCTTTCTAATGCAAGAGAAACCTGTGAAAGAATGTTGTGACGTTCATGCAGCTTACCAGTAGGCTGACCTGAAATAGACGTTCAGAAATTTGGGCAGGGAGAGAGAAGCAGGGAGAAGGAGGAGAGAGAATATAAAACTACAAGCCGACACTGGACATTTTTGCAAATAAAAAAGCTAGGTCAACTTTTGCAGAAGCATGTTCTAATGCTGTCAAAGCTAACTTCATGAGCTTCCAACATGGGTGGGGCCCAACATAAGATCCACACACTATTGCTTTTATCAGTGCTCTGCAAGCCATAGAGTTTTTCCTTGTTTATTCTTTCTGCTTCTCCTTTCTCTCACTCTCTCTGCTTTCCATTGTCTCTACCCCTCCTTTTCTCTGTGTCATATGATCTCAAGTCACTTTCCTACATTAAAATGTTATATAATTCTTACATAACAATCTAATAAACTATTGGTAACAGTAAGAGGTTTTCCTTGTCTTAGGAAAATGTGCTGACCTAAGAAAAAAAATCATCTTCTTTAAAAAATTAGCATAATGAAATATATTAAATTGAATATGTGTGGTGGATGATAGCTTAGAAAAAAATGAGTTGCACATCCTGGTGTGTAGTCAGTTTGCAGACTGATTAATGAAGACCCTATAAGCCTGTTTGTGTGATAAGCCTGTGCAGTGGGCACTCTGCTAGAGAGACAGGACCCATGTCACCGAGAAAGACCCCAGTACTGCTGAATAGCTTATATTTTATACATTTACATTGGAAAGGCAAACGTTTAAATTGGCCCATCTAAAACCTAACCCTGTGGTTTCGTGGATACTAGATAATTGAAAACAGAACTTCAGTGCACTAAGTCCACCTCTTCTGGGCTCTTGGCCATAACATGCTCCAATCAGAAAACACTTGTTTTAAAAGAAGTCTCTTATACAAAAGCAGGATAAAAAGAGAGACGGAGAGGAAGGAAAATTGTCTTCAGTATATTATAGCAAACATACTTGTCACTTGATAAAATACCATTTGCTCAGGTTGCTCTTCTGTGAATAACATTACAACTATCCAAATAATAGTCAAGGCTCCTAAACCATCCAGCCAGCTTTTGCAAACAGCAGAGGAAGAAAGCCACCTGAGCTTGCAGAACTGGTGCCACTAAGTGCCAATCCCCACAAGTGAACACAAGTTCATGAACTTAGGGATCCTGGTTGAAGAAAGTTGCTGCTGCAGTCAAACAATAACATCAGCAAGGATTGATTTTAACTCAGATGAGTAGTATGCACTATCAACAATATAAAGGTTGTTAAATGTTAGAAAAAAAAAAGTAGTCAGAAAGTAGTAAGCAGAAAGATTTTAAAAAGAATATCTACTAATGTAGGAGTGGAAAGGTGTACCACCTTCTTCACCCTTCATAAGGGTAGTGGTCAATATCCTATAACATAAAACAGGTTAACAAGAGAAAATCATAACAAATTTATTTAATTAAAAATTCTTAGGTAATATGGGAGCTTCGAGAAGAAGATCTAAAGATACAGAGAAAACTATTCATGTTTATGCTTAGGTTTGATGGACAGTCCTGTAGAAATGTGATTGGACAGAGGATATGGTCTAACCCAGCAGGGCCTGCCTGTTCAGCTTCTTCTTGGCCTCTTTGTGTAGCATTTCTTCCTCCTGGGTCTGACAGGACCCCTCTGGAATGAGTGTCTTTAAGGGGGAAGGGAGAAGGAAGAGAGTGACCTTGCTAGGTTTTATGACTTGCTTTGGGGAAGATTTCTAGTTTCTATGATGTGCCTTAGGGGAAAGGAATTCCAGCTTCTGTGACTTGCTTTGAGGAGAATTTGGGCAAGAAACAGGAGGGTGGGTGAGGGACAGAAAGGCCTTGTGGCTAAGGCCTTTCCAATCTCCTTCAGTTCAATCTTCTTCCGTTCAGTATTCAACATGTCAAGTCACCGTGCTTTGGGGTATTATGTCCTGAGCTCCAACGTAAGATGTTTACGCTTTTGATTGTAAATGCCAGCAAAACAAAACTTCATGAAATATGTAAATATCATGTGTGCTATTTCAGAGATGGAGACAGAAATCAACTTAAAAATTGTCAGATATATTGCAATATAGAATTACTTCTCTTTTCTGTTATTTATTTTAAAGAAATGTTTTTGTATGTTATTTTACTGATTTTATTTCCATAAAAACATGGAAACTTCAATGTTTTCATATTTTGCAGAGTTTCATTTGGGTATTTTTAATGGCATGTGAGAGAGAGAGAGAAAGAAAGAGAGAGAGAGAGAGAAAATTAACACACTGCATTGGAATTCTTTTTATATTCTTCCCCAAACTCTTTTCCTCTCTCCCTCACCAGGTGTAATTCTAACGAAATGGGTATTCTTCATTTGACATTTTAAGTTTTTAAACTAAATATATACATAGCCATAACACAGATAGTAGTATCATGGTATTTTATGTTATTTTTTTAGAGACAAGATCTCTCTGTCTGTCACCCAGGCTGAAGTGCAGTGGTGCAGTCATAGCTCATTGCAGACTTGAAATCCTGGGCTCAATGGATCCTCCTGCCTCACTCACCCTCTCCGGTAGCTGAGACTAAAACCTCACAACACCATACCAGACTAATCATTTTTATTTTTTGTAGAGACAGGGTCTTGCCCTGTTGCCCAGTCTGGTCTTGAACTCATGGCTTCAAGTGATCCTCCCACCTAGGCCTCCCAAAGCTCAGATTACAGGTGTGAGCCACTGGCTATAAAACACCACACAGCCTACTGGGGTATTTTAAACTTGACGTCATATTGTATTTATCCTTCTGCAACTTGATTTTTGTTGCTCTGTTTTTATATTTGGTGACTGTATTCACCTTGATAATGTAACTCTAGTTCATCCCTTTTAATTACTGGATAGTGTTCCATGGTATAAGTGAGCCATAATTTCTTGAATCATTCTCCTGTTGATGGACATTCAGGCTATTTGGATTTTTATTTTTGTTACTGCTAAGAGTGCCACGGTGAACATCCCTACATATATTCTTGCATACATTGAAAGGGTGTCTCTCCTAGTGTCTCAAATTGCTGGATTCTAGGGTGTGAACATCTTTAGCTTTACCAGATCTAGATACTGCTAAATGCCATCCAAAGTGTTTATCTGGAATTCTTCATACCTGTCCCTTTACAGACCACTCAACACAGTGGCCGTAGTGACCCTCTTACAACATGTCACATCATGTTACCCGTTGCTTGAAACCTTGAAATGCCTCCCCACCCTATTTCACTCAAAACAGCTACAGGGCCCTAACTGACCTCACCCTAGCGCTGCCCTCGTTACCTTTTATGTCCCCTCTCTTTCTGCTCCTCAAATACTCCAAGCATTCTCTCTGCTTAGGGCCTTTCTTCCAGCAGTTTGCTCTGCCTCACATGCTGTTCTCTCAGACCCCACTTGGCAAAATCTTTCGCCTTCCTTGAGTTTCTGTTTAAATCTCACTTTAACAATGAGCCTTGCCATGACTACCCTCCCCGCATGCTCAATTGATGTTTTCTTGCTTGAATGTGTTTCTTTCGCAGTACCAGTACCTTATAATGCATTATATAGTTTGTTAGATTTATTGCCTAGTGTCTCACCCATCTAGACTGTCAGATCCATGAGGGCAGAGATCTTTGCCTGGTGTGCTCATCAAAGTATCTGGATACCTACAATGGAATCTGATGCATGGTAAGCATTCGACCAGTGTCTGAGAGAGGTGACTTTTGTACCTTTGTGATTTCACATTATGCTTTGCAGGGTATTATCCAAAAGAACATATGATATTTTGATTGGTAATACATGAGGACTATGATTTGAAAAAAGACTAAAATTCAGCCCCCTAAGGGTAGGGCCTGGATATGTGTTCACCACTCTATTCTTTGTGCCAAGAACAGTGCCTGGCACATAGCAGATGTTCAATAAATGTCAAATGAATGAATGGATGAATGAATGAACAGAGATTTTTTGAGAAGGTTACTTGATAGTTTGGAAGTGAATTATACTGGAAGATGAGTTGGTTCAAAGGTTTGTGATTCAGGCATGCCCATCAGACAAAGCAAGCAGGTGGTACGCCCTATTTTAAGTTTACCTGTTGGGCCATAAATTTCCCTGTTCGAAATCTTTTACTCTTTACAGTTTCCCTATTGTTGGGGAGTAAAATGATGGAAATTTGTTCAATTGAACATACCCTTGTAGAATGTTTCTCATATTTGCCTCATGATTAGAATCTCTCAGGTGAGTCTGTTAAAAATACAGATTCATGGACCTAATTCTTAAATCAGAAACTCTGGAAGAAAATTCTGAGAACAAACCCAAGAAACTGTTATGAAACCGTTATAGTCAAGTGAGTTAGGAAAACAATAGGATCCATTGACAGAACAAAGAACAACAGCGTGCCTGCAATGTCAACAGGAGGAAACAGCGCCTGTTATAAACTGTTTTAAATAATGTCAGAATAGCTGCTAAACGGCAGAACCACATTCTGCATTTGAACTGAGTCTTTCCTCTTGCCTACCTAACATGGTCATCAGGGTCTTAGGGAATTTGGGGGTGACTCACAACCTTGTGTTTATGAATTAGTCATTGAAAACACAACCAGAAGAAGGCAGGCCGTCCTCAGCTATTCCTGAGATCCTGCTCGTTTCCATCTCATGAGTTGAAGAAGCAGACAGTGGGAAGTAAAGTTCTGGGCTAATCAGCAAAAGAGAAAAGAAATATTATGAAACACAAGGAGAAAGAAAAAATTATTTTCTTATTCCAGGTTCATTTTATCTTTCTCCTAATGTAGAAGTCTTTCTTTATATGGGAGTCACTTGGTAAAAGTAATTCATCTATTTAATGTATTCTTCCAGATAGTGACATGTGTATCTATAATAGGTTTAAACTACAGCCTTTAAAATGTAATGTTTATTCAAGAGGAAGGGGAATTTATTGAACTCTTCAGTATGTTTCTATTCCATTGAAGTTGCTGGTAAATCTGGTTAGTGGCTGTACTTTTGGTACTTCAGATTTCAAACATTTGTATTTCAACTCATCATTCCGGAGTATTTCCAATAGAAGACATTTAATTAAAACTTATGGTAAAGTACAGAAAGGGAATTTGGTGAGAAAGAGACCTATAATTTGATCAAATGAAAACTCTCTCCATTTTTAAATTTGGCATACATTTTAGACACTCACGTGTTTTGTTTCTCATTTTGGCAACTGAGTTGAATTTGGCTGCTGGGGTGAGAGGGAAAGGGGTAGATCAGAGACCCTGTGGGATGTCACAAGTCTTTGCCAAAATCAGCACATATTTATTAAGCGGTGGGCATGAAGCTCCCCATCTGTTAGTTTTCTCAAAGTGCTGACAAGAACATTCCGATTTCCAGCTTGAATGCTTTTTTTAAAAAATTTCTTTTCTCAAAAAAAAAAAAAAATTTCTTTTCTCCATTTACTCTGACCAAAGGGCTGTGTTAGTGTTCAAAGACAAATGGAAAATGATGTTTGAATTTTCTAATTTGTCATTGTAAGTAATGGAACCACCCAACACCTCACACTTATGGATATTTTTGCCAGCTTGCAAAATATGGGTGAGAGCCACCCAATTCTACCTCCTTTTAGAATTGGGTGGCTCTCATCCAATGAGGAGCTAACATAATTAGCCTTTTGTTGCTCCTCATCTCCCTGTTATGGGAGAAGATCAGACTCTGCTATAAACAGACAGATACCCCTAAGGTCTCCAGCAAAGGAAGTCGAAAGGGGAGACCTTTAGATCTGTTGCTTGCTTCCTTTCACATGGAAAATGTACAACTTTACTTTCAGAAATTAAATATTTGGGTACAATAGGGCAGGCCAGGGCATGATTTCATTTGATTCATTTTAGGGCTACATCAGTTAACTCCCTTTATATTATCTCACTAGTTCTGCTTCTCTCCTCTACCCATACCCATTTTCATCCTAGCAGCTTGCTGGTGCAAGCTCATTGGTCTCAGAAAGTCTCCCTCAACCTCTCAGATAGTGCCTGTGGAATCCTATAATTCTCCTTCATAAAGTTTTGCACAGTTCTAATTGTTTAGTAATTTTTTGTAATAACTTTTTAAATATCTGTGATAGAATTCTAAGATGGCTCGTAAGATTCCCATCCCCTGCTATACAAGCGCTGTATAATCAATCCCCTCCCTTTGATGGGTATGACCTGAAATAGGATGGAATGTCACTCCATGATTACACACCATTATGTGGTAAAGATGAAGGCATTTTGCAGATGTAATTAAGGCTCCTAATCAGTTTACCTGAGTTAACCAAAGGGATATTATCCTTGGTGGGCCTGACCTAATCAGGTGAGCCTTTAAAGCGGGGCCTAGATGTTCCCTGAAGTCAGAGACACTCTCCTGCTAGCCTTGAAAAGCAAGCTGGCATGAGTTTTATAACTGTAAGGAGAATTTCTGCCAGCAAGCAAAGTTCTCGTCAAGGAAGTTCTTCAAACTCCCTAGTTTGGAGGAAAACTCAATGCCTCCAATGAGACAGCAGTCCTGGTCACTGCCTGTTCTCATCCTCCCCAGGCCCTGGCCCGAGGACCCAGTTAGGCTATGTCCAGAATTCTGTTCTACAGAACCGTGAGATCATAAATGTGGATTGGTTTAAGCCACTAAGATTGAGGTAATTTGTGACATAGCAATTGAAAACTTGAACAATACTTCTCCTCCACATGAAGGCAGGGTCTATGTCTCTTATTCACTGTGTGCCCAGTGATTACCACATTATCTGACATTGAAAAACTCACTAAGTATTCACCAAAAGAAAGACTGATTGATTGACCTTAATTAGTGGGCAGGTTCAATAGATTGGGAGTCAGCAAGTATACATCAAATTTTCAAGAAAAATTTCATGAGAATAAAATAATCACCCAGCATGAATGAGCCTGGCTCTCACTTTCTAAGTCACTATCCTGCCCAAGGAAAGGGACCAGGTTCAAACAGAGATAAAGGGCCTTTAATAAATCTTCTTCAGATTTGTATCTGCTTTTGGGTGAGTCTGATGAATTTTAAAATTTTCTCCAAAACCTTTCTGAATTGACTGAACCTTTTGAATAGTAACATACCTTCCCACTACCACCCACCACCACCCCTGGCAGACTACCTGTTCTGCCTCATTGGACTCTGCTGCCTGCTGGGGAAGGTCTGGACCATGGACGCCGGGCAAGTCATCCAAGCAAAGCCCAGTGAAGTTCCAGGATGGGCTCGTGACTCAATAAGAGGCAGTGTTTCTCCCTGAATCAGCCCCAGCATGGCCACATCTGAAGGAAGCATGGTTGCGAGCTCAGCCACTGCCTGGCTGCCTGTGGACACATGGATCCTGCACTGTCTCGGATGAGAGGACACCGTCTGCTGATTCACTTGCACCTGGGGTTTCGTGGGTGGACATCTGGAAAGGGCCTCTCTTGCTAGCTCAAGTTTTATTTATCTAAAATGATCTTTTAAAAATCATTTTACATGTCTTCAAAGTGTCTGGACATGGTGTGGAATGTGGTTTATTCTGTCCACATGGCAGCAGGCTCTGTGTTGTAACTTGCTGAGATTTTAGGTCTGCCATCAGTATGCAGACTGACACCAGCTTTTACTGAGTAGCAATGTAGAGCCCTTGGGAAAAACAGGAGAAATGAAATAGGAGAAACTATTGTGCCAGATGAAGCTCATACTCAGGTAACCTAAATGCACCTTTCTGGGAATACACAAGGCACTATGTCTGAAGGGTCGATTCAAGATCAAAATATGCATTCAAGTGGATGGTTTGAAATGAGATTTGTTTGAGATAGCTAAAATTTGTCTTCTGTGCTTAATACTTTACAAAAAGTTTTATATACAATAGGTCCTGCATCTCACAACACACTGTGAGGTAGGGAGGATATGTAATCTTAGCCCTGTTTTCTGTATGAGGGATGAGATAAGTGCCAGGATGTTATGGGAAGAGACCTGGAACCAGGTTTGGGTGACAGCTCTGCCATTTGTTGGGAAAATTAACCTTTAGGAGCTTCTAGTTATTCACCTACAGAATGCAGTCAACAATCCCTCCCTAGCAAGGTTATTGCTAGGATAATCACAACGTGTGTATGAAAGCATCGAGGATTTTGACCTGTGATAAAATGCCCAGTTAATTTTCTTGAATCTAAGGCCTAGAGATGTTTAGGAATTTGTTGAGGGGACTTAGCTTGTAAGGGAAGGACCTGGGACCCAAACCAGGTCTTTGATTCTGAATTCTTTTGCCAGCCTCCAGAACTTTGATCTATTAAAGGCCTTTAAATGAATAAGGTTCACCCATGACAGTTATATTCCTCATGGACTGAGGACCCTTTAATAAGTCTTTGATTTTCTGTTTCTTTGTTACTGATGTCCCTCTCTCCAGTCCCTTCTCTACTTCAGCCAATCTTAAATACCACTTTTCCAGAAATCTCTTTCCAGATGTTGAAGATATATCATGAAATGAAAGAAGCAGGTTCAAAAAATACATGTAATAGGAATTATGCCATTCTTATTAAAGACAAATTAGGTAATTATAGGCAGAAAAAAGATATGAGATCTATATGAACATATTAACAGTGGCTGTGTTGAGTGGGGAGATTAGAAGCAATTTTTATTATAATTTTTGCTTTTTTAGAGTTCCCAAGCTCTCTACAATAAATATACATTGTTTTAGTAATAGGGGAAGAAGTTTCTCATTCTCTTTAAATGTCTCTAAACTCTCCCGTGAACAAAGTCAGACCTTTTGTCTCCAGCTGGGTGTAAGTTACCAACTGCTGTGTCCTTGACCTGTACATTCTCTGCATCCCTTTCAACCCATGCTCATAACACCCGCTTCAGTCTTATTCTTCTACATTAATCCATAGGCTCTAAGAACCTAAAGCTTTCTAAACAACTCAAGTCATGGAAACAGCTGTCAGCTCCTTCAGTATAGGTGCCAAATCCTTCCCAGAGTTAAAGTAATAATTCGGATGCCCACCTCTAAATACAAGAACTCCTGAGATGTAAGGCATCCTTCCTAACTAAGACCTTCAATATTTGTCCACTCTCTTTCACCAATGTCCACTTACAAATTATGCATCATTTTTTTTCCCCCTCCTGGATTGCAAACTCCCTGAAGGAAGGATTTTGATATGTCCATTTTCTATAAATCTCAAGAAGATCATGTGTTTCTTTCTGAGAATCTAAATGTGTTTATGAACTGTGTGGGTAAATTATGCCTTGGCAAATTAGCAGATTGAAAGTGTTGAATCTCCACATGCCCAGACTTGTAAATTTTGCCACTATTAACTTTTAATACATGTTTTAAATTTTTTTTTTCCTCTTCAAAACTTGGGGTAGTATTTCTCACTGATGACTTCCTTAAGCCAAATTTAACATTTTATAGCTCCAACTGTTTTGGAAGTCAGACAGCCAGACAGTCAAATGCATTAGAAAAAGGCATTCCCAGATTTTCTTTTTCTGTGTCATGTTTATTCCCCTCAAAAGCAGTTGAAAGATGTTTCTCTCCAAGGTTTTCAAAGATCATCTATTCTGTGGATGGCAACTTCACACTCTCAAAGGTGTCTACTATAAAAAGGGAAAAGGAGAGATGTATCGTGAAACTGTCTGGTCAACCCAATATTTGTCACTTTAACTGCTTCTGATGATGCTTTCACTGTGAAACAACACAAAAGGAAGAGTAAAACAGTTGAGACAAGGGGAAGAAATAGCAACTGCCTTAAGTGTCTACCAATTTTACAGGGTCAGCAATGGCCTCTAATTAGAGTTAGCACTGAATCAGCCAGGCGTGGTGGCTCACGCCTGTAATCCCAGCACTTTGGGAGGCCGAGGTGAGTGGATCACCTGAGGTCAGGAGTTCGAGACCAGCCTGGCCAACATGGCGAAACCCTGTCTCCACTAAAAATACAAAAATTAGCCAGGCATCGTGGTGTGTGCCTGTAATCCCAGCTACTTGGGAGACTGGGGCAGGAGAATCGCTTGAACCTGGGAGGCAGAAGTTGCAGTGAGCCAAGATCGCACCACTGTATACCAGCCTGGGCAACACAGCAAAACTCTGGCTAAAAAAAAAAAAAAAAAAAAAATTAGACTTAGCACTGAGTCACGCTTCTTGAGAAGCCCCAGAACAGAGTTCCTATCATAGAGAACCAGAGGGGAGTCTACCCCCAGCACCGAAGATGTATTCCAAACCTTCTAGCAGGGTCCCATGTGAGGTACAGGACTCGGTGAGAGGAGGGGGGCCTGCCTGAGACAAGTGGGGTAGGTAGTCACCTAGAAGACATGTTTTAAGGAAACAAAGACCCATTCACCTACAGATCTGTCTACCACGAGCCTGTCAAATCCAGTTAGAGCCAATCCTTTGGATTAAAAAGTATTGGCTCAAACTGGCCTTTTCAATTAGAGGCATGGAAACACACTATGACCTAACTGTCTTTTAAAATCTTAGCACCAACAATTCATTAAGTGTATATCTTTGACTCAGCAACCCATCAAGACTTTGAGACAACACACAGAACACATCATCTTTGGTGGAAGTTGGAAGAGTAAAACGCTGCTTGAGATGAAGATGTCAGGGTTGAAAGAAGGCACCAAATAAACAAGAAGTCTTATCAGTGGAGACAGCAAGAAAGCCTGGAAAAGATGGTGCCAAACTGGAAAATATGGTGCTAAAGAGGACAGGAATGGGAATACCAAAGACAAACCTTACTTAGCCATCAGTTTGTCTGCATCAGTACTGTAGAGAGGCTACTAAGGGGGACTATTACAGAAGGAAAACAGTCTGAAAGAGATTATTATAGAGGGAAAGAACTTGAGGAAATTGAAGGATTCTCACACTTTGGAAAAAGTAAATTCCCTACTCTGGTCCTATTTAATCCACCGTGTGTGTATGTGTGTGTGTGAGAGAGAGAGAGAGAGACAGAGCGATAATTCTTGGAAGCAAACCCTCTCTTTCTCACCCTGAATTCCATGTTATCACTATTTTACACTGAGTTAGGAGGATCTTCTGCCCACACATTTGTATTATTGCTTTTCTTTTAAGTATCTTAATTCTATAGTAAAATTTGCCATAAAATATTCATAGACGGATGGGCCTAGCTCTTTAGCCATAGGTCCAGCAGGACTTACTTACATTAAATTTACCATGATATTCTAGATGTTTTAGATTATATATCAGAGAGTCAAGTGAAAAATCAGAAAGTGTTTTATGTCTATACAGAATCTTAATGATGTCTTTTTTTTTTAAAGTATTATAGGAAATGTGTTGGAAAAATATTTTGAAAACAGTAGATTTGAAAACCCCATTTTGCTCACTTTACTCAAGTATCTGCCTCCTTAAGGTTCTAAGATTTGCCATCATCAATTAGCTGTGCAAACCATGCTGACAAAATCCCTTTTAGAATAGTTTCTTTCACCACCAACTTGCTTCAGAGCCTCACAAAATGACTCATCTAAATGAGACGGGTCCTCTGGCCCAAAGGGAACAGCTAAGTGACTGACTAATATTTTACACTTGGGAGAGAACAGGAAATTAGCTGCATGTTTACTGTGAGGAGACACTGAAGAATTGTAAGGAAGTACCTTTAAATACTTGAGTCCCCAAAAATGTTGCTTCACCATTTGCCTAAATGTTGCTTTTAAGTTGGAAGTGTCTCAGTTTCTAAGTGAGGGTTGGATGGTGTTACTATAAGGCACACAAAATTAACTAATAAAAGTCATTTCGGTTTCAACATTAAAAAAAATGAAAGTCCAAAGTTCCTGGATGAAAGAAAGGAGGCCTCAATTACATTATGACATATTTTACTTTTGTCTGTCTGGTGAGATAGAGTACAATTAACAAGATTCTCTTTCAATTTACAGTTAAGCCAGACATCTAAAACCAAGATGACGATGAAACTTTTCAAGTTGACACATCTTACGAGTTTTGTATGGATTTCAGTGAAATTTTTTCAATGAATTTTTTGAAAGATTGCATGCTTGCAACAAGTTCTACAATTCATAGGACTGATAGTGTTCTAACCTTTCTTGCCTGCTACAAAATTCCCATGGTCCATACTCTCTCAACCACTGTATAGCTACCATTTATAACCAAAAAAAAGTCACTTTCTAGGTACAGTGTTTTCATAACTTCAGACTTAACCAGATGATCTAGACAAATTATTTAAAAAATAAAATATTCAGTGAAACCCCTACTAAAAATATGAAAAATTAGGTGGGTGTGGTGGCGGACGCCTGTAGTCCCAGCTACTCGGGAGGCTGAGGCAGGAGAATGGCATGAACCCAGGAGGCGGAGCCTGCAGTGAGCCGAGATAGGGCCACTGCAGTCCCGCCTGGGTGAAAAAGCAAGACTCTGTCTCAAAAAAGAAAAAATAAATAAAATATTACACAGTTCTTTTTTATTGATTTTGGTGGGAAGATTTCTACTGTTGATTGTATTGTGTTAGTCTTTTCATCAAAGGACATTTCATTTTCTTTGTCTACCTATTCAGCACTTCCTCATGAAACACTTCACTGCACAGGAATAATAAGTGTTGTCTATTGACTAATGTCAACAGCCAACCCTTCATTATCTTTCCTACTGGGGAAAGAGAAAATATGATTAAATTGAATCTGCTGTTTATCCCAAATTACACTTTTGCTGAGATTTTTTTAACATTCTTTGCCACCAAACCTGATGATAACATGCGAATATTGATCTTTTTTTTTTCACCTCTCCCCTGTCCTTTTCTTTGAAGATTCACTGTAAAGAATTTTGTAGACTGTGGACAAATACTGAAATGCCAAAAGCATGTAACCTTTTAGATTAGACCAACAAACAATCACAGACATCATCACATTGGCTTTATCTCATTAGTCTAAATCTATTAAAACAACCACTGAAAGCTACTGTTGCTTTAGATGGATGCTTAGGAGCTAAATTATTTGCTCTATTCACAAGAAGGATTGTCTCCAAAATCCTCCTTAGTTTTCAATAGGAAAGTAGACCCTCATGTCTCTGCAGATTGTCTACACACAATGCACTGGGTCAAGAGTCAAGGATGGCCCTGTCTATTTTTAATTTAGAATAAATGCACAACCAGTTTAGCAAAATGAAATTTGTACTTTTAGTTCTCTATTTTCAGATTTTTCATATGCTGAATGATTTAAGACTTCCATTTGTGCATTCACCTAAAATAAGAGAAAGCTCTCAGCAAAATTTTGAGTAAATAAGTATCTTTAGTATATTCTGTTTTCCTTCTTACTTCCCTTCCCAAGGATCACCCTTATCACCTTTCCAAAATAACAGTCCGTCAAGTCAACCCATTATAAACTGAACACCAAACATTCTTCAAAGTTGACCTTTCCTTCATCCCATTCTCCTAGAATTCTGTTAGCTAAGTAATGCAATCTCATACACTATTGTTTTCTAGGGTAACAATGGTTTAATAAATTATTCCTCATAGATGATATATTTGCATTCCAACAGAAATTCTTATTACCTTAAACCCATATTTTCCACACTGTATCTTTGAAGAAAAAGAAGGACATCCTGAAGGCTATTCTGGTGAGTTTCTGACACTTTGAGAAACTGATAATGGAAATACATCAGGGTTAGGAAAACCTAACATAGTGGACAACAATGCTCAACCTGCCATTTTATTTTTACTGAAATAAAGTGCCAAAGATCACTCAGTGAAAGGGGCACATCATGTGATATAATTCCAGATAGTTCTATTTTCACTCTTATAGAGTTTTCCTCCTCTCCTTAACCTTTCATTTTCTCGCTGCATAAAGTCGCTTCTACCATCTATTGCCTCTGAATCCTTTCTTAATTCAATGACATAAGTTTCCAGAAGAAAACAAAAACACTGAGGACTGAGCTCTCTCTGATTTTCAAGCAGTGGGGAAGCAGAGAAAAACCAATTGTTCCCATTGACTTAGAAGACACTGTAATTTCCACAAAAATTACTGTGGATTTCAACATAAGTCATTGGACAAAAGAAAACAAAACAAGTAATTGAGGCAGTATATAAGAAAAGGGAGCATTTCAGGACTCCTAAAAACTAATTTTTAAAGGCTCTCAATATCCTAGTTCATAAGGGCAATCTGACCTACTAGCATTGGAAAGAAATGCTCATCCCAAAAGACTTAAATGATAATCAGACAAAGCTTCTGTGAATGTGTAAACGTGTGATGGTGACATTTCTCAGTCTGCACATGGTCCATTTGCCAGAGATCTGAGATTTGCTGGCTCCATAGAGAGCTGCCCTAATAAATCTCAACAGTCCAGGGAGATTTGGTCCAGTGTTCCCAGGTGATTGTCTTGCCGATTCCCCGAAAGGAAACAGAAGGGTATTTAATTCTACAGCAGCGGCCCACATTCACCCACAAGTGACATTATTTTAGAAACCGATTTTAGAGATTAAAGGTGAAACAGAGAAATCCTACGCTGCACAAGAAATCACTGCCAATTTTAGTGACTAGTTGCAGAAAAACACATTTAAGGAGAGTGTTTCTAACGTAGCGTTCTCTGACAGCATTCCTGCCTAGATGTAATGCTGATGTCAGGTTATTTTTATATTATACTTTAAAATCACATCTGGTAACTTAATTTCTGGGACTATGTAACCCCCTTTCAGGCATGTAACTTTCCAAGTTGCGGCATTAAAGGGATATAGAAAACAATGCAAACCAAGGAAATTCTCTTGTTTTCACACCCAAAAAGTGTTTTACCCCCAATGTTTTCCACTTACACTGTTACACCAAAGCACTAGATGCATAAAGGTGTAAATGAAAACCTTTTGATGGTGATGATGAATTTGAGGAGATATGTGCTACAGGCCAGGAGAACTCTCTTCCTCATTATCATGCCCCAGTGGATGAAAATGCTTCCAAAACTTCTTTGAGAACTGTGTGGGAATGTGATGAAACACCTGATAACTGTCCAGCACATCCCCACCGCGAGGCAACCTGGTACACGGCTGCCTTCTGAGCTCTCTCTGTGCTTGGCACACACAGCATCCTCATAGGAGGAAAACCAGCTGTTTTTACTCATGATAACAATCCCAAGGAAACCTTGGCTTTGGAAGAGAAGGCTGGAGAGGAGTCAATGACAGCTTGCTAAGGACACCAAGATTTCCCAGATGGCTCTTTTTATTTAATGATAGTGAAATCTGGTCTCTGCACTTCTTCTTTACAGCCAAGTTATGCTATAAGCTGTTTTGGCACTGGCGATATAAAAAGAAGTTGGAGGGGAACCCTTTGAATCTGATGTCTTTTCTCTTGGATTTTTCTGTAAGCAGTGACAGGTTATACCAACAGTTGCTAGCGTCAGCAGGCGACACTTCAGATTAATGCCTTAACAGGGGTAGCAAAACCTGATAGAGAATTTGTCAGAAAACGTAAGAGGGACTGAAACAAATTATTTATTACTCCAGAATCCTGTACTAGTCAGCCACAGCAGAATAATAGGGTTTGGCCATGAAGACAGCAGGAGTGAAAAATTAAGAAGAATTCCACCCCTCCGCCCCCACCCCCCACACACAATTTTCTACCACCTGGTTAACATAAAGCATAAAATGACATATTTTCCAGGGTAGAGATGCACACGAGGTAAATTCAAAGGCAGAAATTGACGTGGTATTGAGACTTCCTAGTGCCAGCTTAGGGGTGCCTGACCCTCCATTCATCTGCCTGTTCTTTTTTCTGGAAACTGGGGAGAGTGGCAAGGGCAGAGTGCATTCACACAGGACAGAAAAGAGTTGGCCAGGCCGTACATAGACGCTGGAGCATTATACAAGGCTCAGTGCTTAACAGAAGACCTGAGTAAGCTGGCAGGGGTGGAAATACATCAAGGGCTTGCAAATTGCCTGCCTGAAGGAAAGAAACACAGACTGGTTCTATTCTCTTTACCCAGTAGTAAGTAAATCTGGCATGAGAGAGAGAGAGAGAGAGACAGACAGACTCTAGGAAAGAAAAAAAGTGAGTTGTTTGACACAAAGGGGAGGTTCTGTATCTATGTTCCTTATCTGAATACAGTCAGAATCCGATCGCTTCAGGTTGGCCTCCCTAGGATGGCACTTCACTCCCAAGTCCTGGTCATTGTCACCAAAACGCAGAGCTCCCCCTGCCCTGCTCTTACCCGAGTCTCCCTTCTCAGTTCTGATCATCCATCCTACCTGGAGCTTTGGAGGCAGGTTGCCTTGTTAGCAGGGCCAGCTGTTTCTCCAGGTCTGGATGTTGTTCTCTTGTTTTAATCAAGGCATTGGCTATGGTCTAGAGCACACAGAGAGCATCTTCCAGAATAGCCAGCCCATATGCCTGGCTTTCCATAATCCCATCATGAAGATGATGGGATATCCTATTACTTACGCTTCTGGAAAGAAGACTCCCTGATCCACTCCACATCAGTCATGGGACCTATCAAAGGAACTTGCCTCAACTCCTCTCTTCGGTTCCTTTTCCCCTTTTCCATCTCCTACGGCAAGAGGTGCTTTCTCATTTCTGACATCTGGGATGATAACTGTGCAGCCGTGTAAATAGCTTTAGGGAAACTCTACCTCAAGATCTCCAAATCCCTCTCTTTTAGTCTTTTCACTTTTAGACCTTTTAAGCTTGCATATCACAGCAAATCATGATGAGAAAACCAAATGGAAAGGTTCCCAAAGCAAAATGAATGGAGCTATTAAAATAAGATAAATTAGGCTACATTCAACAGCAAAATTTGGCTTTAGAGACTCTGTTATCTCCACCTTAACACTACCTATCAACGCTGACACTCAAATCTTAGGCTTAACAAGGCTATATAAACAAGGCTATACCTAAGCACCTTGGGTCAAAGTCTGTTCTGCCTGTTGAAAATGTGAATAAATGACAAATTACTCCAAAGTTTGTGGTAAGATTTCCATAGGGATTTAGGATTGATTAACAACTGCATTTTCAATTTTACTGTGAACCAGTATCTGAAAACAGTAAAACTTTTGTTTCTAGAAAATAAGCACTTTTAAAAGTGCTGAATGCATAAAGGGAGGTTTTGAAGACTCACCTCCCCCAGGACTCACATCGTCTGAACAAGTAATCAGTTTCTGCAACTACCATTTGCTCGGTCATCGTTTCTGAGTTTGGTGACAAGGGAGGTATTACCAGATGAATACAGCAGTACTCTGTTACCCAATCTTTTGAGTTATTAGGGTTGGTGATAAATTGCTCACAGTAGGAGTTGTCTACTCACCTATCAGTTACTGAAGTCACAGAACGGTGTGATAGGCTTCAACTCTAACTAGAGTTTCAACTTCTGCTACTACTGTGTCACTTTGATCAGGTCACTTCAGAGATTTTTTTCCTATTTATCAATAAGATGCAGAAAAAAATACTCCTCACTTTCTTACTCTACAAAAACAATGTGAAATTGTTCATGCATATACTTATGTAGCTTCCTGAAATAATCTGTGCACAAATATGTTCCTTTGCCCTATGTGCCTACCATCTGACATCATTAACAGATCTGACAGCCAATGTTAGAACCACACTTTACCAGCTGCATTAGCTTTTCAGTGCCTGCCATACCCATTCCTTGCTGTTTGAGAGTTGTCGTGTCTGATCACCCTCCTCTCTGTTAGTTGACATCAACTCTGGCCCGTCCTTCACTTGCTACATTTTACCTCCTCCCCATTTTTCCTCCAACCAGTCAAATGAGCTTAATGAATTTCTAGACTAGTGCTTCTCAAACTTTAGTGCGCAAAATAATAATAGAAATCTTGTTCAAGATGATTCCGGTGCCCCACCCCCAGATTTTCTGATTCAGTAGCTATGGGGAGTACCTGAGAATTTGCATTTCTAACAAGCTTCCAGGTGATGCTGATGCTGATGCTGATGATCGTTCTGAGTAGAGCTGGCCCAAATATGGAATCTACTCATGAAACTATCGAGGAATGAGAGTGGAAGGTTGGGAGGAACTGAGAGAAGGGGAGATGACTACAAGTGGGTGGTAAATATTCAGAGCCAAGAAATGACTAGTAAGAAAAAATTGAAGGTAAAGAGTTCTATTATGGAGTTTCCTGGTGTAGTGGACTGCACAGCTGATATTCTGCTGTGGTTTTCCCAGTATGGAAAAACAAATGAACACACATGTCTGACTATATAATTTGGGAACAGTATAGAAGTCCTGACTATTACTCTTTTTACTGGACATCATTGACTCCAGAATGTCCAAGAATGTCATAATGAAATAATTTTTTCAGACACTAGCTGTTTAACAAAGAAGTGAACCAGTCAGGCACAGTGCCTCACACCCATAATCTTGCATTTTGAGAAGCCGACGCAGGAGGATTGCTTGAGGCTAGGAGTTCCAGATCAGCCTAGGCAACAAAGCAAGACCTTATCTCTACAAAAAATTATAAAAATAGCCAGGAGTGGTGGCATGCACCTATAGTCCCAGCTACTTGGGAGGCTAAGGCGGGACGATCGCTTGAGCACAGGATTTCCAGGCTGCGGTGAGCTATGATTGCACTACTGCACTCCAGCCTGGGTGACAGAGAGACACCTTGTCTCTAAAAGAAAAAAAAAAAAAAAAGATTTAGAAAAATTTCCAAAATATAGTAGCATCCATGATCTCAGAAACAGAAGTTTTAAACAAAGACTTTAAGCAACTGTTATAACTATCTCCCATAAAGTAAAAGTGAACACTAAATAAATGTATGGAAAATTTTTTTTGTATTTTTCCAAACATTTATTTGTATGCATAAAAAAACAAATACAAATTGTAGAATTTGAAAACAATAATATCTGGAATAATTCACTGGACAGGCTCAGTAACATAATGGGGATGATGGAGGAGTCAGTGGATTAGCAGGCAAGTCAACAAAAATTATTCACTTCATCCAAATTATCCAAGAACAGAGAGCAAAAAGCTTTATAAAATAAATACAGCCTCAGGAACCATTGGGGAAAATATCTAATGTTTGTGTCACTAGAGTCATAATTAGAAAAGAGAAAAGTATTAGTGTAGAAAAATATTGCATAAACCATGATAGAAACTTCCCAAATATGGTGAAAGGCATACATTCACAGATTCAAGAAGCCCAGCAAACCCCAAACAAGATAAACTCATAGAAAACCATGTCCAGATACATCAAATTTAAACTTTTGGGAACTGAAGATAAAGAAAAACGTGTGAAAGCCACCAGAAAGGGAAAACATGACACATTACATATGGGGAAAAACAATTTGAAAGATGGCTGATTTCTCATTAGACACTTTAGAGGCCAGAGGAGAGTGTCACAACATTTTTAAAGTGTCAGGAAAAAAGGGACTGTCAATTCTGAAATTATCATTCAGGAATAAAGGCAAAATAATTACCTTCTCAGATGAAAGAAAACTAGGAGACTTCATTATCAGCAGGCGTGTTTAAAAAAATGCTAAAGGAAGCTTTTCAAGGTGGAGAAAAGTGATAACAGAGGGAAACTTGAAACTTCATAAATGAAATAAAAGCATAATAAAGGGTAAATATCTTCAGAAATAGACTAATTTTCTGCTTTTAAGTATTTAAACATGTATGATTATGGAAAACAAAAATTATAACATTATTTCACAGGGTTCTCAATGTATGTAGATGTAAGATATATAAAAACTATAACATAAAGAAGGGAGATTAAAGAACTCAATATGCTTGCAAGGTTTCTACATTTTACTTGAAGTGGTAAAATATTAATTCTAAATAGACTTTGGAAAGTTAGCTCTGTATATTGTAATTCTTTGAACAACCACTGAACCATTGAAAAGTAACACAGTGATATAGTCAAAAGGCCAATTAATAAATTGGAATTAAGTACTGAAAAATATTCATGTAATCCAAAAGAAGTCAGAAAGGAGGAAACAGAAGAAAACAGAGAGGATAAGCAAAACACAAATAATCATAGATTAGACTTACATTCAACCATATCAATAAATACATTAAATGTAAATGGTTTAAACGCCAGTTAAAAGACACAAATTATCTTATTGGATAAAAAAGAGACCAAACTATATGCTGTCTATCAGAAACCAATTTTTAGCATAATGATACAAATATAAGTTAAAAGTAAAAGGATGGAAAAGGATATACAATGTGAATGCTAATCAAAAGAAAGCTTGAGGAGCTATGTTAATATCAAAGTAAACTATAGAATAAGGAATATTTCTAGAGATAAAGAGGAACATAAAATAATGACAAAATGGTTAACTCACCAAGAAGATACCAGTTCTAAATGTGTATGTACCTACAAATAGAGCTTCAAAATACATAAAACAAAAGTGGATAGAATTGTAAGGAGAAATTAGCACATCCACAATTATAGTTGGAGACTTCAACTCAGCAGTCAATAGAACATTTTACAGACATAAAATTAGTAAATAAGGATTTATGGAAGACCCAACACTATTGACCAACTTGACCTGAATCACATTTAACCAATCTCTGTACCCAACAATAGCAAGATATATATATGTTTTATAAATGAATTATTCTTTAAGATAAACCATATCCTGGACCTCTGTAAAAAAAAAATCTTTAAAATTTGAAAAATTTTAAATCATTTAAATTATGTTCTCTGACCACAACCAAAGTAAACTAGAAATAAAACAAAAAGCTATCTGTAAAATTCCTGAATATTTAGAAATTTAACCTATGCATCAAAATGGAAGTCTCAATGGAAATTAGTAAATATTTTGAACAAAATAAAATGGTAAAATATAAAACTAAAATGTTTAAAAATACAAGAGACTTTGAGTCAGGTGAAAAGTCCTTAAGTACAACGCCAAAAGCACAATTTATCACAGAAAAAAATTAATAAATGATCTTCACTTTATCATTAATCCATGCTGATTGTAGCTCTAATTCAGGGTTTCTCAACCTTAGAATTATTGACATTTTGGACCAGATACTTCTTTGTTGTGAAGGGTCGTCCTGTGTATCATAGGAAATGTAATAGCAACCTTGGCCTCCACCCACACAATCACGAGGTGCCAGTAATATTTCTTGCCCAATCCCCCCCGAATAGTAACAACCAAAAATGTCTCTAGATATTGCCAGTTTTCCTTTGGGGAAGGTAAAATCATCCCCCACCCACTGGGATAAAAACTATTGCTGTCATTTTTTTCATTTTAACTGCTAAATATCTTTTCTTTTTCCTCTGGAAGGAATTTGGGTTGTTAAAAAATTTTCCTATTGCAGACAATCCTATATAAATCTTCATTCATGTATGTGTGTGTCTGTGTGTGTGTGTGTGTGTAGTGTGAATACATGAGAATTTCTATTATGGAGTATATACCTCACAATAAAATTGCTGGGCCATAAAAATGTGCATCTTTTATTTTGGTAGATAGCACCATATTTCTTTTCAAAGTGGTTGCACCAATTATGTTCCTTCCAGCAGATGAGGAGTGTCCACTACTTCACCTACCTGCCACATTTTGTATCATCGAATATGGCAGATGCATGAAATAGCATCTCATTTGTATTTTTCTGATTTTTAGTAAGCTGAGAATATTTTTGTGTGTTTATTGTCTATTTGACTTTCCTTTTCAGTGAATTACCTGTTGATGTCCTTATAAATTTTTTTTCTTATTGAAGGTAGTTCTTCTTATATTCTGGACACTAATTTTTTGTTAATTACATGCATTGCAAATATACCTTCAAAGTCTGTGGATTGTCTTTATCTTTTATTTATACAGTCTTTCAACGTATAAAAATTTAAATTCTTTATATTATCCGCTCTGTTTTCTTTGAGTTTTTTATGTTTTCTTTAAAAATTCACTTCTTTATTTAGGGTTATAAACATATTCTCTAATATTTCCCTCTAGAAAGTTTAGAGCTTTGTTTTTTGCATTTAATATACTTGTAATTGAATTCTATGAATAGAAAATATTCAATTTTATTTTGTTTCATATAGACAACCAATTGTTCTAGTATCATACATTGCATTGTATATACTTTACCACTAGTCAGCAATGCCACCCCTGTCATTTAATTCTACTCTATTCTATTCATGTATTTGTCTCTTCTATGGCATTACCAGACCATTTTAATTGCTGAAATTGTATAATACATTTTCATTTAAGTTATTGCAAGTCCCTCTAATATGCTTCTTCTTCTTTCCTTATACCCTTGTTATTTTTATATGTATTTTTAAATTGGGTTATCACATACTCTCCACAGAATTTTTAAATGGAGTGATTGAATTTGTACGTTAATTTGGGAAAATACAACATGTATATAATATGGTGTGTTCCCATAAATATTTTTTAAATCTCTATTTACTGAAGTGTTTGTAATTGCCTTTAAATAGAGTTGTGTAAGTTTATTTATAAATCTCTAGCCCAACTTGTGTTAGGTTTGTTCCTAAGGTTTTGGGATTTTTGAAGCTATGGTAATGTCATTTAAAAAAATTAAATGTTCACTCTTTGCCACTAGTATAAAGGACAGCAATGTGGGGTGTTTTTTTTTTGAGATTATATCCTGTAATCATGTTGCATTCTGCAATTAATTCTAATAATTTGTCAGTAGAGCTTTGTGGATTTTTGGTATATAAGACTGGTAGTTTTATTTCTTTCTTCCCATTACTTATAACTAGTTTTTCTTGCCTTTCTCTAATGACTATGACGTCTGAACAATGTATAATGGAAGCTTTGATAACAGGCATCCTTGTCTTATTTCTGAATTTAAGGATTTAATTTTCCTATATTTTATTATTAAATTTTACCTTTCCATAGGAGAGGTACCCTTCCTCAAGTAAGGAACTTAGCCATACTTCAAGTTAACTAATTAATTTTACCCAGGGTATAAAATAAAATTTTCAATATATTTATAATACATCTCTCTCCACAGGCTTGTAAGTAGGTCTGTTTTTCTCTTAGATAGTATCAGCCCAGAATGCTAACCTCATTTGGAGGAAGAAAACAGTGCATAAGATATGACAGAATTAGAAGATGGGGTAGCTCAGCGTTGTTTATTGATCTCTGTCTCTCTCTCTCTCTCTGTAGAGACGGGGTCTCACTCTGTTACCCAGGCTAGAATATAGTGGCACAATTATAGCTCACAGTAACCTCAAACTCCTGGCCTCAGATGATCCTCCTCAGCCTCCCAAATAGCTAGGTCTACAAGTGTGCACCACCATGCCTGGCTAATTTTTTTAATATTATTTTTTGTAGAGTCAGAGTCTCCCTATGTTGCCCAGGCTAGTTTCGAACTCCTGGCCTCAAGTGATCCTCCTGCCTCAGCCTCCCAAAGTGCTGGCGTCACAGGTGTGAGTCACCACACCTGGCCTCATATCTCTTTTTAAAAAATAATGCTCTAAATAGATAAAGCCATTATAGCCTGCTGTCTATTTGCAGAACAGGTTAAAAATATTTAAAAGAACATTGGCATAACACTCAACTTGTTTAAAAATCTAAAATAACTACGGTTTAAATGAAAATAAAAACAGCTAAGTATCAGTCTCAATTTTCTATCTATGGTTCACAAGCCTAGTTATACATTAAATCATCTTAGGAGTTTTAAAAAATATTCATGTCAAGATCCCACTCTAATTTAATTGTTAGCCCTAAGGTGGGTTCCATTCTCTGATTCTCTCTCTCTCTCTCACTGCATAATAACCTTTGTTTATACAATGTCTTGATAGTACCACGTCTTTCTTTTTCCACTCCTAAAATGGCCATTAAACTCAATTATAGAAAGATTATTTTACTAACAATTGAGCAAGGGGCATGTTCAGAGCAAACCCTTTTTTTCCCAAAAAGGCCCATACAAAAATATGTGTATAACTAATGATAAATCCATCACTAGAAAAACATGTAGCTTCATTTCTTTACATCAGAAAACCCCAAGCAGTAGAGCCTGCTTGCTGATGAAGTGGATCCTCAGTAGAACCAGGCACCCATCTCCATGGCTGACTTTCATTGGCTCTGCTGCAGCGCTTTATCAATAGCACCCTTTCTGTTCCTATCTCCTCCCCTCTCCTATCCTGCTCTACCTCCATCCAGTGACTCAAGTTTTAAGGGAAATTAGAAGGAGCATGTTTCCAAAAAGGGTAAAAGCAGTAAATTTATATGAAAGACAGCATGTCATCAGCATTGCCAAAAAAAAAAAAAAATTAATACCTCAAAATAGCAGATGGGTTGGCCAAAATAAAAAATATACCTAATTGTTGGGTGTCATGTAAAACTTCTGGAATGTCTAAGGTTTTCTTATCCCTGTCTTTTCAAAATTTTGGTTTCCTGCAGGGTATTTCTCTTGCTTTTCAGCATTCTCATAACTTCCTTTGGCAACTTCCAGATTTCTTTTTTAATTATGTTTGTGTGTGTGTGTGTGTGTGTGTGTGTGTGTGTGTGTGTGTGTATGTATATGTGTATATACATATAAATGACTTGCAGTGACTGCTTTCCCTTTTCACAGAAACAAGTCAACATTTTGATTTCAAACATCAGAAAAGGTGTCCAGAAATCTCAAGAATTTGAGACATCCTAAGGAACTTTAAGTGCTGTGAGCCACAAGTAACATCAAGAAAAGACAGGGATGAAGAACCGCACTTACAAGCTCAGTAAGATTAAACCCAGCATGGAGATATATGAATTAATATGAACTCTGAGAAAGAAATTGGTCAGCTAAAAAATATATGGCTTTCCTGAATAGACAAAAGAACAAAGATTTTCCCTTTGGTATGTAACCTGTTTCATTTTTAGTCACTTATATTTTCTCTGAGTGTGAGATAAATGTTATGAAAAAAATTTGTTTTGATTATGCAAGAGAGGATTGTTTACCTAGTCAGGTCAAAACTGGAAAAAAGAACTGCTGCTTCATTATACATCCCCCACAACTTCATAGAAAGTGATTTTAAAAAGAGGAAAACCAAAGATTTATAGAGTTGGGTGCCCATCTTCATGGCTGACTTTCATTGGATATATATATAAAATAAGTATGAACATTAAAGTTCATCTAGCACCCCCCCCAAAAAAAACTGGATAGACATTTTTCAAAAGAAGACATACAATGGCCAACAGGTATATGAAAAAATGCTCAACATCACTGGTGATCAGAAAAATGCAAATTAAAACACAATGAAATATTATCTCACACCTGTTAGAATGGCTATTATCAGAATGATGAAAGATAACAAGTGCTAGTGAAACTGTGAAAAAAAAAAAGGAAACCCTGTATATTGTTGGTGGGAATGTAAATTACTACAGCTGTTATTAAAAACTGTATTAGGGTTCCTCAAAAAATTAAAATTAGAACTACCGTATGACCCAGCAATTCCATTTCCGATTATATATCCAAAGGAAATGAAAACAGTATGTCAGAGAGATACCTGCTCTTCCAAGTTCATTGCAGAGCTATTCACAATAGCTAAGATTTTCTATCAACCTAAGTGTCCATCAACAAATAAATGGATAAAGAAAATGTGGTATTTAAATGAGAATGAATAAGACCTAGTATTTGATAGCACAACAGGGTGACTATAGTAAAAAATAATTTAGTTGTACATTTAAAAATAACTAAAAGAGTATAATTAGATTGTTTATAACACAAAGGCTTGAGGTAATGGATACTCCATTTACCCTGATGTGATTACTATGCATTGCATTCCTGTATCAAAATATCTCATATTCCCCATAAATAAATACACCTACTCTACTATGTACACACAAAAATTAAAAATTAAAAGAATATAATATGCCCTATTTAAAAAAAAGAAAGAAAACCTAGTATTTAGACATAATGGAATATGACTCAGCCTTGAAAAAGAAGGAAACCTGTTATTTGTGACAACATGTGAACTTGAAAGACACTGTGCTAAGTGAAATAAGCTGGACACAGAAAGACAAGGTTGAATGATATCATTTATATGTGGAATCTAAAAAGTAGGATACATAAAAGCAGAAAGTATAATGTGTTTTCCAGGGGTAGGGAGGTCAGGGAGAGAATAGGGAGATGTTGGTCAAAGGGTACAAATCAATGAGACAGGAAGAATAAGTTCTAGAGGTCTGCTGTACAGCACAGTGCCTATGGCTAATAACAGTATATTGCTTACTTGAAAAATTGCTAACAGAGTATATTTTCAATGTTCTTACCTCAAAAAAATAAGTATGTGAGGTGATGCATATGTTAATTAACTTGATTTATTCATTCTACTATATATATACATATCTCTCTCTCAACACATCATTTGTATACCATACATACATAGAATTTTTTGTCAATTAAATAAATCATTTTAAAAATAATAAAATAAAGTTCATCTAGCTGGTGTTTCCCAAAGTTGATTTTAAAAAATAAATAAATATGTTTATGCAGGTATGGCAAAAAGTGAAATAATGTGAATTATTCAAGTTCAGAGAGATCAGGTGACTTTCCTGGGATCACACAGAAGACTCCCATCTCCTGCAACTCAGTCTGGTTTTCTTTCTGTCGCATTACCTGCTTAACAATTGTTCTTTAAAATGTTGTGTACAGTAGATATTATTTACATCCTTAGTGTTTTTATGTTTCCCAATTACGATGTGGGTAATTCAATTCTTTCGTCGTTAATAGAAATTAGATAAGAAGAAGAATCTGTAAATTTCTGAATTCAATTTTATAAAGTACATTAGAAATATTAAATATCTAGAATTGTAGCATTTTGAAATTATGTAAAAACATAATTATTACAAAATCATGAATGGAAATTCAGGTCCCTTACATTTTGTGGGCTATAAATATTCAGAAAAATTTTAGAAGTTGATGTTCCTCGATGAGAACACATGGACACCTGGGAGGGGAACAACACACACTGGGGTCTGACGGCGGGTGCGGGGGAGGGAGAGCATCAGGAAGAACAGCTAAGGGATGCTGGGCTTAATACCTAGGGGATGAGTTGATCTGTGCAGCAAACCACCATGGCCCACGTTTACCTACGTAACAAACCTGCACATCCCTCACATGTATCTCGGAACTTAAAATGAAAATTGATTAAAAAAAAAGAATAAAAGTAGAGATGAAAGAAATGGATGTTCCTAAAAGAAACAACAGATACCTTTTAAAATACACTTTCAGTATAACTAAGTACCTTTTCAAGTTGGTTAAAAAATTCTAAAAGTAGAGTAGTCAAGTCCTTAAGTAACATGAAGATCCTATCTACAGTTTAAATAAATGTTCAGTCATCCCAACAGGAACAAATCATAAAGAAAATGTAAAGAATATATCAAATTGGCTAAATGCATTCTATATTCGTAGTGTACTCACTGAAGCATTGTTTGTGGGTTTTTTTTTTCCTGATTCTTACCAAGCCTACATATTTCTTTTTAATTTTTTCTTTTTATGTTTCCCAAGTTTACAGTTCACATAAAATACCCACTGAAGCAGAGAGAAAAGTGAAACAAATATTTCACAGCTCTTTGGGGATTTGAATGGGTTTTTACAATAAAACCTTGATTACTCAAAGAGCACAGGAGTGCCTGAAACCTGATAGAAGGAACAGAGAGCAGGCAGTTCTAAAGGTGCCAAGAGAGACTCGGAACCTTGTGGAGTTGATGCACTGGCTCTTCAACCCTGGAACCCAGGCCAAGCACCAAACCAGGAAGGGTCCAAACAGCTCTGAATATGGCTATCGTGGCCAAAGAAACCAAAAAAAAAAAAGTCACTTGGAAAAGATGTGCAAGGTTGTGGTTTCCTGATAAATTAAGATGACACAGGCAGTACCACAGGGCTTCCTTCATTACATTATTGTGAAATCTGGACTCAAATAGAATGAGGCAAACCCACAAGTTAAAGTGTTTTTAAAGTGGCTCAATAATCACTTTGAAAACAGAACACCCTTTCAGTCAGCATGACTGGAACTTTGATCAACAAATCCCCAAGAGCCACAACCCATCTTTTGTGAACAAGTAGTATCAAGGTGGGGGTGGGCTTGGAGTGCACTGGATGCTTTTCTTCTTTCATCATGAAACCTGGTGGTTTTGTGTCATGTGATATGTTTTTCAGAGATTCGGCAGGAAGCTTGCACCCAGTGAAGGATTTATAAAGATTATAGGAGATAACACAAAGCTATTTTATCTCTTTAAAAAAATCAAAGGTATTAAATATTTTTTCTACTTCATTTTTGTTTCCTCATTTAAGAATTAGCTACCACAAATATTATCGCCCATCTGGGCACAAGGTCAGTTGGCATACAATTTTCTTCTTAATTTTCATTTTCTGGATTCCTTGATGACCTGATTTTGTACAAATTCATGCTGCAGAGATAAGGATTGATTGGCTACAAATCAAGGATCTCTGTAGAATGGGAATGAGAGACAAAGGAAGAGGAAGAGGAGGGACACCACAAACCATCTTATCTTTTCAAAATGTGATTGGTGCATTTCCAACATTGGTTTACCTTTCCTTATGCTGTCCATAAATTCTGTGCAGGTGTAAGCTCATCCTACACATGTCATTTGGACCAGACCAAGGCTGCTGTCATGGAGGACCCACACCACAGCTTGGGAACCATTCATCTACCAGAGGGTCACATGACTTCAAATGACTCTTCTAGGGGCCACCTGCCATGATAGGGTACCAGCTCTTCCTCTGAATTCCCAATCCATTTCTTGAGAACTACTGTTCCTAATAACGTACTGTTTCTAATACCTTTCCAACAATGGTTTATTCATTTATCCATACATTTAAAATACAGATCTTTTTTAGCATCTGCCATGTTTAAGATCCTCCTCTAGCACTAGGAATACATTATTGAATAGAACAAAGTCCCTGATTTCATGGTGTTTACATTTCAAGGGAGAACTATTCCTTCTTAGAACAGAACACCACATAAAGTTGTATATAGTAAGTGAAAGTGCTCTGGCCAAGGCTGAGACCACAGTCTACCACGAGCTCCTTGCACTGTGAAGAATGAATATTTCTTAAGCACTTAACTGTGTGCCAGGCATTGTGTAAAGTCCTAATATACGTTTGCTTCCTCATCGGGTGGGAAGTTGAGCAGGAGGCTTTCTAAAGTGTCTATTAAAACCCAAGTTATTTGGTTGGCCACTTTAGCCTGTGGTGGATTATCTGCACATTTTTGCCTAGAGATCACTTAATCTGTGGCATAGAAAAACTATATTCAATTGGCCGTGTGTGGTGGCTTAACGCCTGTAATCCCAGCACGTTGGGAGGCCGAGGCAGGTGGATCACGAGGTCAGGAGTTTGAGACTAGCCTGGCCAACATGGTGAAACCCCGCCTCTACTAAAAATACAAAAATTAGTGGAGTGCGGTGGTAGGTGCCTATAATCCCAGCTACTTGGGAGGCTGAGGCAGGAGAATCACTGGAACCCGGGAGGCGGAGGTTGCAGTGAGTGGAGATCGTGCCACTGCACTCTAGCCTGGGCAACAGAGTAAGACTCCGTCTCAAAAAAAAAAAAAAAAGAAAAGAAAAGAAAAGAACAACTCTGTATTCAATAGATCTCTTGAAATAACTTGAATTTGGTGGGGGATGAGGAGGGGTTTCTAATAAGACATGTAATGTAGTAGAAAGATCTAGGCCTACGTTCAAATCTCATTTTTTCCACTAACTGGAACTTCTTTAGTAAGTTGGGGTTAATTCATTTCTCCCCGTATTATTGTAAGGATTACATTGATTTTTATTTTACAAATTTTTATGAGGTCCCTGTGGTGTACTAGGCACTGACCTTGCTACTGAGGATATAACAACAATCATCAAGACATATAAAAGTCACTGCTCCATGAGGTGATCTAACACCTCGCCCTTTTGCTTCCTTTGTCTTCCTTTTTTTAGAGGGGAAGAAGGTCATGTGGGAATCAGTTAAATCATGTGTGGGTGGAAGACAAGTTCCAGCTTTGTGGGAAATCCTGTAGCCTTCGCCAGGTACACCCTGACAATCTCAGAACTGATCAGGTAAAGCCAGCTCTGAGTTAGACCCTTCTGTGGCCTGTCAGGGAGAGCAGAGAGGGATATGCAGAATCCAGGCAAACCTGTTGTCTGGACTGGCAGAAATGGGAAGAAGCATTTCCAGAACACAGCTGAACAACCAAACCATCATCTATGTTCAAAGGGCTTCTTCTTAAATGCATCTCAAATCGATTTGCAAACTTTAAACAATGTGTCTTTAGTTTAAAAGCTCTAAATATTAAAAAATCAGTAAACTCTCCTTTAGCACTGCCCCACCCTCTGCCATTCTTCTCTTTCTCAGCACAATGGCATTACTGTTCTAACCACTCAATATTCAATATCTTATGTACTTTTAAGGAAATCTTAGGCACAAGAAAAAAGTTTATTTGTGAGGTGAGTTAACTCTTGTTTAAAAAAAAAATGGGTTGGCTCATATATAAACCTTACAAAAGGTTAATGCATAAAACACAAATATAGTTCAATTTCCTTTTTATGTGATTAGAGAAACTTACCTACAGAGTTGCCTATGACACCTACAAAAGAGGTGATGATAAGAATGATGCAGTTCACACTGTTCAATGGTTCCTTAAATTAATGAACACCAGATATGTTAGTGTGATTTCTTCTTCCTCTTTCAAGTTCTTTATTTACCACTCCATGCCCTCCAGGTTAGCTGAGTTTAGTGCTCTGGGATAATGACTAGTTGAATTCGCTGCAATTTTTTAAATATGCCTAGCATAGGGGCCAAAGGAAAACTTCTCTTCCACTCTCTGAAGGTTCACTGAAAATCAACTGGCAAAAGGCAGATCAGTAGGAGAAATGGCATACAAATTACTAGCATCCACGAGGGAGAATCACAGAGTGATTGCCTCATACCCCGTGGGGTAGAGGTGTTTATATACCCTACATCTTAGGGGAAAAGGAAATGGAGATGTATAGGTGACTTTATAGGGACAGAAAACAATTTTTAGGGGAATTCACTGGGCTTGAAGAACATACAATGGCCAGAGACAAAGTCTGTTGGGCCTGCAGAGTGGACAGTGGTTTGTGACAAAAGTCTGTCCAGGTGTGTTGACAGATTTCAGTCTTCCTTCCTGCGATAGGAGATGAGTTAATGGAAACTCAGGGAAAACTTAGGGTAATTGTCTTCTTCTTTGATGGGTCCAGACTTTTCGGCAGATAAGGAAACATCAGAGAACAAATTTATCCTGTGCTTTGGGAGATAGGAAGGGGAGAAGGTCAGGGAGACCTTGAGGCTCCTTCAGTTCAGCATGTCAAAGTGCCATATTTTAGAGTATCAGTTTCTGAGCCCCAACACTAGAAACATGAACAAGTTAACAATTCAGTTAAAAGGGAGAGAGAGATGAACTGAGTGAAGTGCATTGTAATCCTTCCTGAGGTTAAGCTAGTGATAGTCGGCCTCTCAGGCGATTATGTTCACCCTCCTAGTGTCAGGGAGACATCTTTACTGCTTTTCCTAAGAGAACTTAAGAGATACTGGGGCAGGGCAGGGAATTGGAAGCAGATAGCAATGTGGACAATCTGACTTTGTTGGCAAATGACTAACCTGAATACAATGAAGTTAAACATCTGCAGATAGCTTCTGGTTGTTGGCTTTTATCAGTTTTTATATCCATGTGGAGTGGTGGGGCTGTGATTAAGAAAGCTGGTGGACTGTGAATTACATTTTTCACCTTTTAGTTTAAGGATTGAATATGACACATTTGGGTGGAAGAGCACACCAGTTGGATTTTACTTTTTTTTTTAATGTGACTGAGAGAAAGTGAATCAGCTGTATTTTGTATTTATTCAGGTTTCATAGTGCTGATTCAGGGACAAGTGTCTTTGTTTTATATCAAATTCTGGGTCTTTTTCAGCAGAAATGAATCAAAGAGAATCAGAGAAATGTGAGTTGACTTTTTTAAAGGAAACAGAGGAGGATCTGGTGTCAGAGCTTTTAGTCCAGAGTTTCATATTGATGATAGCTGTAGCTGCTTTCTAGAATTCTCAGGAATTAATTACAACCAGATTTGGTTTTGTGGCATTCACATCCCATCTATTTGTCAATTGCTCATCCACTCATCCAACTTCTCCATCTCCATGGAAATCATTTCTTTTTTCCAAGGAAAATCACACAGGAAAACAATAGACTCAACTTGGAAACATCAAAACAGTCAAAGCAGTCTTTCTGAGAACAAGGCCTATATCCCTCAGCTTGATCTGTTTCCCTGAAAACACCCTGAATGATGTTTTTCTTATGTTGAGCTCTTCAAGATCCATATTCTTAGACACTGGGCCAAAAATAATGGGCTTGCCTTTCCCTGTGAGGGACCTTGCCCTATGACCTAAGCTGCCCACACAACCACTGAGCAATAATCCTGTTGGCCTCTTAGAGGGAAATGATGAAAACAAGAAATTGTCCCTCCAACTTGAGGGTTTTTTTCTCCATAAGTCTTAAAATTAATGAGAGCAGTAAGAAAGCATCGTGGCTTCAGTATAAATATAAAAACTATTAATTGTAACAATAGAGAAGAAGTCATAATTCATAATCATTTCCATCTTTCATGTTGAATATTTCAGGGTTTGGAAAAATATTTGCATTGATTTTTTTCCCCGAAGCCTAAATTATTCACAAGTATTATGTATCACTAAATTAACAGTAGTCAGAATTGTGTGTTCAACATAAATACCGAAGTATATAACTTTGAATATTTCCACAAATACAATGGATAAAAAGGTAATTTTGTTCACATGAGTCAATGAATTTCGGAAGTAGAGGTGGCAATTCAAACAAACTCTACGCTCCAAACCCACCCCTTTGTGCTTCTTCAAGAATCAAGAATTAAGGCTACAATTCTTAATACCTACATGTTGTTTGGCCAGTTAACTTTTGTTTCTTAGTTTTCTCATCTGTAAAATGGAGCTACTTGTTTCTACTGCATGGAAGTATTATGAGAACTACAAGTATTAGAACAATGCCTGCAGTATAGCAAGAACTCAATGTTAGCTATCATGTTTATTTAAACTTCCTAATTCACTTTGTAACTTCTGTGTCTAAGGTGAAGATCCAGGAATACTTAAAGAAATCTCTGAAACAGTTTCTTCTTCGTTTTTTTTTTTTTTTGAGATGGAGTTTCACTCTTGTTGCAGTGGCGCCATCTCAGCTCACTGCAACCTCCGCCTCCCAGGTTCAAGCGATTCTCCTGCCTCAGCCTCCCAAGTGGCTGGGATTACAGGCATGCACCACCACGCCCAGAAAATTTTGCATTTTTAGTAGAGACAGGGTTTCAAACCATGTTGGTCAGGCTGGTCTCGAACTTCCAACCTTAGGTGATCTGCCCGCCTCGGCCTCCCAAAGTGCTGGGATTACAGGCGTGAGCCACCGCACCAGGCCAACAGTTTTGTAACCTCAGCACCACTGGCATTTTGGGCTGAATAACTTTTTGTTATGGGGGTGCTTTTCTGTGCATTGCAGATGTTTAGCAGCCTCTACTCAGCAGGTGCCAGGAGCATCTCCCCATTTCAGTCATGACAACCCAGTATGGCCTCAAGACATAGCCAAATGTCCTCTGGGAGAATGAGGGAAGGGACAGAGTCAAAACTGCCCTTGACAAGGACTCTAGAATATTCAAAAATTTAAAGCATATGTCTAAAGCAGATTTTCTCTATCAATGGCACTGTCCAAACATAGACCAGAGATTCAAACAGCAACTATTTCTTTTTTAAAAAATCTAATTTCTGATAGGATAATTTAGTTACAATTTGAGGGGAAAAGGTGAAACAAGAAAACATAAAGGAAAAGAAGGGAGAGAGAAAGGAAGAAAAAACAGGAGGGAAGGAAGAAAAAGAGAAAGAAGAAAGGAAGGAAGAAATAAGAAAGAAAGACACTTAATTGTACAAGAAGAATTATCTATCACTTAACTAGAGACCAGGTCCTCTCTTCCTCTATGCTACAGCAATTTCCAGGTTTTTTTTAGCTAACACACAGTAACTGAAATCTAGAAGCTTTATCTAAAAAGCATTTGTTTTAAAAGATTAAGGAAAATCCCATTAGATGGTTGGTGGCCTGTGTTTTGTTACATAAGTCATGTGGGCTAACTTAAAGATCAACCACTCCTTTCAGTGCTCACTTCTGAAATGGATTTTGTTGGAGGGAGAAAAGGAGGAAAAGATAAAAAGGAACCAGAAATGTCCATTCATTCTATTCATGAAAATTGCTTTTAGTATTTATTTACCTCCAAGTCTTTGTTAGACAGGACCTCCATTATTATCTTACTCATCTATTTTTATTCCTTTTGACAAAAACTCACTTCTAATTACTACAAGATAGTTTAAATCAACCTCCCTAGTGCTCAGGTTGGTGTCGATAAAGCTAACTCGGCAGTTTGGTTTTTGAAAATTGATGAGGAGGAAGAAGAGCTCAGATTTAATTCTAACCAGCAAAATGTAACTCTGATCCCAAAAGGTCACCAATACATCCTTGAGGCAAGTAGAAATGTATACATTAAAATGTATTAAATAGTCCAGTCCAAACTCAGTGCTACATTCAGAAAACATCAGCCTAACATCCAAGAATAACTAAAAACAGTGTAAATTTTTCTTTCACTTTCCTTAAAAATTCCAGGAGGAAAATTATGTTCACAATGCAGACTAGAAACCTCTGTTGTCCATTTGCCACTAGCGCTGCCACCCATATGTAGCCGTGTCCCCCAGCAGTTCCTGTCCTTTGAAACTCCCCTAGAACTCAGCCTCCAACTCAGTGCTTGTATTTTCAATTTCTCTCATCCCTTCCACCTTACCAATGTATTTGTTTTCTTCTCACAGTAGTTGTCTGTTCTTTTGATGTCTATCCAGCTATGATTCCCAACCTTAAAAGATGTTTTCTTCTCTTTCTCTCTCTCTCTTTCTTTTTTTCTTTGAAACAGAGTCTCGCTCTGTCATCCATGCTGGCGTGCAGTGGCGCGATCTTCGCTCACTGCAACCTCTGCCTGCCAGGTTCAAGTGATTCTCCTGCCTCAGACTCCCGAGTAGCTGGGATTACAGGCACGCACCACCAATGGTAGTTGTCTGTTCTTTCGATGTCTATCCAGCTATGATTCCCAAACTCATAAGACAGTCTCATGGGCCCAACAAGTAAGGAAATACAGAATCTCTATCATTTAGAAAAGACAGAATCTACAAATACTCATGTAAATATATTTATATTACATATAACAATATGTGTATGTGTGTGAGTGTGTGTGTGTGTGTGTATGTGTGCATAACCCATCCCTGTACAAAACAAATAGAGGGAGTTGGCTTGTTTATAGAATAATGAAATATGGAACTATTCTCACAGTGAAATCATTACATGAAACTTTTATCAGAAAGGAAAATAATTTTCATTGCCTTTCTAGTGAGTGGCTTGGCTATGTATGTTTCTTCTAAGCTTTTATGACTGTTAGTACCAAGATGAAGTAAGATGAAGTTGGGAATCAATTCAGCTGCTCTTTCTTTCCTTTTTTTTTTTTTTTTTTTTTGCTTTTGAGAAAGGATCTCACTCTGTTAGCTAGGCTGGAGTGTAGTGGCATGACCATGGTGGCAGCTTCGGCCTCCCAGGCTCAAGTGATCCTCCTGCCTCAGCCTCTGAGTAGCTGGGACTACAGACATGCACCACTGCACCTGGCTAATTTTTTGATTTTTTGTAGAGACAGGGCCTCTCTGTGTTGTCCAGGCTGGTCCCAAACTTCTTAGCTCAAGGGATCCTCCTGCCTCGGCCTCCCAAGCTGCTGATCTTTCATTCAGTTTCATTCAACTCTTCCATTAAATTCAATTCCAATGAGCTCTGCCTTCTGTTTTCTTTGAAAGTATAAGGAAGATGACAACCTGTATTTAATACTATATTTTTAATGGCTTTCAAAAATCACATAAGTGGTTAAAAGTCCAGAGGGACTCAAGATCAGTGTTCACAGTCTATTAACTTTTAACACATTCTTCCATTATGCTTTGTGCTTTGAAATATTTGTCTTAAAACACAGTTAGTCTTAAAAACTGCATTAATTATAATAATGTCATTTTCTTCTTTTCAGAGTTTTTGTTCCATGTGAGATACCCACGCCACTTTAAAAAACAAACTATCCTGACATCTAATTACTTTGTGAATGATTGTAATGGCAATAACAATAGAGATGGAAGAATTTTTGAAACAATACTAGTTTCACAGCTTTCATGTAAGATGCCAAGGTTTTAGCATCGTCAGATTGGCAATGAGATTGGATAACTTCTGGGGTCTTTTTGAAATTATATCTTTCTTTTCTCTAGGATCCTACTTCTGGAAAATAAGATTAATACTAATACTAATAAGACACAAAGATTTTTAATGGAAATAGGAATATCTTCAAAGGCTGGATGGACATTTCATGCACTGTATGACAACATTCGTGTATAATAAGATCCTTTCCTTAGAGAATGGGGCAAATCCAGATGGAATGTGAGAAAGACTTCAAGGTTTCAGTGGAATATGCTTATATTGGGAACTGTATTAGTTAAGACTAGGTTTGGCTGCACATGACAGAAAACCCAACATGTCACTTACACAGGATTAAAACATTTCCTTGTCATATGAAAGTCTAGAAGTGGTATGTAGCTCTGGGTGTCAGGGATGAAGACTCCTTCTAACTGGGAACCCAGCTTCCCATTTCAAAGATTGCTTCATATTCAAAATGGCTGCTGGGTCTCCAGGTATAGAGTCCACCTTCCAGCTAGAAGAACAAAGAACCAAAATGAGGCATGTTCTCCCCTGTAAGGATACTTTCATAAGTTGAATAGGATGCTTTCATAAGCATCTCATTGGCCAGACTGGTTAGAACTTAGTAACTGGCCACAATCAGCTGGAAAGAAGGCTGGCAAATAGAATATTTAAGGTGGTCACTGTAATCAGCTAAAAAATCATGAGTTACATAATCTATAGAAAAGGAGAACAAGCACAGAATGACAACTAGCAGTGTCTGCATATCATTCTTCCAAGCAAATAAATGGAAATAAAAAAAAAATCTTTACTCCAAGATTCACTTGGCCTTGGTGGAATGAAGAATCAGCATTAACATACCTAGTCAATACACAGGGGTTGGCATTCTTTTGATGGAATGTTGAGTCAAGCTGCATAGGTAGAGTCAGTAGACACACCTGCATCTTCAAACAACTAAAAATCTCGGACACCTGCTGATCACAGGGATGTGCAGAGAAAGGCACAGATTAACCTGATAAGTTAAACAAAATGGCTGGACCTCTGTTTTTGTGGATGCATAAATGATATCTTTAAAGAAATCAGATCTTTAACAACCAACATAATAAAATCTGAACTCGCCCTTTTTTTTTTTTTTTTTGAGATGGAGTCTTGCTCTGTCACCCAGGTTGGAGTGCAGTGGTGCAATCTCGGCTCACTGCAACCTCCACCTCTCGGGTTCAAGTGATTCCCCTGCCTCAGCCTCCCAAGTAACTGGGATTACAGGCACGTGCCATCATGCCTGGCTAAGTTTTTGTATTTTAGTAGAGACAGGGTTTCACCGTGTTGGCCAGGATGGTCTTGTCTCCCGACCTTGTGATCTGCCCGCCTTGGCCTCCCAACGTGCTGATGGTGTGAGCCACTGCGCCCAGCCCTGAACTTGCCTTTCTAATAGAGAATTAGAACACGGATTTATCTAGTAATAGTAATATCTCAAATATTCATAAAGAATGAGGCGATCCACAGGAAAATCCTAGAAATCTGCTTAGCACTAACCAAAAATAAGGCATTTGTACTGTTTGAGATGATAATGTTAGAGCAGCATGCAATATCCAGAACAGGTAAGCCCAAACAAACAGAAAGCAGATTAGAGGGTGCCAGGGGCAGAGGGGAGAGGAGAATGGCCATGACTGGCTAATGGATAGAGGGCTTCCTTTAGGGGTGATGAATATGTTTTGGAACTAGATACAGGTGATGATTGTGCAACATCATGAACATATTGAATGCCACTTAATTATACACTTTAATATGGTTAATTCTGTGTTATGTGAATTTTATTGCAATTTTAAAAAATGAGTTAGGGCAGCATGGACCTACCACACTGTAGAATGACTTTTACACAAAATGTGTGACATAAACATACAAATGCAGAAAGATTTATGCTAAAGGGCCAGCTATCCGAAGCCGCCCCTTCCCAAACACGTCAAATTGTCATGATTTAACATAGTACCATCAGACTTAAAACAAGAGAGTTTATACGTGGGCATATAATGTGATTGAGGAGTTTTCAAACTTAAGAGCTCAAATACCTAGTTAGAATTAAATCAGTACAATGTGACCCAGAAAAGTGAGATGAAGCTGACAAAACAAAACAATTAGTTTAAATATCAGGAGATGTTGCCTAATGGTGAAGTCAACTATATTCTGAAAAGAGCAGCCAAAGAAAGTTATCCAAATCTTATAATTTGGGTCATTAAACTGGATCTGAAAAAAAAGAAAAAGGATCTGGAAAATACTCTCTGCACACTAATTTTATACTGGCAAGGGCAGGATACAAAGACAGAATGGGTGTTTTAGTTTCTGGGTCCTATTGCCAATGGTTCTGCCTTTCTTATGGCTTGCTCATAAAGCCTCAGGTTTGTTTCAGTCATTTCTACTGAAGGATTTATTTTGTGGAGAATTTGAAACATGGAAGATGGAAAAACACTTCAGGAAAAGAAAAGAATTACCTCGAATTAAATTGCTAAAACAAATCAAATTTATATCGCTGTTGGCTAGATATTTTTTAAATCTTTGGTCTTGGCATAGAATAGTTCTGTGTTTTAACTCATTCTTCTGGTCATTTTAAATTAAAAGCCCAAATAATGATGTTATATAGGGTGAGTAACATTTCAGGTCACATAAACATATGACATCACCAGCTTTCCCCATGGATAAACACACTGAAGGAAAATAATGTAAAAAGGAGGGAAGAATGAGTCCATGCATCCACCTCCCCCCAGCCCTCAGAAAACTTAGCTAAGAAGATGGTTGCCAGAATGAGAAGAGTAGTTCACATTGCTTCTTCATTCAAATACTTCTTTGTTGCTTTTGAAGATAGTAATCAATCCAGAAGAGTAAAGTCCTTCTAAACTCCTCTCAGAGATTCCTGGTACGTGAGGTAGGCTGTGCATTTACACTGGAAAGCAAGGCTCCTAGTGATAATATTATAATTGTGGTAGCCAACATTTATTGAGTACTCTCTGAGGCAGAGAGAGATTAATTATGTAACTTGCCCAAAGTTGTAGAGCTGGTAAGCTGTGATTCTGGGCTAAGCACCTAAACAGTTTGAACATCAACCACTTAGCCATTCTGCCTTCTGGAACATAATAAATATGAACACCTAGCCATACCTAGATGATCAGAGAAGGCTTCCTGGTAAAGGTGCAGCTCCCAATACAAGATTGTATCCAGTTCAATAGATGAAGAAGAGGTAGAAGTCAGGCCCAGAACAGAGAATAACATGAGCAAATGTTCCAGCCTATGAAACAGTATGGTATGTCCAGATAATCACAAGCCATTGTGTGTTATTGAGCTTTGAGGCAGAAAATAGATGAGTTTGGATTTATAAAGAAGAGTCAGATTGTAGATGACTTTTATGTTGTGCAATGAAGCTTGCATTTTATTCTAGGGATAAGAGACCGCTGAAAGATTTGTAAATGAGGAAATTTAAAGGTTTTTAGATAGATTCCTTTGATGATAGCGTGGAGGATGTGAAGTTGGGGGAAGGCAAGATTGGAATTAAGGCAATCAGCTGGGGACTATTGCAATCGTTTAGGTGAAAAAAGACAAGGATATAAATTATGGTGCTGAAAGGTGGGAACAAATTGAAGGAGCATTTGGGAGGTGAATCAGTACGATACAGTGAATATAGGGAACGAGCAAATGTAAAGAATAATTGTCAGGTTTCTCTGATGGTGATAACTTGGATAATATAGAAAAAGGAGCAGGTGGGGCTGAGGTAAATTCAGTTTGGAGTATTGTGGGTTTGAGGGAGGTCTGTGAAACATCCAACTGGAACTGTTTGGGTCTGGGAGCTGTTGGGAGCTGTTTGCAGACCTCTGGGTCTGCAAATTTAAAATTCAAGGAAAAGTTCAGGGCCAGAGCCACAGATTTGTGAGTCATCAATTCACTCACTGAATAAACATTCAAAAAAAAAAAAGAAAAAAAAAAAAAAAAAAAAACAAGCTTGCTCCAAGAGCAAAGAGGACCTTATAAGTCCTGTTAAGGAATTTTCAGCCTTTCCTGTACTTAGCAAGGAATGAATGATGAGATTAAGCAGCAGAGAAATACGTTCAAACTCATATTTTTAAAAGATCACTCTGACAAATATAGGGAGATAGCAGTTAGCCCAAGTATGGAGAAGTAAGGCCAGGGAAAGTGCATGGAATAATAGCATAATATAAGCAGCAACTCTAGGAGGGGAACTTCAGATCATCAATATGGGCAAAGAAAGGAAAATCCACAGAGGAGACCAAGCTGGAAAGATTGAGAGAGGAGGCAATATCCTAGACATCTAGGGAGTAGGGTACCAAGAAGGAAAAAGTAGTTGACAAGTCAAATAAATCAAAGTGAGGGGCACTGTAAGATAAATAGTGAGTTGTGTCCATGGTGCCAAATGATAAGGATTTCCCTGGTGAATTTTGCAAAGCTGCAAAAAGCTGCAATAAATGGAGGAGTGAATAGTGAACACTAAAAATATAAATTAAAACCACAATGAGATATTACCTCACACTTGTTAGAATGACTTTTATCAAAAAGAAGAACTATAAGCATTGATGAGGATGTCGAGAAAAGGAAAGTGTCGGATATTGTGAAAAATAGTATATAGGTTCCACAAAAAACTAAAAATAGATCCAGTAATCTATTGATTCAGCAATCCTACTTCTGAGTATATATCCAAAAGAACTGAATTGGTATGTTGAAGGGATATCTTCACTTCCACGTCCATTGCAACACTATTCACCATAGCCAAGTTTTGGAATCAACCTCGATGTTCATCAACTGACGAATGGATATATACACAATAGAATACTACCCAGCCTTGAAAAAAAAAATCCTTTCATTTGTGGCAACATGGATGAACCTGGGGGGCATTGTGCTGAGTAAAATAAGTCAGGCACAGGAAGACAAATACCACATGTTCTCACTTATTCGTGGCATCTAAAAAAGTGGACTTCAGAAGTAGAGAGTAGAATGGTGATTACCAGAGGCTGGGGATGGGAGGGGAAGAGGGAGGGAATGGAGAGTTGTCAGACAAACAATACAAAGTTTCAGATCGATACGAGGAATAATTTTGAGATTTACTGTAGAGTCAGTAATAATGTATATTTCAGAATAACTAATAACTAAGTAAATTTCAAATGTTTCACCACAAAAAATGATAGGTGAGGTGAGGAGTATTTTAATTAGCCTGATCTAATCATTTCACATTGCTTACATATATCAAAACATCACATTGTATCCCATGTATGTATACAATTGTGATTTTTCAATTAAAAGTATATTAATTTTTAAGGCCAGTTATGGTGGCTCACGCCTGTTATCCCAGCACTTTGGGAGGCCGAGGCAGGTGGATCACATGAGGTCAGGAGTTTGAGACCAGCCTGGCCAACGTGGTGAAACTCCGTCTCTAGTAAAAATACAAAAATTAGCCAGGTGTGATGGTGCACACCTGCAATCACAGCTACTTGGGAGGCTGAGGCATGAGAATCGCTTGAACCCGAGAGGTGGAGGTTGTAGTGAGCTGAGTTTGCTTACTGAGTTGAGACCCAGTCTCAAAAAAAAAAAAAGAGTAACATTAATTTTTTAAAGAAAGAGTATAAACTACTCTTTAAAGAAGCATCATTTTAATGGAAAGAAGGGAGCCAAAGGATATTTTTCTTAAGATGAAAGAGACTTGGGCATTTTTATAGACTGAGAAGAAGGGTGCATCATTGGAAAAAAAAAAAAAAAGGTGGTTAAAGGTAAAGAAGACTGATAAGGAGGCAGGACAAGGAGTTGGCTTTAAACACGTTGACTTCTCTTACTGCAACTTTTCAGGCCTAAATTATACAATATCTTTCCAACATAAAAAAGTTTTGTATTTTTCGAGGTTTCAGCTAAATGGGTTTGAGCTAAATGGGTTTAGCATGGATATACCATATGGATATTTGAGGTAAATGGATTTAGCATGGATATATCCATTTGGATCTATCATAGACTAATCCTTGTTTTGAACTATGAATTCCAGTCTTCTTATTTGTACTTCTCTTCGGCGCTTGTTGAATATTTGTGGCCTGTTTCTGTTAGGGGCATCCATGGGTTTGATGGATGTATTGCTTTGCCTCCTTCCAGATCTTTCCCTGCTCAAAGTCACTGCAAATCCGAGATGCCCTCCATGGCAGCCTGCTTCCCACAACTTGAAACATTGTTGTTTTACATTAATGTTTGCCTAGGGTTACTAGTTCACAACAAATGTGAAAAAAAAAATGCTAGTACTTGCTGACAGGGTCATGGAGTTATTTCTGAAGAGAACATCTGTCAGAGGGAGGACTCGCCTTCCACAGATGCAGCACAGCCTTCTTTCTGTGAAGACACGGGATTTCTGTGAAATCCTACTGGGGATTTCACCTACTGGGTGAAGGACCTACTGGGGGCTTAGTAGGTCCTGAATATCGGGCTGTGGTGATGGTGGTGGAAGTGGAAATGCAAGCCCCCACAGTTACTTTTATCAGTGAAGTAGAAAGTCATTTTATTCACAAAGGAAAATAGAAAGCTCAGAAGCAGTACAGAATGTAAAAGGAAAAGAACGGAGGAAAGGAAAAAGGTCTTTTAAAGAAGGGTCACTCTGGAGTGTGAATCAGATTCTTAGTGACCTTAAAGAGGTGTGAATTCTACTAAAATTATTTTTATTTCCTTTTGCTCACTTGACAATATTATTTTTATTGTTATGTTGATTTGAGAGTCGGCCACATGGGGCCTTGTGATTATTTGGCCTTTACATGGTAAAAGTAAAAGAGGTAAATTTATCATTTTCTTCTTTTCTTAAAATATATATATATATTTTACAGGTAGACAAGCTGCAAAGTTTCATAAAGTCTCAACAATGGCCAACATGGAAATTGGAAAAGTTAGAACAAATAGACCAAGCCTGGGGAAATTTACTGAACTCTGGGGCTCCCTTCCAAGTATGGTGATCAGTAACCCAAATTAAACTCACTAAGGTGTCCTGAAAAACATGGGGTCAATAAAAGATAACGTCAATCTGGAACACACCCTCTGAATTGGGACTAAACCCCAAGCCAATGAATGGAGAATGAGCAACAAGTTATAGCTCCAGGGGCCTGGTAAGAGTGAAGAAGGGAAAAGTCTACAGAAAAAGTAATAGTTCAGGGAAGACTTTATCTTAGCAGGAGCAGAAAAAGGGATGAAGTTAAATCCATCCACTGGGACAGGCCAGGCTTGCTGGTGATTAGAGGAGAAGCCTGCTGTTTAGCCATTCTGCTGCTTTGTATAGAGTCTACTTACACAGCTTCAGACTTAGGATTGGGTTGCCAAGAAGGTGGGGACATGCAGACACCAAAATGTGCTGCGTCTCTCTTTGTCTCTCTGTATCCTCCTACCCACATGATGTCCACTGCCCTTTTTGCAGAACTGCATTCTGGTTTGGCAATATCCCATGTTTTGGACTTTTGCCAATTGTCTCTTCTTTGCCTCATTTAAAGCTTTCTCTCTCTCTCTCTTTTTTTTTTTTTTTAGATGGAGTCTCTGTTGCCAGGCTGCAGTGCAGTGACATAATCTCCATAATCTCACTGCAACCTCCGCCTCCCAGGTTCAAGTGATTCTCCTGCCTCAGCCTCCTAAGTAGCTGGGATTACAGGCGTGCACCACCACACCCAGCTAAATTTTGTATTTTTAGTAGAAATGGGGTTTCACAATGTTGGCCAGGATGGTCTCGATCTCTTGACCTCGTGATCCACCCACCTCAGCCTCCCAAAGGCATTCTCTCTTTATTGCCCAATATAGTCCCTCAAGGTCTTGCTAAATGCCTGGTTAGAAAGATTAAAAAAAAAAAAAAAAAAAAACACAGAAAAGAAATGAGTCCAAAGGCTGTTATCCCTGTGGGTTAATCCTCCTAGATAACACTGACATTTTAACAAATGCTTTTAGTGCTAAAGAGGAAATATGTGGGAAAGTTTTTAGGCATGGGCCAGGTGAATGGAATAGCTGTTTATCAAAACATTTATTAGATGTGTGTACTTCTCAAATGATGCCATGCAGATTGTTGCCTAATTTGTAGATCTAGTTCGTGCATCCTCCATCTCTCTCTCTCTCTCTGTATTTCTCTTTCTCTTTCTGTTTGTCCCTTTCTTTCTGTCTGTCTCTCTGCCTCTATAGCTCTATTGCCCTAACTATCTCTTTTCAGTGAAATATACTTCTCCCCTGCCATACAAAAGCATTGTATTACTGCATATTCTTCAGTATTCCCATATAGATTTTATGATAACAATTCTCTGAAATGTGTAGATTTGCTTGATTCTGTTATACAGTCAGACGTGTGTAACTATTTTATGCATGCGTAAAAGGAGTGAGTATTCTCCCAATTGTTGGGTGGAGTGCTTATTAAATCAAGTATATTAATTGTGTTTTCAAATCTTCTATATCTTTTTGACTTTTTGTTCTTTGATATATGAATTGTGGGTGGAGGTGTGGTAAAATCTCTCACCACAACAGATTTTAAAATTTCTCCTTATATTTCTGTAAATTTTTGCTTTATATATCTTGAAGTTATATTATTCGGTGCATATAAGTTTATATCTGACACTTCTTTCATGTGAACCAAAATCTTTTATCATTATATGTTAACACTATTTATTGGCAGTAATATTATTTTGTCTGATAATTATATAGTTACACCTGCTACATATTTATAGTATTTGCCTAATATATTCATTACTTACTGATACATAACAAATTGCCCTTAACAAGTAGTGGCTCAAAACAATAATTCACATTTATTATCCTCTCAGACACTGTGAGTTAATAATTCTGGAGAGACTTAGCTGGGCAGTTCCAGCTTGGGGTTGGAGTTAAGGTGTTGGCTGAGAAAAGTCATTTGAATGCCTGATTAGAGCCAGAGCATGTGCTTTTAACATGATTCACTCACATGACTGGCAAGTTGGTGCTAGTTGTTGGCAAGAGGTTTCAGTGGCCTCTCCACAGGCTGCTTGAGTGTTCTCACGACATGGTGGTTAGATTCCTTTAGGCAAGTGATCCAAAACAGATGGTCAAGTGGAATATCTTTTTCATGATATCACTTTACCAGTTCCACCAATTTTTGTTAGAGTTCTGGTCAGAGTCAAGGGGAGAGAAACTAGATGCTACTTTTTTTTTTCTTTCTTCTTTAAGACAGTGTCTTGCTGTTTTGCCTAGGCTGAAGCACAGTGGTGCAATCACAGCTCACTGCAGCCTCGACCTCCCAGGCTCAAGTGATCCTCCCACCTCAGCCTCCTGAGTAGCTGTAACTACAGGCATGTGCCACCACATCTGGCTAATTTTTGTATGTTTTGTAGAGAAGAGTTTTCACCATGTTGCCCAGGTTGATCTCAAACTTCTGGGCTCAAGCAATCACCTGCCCCAGGCTCCCAAAGTGCTGGGATCACAGGCATGGGCCCCGGTGCCCAGCCCCTAGTTGCTACCTTTTGAAAGGGAAAGTGTCAAATAATTTGCATATGTCTTTTACATCTACCATAATGGTCTTTTGATATTCTTTCACTTTCCATCTTATTGTGTTCTTATGTTTTAGGTACACCTCTTGTAAATGAATATAGCTGGAATTTTATTCCAATGTAATAGCTTTTAACTGCAAAATGTTGCCCATTTATATTATTTGTTGACTACTAATAAATTAGGATTAATTTTTAACACTTTTTCCTTAAATGTTTTACTTTCCTTATAGTTCCTGTATTTCTTTTTCTCTCTCCCTCCTTTCTTGCCACCTTTTGAAATTATTTTTCCCTACATTTAAAAATTTCCTCTCTGCTCATTTTGCAGCTTTACATTCTATTTATATTCTCTTACTGGTTACTCTGTGCAACTTAGTGTGCATATTTAACTTCAAATTCTTAAGTAAATCAATATCTTCCTTATAAATTTATGTTCATTAGAACTTTGTCTGTAGGATTTAAGAATTGGGTTTTAAACAAACTTTTCCAGAGATTTGTATTTGCTTGCTCCTTAAGGCAGCACCAATATAAGACCACTTTAAAGTTGGGGTTGGGGACCACGCATATAGTGTGAATTCAGCACACAAATCTATTTAAGAGACTGTTGATTAGGAATTCTCAGAAGACACTTCCTGTTTTCATTAGTACAAGTTTCTATATTTTTGTTTTTGCTTTTTTGCATTGTTGTTCTCTCTTGTTTTAGTTCATCCTTTAACTAAAGGTGCTCTTTGAGGGTCAGAGGTCTTATGTAAGAAGAGAAAACTTTCCAATCTGATTTCTCCCTAGTGTGAACATTGGTCTCGGCTGCCTCTTTCCTCCCCAAAATTGGCCCATTGAAATCTGTAGAATACCAAGGATTGCCATTGCTTATCTCTTTAGACTTGTGACTTCTTGCTTTTTTCACTTTTAAAGACTTCCTTATTTTCTTGTCAGCTTAGCCATATGCTTAAAAGAATTTTTAAAACTATGTTAACTAGAGAAGTTTCAAAATACTTTGCAAATAGAACTAACATTGAAGCCATACTGACAAGAGAGTGGTAGAAACTTGCAGCCTGAATTTAACCAGGCTGATTGTTTGCTAAAACAAAAATATTGACATTCTTTATAGGATTCAAATAAGACCCAGGGCCTAAGAACATAATATTTAAAATTCCAAGGATACAATTCAAAATTACATGGTCTATGAAAAAACAAAAGAAATCTCAATTTACATGGGAAAAGGACAGTCAACAGACATCAATTCTATAATGACACAGATGTTGGAATTGTTTGAGAAAGACTTTAATCAGCTACTATAAAATGCTCCAAAAAGTAAGGACAATACACACACTCCTCTGGCTGAGGAGATCTGCTGGACCCTGCTCACTCCCACTGCATTGGGTAACTGTGATGACTCTTAGGAGCTCAGCTTACAAAGCCCAGGACAAGATTCCCTGTAAGACCATTTTCAGTTCTAAAGTTCAATGAACTAAATCTTAAAGGCATGAGAGTGGAAGGAATCATGCCTTCCTTCATGACATACAGCAGAAGCATTCCTGGAGAAGAAGGAAAAAAGACCTTTCAACTGTGTCATAATTACTGTATAAAAATGTCTATACACCTCAGAAGGAAAGAAGACAAGGATGAACTATAAATTAGAGTCTATCAGTCAGGATACTTTCTACTGAAGTTAACAGAAGACTCCACTAGAAATGGCTAAAGAAATGGCAATTTGTTATTTCCTATAACAAGAAGGCAAAGATGAATCAGCGACTAACTGACCCTGTCAAGGACCTGGGTGCTTCCTCCTTTCCTTGCTCTGCCATCCTTAGCAGAGCAAGTCTTATTTTGGCAGGCAGGCAAGTCTTATGTTATTGCAAGATGATTCAGTAATCTCTTATGCAAAAATGATCACATCCAGTGAAGAAGAGGTGCACTGCTTTCCATGTGGCCTTTCTGGGAAAGAAAAAAAATGACTTTAAAGGAGAAGTTCCATGACTTCTACCATTTGCAATAAAAATGAGAACTGGGCCGGGCGCGGTGGCTGGCGCCTGTAATCCCCGCACTTTGGGAGGCCAAGGCGGGTGGATCGCGAGGTCAGGAGATTGAGACCATCCTGGCTAAGACGGTGAAACCCCGTCTCTACTAAAAAAATACAAAAAATTAGCCAGGCGTGGTGGCAGGCGCCTGTAGTCCCAGCGACTCGGGAGGCTGAGGCAGGAGAATAGCGTGAACCTGGGAGGCGGAGCTTGCAGTGAGCCGAGATCGCACCACTGCACTCCAGCCTGGGCGACAGAGCGAGATTCTGTCTCAGAGAAAAAAAACAAAAACAAAAACAAAAAAGAGAACTGAAATCCAACTAAGCCCCCAGCTACCGACTAAATAGACACCTTAACTCCTGTCTTTTTAAGGTCCTGTCTTTGTAAAATGTATCAGTCAGAGTGTCAGCAACAAACAGATGGCATACTCAGATTAGGATAATCTGAGAAGAGTTTCATAAAGGGACAACTGTATTTTAAAAGTTACAAGCAGAGGCCGGGTGCGGTGGCTCACGCCTGTAATCCCAGCACTTTGGGAGGCTGAGGCGGGCAGATCACCAGGTCAAGAGATCAAGACCATCTTGGCCAACATGGTGAAACCCCGTCTCTACTAAAAATACAAAAATTCGCTGGGTGTGGTAGCGCGCGCGCCTCTAGTCCCAGCTACTCGGGAGGTGAGGCAGGAGAATCGCTTGAACCCGGGAGGCGGAGGTTGCAGTGAGCCAAGATCACTCCACAGCACTCCAGCCTGGCAATCGAGCAAGACTCCATCTCAAAAACAAAAAAAAGATAGGAGCAGAGGGTTGGGAAAACGCAGAATACAGTTCAATACTCCAGGGCTTCCACAATTCTCTCCACTCCCACACACACTTGAAGAGAAGAGAAAGGGATGGAGGGAAGATTACTAGAACTGGAAGGAGAGAGTCATAGAGCAGGAGTCAGCAAACTTTTTCTGTCAAGGACAAGAGAGTAAATATTTCAGTCTTTGCAGGCTTTGTATCCCTCTCAACTGCTCAGCTCTGCCATGGTAACACAAAAGCAGCCATAGACAATATGTAAACTTTATTTACAGATACTGGAATTTGAATTTTATGCAATTTTCGTGTACCACGTGAGGTGGAGGTTGCAGTGAGTTGACATTGCGCCACTGCACTCCAGCCTGGGCGACAGAGCGAGACTCTGTCTCTAAAAATAAATAAAAATTAAACAATTTTTATCAACCACTTAAAAATGTATGTAGCTGACAGGCCATGCAAAGCATGGTGGGCTGGGTTTGGTTCATGGGTCATGATTTATCCATCTCTCCTGTCAAGAGGAGCTGTGAACATCAGCCAAGGGAAGCAGCCACCCTTAGGGACACTGTAGGGGAGAAGCCACAGGAATAAATACGCTGACCTCATTCTCTTCTCATTAAAAAATTCAACCAGAAGCCAAACAGTAAGCAAACCCATTAACATGCTCCATATAGGTTATCCTCCCAAGCAGAGAGCTGGGTGGAGAAGGGTAGAGAGAGCATCTGGAGGGTTGAACAGGAGACAACTGGCACAGCACTTTCCATGTTGCCAGTTTACTACTGTATGTTTTCTTTAGTAGCTCATAAACTCGTAGAAGAAAACAGAGCAAAAGGGTGTTTGCTGTGCTTTATTCTTTGGGGGCAATAAGGCAGAGAGACAGGAGTAAGACTGTGTCCTATCCTGAAACCAGACAGGACAACTCCAAGGGACAAGATAGGATGACATCAGCTCTAATGAGAAGTGGAAAACAAGTCAAAACCTTGGCATCTCGAGCAAAGGAAAAAGGAAAGACAGGCACTGGATGGGGCCTGCCAGATGTTTCTGATGTTGAATAAGGGAGTAGGGGGAAGTTACATGTTGCTCTAGTGTAAAATCGTTTCTTGATAACCCTTAATAACCCAGGTACCATCTACCTCTCCTTTGAAGCTCTGCAGAATTAGGGGCCTATTTTATAGCAGATTTGGGGCTATAAATTTTTTTTAGTATATATCTCATTTCACTATATTTATTAGAAGTTTCTTGCATGCAAGTGGTAGAATACAACTCAAATCAGCTTAAGTCTTAAAATGAAAATTAAAGGAAGGATTCTGAGTTATAGCCTAATGAAGGGTTGACTAGGCCAGGTGGGGGGCCCATGCCTATAATCCTAGCACTTTGGAAAGCTGAGGCAGAAGGATTCCTTGAGCCCAGGAGTTGGAGACCAACCTGGGCAACATAGTGAGACATCGTCTCTGGAAATAATTTTTTAAAATTATCTGGGCCTGGTGGCACACACCTGTAGTCCCAACTATTCAAGAGTCTGAGATGGGAGGATGAGCCCGTGAGGTCGAGCCTGTGAGGTCAAGGCTGCAGTGAGCTGAGATCGCACCATTGCACTCCAGCCTGGGTGACAGAACAAGACCCTGTCTCAAAAAAAAAAAAAAAAAAAAAAAAAAAGAAAGAAAAGAAAAGAAAAGAGAAAAAAGAAACAAAAGAAAAAGTTGACTAAGCCTAGAATGGCAAGGAGCAGACAGCTCTCAAATTCCTGGAAAATGGGGATATGCACACTACCAAATCCTCTCTATCTCATCTGTGATTCTTTCTCTTTGTTAATATAATTTTCTCAGTGCAGAGCAGCTTTCTCTCCAAGGTATATAACCTGGATCCCAGTTTTACATCATGTAGCCAAAATTCTCAAGAAAAGGAATCTGGTCTCATTTGGATCACGTGATCATTCATGGACCAATCAACCATGGTTGAATGGTAGCTGGGAGCTTATTAAAATATTTCTTTCTTTTTTTTTCTCTTTTTTTTTGAGACTGATTCCCGCTCTGTTACCCAGGCTGGAATGCAACCGAGCGATTTCAGCTCACTGTAACCTCTGCCTCCCGACTTCAAGTGATTCTCCTGCCTCAGCCTCCTGAATAGTTGAGACTACAGGCACCCACCACCACGCCCGGTTAATTTTTGTATTTTTAGTAGAGACGGGGTTTTGCCATGTTGGTCAGGCTGGTCTCAAACTCCTGACCTCAGGTGATCCACCCACCTTGGCCTCCCAAAGTGCTGGGATTACAGGCATGAGACACCTGTCTCATAGGTATCTGTTCCTCATATTTCTGCATGTGAGAACTTGAGGGCAGGACTTTTCCTATTTTGTCTCCACAGGACCCAGCACAACGTCTTGCACATGGCCCTCCATCAGTAATTTTGGAATGAAAAAATTGCTTTTGCCAGTGACATTTCCCTTAGATCAGTGGAAACTTACATGCTCTGGATAATATTTCAAAATTTTCCTATTAGTTAAGATTATCTCATAACTCTTCTCCTATTTTTAAAACTTTAAAAATCTTATTAATGCAGTTGACTATAATCATTAAAGCACAATTTTTGAAATAAAGCAAATTCTGATACCAAATTCTGGATCAAACCAAGATAAAAAGGAGAATAGCTGTCATGTCAGATTACCCTCCACTTTGAGTGTTCATGATTTAATTACCAGATGGCTACCAACTGATTATTAAATCAGTTGGGTGGAGAAGGATTGGACTGGGTTTATACCTAGCCAAATCCTTTCACCTAACATGACAAGTAGAAGTAAAACTAAGATAATCCCAAAAACCTCAACCAGATTTTAAGTCTGTTGATTGGATTTATACCTATCCAAATCCTTTCAGTTAACATGACAAATAGAAGTAAAACTAAGACAATACCCAAAACCTCAACCAGATTTCAAGTTCAATGTATTTTCTCTGTAATCACCTTATTGTCTGCTTCAGTGAATTTTGTCTCATTGACCAAAATTCCTCTTTGGCCTCATCATGACTTCAGTGTCTCAATTCTGATTCTATCTCTCACACTATTGGCCTCCTTCTCACTTAAATTGCTTTCTACCAAATGGAAGCCAGAGTCAGTCTTTTCAGTCTTGGTTCAGTGGGGATATCTTACATTCCAGAATCCCTTATATCCCTCCATTTTCCATCCATAACAATTTCCCCGATTCCAGTTCTACAATATTTTATGCCAAGCGTCCAAGCATTGTCAGAGAAATTTCTAAAATTGTTATGTACAAATGCATACCAAATAATTTGAATGCATACTTTAAAAAATTTTATTGCAGCCTGTTTTTTTTCCTCACTAAAATTTTTACCTACCCTGGTTTTAAATCTTGCTCCCCCGCCCCACCCCACCAAATAATCTGATTAAGTAGATTTTAGTCATCCAGGATTAACTTCCTCTTTTTAAAATCTTAACTTTAAAACTGCATTTCTCAAAGAATGATGTGCCTTTTGGTTTTACCAAAGACTACTGTTCTCTTTGTAATTCTATCCTGTTCTCCTAATCCAAGACTTTGTGTCTTAGCTCAGGCTGCCATAACAAATGCTGCAGACTAAATGGCTTACACTACAGAAATTTATTGTCTCACAATTCTGGAATCTGGAAGTCCAAGATCTAGGTACCTACAGCATTGGACTCCTCTGATGCTTCTCCCCTTGGCTTGCAGATGGCTTTCCTCTTGCTGTGACCTCACATGGTATTTACTCTGTGTCTCTGCACACTCCTGCTGTTTCTCTGTATATCCTAATCTCCTTTTCTTGGACACCAGTCAGATTGGATTAGGGCCCACCCTCATGTCTTCATTTTAACTTAATCACCTCTTCAAAGGCCCAATCTCCAAATATAGTCACAGCCTAAGGTTCTGGAGGTTGGGGCCTCAACATATGAGAAAATGAAAAATTACTACTCGAAACTGCAATTCCTTCTGAAGGGATTAGCACCTATAAAAAGAAATGTCAGGACTTCTTCCAGGCCTTTGCTATTTATATAATAGAAACTTTGAGATTTGTGGGTTTTGGACATGAGCAAGTGGGCCAGGAACTGAGTAGTATTCATCTTCCGCAAATATTTACTCAATGCCTATAATGTGGTGTCAGGAATTGAGAGGGGAAAGACCAAAATTGTTCTTCAATAATAGAGCAAAAAGAATTTGGAGTTCTTGAATGCAACTTGGAAGGGAAAGAATGAGGAAGATGAAACAGAGCCAACACAGGATGGGAAAGTTCAGGATGCTGCCTAGGCCGGGAGTGCTGATGATAACATCCCTAGAGGTAGAAAGGCCAGAAGCTCTTTCTGAGCGGCAGCAGCAAATTTTAAGTTGCTTTCATTTTTAAGATATAAATGCTTCTATATCTGCAAACTTTAATACTACTGCATTTGTGGGATCAGCCTGTGTTTAAACCAAGGAAAAGTGCTGAATTTCAATTTCATGTCTCCACTGAGCCACTGTGGAGAGAAGACAACCCAATCAGCATGGTGGAAAGTTTTCTCACATAGCACACATGCAGTAGAAGCAGAATGCTGGAATCAGAGGCAAGCACAAAAGCATAAGACACCTATGAATTCACAAAATTCTGAAGAAGGAATTGGGCATTTAAAAGTTTTATTAAAAAGCATTTAAGTCATGCGAAAAAATAAAAGGATAAATACAATAAATTTCCAGGTACACACACCAGCCAGCCTAAGAAACACATTATCAACATATTTGAAGCTCCCTGTGTTTCTTCAATATTGTTTCCCTCCCACTCCACTCTAGATATAACCCCCATCTTCAATTTGATGTTTGTCACCCCCAAAGGCATTGGATGTCCCATAAATAGCAAAATGAAGTTCAGTTCAATCTTGTCTATGTCTAAGGCAATTCTGACATGTGGTTTATGAATACATAATTTGTGCATCCCTGATGCCATGCAGCTATTTGGTATATAATATGTTCAAATCAGATAATAAATACACATCAACACATTTACACACACACACACACACACACATACCTTTACGTAAAGCATTTATACATAAAAACGTAGTTATAAATATAATATACGTAAATATCTTGACTATTTCAAGGTATTCGAGCTATCTGAGATTTATTCAATTCTATTTCATTTTAACAACTAAACACAAATCAATACATTATCTGTTTTTATAAAAACAGTCTTCTTGGGGCTTAAAAAATTTAAATATGTAATATACTCTGTGATTTCCCTGAAAGCCACAAACCAATTTTCTTCTCAGCACTAGGCACCCAATTACAACATTTAAAATTAAAAGTTCAAGTTACTGTGGGTTTTCTGCTCAGTTGCAATTAATTTAGAAACTTATGTTTAGAAGGACATGTTTTTCTCAAATCTCAATGTTTTCTCAAAAACAATGAATAATTGTATAAGCACGATTATTCACTGTTTGAGGTAATCTAAGACACCGTTTTTCTTTGTAAACATTGAATACTTTTATTAGCAGATATCACATTTAGAATATTGGGCTGAAGGACAGGAAACATGCGAAATTCATATATTCTCAAGTTTGTCCAGAGTGTTTGGAGAAAAGTACTTAATTCTCTTTCTTTTAAAAGATAATACCAGCAACCAATGAACTGTATCTTTAAACACTAAAGCGAGAAGTAAGCTATGTCCTTATCTGAGGAACGTGTGTTGCGTGATTGCTGATAAACACAGTGCTGTTTCTGGAGGTGATTTGCAAAGTCAGAGCTATATGCACCCATAAAGCATCACTGCATTCAAAGGAATCTGAACAGCCAAGCTCCAAAAGGAAGGGGAACTTCATCCCGGCTGTCTCTGCTGCAACATGGTGGAGCATGTAAAGTCTTACAAACTCACCCCAGTTAGGAAACTGATGAACACTTGAGGGACTATGGAACATTCGGTACTGCGCTAGGGATCCTGAGAACCACAGACATATTAAGCAGGCATGATCTTTCCATAAGACACTCATAGGGCCATTGGAGGAAATAAGGCACCTATAAAGGAGGGAGCCATCTTTGAGGTTGAAATGGTCAGGAAAGGCGTAGGCTTTAGGGTCTGTTTTAGTCTGTTCCTGCTCTCAAATATTTTATTATAGTAGCAGGACTAGACTGAGACAGACTCCAAACCCAAAGAACATAAATTTGGCCTGACACGGTGGCTCACACCTGCAATCCGAACACTTTGGGAGACCAAAGCGGGAGGATCACTTGAGCCCAGGAGTTTGAGGCTGCAGTGAGCTGTGATTGTGCCATTGCACTCCAGCCTAGGCGACAGAGCAAGACCCTGTCTATAAATAAATAAATAAACAAACAGAAATTTATTACCCACAGTTCTGAAGGCTGGGAAGTCTAAAATCAAGGCACTAGTAGATTTGGTGTCTAGTGAGGACTCATTATCTACTTCATAGATGGCTCCTTCTTGCTGGGACCTCACACGACAGAAAGGGTGAACAAGTGCCACGGAGTTTCTTTGATAAGTGCACTCATCCCATTCTTGAGCTCATGACCTAATCGCCTCCTAAAGACTCCATCTCTTTAATACTGTTGCACTGGAAATTAGGTTTCAACATATAAATTTTGAACCAATATTCAGACCATAACAGGTTTTCCAAAATATTAAGGGAGAAAATAGGACACTAATGTAGGATTTCAGGGTGGATTACTCTTAGGTAGAGATAAGAATCGCTATATACAAAAGCATGATGTTTGTGTCAGGAAAGGATAAATAGATTTGCCTGGCTGGAATAAAGGATTCTTGTGGGGCAGTAGAGAAAAATAGGTAGAATGGGAAAAGTAGGTTGGAGCCAGAACATGGGGTCTTCAAGGCCAAATCGAAAGTAAACAATAGGGAATCTTCCCTGACCCCATTTTTTTTCTTTCTTTTTCTTTTCTTTTTTTTTTTTTTTTGGTGAAGAGAGGAACATGATTTTTTTTTTTTTTAAATTAAGGCATTGTATACAAAAAAGCCATAGTAGAATGAAGGTGTGTAAATCCTATTGTTCAGGTTTCTTATTTTTCTTATGTTCCACTCCTAGATAATGTTGTCACCTCCTTTTGATACTTTGAGACTCGAAACTAAATCATCTTCAGCTTCTCATTTTAACGTCTACTCCACGCCAAGTCCTCATAATCTAATTTTCAGGTACTTTGCACAGTATACAGCACCTAGCATAATCATCTCTCAGTAAGTGCGTGTTGAATCAATACCTGAGTTGGACAACGGGTTATGTTTCTGATCTCCTTTCCCTCCTTTCCTTCTCTCTACTGCTTACTCTGTTCTGACCCTTCCATTTGGACTTTTGTACTTGTTTCTCTCCTCTCTGAACCATCCTGCATATGGCAACCAATGTGATTGTTCTCCATCATATGTCAATCACATCACTACCTCGTTAATAAAACAAAACCCAAAATACAAAAAGTCAATTGATTCTCACAGGAAGAAAAAGTACAGGATCTATAAGAGGACAAGTTATTCTGGGATATGGTTCCAGCCCATCTTTCTCACCTCACTGCTTAATATACTCCCCTGCCTCTTCTGTGTCCAATCCAACTAGTGCCTTCCCTAATTACAGTGAACGTTTTGTCACTGATTTTCATGAAAGTTAAGTGAGTTTAAACATATAAATTGCTTACATCTGTCCCCAGCACATAGTAAGTTCTCAATAAGTATAAATGGTTGTTATTATTAAGTCTGAGTATTTTCCTGCCTGGTTTCCTAAGTACTCTCATCTCTGCCAACTATTTACCAACTTAACTCTTTCTGATAAAATCCTACTTCTTCTTAAGGCCCTATTCCAATATGGCCCTCAAAGGCTTAGAAAACTTTCCTAATTGCCTAGTCTGAATCTCTCTTTATTCCACCTACCCATAGCTGTATATAGCTCATGTAACACTTAAAGCAGTCTACTGAACAGTGGCAGGATAAACTTACACACACACACACACACACACACACAAACACACACTTTCTATGGAGCAAAGATCATGAAGTATCTATATAAAGCAGATGTCACTGGTTCGAACAGCCATAAAGACCATTCTCAGAGCGTGGGTTCATCCCTACAATGTGAGCAGAAAGGAGCAAGAAGAGAATTAGAAACATAATAGCAGAAATATTATTTCATAAGAAATAAGGCTGAAGTTATCTTAAGGGTAAGGAAAAGCTTTGCTCACTTGCAACTAACCTGTATTATCCTCAGAAAGAAACACTCAACTGTGGTGAGGTTATGCGTGCTCTTCTGTAATTCACTAGGAAATCAGATGAATCCCAATTTTCCACCACACTGATGCAAACATTGAGCTGCCTTCTTCCTTCACCCCACCAGGAGATCTCAGCTCATCCACCAGCCCTTTGGAATTAGCAAAACCGAGGTAGAGCCAACTAGCTTTTGCCCCAAATCTGAAGTGTAGAGTTTTATAAACCAAAAGAAATAATTTCCTTCATGTTGGAAAATGGGAGGGAGGTGAGGGGGAGAGAGAGGTGGGACACAGAACTACAAGACGAAGGATGCGAAGAAGGAAAAGTCAGAAATAAGATGAATTCAGAACCCTTTAAGCTGCATGGCCCTCCTCAGTGTGGTACAAGGGACAAGTCAATCAGATGAAATAAAAATTCCCAGCCCTGATCTGCATTGCTCCACAGTGTCCACTCAATCTTTAAGCAAAACAAGTTTATGAATCTTCCTTTAGTTCACTTTGTGTCCGGTCTGAGGAGGGACATACTCAGTCTCTGACCAATATACAGAGTGCCTGCAAAGTTGGGTTAAGCAGCCCCATGGTCTACCTTGCTGTGAATTTCAAAGTGCATCCATGTGCTGCAGAGAAAGAACCACAAACAAGAGGACTTCTGGGCTTCCTGCTCTGGGGAGCTTTCCCTGGCAGCAGTGGGAATAAAAGATCTTTACAGCTGAAAAGTCTTTCTTTTATTTATTTTTAATTAATTTTATTTTTTTTTTGAGAGAAGGCCTTGTTCTGTTGCCCAGGCTGGAGTGCAATGGCGTGATCATGGCTCTCTGCAGCCTGGACCTCCCAGACTCGAGCCATCCCCCCACCTCAGCCTCCCTAGTTGTTAAGACTACAGATGTGCACCACCATGCCCAGCTAGTTTGCTTTATATTTTTTATAGAGACAGGGCTTTTCCATGTTGCCCAGGCTGGTCTCTAGCTCCTGGGAAATATTATCTTTTTAATCTTTGATGTTCCACACCCATGCATATCATGGGTCTCAGGACCTTCCCCAGTAAATGTTATTTTCATTGAACTGATTTTGGGGAGGTCCCCAGGAGATAAAAAGTAGGGTTAAGGTGGGCTTTGTAGGGGGGAGGGAGCTTGTTAAACACAGACCCTAGAGACATGTCCATATACTATGAGATTGCACCAAGTCAATATTATGAATCAGACTTTGCTTGTAAAAGCACAGCTTTGGAACTTGCAGTGTGGCTATTTCCGCTTTTCATTTCATCTTCTAACTCCAGAAGGAAAACGAACTGTCTATGTGGGTTTCCTGCTAGATGTATTACAATACCACATTCCTTTGGAATTGCCTCACATTCTTGACCTAGTGGGAAATGGGAAATTCACCTAGTAAAGCAGAAACTCACATCTCCTAAAACTATCATCAAGGAGCCCTAAGTCCCCTTAGAATTCACTTCCAGAGTTTCCCCCACGTACTGGCCAAGGGCGTGCTTGACAAGAAACCAGACACGGGAAGTTCTCTGAGGTCCTGCTTTGTTTCTGTCAGATTACAAATTCCTAGAAGACAAGATCCATGTTTCTGCCTAAGTCTGTGTGCTTAGTAAATGCTTGATCACTTAGTTGGTGCTGTTAAGATTTTCTCAGACATTTGTCAAGCAAATACAGCCTTTCATGCAGTCAGGTACTTGTTTATGTGATCTGACTTCAAAGGCCAGAAGGGGGAAAAAAAACTATTGTTCAATAATTCTCAGTTGATGAGTGAGAAACTCCTCAGCCCCCTACCTTCCTCTCCATGCAGCGATAAGACTTAAAATACAAACAATAGTCACTCTTTTCTTGTCTGTTAAATGTAAAATGTTTGCCTTGGAAGGTTGAGACTTCCCTAAATCACATAGAAAATAATTCTATTCAATTTGGATAATAAACATTTATTTATCCCCTTCTATTTGCAAGGCATGTACAGGTTTTTGGGGTGAGAGGGCCACCTACAAGTCTGGAGCTCATAGCCTAGAAAGCCTGAGGCTTGGTGGTGTGTATCCTGACTCAGCTGCTTCCTAGCTGTGTGACTTTAGGCAAATTAGTGAACCTCCCTGAGCCTGTCTGCCCGACATGTAATATGAGAATAATAATAATTCCCACTCACAGGACTGCTGTGAGGATTGATTAGATAACATCTGGACTTTACACAGACCTTTACCCACGGTCAGGACTTGATGATTGACACTATTATTACTGTTTTTATTGTTCTGGTATCTGCATTTGTTCTCCTTACTGTAATGACTGTTGAAAAAGCTTTCCTGAGATATTAGCAGCGATTAATCCCCTGGGTCAAACTGCATTTGCAGAGTAGCTGCTCAGTCATCTGTCTGGGCTCCAAAGACAAAAGACAGAAATTTCTGGCACTAGGGTCTAAACCTGGGAGGAAGCACACCATGCTGAACAGTGCTGGTGAAGGGTCACAGCCACTGGATATTAGGAAGGCTCTGGGTGTTGGGGTAAAGAAAGTACTAGAAGTAATTTTTCACTCAGAAAGTACTAGAAGTCACTGAGGAGAGATCTATCAATGCTGCCCCTTCACTTAAGTCCAGCAAGAATCACTCTGGAACAAGGATTGTCAAATATAAGCACTTCCCCTACTCCTCTACTGAGTTCTGGAGGTTTGAGAGAAGCACAAATAGTTGCTTTGTGTCGTTTCTGCCACTGCCTCCTTCCTTTTTCTTACTTACAGGGAATTCTGTAGGAGTGCAATTTGAGGTCAAAATACATAAGCATTTAAGACATTGCTTTGCTTCAAATCCTTGAACAAATATTAACTTATTCATCATCTCATTACCCCTGAGAGTTGGGAAAGCAGAGCCCAAATAGAGGTTAGAATGTTATAATCCCATCTATAAATTACAGTGCTTGTCATATTTACTAAATGAAAGCTTTAAGGTTTTAAGAAGCTTTTCTAAATGTGATCTCTCCATCCCTATCATAGGATTTGCTCAAAATGGATTTGCAAAGAGAAAAAAAATTTAATGTCACACTGCCATGATAAGTCAACCAACCATCTCATATATCAAAGGAGAGAGGCAGAGAAAGAAAAGGAGGAGGAAAAAGAAGAGGAGGAGGAGGAGGAAAGGAAAACCAAGAGGAGGAGAAGCCACTTCTTACTTTGGATTAATGTGAAACTAAATAGTTTACTACATTTTAAGTGGGAAAATGTTAGTTGAAAAGATATTTGTCAACCACAAACATTTGAAAGGGAAGCATTCCAAAGATTTTCACTGTTTATGTTCAAATTACAACATGTGCAGAAAATTGTGCAACTGAAAATCCTTTCAAACAACAGCTACAAAAGAGATTGGTCAGTTAGGACAGGAATAGAAAGTGGAAACTTAGAAGACTGGCTACTCCTTGTGTATGATTGCTGGGGTGAGTCTGTGCTGAGAACTTGTTACAAAGGGTGTCCTTTGCTGATATGAGAGGGGGGTGTCAAACTTTTGAGTGATCACTGTGGGTCCTCAGCTTAGACATCTTCTCTGGCCCAAGATGGCACCCCTTGCTCTCTTTCCATGGGACACAGGGACCTTGCCATCCTTCCATCTTATAAGCCTTCTGTCATGATTTTTACTTCATCCTAGATAGCCTTAATTTGGGCCAGGTCTCCAGGTTCCTCCACTTTCTTCTGTCCCATCCATACCCCTCACCAATCCTCTGTAAATTCCTTTCCAGGATTTTACTGAGAACTACAGAGAAACAGGCTGGGAATAACAAACATGGGGAGTTATGTAGTTAACATACACTTTGACATCACCTAGTCATTTTCCTGAGTATATAGATAACTCTGTTATTACTGGTTATAAGGTCCATGAGAAGCCTTTATCCTTTTCTGGAAACCAAGAAAGCACCTGCCCTCCCTCAGTCCTAAGGGGAGAATCTTTATGGGTGTAACAATAAAATGGATAATGGGAAATTCTGATGTCCTCAAGCATACATTCCGATGTCCCCGATGAGCATCATTTGTATATCAAGGGAACTCCAGAGAGATGATCCACAATTCAGTGTGTCCCTTTGGCCAGTAGAGAGGTCACATTAGTCTGGAAATAATGATGATAATAATGTTAAAGAAACCTAACTAAACAAGTCCTTTTTCTCTATCCTATGTAATGTTTTATATCTGACCTCACAGAAAACCAGCCTTACTGTTTTGTACTCTCTCTGCAGCTGGGTAGGTAAACAGAAATTGAGGCTCCAGGCTGCCTGGTGGTTCACAATGTTGGTGCTTTTCAAAGTCCTTTGGATGGACAGGGAACTGGTTTCCCCACCACCATTTCTGACTGGCACTTCCCCACCTTCCCTGAACAGATGATGCAGTGAACCCTGTGAGGTTTCCAGCCTTCAGGAAACTGTTCCAAGGCCATCAAGGAATAGGGAGATGCAACTGGAACACTCTATATCCCAAGAAGACAGCCCTCCGAGAGTGACCACATGGTCCTCTCCCAACATCCTAACTCTCCCCTTTCACTCTTTCCGCATCTTCTTTGCCTTTAGAGCTCTGCCTCATTTAGTATTTCTGATTCTATCCCCCTTCCCCTGGATGCCCAGTTGCTGGTTCCTTTCCCGTATATTTCAAATTCTGGAGGCTCAGGCTGAAAGCCAGTAGCTTTCATGTCTGCTCATAGAGAAGAATGGGATTTAGACTCAAAAGAAGAGTGGGTACAGGTGCAGTGGCTCACACGTGCAATCCCAGCACTTTGGGAAGCTGAGGCGGGCAGATCACCTGAGGTCAGGAGTTCAAGACCAGCCTGGCCAACATGATTAAACCCCATCTCTACTAAAAATACCAAAAAATTAGCAGGGCGTGGTGGTGGGTGTCTGTAATCTCAGCTACTCGGAAGGCTGAGGTAGGAGAATCACTTGAACCCAAGAGGTGGAGGTTGCAGTGAGCCAAGATTGTGCCACTGCACTCCAGCCTGGGTGACAGAGCGAGACTTTGTCTCAAAAAAAAAAAAAAAAAAAAAAAAAAGAGTGAGCTCTGGTTCTGTAGATGAAAGAGATTAATGCGGGCAATGCCCCAGGATGGGGTTGGATTTCTCTCACCAAACCTACAATTATGCACAGTTCATAACCATAGGGAGTCATTTCCTAATGAAGATTATGTCATTAACACCATCTGAAGAATGTGTATGCCTCCTATTTACACGACTTTGACCCTGTTTGGGGAAAATGATCATCAAGCCTTCTATTTTGCTGAGTCTGAATTGAAGCCCTCCATGACTTGGTGTCTCCAATAAGTCTTCTCACATTCATGAAAAATGAATGTGCAAGCCCGAACCACATCTCTAATCCAAAGCTTTCTCACTTGACACTAGTTACCTTTTACTAGCCACAATTACAAGAATAAGAGCAAGCATGCATTATCTTGCTTCAGCCTCACAATAATTCCACAAGGAAGGTATCCCCATTTCTTGAGAAGGACATTGAACTTAGAGAGGTTATGTCACTTGCTCAAAGTCACACAACTTTGCCAAGGTGGATCTAATTAGAAGCCAGATCCATCTGATTGTGTTTTCTCTGGTATGTTCCATGGTGCCATTGACAACAACATGGCACAAGGGCACCACTTGCCCTGTCACACCTGAGACAGGCATTACAAGTTGATCATGACACTTCTGTCTGGAGCTAGTCTGTGTTTACCTGCAGAATGCTCATCAACAGCCCCTGTGGGTTGATCAGAGTCATTATGTTGGGTTGTTATGTAGTTTGCAATCTCTGTCTCAGGCCATTCCTCCACCAGATCACTTCAGCATCAATACCACTACTTATCTCCTAATGGAGACACATCACCCCAGGCAAATCATCACATGTCTCTGAGAGTGGCTTTCCTGGTCAAAAATCTATCATGATAGCTAAGAGGAACATTTGTCTGCATCTTAGAAAAAGCCTTAGCTACCTCCTCAAAGATTTGGCAATAGGAGGTTTCTACTGAAGATTTAAAAAAATGAAACTTGTAGCAGCTCAACTGTCCTTGGTCACTACTTTTAGCTCTAAACACACACACACACACACACATACATACACACACACACACTCACACACTCCATTGCTCCTGCTTCTGCTCACACCTTGCACATGAATTCAGAGGGCAGGTGAATCACATCACTCTTACTAAAATCCACTCCATGCCCAGAGTGTCATTACACTTTAAGAGACCTCAGTGAAGGCAGTAAATGTCAACCCCATTAGTCTTTCCTTGCAGAAAGAATGACTGAGGCCCAGACAGGCAGGGGAGTTCCATATCACCACTCTCAGCTACTGATAGAGGCCATAGCAAAATGTAAGGCTCCCAGCACAGGGCCTTCTTCTTCTTCCATAAAATGCACCACCTTGGACAGTCAAAAGAAGTAATTTAACTTCTACTTTTTTCAAAAAACATGAAAACTCAACACTCCCATCACTGATGCAGGGAACTACGTAAAAACTTTGTCCTCTTCTGAATTGAAAGATATCATAGTAAAACTAATGCCCAATGTCCAAGATGTTGCTCCTTGATATTTAAAGTTCATGGGTCATTCTAGCAAAATTGATGCCATATAGTCTTGATTTGTATATTTTAAAATTTTATCACTGTGTTGCTTTCTCAACAATTACTTGATATTCAAGTTTTTTTTTTTTCATTTTGCTTAAATAAGTAGATGAAGGCTTTCCCCCTTAAAAATAGGAAGGCAAGCGAGGCCAGGACTAGGTGTCCTTGGACACCAAATGCTGGAATGGCCTCACACATAGATGGCAAATAGGGTTTTAGTATGGCCAAGTTGACTATTTCCACTTGTGTTCCAGCTGCCATGCCACACCACCTCACCTCTGCCCATCCGCCCCCAGATCTTCGGTGGTGGTGAGCGGGAAGAAGGCTGATCTCATGTGTCTACCAGAGATGTTACTCATAAACGCCCTCATAATTCCCAGATGCTCTCATACTTTCTATGGGATAATACACTATGTCTCTTTTGAGCCAACACCCTAATTCTGCAAATGATATTCACTGGTGCCTTGAGCAGGAGGCAAAGGGGCCCACAAAATTCTCTCATAAGACCAAGACATTAGGTCCAGGAGGAGCAAACCTGCCTTCCAGCCAAACACTCAGACCACCTCACACTCAGTAGAGTCTGAGAAATCATCTTGAGGAGCTCAGGTAGAAGACGCTTCCCTTGTTAAAAAATAAAGCACACAGAAAAACCTTCAAAACTCTTGTTAATATGATGTGGATCAAGATCTATAGCAGATGAATAAGAAAAGAACTGGCCTAGTGCTGCCAAATTCTTTCTAAAACTGGGATTCTTTTCAGTTCTGGGGCAGATAGAGTTGCATTGGAAGAGAATTTGACCCATTGAAAAATAACAGTTTTATGATGCTTTCCTATAAGTCTAGACTAGCAAGTGGGCCAGTTCTAAAAATGTCCTTGTATTTATGCCTTAAGAGATATTCATCTACATTGTAGGGTTTTTGGAACAAAGAGAACGGTTTCCTTTTTCTATAAAGTTTGGCGTCATTATTATTTTGAAAGATAACCATGCTCACCCATTGCCAAATGACGGCTGAGTTATGCTCTCTCTATATTTTTTTAAAGAATTCGCTTTTGAAAAGAAGGTGGAGGTGGCTGGGGAGGAGAGGGTAATCCACGTCCTGTCACTCACTCCCTTCCAGGCTGTGAGAAAGTTGTGGGCCCGGAAACTTACAGTTTGTTTTCTATAATTCCATCTGGTTTGAGACCAAAAAGGAGATATTTGTGGAGAACAGACCATAGTCTGAGAGGGAAAAGGGCTGAGGGGGTAGGGGTATAAAAATCAGATAGCTCAGCACTTCGCTCCAAAGGAGCTGAAGGAGAGAGGATTCCACTGCGTGTATGTTTTCTCTTTCACGTCTCACTTTTGTTCTCTGCCGTCAGGAAATGCAGTAGACATTTGTCACCAGCAGCTCTTTGGAGACTTCAATGTTCCTTCCTCCCAGGATCTGAAAGGGGACTTCAGACACGTAAGAGTCATATTTTGCAAACCAGCAGAATTTTTGTGCAAGGTTTATCAGACAAGTGAGAGGCTGTGAAGGCAGACTTTGGGAAATAGTTTTAACAGTTCATAAATCAGATGTAATTGAAAAGGAGAGGATCTCCTTTTTGAGAGCCATGAAAACCTTTCTTTTGTAATCTCCTTACTGGGGCAGAATTGTAATGTGTACAAGGGCCGGGGGTCTAATGAAGTCAGGTTGCCTTGGGTCACTCAAGGTAATTTGTTTTTTCTGGCCAAATCATGAAACAGAACTGCATTCTGCTCCCTGTTACATTTATATGATAGCATCTCTTTTGATATTGTCAAGTGTGTTATGCCAGGTTGCATAGCATTACCGATAACAACATTCTTTGGAAAATTGTTTTTTTTTTTTCACACACCAAATAGCAGCAGCTGAAATCAGTTGGAGTTCTTGGCTGGCCAGGAAGTAAAAAGTGCTTTTCATATAAAATTCCTAAGAAACCCTAGAAACATGATGCAAAGCATTTGTACCCCTTTTACTTTCAAACTAGTAGAATTTATGTGACTTTTGAAAATTATATTTGTTACACTGATAAAAATGCAGTTGCATATGAAGAGTAGGAGACCCTAAAGGGACTTGCCTAAGATTTTCATTTGAATTTAGTACATTATGAGTTGTCATAGTATAAGAGGCAGGTTTGGAGGATTGATAGTGTTCTTAACTTCAGGGAGAATCTAAGACACCAGGAGCTCAGAAGAATGGAGTCTCAAGACATCAGGCAAATACCGAAGAGATCAGAGCCAAGTTCTAAAGGGCAGCCATTTCCCAAATGTCAACCAAGAGCGAAGCCAAGAGAATTATGATTTCCTGGCTATACAATCACAGGAAAAGCCTGATCAAAGCTGGAGTGCAAGTTAAAAAGTGTAAGGTACTCAAGTGCTAGGGTCTGTGTCCAAGCCCAATCAATTGATCATTAGTTGTTTTTAACTTCAACGTTTCTTTTGCAACAGCACCTCTTCCTTAAAGTAGCAATCTTAGCAGACTGCCACCTTACATGATGCATCTTATTCTCCAAGGACAATGAAGACTGAACTATCGCACATTACCTAAGAAAGATGGGAATTGACGTGCACATCACAATTGTATACACAACAGAAATTATTGAATCATGAGATATACATTCCGGTGTGTGACAGATTGGCACATGACATAATCTGGGTTCTTTATAGACTCAGTTGTTTTGGGTCGATCTAGATTATCAAGAGAAGAGCCTTCATGCTTAGCTTTATCTTGTACCAACCACCAGGGCCCTTGCTTCTGAGCAGGAAGCAGCTGGGGAATAGGCTCTTTCTCTTAATGACTTCCAACATAGTTCTCTCAAACCTTACTCCTCCAGAAGGCCACCCTCACCTGGCTATGGCTACTTCAGAAAAGACTTGGCCTCTGGTATAATAGAGCAGAATCATCACCTCACATTCTATTTCAAGCCAAAGTGAATATCTCAAAGGCTGGTTCTGTGATTTATTTGGCCCTTGGGAGCTCCTACTGAAAGTGCTGAAATGTCGTACTGACACTTCAGACTTATAGCTACCTAGACTCCAAGTAAGATTTATCTCTGACTGGAGGGTTTCTCCTATTAAAAACCAAAGAGTGTAGGGTGCCTTCACCTGCTAGGTAATCTTCTATGCCCTAATGGGAAGAATGGGAGCAGCAGACAAGTAAGTGCAGGAAGGAGAACCAAAGCTGTGTCCATGCCCTTGAGGAAAGAGAAATTGGACCAGACAAGTTCAGTGGAAACTTTCTAATGGATCCATCAACTTCATCTTGTCTAAGCAGAGTCATAGCTAGAAGTGTGACCGAAATAGGAGAACCATGTACAGGGGTTCAGGGGGGATTCCTCTGAAATCGCAGCTGGAAGCATTTCGTAATAGTTCTGGTACTGCACCCATAGATACTGTCACCTCTACTCTTTCTTCCAATCACCATTAGCAGATGCCACAGGATTCCTACTTCTGAAAGTTTTTGGGCCCCGCAGGTGGAAGACCGGAGAAGCCAATAAAGTTTAAGGCTACATTTTATTCCATCCACAAATTTGGTGAAGGAGGAAATGTTTACAATTCTGCCATGCCATGAATAGGAGTTTTCCACCAGGTGTACACTGCTGTTAACAAGGTGTAAATACTTGTCCAGTAAAAAGACCGTACGGTACTGCTGATGGACGTCCCAACACAATGCCAGATGCAAAAACTTCTTTGGTGATTGCTTTTGATAACACTGAGTGGCTAAAGGTCTTCTTTCACATCTTTGCCCACCTCAAATCCTGAAGGCAAGGTCTCTGGAATTTGAGGCTGTGCCCTCACATGCCTCCAAGACACCAACAAAGCAAACTGAAGAGTCTGCACTGCTTATCAGTTGACCCAACACTCAGTCCACATTGGAGGGGAAGGGGTGGTGGGCTGAGGATGTCTTCTTCCTGTCCAGGACGCAATATGGTCAAGGATGAAAGGAAAGAGATGCTGGGAGCAAGTCTGCATTGAAGATGTATTTCTGTTGCTTTACTACCAACCCTGGTTATAAATGATGAAACTATAATGGGTCTGTAATAGCTACTTTCCCATATAGCTCTTGTCTGTACATACATAAAATTAAAAATAATAGAATACTTCCATTACTAACATGTGGTGACAAGCATTCTTCATTTACCATTTTTATTCCAAAAACATGATTTAACATTTTAAAAACCAAGATCTGTTCGGTAAATCAGATAATAGATAGGGTAAACTATAGTTTACCCTATCTTACAGCCAGTTAGATAAATGATTATTGTGAAAAGAAAATTGTTAGCATTGTAAATAATGCTTCTTATATGAATGCTAAACAGTCTATTGGAAAACACCATGGTTGTTGGTTTAGAATCAGCTTCTTTGGCTGGGCACCGTGGCTCACATCTGTAATCCCAACACTTTGAGAGGACAAGGCGGGTGGATCACCTGAGGTCAGGAGTTCGAGACCAGCCTGACCAACATGGTAAAACCCTGTCTCTACTAAAAATACAAAATTAGCCACGCGTGGTGGCACATGCCTCTAATCCCAGCTACTTGGGAGGCTGAGGCAGGAGAATTGCTTGAACCTGGGAGGCAGAAGTTGCAGATCACACCATTGCACTCCAGCCTGGGCAACAAGAGTGATACTCCATCTCAAATATATATATATATATATATGTGTGTGTGTGTGTGTGTGTGTGTGTGTGTGTGTGTATATACACACACACACACTAGAAAAGACTTGGAACCAACCTAAAAATGCCCATCAATGATAGACTGGATAAAGAAAATGTGGCACATACAGACCATGGAATACTATGCAGCCATAAAAAAGAATGAGTTCATGTCCTTTGCAGGGACATGGATGAAGCCGGAAGCTATCATTCTTAGCAAACTAACACAGGAACACAAAAGCAAACACTGCATGTTCTCACTCATAAGTGGGAGTTGAACAATGAGAACACATGGAAACATGGAGAGGAACATCACACAATGGGGCCTGTCAGGGAGTCGGGGGAGGGAGAGCATCAGGGCAAATATCTAATGCATGCAGGGCTTAAAACCTAGATGACGGGTTGATAGGTGCAGCGAACGACCATGGCACATGTGTACCTATGTAACAAACCTGCATGTTCCACACATGTATCCCAGAACTTAAAGTAAAATAAAAATGTTTTAAAATAAAAATTAAAAAATAATAGAATCAGCTTTTTCAAATCCATAATATTTGGATTTTATTTTTGCCTGAAACTTTCTTAGTCAATAATAATTCAGTTTTTACCATGCTTTAAAAGGGACTCCATTACAAACTCTCTTAGAGTCTTCCTTATGCCTTACATGGCATAGTGAGTCAGTGATTTTTTTTTTTTTTCTTCCATGGCATTAGAGAAGAGGCTAAGGGAAAGTATCTGTAACTTTTCACGGCAGCATCTTTAACCTTCTGCTAAATGCTGGGCTGCCAGCTGGCAAGGCCTAGTACTCTTCAGTCCTGCAAAGAATCACGTATGTGTCACTGAAGGTAGACTTAAGTTCTTCTGTTTTAACCTGAATCATCTGCAGAAGCAAACAGCAAAGTGCATCACCCCTGTTAAAGCGGCTGGCAGTACGAGCCACAAGGTAAAAATTATGAAGAAGTGTCCCTCTTTGTCCCTTCACCGAGAACATAGCGTCCAATGCTGTTTCCAAAGCTCCTTAGCCACCTCCACTTCTGTCCCCTTTCAAAGGATCTTCCAAACCACCCCCAAGCCAGCTCTGGATTTAGATCTGCTCTTTCTGTACAGCAGCTCATGTTCCAAACCAGTAATTCATAGATATGATTCATTTGATTACAACCTTCACTATTTTTACCCATAATACTTCTACTGTTATTTCCTAATATAATACCTTAATATCACTACTATAATTAAAATTGTAATATAACTTTTCATAATTAAAAGGTAACCATACAAATAAACTGAATAAAAAATAATGCCATTAAAATTTAAGCGGATAGTATTACCTGCTAAAAGCTCTGAGCCTAAGGCCTGTTTCTGTTTTTTTTAAAAGGGTGGTTAATATGTGCTACATTAAAGATGCACTCACATCAAATTGAGACTTCTCTTAATCTATTCAGAAGGACTGAAAGAGAAGGCAAAAGAAAATCTCTCATCTTATGTGATTCCATTTTAGTTAACACCACATTGGTTTTATTAAACCCCACTCAAGATCATCTTAGATTTAGAATCATCTTGTGAGTCCTAGTCTATGGGAAACAAGATAAGCCGACATTTCTCAAAATGTGGGTTTTGGACAGTCTGCAAGAGATAACCCAGCACCAGATGAACATGCAAATCCCCTGGCTTCTGAGACTTCTGAGATAGGTCTTAGGAAATCTGTATTTTTAACACATTTCTCAGGTATTACTTATACACACAAATATTTGAAAAACATGAGTCCAGATTTGTCGTTTTCAAACATCAGCCAAGGGATCCTTTCTTCCAATAAAATCCTTCACAGAAACTAAGATAAAAAGCAGATAAGAATAGAGTCCTCTAGTTGAATCAGGAAGGTGGGGCAGAGAGCAGAGTTGTGATTTCACCTTCTCATGACCCTTCTCATGGCATACGGACATTTCACATGGTAAAATAAAATAGTTAATTAACATACTAGAAAATATTCAGCCTCATAATAATCAAATGCAAACAAAATAAAAGATAAGATCTTATTTTTTACTCATAAATTAGCAAAGGTATTTTGAATGATAGTGTAAATAAGGACTAACTAGAATGTTATAACCAATATTCTTATATGCAGAAAAGCAAATGAGTACCACCTTTCTGGATGTACTTTAAAATATTTATGTTTTCTTTTAATGCAATACTGTACTCTCTATGAATTTATTATGCAGAAATGGTGTGAAATTCAGGCAGATTTATGCACAGTTCCGGAACTAGATAGTAGTGATAGTTGCATAACTTTGTGAATATACTTAATGCCATGGAATTGAACAGTTTCAAATGGTTACAATGCTAAATTTTATGTTGTATATTTTACCACAGTATACACAAAGAATTATGCAAAAATATGCATTTCATTATTATTTATGATAAGAATTTAAAACTGGCAGGGCGCGATGGCTCAGGCCTGTAATCCCAGCACTTTGGGAGGCCAAGGCGGGTGGATCGCCTGAGGTTGGGAGATCGAGACCAACCTGACCAACATGAAGAAACCCCATCTCTACTAAAAATACAAAACTAGCCAGACGTGGTGGTGCGTGCCTGTAATCCAAGCTACTAGGGGAGGCTAAGGCAGGAGAATCACTTGAACCCAGGATGCAGAGGTTGCGATGAGCCGAGATTGCGCCATTGCACTCCAGCCTGGGCAACAAGAGCAAAACTCTGTCTCCAAAAAACAAAAACAAACAAAAAAAAGAATTTAAAACTGCTGAATACCCAACATTAGTCATTGCCACATTATGGTGTTTTTGGAAAATTCTTGTGATATACACTTACTTATGTGAAAAAAAAAAAAAACCAGGATGTGAAAGTATATCCACATATTAACTCAGCCATTTCTTTAAAAATAGAATAATCTAGATAGAAATATGTCAAATATTACCTGTAATGGAGCCTAGAAGAGTAGTAGAATTATTAACACCTCTTCCTTTCTCTTATACTTTGAAAAGCTTTCCAAAATTTGCTAAAATTAGCACTTTCTTAAAACATGAGATTTGTGTGTGTGTGATTTTTAAATTTTAGCTTATTAGCTATCATTAGTGTTAGTGTATTTTATGTGTGGCCCAAGACAATTCTTCTTCTTCTAGTGTAGCCCAGAAAAGCCTAAAGATTGGACAACCCTGCTCTACTACCTCTTAAAAAAATAGAAAAAAAAAAAAAAAGGAAGAAAGCGCATTCTTTTCTTATTGCTGCTTTATTTTTTTCCATAAGTTATTAGGGTACAGGTGGTATTTGGTTACATGAGTAAGTTCTTCAGTGGTCATTTGTGAGATCCTGGTGCACCCATCACCCTAGCAGTATATACTGCACCATATATGTTGTCTTTTATCCCTTGCCCCTCTCCCACTCTTCCCCCCAAGTTCCCAAAGTCCATCGTATCATTCTTATGCCTTTGTGTCCTCATAGCTTAGCTCCACATATCAGTGAGAACATACAATGTTTGGTTTTCCATTCCTGCGATACTTTACTTAGAATAATAGTCTCCAATCTCATCCAGGTCATTGCAAATACTGTTAATTCATTCCTTGTTATGGTTGTGTAGTATTCCATTGTATATACATGCCATACTTTCTTTCTCCACTTGTTGATTGATGGGCATCTGGGTTAGTAACCATTTTGCAATTGTGAATTGTGCTGCTATAAACATGTGTGTGCAAGTATCTTTTTCAAATCATGACTTCTTTTCCTCTGGGTAGACACCCAGTAGTGGGATTGCTGGATCAAATGGGAGTTCTACTTTTAGTTCTTTAAAAGATCTCCACACTGTTTTCCATAGCGGCTGCACTAGTTTGCATTCCCCACAGCAGTGTAGAAATGTTCCCTGATAGCTGCATCCATGCCAACATCTACTGTTTTTTGATTTTTTTATTACGGTCATTCTTGCAGGAGTAAGGTGGTATCTCATTGTGGTTTTAATTTGCTTTTCCCTGATCATTAGTGATGTTGAGCATTTTTTCATGTTTGTTGGACATTTTGAGAATTGTCTATTCATGTCCTTAGCCCACTTTTTGATGAGATTGTTCCTATTGCTGCTTTAACATATATCCACAACATTAGTGCCTTAAAACAACACGCATTTATTATATACAGTCCTAGAGGTCAGAATTCGAAAATCTATATATAAGGCTGCATTTCTTCTTCTTGGAGACTCCAGGGGAGAACCTATTTCTTCACCTTGTTAAGTTTACAAGGTGCTGCACACATTCCCCTGGCCCCTTCCTCCAACTTCAAAACCAGCAGTGTAGTATCTTTTCTCCTCTCTGACCTCTGCCTCTGTTCTTACATCTTCTCCCTATCTTCTGACCCTCTTGCCTGCTCTTATGAGAATCCTATGATTACATTAGTCCACCGGATAATGCAAGATAATCTCCACATCTCAAGACCTTTAGTTTAATCACAACTACAAAATCCTTTTTACTTTGGAAGGTAACATATTTGCAGGTTCCAGGCATTAGGACATAAACATCCTCAGGGCCATTTATTCATTCTACCACAAGAATGAAGAAAAAAAAAAAAGCAAAAAAAAAAAAAAAAAAAGAAAGAAAGAAAGGTGGGGACGGGGAGAGGGGAGGGAGGGAGGGAAGGAAAGTAGAGAGAGAGGGAGGGAGGGAAGGAAGGCAGAGAGGGAGGGAGGGAGGGAGGGAGGGAGGGAGGGAGGAAGGAAGGAAGGAAGGAAGGAAGGGAGGGAAGGAAAAATGTCTCTCTGCTCCAATTTTTATTCATGTGTAACCATTGAATTCAACTCTCAATGGGAAGAATAACAAAAAGGTTGAAGCTCTTTAATCTCCTATGCTTTTTAAGTATAAAATTTCAGCTAACGAGGAGTGCATGATGAAAGCCATCTATACTAGAAATGGAGGGAAGGGGTAGCTCCAACTGTGTCAAATACCCAGAGAACATTCTAATGTGTTTAGATCAGTCTGGGGAATCATTTATAAATCATTCTGGTTTTAAACATTTTGAATCTTTCTTAGATATGTATTTTTAAAAGTCTTTCCTCTACCATTTTTCTGTGTCAAAGTCTATGGAAATAGCCACTAAGATAAAGAATCATAAAAACTCACTAGCTTATGTTTTCATGTGTTTTATGTATAAGGATGTGTTTTAGGTTCTACATAAAGCATATTAAGGTATGCCCAGAAAATAAAATCATGTCCCCCACATTTTGTTGAGAAACAATGATGGTTAGGTTACAGCCAAATTTTTTTGCTCATTACAAGGTCTGAAATACAGCTTTTGATTTCCTTTGTCTGAGTAGAATGTATAACCTTTCTAAATTTATTTTTATTTTCCGACATATTATTTGCCTTGGTACTGATGTATGTGGTATACTTATAAAGATAAATCTTTCTTCTTTCCTTTCCTAATTTGTTCAAACCTTTGATGAGAAGAACCAATATTGTAAAGAATGCTGATGGCTTCATAAATATTTTTATCATTGAATTTCAAAAAAGCACATACAATAGTCACATAACTCTTACTCCCATTCATGTGTCATCTTTGGAGTCTATGGTTAATAATAATAACACTAAAAACAATGGATTTAGATTGAGTAGGTACCTGTACATGGGTAAATTCATTGATTCATTAAATATTTACTACTACCTCAAAGAGAGTAAACAGCCTGGTGGGAGAGACAGGCACAGTGACATGCTGAAGCTGGCTCAAGCTGGGTCTCATTGGCTCCCAAGAGCCAATTCTCTGCATCTCTTCTCAATTCCACTTCATTGACATCAAGTTAGTAGCTTGAAATCAGCCATGGTGAGAGTGAGAGTATTTACACCACAGAAATTGGCAAACACTATAAATTTGGGCTTTTTGTTAGACATTTACCAGGCACCACTGCAATACATAGATGTGGCTAACAATGTGATGTGTTAAGAAACAAGAGAGAAAATAAAAGCACCAAGAAGGGGTGCTGAACACAGTTAGAAGGATCAAAAAACCTTCCCTTTTGGGGCTAACCTCCAATATCACCTCCTCTGAGAGGCCTTTCAATACAACCTTCCTGAAAAAATCCTGCTCCCAGGCATGCTGTCATACTACACTGTGCATTTATTTCAGAAAATCTGCCACAGTTGGTGATTATCTTACTTATTTTTACTTATCTGTCTCCTTTACTGGGATGTAAACTCTTCAATGCAGGTTCTTATCTGCCTTGTCTCCCTGGCTACTAAAAGGCACTCTAAGTATTTTTTTAAAGTTAGTGGTGGAGTAGCAGTAGGGTCTCAAAGGATGAGCAGAATTTGGCTAGGCAAAGAACTAAAGGTAGAACATTCTGAGCAGACAGAAATACAAAGAGTGGTGGCCAGAGAAAGATAGTGTGTGCATAAAACTTACAGTCCAAATTAAGGAGTGGCCTCTACACTGGATCATGTGAGCCACAGGGACTCATGAAGGCCACTGTTCAAACTCCTATTTACCCAGAGATGAGCAAGAGCATGGCTAACTCCAAATTGGCACAGATGTGGTTTTAGGTCAGGAAAGAAGAAAACTAATGAAACATCTCTCTCCTATCTGATTGGTAAATTGAAGTTCTTTTTCCTCAGTAAAAGGGATTTATCCCTAAAAAGCATTGCTGAATCTCCCCAATTCAGAGTGTTCAAAGTGTGAAGCATTTGATAGCATTTAAATTGAAACAAATAAACAAGGCAATGAGGATATGTTGGTTTCCCCCATGTGCATTATTGAAGTCCTTCTGCAAATAATTGTGGTCTCTTGACAATGCTGCATGTATTAGATCATCTGAGAAATGTATTAAAGGGGTTTTCTGTTCAGTGAGGGAGCAGGGTGTTCAGTACCTAAGGAGATAAGCTAATTTGACTACAGGTATTGAGTCTGCATAAAGCATTGAGCCAGTGCCCTCTCCCACTTCTCTAACATGCCACAATCTATTAGATGAGGCGATAGGATCTTCAATGGGATGAAGAAAGGATAAAATGATGGAATGACTAAATCTGCTGGGTGAAATTCAGCAAGGTTTCAGGGGAAGGTAATGTTTGGTTTGGCCTTAGGAGATGAGTAGAGCTTGAGCAGGCAAAGTCTCAGTGGAGGGGGCACTTCAACAGGAAGAACATGCTGATCCAAACCACAGAGGCCAGAAGTCAGGGTGTAGATATATTTGAAGGCTCATGGAACTGCCACACATAGAGCAACTTACACAACTCTGAGCAGAACAACTGCCAATGTGCTTTTGCAAAACAACATTCTAATTTTACTTCAGTTTTCATAATGGCAAAGTGATTCATTAGTTCCTATTACACATTGCAATTTCAAAATGATAAAACACTGAGAGTCCTTTCTTAATTATGAAAGTTCAAAAAAGGGAACTTAAGCCAAATCTGCTGTTTCCACTCAGCAAATGTGTGGCCACAAGAGGTGCTTGACCCGCCTGCACACAACTCCTATTAAGTCTTGTCCATACAAGCTTAATAATAAGATAATATCTTTGCTTTGTACACACAGTGGAGCCTCATATGCATACCATAATTGACTATGCAGGGTTAGAGAGGCCCCAAGTCAAGTTATGTCACAGCCACGGCATAATCAACTATATTCATTAAAAGCACAATCAGGCCAGGCTCACACTTGTAATCCCCGCACTTTGGGAGGCCAAAGCAAGTGGATCACCTGAGGCCAGCCTGGCCAACTTGGTGAAACCCTATCTCTACTAAAAATACAAAAATTTATGGGGCATGATGGTACTTTTTTGTAATCCCAGCTACTCGAGAGGCTGAGGCATGAGAATTGCTTGAACCCAGGAAGTGGCGGTTGCAGTAAGCTGAGATTGCGCCCCTACACTCCAACCTGGGTGACAGAGTGAGGCTCCATCTCGATAAATAAATAAACAAACAAACAAACAAATAAATAAATAAAAGCACAATTCAGGTAAAACTCACTTGAAGACAACTTAAAATGTGAAAATAACTGATTTCCAACATGGACATACAAAGGTGATTGTTTTACACTTATTTCACCATTGGTTTCACTTAAATAGTGAGTTTTAAGATGACAATTTATCAAAAGCTATTTTCATCAGAAATATATTTTGTGTGTAAAGAAAAGCACCCCAAGGGCTGCTTGGTGACCAAGAACAGAGACTGATTCTGGCTGGCTTAAGTTAAAACAGAAATTCTTGTATGAATATTATCAGAGAAAGATAGTGTGTGCGTAAAACATAAAGTCCAAATTAAGGAGTGGCCTCTAGACCACTAAATAAAAGATAAAGCTGGAAATAGAGCTCAAAAAAATCTGTGCCTCCCCAACCCAGAAAAAGAGGGCAGCTCTTGGAATCCAGATAGAACTGATAGAAAACGCCTCTTTGATCATTTTTCTGATCTTTTTCACTCAGCTCAAGCTTCAAATTCCCAGGATAAAATGACCAATCTGGAATTATCCAGAGACAATCACACCCCTTCAATTACAGTCCCACGGAAGCTACATAGGTTCGTGGAGAATGGTTTCCTCAAAGGAAATTGGTGCTTTTATCAAAGAGGGTAGAATGGGTTGGGCATAGTGGTTGATGCCAGTAATCCCAGCACTTTGGGAGGCCAAGGTGAAAGTATACCTTGAGGCCAGGAACTCCAGACCAGCCTGGGCAACATAACAAGATCCTGTCTCTAGAATTAAAAAAAAAAAAAAAAAAAAAATAGCTGAGCGTGGTGACACAAGCCCATAGTCTTAGCTACTTGGGAGGCTGAGACAAAAGGATCACTTGAGCCCTGGGCAACAGAGCAAGACCCTGTCTAAAAAAGAAAAAAAAAAAAAAGAGAGTAAGAAGGTGGAATGAATACCGAGTAGCCAGAAAATGAGGAATAGCCATTCTAACCCCTAACCTGAGGGTGTTCTGCCTGTGATTAGTCCTGACTCACTATACCAGTGTGATACAGTTGAGAATTTTGTCTTTCTCCTTATCCAGCCTTCCCCTGACCCTTTTTGTTCTGAAGAGGTCAGTAGCAACTTCTAGAATCTGTTTGTGGAGGGAATTTTAAAATACATACCTGTTGGTTAGTCGGTGTTTCCATGTGATACTTTTTACATACTCAACAATTTACTTATCCCTCCATATATAGCAATATGAGTGTTATCTAACCACTAGGAATTTTTCTCCATGAAGTCTATAGTCACATGCTAGTGAGATAATTTAAATATGTCCACAGAATACAGAATATTTTTCAAATAAGTTTTTAAAAGCTTAAAAGGAAAAAGACTAATTAAAAAAAGGCTTTAGGTCTTTTGTACCAAACATTCTATTAAGCAGATATTTTTTGTGTAAGTTACTTAATTACACAGTTGAGCACTGTGTAAACACATCTCAACTCTCTATATCAACTTATGTAGCTATTAAATAAAAAACCTAAAGTATGTACAATATGTTGCATTTTTCCATAGGAAAAAAAAATGAGTTCTGTCAACATGTCCAGCCAAGCTAAAGTAGAATGACTTCAGCTACAAATATCTAGAAATGCTGAGTAAAACAGGATAAAAAAGAATTCATTTTTAAATGCCCAGCTAAGCTCATGAGAAATAATGAAGAATTCCAAGAATACGGAAATGACCAGGTTCCAGAAAGGCAGAGGATGTCCAAATGGATGCAGCAGTGGCCTTGGGATGGGAAAAACAGAGGGGCCCAGATGATGCTGGGAAATAGGCCCTCCCATCTACACTAGGACAAGATACAAGAGTGGGCCATGCAAAGAGGACAGTGGCGGCTGAGACCTCTACATCAAGCTAGAGTCCTACAGCGCTACAACCTCAGTATAAAGGAACTGGACAAAGTCCACCTACCCACCAGGGAAACAGCAAAGAGGCTTGCCTCAGCCCTAAGAGCAGGGTGGGAAAGGAAAGTTTCCCACGAGAAAATGAAGCCCCATGGCCATGCCAATCCTAGGCTTGGAAGCTGAATTTGCACTTTCCTTGTGATATGGGATTTCCCCAGTTTGAGACTGACATAGATGTTGCTCCTGGGCTGGTTGCCCAGGGCTCCTTGAAGAAGAAAATCCAAAACATCTCTAGAAGGATATTCCACAGGAATTACCACAGGGATTACCACAGAGGAAAAAAATTTGCTAAAGATCAGGTTATAATTTTTTTTTAATTATATAGTATATGAGGTAAAGATCCAACATGAGTGAGGATCCAAAGCTCTCTCAGAATCCAAAGGTCTCTGCCATAGAAAAGCAGATATCATTTCCAAATTATTTTATTTATTTTATTTTTATTATATTTTTAGAGATGGAGTCTCACTCTGCCACCCAGGCTGGAAGTACAGTGGTGCGACCATAGCCCACTTCAGCCTTGACTTCCTGAGCCCAAGAGATCGTCCCACCTCAGCTCCCAAGTAGCTGAGAGTACAGGTACATGCCACCATGTCCAGTTTCAAATAATTTTATATTATCTGGAAGCTAGTATAAAAGAAATATTAAAATGATTAAAGAGATTAAAGAAGGAATAAAATTCATAATGAAAGAATAAGACATTATGACAAAAGAACACACACAATTTTTAAAAGAACCAAACGGAAATCTGCAAATAAAAGATAAAATCTGAAAAATTAATGGATTGGTTAAATAACAGACTGGACTCTGATGAAGAGAAAATTAGCTAACTGGAAGAAAAATCCTGGCATATTACTTTGAATGTAGCATGGAGAGACTTTTTTAAATGTAAAAAACATAAAAGGTGGAAAGTAAGCAAGATGAAAGATGATGTGCATAGGAGCCAAGAGAAAACTTCCCTTTAGAAGTTTTACTGAAAAATCAACTAGAAAAAGGCATATTATTTATTTTATTTTATTTATTTATTTGCCTGCTAGACAAATTCTAAAAGAGCTTTAACACTGCCAAAAGGCAGGTTAATAGGAGAAAGGCATACAAGTGTATTTGCATGTACAGGAGACATACAGAGATCTGAAAAGCAAGATGCTTGATGCTTTTATACCATCTTGAAGTTACAGAAATAACAGGGGCTCAGAGAATGGCCCAAAACATGTTTTGATGGTAAATCAGGTTATGATGGCAAGACCAGGTTATGGGAGGAATAGAGAGGAAGCCTGGCTAGTAAAGGTGGTCTCCTTATGTAGAGGAAACCTCACAGGTGGCAGCCCCCAGAGAGAATAGGTAGTAAGTGTTTCTTTAGGCCCTTAATGGTGTCAAACTCTCAGTTAATTTTTCCTAAATTGGACAAGGGAGAGCCTCAGAGAAAGCCTGGCTTTGTCAATGCAGATTATCTTTACAGAAGCAAATCTCCCTACAAAAGACAGCTTTTCAGCTATTCTTATATTTCCAGGTCTTCTGGACAGCCATCTTGAAATATGTAAAAGAAGTATATTTGGGGGGTGAAATATTTTAGTTTCCTTCAAGTGAAAGGTCCAAGATACATCTATTTAATAGGATTTCTAGAAAGGTTTATAGAGAAAATAAAGAAAATTCAAAGAGTTGATGTCTGGAATTGACACAAATCCTCACATCGAAGAGGGTGTGCACAGAGGCCAGAAAGGGAAAAATAGAAATAAATCTGCACTTAAATACGTCAAAGCAAAACTGTGTAGCATCAAAAAGAGAGTATCTTAAGATCAGTGGAAAATAAAAAATGGAATAATTGGACTTACAGCAGACTTCTCAAAAGCAACAACAGAGGCCAGAGGAAAATGAAATCATGTCTTCAAGTATAATTTCAACCTAGAATCCTTTATCAAGCTAAGTTGTCATTCAAGAATGAAAGCAAAGTAAAAATAAATGTTGAAATCAACAAAGAATAAGAAATACCAAACACAGGCCCTCATAAGATAAAAGGAAATTAAACTGAAGAAAGAATAGCAACAAAAGGACTATTAAACAAAAAAGGTGGTAAATATGTTCGGGCATGGTGGTGTGCGCCTATAGTCCCAGCTACTTTGGAAGCTGAGGCAGAAGGACTACTTTAGCCCAGAAGTTCAAGGCTGCAGTGAGCTATGATTGAGTTACTGCACTCCAGCTCTCTAGCCTGGGCAACTGAGTGAGACCTCACTTGAAAAAAAAAGTGTAAATAAAAATAAACATTGAATGTAAAAACTTCTAATATTTCATTTGAAGAGTTTAAAAATAAGGTACAGCTGAAATGTCAGTGTGAAAAATATGATTGCTTACAGTCAAAATGTACTAAGGTCTTTTTCTTGTTCAGAAGGATTCACTTTACACTGTGTAAGTCAAGTATGTGTGTCAAAAGTGTACAGGTAATCACTAAAAAAAATAGACTGCAAAAGAATGTAAAACTTCTAAATCAGTACTAAAAACATAAAAATTTGATCAATTCAAAGAAAGGAGAGAAAAGGAAATAAAAACATAAGATATATATATATATATATACACAAGCCCTTGAACTTCTGGGCTAAAGTAGTCCTTCTGCCTCAGCTTCCAAAGTAGCTGGGACTATAGGCGCACACCACCATGCCCGAACATATTTACCAACTTTTTTGTTTAATAGTCCTTTTGTTGCCATTCTCTCTTCAGTTTAATTTCCTTTTATCTTATGAGGGCCTGTGTTTGGTATTTCTTATTCTTTGTTTATATATATATACACACATATATATTTCCATAGGTTATTGGGGAACAGGTAGTGTTTGGTTACATGAGTAAGTTATTTAGTGGTGATTTGTGAGATTTTGGTGCACCCATCACCTGAGCAGTGTACACTGTACCCTATTTGTAGTATTTTATCCCTCACCCCCTTCCCACCCTTGCCCCCTGAGTCCCCAAAGTCCATTGTGTCATTCTTATGCCTTTGCATCCTCATAGCTTAATTCCCACTTATGAGTGAGAACATACGATGTTTGGTTTTTCATTCCTGAATTACTTCACTTAGAATAATAGTCACCAATCTCATCTAGATTGCTGCAAATGCTATTAATTCATTCCTTTTTATGGCTGAGTAGTATTCCATTTTGTGTGTGTGTGTGTGTGTGTGTGTGTGTGTGTGTGTGTGTGTGTATATCACAGTTTCTTTCTCTACTCATTGATTGATGGGCATTTGGGTTGGTTCCACATTTTTGCAATTGCAAATTGTGCTGCTATAAACATGCATGTGCAAATATCTTTTTCATATAATGACTTCTTTTCCTCTGGGTAGATACCCAGTAGTGAGATTGCTGGATAAAATGGTAGTTCTACTTTTAGTTCTTTAAGGAGTCTCCACACTGTTTTCCATAGTGGTTGTACTAGTTTACATTCCCACCAGCAGTGTAGAAGTGTTCCCTGTTCACTGCATCCATGCCAACATCTGCTATTTTTTATTTGTTGATTATGGCCATTCTAGCAGGAGTAAGGTGATATCACATTGTGATTTTGATTTGCATTTCCCTGTTTATTGGTGATATTGAGCATTGTTTCCTATGTTTGTTGGCCATTTGTCTATCTTCTTTTAAGAATTGTCTATTCGTGTCCTTAGCCCACTTTTTGATGGGATTGTTTGTTTTTTTCTTGTTGATTTGTTTGAGTTCATTGTAGATTCTGGATATTAGTCCTTTGTCAGACGTATAGATTGTAAAAATTTTCTCTCATTCTGTGGGTTCTTTGTTTACTCTGCTGACAGTTCCTTTTGCCATGCAAAAGCTCTTTAGTTTAATTAAGTCCCAGCAATTTATCTTTGAAAAATATATGTTTTAAGATCGAATATGTAATATAGTCTAAGTAGCGTTTAGAATTACACCTATACATTAGTATAACTTCATTTTCAGAAAAAATGAAAAGATCATAAAATACATTATGTAAATAATCATAAAAAAGTAATACAACTAACTACCTACTAAATCACAGAGCCTCTCTGATTAGATTAAAAATAAACAGACAAAATAATAATCCACATGAATGCTTCTTACAGGAGACCCACCTAGAACACAATGACACTGAAAGGTAGAAAAAATGAAAATATATATATATATAGATGGTCCCTGAGTTATAATGGTTCAACTTATGATTGTTTGACTTTACTATGGTGTGAAAGCAATACATATTCATTAGGCACTCCATTTAGTAGAAACTGTACTTCAAGTACTCATGCAACCATTTTGTTTTTCACTTTCAGTATAGTATTTAATAAATTACCTGAGATATTCAACACTTTACCATAAAATCAGCTTTGCATTAGATAATTTTGCTAAACTGTAGGCTAATGTAAGTGTTCTGAGCATGTTTAAGGTAGGCTAGGCTAAGCAATGATGTTCATTAGGTTAGATATATTAAATACATTTTTGACATGATGTTTTCAACTTATGATGGGTTCATCAGAATGTAACCCCATTGTAAGTCAAGGAGCATCTGAATACCAGGCAAATTATAAACAAATGAAAGCTTGTATATTGGCATACATAGTAGATAAAACAGACTTTAAGTATTTTGCAGAATAATAAAGGCTATTACCTAAAATTAAAAAGAAAATTCTCCAGGAAAATAGCATAATCCTATGCCTTTTTTTTCCCCCACAACATTATAGCTCCAAAACACACAAAACAAAAATTAAAATACAAGGAGAAATTGACAAATACACACCCACAGTGGAATATTTTAATGTCTCTTTCTCAGAAATTGATATGTCAAAGAGATAAAAAAGTAATAAGCATATAGATAATTTGAACAATGCAATGAATATGATTAAGCTAATGGAAATATATGGAACCTTATCCCAACCATTTGATTGTAAATATTGATTTTCAAGCACAAATAAAAGTAAAAAAATTACCTAGGCAACAAATCAAATCTCAGGAAATATCAGAGAACTGGTATCACATGGACTGTATTCTCTGACCAACATCAACCCAAAACACAGCCCAAAAGATCCCAGTCTTCTGGAAAATTTTTAATTTCCAAAATAATTCATGAGTCAAAGAAGAATTCTAATGGAAAATTAAATTTTAAAGAAATGGTCAATAATAAACATTAAGCTTGGGTTATACCTGAAATTTTTTTTAAGAAAGAGAGGGAGAGGTCTGAAATGAATATCATAAAACATAGTTTTTAAAGCTGGATGCTATATATAAAAAATGCTATTATATTATTTTCTGTATGCTTCAAATAGTTTATAATTATTTTGAGTTTAAAAATGAAGTTACTTATTCTGCTTTATATAAAGGTTATTTGTATCTCAATCATTGGAGGAATGGGTAAGGATCTGTTTTGTATTTGTTTTCCATATGGGATAGACAGGAATTTAGACAAAATGCTTCTATCAGTGAACACAAGGCTTCACCCAATATGGGGCAACTGATTTTCCTTACTCTCCAAGTCCCATTGTACTAGAGGCTAAAGGTGAGATATTCCCAGTCTGGCCTCCAGGGTCACCTTCAGGTCTGTCAAAAATACCTCCTGCTGGTGACCAGAAAGGCTGCAAAGCCGGTCATTTTGAAAAAGAACATATTGCAGATCACCCACGTAGAAAATCAACCTTGGGGGCAAGCCTCATGGTTAACAACATTTATATTGACCCCACTTAAAATATTTTATTACATACTTCTGATAAAAAAGCAAAGTCTGCCTATGAGTTGGAGTTTTAGTAAACATCCTCCCTTTTTGAAGTGTGTCTTTAAAATAGTCATCCTAAGCAAAACTGAGAACTCCCTACCCTCTGTGACTCAAGTCTTAGGCAATCCTCAGATTCTCTTTCCCAGTTCTCCCAATTAAGTCCTGGGTGATTCCTGCTATCAGAATTTTATGTCATTATTGTCAAACTTGAGTAATGTATACCCTGTTTTTGGAGGAAAAATATTCTTCTGAGCCCCTAATGTTGACGAATTACTTTCATTAGAATGTTACTTAAAAAATATATACAAATGTAAAACTAGATATAAACTCATTATGCTAAACAACTGTAATACCAAAACAAATTTACAAATTAGAAACAAAACTACCAAACCAATACAGTTCAAATTAACAAGATTAATTTAATGTGACAATTAGTATTGTTTTGCTAAAATTGTATTGCAGTTAGAAACGATTGGCTTCCTGTTAGGTTCAGGCAATTGTAAGCACTTAGAGACGTATTGGAGGGCTGGGGAAAGGAAAAGTCAGGATATTTGCTCCCTCCCTTTTCTGGTTCTAGTCTAGCAAAGAAGCTCCTCCCTCCCTGATCCCACCTGGCTCCGGAAGGCAGCTTTTGCCATGGTTACTGACTGCATCCAGAAGCCCTGGTTTCCTGCCTCTGCTCATACTATCTCCTCCCCAGATGCCTCCTGGTACTGATCTGCTGCTGCCACTAACCTCTCTTTTGCCCCTCCATTCCCTGTTTGGTTTCTTCCTCTCTTCCAATACCATTGTGATATGGTTTGGATTTGTGTCCCTGACCAAATTTCATGTAGAATTATAATCCCCAGTGTTGGAGGAGGGACCTGGTGGGAGGTGTTTAGATCATGGGGGTGGGGGGGCAGGGGGGATTTCCCCCTTGCTGTTCTCATGATAGTGAGTGAGTTCTCATGAGATCTAGTTGTTTGAAGGTGTGCAACACCTCTCCCTGCTCTCTCTTCCTCCTGCTCCAGGCATGTAGGACGTGCCAGCTTCCCCTTTGCCTTCCGCCATGGTTGTAAGTTTCCTGAGGCCTCTCCAGTCATGTTATCTCTACAGCCTGCAGAACCATGAGCCAATCAAACCTCTTTTCTTTACAAATTACCGAGTCGCAGGTAATTCTTTATAGCAATGCAAGAACAGACTAATACGCATTGTTTTTTACTAGTTTCCAATAATAAATTCCCTTTATTAAACTACTATTCTTACCATACTCTTTTCCTGACTGACCCCAGGGATACACAGGTTATATGTAAGAGTGGAAAGAGATGGAGAGCAATCAGATTTCTTCCTTCATCCATGTGTATTTATGCCAATTGTTGTACTTTTAACTTCCCTCTTTTTTACACTTCAAAGTGCCAAGAATAAACCAAAAAGAGGAATCTCTCCAAAAGTGTATACAATTGTTTTATGTAGAAACCATTTTTGTTCCCTAAATTTCCTGTGGCTCCATATGTCATCAGAAGGGATTCAACAGGAAAGCATCTGTATCACAAAGGGGAAGCACACCCAAACAATGGATGAGTTCTGTCTGCAGATTCCAATTTGAGAAGTATGGCTGAGCAACCTTAGATATATCATCCCCAAAGCAACTAATAACTTAAAAGGGAAATCCGAATATTCATTTCCCTTGAAAAAATGGTGAACGAATTGAGGTAACCAATTCTTTTTTTTTTCTTCCTAGAGTTCTTTTAACATTACATGATTTTTCAACATTTTTCTTTACTGAGTTGCACCACCAGATAGACAAGGAAGAAGTTAATGTCCACACTTGAATATGAAAAAGGGAGAGAGGAATTTTAAATCAGGAAGTATGTCTTTAAAGGAACAGCATGAGAGTAAATAATTTATGATAGAACGACCAATATTTCTTCTATCAAATGCCAAGTTTCTTACTTTCTCTAATGGTAGCTTTTACGTTATATAGGTACCAGCTCCTACTTTTATCAGTTCTCAAGGCCATGAATATTTAATGGGTTGGGAAAAGTATGGCTCCTCCTAAGAGTCTGAGAGAAAGAGAGCCAGCATGTTTAATGTTTATTACAGAAATTAACTGATGGCAGGACATTCCTTGCAGGTCTTCAAACCAGCAAAACATGGGAGGTTAAGTTGATGCCAGGCTCCACTCCAGACAATTAAGACAGAATCTCTGGTGGGAATCTCTGGGAGTGGGTTTCAGGCATTAGAATTTTTAAAAATTTTCCCACGTTATTCTAATGAAGCCACTAGCCTCAGCCAAGCATTAAAACTTACCTTGGATACTACCTTTTTATTGGATTCCATTTTTTTCCTCATAAGAGTTTGTCCATTTCTCCCCCTCATTCTTTATTATTTTGAATGATATTGACATAAGTGATACTAGAGCTATAATCAACTTGAGATTTTGTTTTACCTGCCACTTGATAAAAGAAAACAGACAAGGAAAAATACGAGTCCTTTTAGGGGTAGGGGGTGGTGATTATAGTGATGCCTGCCAGAATCCTCAGATAGCTGAACTGTGTGACTTTCACCTCAAAAGTCACTATCAAGGGACCATGTATCAAATCCACTGTCCATTGGTCATTCATTTTGTGTAGTCCTTTTTCTCAATATCTTCAGGCTGTTAGCACATGGTATCAGACACAACCTGTCAATCCTCGTCACATTAGAAATGTCCCAGTTCACAGTTCTCCAGAGCCCATGGCTCTTATAGGGTTGAAATCTTAGCACTCATTATAGCAACACCACATTGTATGTATATATCTCCCAAGACAAACACCTCACAAAGAATAAACAATGGCTTAGCCTGGGGATCCCTAAACATGCTTGATAGTAAACCTAATAGAAGTTTAAATAAGGGTTTAACACTTTCCCCATGATCCAATGGATCATCTTGCACCTCCCCTGAGGTGCTCACACCTCACTCCAGAGACCACTGAGCCAGTCTACTGGATAATGCTGCCCGACAAACAATTATTACTGTTGTGCTTTGAGTTGTCCCTGAATCTAAATATTATAGCAGAAATTGTAAATGAGAGTCATTCAACAATGCAAACAAGGTAAACAGAAAATTCTTCATGATCACCCATGAGTTACTTGATGAAAAATTCGAACGGAATTTTGTGTTAGTACCAAACGTTTCCTGTTACCATCAGGGCTAGGACTCTAGGACTTCCCAGGCTCCAGTCTGATCCTCTGAACAATTTTACTCAAATCACTTTTTGAACTGTTTATAGCTATTTTCATCATTGTTTCAGTGGTCACTCTAAACCAAAAAACAACCTCTAGGTTTTCTTGCTCAAGTGCTACATTCTTCAAAAGAACGCACTAGTAAAGTTCTGGCCATAATTTCAAAGCAGATTTTCTCTCTACAATAAATAGGTGTGCTTAAAATATAAAATGTTCTCAGTGAGGCATCCTTTATGAAAAAATGCAGTATAGCAGGACTTTGGCAAGTGAATTGATTCTGAAAAACTAAAAAGAGGCACAGGAAAATTTCATCAAGGTCACTGAAAGGGGGGAAATGAGCTGAAATGAGCAAGTACAGAGATTTGAGTCATGACAATTAAATAATCACAGAGTTTGATCCTGGTTTTGCAGCGGAGGAAACTAATCTGCCCAAGGTCATGCTCTAGTTTAATGGCAGAATGGAAAACATCCGCAGACTCCTAGCTCCCTGTCCCTTCTTTTGGTCTATAGTATAATTACTTCCTTAATTACTTATCTTCCATTCTCTTTTCTATCCGCCTTAGATAAGAAAGCCAAGACATTTCTTTGGTTGCCTTGTAAATCATCCTTACTTCACAAAGACTCATGCCTCCCCCTTGGGTGTTTCTTTTTCCTGTGGTCTTCCCATAGGAGAAGGCTCTGTATTCCCAACTGCGGGGTTCCTGTCTGCCTCGTTGGAGAGTCCTTTCATCACTGCAGTGCGTGGGCTGCCTGTCTCTAAAAATAAGATTCCATTTATTTGTTTGGTACAGGGAAAATCAATTATGGTACAGTTCTCACTGTGGAGATATTCTCAGACAATATTTTAACTGACTCCCAAGTTCTATTTTAAAAGCATCATAACCACAGAAGCACAGAATTCTGGAAATTAATAAGTCTGCAGAGTTCATCCAATGTGGTTCCTTACCATTTCGGGATCATAAAACCCTTTGAAAATATGATGACAGCTACAGAAACTCTCCCCAGAAAAAAAATATATACATACAAAGATATATATGAAGACATATATACAAAATTCATACAAAAGCATGCAATGTTGTTCACTGGCCAGGAGGCTAGTCCCTGGATCCCTGGGTTAAATAGCCCTTTGTTGACTGAGAAGGAACCTAAATCCCTATGAGGAAAATTAATTTACTGAGCACAGAGCTAGTTAGTGGAAGAAATAGTACTAGAACACAGGTCTCTTCTTCCCAGTCCAGAGGTACACTATAGGATGACAAAGGTGACCATGTCATTTATCATCTAAACCAGGACACTTTAGAAAATGAAAACGTGGGCTATTGACGATTAAGACAACAGGTGTAAACTGAAACCCTTTGGGGCAAATCAGGACATACGGTCACTTCAGTCACACCAAAAACAGATAACGTCTTAGACCTGACACTTCTTTGTGCCAAAAAGCCAAAACCTCCCGAGAAAAAAATAAAATGTGAACTTGCAATACAACCTGAGTTTTATTCTACATTGCTTTAAAGAGACCAAGCTTCTACCTTCTTGTCTGAGTTCTCATTAAATGCGTATCACACATCTCATGAATATAACATACAAAGGAGATTATTATAACACTTTATAGCAACAGGATTTAAGTTTCCTTGAGACCTCCCAAGGGGCATCTCAATCAATTTTAGGTTTTATCAGCAACACGGTAGTGAACATCAGAACTTTCTCTTTGCTGCTGTTGGTAAAGTCAGTTTCACTCCAGAGGTTTGACCATTTCAGTCTGACTATGCAAAGAAGAGATAAGTAAAATTGATTCCATTGTAAAGAATCTCCCTAAATGTCTAAATAATTCATATCAGTGTCAACCTTCAGACATTATCTCAAGCAGTAAGCATATTCCAAAGGGCCCCAAACTTCCAGTACTTTCCCTTATCAAAGCCACACTCATGCCCTTCACTCATTGGCTGGCCTTTCCTCTAAAGGGTCAAGCGACTGTGTCCATGCATCATGTTCTTAGAATGTTATTATAATATCAAGAGTTTAAAAGAGAGTCTGTTTCTCAGCTTAGTGATATTTAACTATCCTAGCAAAGCCTCCAGTTCCGAATTACATTACTGTGGTCTACTTTGGGGCCCCAGATCAGCCACTCTCACTGGCTATGTGTTCAAATTACATAGTGAACTTTCAAAAAACTCTCACACTTGGGTTCCACCCCTGGAGATTCTGATTCATTGGCTACAGGTTGGGCCTGAGCATAATCATTTTTTCCAAAATTTTCCCAGGTGATTCTAACTTGCAGCCAGAGTTAAGAACTACTGCCTTAAAGAAAACCCAGTGGGCATTCCATAGGTAGTATCTACTGGCTTTTTCCTTTTCCCTTAAAGCTAGGGGAATGCAATGGGATATGATCTGGCACATATTGGAGATGAGCTGGTGGGAAGGGGAAGAGGGCTTAAAGAGCTAACGTACAGTCCTAGTAGACAGTGGTCTAGTAAATAGGCACAGCTGTACACAAACCTTCTGCCTCGACCCAAGTGGGTCTTGGGCATTAACAGCAAAGATCCTCAGAAGAAATCTCCTTGGCACTCAGGTACAAGAAATATCATATTCCTTCATTTTCTAAATTAATATGTAATTGGCTCACCCCACACCTGCCAGTTGGTGGAGAATCCAGCTACAATCATTTTTCCATACAACCTTTCTCTACTTTTGCCTATACTCCCTCAGCCATATCTACACATCATAAGCCTCAAGGATTATGTCACTCAAGAAAACAGAAAAAAGACCCCTTTTCTTCTTGCCCACTCCCATGTAATCGCTGTCATCTTGATGTTTATTCATAATGCCACTGGTGTGTGGCATTCTCCCCTAGAGAGAATTGCAGCTCCATATTGATCCAGGAGACATCAGAAGGGCAGTGGCAAAGAACAGGCTGCTACTCTTTGCCTACTCTTTGCCTCCCTACTGAGGGAGAAAAGCCCTGCAAATTCTGGGGCACTTCCTTAGAAAAGAGTTCTGTTTCCTGAGATAATAGCAAAATCTCTTTCTCATCTTTCTGTTTCTAACAATAAGTACTTCCCCAAAAGGCTGCACCTCCTCTTCTCTTCTTCCCACCATCACCATGAAATCTGTAATGATTCAGCTTGACTCCTTTCATGCACCTTCTTAAACTATTTAAGTTACTATCTACTGTGAGTAGACACCACTATAGCTAATCCTTCTAAAGAAAGAATGTGTCAACAAAAAGGCAATGGCAACATAGAAAACCCAGGTGCTAAGAAGCAAACTTAGCAATGTGTGTCCAACTAAGTTGGACATACAAAGATATATATGAAGACATATGTACAAAACTCATACAAAGATCTGCATGCAATATTGTTAACTGACCAGGAGGCCAGTACACCCAAAAAACAGAAATTCTGAATCAGGGCACTGAGGCATGCTTGGCCTAGAGAGGTATACTCAGCTGAGAGGCAAGAGTATTTCATAAGGTCTGCCCATGGTCTGGATGAAATCTTACTCCAGATAGTTTACTTACCAAGGAAGCTTAGGTATACTCACCCGGCTTCCCAGGTATCTTGACATAGAGAAAGTAATGGTGGTGGTGGAAACCATCAGGAGCTGAGATGCAAATACTCTGGCCTCTTGGAATGCATCCTGTCCTGTAAGTTAATAAAATAATAGTGTGTTTTTCTATTAGGTGCATGCAAATTTAATTATGCAAATGTCTCTGCAAGTCTGATCTTTTCTATATATCCTAGTATTTTATTTTTGTGCTTGCAAGAATTAAGCTTAAACAACCTTGTGAGGACTTTTCATAGTCAACTATTTGGTCTTCCTTCCCCTGGAAGCACCTCCTCCCCTCCTCAGTGTCTGCAGAGCTATTGCCAATGGAGTCATCTTAGGCTTTGTCCGCTTCTTAGAACTTGTGAGCAGATGAAGGGGACCCCTAACATGGCAACAACAATGACCTGGAAGTGGAGAGTGCAAAAAATGACAAATCTGCTTTTTACAGCAGAGGCACTCAGATGCTGGACCCTACAGTGTGCAATAACCATGGGGATCCTAGATACTTTGCATTGCAACCATAGGAAGTCTCAATATGGTGTGTGTGTCCTCTAGTGCCTGGCACATGGCAGATGCTCCACATTATTGTATCTTGTGCACATTCTTTCCCTAAATGGGCATCCCAATATCTCAGGTTTAAAAACAGCCCAGCTATATCGATGTGCTACAATAACAATGGATAAATAGACCTAAATAAAATACTCATTCACAAATAGTGCCTGAGGCCTCAACCTTTTGCATTATATGGACAGGGGCCTGAGCTTACACTTAACTGGCAAAGGAAATTTGCTTGCAAAGCAATGTTTGACCCATTGAACAAGGAGTGCCCCAGGCAGAAACTAAAATGCTATAATCCAGTTTTAGAGAACTGCTTAAGCCACGCAGGTCTTTGGACCTGAGGTTTAGCCCAGCTCTACGACTGGCTGACCCGCTGTTCTCTACTATATTTGTTGCTTGATCTTTGACTTCACTTTTATAAGTAATGCAATCATTCTAACTCTAATTACTTAGAGCAAATCATTGACTTTGGCCATCAATTTTTTTTACCAGCAAGTTTTTAAACTACGACATTTTTATTTCTGTATCTAAAGATTAAGGTAGACATTCTCTGCTATTGTGCTACTTTTTAATTTTTTTAAGAGATAAGGTCTTGCTCTGTCATCCATGCTGGAGTGCGGTGGCATGATCATAGCTCACAGTAACCTAGAACTCCTAAACTCAAGGGATCCTCCTGCCTTGGCTTCTCAAAGTGCTGGGATTATAGGAGTGAGCCACTGCACCTGGCCAGAACTTTCTTTTTTAAACGAATTACTATGCACAAGCCCTTTGCTATACATGTAATTTCATGTAATCCTTTTGATATAGTATCTCATACTCCCATAAATCCTATGAGGACTCATTACTTCAATTTACAGCTGAAGAAACGAAGAAACAAAGAAACGGAGGCTCCAGGACATTTGGGTACGGGGTCCATGAGAAACCAGGTGTCCATAGTGCCAAGCATATGCTTTGCTCCTTTGTGTGATGCAGAAAAATATAATTTTGTAGTCAAGATTCCCAAAGGGAACAAAAAAGTCACATTCACTCCACCTATTTTAGTCCTTGAAGACAGAAACAAATCAATTATCACCTCATTTCCGACAAAGAATCATAAAGTGTGTCTCTAGATATGTTTGTCTGATGCTGACTGATTTATGCTGTGTGGGATTGGGCAGGGCACAAGCAAAAGGTACCATGACTCTGGGGAAGTGGTGGGTGGAGAAAGAAAGGGCACATTGCAAGATAGCTGATACGGAATATTCCGAAAAGTTGTGTTTCAGTTTCCTCTGAATTTGTCTCATTTTTTTCAGTAAGTATTCTTCCCTAAACTGTACTGTCTAAATGTCATAGGTAGAATTTGTTCAGCTATGAGGGTATCCCTTCTAGTAAAAGTTTGGAGATGTGTTAGTTATCTAGAGCTGAAAAAAGAATCACCCCAAAATGAAATGTGTTAAAATAACATTTATTATTTCATGGTTTCTATAGACCAGGAATCCAGACATGGCTTAGCTGGGTTCCCTGCTTTAGGATCCAACAGGTTATAATTAAGATGTCAACCAGGGTCACAGTCATCTCAAGGCTCAACAGACAGGAAAGAACTCGCCTCCAAACTCACTCACATGGCTATCAGCAGGACGAAGTTCCTCACCAGCTGTTGGACTCAGGGTCTCTGCTCCTTGCTGGCTGTTGGCTGGAAGCTACCTCAGTTCCTTGCTATGTGGAGCTCTCTATAGGACAGCCCACAACCTGGCAGCTTGCTTCAGCACAGCAAGAAAGCAGAGAGGACCAGAGAGAGTGCGACCAAGACAGAAGAAGTCACGGAAGATTTTTGAAACCTGTGATGGCTAATTTTGTGTGTCAGCTTACTTGGCCGCCCAGATATTTGGTTAAGCATTATGCTGGGTGTCTTTGTGAGGATGAAATGAACATTTAAATTGGTAGGCTGAGTAGAGCAGGTTGCTCTCCTCAACATGAGTGGACCTCATCCAGTCAGTTGAAAACTTGAATAGAAGAAAAGGACTGACCCTCACTCGACCAAGAAGGAACTCCTCCTGCCTGACTGCCTTTGAACTGGGATATCAGCTGTTTCCTTCTTTTGGTCTCACACGGAAACACTGGCTGTTCCTGGGTCTCGAGCCTGCCAGCGTTTGGATGAAAGCTACACCATCAGCTTCTGGGTCTCCAGCTTGTAGACTCCACCTGCAGATCTTGGGGATCTTGAGACTTACTGACCTCTATAATTGCATGCTGTACATTACATGCTCTGTTTCTCTGGAAGACGCTGACAAGTACCTAATCTAACCTTGGAGGGGACAGCCCATCACGTTTGCCATAGTCTGTTAGTTAGAAGTGAGTCACTTGGTCTAGTCAACACTCAAGGAGAGAGGAAGATGACACATGTTGTGGGGTACCAGGAGGTGTGGGGTACCATGTTAGAAACAGGCCTAGTGCAGTGCATCGCCTGCCAAGTTAGAATGAAGAATGGAGATAACTGGAGGTGTGTGGAGCCGGCAGCAGGAGAGGAAACAGAAGAGGAGTTTGCATGTGGCCTTGGAAGTTACCCAGGGAGGTCACCTTTTAGTGCTTTCTCTCTGACTGGTTAGGGATTTGCAACCCAAACCTAGGGTTTCATAGTGAAACAAAAGCATGAACCATAATCAGCATCCAGATCTGGCACACAGCAGAATTTGGCAAGTCTCAAAGCCTGTGGAGATCCAGGCACAGCAGAAAAAGCATAGATTTGGACTCAGAGGACCCAGATCAGAGCTCCACAGAGCCACTCAATGAACTTGGCCAAGCTGTACAAGGACTCTGAGGTGGGGCTCTGTCTTCCCATCTGTGAAATGAGACTAATGGCACCTTCTTCACAGAAATGCTGGCAACATTAAATTAAATTCTCATTTCCTTAAAAGTGTTCCATTGAAAGCTAGTTCAGCAAAAATATGACTAGACAGAAAAGGATTACACTAACCATTCAATGTGAGAAATTCTGGGTTAAAAGGTGAACCAATCCTCTTCCTACAGCGTCTGAGGGTCATTGAGAGGTACTGAGTATTCTGGGCCTGCAAAAGAAAGGCAGATGAGTCAGTGCTAACCAAACAGATTTGGCTACCACACTTTCTCCAAGAGAATCTTATGTGACTTGTGTTAAATAATGAATTAAATAACACAGGTATAAATGCTTACCCATGGAGCCTGGCAGATCACCCACATGCAGTCAGTGTACGTTGACTCTGAATCAGATTATAACACAGTAGTCATGGCAATAAGCCACAGTGAGATGACTGGGACCAAAATCACAGATGTCCTAGCATTTGGGTGATAGAATAAATCAATCTCCTGCTACTAGATGTGACTATCCTGTGGATAAATAGCGGGACTACTAGGTTGGGCTTACTAGGTAGTGCTCTGATAGATCTCTCTCTCTCTTTCTCTCTCTCTCTGTATATATACATATATATATGTTTCCATTGGCTGCATGGAGCTTTAGTTTTTATTTTTATTTTTCAGAGACAGAGTCTCATTCTGTCATCCAGGCCGGAATGGAATGGTGCAATCATAGCTCACTGCAGCCTTGATCTCCTGGGCTCACACAATCCTCCCACCTTAGCCTCCCAAGTAGCCAGGACTACAGGCACATGCCACTACACCTAGCTAATTTTTTTTTATTTTTGTAGAGATAGGAGCTCCATATGTTGCCCAGACTGGTCTCAAACTCCTGGGCTCAAGCAATCTTCCCGCCTCATCCTCCCAGAGTGCTGTGATTATAGATGTGAGCTGCCCCAAGCGGCCCTGATAGAGTATTTTTTTTTTTTTTAAACATCAGGCCAGACCATACTCCTGTAGAAAGGGAAGAGATTTACTCCTGAAAAGAGAGGCTAGTCCCAGTGTCACACTTATCTGAGGAGGAGGTGGGAAAATGGCACTCTGAAGGCAGGCCTTAGCCAGATAGGACAGAATTCCTAGCCTTTCTCTCTCCCTCTGAACTTTGAGTTGGCTCAGTTGGCTTGGGAGCAAAGCTTAAAGATGGCTTTGGACACACAAACCCAGCCCTGAAGAAGACAAGAAGGCATCCGGTAAGATATCTCAAGCTGAAGACTAACGCATCTTATTTTACAAAGTGTATTTCTCATTTTATGTTCCTCTTTTATTTGATGTTTTTGTTAAAAATCTAGCCTTCTGTGAGAGCCTTTAAAAATGCTTCAGCTTTGCTGGAGGAACTAAGGTCATGCCGGGGGTGCATGCTAGGAGAGGCGTGTCATCTGAGGCCAGCATGATCATGCCTGGTGTGACTCTTGGAGTGAACTTCTCAGTTCACATCCCTGGCCCCTTCCCAGGGACTTGCCCCGATTCAGTGAGGTGAGTTCCAGAGGTCGTGTCTTTACTTGGTGACATGAGCCAGGGCTACTTTCTTCAGGGCTGAATGCCTAAATGAAGCCGGGCTAATCATATTGTCTTTCCTGGAAATGTGGAGATTTGTGTTCAGAGGACCGGCACCTGAGGGTCCTGGAGCTGAGCCACAGAGCATCCCAAAGGGAAAGTCCAGATATTCCCACAGTTAAGGTCTCTGGAGCCTCCCTACTTCTTACCCTGCCGAGGTTTGGTTTTTAAACTCAGATCTTCTCAATACATTTTTCTTTTTACTTAAACTGGACAAAGTCTGTTTCTCCCCCTTTAATCAAATGAATCTCAATTAATACATAGCAGCGGCAGTCAACTTTTTTTTTTTAAAGAAATCTCCAAAGGCAAGGTAAGTAGTGGCGTATAGGAATAGTAGGCTTGAAGCTCTACCATTCAGTGGTAACCCTAAGTAAATCCCTAAGTGGAGAATCCTAAGTAAAATAGAGGTACAGTTACCAAATAATCAGGGTAGATCCCAGGGGTCAAAATCTGAGGAGAGTTAGCCTCAGGGAAGTGGAGCCATGATGGACCAGCAGCTGAGCACCAAGGAGAAAACAGAACACAAAGCATTAAACAGGCTGCCCAGTGGATGGTCAAAATAGGGGACAGGTGTGAGCAGAGTTTAGCTAAGGAGCTAAAGTTCAGAGGAATGACCTCAGGCTTAGACAAACTGAAACTCAGGGCAGGGACACAAGTCAGGGTGACAAAACACTACCCAGTGGGATCATAGGTCAAAGCAGAAGCCCAGTTACCAGAACTGGAGCACGAGGTCAGAGCAGGGCAGCTCATCAGTGTGTAACCCATGCTGCTGGACTCCTCAGTTTCCCAACAAGAGACAGGTCTGGTCCCACAGTCTGGAGCAGGGCTAAGGCTGCAGGCAGGGGTGAAGAACAAGGCAGCCGGGGTGTGGGGACAGGGAGTCAGTGCTCACACTGCGATCTCGCAGCCTTCTTCTCCATAGTGACACAGCCCTGGGGCCTCTGCTCAGCCCCTGAGCTTCCAAGCAGAAAGGGCTGTAGGAGAGGATGAAGTAAGTCAGGGAAACGGAGCCACCGTCATCAGCCTGGAGCCCTTGTCCTGCATGGAGTGGCGCGTGGGGGCGGAGGAGAGGGAGAGCTGCTTTTGTTTGTTTATTTCCTCATAGCAACTCACAAACTTAGCCAAATACAGATAAAAATGAAGTGCATGAAAACTTTCCTAACTTCCTGACTCAGAATCGTTACTAAATATATACATCAGATGTAGGCGGATGAAGGCAGAATTGTAGGTTCCACCTAACAGTCCTCAAACACTGCTGCCCCGGTGCCCCTCCATGTAGAAAGAGCTCCCAAAGGTCACCAGGATGTGCTTGCCGTTTTGTTCAGTATTTTCTAAAATAATCAAAATGGAAACTGAAAATTCACCTTCCTCATGTCTCCTAACCTCAGAGGAGCCAAGCACAACTGGAGAGGCTTGGTCGAAATTGATGATTGATTGATTAGTTATCCTCTCTTTAGTGCCCTCTCTCACCTTACTCCTCATTTACTCCTGTGACAGGCCATGACGGGGGCTCACAGGACTGAAGATATGGCTACAGTTCCCATGGGGTGCAGGTGATTCCAGCAGGCTGAGACGAAGTTTCAGCACAGAGGGCATGGATGAGTTGGTGTTTCCATGAGAGGAAGGATTGGATAGGTCACGCATTCTGAAACAGATTTGCAAGGGTCTTTAGAAGTTATCTGGCTCCAGTGTGCATCATCTGATGAAACTGGTTTATCTAGCAGTTGGCAAAGGGTAAGGATATTCTTAATGAATATTTCCATGAGGGCCCAGGATTAGGTGTATCAACATGTTCATTCCTAGATTTCATCTGTCCTTGAAGAAACTGGTAGAGGGGAAGGGAGAGGGAGTGGAGGCAATTGTAGAATAGAGAGGATCATATCAGACCTTGTCATGAAGGTAGTGTAAGCCTCAAAAGAATTTGTCACCAAGCTCCACAAAAGAAATAAAAACTTTTCCCTTCTTCCTTTTGTAATCTACCTTTACTGAATTTGGACTACATAAACTCATTTGTTTTCAATTTAACCGCTATGTGATTAGTGGGGTAGGTTGCCAGAATATGCAGAAAAGAAAATAAAAATACTGTAAATCAAGTTTTCCCGTTCTTCACCCCTGCTGCCTTTGCATTTGGGGACCTTCAAAGCTCCTGGCAGGATGTGGCTTTGACTCTGGGTTTTCTCATGTACAGCCCTTAGAAGAGTGCTTGGCACATAACAAATGCTGTGTAAGCATTTGCGATTAGTAGTAACACTTGTAGTCACATTTGTACCTTTCATGTAGAATTCCCTACCCTTAATCCAGCCAACTCCTACCTTCCCTGATAGACCACGGCCTTCATCACTGTCCAGGGCTTAGGGCTTACAGAATTTAACTCTGAATACTTTGATTAAAATCATTGTTTCTACAGATGAGAAAATTAAAAAGGACTCCCCACTTTATGTAGCTCTTGGAGAGGGAACTTGAAGATTAAGCTACTCTCAATTATTAATACTGAGAAGAAGAAAAATGTGCAGGCAGTCCTCACTGCTGTCCCCTCTTAAATTCCATCCATCTGCTGCCTGGATGGTGCTGACAAACCCCTATTTCACTTTTCACTTCATTGATTCGCTCATTCAACAGTTTCCCCGCTGATTCATCCGTCTCAAAGTCAACTTGTTAACATTTTACCTTACCAATTCAGGAACACCAGCGGTTGGAAAAAGAATGTAAGTACTGGTTACTCCATAGCAGGAGATGAAAAGATGATTCATTCCTTACCATTCCTCTGCTTTCAATGACTTTTGTAAGAATACCATGTAGCAAAAGCTGAGGCGCCCTGCATGCAGTCAAAAACGTATTTTTGCACCTTTTTCATTCATGGATCCATAGGATTCTACTAGACAGGTCCTGTCCCATTTAGGATTGTCTGTTCTCAATATCATAGACTCAATACAAACAACTGTGAAAGGCAGCTGTTCACAATGAAGCAGCCACAAAGCTAAGCACAAAGGTATTCTGCAGTGGTTTTTGAGCTTCAACTATCCAACTTGATTCATTCCCTGTAAGTCCACTTTTCCCTAGCCTGCAAACATAAATAAGGAAAGTCATTTTCCTATTATTTACAGCAACTTCAAGACTCCATTTATCAAATTAGCTGGGCCACAGTCCCCTTCCCCAGGAATCCTCAAAGGTGGTGGTATTTCATGTGCTTTCCTGAGTCAGTTAATCTCTGCTTCCATGGGCTCAGGCCATCAATCTCCACTCCGTCCACTGGCCACTTAGGCCAACTGCCAGTTGCCATTTACTCCTCTAGAACTGCTGACCTGCCTGTGGCGAATGCTGCTATTTCCATGCCACTCTTGGTTGAGGAGGGAAGGGAAAAGTGGAATGCACTCCCTCCCTGTTCCTTGCGTGTCTGGTGTATAAGAGATATTTCCTTGACACAGCTGAAACCAGGCTGTAACTTTTGACAACACTTCATTTAAGGTCCTGAGATAACAGGGGGGAATAGTAACCTTGCAGCTCCAAATGTAGTTCATGCACAGCAGCCTCAGCATCACCTGGGAGTTGGAGAGCAATTCGAAATCTCAGGTCCCATTCCAGTCTTCCTAAACGGTCTGCATTTTAACAAAACATTCAGGTAATCTGTATGCATGTTAAAGTTCGAGAAACATGAATTTCTTTTTTAAAAATATTTTTATTATACTTTAAGTTCTGGGGTACACGTGCAGAACATGCAGGTTTGTTCCATAGGTATACACGTGCCATGGTGGTTTGCTGCACCCATCAACCCGTCATCTATGAGAAACAAGAATTTCAACACAGATGAACTTTCAACTGCATGCCACATATCCATCATTGGCCTCTCCACATTCACCCTCCACCCTTTTCCACCTTTGTTCTCTGCTTAGGATGTTGACCTTTCTTGACTGCATGGGTCAGGGCCTTCTTTCCCTATGGCTTCAGAGGATAGGAGGAAAATTGGGTTAGTTTGACCTCAGGCTGGCTGCAACCCTCTGGATTGTGAATTGCCTTGAGGAAGCCCAACTCACTTCCTTGGTCTTAGACTTGCTATGGAGGGCCCCATTTCCTTATCCAGAAATCGCTTCCTTTCACATATGATTAGTAGTGTGAATGTCCACCCTTATCAACCACTTTTATGGTTTCCCCCAGACCCAATACAACAATAACACTAAAACAGTCTGGGCGAACGGCTTATGCCTGTCATCCCAGCATTTTGGGAGGCCTAAGGTGGATAGATCACCTGAGGTCAGGAGTTCAAGACCAGCCTGGCCAACATGGTCAGAAACCCTGTCTCTACTAAAAAAATACAAAATTAGCTGGGCATGGTGGCATATGTTTGTAATCCCAGCTACTTGTGAGGCTGAGGCAGGAGAATCGCTTGAACCTAGGAGATGGAGGTGGCAGTGAGCCAAGATCACACCATTGCGCTCCAGCTTGGGCTAAACAGTGAAACTCCATCTCAAAAAAAAAAAAAAACAGAAACCCAAAAAGCAAAAAACAGTGGCCCAATATTAGAACATTCTCCAACATCCACTTATCTAGTCTGGGAGAGCAGTTCATCTAAGACATCCATAGTCCTGCCTGGACCGATCAGTAAAAGCATAGTCTTCTGCTTTTGAACAATCTTTTCTGCAGTGTTAGGGCTGGATTTGCATGTTCTTCCAGCCAGCATATCCATCATAGCACGTAATATCCTGAGAAACAGCTCAAAGTGGAATAAACATATCTCCCCTTGAACCCATCACAGCTTTTGAAAGTTATAGGAAGGCCTGCACCCTTGCCCAATTATAATCCATTGTTCAATCAGGAACCAGGGTCCTCCTCCTAAATTGCAAATCAGATGTCACCCTTCTGTAAAAAGCTTTATGCGGACTCAGTTTGTACATAAAACATAAACCATGGTGTTGCAGTTCAGTTTTTCCAAGAAGCAGATCCTGAGATGAAGGTCAGTATATAGGAGGTTAATCGGTGAGTACTCTCAGGGTCAACTCCTGTGGAGGACATGAAGGAGGCAGGATTGGACAGAGAAGGAAACAGTTGCAGCAAAAGCTGCCACCAGTCCCACAGAGCTTTGGAACCTGCATGACTATGCAGCGTCATCCTTAATTGAATCAAAAGGAGCCCAGCCTTTGTATGTTAGCATTGCCAGTCATTCCTGGGCTGCCCTATGGAAAACAAGTGTGACCTTGGACCACCACCAGGCTCTCTTCAGCCAAGGGCAATTCCCAGTGGGACTTCAGCTTCAAACTGGCATTGCCCACACTCTTGGCAGCTGGGAAAAGGAGTGCTCCATTCCAAAAAGTGGTGCGCTGGAGTTGGACCGGATAGCACAACATGGTCTACTACTCATGATCTATAAAATTCTCCAGGATCTGGCCCAGTGCACCTGTGTAACGTTGTCTTACCCACTCACCACCCACTGGACTGGAGTCTCATTGGCCTCCATCTGGATTCCTCGGGGACTTTGTACTTACTGTCCTCTTACCCAGACCACCCCCCCTGCATCTTTGTGTGGCTGGTGTCTTCTCCTTCAGGTCTTAGGTCAGAGATCACTGCCACAAAGACACCTTCTTTGACCACCTGTTTAATGTAACTCTCACACTTCATGTGCTTGTGGCTGTTAATGTCACATTGCTTATTTCTTTCATAGACCTTAACACAAAATGGCATTATGTATTTTCTTCCTTGTTTAAGTGCTGCTCAAAAGCTTCTTTAGGGCAGACACTTTTTGTTGCTCTTCTTTATTCCTTTCTCCCAATGCCTAGGGTAGTGACCAAAACATAGCAGATGCTGTAAATCAATGAATGAATGAACAGTGCGTTCTGAATTGGAGTTGTTTTTATACTTTCATGCTTTTAGAGGCATGGCTTCCTCTAAGTGGAGTGCATTGTCTTTCCTCCTAACAAATTCGCACTTGGCTCAAACGTCAGCTTCTCTGTAAAACACTGTCATCTGCTCATATGACCCCCTTCCCTTTCTCATCTTGCCACCCTCAGCTCTCTATGGCTAGCACAATGCCTAGCACAGAGGAAGCAGTGATAACACTGAATGCCCACTGTGTGCCCAGTATTGCTATGTGAACAAAACAGACAAAATCCTTGCCCTTGTGAAATTTATATTCTAGTTGGGGAAGACAGACATAAACAAAATAAATAATTTAACTATATACTTCTGCAGAAAACAGGGCTAGAGAATACTAGGTGTTATTGCAAAAATTAAAAAGAGTAGCCAGAGAAGATCTCACTGAGTCCTGAGCTTCTTCAAGGAGCAGCAAGGGAACCAGTAGGACATGAGCAGTGAGTGAGGGAGAGAAAGTCAGAAGAGATCAAAGATGTAACGGGGCCAGACCATGAGGAGTCTTGTAATCACTGTCAGTGAGAAGGGAACCATTGGAGGCTCTTTCTGAGCCGAGGAGTAACACAACCTGACTTAGGTGTTGAGGGCGTGTGTATGTAGCTGGGCGCAGTGGTGGCACCTGTAATCCCAGCTATTTGGGAGGCTGAGGTGGGAGAATTGCTTGAGCCCAGGAGGCGGAGTGATCCAAGATCACGCAACTGCACTCCAGCCTGGGCGACAGAGCGAAACTCTCGTCTGGAAAAAAAAAAGAGAGAGAGAGAGTAGGTGGTATGGAGGCAAGTATGGAAATCAGGAGACTTCCTGGGGCCACTACAGTGGCCCAGGTAAACTTGGATTTCGCTGATGTCACCGGAGGTGGTAAAAAGTGGACAGATTCTGGATATATTTGTAAGATAGAGCAATCAAGATCTGTTTGTAGATTGGATGTGAAATGAGCCAGAAGAGTCAAGGACTACCCAGCATTTTCGTCTAAGCGTGGAGTTTCCATTCACTGGATAGGTAAGATGGCAGGACAAGCAGGTTGCTGAGGGGGAGAGTAGAAATAAGGCATCGGGTAAGTTTGAGATGCCTAAATAGATACCCAAAATGGAGATAGTAAGTTACTCATCAAGTAGGAAGGAAACCTGGGATCCAAATGCAGAAAAGACTTTTCTGAGAATGAGTAACTGTAGCAAACCATGTGCTCGATCAAGAAGAAGCTTTATGAAAGCAATAAAAGAAGAATTCAGTTGCAATACCCAAAACATGGATTTCATAACAATATATTTTTGTACAATACTTTAAAATTCTGAACTATGCCTGGACTTTCATTATGTTACACGACGGCTGCGTTGGAAATATCTTTGTGTGAGGGAAGATAAAAGAAGCCAACACTTAATGGTCTTTATTTTCTGTTCCTTTTCTTTGTCTTTCTTTTGCCCCTCTCCCTTCATTCTCCCTCTCCTTCTCCCTCTTCCTCTCCACTTTCATATTTTCATGTCTCCTGCCAATGGCCACCCAAGGCATTCTAGGCATTTGATTCTCTCCCCCAAAACCAAAATTCCTCCTTTAAGGGTTTTGTGAATATAATTAGAGGAAAATACTTAGCACCACTTTGCATTTCTTTTGGGAAATACCAGTGATATGGTTAGGATATTTGTCCCCTCCAAATAACATGTTGAAATGTGATCTTCAGCACTGGAGGTAGAGCCTAATTGGAGGTGTTTTGGTCACGGGAGTGGATCATAAGTGGCATGGTGAATTCCCATAGTAATAAGTGAGTTCTCATTCAGTTCACATGAGAGCTGGTTGTTTAAATGAGTCTGGCACCTCCTCCCCTTTCTTGCTCCCTCCCTCACCATGTGACATGCTGGCTCCCCTTCACCTTCTGCCATGATTGAAAGTTCCCTAAGGCCCCCACCAGGAGCAGCTGCCAGCACCATGCTTCCTGTACAGCCTGCAGAACCATGAGCCAAAATAAACCTGTTTTCTTCATAAATTACCCAGTGTTAGCTATTTCTTTATAACAATGCAAATGAATTAATGCAACCAGGAAACAGAAGAGAACACTTCACAATATACAATTAAAGTACAAAATTAGATTGGATTTCAGAAATACAAAAGGTCAAGGTTTTCATCATGAAATAAGAAAATGGATATATTTGAAATGGTAACTATATTGTTCTTGTATACTCATGGAGAAGGCAAAAAATGCATTACAACTTTTCTAAAACTCACTGTAGGAAAAATTATTTTCTTATATACTTTAATTAGTAACGGATACACAACAAGGTTTAAAATTACTTGGGCTTAAATTTTTTAAATTACCTCATTGCTTACAAGTACCTATATTTGGTTTTAATCTTCAGTTGGAGCATTTCCTAATGTCACTGAAAAAAACTAAATTCAATAAATTTTAAAATGAGTTATTACTTACCTGAGGTTATTTTTATAAAAATAAAGAAACATTGAGTCACACTGTAATTGGCAGGATTGTTTTCTCTTAAGGGTAGATAAGATAATAGCGTGTTATATAATTAATGCTATCTTAAATTTGATGAATTACAGTACTAAACTAGGTATATATACAAACTAGGTATATACACAAGCCTAAGTGTGTGCATATGTATAAAAATGTAGACATAAGGCCGCACACGGTGGCTCACGCCTGTAATCCCAGAACTTTGGGAGGCCAAGGCAGGTGGATCACGAGGTCAGGAGATTGAGACTATCCTGGCTAACACAGTGAAACCCCGTCTCTACTAAAAATGCAAAAAATTAGCCGGGTGCAGTGGCGGGAGCCTGTAGTCCCAGCTACTAGGGAGGCTGAGGCAGGTGAATTGCTTGAACCCGGGAGGCAGAGCTTGCAGTGAGCCGAGATCGCACCACTACACCCCAGCCTGGGCGACAGAGTGAAACTCTGCCTCAAAAAAAAAAAAAAATGTAGACATAATGCCATTTAGATTAGTACCATAAATGGGTTAATAATTTAATATCAAGAATCTTAGATATATTTGTAAATGGAGAATATTTATTTCTTCAACAGGTATTTTTCCAGAACACATTTGTTGAAGGCATACGACATGGTTTGGATATTTTGTTTCTGCCAAATCTCATGTTAAAATTTGACCTCCAATGTTGGAAGTGGGCCTAGTGAGAGGTGTTTGGATCATGGTAGCCATAGTGGTGGATCATTCATGAATGACTTGGTGCCGACTTTGCGGTAATGAATTAGTTCTCACTCTATGAGTTCACACAAAATCTCGTTGTTTAAAAGAGTCTGGGATCTCCCCCATCTCTTTCTCTTGCTCCCTGTCAACATGTGTCATGCCTGCTCCCACTTCACCTTCCACCATGAATAAAAGCTCCATGAGGCCTCACCAGAAGCTCTGCAGATGTCAGTGCCATACTTCTTGTACAGCCTGGAGAACTGTGAGCCAATTAAATATCTTTTCTTTATAAATTACCCAGTCTCAGGTATTCCTTTATAGCAATGAAAACAGACTAATAAAGCATAGGTCAGTTGTGCTGGGTGCTAAGAATACTACAGTAAACAAAACACACATAGTTCCTATTCTTAGAAATTTCGGTTCACTTAGGGATATAGGCAATAAAAGAAATAATTAAAGTGCCATAAATGTTTTAATAGAAGAAATTAGGTATGCATTACAAAAATAGAGCAGAGAGACTTGAACCTATAAATTCTTGTTGAAGGAAGTGATATTTTGGACTTAATCTAAGAAAAAACTGAAGTTAGCCAGTAAATGTGAGATATGTGTCTGTATGTCAGGTGTGGTGGTGCTGAGATATTTTTAATATCATATTTACTTTTGATTTACCAAGGCCCTTTTAGAAAACATATACTGCCATTCTTTCTTGGAAGGAGAAGCAGAAGAAATAAATGTAGGTGTTAATACTACCAACACTAAGTTCTGTCATCTGAGATATCTACACATTTTCCTACCAACGAAAAGTCATAGTCTATTCTGAGAAGCCAACATCCCTTATAGAAAGGTTAACCAAAATGGCAAAACCAACAGGTACTAAGTAGGATAAGTCAAATATTAGGTGCTGTCTGATCCTTAGTAGGAACAATATTCTGAGATGCAAATTTATTTTTATTCTGCAGTTTGACCATAACTTTTATGGCCATGGCCAGTTTCATCTGAAATGATTGGTTCCAACTGATCTAAGTGAAAGGAAATGCTTTAGAGTTTTGCACAATGAACACTACCTCTCAGACAATGAGTTGGCCCATTCATGTGGTCTGCTGGCCAAGTCCACCTCGTTTTAGCCATATAATCATGCAAAGGATCTCTAGAGGCCCAACTCAGATGAGCCCAGAGAAAACTGAAGAAGAGAGAGCCAGTCTTTAGTGGGCTCAGGCTGGGACCATTGGCTCAGGCAGGCCTCTCAGGACTTCATATCTCTGCACCATCGCCTGTGCCTTTAGATTTCATCACTCTACACTAATTTTCACAGCTGTACTGTAAAATCCATAGGAAACTCTCAGAAGCTACTGAAAAGGTAAGAAAAAATGAATCACAGTAGATATGTTTGGTTCAGTTATGAACTAGATTCAATTTTTTAGCATTTATTATGAATAATCTCCTCCAAATCAAAGGAAATTGGTAAACCTAAGCACTAATGAAGACACAGGGACAAAAGTCCATCAATAATGAGAAGTAAAATCATTTATGAATATTCTAGATGCATATCTCATAATGCATATAATAAAAAAATGAGTTTTAACTAAAAATTTCATGAGAATAAAACTAATAATCCAATCTGTCACTGACAAGTGGACTTAGGGTTTAAAGGCCAAAAAGCTAATTAAAACTACAATAAAAGAGAACTTGCTAGTGATTATTGGCAGGATACATGTGACTGGGTTTTTTTTAAGTGTACATATACAGGTATGGAAAGAAAAGGCAGAGAGAAGGAATGGGACAGAATACCACAATTTCTCTAGAATACAATCCCTTGGGTTTAATTAAGGGGAATAAAGAGAAGATAATGGAAGATGTGAGCCCTGTACAAGATTTGGACTCTCATCTAATTTAAAAGAATGTTTACAGAGGATGTTACATTGAGTGATGCCAAAACAAAGGAGAGAAATATGAGCCATAGCACAAGGTAGAATATGAGAAATAGAGAGAAACAAAGCAGAAACAGATGGGACAATGTTTAATCCTTGTGGACCAGGTGGAAGTGAGGAGGGAAGAACAGTCTACAAAGAGGGAAGTCTGCAGAAAGCATGGAGAGGGGCAACTAAGGGATGTGTTGAAAGAATATTAATCAATAATTATCATCAAGTGATAGGATCCCAAGCTGGAAAATAAAAAGGAAGAGCTCTGCTCAGAGATAAACTTCAAATGTAAACCAGTGTGTTTTTCTCATTGTTTGTACATGTGGATTTGCATTGAGCCACTCCATTTATATAGACAGTTGCAAACAGTGTATGGTTAGCCCAGTATGGCTGGCCAGGAGGTATTATTTGTCCTGCATAGTGATTTTGTATTTGTTTATGTTCTTATGCCAGCATTTAAATATTGGCATCATTTTCTTTCTAAAAAATAACAAATTTCTAGCTTCTCTTTAAAAATTAGAAAATCTGGCAACACAGGGATCATTTGCCCGATTTGCTCCAATCAACATCAGCCCGTTTCATTTGTTATTGTTACTTGACCCTGCAGACATTTCTGGACAGGGTCCAGAAATTCTGTGACCTCCTCTTCTGCCCTTGTCACCAGCATCTGACATTTTCAAGACACTTAATCAGAGACAGAGGGGGCCTAAGAATGCACAAAATAACTGACTGAACCCATGACTTATTCCTTACTAGCAGTACTTTATTATAGCAATTTTAAAATTCTGTCAAAGTTAGTTATTTTTATGTCTTCCTACTAAATTCAGAAGTCAACTGGGGTGGCGAAGGGGAGCTATTTAAAAAACAAAAACAAAAACAAAAAAAACCTCAACTAGAATCTTATCCATTATTTCCTTCCCAGAACCTACTATATAACCAATAAGTGATTAAGTGAATCTTGTAAGTCATAGAGACTCCCACAGTAACCAAGCACTGGACCAGAGGCCCAAAACACAAGCTGGGCCAACACCCATGGAAACTGATGAATCACTGGTATATAGTCCATCTGCTTTGTGGAAACTACCTGAGTCTGTTCCAGCCCACCTGATACATATAATTTGACAACTGGAAGGAAAATGTGGGTCTGTTGATATGGGAAAGATACTTCTGGACCAAAAAAAGAGAACTCCAGGAGAAATGTAAGGGAACATTCAAATAAGCTATATATAGTAGAGTCCAATTTTAGTCACTACAACACAAATGTTTGAGGGGGTAGGGTTGGCAGCAGGGGTGGAGAAAAGGCAGTGTTCTTTCATTTCTATAGTAATCTACTATTCTCAAGCTCCCAGTCTTGATGATTCAGAGGTACAAACTTGTTGATTAAAAAATGTTTTTAAGAATTTTTTTAAAACCACAGTCTCCTCTAATTTAAAGCAGGTAAGTTTGCAGTCCCATCAAAGTTCAAACACTTTGGTGAAGCTATTTCTGCCTTTACAAGCCGTCTTCCGTCCCTCTCCTCCCTCTCAATACAGCATCTGTACGTGATAGAGGTAACAGGGGCCTCGGGTCACAGGGCCTTCCTCTGAATCACCTGGGGATGATATTGATGACTTCTTACAAGGTGGCTGGTCTGATCTGGTCCTGGCTATACTGCGTTACATTGGATCTTACAATGTGGCTAATCCCACAAGTCCTTTTTGTTATGGGATGGTTCTGCACTACAATTCATTCTGATGCTAATCACTGCAGTTAGTGCCAGATTTCTCAGATTTTAGGGCACAATCTAAAGCAAAACTGCCCCACTTCAGATGCTAGTCACAAGTTTGGGGATCCTCAGGCCACTAGCACTTCTGACCAACTGGCTACAAATCCAGAAGGTCTCCATGACCTCCCTTAGGTTTGATAATTCACTAGAATGACTTACAGAACAACTTGCAGAACTCAGGGAAAGTGCTCTACTTAAAATTACAGTTGTATTATAAAGGATACAAATCAGGGCCTGTCAAATGAAGAGACTCATAAGGAGAGGTCGAGGGAAAGGAGGTGGTCCCAAACGTAGAACTTCCGTGCACTCTTCCCATAGAATTACATGTCACCCTTCCAGAAAATCAATGTGCTGACCAATCAGGAAGCTTCACTGAGCTTTTGTGTCCAGAGTTCTTATTGGAATTTTTTTTTGAGGCAGGGTCTTGCTCTGTCTTCTGGGCTGGAGTGCAGTGGTGTGATCATAGCTCACTGCAGCCTCAACTTCTCAAGGTCAAGCGATCCTCTTGCTTCAGCCTCCTGAGTAGTTGGGACTACAGGTGTGCAGCACCACACCTGGCTAATTTAAAAATATATATATTTTGTAGAGACAGGGTCTTGCTATGTTGTCCAGGCTAGTCTCAAACTCCTGGGCTCAAGTGATCCTCCTGCCTCAGCCTCCCAAAGTGCTGGGATTACAGGCGTGAGCTACCAAGCCTGGCCTGGAATTTTATTATGTAGACATGATTAATTGAATCATGGCCACATGATTGAACTCAACCTCTAGCCTCCTTCCCTGTGCAGAGGTTGGGAAGGTAGGCTGATATCCTGTGGCTCAACCTTCTAATCACATGGTTGGTCTTTCTGGCCTGCCCTTATCCCAAGTCACCTCATTAGCATAAACTATCAGGGGCCATCATGAATGAAAAAAGATACTCCTCTCACTCAGGAAATTCCAAGGGTTTAGAAGTTCTCCCTGGGAACCAGAGAAAAAGACTAGACAAATTCTTTATTATATAATAAATAGACACCCACCACTAAAGTTCAGGTCACAGCTATAATCTCCCATCTCAATGTTTCTGCATTCTATGGCTTTCCAGTCTAGACTCCAGACCCCTTCCAGTCCACCTTCTCTCGGCATTTCTGCACCAGCTCCCACCTGGCGATGTGAAACTTCTGGTTGCTTTTCTGCAAACATCCCCCTATGCATGAAACCCACCAAGACTTCAGGCACCTCCCTCAATTTGAAATGGAAACTGAAATCAACAAAAAAGAATGAAGATGGCTGGAAATGGAAAAAATATAAAACATGTATTAATTTTTTAGTGTCTTCAAATGATTAGCTTTTTAGGTTATTCGAAAGATGGCTATGTAAAGCAAATATATATAGTGGGTTTTTTTATAGTGGGTTTTATAATATATGTAGAAGTATATTAAAATAGCAAAACATTTAGAAAGGGAGAAAATGTAAGTATGTTATTGCAAATTTCTTAGCTAAAGTAGTATAATATTATTTTAAATGGGTTACAATAAGTTAAAGATGCATGCTGTAAACCATAACAGGTTTAGGTAATATAGGCTTTGAAATAAGACACAATGATTTTCAAAGCAGAGGGTATCTTTGTCAGTTCAAGTTGCTATAACAAAGTACCATAGTCTAGTCTTGGTGGCTTAGAAACAACAGAAATTTACTTCTCACAGTTCTAAAGCCTGGAGGTCTGAGATCAGCATGCGGGCATGGTTTGGTTCTGGTGAGGTCCCGCTTCCAGTATTCAGGTTGCTGTCTTGTTGTGGTATCCTTCCATGGTGCAAAGAGAGTGAGAGAGCTCTCTGGGGTTCTGGGGTTCTTTTTTTTTTGAGATGGAGTTTTACTCTTGTTGCCCAGGCTGGAGTGCAATGGTGCGATCTCGGCTCACTGCAACCTCCACCTCCCAGGTTCACGCAATTCTCCTGCCTCAGCCTACTGAGTAGCTGGGATTACAAGCATGCACCACCACGCCAGGCTAATTTTGTATTTTTAGTAGAGACGGGGTTTCTCCATGTTGGTCAGGCTGGTCTCGAACTCCCAACCTCAGTTGATCTGCCCGCCTCGGCCTCCCAAAGTGTTGGGATTACAGGCATGAGCCACCACGCCCAGCCAAAAGAAAGAGTTCCACATGACTGGGGAGGTCTCACATCATGGCAGAAGGTGAAGGAAGAGCTAAGGGACATCTTACATGATGGCAGGTAAGAGACCTTGTGTAGGGGAACTCCCATTTATAAAATCATCAGATATTGTAAGACTTACTCACTACCACAAGAACAGTATGGGGGAAACCACCCTCATGATTCAATTTTCTCCATCTGGCCCCGCCCTTGACATGCGGGGATTATTACAATTCAACGTGAGATGTGGGTGGGGACACAGCCAAACCATATCAACACCTCACTTAAGGGAATGCTATTGGAGGGAGTGTAGGGGACAGAAAGACTTTCCCATTTATACTTTATACAAAATAGTTTTGTATTTTCTTGCATTTGTGTGTTTAAAACCTTTTTTTTTTTTTTTGAGACGGAGTCTCGCTTTGTCACCCAGGCTGGAGTGCAGTGGCTCGACCTCGACTCACTGCAAGCTCCGCCTCCCGGGTTCACGCCATTCTCCTGCCTCAGCCTCTCCGAGTAGCTGGGACTACAGGCGCCCGCCACCACGCCCGGCTAATTTTTTGTATTTTTTAGTAGAGACGGGGTTTCACCGTGGTCTCGAACTCCTGACCTCGTGATCCGCCCGCCTCGGCCTCCCAAAGTGCTGGGATTACAAGCGTGAGCCACCGCACCCGGCCAAAACCTTTTAACCAAATATGTAATATACTCTTGATTAAAATACGTACATACTCCTCCTCTTGTTTTCAAGCAAGAATGAAGTGCTGAGAGGGACATGTATGGGATAATGAGGGAGCCCAAAGGTGAGCCCCAGACCAGCTGCCCTGAGTCACAAGACCCAGGTCATCCTCATCTCATGAGATAATATCTGGGGAACACAAGACAGGTTTTGCTACCATCAAGATGGATTGATAGTATCAGGCTCTCTAACCCTTCCCCAGACTCAGAGAGCTCCTATGGAACTCTCCTTTCTCTGAATGGTCTCAGCCCTTCCAAATTCTACCGCACGACTTAGCAGTCAGTTGTGCTCATACAACTCCAGTTCATGTTTCAAGAGTTTGTCTGTTGGTTTGAGTGTTTAGTTTCTCAGCACACATTTTCTCATACACACTGTATTATAAATTATGGTTAAATCCTCGAAACTTCCCACAAAAGGCTCTTTAAAGTTAATGTATTTGAAATATGTACTACCGATAGTACCATGTTAGCTATGCTTAGCCAGCATTTATAACTCTGTTTATATGGGGAAATGCATTCCATTTTGCAACTAGAGCTGGCAGGATTGCCTGGGAAAGAGGAGAGTTGACAGTGAGAGGGAGGGCTTTGGATAGTAGGGATTCCTGGGATTTCTTAACTCCATGGATATCAGAAGATGCACCTGAGTTGGACATCTGTTGCCCATCATTCATTCACTCTTCATCTGGAAATGACACTTTGATTTTACTTTAGGGAACTGCTCCCACTCTAACCCAGTGTATGTGGTTAGGTGGGGCTTATCCCACATACACACACCCATGACTCAGGCAGTACTGGCCACAGTGATTGATTCAGAGATGGCCATGCTCTGCCTTCCCAGTTAGATCATACACAACATGAGGACAGGAAGCATGTACTAAGCTCACCTGTATCCTCAAGATAATCCAGCACAGTGCTCAGCTGTAATGACATAGTCATGTCCAGACAAGGAGGAGAATGGACATGTATTGAGCAACAACCATGTGTTAGACTTTTTACGTAGCTTTCACACTAAATACCTTTCTCCTACTCTATGTGATGCCAACTGGGGTGGTGTTTTCCAGAGACCGTTATGTTCTGGGAATAAAATCCTACTCAGTTTATTAATTTTAAAAGGTTTCACCTTGAGTTTTTAATATGGCTATAAGAAGAAAAATATTTAATTTCCCTTAACTATCTTATAGTGGTACTTTGCTCATTTATCAAAGAAATAACAATGATGCTTGTCTTGACTCACAGGTCAAAAACTCCCTCTTAAGAGCTTTAGAGTTTAAAAGAGATAAATTTGTGAGTGAACTTTGCAAAGCACTAAACAAATATTATTGCTATTATCATTTGCATTATTTTTATTTTTATTATTATTTTCATCTTTTCTTCTCTTATCCATTCAAGTGAATAAGGCATCCGAAAAACAAATGAAGACTGATTGAAACCACATTCCACCTAAGCTATAGACTTTTCCATAACTTGAGATAAATAAATAGATTAAACCACATCACACACACACACACACACACACACACACCACCTGCAAAATAATCTTAAATATGATTATTTTTAATATAAATAAAGCAAATGCTAATTTTCCCTCTAGGGAAGTCATGGATTTTCTGTAGCTTGGCAATATATGTCTATAATAAAAATTTATATTTATGTTATTGGTTAATAGCTTTGGGTTAATCAATGAAATCATTTACCTCTATTGTAAACATTGCTTTTTTGCTAAAATAATATTTCTATTCTTTTAAACTGTTACCTGAGTATAGCTTTTGAAAACTCATTATGATTAGCCCAGCCTCGAGTTTTTTTTGGCAGGAGCCTCAGAGGCCAGCTACAAAAAGCTTCATTTCTCGTATAGAAGTCTGTTCCTCATTATCTCAAATACATCTCCACTCAGAAACTACAGCCTGCAGTCTTTCAAACATCATTCAGTCTGACACAAGGTAATGAACTTTCCCCATCTGAGGGCCCAGTGGGAGCTAGGGGCAGAAGAGGGAAAATAATCCCATGCTCCCCTGTCCTTGTCTAGTGTCCTGGGGCATCCTGTCTCATTATCTGAGAGACAGGACAAGGGACTGTCCTCCTTCCCACAGAGAACACACCAGCAGGTGAAAAACAGGTGGCCTGAGCCTGGCTTTGAGTGAAGCTGTGTGCTCAAGAAAACATATGTGTGGCATATGGGCACCTGCAGAACCAGCATGGTCAAGCCATGAATGCATTCAAACTAAGCACCTTGCTTCTGTTTTGCCTTAGCTTGAAAAATAAAGCAAGAAATGAATAGCAAAAAGCTCCAGGTCCAGCAGTCTATCACAGGAATTTTCTAAAGGAGCTGAAAAATCTGGATATGATCTCTTATACTGGAAAAGCCTATTATAATGCAGGACTGGGGAGAAGCTCAGCGAAAGGCAAAAATAAAGAAGGGAAAGTCAGCAAGAAATAAATTTCACTGGTTAACTCAGCAGTAACTCTGTCTGCAACAAGTCTTCAGCTCAGTTCTCACTTTTGGGACAAGTACTCGTTCATCCATCTGGAGCCAACACACCAATTATAATTCCAGATCTGCTCTAATAAACCAAGAGATCTTGAGCAGATCACTCTAGCAAGTGCTGAGGAGAGTATCTGGCACACAGCGGATACTTGATAAATATTGGCTAAATTTACATCTACCTTTTTGTTTCCAGGATTTCTCATTTGGAAAGTTGTCTAATTAATTGAGTAAATAACATTTCCACATTTGCAATGCATACCATTACATCATGCTTCATGGTTCAAGAATTATTTTCATATGCATTCTCTCATGAACTCTTCACAATAACTGTTAGTCAGACATGGAACAGGTGTTATTATTCTCATGTTACACACAAGGTAAGTATGGCTCAGGCACATTAACTAGACAATCACACAGCTAGTAAGTTATATAGCTCTTTAAATCTCATAGATTGTTAGATATCCTATAAGAAAATGTCTCTAAAATTGCCTGGTACATAGTAAGTAGCCCATAAAAAGTAGTTCTATGGGGAGCCAGTAGAGCACAATAATTAAATCACAGGCTTTGAATTTTGTATCCAGACTCCATCACTTATTGTGATGGGTTGATTTTGTGTGTTACCTCAATTGGATCAGAGTGCCTCTCTGCCTGTCTTTGAGCTGGGACATAGGTGTTCTCCTGTCTTTGGATTCAGACTCGAGCTGGAACTATACCACTGGCTCTTTTGAGTCATCAGTTTTCCAGCTGGAGATCATGAACTTCTCAGGTCCCTCGTCACGTGAGCCAATTCTTTATTTTATATACATGCACAAAAAAGAACCAATGGAGGAGATATCTATAGATATCTCTGTTTTTCTGGAAAACTCAGACTAATACAGATTTGGTACCAAAAAGTGGGGTGCTACTGTAACAAATACCTAAAAATGTGGAAGTGATTTTTTAATTAAGTAACGGGTAGAGGAGGCTGGAAGAGTTTTGAGATACAAACTAGAAAAAGCCAAGACTGCTATGAAGGGACTGTTAAAGGCAATTCTGGTGATGGCACAAGAAAAAAAAAGATGAAAGCTATAGAGAAAGCTTCCATCTTGGAGAATATATAAGAAATCATGAATAGAATGTTAATAGAAATATAGAAGGTAAAGGCCATTCTGGTGAGGTCTCAGACAGAAATAAGGAACAAATTATTGGACAATGCATAAAAGAATATCCTTGTAATAAAGTGGCAGTGAATTTGGCTGAATTGTTTTTTAGTGTTTTATGGAAAGCAAAACTTGCCAATGATGAAATTGGACATTTAGCTGAGGAGATTGCTAAGCAAAGTGTTGAAAGAGCAGCTTTCTTCCAACTGCTTATAGTAAAATGTGAGAAGAGCAAGATAAATTGAAGATGGAATTGCAAGCAAAAAGGAACCAGAACTTCTCAGCCTATCTATATTGCAAAAAATAAGAATGCTTGCTCTGAAAAGAACACTAAGGATCTGGCCAAGCAACCATTCGTTAAGGAGATTAAGCTGGGTGTGAACCATGAACCTAATCAGTCACTCCAGCAGAAACACTGCCAGTTTGAACTGAAAGGGACCAAGATGAGATGAAATGAAGGAAGGTTGTTGGAATTCTTGGATCCTAAAGGACTGGACCTTTATGATCTATAGAGCAATTTGGCTGTGAACATACACTACTCTTCAAGACAAAGGTAGAATGACCCTGAAGGCAATACCAGAGCTCATCTCTGGATGTGGCAATTCAGATCCACGTCCCAATGCCTCACTCCTAGAGACCAATACAGCAACCACTGTCTTTCCACTCTGTCCTGAGAGCCAGTCCCCGTAGCCTCTTCCTTATCTCCTTGAATGCAGACCCCTCATGGAATCCTAATGTGGGTTTTCACCCCCAGGAAATATGCCCAAGAGCGCTTTACCTCTTCCACCTTTTTATCAGCAGGGAGACTTTCTATCATATATAAGCATAGCATCTCAGCAATATCTCCCACCTCACCTCTCTTTCTCTCTCTTTTGCTCTCTCTCTCTCTCTGTCTTTCTCTCTCTCTGCCATATGAGGACACAGCAAGAAGGCAGCTGTCTGCAAGGCAGGAAGAGAGCCCTCACAGAACTTGATCATGCTGCCTTCATGTTCTCAGACTTCCAGCCTCCAGAACTGTGACAAAATAAATTTATATTGTTTAAGGACCTAGTCTCTGGTATTTTGTTATGACAGCCTAAGCTGACTAAGACACTTATCGAACTGTGTGCAACTAGAAAAGGTACTAAACCTTCTCAGGCTCAGTTTCCTCATCTGTACAACAGGAACAAGAATATCTACCTCATACCGTTATTAGGAAAACTAAATGAGAGCAAGCGTAAAAAGCACATAACTCGAACTCTCTACCACACCTTTCTACTTCCCTAAATGATGTATGTGAAAATAAAACAAGATAGTTTATATAATAGTAGACTGAGATAACAACTGGAAATACTTTGAAAAAGAAAAATTACAAAACAAAGGGACAGGATGAGGATTAGGAGCATAACTAATTGAGAGTATAAGTCATTACTTCATTGTACTAACTTACTAATTATCTATGTTATACTAAACCCACAGTGTCACAAATATAGGCCACTTCAAGTAAAAATAATACAATTTAGGAACAACTGCATTGGATGTGAGGGAGGAGAAAAGAGAGCTGAAGACACACACACACACACACACACACACACACACACACACACACACAAAGAATATGTTGATTCCTAAAATGCCTTAGTCTTAGAAATATTTCAAAGCAATTAAAACACTTATATTAGGAAATATAGCAGGAGACAAAGACAATACGAAAGAAATTAAAAATACAAGGTAATTAAAGAAGGGAGCAATTTGAGAGGAGCGGGGGTAGGGGGGTGGGGAAATGTTGACAAGAAATTAAGATGTTAAAGGAACAAAGTTCAGAATAGCTAATACTGAAAGGTCAAAAGTATGGAATTGTGTCTGCCACCTCCTCTTATTTTCCTGGTCACTATTGTTTATTAAAAGTAACCTCTCCTTAGCCACAGAGTCCCGTGGGGCATCTTCTACCTCAAGATTCTCTTTAGTAAAAGGCTCTTCTCACTCTCTTTTCCCAATAAAAGCTCAGATTTGTCCCATAAATTTCTGTCCGAGAGAGCTTGCACAGTCTCAGCCTCCTTGTCAAGCTTTGCAGTAGCAGTGGATGATTTTTATGAACTCTCCCTAGTTTGGGGCAAGATGACTTGGAGGGTCTTGACCATTTTTAAGAACTTACAATTCTCCTGGTAGTATTATGCTTATGTTTCTCCAAGGCCCTGACAATACATTCATCTTACTTTAATAATGATCCCATCATTTGTTGCTACCTTTAGGAGATCTTTCGAGAATGCAAGACAGGCAGATTTATTCTATTAGAATATCAGTAAAGTCAATCCTTTTATATAATAAATCCTGACAATCATGTAGAAAATGGCATTGATATATGTTTACATTGTGTTTGCATATGCATTTCTAAGAAAAAAGGCCTCTAAAAAACAAATATGAAAAGTAAGACAGAATTAATTAGTGAGTGCTTCCTGACCCAAAAGTGTGCAATATAAGGTAGATCTTTGGGGTACAACACATCTTCCACAATGGATACTGCCTGAGTGGGGAGCCAGTGCCACGACCTCAGGCACTGTTAAAGGGGTCCCTGCCACAGCACCCCGAGGAAGGAAGGAAGTAGCCTTAAGAGTTGCAGACATCCAAATTTCTTCCTTTTCTTTTTTTTTTTTTTTTGAGACGGAATCTTGCTCTGCTGTGTGACCCAGGCTGGAGTGCAGTGGTGTGCAGTGGTGTGATCTCGGCTCACTGCAAATCCCACCTCCTGGGTTCAAGCAATTCTCCTGCCTCAGCCTCCTGAGTAGCTGGGATTACAGGTGTGCAACACCACACCTGGCTAATTTTTGTATTTTTAGTAGAAACGAGGTTTCACCATGTTGTTCAGGCTGGTCTCGAACTCGTAACCTCGTGATCTGCCCACCTCGGGCTCCCAAAGTGCTGGGATTAGAGGCGTGGAGCCACTGCGCCACAGACATCCAAATTTCTATGCCTGTACTATGTGAATCTGTCCACTTGTCCACAACTGACTAGGCCAGAATGGGCTCCTCACCAAGACCAGTCAAGCTCTAAAAAGTGAGCTGAAGACGGAAATGAGCATTCACAACAAGTCTGAGTCACGTTAATGATCAGCCCTAGAACAATCACCCATGAGCCACTGCTGCTGGTGGACCACAGACAACTGTCCTTTGAGGTTCCTGATTACCATGTGACGTGGCTGTTCCATGGCTTCCAGTACACCCATGAAACCTGCTTGTTTTATTTCTCCTGTGCACAAGAGGCCTCGCCACAGGGCCAAGATTTCTTATCTCCACTTGTATCCTCTAACTACCTAGCCTAATCCTCACAGAATATAGTTAGCACACGAACTCTCTCTAACCATTTCTGTTCATAGGATATTTTCATCAGAAAAGCTTCCTTGACTATTTCAACACTCAAGTATCTTTTCAGCAGCAGGTACCTCTGCCACTTCCATAAGTGTTTACCTTGGATTGCTGTGTATTGACAGTCAGCCACTTAATCTGTCTATGTCTTGTCTCCCAAATCAATGATGAGTTTTTAGAGGAGAAAGAACTCTGTGTCTGACATAAAGTTGACCAGCCATCTTTAAGAGAGTTTAGGCAGAAAATTGCAGCTCATCGGCCCTTTTTTCCATGGATAAACAAATAGCCTCTTCCTCCTGAGACAAAAATGACCCAAGCCTGGTACTGTTTCTTTTAATCTACTTATCTTTCTCAGAAAACCTACATTCACAAACCACTTGTACAAAGTGTTCAACATTATTATCTGCTCTCTCTACAAATCTACATCATCATGTGGGTCTTAATAAAAATAATCAGAGTTACTATATTTGAGAATATTGGCCCAACCAATTCTCTGCCCTGGTGCTCTGTACAACCCAAGGGCTCTGTGAAATCTTTCAAGGTTTCCCAGGAAAGTAGAAGAAATGAAAAGAGCAGAGTGGGTGAGACTCTAAGCCACAACACTCCCCTTTAACATTTTGATCTGTTTTCCATATTGGGCACAATAAGATTTATTCTACAGCCCTAAACAAAAATGAAAACTTGCCTGTACAGTGAGACTCGAGGAATCTAACTTAGTCCCCTGACCAAAAGCAGTCTTTCTACCTTTAGATTTTTCCTCTTTTGAAGTGAGGTTTTGTGCCTAGGGTTTTAAAAAGCCAGTACACTGGTATCAGTCTTGGATGCTCCATTATATAGCATTGCCTGTTAGAACTTGCATATAACACTCTGTTAAACTTGCTGCACAAATGAGACATATCCAAAAGGAAAGTTCCAATGGTTGGCCTGGGAAAAGAACTAGATAAAGACCCTGGAAGTTCTATCTTAAGAAATTCTTACCAGCATTTCCCAGGGGGGCAGGCAGGAAACAGCCTAAGGATTAAACCAACATGGGAGGGAGGTGGGTGCAGGGAGAGGGGGATTTATACAATTGTCCCTTGCATGGGAAACAGAGGCCAGTAAAGGCAAACCTCACAATGACTCTGCAGGAATCCAGGACTTCCCAGCACTCAAAATTCACAAGCTTGCTGAGTATATCTTATCTTGACTTTTACAAGGAAAAGAGTTAACCATTATAAGTTAACTATTTGTTCAGATTGCTCACTCCTCCATTCCACAACCAGTACATGTCAGGTTCTTTCCAATAATAATATTCTTCCTTGAGGAACATTCAGCAGAAATAGACCAATCAAAACCGGTAACACTAGGTTTATTTAAAAATATATATAAGCTGCAGAAAAGTACAGACCAGAAATGGGGCTGTAGCTTCTTTTTAGAAACCGCTCTCACATTCAGCAAGATATCTGTTTACAGGCAATACTAAAACCTGATTAAGGCTTAACAAAAACTAAGTCCACATGAAAGGAAATGTGGATATATGTGGATCGATGCTTTGTTAGGTTGATTTTTTTGTAAGATTGTGTATATATACATATAAGCTATGAATTGGATTTAGAGGTACGACAATTTGTCACAAACCTATAAAATATTTTTCTACCCAACGTCACCCAATTACTTACTTCTGGTAGACCAGGCATTTGATTAGAGTCTTCACTATCCTTGGAGGCGTGCTGTGGAAGGGACACAGCACCTCTAATCATGCTTACCTCCTGCTATAGCCACTAGCATTATCCAAGAACACACTGACCTTTTGCGGTGCTACATTCCTTGGCAATTATCCTCACTCTTCTCTTAGTTTAATATTTTTACTTTCTTTTCTATCCTCAGACCCCCACCTCCATCTCCATCTTCCACTCAGTGAAAATAATTCTACTTGCATCTTTTTCCCATAAGGATCTATGTTTTTCTTATATTTTCATTCTCCTAATGTTTAGCAGGTCAAATGCAGTTGGTTTCATTAACAAATAAAAGCCACATGTCAAAATGGTTTAACACAGTGTTAAATCCTGACCTGAGTTTAGCTTTGGCTCTGTGAACTTACCCTCAATGCCAAATGTCACATTTGATGTAGAAGCAACTGCTGTGCTGTTTAGATGTTCCTGACACCATTTGAATCAATTACTTCATTGAGATATTTTGCTCAACATCTTTTTCCTTCTATGGATGAATTAATTGTGCCCAACACTGACCATCCTCACTCCAGAGCCCAGGCTAGCTATGACAACCCAGTCAACAACTCCAAGGCTAGTCCTCCTCCCTCCCGATTTATACTTGGAGAGTCAGGCAATCTGCACCAGCAGGATAATAAAGATTCATTAAAGGGAAAGGAGACTGGGCAGATTTTTCTCTTCACTTCCCCTAGAGGGAACCATATGAAATTGCTATTTTTATAAGCTGAAAGTGGTCAGACATCAGCAGTGTTGTGTGCTTCAGCCCAATACATGAAAAAATATATTCACAATTCAACAAAATAAATTACAAACTTCATATTGCCCAATAAATATGAAAATGAAAGGTGTCTTGAAAGATTCATGCACATCTGAGAGCACAAGAATGGCAATGTTCTTTAGGGCTTTATATGCTTGAGGGCTTACCCTTTCAATGTCTTCCGTATTTAAATACTGAACAAGAGCGATAGATCCTTTGCCCCACAGCTGAGGAAATAAAAGCATCACACGCAGGCAAGCAGGGCTGATGGAAAAACATGTGAGAGAAGGACACTTTTTTTATTTTGCTCCACAATCCAGAAGCCTGATTCAAGAGGGTGCTTCATTGTGGTTAGTAATTCATCCAAACATGAACCTCAGAGAGGGCACCACCCTCCCACGGAGCATGAGATGAGGTGCTGGCCCAAAGACACATGACTAATGCAAGGTCATCCCAGGGTCCACAGGCTGAACAAGTTCTGAACCTCAACCCTACCAATGTCAGGCCATTGCTTCATAGGAGCTGCATTTCCTCTTTAAAAGGCAAGACCAAGAATATAAAACCAAAGACCTCCATGGCCCCAACCAACCCATCTTAGGAACACAGAGGCTCCTTTCAACAGATCCAACTTCCTTTAGAAATTCTGGCATTTGGTGGGTAATGTTATGTCTCTTCTTCAAAGGTTATCTTCCGCTTTTTACCCTCTCTGAGTTTTAAATGAAAGAGCCTTCCCTATAAAGTAAGCTATACAAGCAAGCACACATACGGCATTTGGGCTAGATCTCAAGTATAAGAATTAAGCAAAACATAAGGCCTAAATGTGCAGTGAATTAAGAGTATGGTTTAAAAAAACCATTTCAATAAATCAAACTTTATTTAACATGCCCAGAGAGAACACCACTATAAGGTTGTAACTTCATGGCATTATATTGTTATGGTCCCATAATTCCTAGACTTTTTCCCCAAAATATAATTTTTAAATCAAAATAATATTTAAGTTCCTTTTAAAAGAAATACAGCTTAAAAATGTGTGTGGGCTATAAAACTAGACACTATACATGCATATCTGAAAGATGTATACCCAATCTTACTCTCAGAGCTGTGCTTCCATCCTCACAAACTTTTGAAACCATTTAAAAAGCTTATTCCAAGTCTATTTATAAAGGAAAACAAATGGGAATATGTAGGTATAACTTAACAAAATCTGTTGCCTTTAAGCAAATGGAACCAAAGAATGGCGTATTTAATTGAAACCCACAAGCTCCCAAACCTAATTTCAGGCACCAGTTTACATAACCGTTTTTACCTTACTTTGACTAGAGTCCCTATTGATAAGAGTTCCATGTTAAAACTCCTCTGCCTTTCCACACTATGAACTTTATTTCTCTTAACAAGTATTTGTTGAGCACCTAGAAGATGCATAGCTAAAAGCTCAATGTTGCTGTAAAAATACAAATATAAGAGACAGCAACATCCAGGAAACATCCTATAGAGAGAAAAATCACAAGGCAATAAGTCAGTTTCCCACAACATGCTCCTAGGAAAACACACTACTTGATTTAATAGTTTTTATATGAAAAAACAATTCAACCATTAAATAGTTTTGAGAACTGCAAGCTTGAACAAAGTTAAATAATTTTCTTTTTTGTCAGCTCTCTCAGAACCTTGACTGGGCTAATGTGAATTGCAAATCTCTAAGACAGGGATGCACGATGCAGTCCTTCCTGTATTACTTGATTGTGAAACACCTTTTTATGTGCATCATCTTCCACCAATCACACTTGGAGAAACACTAAGTTAAGTGATATCGTCTGTTCTATTCACTTAAGAAGTTTCGAGGACAGAGACAGAGTGGAATGTTTGAGAAAGACTTCCAGAGAAGACTGAATTTAAACTGAATTCTGGGCTAGATTCTCAGATAAAAATAAAATTTGGAGAGACCCAGGGGAAAAAAAAGAGAGAGAGAGATTTCTTATGAGAGAAGACATGAATGCACCAAAATTTAGAGTTAGGAATAAGCATGACACATTTAGAAGTCAGTCAGCAAAGAGAACGGTCTTATTAGAGAAGAGTTCATGTGGGGGTAGTGGCAGCATTAAATTATAAAGGCTGAAAGTACTGTGTTAGATATTTTTCTAATTGTCCTAACAACTCTGAAAGATAGGCATTGCGGTGATCACTTTACAGATAAAGAAACTGAGAATTGCAGAGACGAAGAAATTTGCCAACTTCTTGTAACCAGTAAGTAGCCAAGCAGGCATGTGAACCCAATTTCTCATCTTCAAAATGGAAACTGAGTGAATTTTGAGACTCAGCACATAATAATCTTGTCCAATTACAAAGCCTATGCTATTCATATCAAGAGATTTCACAAGAGCGAATGAAAAAAATTCATATAAATATAAATGCATGCCAAATAAGAGTAAAATAGTGTGATTCATACAAAAGGGTAGATATTGATTGTGCAGGACTTCAAAAGCTAATATGGATTTTCTGGGGGTTTTTATATATTAGAGACAGTAGAGTTTTCTGAGTGTTGGAGATTTCTCAGGAGGAGACTGATTAGGAAGATAAGTTCAACCATGGTGCTCAGGGCAGATTAAAGGAGGAAGGAAACAATCTGAGATGCCACTGGAGGTTGTTTCAGTAATTCCGACGTGAAGGGATGGCAAGCAGGATGAGGATGCTGGCAGTAAAAGTGAAATGGGAGGAACCGATGGTGGAGAATGAAGTCCAGCCATTCAAAGGGAGGATTAGAGGCATTTGGTGATGCTTGGTGATGGAAGGTAGGTGACAAAGAAGAGGCAAGAGTCCAAAGTGGCTTTTCTGCCCTTTTCTTGACACTCTTTACCCACGAGTGGAGGTGCAAACAATGAGCTGTTGACATGGCCACTGAACAGAGAAGGAAAGGGCAAGCTGATACTGGCATTGGACAGGGTTCCATGATGGATGGGGGGCTGAGTTACCACCAAGAATTCACATAAACAGGTGCATATATGTGTTTCCTCAAGCAGTGACTATTCAAAACCACAAGTGCTATCCTGCAGAAGTTCCAAAACTTTTCTTCTATGTTAAAGAAGGGGTCCTTATTCTGAGACAGGGTTGAGCATCACTTGTATAAGGGTCAAGGTGACAGTGTCTAGCGTGGTAGTTCTAAGCTGAATGACTTTGAGAAAATTCCTTCAACTCTTTAAGTTTCAGTTTCTCATTTCTCATCTTCAAAAATGGATGAGATGACTTAAGAAGTTTATTTGAGGCAGTAAATTCTGTAATTCTCATAATCAGCACCAAATGACAGATCTTTGGCTAAAGTTAAATGACTTTGGAATAAGCTATTTTCTGGCCCATCCCACCTTTCTTTTCAAGCAGAACAGAGTTATGCATATATGAAAATTCTCATACTCCTCAGGCACAAATCCGATCTTTATTTCAGTTCTCCAGGCTACTAAGCCAAGTCTTCACAGCCAGGCCATGTGGAGTGACAGGTGATAATTAGGTTGTGACCAACAGCTACATTTCCTCTTAAAACAAAGGGAGCTTTGCAAAGTACACCAGACATTTACTAGATGAACCAGTCTTTGCAGAGAAGTCATAGCATTTTGCTTTCACATAGATACATGAGTGGATTGAGACTCCAACACATAATAAATGCCTACATCTCAATTATCCCTTTTGTTTATTAGTAGAAATCTGTCCATGAGTATGTAATGATGCACTATAGGAATATAAATTTCCCTGGCAATGGTCAAACAAGCATTGAAAAGCTCTGGTCAAATCACTTTGATTTGTTTGTTGAATTCACCCTTTTTCTCCCCACAGGACCCACATGACCATGCTTTCTGGTTGGCACAATCAGAACTCTTTGAGAGCCCCAGGATGGAGTTCATTTATATATCCAAAATTTGTACTTTTGAAAGTCCATCAAATAAAAGGCAAAAACATGTGTGATCAAGAAAGCTATAAACTGACTACGAAAGGGCAGAGACCTTGGCTGGGAAGCCACAGGATGTGCATGGAGTGATTATTGCCAGAATACGGAGCCGGACATATCACTCTTGTTGTTTCCTCACATGAGCCCAGCAAGGTGCTGCTTTCTGTCAACTGCATGAGCCAACCCCCACGGGAGCCTGCTCAAACAGAAAACATAGATAGTGTACGGGCCACTGTCAGCCCCCCTTCACACTGTGTTCTCCCTGGAAATGAGAATGGGACTGCAGCCAGGGTAGGGGTAGGATGAGGATGAAGGAGACCCAATTGACTCTGAAACAGTTAATAAGACTGGGCTCCATGTGTCAAAAAGGAATTTATCACTAACACTAAATGATTCATTACCACCAAATGATGACATTTGTTTTTTTCTCTTTGTTAGAGTGAGGTAAGAATGGGGCAGGAAAGATCCTGGGTCTAAGATTGGTTTCACTCAGAAACAGATCTTAAGACAGTGATTTGCTTTGGGAGGTCGAGGTGGGTGGATCACAAGGTCAACAGATGGAGACTATCCTGGCCAACATGGTGAAACCCTGTCTCTAATAAAAATACAAAAATTAGCTGAGTGTGGTGGCGCACGCCTGTAGTCCCAGCTACTTGGGAGGCTGAGGCAGGAGAATTACTTGAACCCGGGAGACAGAGGTTGCAATGAGCCAAGATCACGCCACTGCACTCCAGCCTAGTGACCGAGTGAGACTCCGTCTCAAAAAAAAAAAAAAAAAAAAAAAAAAAAGACAGTGATTTGAACGCAAGTAGTTAACAGAAAGAAGGTCCTAGGAAGTGCCAGGAGGAAAGTGTAAACATGAGCACGGAGGAAAAGCCAGTACAGGGTACACTGTTAGTACATAGACCGGATGCTGTGGGTACCTGCATCTTAACCCCTCTGGATACATCTAGGATGCAGGGTGGATCACATCCCAGAATCTCAGAGTTATCCCACTGAAGAGTGAGGAAATAGGAGTATTCATTCTCCAACTCCAGTTCATCATGGATGATGGCCACTCCAGGTGCACTGACTGCCTGGCAATTCCCACCGCCCACAGGCAGTCCATGAGGAAACCCTCAGGCAGGTTCCCAGTGTTTGCAGTGGGACGCTGCCATCCACTTGCACTGTGATGATGAGTGCCAAGGAGGTATGATCAAGGCTCTGACAACATCTGCTAAAATCTGCTGGAGAAGCTGTGGGCACCATTAAAAACCATTGGTAATGAGAGGTTTGTCATTCCTTCAAATACCATCCAGCTCCAGTTGATACTATCTAAAGAGTGGAGGGGCAGCCTCTTTAAAACCTGACAATAGAAGACAGGGCTCAAACTAGCTTTTACTGTGCGTGGTTATGTTCCACTCCCACCACAACTGCACTTGGATCACCGAAGTTGTTTAAAGGAGCTCCTAGTTCCAGGCCTGCCTGCTTCCCACCTGTCTCCTCCACACATACACCTGCCAGGCTAAACTTATGGACATTATAAAGACCACAGACACATTCAGTTTAATGCTTAATTAAATGCAATACAATCATTGTACTTTTATAAGTCTTTTTATAAAAATGAATCTACAAATCAGAAAGAATCCTTTGTCACACTCCACATCCCAATTTTGATGGAAGAAACTGTGGCCACAATATGAACAATTTCCAGAATATTTGGTTAAGTTAGAAAAAAAAAAACCTACATACAGACCAGCATGTAATGTCTGCTGCTGTTTGTGTAAAATGAAGGGGGCTAGAGATCAAGAGATGGATGGAGAGACAGATGGAAAAATAGGCAGGTAGAAATATAGAAATATGTAGAGATATATAAATATACAGGCCTAGATATAATATCTCTGGAAAGATACACTGGAAACAATGATTACCTTTGGGGAAGAAAAACGGAAAATTAAGGTAGAAGAGAAACTTTTCACCATTTACCAATGTATATTATTTGGTTTTTTATCATGTGTATGCATTAATTTTTTAATTAATTAACAGTTAAAATGGAAAGCAACGGACAAATAAATATGATCCCTGTTTCTAGCCTACCCTTTCTAATCCAGCCAGACTTTCTCCTACCTACCCTCAAATGAGCAATATTTACTCTCAAAATGTTTAGGTTGCTCCTCTGGGAAATGCTTTCCTCATTGCTGCTGCTGCTTCAAATCCTGCTCACCTCAAGTCCCACTTGCTCCAAGAAATTTCTTCCTAGTAATTCCAGGCCAATTTGACCACCGACCACCACCACCAAAACCTGCAACCTTTCTTTACTTCACAGCAAGCACTTGGGACCTGAACAAAATAATCGAGATCACTATTTGTGTTCTCTACTTCACATGCCTTGGGCAGAGGTGCCCATTAGAACCTGAGACTCACTCTCTGTAAGGAGGTCCACCAGGGTCCACTGGGGATGGAGAGCCACCTCTATGGCACAGAAGTTGTCTTACCAAGAGCAGCACAGGCCAATCCCAGCAACCTTCAGCTAAATCAGGGACTTAACAGAGCAGCAAGCACCCTCTTGGTGTCTTCAAGGTGTCAAAAGCTAGCTTTGGAGAGCATACACTGCAAAGAGAGGGTTGGAGCAGGAAAGGAGAGAAGTAAAACAAAGAAAGCCCCCTGGGCTATGTAGGAAACAATGCCAGCAACTCACTGAAGTGGCCCAGAAGCCCCACCACATTAGATTACAGAAAAGGAAAGCATTGAGGGAGTATTTTACGAAAGCAGGAGGGTCTTCTGTCTTTTGTGCACAGTAAAAGATGTGGACATGTCCATTTGGCGGGTGAAATGGGATGACACTCAATGGCTCTGGAAGAAATGGAGGAAGGCAATTCAGGGCTTGGGCAGGGGGGAACTCCAGGTAGAAAGAGAAAGATGCCATCACGGCAGGGGGCAGGAGAAAGTCCCCCTTTAATAGCAATGACAGCAAAAAGTTGACTTTGGAAAACAGGTAAGAAAGATAAAGTTTTGGAATCAATTTTCTCAGCAGTATGTAAGCTGGCATCATCTTCAGGGAAATCTGCGTTACTAATCAGCACCTCCTAATTCCTGCCCTTGGTGGATCCTCGCTGTTTAGTCTTTTTCCTCAGTCTTTCCATATTTCAAGTACTGTGAGATCTTACTCTACTAAAATTCAGGTTCTTGAAGATCCTAAGTCCTTTGCCCTTTATTTCATTCTTAGTGAAATTATTTGCTTCTTTATATACAAGCAAATTTCTAGGTCAGAATTCCTTCTTGAAGATATATAATTATTTTCCCTCTTCAATTAGAAAATGCTGTTTTCCCAGCTGTTTTTAAAGACTAAAACCATAACAGACTTGAAAGGGCTCCTAAGTCACAAATCAAAATTTATTTCCATCCAGCTTAATGCTATCCAAACATGTCTAGTTTTTGTCTCTCTTTGCATTTAAAGTTTTCATTTTATCCAAATGAAGTAGTTGGTGGTTCTAAAGTGGTTTTGTGCTCAATATAAAGTTTACTTTTGTTCAAGTCTTTTCTTTTCTGGCCTTAGTACTAGGTTTTCCAGTTCACTTATAAAGAAAGCTATCCAACTATTTTTGGAAGAACAATGCATTTTGGTAATCTACCAGGATGATTTGATGTTGAAGTTATTGCAGCTCTTCAGATATCCAAGTCCTTGTACATGATCAATTAGAGCTGAAAATGAAGTCGAAATGTTCCTGGCATGCCAAGTACACTGTCACTGTTGTAGAAATAAGATGTTTGTTGTTACTTTGTTGAACACATATTGCCAATCAGTTTGGGAATACTGAAATTCTGTATGATTTTTCAGTCATTGTCTATCATTTTAGAGCAATCTATTGCTTTCAGAATTGAAGCTCAAGGCACGTTAGATTAAAGGAAGTGACTTTTGGAATCTGAACAAGAAAATTTTCTAGGGCAAAATAAAACACACAAAATCACTTCTTAGTAATTTCTTCATTCTGTCAGAGATATTCTATATGACGTCTTCTTTTGCTCTGTTAATTGAAGAACTGGCAATCTGGGGCACTTTCCCAAGTAATAAAAATGAGAGAATTACAGCCTAGGGAAGTGAAGAGGAAAAAGAGAGGTAATTGTACTTGAAAGCACAGCATTTGGCCCACAGTAAACCATCAGTAATGTCTATTGAATCTTGCATAACAACAAGAAGGTTGAAAAGAACGATATGAGAAATTGAGTCAAAAAATTAAGAAATAACCACTTCTGAGTAAGAACCTAAATGAACATTTAAAAAAATTTCCTTCCTGTTACCATGGCTTTGAAAGTCTCTAAGTAGGAGGAAGGTCTTAATCTTATTCTGATGATGCCTGAATCCCTGGCCCTCAAACTAGTCCGCCATTTCTTCTGGCCAGTATTGGGAGCTGGATGTGAGACAGAGATAAACAGCATGGCCAAGGAGGGACAATAATACAGTTAGTTGTAGAAGCTGGGCCCAAATAGGGCATAGAAAAACAGGGGAAGACAATGACCTTTTGTTTCCATTAGAACTATATTCCAGAATTCATAGTCCCAATAGGTAGAGATACCTATTCCTCACAGAAGAAAAGAATGAAATAAACAGAATTTTATTTATTATATACATTTTTACATAAATTCAAATTTGTATTTTTGTAGAAATTCTCCCTTTTCCACCATTTTTTGATCCCCAATCAATCCTAAAGTGGAACCTAGAGAAGAATAAGTTCCCCCAAATAAACGGCGGGATGGGCAGATGAGTAGAGACAAAATCTTTTTTTCAGATTCAGGAAAGTTTTAGATATTTCTAAAATGTCCCTCGAGTCTTTCTTGCTCATCATAATAAAAACAAAAACAACAAAAATACAATAGCAACACATACTATATGCCAGGCACTGTGACAACTGTTTCCCATGTAAAAGCTTATTGAATCCTCCCAACCACTAAGTGTAATAGATACTAGGACCTCACTTTACAGATGAGGGAATTGAAGTTCACAGAGGTTAAACAACTTGCCCAGGATTAAGGTTACACAGCTAGGAAGTGGTGAAGGCAAGATTCAAATGCAAGCTGTGGGAATTCAGAATATGCTTTCATTGTAATGGGTGTGCCCTCTTCCCACTGTCCTAGTTAGAGGTCACTTGGATTATTCCCTTTGGCTCCAAAATATCTGTATAGAAGCTCCTCCCCAGGAGTCTCCAGGGGTCATCGTAGGTTACAGAACATTCTGTACATTGCAGGGAAGTTTCTTCTGAGGGGCCCAAATGATGGGGCTTGAGCCAGGGTTGGTATTGTAACCTCTCAGCCATTAACTGGGTGGCCAATGAGAGAGAGCTGTGGTGCAGGCATGCAAAGTTCTCACATACACGAAGATCAGGAGGTCTGCTGGGGAGGCCTCAGGTTTAGTATATCTCTTGTGTGCTAAAACAGTGCCCATCACAGCAGATCTTCCTCCAGGACTGGAGCACCAAGCTGGCATCAGACCTACTGTTTAGACAACTCTCTAGAATCAGGTTTTAGGCAACAGGTGCCTCTGATCCAGAGCCTTTCCTACTTTTCCCAGGATCCCTTCCCATATGCTCTTTAACTGAACTTTGATAGGATGTTTCACCTGGAAGAGTTTAGAATCCCACTAGTCTAGATTCAAACCATGGGCAACCCTGTATCTCCACAACCTAAGACATAGGGAGGGCTCAATGTTCAGAAGCACAATGCTCTACCTCCCCTCCCAGGATGGGAAAGGAAAAGCTTTCATTTGCAAGACAGGGTCAGGGGTGTTGGGAGAAAAGAAGAGAAAGAAATGAGTATTCATATTAAAAATGTAACCCTTGGCCATGCTACCTCTGGGAGACCCTGATATTAAACTGATCTAGGCAAGATGAGAGCAAAACTCCATCTACCCAAAGCCTGCATACAACTTTGTGCTCCCATAACCTATTTGGCTGCTCTGCCACAGTGTTTATTACGCTGCATTATGTAAGCTTGTCTCCCCATTAGACTGCACAGGGACTAGAGCAAAATGGACACTCAATAAATGTGAAGTAAATGAAGAAATGTGCAAATTCGGCTGGGCGCGGTAGCTCACGCCTGTAATCCCAGCACTTTGGGAGGCCGAGGCGGGCGGATCACGAGATCAGGAGATCAAGACCATCCTGGCCAACATGGTGAAACCCTGTCTCTACTAAAATACAAAAAATTAGCCAGGCATGGTGGTGTACGCCTGTAGTCCCAGCTACTCAGGAGGCTGAGGCAGTGGAATCGCTTGAACCGAGGAGGCAGAGTTTGCAGTGAGCCGAGATCACGCCACTGCACTCCAGCCTGGGGACAGAGCAAGATTCTGTCTCAAAAGAAAAAAAAAAAAGAAATGCGCAAATTCACAAGATCTCACAACAGAAGAGCTGCAACATCACACTTAAACTCCTGACCTGTTGTATGGAGTCATTGATTTAATTGCTGTGCTGCATTTTAGTTTGAGTCCATACTTTCCATATAAACATTTAATCATCCATCCATCCATCCAACCATTCATTTATTCATTCATTCATTCACACTGAATGCATTTTTTGAGTGCCTACCATGTGCAAGCCACTATGCTAGTCTCTAGGAAACTGAGAGCAAGCAAAAACAGGACATGCTGAGGACACCAGAGCAAGCTTTTCCCCTATATTTTTCACAAAGTTGAAATAAAAAAAGAAGAAAAAAATACAGAAATAAGTTAAATAATGAATAGTAGCTGCCAGAGAAAAGACTGGAGATATGCTCAAGGGAGAAAAAAAATGTCTTTCAAAGGTGATTGGAAAAGAAAGCCATTGGCAACACAGGGAAAAAAACAAAACAAAACAAAAAAAAAACAAGGAAAGACATTCTAGAAGGCAGGGAGTTATAAAATAGATCCTTAGTAGTGAGAAGAAATAAGTCTGCCAGTGCATTCTTATATTGCTACGGGCAAAGAAAAAGGGTGCCTGACTTGTCTGCATATTCTCTGAGAAAGTCCAGCTGTTCTCTGGAAAGCAGAATGCCTGCCTCTGGAGTGGAGCTGAGCCTTGCAAACTGATTAAAAAAACACGTACGGTCAGAGAATAAACACAAAGCTCAAGGATGTCTTGCTGTGTGCACTTTATGGGCACAGAGTACTGCTGCTCCTTTAATATAAAGCTATTATCCACAGTTGCTGACTCATGTTCCTAAATTCCACAAATGTCTTCCATTTTGTAGCACGCTCCTAACAGGCTTTCTATCCTTCCTGTGGATATGTGATCTGAGTTTGAGAGTGAGGATCCCAAAAGGAAGAATCCCAAGTGGAGTGTCCAGAGAGCAAGTGTTCCAAGAGAACCAGCCAGAGGCTGCATGTCGTTTTATGATCTAGCCTCAGAAATCACACAGTGTCACTTCTACCATACTCTATGGGTTGAAATGGGCACAAACCCACTGAGAGTCGAGGGAAAAGGACGTAGACCCCACTTAAAGACAAGAGGTATGTGAAAGAATTTGAGGCCATATATTAAAACCAACATACTCACCAACATTTTTTTTTTTTTTTAATAGAGGACCTGATGCCTGGAGCTGCAGCAGCCATCTTGTAACCATCAGGAAAAACTCGAGAGAATCCCAGAGACACGAGTGCTGGCAATATGGAGCTAATGAACCAATCAGAAAACTGCTACCTCCAGACTTTTGAAGACGTGAGAAAAATTAACTCAATATTTGCTCTAGCCATTTTTAGATGCATTTGTTACTTGCAGGTGAAAGCCCTTCTAACTGATACACTACCTCCAGAGACAAGTAGTATAGACTCAGAATGTCATTAACAGATCTGGACGTGAAGGAGGCATAGAAATATAGAAATAAGATAATGTTTCAGTCTTTCGTTACTGAGTTTCCATCAGTTCTGGCTAAGTCTCAGAGAATTTCAGAATGCTGCATAATTAGAACTAATTGACAAATTTTCCGTATAAAACTCATATAAAAATGCATTATTCCTAAAAATTGGTGAAGCCCTTCATGCCTACAAAGCACTTCCTGGTCTTCAGCCCCACAACTGGCATAGTTGATTTATACTCTTATTCCCATTCAGTCACAAGCCCCAGCAGTTCAGGAAATAAAGACATTTGTCTCTTCCAAGAAATTATACCCTTAGAAAACAAACCCTGGAAGAAGCACTGAGATTTCAGAAGGATGAAGAAAAGTCAAGAACTCCTCCAAATGTAAAAGTGAGGAAAAGCTCAAAAGCAATGGGTACCTGCTTCTTCCTACAGTGGGCGCCATCCCTATTCTGTCTAGAACACAGACACACACACACACACACACACACACACACACACAGAGTCTGCTCCAAGAGTTGTTTTCTGAGCTCACCTGCCTGAGTTTGCCGAATCATCTATTTAACTCGCGGGGCTAATAAGCACATTACCTCTTGCAATATGTGCTCATTGTATGTGTAAATGAAGTTCAGGAAAGAAATTAACTCATCATTCAGAGAACAGTTCTCCATAGTCAGTCCCCAACAGTAGATTCTGAGCCTGAGAAGACTTACTTCAGAAGTTGCTCTAGAGTTTAATATAACTCCAGTATGTGCCATTTGCTTCTGAGACATATGGAGTGCTTTGAGCTTCCTGGTCACAATAGAAAATGCAGGAATTGTTTTCAGAGAAGCTTCTGCTTCCCATTAGATAAAGCGATTCATTATCCCCATGGACATTTCAGCGTGTGCTCAGACCTCACACCACAGGATCCTCCTGTGGGGAGTTTCCACAATTGACTTAGTGAGGGCCAGCTTTTGGGCTGTGCTAGATCCATGGTGAGACACAGCTCAGAGCATCCGAACTCCTCCCTTCCAGCTTGCAGACCCCCTGCACTGCTCTGCTGGGGAAGCCCTACTCTCCAGATCTCCAAGAGAAGGTACTTTATTCTGGCATCCTTTATCAGTCCCAAGGTTACCAGCTAGGACCTTGCATTCCTCCTACTCTTTGCAGGCTTTGAGAGACCCTCAGAAGTATATGGTTCAGGCTTCTAACCCCACTCTTGGGTCCAACAATGCTTTGGAGTACACTGGACTGTAAATCCCAAGGCTGGTGCCCTGAGCACTATAACGAAACAGAATGACTTTAATATAAGGCAGAGTTTTATTTTTGAAAGTAAACAGGGACACACAATTGCACGCTTTCTAAAGCTTCCAATTTTCTCAAATTTTCCATTTGGATGATATGCATTAAGCCCATCCTTAGTGACCCCAGCCGGTCATTATCATTACTAACAACAAAATATAGCAGATGTTTATTTGGATAATGATGCTGACTCAGTAGTCTAGAGGGAACACGCTTATGAAGGAAGGAGCTGCAGTCAACATTGTGCAAGTGATCTGCTGCTAAGCCTGAATGGGGCAGGACTGGGGTTCTGTAAAGAAATTACACTAGCTCCATTGTAAGGTGATGGTAAGTATGTGTGTGTGTGTGTGTGTATGCAGGTGCACATTTGTACTTTATCCCCTTAGAGGAAATGGAATCTTTTATTTTGTGAGGCATTCTGTTTTGCTGTTTTTCTAGCAATACATAAAGCTGTCTTATTCTAAGAAGGTCAAAGCATTTTATAGACATTACCTCAGCAGGTCATGCAAGAGTCTAGCAGAGTCCGCATGGTCAGGTATTATTGTTTCCTGAATCAATGTCCTGCTGCAACTCCTAAAAGGGCTCTTGAATGCTAACCAAAGTAGTCCCACCACTTCAAAGCTCACAGACGCTTAAATTAGACTTGAAGGTGAGGGTTCAAGGGAGGCATTTTTCTTGGTTTCTAATTCTTGCCATCTGGTCTTAATCTGACTCCAGAGAGAAGCAAGCTGGCGGGTGACAGCTTAGAGCATGGCTGGTCTTTAGAAATGCCACCCAATCCTTTTCTGCATAATTGGTACCAGGATTTGCATAGATTTGCATACATTATGTATCTATCAGGATTCTTTTAGATCCCATTTAGAATTAAATTAATTTTGCTATATTTAAGATGTCATTCTAGGTGGCTTTTTCATTTTCTTTTTCATATGGTTGTGCTACCTGCCTTTATTAGCCATTGCTGTATTGGGGTTTCCCAATGAAAACTGCTCTGTCAGTAGCAAAGCCATTCGTTTAATAAACACGTGTTGAGTAAATGAGTGAAGCCAAGATCTTGACCTGTCCATCCCAGTTATTAATCCTGAATCAACATCTTTAAGCTTGCTTGGGCTAGAGAACAACTGAATGTCTGGCTAGATGTGGGGAGCAGAACGAAGGCAAGGGCTACCCACAGGCTGGCCACGGAGAAGATGGACGGCATGTCTGATGCCTCAGGCTGTAGAAGTGGGGCTGTCTTGAGGCTATGGCACTTCCCCTTCTAACATGCCCCGGGTACTTTGGGCACACTCATCTGTTCCCCTGTCGTCTCCTCCTTTAGAACTGGGGTGGAAGAGAATGGGAAAGATAATTGGGATAAAGCAAGGTTGGAATTTGCCTGCTCAGTGACAGGCCATCCTCCTGTGCTTAGAGGGCCTTGCTGATAGTAATTCATGTTGAGACACTCTGCTCTTATCTTGGACAACACTGCTTTCTTCTCAGCTATCTGAAGCCTTCTAGAAAAGCATTAAGTTCCCTCAAACCCACTCCCCACACTAAAATGAGAGTCTTTTTTTGCTATACGGAGCTTTTTTTTTTTTTTTTTTGCCAATTCCAGTGTTGAACCTCTAAAGAATCCTGGGATTGAAGTTTACACAACCCTGGGGCTCTCTATCCAATGTATATAAGCACCCCTTGGCGAAGAGCTCTACCCTCAGAGAGTCAGATTAAATAGGTCTGGACAGCCGTGGTGGCTCAGGCCTGTAATCCCAGCACTTTGGAAGGCTAAGGCAGGAGGATTACTTAAGGCCAGGAGTTTGAGATGAGCCTGGGCAACAAAATGAGACCCCATCTCTATGAAAAAAAAAAAAAAAAAAATTTAATTAGCTAGGTATGGTGGCATAGGCCTGTACTCCTAGGTACTTAGGAGGCTGAGATGGAAGGATCGCTTGAGCCCAGGAGTTTGAGGTTACAGTGAGCTATGATCACACCACTGCACTCCAGCCTGGGTGACAGAGCAAGGCCCTGTTTCTAAAAATTAAGTAAATAAAATAGGTCTGGAGTGGATTCCAGGAATCCAAACCCAGGTGTTGAAAAAGCAACTGTAGATAATACTGATGGGCAGTGGAGTTGAAAACCTCTAACAACTCATTTACCAGTGAAGGGAATTTGGTTCAGAGAGATGTAATTTAGTAGAAAGCCAAGCCCTAGAACCAGATTTCTCCCCGGTTTCCAATACACCCACACCATTTCTTTTTCCCCACAAAAGTTCTTGTCAAATATTTCAAGAAACAGAAGAATAAAAGTCATTTGCTAAGGGTTGAGATTGGGGGAAATAAGGTATCTGTATTTAAGGCAGTGGCACCTGGAGTAAGGTAGAGAATAGACTCTTATGAGGGCAAGATTATGGTCTTCCCAAGCTTTGCTTTTACAGAAACGGAAACTAGCAGTTCCCAGAAGGCTGTTAAAGAAATAAAAACCAGGCGTGGTGGCTCATGCCTGTAACCAAAGCACTTTGGGAGGCCAAGGCGGGCATATCACCTCAGGTCAGGAGTTTGAGACCAGCCTGGCAAACATGGTGAAATCTCATCTGTACCAAAAAATACAAAATTAGCCAAGCGTGGTAGCGTGCACCTATAGTCCCAGCTACCGGGAGGCTGAGGCAGGAGAATCACTTGAACCCAGCAGTTGGGGGTTTCAGTGAGCCAAGATTGTGTCACTGGGTGATAGAGTGAGACCTCGTCTCAAAATAATAATAATAATAATAAAGTCCATCGAGTTACGTAGGGCCCCACTTAACAGCCCTCGCCACTGATCCAACTTAACGTTGGCTTCTCAGCTAATGTTTCCGATAAGGTCAGAGGTGGTTTCCTGGGATAAGAAATGGAAGCTCCTTATTCTTAATCTTCCAAAGAATCCAAAGGGTTCTTCAGAAACACTTTGCCAAGGGTCAGGGACCCTGAGTTCAAAAGCTATCAGGGATTGATATTCAGCCGAATCACTCTTTGGCCCTCCTTAAGGCACCTTCTGGAATTCCTAGGCCATATTTTGCTTTGCAGCAAAAGAGCATTAGAGACTTAATCTAAGACTCAGGAAAGTTCTCAAAACTCAAGAAATTGTGAAAACATAAGACCTCAGTGGTTAAGAGAGTCCTCATGGTTGCCCTTAACTCTCTGTAGTCCCCAGACTGAACTCTATACCAAAAATACAGTTTCAAAGTCTACGCTAAACAGGAAGGTGCATTTGATCTAAAGGTAACCGAGGAGTCCTGACTGCATCAAGCCCAGGAGCTCTGCCCCACACTAAGATAAATGATATGTGAACTACACAAATACCGTTTGGCTTCTTTACACCACGCAACACATGGACTTTTGTGTGCTTCCCAACCTACTTCCCAGAACTTATGTAGTGAGAACTTATCTATTTTGCAGACGATGCCGTGCATACGTTGTCTCATCTAATCCTCACAGAAATCTCATAAGGTAGGTGTCGCCATCCTTTACAGATGAAAGAAACTCCCCCAGATCACTTAGAAAGCAGCAGGGCCATGGCTCACTCCTATAATCCCAGCACTTTGGGAGGCCGAGGCAAGTGAATCACTTGAGGTCAGGAGACCGAGACCAACCTGGTCAACATGGTGAAACCCGGTCTCTACTAAAAAAAATACAAAGAGTACCTGAGCATCGTGGCATGCACCTGTAATCCCAGCTACTCAGGAGGCTGAAGCAAGAGAATTGTTTGAACCTGGGAGGTGGAGGTTGCAGTGAGCCGAGATCGCACCACTGCACTCCAGCCTGGGCGACAGAGGGAGACTCTATCTCAAAATAAAAAAGAAAGAAAGAAACCAGCAGGGCCAGGATTTGAGCTCATGTCTGTCCAGCTCCAAAGGATATGCTCTTTTCACTACATAGGCAACCTCTCCTGAAAAAGCAAGAGAAGAGTTGGGTGACTCAAACACGCTTGCTCTCCCCTGCTATAGAATGACTCTGCCCTTTGCCTGGTGTTTGGAAGTCCAAGTTGAGCCTCATATCTGTGAGGATCCCCCCCTCACCATGAGGAGAAAGCAATGTGCATTCCCCCCTTCTCCGCAGAGCTTTCCTGGGCCCTAGGGCTAGAGACAGCTCTGCTGAAGCAGCTTAAATATGTACATTTCCAGGAAGAATATTCTTTAGTTAAAACCTGCTGTTTTGAATTTCTACAGCTATGGCTTTGCCTAACTTCCTGCAGCATAAGGATTTACAAAATTCTCTTGCAGAGCATGGCAGCTGGGAGCAGAGCTGCCTCCTGAAGATGGCTGAGCCTGGTTTTGTTGTTTTGTTTTTTGGTTTGTTGTTTTTCTGATTATGAGATACAAAACCACAGTGAAACATTTAGTTGTCTTCCAAATAGCCATCTTGGCACAGATTTGAAACATTAGCACGATCATGTGTCTTTAGTGTCAGAGAAGGAGTCATTTAACTTTTCAAAGAGAGATTTCTACTTAATACCAGCTCGCACAGCAACAGAAGCCAAAAGGGACTTGTTTTCTACTGATTTTCTTCTAAGCAATTCAAAATTTGACACACTAGCAGAGGGCTTTGAATGGGAGACGACATGCTCCACGGTGTGGTGAATAAGTAAGTGGCTACAAGTCATCCCTATAGATGAGGGCAGGTGATCTGGCCATTCTAAAGTTGAGAACACAGAGGCTGTGCCTAGGGGAATGACACTGGCCTGTCAACACCCTTGGCACTACTGTGCTGAGCAATTTACGTGCACAAGCTCAGTTGGTCTTCATAACAATCCTGTAAGGCAAAATAGTATTTTTGTGACAAATGAAGAAGCTGATGTTGAATGAGGTAGAGCAATTTACCCCCATTCTCACAGCCAGAAAGAAGTGGACCTATGCAGACTTTCCTATTCAGCCCATCACTTCTTTTCATCTCACGGGTGTGTGTCACTGAACCCATCGTGAATGGAATTTTGCTTTCTGGGCTCACTGTCAGATGAACTGCCTTGCAGATCCAGCAAGAGGTTCTCCGAGAAGAGTGAGGTAACTCCAGAGGGGCTGAGTCCTGACCTGAATCCTAGCTGACTCCAGAGTCTTTCTGAGCACAAAAGTCCAAGACATAGCGGCAAAATCTCTCAGCACTGTACTGGCTCATGTTCTCCCCAGCCACTCTAAGGCAACCAGAAGAGGAGGTGGTGATGCGCCTGAAGCCCAGGGCTTTTTATTTACCCCAAACTCTCCTGAAAGACAAGTATGTGCTCATCAGCTCCCAGCCTCTCAGGGCTTCCTGTTTTCTTAGGTGCTCTATCACATCTGCTGCTTCACTGCCTTGGGTTAAGTTTACATCCACTGAAGAACAAAGCTGAAGAATTAGGGGTGAGACCCCAGCACTTTTCTTTTTTCTTTCGATCTAAAGCAATTCATAGATAAGCCACTTTCCCAGCCTGTTTACAAAGAGATATCCTAAATCTCATTGTTGTATACAAACTCCAGTGCGGGGCTTATCCTCACTCATAGGGCACAGAAGTCTCAATGGAATATCATAAACCATTCTTTAGAATAAAAAATTATGACCAAAATGTAACATTTCCACAGGCATCACCAACCCCTGTAATTTTTACCATATTCCATATTTGATTTATTGCCAAAGAGAAACGTGCCCTGAGATCAATCTAAGGCAAAAGAGGGTGGTTTAGTACTCCTTTTCTGATGCTTAGAAGAGCTATTTTTATCATTAAATTCAAAGATTTAGAGTAAGGTGGTTCTTGATGAAATTCCTTGTGGGGACCTTAATCTTAAGTCTCCTAGAATCCATCCTTTGCTGTACTACTTTTCTGGTCTTTTTGTGCCAAAATAAGCATTTTTCCTAGACTAAGCTCTTTTCATTTATGCTAGTAAAAATCACTGCAGTATACAATGTTATACTGAATATTAATATTGGCATCAGAATTTTCAGAGCATTAAAAAATGCCTGTATGACTGGTACTTCTTATTGAAAACTCATTTAGAATATTTCCCTTGACTTTCTACTTGTTCATTTGAAAATGAGGGAGGTAGATTAGATTATTATATATGTAGCTCCTTCCAAGTCAGATAATTTCTGAATCTATGAAGGTCTAGAATATTTCTCCAGAATCCCTCAGTAGACTCTCTTAGAAATTAGTTTTTTAAAATAATTTAGGATAAATATTTTCATCATCCCAACATACTCCAAATAAAATTCATATTATTTTTGCTAAAATATTAAGCTGGGTTTGTTGAAACGTATTCTGAAGGGGAGAAAAGGTATTATCTTTTTCTCACTGATGACAAGGTTCGTGGCTGACACCCCATAACAAAAGACAGATTAACAAGAGAAAATCATAACAAAATTGTTTAACTAGAGTTTTACATGACATGGGAGCCTTCAGAAATGAATACCCTCAAACCAGGGGAAAATTGTGATTTTTTTTTTTTTCTTTTTCTTCTCTTTTTTTTTTTTGGCTTAGGTTCTATGAAGAACGGGCAGTCATGTGGAACTACAACTGGACAAAAAGGGAGTATGACCCAGTGGTAATAAACTGAGGGGAACTTAGCAAGATAGTTCAGAGAATTCCTTTTCTTTTCTTTTGTTTTCTTTTCTTTTCTTTTTTTTTTTTTTTTTTTTTTGAGATGGAGTCTTGCTCTGTCACCCAGGGTGGAGTGCAGTGGTGTGATCTCGACTCACTGAAACCTCCACCTCCTGGGTTCAAGCAATTCTCCTGCCTCAGCCTCCCAAGTAGCTGGGACTACAGACTCGTGCCACCACGCCCGGCTAATTTGTGTGTTTTTAGTAGAGACAGGGTTTCACCATATTGGCCAGTCTGGTCTCAAACTCCTGACCTCATGATCCACCTGCGTCAGCCTCCCAAAGTGCTGGGATTACAGGCATGAAACACCGCGCCTGGCCGAGAATTTATTTATGGCCATGTTTTAGGGGAGAAAAATGGGAGAAGCTCAGAGTGACCTTCTTGCTTCTGTGGCTTTCTCAATTGTCAAGGTGCTATATTTTGGGGTATCATGCCCTAGGCCCCAATAATTTCCTTTAACTTTTCTTTCATTTTCTGTAAATGCATCTACTTAGCTAAAAAGTCAAATATTCAAATGTAGATTATTTTGTCAATACAAGTTTTGCCATTTAAAACTTTCTGCCATTTAAATTATTTTCTTTATGTGCATTATGGCTTCAGAAAGGCAACTCAGGGAAAAGCAGCTTACATCCATACACGTACATGCTTATCTCTTCCTGCTGAAACCAAGACCCCTCTGATTAGTGAAGACTGTTACTTGGGGAATGATTGAGCAGTACATGAGTTTAGGAGTTCCTCCTTTTTGTGTCAAGCGTGGTTTGGCTTAACTCCAAACCAGGCATGGGAAGTCTTAGTCACACTAGGCCACTGAGTTTGTGTTTGCAAGGAAATCTCTGGTTTGCTTTCTGTGTCACCTAGCACACATCTCCAAAGATTTTACTTGTATCACTTTGAACCCTAGAACAAATATTTTGACATCACACAGTATACACAGCAGAATCCCACAGCTTACAATGCAATAATGCACTTACTTTCAGCAAAGCAAGGAGGAAAAGGGGGGAGATGGAGCTGGTTAAAACCAGAAGTTTCTACAAGTTAGCTTGCTTAATCAGTAGGAGGTGGGTTTATTTGTTTTGTTCTCTTTTAGTGGTTACTTTCTATTAATGAAGACTGTGTGTACTTGTGTTTGGGGTAAGCTTAGTCATTGACATAGGGACAGGGCTGGAAAACCTAAGTCGAGCTTAGCAAGTTAACACCATAGAGGATAACAACAAAGACTGTCTCTGTAAACAAACTTTAGACCAGGTTCTTTGTGCCCTCTTCTCAAATAGGCCTCATCTTTGGGCCTTGTCTTTGGCCTGCCTAGTCCAGTTTTAGCAAGAATTCTGCTAAGTCGGTCTAGCAAAAATCCCCTATCCTTGATATCTAATCACCCTGGCCTGCCTTCAGCAAGAATTCTGTTAGTCTCTTTAGAAGAATTTCCCTATCTTCGTTGTCTCCTCTTAGTAATTTTCCATTCACGGACTCCCTCACTCTGTTCATTGGCTATAAATGCCCCACGGCTTTGCTATATTCAGAGTTGAACCCAATGTCTCTCCCCTACTGCAATAGTCTTGATACCTATTGCAATAGTCCTGAATAAAGTCTTTCTTACTGTTTTAACAAGTGTCAGAATTTTTTTTTAACAAGGGTCAGGCTGTTATTTGTTATGTGTGTTGTAAAACAAAGCATTTACAATCTTCTCCAAGTTTTATAGCTCAGTTTTAGCCACGGGTATTAAAATATGATCTCCTGCCTGGGACCTGAAGGCTCCAAAGCCCTTATTGCAATTGTGCTTAATACATCCCTCTAACCCATCCCCGTTTCTACCCTTCTGGGACAAGAAAAGCTGTGCCTTACTTAAAACTGCTGTGAGCATGAAAACATTCCACTGGAGTGGGGCTGGAGGCACAGGGTGAGGGGCAGCAGCTCTACTTTGAGCCGTAAAGTGCTAAGTGGGAGTTTCGTTTGCCAAGAAGAGGCCTTCCTGCACAAGGTGGAAGGTGGTGTTGGTGAATGAATAATTGCCAGGGAAGTATCACCAGACACCAGGGTAAGATTTTATGGGTCATTGGGAGGAGAAAGCAGCTAACAGCATCCTTGTTGAGTCTTTAGAGGCACAGAGTAGAAGCCCAAGGGAGAGTAAACAGCAAAAATAGTTAAGGAAAAAATAAGCTACAAATAGTAAGGAGGGGAAGTGGGAGCATTGAGCATCAGGGAAATTTCTGGCAGGACTCTAGCAAATGCCTGCACAAAATCACACCAACCTGATGATGCTGTCATTCCTGATCATTTCCTCCAGCCAAGGGGTTGCCCTCCAAACTTATGGAAGAGAGAACCTGAAGGCAGTGACCTACCTATTCACCAGCTTATACATCAGCATGAGTTAGTTATTCCAGCTTATTTTATGAGCTGTTATTCAAGCATTTGAGTATCACCAATGGTGAGGTATTGGGTGATTTATTGCAGAATATTATTCCTCTGTCACTAAGTGTAATGAGATCATTTGCAAATTTTATTTTTTCTCTGCCTTCTAAATGCATGCAATTGTTAGACCACATATTTGACAGCTGATATGATCCACAAAACAAAGGCAGATTCCCTCTATCCATCGTATAACTTAAAGAGAAAGCTTCTTCCCTACCAGTTTCCTGGAGCACTATCAACCTTGCTAACATCTTTGCATCCACTTCCTTGGCTTAAAACAGCATTGAAAGTTGCTTTGGAGTTTCTTAATGCACTGAAGATGCGATTCCTAAAGAACCTGAGAACTATGGACTCTGATGAAGATGCATGTTGGGAGATGTGAGACAATAAGCAGATCAATGCCATTCCATCAGTCTCTTCTTCCCACTGTTCTCTGCAAGTATCTATTGAGCAGAGCATTGAAGTTTATAGCGCTGTCAATGCCATGCAGGGAAGCCCATTGGGCTGGGTGTTTTGTATTTGTACTGTAGATCTACTCTCCACTTTGCCCCTTTCTGTTCCCTGGGAGGCTGCGCTCTGTGGACCATATCACTCCAGCTCACTTGTCCTCTGGCTTTTATTAAGTTTAGCCAATGAGAGTCATTGGCAGGAGATCACAGAGTGAGAGGAATGAACACCTCTGAAAGCAAATTTCTTCCCACTCTAGCCTCCTCCCACTCCCTCTCCCTCTCTCCCAGGCTCTATTATACAGTGACTGTAATCCTGGCACTAGGCCACTTCTCCTATCAGGTGGAATCTCTCTTGCCAGAGACCTACAGGTTGTACTAATTTCTGGTAACCACTCTCTGCCTTCCTTCAGACCATGCAGGGAGTGATGCCACTTCCTGCTGTGCTGTTCCCTGTCACCATCCCTTGGTGGTTTGCTTTAACGTTACTCACACATTTTTTAAACTATCCTCTATAGTTGACCTTTTGAGTGGGCCATGTCTTTCCTACTGGGACCTTAACCACAACCTCTTCATTCATTGTCAGGATTTTATATCTACGTCAACTTTCCAAAACACAGCTAAAATCTAAAATGTTGTTTTTCACATTTAAGAGCATTTTCAGATTGTAAAGAAGTAGCTATAGATTCCACTCCCAGCAACATGAGGACCCCTGAGGACTCATTTTCCAGTGAAATGATCGTAAATGATAAAAATCATTTTTAAAAAATTAAAGTTTCCAGAAATTGTTCTAAGGGTATACAGAAAATAAATCTATTCAAGAAAATCTACTAAATCTTGGTAAGAATAGTGAGGTTGCAGCACTTAAGCCATGACACACTAGCTTCCTCCCCACTCCAGCTCAATTTGAGGAAGTTTTCACTCTGAGTGGGACTGGCCAAAAGGTGAGGCTCCCTTTCCCTCTACTCGCTTGTTAAGGGATATGCAATCTCGCAGGAAAGGGCAGGACACCAGTGTTTCTCATCCTCTCCAAATCCAGGTTGGAAAGGCTAAATTCCTGGTAAGTATGGCCCAGCGGTTGGGAGCTCCTTTCTACCACCCACAACCCCACACATAGAGCGGTGGCTCTACAGCAGATGTGGCAGGCCAGGAACACTAGGGCCCCAATTATCACCCTCCAGCTCACTCACAGGACTGAGGCTCCACACAGAAGAAGCAAAATAAGAAGACCAGAGGCTACTACCCCATGCCAAGCACCCAAAGCTTGGTTTCTATTCAGAGGGAGAAGCAAATCATAAAAAAGAGGGCTCTGAAGCTCTCCCAAAAAGAAATTACTTTAGGGTGGGCACAGTGGCTCACACCTGCAATCCCAGCACTTTGGGAGGCCGAGGCAGGCGGATCACGAGGTCAGGAGATTGAGACCATCCTAGCTAACACAGTGAAACCCCGTCTCTACCAAAAATACAAAAAATTAGCTGGGCGTGGTAGCACACACCTGTAGTCCCAGCTACTCAGGAGGCTGAGGCAGGAGAATCGCTTGAACCCGGGAGGCGGAGCTTGCGGTGAGCGGAGATCGCGCCACTGCCCTCCAGCCTGGGTGACAGAGTGAAAAAAAAAAAATTACTTTATTATAAATAGAGTGTGGGGAAGTTCAAGCCTAAGGACACTCTCAAAAACAATGGACATTTTGATGGTAAATAATTAAAAGGAGGCTGGTAGCTCTGTAAGAGTAACAAGCTAAATCATAGGCTAGCTAATTTAAGAGAGAAAATCAGAGAAAGAAACAGCTAAGAAGAGTACTCTTGGCATCAGAACAAACCTCAAAGACTGGCCTCAAAAATTATTCCTGCTTGAATTTAATCGGGTCAGGCTGTGGAACGAATTATGCCCCAGGAATTGTCAAAACAATAGAGCAATCCGCTAGAAATTGGTGAAGCCTAACAGCTTAGTGTGATACCAAATAAGGCAGACAGCTTAATGGAGAGCTTAGGGAAAGAGAAAGTCAAAAGTAAAATGGCAGACATAAATCCAATTATAGCCATAATAACATTAGATTCAATATGAACTGATTAAATGATCAAATCAAATAGGCAGAGATTGTCAAACTGGATTTTTAAAAAAGATCCAACTATACGTTGTCTACAGGAGACACACTTTAGATTAAAATTTTCAAATATGTTAAAAGTACAAAGATATAAATATATATATGTCATGCAAACAGCAACCATAAGAAAGCTGGAATGTCCATACTAATACAGACAAAAAAGACTTTAAACCAAAAAAAGTTATGATACATAATGAAGAACATCTTATGATGATTAAAATATCAATTCATCTGGAAGATATTACAATTATAGACATATATATATCTAAAAAAAGAACTCCAAAATACAAAAAGCAATTGACAGAATTGAAAGGAAAAATAGACAGGTCTACAATGAGAGTTGAAGACTTCGATATACTAGTCTCCCCTTAGCCATGGGGGATACGTTCTAAGACCCCCAGTAGATGACTGAAACCATGAATACAATATTAAACCCTAAATACACTATGTTTTTTTCCTATATACATAACTATGATGAAGTTTAATTTATAAATTAGGCCTGGTAAGAGATTAACAATGATTAATAATAAAATAGAACAATTATAGCAATCAGAACACGTTTTCTTGTCATGTCTTCTACCCACAATTTAATGCCTTTCCCATCTTAACTAAGCACATATTATGCAGTTTTGCAGTTTGAGGAGCAGCAGCAAAACTAGCACAGATTTCTTTTTCCTTCTTCACAATTTTGTGGATAGAAGATGCATGCTTAACACAGATGTTAGCAACCTCAGTATATTATTATTATTTTTGAGATGGAGACTCGCACTGTCGCCCAGGCTGGAGTGCAGTGGCGTGATCTAGGCTCACTGCAACCTCCGCCTCCTGGGTTCAAGCGATTCTCCTGCCTCAGCCTCCTGAGTAGCTGGGATTACAGGTGCCCACCACCATGTCTGGCTAATTTTTTGTATTTTTAGTAGAGATGGGGTTTCACTATGTTGGCCAGGCTGGTCTCAAACTCTTGAATTTGTGATCCACCTGCTTTGGCCTCCCAAAGTGCTAGGATTACAGGCTTGAGTCACTGTGCCTGGCCAGCGTATGATTTATTTTTCTTTATTAAGTTGGGAACTTTCACCTTTTCACTTAAATAAAAGCACTTTATGGCTTCTCTTTGGCATATCCAAACTGCCAGCATCACTACTCTTGCACTCTGAAACTATCATTAAGTAAAATAAAATAAGGGTTACTTGAACACAGGCACCACAGCACAAAAATGATTGATCTGATGGCCAAGACAGCTGCTAAGTGACTAACAGTCAGGTAGCATATAGGCAAGGGAATGATTCACATCCCAGGCAGGACATAGTGAGCACAAGGTTTCACCATCTACTCAGAACAGTACACAATTTAAAACTTATAAATTGTTTATTTCTGGAATTTTCCATGTGATATTTTCAGACCATGTTTGACCTCATGTATTACGATCCTGGAAAGGAAAACCATGGATAGGAGAGGACTACTGTACTAGACAGATAATAAATAAGAAAATAGAGGACCTGAATGCACTCTAAACCAACTAGATCTGACAGACACTTATAAAAAAGTCCATCCCAAAACTGCAAAATACACTTATTGTCAAGTGCACAGGGGACATTCTCCAGGATAGACTTGTAAACTAAAAATAAAATTCTAATTCCTCTACCAACTGAACAGACTCGCTCTTGGCCAAGGGGACCACAGAGGAACCTTAAACACTGAGTTCCCAGACATGACAAGAAGGGAGGGCAGACACATCTCATAGTACCCCCTCCCTTTTGGAGTTTAGGCACAACAACTGACCAGCATTAGTGTTAAAAGAAAGATCATAAGATTGACAAAACAGACTCTCTGTGGCAATAAAATACCAAATTATAAAGAAGACCGAAGGCTATGAAAGACAAGGGTTAAGTCATACCAAGTTAGAGACAAAGCCTTACTCTTTAACCCACTGGAAATTAAAGAATCTCTGAATCCACCTATAACCTGTAATAAGTCCCCTGCTTTCAGATATCCCACCTTTTTAGCCTGACTCTATATATACCTTTGATGTATTGATTTATGTCTTTACTTATAACTCCTATGACGTGGTTTGACTTTGTGTCCCACCCAAATCTCATCTCAAATTGTAATCTCCATAAACCCCATGTGTTGAGGGAGAGACCTGGTGGGAGATGATTGGATCATGGGGGTGGTTTCCTCCATCCTGTTCATGATAGTGAGTGAGTTCTCATGAGATCTGATGGTTTTATAAGGGGCTCTTCCCCCTTTGCTCACTCTTGCTCTCTTGCACCTGCAGCCATGTAAGGTGTGCCTGCTTCCTTTTTGCCATGATTGTAAGTTTCCTGAGGCCTCCTCGGCCATGTGGAACTGAGTCAATTAAACTTCTTTTCTTTATAAATTACCCAGTCTCAGGTATTTCTTTATAGCAGTGTGAAAACAGACTAACACATCCTACCTCCCTGAAATGTATGAAACCAACTGTAATCTGACTACCTTGGGTGCGTTTTCTCAGGACTTTTTAAGACTGTGTTTCCCCAGGCTGCAGTCATTCATATTAGCTCAGAATAAACTTCTTTAAAATATTTACAGAGTTTGGTGTTTTCATTAACAGACTGTATGCTAAGTCATAAAATAGCCTGAATAAATTTAAAAGAATTGAAATCATGCAAAGTATGTTTGCCAACCAAAATGTAGTAAAATTAGAAATTGATAACAAAAAAATTTGAAAAATTTACAAATACGTGAAAATTAAACAACACAATACTAAATAACCAATGAGTCAAAGAAGAAATCAGAAGTGAAATTAGAAAATATTCTCAGATAAGTAAAAATAAAGACACAACATCCCAAAGCTTATGGGATGTAGCTAAAGCAGTGCTTAGAGGAAATTTGATAACTGAAAATGCTTATGTTAAAACATAAGAAATATCTCAAGTCATTAACATGCCTCCTTAAGGCACTAGAAAAAGAAGAGCAACTAAACAAAAAGCAAGCAAAGGAAGAAAACAGTAAGGATTAGAGAATAAACTACTGAATAGAGGCTAGGAAAAATAATGAATAAAATCAACAGAATCAAAAACTGGATCTTTGAAAAGAATAAGAAAACTGGCAAATATTTAGTTAGACTGACCAAGCAAAAAAGAGAAAACTCAAATTACTAAAATTAAAAATGAAGCAGCGACAGTTCTACTGAAATAAATAAAATTATAGGGGAATATTATGAACAACTGCCTGTCAACAAATTGAATACTTTAGATGAAATATAAGAATTTCCACAAAGACACAAACTACCAAAACTGACCCAAGAAGAAATATAAATTTGAATAGACCTATAACAAGTAAAGAAATTGAATTACTAGGCCCAGATGGCTTTACTCGTGAACTCTACCAAGGATTTAAGTTAGAATTAGGCCAGATGTGGTGGCTCATGCCTGTAATCCCAGCACTTTGGGAGGCCAAGGTGGGCAGATCACTTGAGGTCAGGAGTTTGAGACCATCCTGGGATTCAATGCTGTAATCCCAGCAGCTCAGGAAGCTGAGACAGGAGAATCACTTGAACCCAGGAGGCAGAGGTTGCAGTGAGCCAGGATCGCACCACTGCACTCCACCCTGGGTGACAGAGCAAAACTCTGTCTCAAAAAAATAAGTAAAAAAAAAAGTGATAATTAATAGCATTCTTTATAAACTCTTCCAAAACATAGAAGCAAGGGGAAACCTTCCCAACTGATTCAATGAGGCCAGTATTATTCTGATAACAAAACCAAACGAAGACATCACAGAAAAGAAAACTAGCACTAGCAGCTCTAGTCAGAGCAGTTATGCAATATAATGAAATAAAAGGCACCATGTTGGAAAGAAAAAAGTATAGCTATCTCTATTTGCAGATGACAAGATCACATATATTGAAAATCCTAAGGAATCCATAAAAAACAGTATTAGAACATATGAATGAGTTTGGCAAGTTGCAGAATACAAGATCATTATACAAAATCAATTGAATTTCTATATGCTTATAATAAACATTCCAAAAATAAAATCAGGAAAACAATTCCATTTGTAATAGCATTGAAAAATACTTAGGAGTACAATTAAGAAAAGAAATGCAAACCTTATACTCTGAAAGCTAAAAAACATTATTTAAATAAATTAAAGAATATCCAAGTAAACAGAAAGATATCCCATGTTCATGGACTGGAAGATACAATATTGTTAAGATGACAATACTTCTCAAATTGATGTATAGATTTATCACAATCCCTATCAACGTCACAGCTAGCTTCTTCACAGAAATTGACAAGCTGATCCCAAAATTCCAATGAAAATTTAATTAATCCAGAATATCTAAAACAATGTTGAAAAAGACAAAGTAGGAGGGCTCACACTTCCTGATTTCAAAATTTACTACAAAGCTACAGTAATCAAGAAAATATGGTACTGGCATAGGAAAGACATGTAGATTAATAAAACAGAATTGAAAGTCCAAAAATAAACCATTGGGTATTAGATCAACTGATTTTCAGCAAAAGTGCCAAGATATTTCAATGGAGAAAGAGTAATTTTTTTAATAAATGGTGTTGGGACAACTGGATATCCATGTGTAAAAGGAAGTTGGACCACTAACTCACACCATATACAAAAATTAGCTTAAAATGAATCTAAAAGCTAAATGTAAGAGCTAACTGTAAAACTTTTGAAGGAAACATAACTACAAATCTTTGTGACTTTGAATTTAGCAATGATTGCTTAGATATGAAACCAAAAGCACAATTAAAAAAAAGAAAAAAAAATGAAAAATTGAAAACTGTCAAAATTAAAAACTTTTGTACTGAAAAGGATATCATGTAGAAAGTTTAAAAACAGCCCACAGAATGGGAGAAAATATTTGCAAATTGCATATCTGATGAGGCATGTGTATCTAGAATAGTTAGAGAACTATTTCAACTCAGTAATGAAAAGACAATCCAATTAAAAATGAGCAAAATATCGGAACAGACAGTTCTCCAAACTAGATACACAAATGAAAAATAAGCACATTAAATTATGTTCAACATCATTAGTCATCAGGAAAATGCAAATCAAAACCATGATAAAATACAATGCCACACCTACTAGGTTGCTAATAATATACATTTTTTAAAAAAACAGATAACAAGTATTCAAAAAGGATGTGGAGAAATTGGGACCCTCATACATAGCTGGTGGCAATTTAAAATGATGCAGCCACTATGGAAAATGATTTGATAGTTCCTCTGAGTTACCATATGACTCAGCAATTCTATTCCTAGGTATATCCTAAGATAAATGAAAATATAAACAATTTATAAATGAATGTTTATAGTAGTATTATTCATAATAGCCACACACTAGAAACAACCGAAATATCCAACAATTGATGAGTGGATAAATAAAATGTGATATATCCATACAATGCCATATTATTAGGCCATAAAAAGGAATGAAATACCGATACATGCTACAACATGAGTAAGCCTTGAAAAAGAAGCCAATCACAAAAGACCATATATTGTATGATTTCACTTATATGAAATATTTAGAATAGGCAAATCTTCAGAGAAAGAAATTAGATTCATAGTTGCCTAGGGCTGGAAGGGTTGGGGAAAATGAGAGTGACTGTTAATGGTTTCTTTTAAGGAGGATGAAAATGTCCTAAAATTGATTGGGGTGATGATTTCCCAACTCTGTAACAACAACAACAAAAAAGATTAGTCATGTGTTCTGTAACTAAAAACCACTAAATCGTAAACTTTAAATAGGTGGATTGTATGGTATGTAAATTATCTATCAACAAAGCAGCTATTAGTGTTTTTAAACATGATATAATTGTTTTTTTCTGATGTAGGAAGGAAAACCAACCATTACTGGAGAGCAGTGTTTCTCACCATTCGCCTTCACACTCTTCAATTCAGTCAGACTGAGTTCCTGCTGTACAGGATGTCCGGGTGGTAGAGTGTAATGGCTAAGAGCTAGTTGCCTTTGTTGGAATTCTGGCTTAATCACTTACTAGATGTGGGACATCAGGAAAGTTCCTTAACCTCCCTGTGCCTCAGTCCTGTTAGCTGTAAAATGAGGACATTAATAATTTCTACCTCAAAGCGTTTTTAGGGGAATTAAAAATGCAACACATTAAACTCGTAGAACAATGCCCAGCACATAATAAGTGCTATATAAGAACTGCTTTATCCCAGCACTTCGGGAGGCCAAGGCGGGCGGATCACAAGGTCAGGAGATCGAGACTATCCTGGCTAACATGGTGAAACCCCGTCTCTACTAAAAATACAAAAAAATCAGCCAGGCATGGTGGCATGTCCCTGTAGTCCCAGCTAGTTATGAGGTTGAGGCAGGAGAATCGCTTGAACCCGGGAGGTGGAGGTTGCAGTGAGCCAAGATGGCACTACTGCACTCCAGCCTGGGCGACAGAGCAAGATTCCATTTCAAAAAAGAAAAAAAGAAAAAAAAGAACTGCTTTATTATTTTTTTCAAGTTTCAGTTATTTATTAATCAGTATAATCTACAGTAGATTACATCAACATTATTTCATGCATTTAGAGGACAAATATATTAAGTGGAAAATTGTGCGGATGGCTGCTGGAAAACCTTCATTCTAAAGCAGCTTTATAGTGAAACATTTCATTTGGAAATCTGGACCTTCTTTCTTCAGTTCGCTGTAATCCATTCACTGAGTAGAACTTGTATTGACCATTGGGACCCAGTTTGTTCCAGGGTTCTGGGTTATTCTTTCTGTCCCAACTAACATCTGGATTGATCAATGCCAGGTGCAAAAGATACAGTGCCGCTCCAGTATCTCCAGTTCCAATAAATACAAAGAGGGGGATCAAGCTTGGATGCGTAGTGGCCTGACTGATGATCTGGCAGAGCATGTTTGCGGTAGAGGCCTCTGATTAGAAAGGAGAGAACCAGACTAGCCACCAGGTCCTGGGCTAAGTAGTATCTGCCAACTGCTTTATTATTAACCCATTCCCCTCCCTAACACCTGTCACAAGGATAGGCCAGTCTCCAGATTCCATTCCCCAGTCCACAGTGATTGGTTCAGAGATGGGCACATGAGTCCATCAGGCCAATGAGACTCAAATCTAAGACTCGGGTTGAGCTGTTGGGGTAGCAGACTCCTTTCTCCCAGCTGGTCTTAAAAATATGAAGCATTTGGCTTCCAGACGTACAGGCAGTCATTAGAGAGCCGCAGGAGAGAACCCACCTGAAGAGGCAGTCCCATGAGTAACAACATAATTTCCTCCTAAAAATCTTTCTCACACCATCATCACATACAGACTGGATTAAGCAATCCTTATACACAGTCCTGTAACCATCTCTGGATCTCTTAACCCTAAGGTCAGAAACATCTCCTTTTGCCCAGGGTGATCTCAGTGTAAACCTCTTGGCCCAGCATAATTATTGAGAGTTCCCCCTTCATCTTCAGGTCCCAGTTTGAATGATAAACTACATAATTATCTATCACAAAATGTATGTACGCTTACGTTGTTATTTGTTTAATTATCTGACTTCCTTGTTAGATACTAAGCCTTGTAAAAGGCAGGAACTATAACTACATTGGCCATTGTTTTATTCCCAATAGCTAACACAGTGCCTGGCATAGAACAGGTGTTGAATAGTTGTCTGCATAATAAATGAATAAAAGAATTTTTAAAAATCATCACCACACCTAGTCCTAGCCCCAGGGTTTTTCACTTTCAAAATCATCACCCCTTAAAACTGTCCCTAATATTTGTTTTCTAAGCTTACCTTTAAATGAATTAAAATATATCAGAAGGGGCTGGGCGCGGTGGCTCACGCCTGTAATCCCAGCACTTTGGGAGGCCGAGGTGGGCAGATCACGAGGTCAGGAGATCGAGACTATCCTGGCTAACACGGTGAAACCCCGTCTCTACTAAAAATTCAAAAAATTAGCCGGGCGTGGTGGCAGACGCCTGTAGTCCCAGCTACTCGGGAGGCTGAGGTGGGAGAATGGCGTGAACCCAGGAGGCAGAGCTTGCAGTGAGCCGAGATCGCGCCACTGCACTCCAGTCTGGGCAACTCTGTCTCAGAAAAATAAAAAAATAAAAATAAATAAATAAATAAATAAAATAATTAAAATATATATATATATATATATATATATATATATATATATCAGAAGGGGAAACACATGGTGAGATGCTCCTGTAACACGTACCCCTTCAAATAACAATGTTTGCTTTTCTGGGAGCTGGTAAATGAAAATATCCTATTCTCTTGCCCTCAAAAACCTGAAAAGTCCAGAGTACCAAGTTGAGTGAAGATTTTTTCTTAGTTGAGACCTGAAATTCATGGTAAAATTCCCAGTTGCAGAAAAAGTCCCACCAGAGAACCTTCCCGCAATGGGGTCTTACTAAGCTATTGTAGCAAATTTAAGTTGTACAAGAGTACCAAAAACATTTTCTGTTTCCCTACCTGCTTTCTTGGCCTTCACTTGGCCCCTCTGCCACGCATCTCAGCTGACATTTAGCACAAAACTTTACTGGGTCCATAAGCCATATAATTCCCTCATTATTGCCATAAAATTTTTCATAGACAAGAGAAATTATTTGCAAACATGTTGGAAGAAGTTTTTCATTTTCTGGGGTTGAGATTATAGTTCAAACTGCAGGAAGAACAAGGACAAATCTGAATGATGATACTCTACAAATTCACTTATCCATTTGACATAAGAGGATTAAAAGAATAGGGAAAAAAATGCTTTTCAGAATAACTTTGGCACACATTTAGTTATATTAACAGTGGCTCAGAGGCAAGTGTGACCAAATTTAAAAGGTTTACTGTATGTTTTAGAGTTAAACTTAATTCAGGTAACTTTCATGCCCCTAGGGTGGGCAGCCAATGTCGTGAAACTAAGGGCTAGTTCAAGTTAAAAAAAATAATAATAATAAAAAATAAAGAGATGGAAAATGTACAAAGGAGAGGTTAAGTATACTTAGTAAGGGTGGTAAAACCACATGAATATTAATTGGGCCAATCCAAACTTTAGCCCCTCAATAAAACAAAAATATTTTCAAGCTTTAAGAGAAAATAAAGTAGGCTGCTCTTCCCAAGCTATTTTTCATCTCACTGCTTTCTACATTTCTTACTGCTGGTTCTGAGAATCACAAGATTATTAAAAAAGAGAGGCTACACTTTCAATATGTCTTGATTATAACATCATAGAGCAAGAAAATCCAGAGAACTACTGCAAAGCTAACAACATAGAAAGAGCCCTTCTGTTCCCCAGGTGCTTAGTGAGGACTAGCTTTGTCATTTCTTCCACACACTCCAGCCATGGCTGAAAAGGGAATTTTGAGCCCTGAATCTTTCGCTAGATGGAGAAGTTCCTTTCTCAATCTTGTCAATTTTCCTTCTCGCTTAATGTTTTTCCTTCCTTTCCTGCCTGTTCTTTAATTTCCCTGTGTACCTCCTAAAGTAATTTATTTACAGAACTATTTATTAACTTCTTTTGTAGTATTGTATGTTGAACTACAAAAGAAAGGAGGAGATGTGTGAAGAGCTCTTCACACATAGCTATGTTGAATTATGTGTAAAATCCTTCAAAAGTCAGGATGACGCCTTCAGAGTTCTGGCTGTTACTTCCAAGCTAGATAAGAAACACTAATTAGGCGTTTTGTCACAGATTTCTGGACAATGGTGTCTATGAGTTGTCTTCCCAGTGTAAAGAAAACCTAGATTAATTATTTTTTATGTCATTACTTTCATTCTCAAAGGAGAAATGGTCACTGTTTTTGTTACACTCTGTTTTCAAAACACGTCAATGTGCCTCACTATTAAAAAATCTTACACACAAAATTTGAACAAAGAAAACATCTCATTTAAATTACAATTATTCACAATTGAAAAAAAAAGATTATCTTCACTAAAGGATTCATCATTGGTTTATTTTCAATACAGTAGTAAGAATTTTCAATATAATGAAATTATCTGAGTATATTTTAATATTTACACACAAGTTCTCAGAGTTTTACATTTTAAAATATGTAACAAAGTTATTCTTTTTCTAAGCAGATAGATTATAAATACTATTTTCTCCCTGTTATACTGTCCACTACTGCATTTTCACTAATTGCTATTTCATAGAAACTTTGTCCTGTTCCAAATATATATCTCAAGTGTATTTCTTTGATCACTTACTAATTTACTTTTTTAATTGAGTCACTCATGTAACTATTCATTAAACATCCAAAATGTTTCACGTCTTTTACCTTGCAGAGACAATGGCTAATACCACTTAATACCTTTTCTCCTGTGCTCTGGGCAACACGGGACCTGCTTATTCATTTAACTAGAATTCAAACTTCCGTCATAACCCTTAGTGATACTTTCAGTAGAACAGAAAGCCCTGCATGAATACAACTGCATATGAAAATTTAACATATAATAAAGTCAGCACCTCAAATTAGTGGGAAAAAGATGAACATTTAAGTGAGTAGTATTAGGACAACTATTAACAGATAGATAGCTATACTTTAAAAGGAGGAAATGGATCCATTTCTCACACCATAAAACAAGATAAATTCCAAGTGTATCAGGAATGTAATAAAATGAAACCATACAAATACTACATGAAACATGAGTGAATTGCTTTATTACATGACACTTGGAAAAATGTTCCTAATCATGACTCAAAATCCAGAAGTAAAAAGAGAAAGGACTAATACAATTGATGATGTAAAAAATAAAATAAAGTTAGAAACCTTTATATGTGAAAAGTGTCATAAGTAATGTAAAAAGGTGACAAATGACAAACTGGGGAAAATATGTGCCACTTACATCATCCAAAGCGATTATTCTTCACATAAACAGAGCTTTTAGAATTTGAGAAGAAAAGACCGATAACACTCTATTGTAAAACGAAACTAAGAAACAATTGATAAGCAAATTCAAGTGACCTACAAAAAGCTCAACAGTGCTAATAGTAAGAGAAGTATAATTTTACACTTCTCTGAGATTCTAGTTCTCAATTATCACTGGATGGGAAAAATCCAAAAGTTTGATCACATAAACAGTTGACCAGACTGTGGGGAAGCAAGCACTTTTGCTCTGCTGGTGGGAATGCAAAATTTCACCTCTCTTCCAGAGGAAGATTTGCTGATACCTTGCTAGATATTTACTCAGCAACACCATGTTGAGTAATCTATTCAAAAGATACATTGGCAAAACTATAAGAAGACGCACAAGGCCATGCATTGCAACACCATTAATAATAATAAAGAACTTGGAAGCAATCCAAATATCCATAATGGAGAATGGATTCAATAAAGAATAAATCAGGATACAGCCATAAAATGGAGTACAAGCCTGCTACAAAAAAGAAATGAGAATTATCTCTATATTACCATGGAGTCATCTTCAGACAAGTCTTTAAATTTTTTAAAGGCAGGGAAGGCTTAACATATACAGTTCTTTAAATGGTTATCTATGATGAAAGAAGGAATTATATAGAAGGAGCAGGGCCAGGCACAGTGGCTCATGCCTATAATCCCAGCACTTTGGGAGGCCAAAATGGGTAAAACAAGTGAGGTCAGGAGTTCAAGACCAGCCTGGCCAACATGGGGAAACCCTTTTTTTGTATTTTTAGTAGACAAGGAGTTTCCCATCTGGGCGTGCTGGTGCATGCCTGTAATCCCAGCTACTCGGGAGGCTGGGGCACAAGAATCGCTTGAACCCAGGAGAAGGAGGTTGCAGTGACCTGAGATCATGCCACTGTACTCCAGCCTGGGTGACAGAGTGAGGGGAAAAAAAAAAAAGAAGGGACAGGGTCAAAGCAATACTTCTATGAATATACCTTGTTTTGTATATTTGAATTTGGTACCGTGTAAATACTTTGCAAAATTATAAAACAAAATTAAACATAACAAAATCAGATACTTAACAATTGAGAGCAAAATTAGTCAAGTAAATATAACTGTGTATCAGATGGATGGCAAAACCACATAGAGGAACTATTCCAAATGACTTTGAAACATTGTAAACTGACTACAAATTTCTATTGAGATATACTCTGAGGACAAAAAGAACTGCAAATAAATCTTAAAATTATCAAATCACTGACACTAGTGGTAGGTATTGTTATTCTGAGACTGTCGTGTGCATTGTGAGATTAAGCAAATAAGTAATTGTCTTGGTGCCATCAGAAACCAGGATTTTTGTCATGAGAGAAAGGAAATACAAACGTAAGATGCAGAAGATTGAGTTAAAAGTCCTATTCTATATTTGAATATATATAAATTCATGATGTATTTTATTTAAAAATATATATATATTTCCTACCTCTATCCTCTGAAAAGATCAACCTAAGAGCAATGAGGAGTCTTAATTCTTATATTGCTGTTTCTAGTCATCATTTCCAAATCAAAGCAATCATGTACCTGTAATCCCAGCAGTTTAGGAGGCCGAGGTGGGTGGATCACGAGGTCAGGAGTTCAAGACCAGCCTGACCAACATGGTGAAACCCCACCTCTACTAAAAATACAAAAATTAGCGGGCATGGTGGTGCGCGCCTGTAATCCCAGCTACTCAGGAGGCTGAGGCAGGAGAATCTCTTGAACCTGGGAGGTGGAGGTTGCAGTGAGCCAAGATCTTGCCACTGCACTCCAACCTGAGTGACAAAGCGAGACTCTGTCTCAAAAAAGAAAAAAAAAAAGAAAAAAAGAAAAAGAAAAAATGGCTGATTCCAAGTCTGAGAAAGAAAAAGTAGAGGATGAGCCTAGAACATTTTGTCATACTAGACAACAAGGAGGCTCTCAGAGATTACTGAGATTGCTCAAAAGATTCAAAAGACAACTTGAATAGGTTCCCACTGGCCAAAGATAAACTAATTCGACACTTCTGAACACTCACTTCCATTCTTTGGAATCTGTGCTTCCTAGGTGGCTATCTTCAAACTTTGCATTTGAACACTTTAAACTAGATTTTGACCCTTTTGATTATTTTAGGATGACATTTTGGTGACCCAGATGGGACCCAAAGCAAGCCGCCAGTGATCCCCACCATTTCACCAACAACAGTCAGGGCATTGGTATTAGCATGAATGACTTTTGTTCACTCGACCTCACTAGAGCCAGGAGGAGTCTCTGGTGAGGTTCCTCTTCAAGTTCAAATCTCCCTGATTTTTGTTGATATTCAGACTTTATTCAAGCCACCTAATTCCACCCTCAATAGAGCTGGAATTAAAGCTCTGCTTTTCAGGTAAGGTTTTGGGTTTTGTTCTCTAGAGATTCTGCTGTTTGCAGGTTTTGTTTTGTTTATTTTGTGTTTTGTTTTGTTTTTATAGACAGGGTCTTGCTTTTTTTTATAGACAGAGTCTTGCTCTGTTGCACAGGCTGGAGTGCAATGGTGCACTCATGGCTCACCGCAGCCTCAAACTCCTAGGCTCAAGGAATCCTCCCACCTCAGCCTCACGAGAAGCTGGAACTATAGGTGCGGGGCCACCATGCCTGGCTAACTTACTTTCTGTAGAGACAGGGTCTCATTATGTTGCCCAGGCTCATCTCAAATACTTAGCCTCAAGTGATCCTCTCAAAGTGCTGAGATTACAGGCACGAGCTACTGTGCCTGTCCTATAGATTTAGGTTAAGAGTTGTTTGTTGAACTATGCATTAGAGTTTGTGCAGCCTTTTCTCTCATTCGCACTGTGGTCAGGAAAGGAAACCATTTCTCTCTCTGAAAAGAGGAAGTGAATTTTTTTGTGGTTTAAGCAAAGTTTGTAATTAAAAAAAAAAAACTGGCTAAACTCGGAAGCTGGGTTCATTTGACATATCTAAAGTCCCTTCTGAGTGGCCAAAGCCAGGGAAAAGCTTTTAATCAGAATGAAGATAAATCCTGAAGATAAGGGACACTATTCTTCCCGGACAAAATGTACCTTAGGCAACTAGGTTCCTGTGGGAGTGTTTGAGCTCATTGCTTGTGATGTGCAGTGGTCCCACAGGCAATCCTCAAAGAAGAACACAGGGGGAATCTTGCTTAACCCAGGGGGCCCCATGAAAGGCTGCCCTCCCAGTGCCTTAAGCACCCAGGACTCATGGGTTTTGCCAAGATGCGTAAGAGGGGAGAAGCAACTCGTAGGTGACACCTTGAGGAGTAATCCTCATTGGGCAGCACACCACATCCAAAACATCTTTCACTTTCAGCTTAAAAAGAACTTAATTTATGGGCAGTTATCTATGTAAAACCACATCTTCCTTCTGAAAGGAGAGATCAACCTATGGAAACTCCAGTTGGATTCCTAGGCAACACTTATGGGGCCACCTCCTGTCAATATCTAGAGAAATAGTCTTAACCCGTGAAGACACCAAACTACAATGGCCAAAATGAGATACTTTTGAAATACCTAAATTAGTTTATTTACACACACAACTAGAAAAACAGCTCTAAAATTAAACAATAATTGGGAGAGTTACTTCCAATGGTACTTAGACCTTTTCAAGAGAGGCTCTGACAAAGTTCTTTCCCTATAGGAAGAAGACAAAAAGCTCCCCAAAACCACTTCTGAATTAAAGACAACTGCTTTAATATGCAACAAATGTTAGGCTGTGGTGAGCTCAGGTAATTGAGACTCCAGAAGCAAGTAGAACCGATGTACTGAACAGGCGAACTTCTAGGGGATTAAGGATATAGATGACTGTTAAAGGTCAGCATCCCCCTAATTCTGTCCTTCACATTACAATCTCTAGGTCCAATCATCTAAACCCCACCACTCTTCTGCCTCTGGCTTCAGATGAGAGGGCACAAGATTGCAAAATCTTAACCAACCGCTTCTCTCTCCCAGACAGACCTCCAGGAGACTCCCCTTCCTAGCACTGATGTTGTTTGGTTTACAGATGGATCTAACTTAAAGGATGAATCTGGGACTTATTGTGCAGGTTATGCTATAGTATCTTTAATGGGAGAAATAGAAAGTGATTGCCTTCCAGGAGCCACATTCACTCAACAAGCAGAACTGGTAGCATTAATCAGGGCCTGTCAACTGGCAAAAGGAATAACTGCTAATATTCATGCAGGCAGCAGATCTGCTTTTGGAGTTGCTCATGATTTTGGAATGCTATGGAAACAAAGAAGGTTTTTAACCACTTCTGACCAGTCTATAAAAATTGGACACCTTATTTCACAATTGCTAGAAGGCTTATTATTATACCAAGATCACTGCCCATTATTAAAATCCCAGATCATCCCAAATCAGATACTCCAGAAAGCAAAGGAAATCAGCTAGCTGATAAGGCAGCAAAAAGAGCTGCACTAAATGCATCTAAACAAGAAAAGTAATCTATATTAACTTTTAAAGAAGCACCTGAAATTGACAAAAAATGAGCTAAGTACAGAGCTCCAGAAGCTGAACAGGAAAATTGGAAGATGAAAAGGAGAACATACTCTCCCAAAGATGAGGTGTGGTGTGGGCCAAATAATTTACCTATGCTTCCTGCTGAATTACAGTCGTCATTTTTAACCTACAGACATGATTCAACTCATTGGAGCCCTGATGAAATGGTTGCTTGGGGAAAACAATACTTTCAAAAACCATCTCTGATTATAGCTCACAAGGTATACAATCACTGCCATGTATCTGCTCAAAATATAATCTAGGGAAACCTTTACACAGTTCCCGAGGACATTTGCCTTTAACTGAAGGCCCCTATGAAGTACGACAATTAGATTCTATTCAGCTGCCACCACTGCAAGGATACCATTATGTTCTAGTGATTATTTGCATGTTTTCTCATTGATTAGAAATCTATCCATGTAGAAGAGTGACTGACTGACTGCCTTAGCAGTAAGTAAAATTCTTTCAGGAAAGATTATTCTGACTTGGGGAGCTCCCTTAAAACTCCACAGTGACAGAGGTACTCATTTTACCAGACAGAAAATTCAGTCAGTATGTAAAAGTTGGCCTCTCCTCTAACACTTTCATTGTGCGTGTCATCCCCAATCATTTAGATTGGTGGAGCATACAAATTGAATAATTAAGATTCAATTGGCAAAAATAACAGAAGTTTTAAAGATTCCATGGCCAAAGTCTCTTCCATTGGTTTTTCTTAACCTAAGATCAGTCTCATTTAGAAAATGTCAGTTGTTGCTATAACTGACAAACCTATGAATCTGTCCCCATGGAATTGTAACTCCTTAATTGTAAAGGGAGACATGTTCCCTTATTGTTATTACCTTATGAAACAATTAACTAAAAATTATAATCTAGTAAAAGATTATTAGAGACCTCTCAGGAAATGAAGAATTAAAGACTCACAGTCTTTAACCAGGGAATTTTGTTTATTGGAAATGACATATTTTAAAAGACTGTTTCTGACCAAAGTAGAAGGGCCCTTCCAAAGTGTCCCTTACTAAACCTCGTGCTGTTAAATGAGAAAGAATAGACTCCTAGATCCATGTTTCTCATCAAAAAAGGCTGTATCTCCTGAGTGGAATGTTTCCCCGGAAGATGACTCTCAGCTCAAGTTAATGCCAGGTCGAAAAGAAGATGATATCTGATGTAGACAGCTAAAACCCAAGGCTTCAGACCAGGTCTATATCTGAACAAATGCTTAATATTAACATTCGTTAATAAATAGATGATGAAGATTTTCCTTTACAAGCTCCCACTAAACTTCTTTTTATTCTTAGTTCTCATGTCTTGGTTCTGCTATCACCAGCTGTTGCCCTTGAAGCAAACTTCTCTTTGCAAAGTGCCCAAGACTATGCTAAAAGATTACAAAAATATGCTTGTTGAGTATGTGGTCTCATGCCCTTTCTAGTAGTTTTGGCCAATTATGGTGGGTATCTCCCAGGAAAAGATTGGATAGAATATCAGAAATATATCTGTGTTTCTCAAAAATAGTCATCGATGTTTGACGCTAGTAGGACTAAGGATAATGTACATCACTGGCCTATTAATAATACTTTACGCAATAAAGATCATAGTAAGAGCTTCTCGGTAAAAGAAACTAGTCCATTAGCTTTCATGCTGGTACTGTCCCTCCTGAGAGATGAAACAACCAGACTGCCCCAATTGAGAGTTGAGACAAGTCAATTTTAGAATGATACAACACAAATTTGGGATGGTTTTATCTGGCTTGCCCCCTTCTTTGGCCAGCTCAGTCAGCTTGTCCCCTTATTTTGGGAACAGAGAAATTATACCAAAAATACCTGGCCCAATAGCACTAGAGGTAGAGTACTGATTGGCATGCCACCAAATGGGCACAACCACCAGGTATTCATTGGTTAGTTCCAGATGGAACATCTGGGCTTTGTGGCACTAACTTATGGTCACAGTTACCCCCAAGATGGTTAGGCGACATTCCTTGGGATACGCTTGGGCACAGGGTTGAGTAGTTCATACTCTGCTAAAACCTGCAAATTTTCCTCATTCGCAATCTCATAGGGTTTGTTCTATGTTTCATGGGTATGACCATTTATTAGCGTTCATCTTCATACTACAGCTGGGTATTGAGGATGTCATTTGGTGAGTAGAGGCCCTAATCAATGATACATAAAGGCCCTAAATGATAGCCATATGGGTATTTCATTATTAAACAATGAAGTTACTCTTGTGAGAAAGGCTGTATTACAGAACTGTATGGCTTTAGACACACTTGCTGCACCCCAAGGGGGAGCTTGTGCTAACGTAGAAACTGAGTGTTGTGTCCAAATCCCTGATGAATCAGGTAACATCACTAAATTAGTGGCTGATATGAAAACCCAAATAACTGACTTTTCAGATCGAAGGCCCTCTCCAAATGATGCCTAAGCAGCTGCTTCAGATCTGAGAAACTTGGTGGCAAAACTTGTTACTTATTCTAGTAATTATAATTATTTGTGGTGTTTGGTCCTGTTTTTGTCTACACTGCTGTTACAGCATTTGTTTGCAATTGAACCAAGGCACAACTGAAAAGTCTGCAATAATGGTCGCTCAAAGAATTTCTTTGATTGAAGAGGCAGTCATGCAGCCTGAATCAGGTTTCAGGACCATTTCTCCCGTGTTTGCTTTATAATTCAGCTTTGGTCCTTTCCAACTTTCCCCCTCATGGGACATGACTTCCTAGGAATGAGCCTTCCTAGCAATGTGGGATTTTGACCTACATACATGACCTAAATACATGATTCTTCTGCAATGCTTTCTCCAAAAGATTTTAAAGAAATGAGTGGAATTGAAATGAAAATAAATTTTAGGACCCTCTGAATTTATTATGCCAAGGGGAAGTTAAGCCCTGGAGACTGAGGCAGGCAACATGTTTGCAACTTCTGTTTCTTTCTTTTCCTTTTTTATTTTATTTTTGTAGAAATGGAGTTCTCACTATGTTGCCCAGGCTGGTGTCAAACTCCTGGGCTCAAGCAGTTCTCCCACCTCAGCCTCTCAAAGTGCTGGGATTACAGGGTGAACCACCGTGCCCAGCCTGCAGCTTCTGTTTCTTCGATTATAGATTAACTCTCTTCTTCATTGTTCTTGCTCTGTAAATGACCAGGAAAGGCCAGAAGCCAGGCTTTCTATCCTTCCAATCACTGATTTTTGTTACAGATTAACTGCCTCCTTTATTGTCCCATATCTAACTCAGACCAGGTGGCGCAAAAGACCCCATGACGGTTTGACTGTTATATCTTTATTGTGGAATGTTAAATATACCTTTCCCGAAAGAAAAATCACCTCAGCTAATCAGATGGTTGTAACTATGCTTTAAGCCTTATATAGAAGGATATTGAACTTCTGTGAGGCTTCTCTAAACTTTATCTATATAAACAATCCCAAACTTCTATACCTCAGAACGCTGACTTCCATTCTTTGGAATCTGTGCTTCCCAGATGGCCGTCCTCAATCTTTGTGCTTGAATAAACTTTTTAAAAACGGATTCTGACCCTTTTGACTATTTTAGGTTGGCAGACAGAATCCGGATTCAAAATAGAAGCCAAAATCAGGGAGGTTTATCTCAGAATTAAAAAGAGATCCCTGGTGATTGCCACAAATGGAATTTAAATTCCACTTTGGCCTTACTGGCCACTAGTCTCATGAGGCAAGGAAGAGGGGTGAACTGAGCAGGTTGCTCAAGTGTTCTTGATGTATGTTGTCCTGCCCCAAGTCATGGGGCTGCTGGGCTGGAAAAACAACATACAAGATCAGGGATTAAAGCAGACACATGATCCTCCTTAAGCTCTGATGCATGCTATATCCATTCATCCATTCAGCAAGTAGTTACTAAACACCTTCCATGAGCCTCACTCACAGCACACTAGATAGTGAGAAATTCATTACAAAGGAAAGAACTATGGGACCATTAGGCTCCTCAGTTCACCCTCACCCTGCCAATCCCTTACCCACCATAATTACTCCCTCTTAAAACCAGCAAAACATTGATCACATTTCTGTATCCCAAAATTTCCACTTTAGTACCCTGTTCCCCATAGAACAACAGCCAAACTACCTAACATAGAACACCAGACCCTGGACCACATGCAACTATCTCCCCACACCCTTCTCTCAACCTGAGGCCTGAACTAGAGCCAACCAGCTTCTCTCTTTCATACAGGTCTTTGTGTGTGCCTGAAAGTTCTTTTCTCCTTCCCCATCCACCTTCCTAACCTTCCAAAGCCAGGTTGATTGTTACCTTCTCTGGAACTCCCCCCACAGAGCTGGATTAAGGCTCCTACAGTGTGCTCTTATGCTCCACTGTATTATGCTGTCACAGAATTTATGATACTCTATTGTTATTACAAATGTAACATGCAGCTGTTCCTCCCCATCCTTGTTTTGTTTTGTTTTGTTTTGCTCTCCTCTAATATGGCTCTCATGATATAGCTTAGTAATTACCTCTTTAACAATTAGTCTATTGCTGGAAGGTAGAGTCCAAGAGTCGCCCATTTCGGCATTCTCCAGCCCTGCAAGTTGCTTGGCAAGTGGTAGGTAATTTATGTATATGTATTGAGTTGGGTAGGGGAGTCATGGGGAGAAGGGAGAAGAAAATGACAGCCAGCAGTTAGATTTGGTCATTTAATTTGCAATTCCAATTTGAGAATTTCAATCATTGCAAACATTCTTAAATTCAAAATAATTATAAAGTTTCAGTGAACTTAGTTTCACTCAAAAATGCAAGGTAGGTGAGGAGGAGGGTGAAGTGAAGGGAATTAGAGAGCATAGCAACAGGGACAACAGAAAGCACCTGGGTAGAAAATCGTGGCTGTCACCTGTGTCACTTTGTCTTCTCCCTTTGGCTCACAACTCCCCACCATACAGGCACCACCTGTACAGGTACAAAGTTAGTCAACTCTGTGATCATATCAATATTAAAAATGTATGAAAATGGACAAAGACAAGAAAGAAAACACAAAGGTGAATTTGCTATAGTACATTGATTCTATTATAAGTTGTTTACTATTTTTTTCATTTCCTTTAAAGACGTGATAACAGCATTCTTTGATTTGACAATAGATAGAACAATAGCCCTTAGATGAAAATGGCAAAGCTGCCAATAAATCAGCACTGAGGTTTAAGTGATTGACAAATGATTTTACAGGTTGTTCCTCCCAAGATGTCACTGAGATTGGAATAATAAATCCCTCCTGCTATATTTCATGAAATAGCATGAGTGCAGGAAAACCACTTTGGGGTAAGCCTTTCCCAAAAAGCCCCCATTATCTCTAGGGCAATGCTTATGCAGGAAGATAAAATATACTTTTTTCCCCAACATCTCTGACAAAAGAGAGTAACATAACATAACAATCAATACTGACTGTAAGTTATTTGTTGAGAATGATACAAAAACAGAAATTTTTCTTCAAAGGAAATGACTTTGTAATGTTTTGACTCTACTATTAATTTGAACCCCTTTGTAAAGAAAGCACATGAGCTATGAATTCACAGCTGGACACAGTGGGCATTATAGCAACAAAGTATGAGTGGCTGGCAAGATGGTCGAATAGGAACAGCTCCGGTCTACAGCTCCCAGTGAGATCAACGCAGAAGGCGGGTGATTTCTGCATTTCTAACTGAGGTACCTGGTTCACCTCATTGGGACCGGTTAGACAGTGAGTGCAGCCCACAGAGGGCAAGCTGAAGCAGGAAGGGGTATCGCCTCACTCAAGAAGCACAAGGAGTTGGGGAACCCCATCTCCTAGCATAAGGAAGCCATGAGGGACTGTGCCGCGAGGAATGGTGCACTCCAGCCCAGAGACTACGCTTTTCCCATGGTCCTTGCAACCCGCAGACCAAGAGATTCCTTCGGGTGCTTATGCCACCAGGTCCCTGGGTTTCAAGCACAAAACTGGGCAGCCATTTGGGCAGACACCGAGCTAGCTGCAGGAGTTTTTTTTTTTTTTCATACCACAGTGGCTCCTGGAACACCAGCGAGACAGAACCATTCATTCCCCTGGAAAGGGGGCTGAAGCCAGGGAGCCAAGTGGTCTAGCTCAGCGGATCCCACCGCCATGTAGCCCAGCAAGCTAAGATCCACTGGCTTGAAATTCTTGCTGCCAGCACAGCAGTCTGAAGTCGACCTGGAATGCTCAAGCTTGGTGGGAGGAGGGGCGTCCACCATTACTGAGGCTTGTGTTGGCAGTTTCCCCTCACAGTGTAAACAAAGCTGCTGGGAAGTTGGAACTAGGCAGAGCCCACCACAGTATGGCAAAGCCACTATAGCCAGACTGCCTCTCTAGATTCCTCCTCTCTGGGCAGGGCATCTTGGAAAGAAAGGCAGAAGCCCCACTCAGAGGCTTATAAATAAAACTCCCATCTCCCTGGGACAGAGCACCTGGGGGAAGGGGCGGCTGCGGGCGCAGCTTCAACAGACTTAAACATTCCTGCCTGCCAGCTCTGAAGAGAGCAGCGGATCTCCCATCACAGCACTCAAGCTCTGTTAAAGGACAGACTGCCTCCTCAAGTGGGTCCCTGACACCCATGCCTCCTGACTGGGAGATACCTCCCAGCAGGGGTTGACAGACACCTCATACAGGAGAGCTCTGGTTGGCATCTGGTGGGTGCACCTCTGGGATGAAGCTTCCAGAGGAAGGAATAGGCAGCAATCTTTGCTGTTCTGTAGCCTCTGCTAGTGATACCCTGGCAGACAGGGTCTGGAGTGGACCTCCAGCAAACTCCAGCAGACCTGTAGAAGAGGGGCATGACTGTTAGAAGGAAAGCTAATAAACAGAAAGGAATAGCATCAACATCAACAAAAAGGACGTACACGCAGAAACTCCATCCAAAGTTCAGCAACATCAAAGACCAAAGGTAGATAAATCCACGATGATGAGGAAAAACCAGCACAAAAAGACTGAAAATTCCAAAAACCAGAATGCCTCTTCTCCTCCAAAGGATCACAACTCCTCACCAGCAAGGGACAAAACTGGATGGAGAATGATTTTGACAAATTGACAGAAGTAGGCTTCAGAAGGTGGGTAATAACAAACTCCTCTAAGCTAAAGGAGCATGTTCTAACCCAATGCAAGGAAGCTAAGAACCTTGAAGAAAGGTTAGGGGAGTTGCTAACTAGGATAACCAGTTTAAGAGAAGAACATAAATGACCTGATAGAGCTGAAAAGCACAGCACGAGAATTTCGTGGAGCATAAACAAGTATCAATAGCTGAATCGATCAAGTGTAAGAAAGGATATCAGAGATTGAAGATCAACTTAATGAAATAAAGCATGAAGATAAGATTAGGGAAAAAAGAATGAAAAGGAATGAACAAATCCTCTAAGAAATATGTGACTATGTGAAAAGACCAATCCTACATTTGATTGGTGTACCTGAAAGTGACGGGGAGAATGGAACCAAGTTGGAAAACACTCTTCAGAATATTATTCAGGAGCACTTCCCCAACCTAGCAAGACAGGCCAACATTCAAATTCAGGAAATACAGAGAACACCAAAAAGATACTCCTCGACAGGAGCAACTCCAAGACACATAATTGTTAGATTCACCAAGGTTGAAATGAAGGAAAAAATATTAAGGGCAGCCAGAGAGAAAGGTAACAAAATTTACCTTAAATGTAAATGGGCTAAATGACCCTATTAAAAGACACAGACTGGCAAATTGGATAGAGTCAAGACCCATTGGTGTGCTGTATTCAGGAGACCCATCTCATGTGCAAAGACACACATAGGCTCGAAATAAAGGGATGGAGGAGTATTTACCAAGCAAATGGAAAGCAATAAAAAAAAAAGGAGGGGTTGCAACCCTAGTCTCTTACAAAACAGACTTTAAACCAGCAAAGATCAAAAAAGACAAAGAAGGGCATTACATAATGGTAAAGAGGTCAATGCAACAAGGAGAGCTAACCATCCTAAATATATATGTACCCAATATAGGAGCACCCAGATTCATTAAGCAAGTTCTTAGAGACCTACAAAGAGACTTAGACCCACACACAATAATAATGGGAGACTTTAACACCCCACTGTCAATATTAGACAGATCAACGAGACAGAAAATTAACAAGGATTCAGGACTTGAGTTCAGCTCTGGACCAAGCAGAGCTAATAGACATCTACAGAACTCTCCACTCCACTCCAAATCCACAGAATATACATTCTTCTCAGCACCACATTGCATTTATTCTAAAATTAAACACATAATTGGAAGTAAAACACTCCTTAGCAAATGCAGAAGAACGGAAATCATAACAGACAGTCTCTCAGACCACAGTGCAATCAAATTAGAACTCAGGATTAAGAAACTCACTCAAAACCACACAACTACATGGGAACTGAACAACTTGCTCATGAATGACTACACGGTAAATAATGGAATTAAGGCAGAATAAATAAGTTCTTTGAAACCAATGAGAACAAAGACACAATGTAGCAGAATCTCTGGGACACAGCTAAAGCAGGGTTTAGAAGGAAATTTTAGGACTAAATTCACACAAGAGAAAGCAGGAAAGATTGAAAATTAACACCCTAACATCACAATTAAAAGAACTAGACAAGCAAGAGCAAACAAATTCAAAAGCTAGCAGAAGACAAGAAATAAGTAAGATCAGAGCAGAACTGAAGGAGATAGAGACACAAAAAACTCTTCTAAAAAACAAATGGATCCAGGAGCTAGTTTTTTGAAAAGATTAACAAAATAGATAGACTGCTAGCCAAACTAATAAAGAATAAAAGAGAGAAGAATCAAATAGACACAATAGAAAATGATAAAGGGGAGATCAACACTGATCCTGCAGAAAGTACCATCAGAGAATACTATAAACACCTCTACACAAATAAACTAGAAAATCTAGAAGAAACAGATAAATTCCTGGACACATACACCCTCCCAGGACTAAACCAGGAAGAAGCTGAATCCCTGAATAGACCAATAACAAGCTCTGAAATTGAGGCAGTACTTAATAGCCTACCAACCAAAAAAAAAGCCCAAGACCAGATGGATTCACAGCCGAATTCTCCCAGAGGTGCAAAGAGGAGCTGGTACCATTCCTTCTGAAACTATTCCAAACAACAGAAAAAGAGGGAATCCTCCCTAACTCATTTTGTGAAGCCAGCATCATCTTGATACCAAAACCTGACAGACACACAACAAAAAAATAAAATTTCTGGCCAATAGCCCTGATGATCATCGGTGCAAAAATTCTCAATAAAATACTGGCAAACCAAATCCAGCAGCACATCAAAAAGCTTATCCACCACAATCAAGTCAGCTTCATCCCTGGGATGCAAGGCTGGTTCAACATACACAAATAAATAAACGTAATCCATCTCATAAACAGAACCAATAACAAAAACCACATGGTTATCTCAACAGATGCAGAAAAGGCCTTCAACAAAATTCAACAGCCCTTCATGCTAAAAACTCTCAATAAACTGGGTACTGGTGAAACGTATCTCAAAATAATAAGGTCTATTAATGACCCACAGCCAATATCACACTGAATGGGCAAAAACTGGAAGCATTCCCTTTGAAAACCAGCACAAGGCAAGGATGTCCTCGCTCATCACTCCTATTCAACATAGTGTTGGAAGTTCTGGCCAGGGAAATCAGGCAAGAGAAAGAAATAAAGGGGATTCAAATAGGAAGAGAAGTCAAATTGTCTCTGTTTGCAGATGACATGATTGTATATTTAGAAAACCCCATTGTCACAGCCCAAAATCTCCTTAAATAAACAATTTCAGCATAGTCTCAGGATACAAAATCAATGTGCAAAAATCACAAGCCTTCCTATACACCAATAATAAACAAACATAAAGCCAAATCAGGAGTGAACTCCCATTCACTACAAAGAGAATTTAATACCTAGGAATATACAACTTACAAGGGATGTGAAGGACCTCTTCAAGGAGAACCACAAACCACTGCTCAAGGAAATAAGAGAGGACACAAACAAATGGAAAAACATTTCATGCTCATGAATAGGAAGAATCAATATGGTGAAAATGCTGATACTGCCCAAAGTTATTTATAGATTCAATGTTATCCCCATCAAGCTACAATTGCCTTTATTCACAGAATTAGAAAACACTACCTTAAATTTCATATGGAACCAAAAAAGAGCCCATATAGCCAAGACAATCTTAAGCAAAAAGAACAAAGCTGGAGGCATCACGATGCCTGACTTCAAACTATACTATAAGGCTGCAGTAAACAAAACAGCATGGTACTGGTATCAAAACAGATATATAGACCAATGGAACAGAACAGAGGCCTCAGAAATAATGCCACAAATCTACAACTGTCTGATCTTTGACAAACCTGACAAAAACAAGCAATGGGGAAAGGACTCCCCATTTAATAAATGGTTCTGGGAGAACTGGCTAAACGTATGCAGAAAGCTGAAACTGGACCCCTTCCTTACACTTTATACAAAAATTAACTCAAGATGGATTAAAGACTTAAAGGTAAGACCTAAAACCATAAAAACCCTAGAAGAAAACCTAGGCAACACTATTCAGGACATAGGCAAGGCAAAGACTTCATGACTAAAACACCAAAAGCAATGGCAACAGAAGCCAAAATTGACAAATGGGATCTAGTTAAACTAAAGAGCTTCTGCACAGCAAAAGAAACTATCATCAGAGCAAACAGGCAACCTACAGAATGGGAGAAAATTTTTGCAATCTTCCATCTGACAAAGGGCTAATATCCAGGATCTACAAGGAACGTAAATAAATTTACGAGAAAGAAAATAACCCCATCAAAAAGTGGGTGATGGATATGAACAGATACTTCTCAAAAGAAGATATTTATGTGGCCAACAAACATTTTTAAAAAAAGCTCATTATCACTGGTCATTAGAGAAATGCAAATCAAAACCACAATGAGATACCATCTCATGCCAGTTAGAATGATGATCATTAAAAAGTCAGGAAACAACAGGTGTTGGAGAGGATGTGGAGAAATAGGAATGCTTTTACATTGTTGGTGGGAGTGTAAATTAGTTCAACCATTGTGGAAGACAGTCTGGCGATTCCTCAAGGATCTAGAACCAGAAATACCATTTGACCCAGCAATCCCATTACTGGGTATATACCCAAAGGATTATAAATCATTCTACTACAAAGACACATGCACACATATGTTTATTGCAGCACTGTTCACAATAGCAAAGACTTCAAACCAACCCAAATGTTCATCAATGATAAACTTGATAAAGAAAATGTGGCACATATACACCATGGAATACTATGTAGCCATAAAAAAGGATGAGTTCCTGTCCTTTTCAGGGACATGGATGAAACTGGAAACCATAATTCTCAGCAAACTAACACAGGAACAGAAAACCGAACACCGCATATTCTCGCTCATAAGTGGTTGTTGAACAATGAGAACACAGGGACACAGGGAGGGGAACATCACACACCCGGGCCTGTCAGGGAGTGGGGGGATAGGGGAGGGATAGCATTAGAAGAAATACCTAATGTAGATGATGGGTTGATGGATGTGGCAAACCACCATGGCACATGTATACCTATGTAACAAACCTGCACTTTCTGCATATGTATTCCAAAACTTGAAGTATTAAAAAAAATAAAAATTAAAAAAGCCTAAAATAAGATAAAATTTTTTTAAAAAGCAACAAAGTATGAATAATTTGCACTATTGTCCAATTCTACAATAATTTCCCCATAGGGATTCCTCTGACAAAAAAAAATCCCATTAATTTTTCAATTCCTCATTGTAATTCTTCTTTATATAATTTATGATACAATAAAACAAATGCATATGTTTAAAAGTTTAAACCTATCTTCAAAGTTCCCTGAAGATTCATTCTCTTGTTTGACATTGACTTGACTACTGTAAGTAAATATTTCAAAAATTTTAAATATCCTTTATAAGGAAGCACATAAAGTGTCTTATCTTAGCCCAAAATGCAAACTAAAAAGCAGCTCCATGCCATGTTTTTGCTAAATGTCATCACTTGGATCTCTAACTCACCAACCAAGACTTGAGCAAAAACACAAATAGACCCAAACAAGACTTTGTAAAGAGATTCAAAAAAATATTCAGGCCTGAAAAATGTGTTCCTGCCCACATTACTGGCCCAGCAAATACATCCCATCTGGGCAAATGATCAGAGAAGTGCTGAAAAGAAAAAAAAAAATTAACCTCCTCAAATGTCTATAATTCTGAGCATTGAAAACTATTTTTTGCTTAAACCAAAGAGGTTTGGCTTCTTAAGATTTTTATGCAAGCCTTGCAGGGTACCTAGAGACCGAACCCGGAATAATTCACCAAAAGTAAAAATGTCTTATTGTCTTATGTTTTATTTTTAAGATATGAGAAATTCTGATGTCTAGTGTAATCTCTATCTTTATTTCTTTTAATATGAAAATAATGTGAGTTTTTCCTTTAAGATTCTTAAAGTAAATGAGAAGCTCCAGAAAAATGTGTTGTGCTTATCCTGTGAATTTTTCCCTAAGCACAGGCCAGACTGGAAAACTTGGAATTAAATGTGTTAAAGACCCCCGTCAGATTAGAATGGGAATGGGTTCTTAGGGGAGGCATATTTGGGGTTGATTTTGATCAACTATTAACAGCATTGCATGGACTGGTTTATCAGAAGAACTGGCAAATCTTCTAACAAGGCCCTGAGGCAGTGAAACCAAAACAGCAAGTTTATACAGCAGAGGTACCAGGAAAGCCAAGTGAGGAGGTTGACCCACAAGCTATGGGGTGGTCTAGGTGGGAAGGGCAAAGGAGACAGTCATGCCACTAAGAAGTGGCAAGCCTGGAGTTTGAAGGAGTGGACAAAAAAAAAAAGAGAGAGAAAGGTTTCTGAAAGAAGAATAGAGGACCCAGAAATACATATTTCCCACATCTTATGTTTATCAAGAGTATTCCCACTGATATCACCAGGAATGAAAACATAAACATCTGCTTCAAACATAATCACTGCAAAGAATTGGAAAGTGGCTGATATAGGCTCCTTCTAGTGGTTCGCTGGAGTCTACAAGAGGAGAACAAGAGATAAAGAAAAACTCCTCCTCAGGTTACAGTTACATGTTCTCTTTGCCCTTCCCACCAAACACTGATTTGCAGAGGTCATTGCCTAAGCAGCAAATATGCTATTCGTCAGGTAATAAAGGCAAAGTTAACGATACAAAGATAAAAGAAGCATTTTTAAATTTACAAAATAGAACGAAGAACCACAAAATAGGGTCATCGATGTCAAGCAATTAATAATTTCCTCAACAAAGATAACCCTGGATTTCAAAAGCACACTCGTCAATTACAGATAGACTAGCCCAAAAGATGACTAAGGGATAACATCTGGAATATAGGTTACAGAACGCCTTTCAAATGTCTGAGATACACACATTCCGGAGTACCATGAAAACTAAACAAACAAGAAAGCAACACTTAAACACCCGACATTTCCCAGAATTTGTATAAAATAGCATGCTAACTCACTCTGGAAAGCACAGCCTGCTTATCCTTTCAGATATAGAAGGGAAGATGAATCTGTTCACTGCTTTCTCTCTTCTACCTCCCCCTGAGTGTTCTCCACATTTAAGAGAAGATTTTTGCTAAAAAGTAAAATACTCCTTGGCATTAGGAAGAGCAGCATACTTTGCATTCTTTTTTTTTTTTTTTTTCAAAATTGAATCAAAATCTCCTTTGAAAGCAAGGATTGCTCTATTTATTTGCTTTGTATCCTCTATGGTCAGAGCTCTATGAAAGAGAATCCAATCAGTTCTGCAACAATAAACAGGATGTCTAGAAAGGTATCACAAAAATCCTTAAAGCACAGTTAATTTTAAAACTTATTATGACTATTAATTATTATTAGAGAAAGGATCTTCCTCCATTCCTCAAACTAAAGTGCAGTGGCACGATCATAGCTCACTGTAACCCCATATTTCTGGATTCAAGAGATCCTCCTGCTTCAGCCTCCTGAGTAGCTAGGACTACAGGTGCATGCCACTATGACCAGCTATTTTTTTTTATTATTTTTTGTAGAGAGGGGGTTTCACCATGTTGCCTAGTCTTGAACTCTTGGCCTCAAGTGATCCTCTGGCCTCAACCTCCCAAAGTGCTGGGATTTACAAGCGTGAGCCATCACACCTGGCCTTAATTTAAAAATTAATGAAAACAATTAATTCTACTTTGGCATCAAAAATAATTGCCTAGGCCAGGTGCAGTGGCTCATACCTGTAATCTCAGCTCTTTGGGAGGTCAAGGCAGGCGGATCACCTGAGGTCAGGAGTTTGAGACCAGCCTGGCCAACGTGGTGAAACCCCATCTCTACTAAAAAAATTTCAAAAATTAGCCAGGCATGGCGGTGCACACCTGTAATCCAGCTACTTGGGAGGCAGAAGCAGAAGAATCGCTTGAACCTGGTGAGCCAAGATCAAGCCACTGCATTCCAGCCTGGGCGACAGACTAAGACTCTGTCTCAAAAAAAAAAAAAAAAAAAAGAAAGAAAAGAAAAATTGCCCATATAACACTTTGTAGAAACATGCAAAATGTTAAAAAAAAAAAAAACTGATCTGTATTGCCATATTAAAAATAAAATAAAATAAATAAAACACGTTGGGAATTACCATAGCAGCCCTTACCTGCTTCCCTGTGCAGGACCCCCTAAGATAGAATATAAAATGTCATCAACTGTTCCCTGCCTTGAATATCAGGTCACAGTCTGCTGTCCCTCCTTCCCCTAGGGCAGCATATCCTCACCAGCAACTCAACTGTTCTGGCAAGAGCAGCCTGTAGCCTGAGCCGGGCCTTCCCTCTCACCTCCTCTTCCCCTCAGAAAGGTGTTGCAAGAGCTGCTCCCTGCTGCCCTCTGTCTTCCAAAGCTCAATTTGGTTAATTCCTCCACAGCTTGTCTTTTTTTCCCCTATCTTTACACACCTCCATAAACACAGTTTTTCGTCTTTTCTCCCATCCTTGCCCAGTTACCTGAGAGAAAAAAAATATGGCGCTAGAGTGGATACTGTGATTTCAGGACCGAAACCAATTCCACAAATGGCTGTGGTGTTAGTGGCTGTATTAGTCCATTTTCATGCTGCTGATAAAGACATACCCAAGAGTGGGTAATTTATAAAGAAAAAGAGGCTTAATGGACTCGCAGTTCCACGTGGCTGGGGAAGCCTCACGATCATGGCAGAAGGTAAAAGGCACATCTTACATGGCAGCAGACAGGGTAGAATCAAAGAGCCAAGCGAAAGGGGTTTCCCCTTATAAAACCATAGGATCTCGTGAGAGTTATTCATAATCACGAGAACAGTAGGGAGGAAACTGCCCCCATGATTCCATTATCTCCCACCAGGTCCCCCCAACCACACATGAGAATTACAGAAACTAAAATTCAAGGTGAGATTTGGGTGGAGACACAGTCAAACCGTATCAGCGACCGTGGTACTCAGGAGACATCGTCCCTGGGATTTGCTCTCAGCGGGGGAGTTGCATGCTCCAAGTCACACCTCTCCTGAAGTGGCCCCTATCCACTCACTGATCAATGAGGAGATAGACAACTGAAGGATTGTGCCTGCTTCAGGGCTGCCCTGCCATCAGCCAAGTCATTTGCGGTACCTGCATCTCCTCTTCTCCAGTTCTGCTTCCGTTACTCCACAGGGGTTGATTCAGAGCGGCTCCCCAGTCAACTACGCTATCTCAGAGTCTGAATTCCAGGAAACTGACCCAAGATACCCATCCTCTTTTTCCCCACATTCTTTCTTTCTTGTTGTTTTTATAGAGACAGGTGTCTCTAGGATGCCCAGGCTGGAGTGCAGTCGTGCAATCACAGCTCATGGTAACCATGAACTCTGGGGTTCAAGTGATCGTCCAGCCTCAGCCTCTAGAGTCGCTGGGACTACAGGCATGATCCTTCACGCTCTCAAGGCTCCGTATTCTTTCTTTGTGATTAAAAATGAACCTTGGGGTGGCTGATCAATGCTAGTAAAACATGGGTGTCAAAGTAAAGTTTTAAGTAAAATTATTCCTTAACTTCTAAAGCCTTCAAATGTGCTGAGAATTTCCCCCTCGATAATCTCCACAAGTCTCCAACATTCTCCTCTCCTCCTCTAATTAAAAATGCCATCATCAAAGCCATATTGTAGAAAAAAGAAATTATTTTTATTAATTTGGTTATGTTCAGTTATAATTAATGGATTTGCAAACACAGTCTGCATACCTAAACTATAACATTTGATTTCTCTGCTTCTTTTCATTGCAAATGTACATTAGTTCATCTAGGTTTGAATTTAAGTTGATTTCTATGAGCTGACCCTTTGTTCCTTTTATTATTTTTGGTAGAAAAATTATTTTTAAGTTCAGAACAACTGACAGTGAAATAAACTGTTGGAACTCAAATTGCCTGAAAGTGGGAGTTCACAATGGCTTCAAATAATTAGCTTTGGAAAGAGAGAGAGGCCTCACACCATAGCAGGGACATGAAATGAAGCTTCAGACTCCCCCACCTCGCAAAGACACAGCTTCCCAGTAGCTTCACTGTGTAACGGCAGAAGGGTCCCAGCTGGACTGTTGCATTTTAATTTCCCTGCCTCCAGATCACTGCTTGGACCACACCTTCATGACTAAGCAGTCCAGCCACTCATAGGGCAATTGGGACAATGAGGTCATATGTACCATGGGCAACGACCAGCCATTCTTCCCTGCTTATCAGGGCATGTGAGGACACCTACTGCACAGTCCGTAAGCTTCTCCAAGCTCTTTATTGGAAAGTAAAATAGGACTGAATATTTCATTACATCTCTGAGTGACTTAAAAAAATTTTTTTTCATTTATTCTTTATTATTTTTTAAGTTCCAGGGTGCATGTGCAGGCTTGTTACATAAGTAAACATGTGCCATGGTGGCTTCCTGCACCTATCAACCCATCACCTAGGTATTAAGCCCAGCAAGCATTAGCTATTTTTTCCTGATGCTTTCCCTGCATGACTTCTCCTAATAGGTCCCAGTATGTGTTGTTCCCCTCCCTGTGTCCATGTGTTCTCATTATTCAGCTCCCACTTATGAGTGAGAACATGCAGTGTTTGGTTTTCTATTCCTCGTTAGTTTGCTGAGGATAATAGCTTCCAGCTTCATCCATGTTCCAGCAAAAGACATGATCTTGTTCCTTTTTATGGCTGCCTAGTATTCCACCGTGTATGTGTACCATATTTTCTTTATCCAGTCTATCATTGATGGGCATTTGGTTCGATTCCATGTCTTTGCTACTGCGAATTGTGCTGCAGTGAACATATGCGTGCATGTATCTTTATAACAGAATGATTTATATTCCTTTGAGTATATACCCAGTAAAGGGATTGTTAGGTCAAATGGTATTTCCAGTTCCAAATCTTTGAGAAATTTCCACACTGTCTTCCACAATGATTGAACTAATTTAACTTTAAAAAATTTTTATTGGCAGTACTCTCTGAGAGACTAGAGTTATACATTAACAAGGCCAGACCTTACCATTTACATGAGAGCAAAGACCAAAAATAATAACTGCAGACCAGAGACATACCAGCCAAAATGATGTGGATGGGCAGACCCTCTTTTTCAAAGCAAGGCTTCTAGGAAGCAAGCAGCGTGTTCACATGCATTCTGACACAGGTTTCTTATCTCTTCGTGGCTGAGTAGCAAACAATTCAAATACTGGCTTCTTTGAGGAACACTTTCAGAGAAACCAAAAGTCACAGCACTACCAAATCTGCTGATTTTGAGATGCTGATGCAATGTTTTGCTCTTCTTTAAGTAAGGGAGAATTTCCTCTTCCCCTTTGGCATGGATAACAAAGTAATGCTGCCTCCTGCTCCCAATGACCCCCTCCTTAAGACTCAGGCACAAGCCCATGGGACCTGGGCCAGAGGACAGTCTGGAAAGTAGATACTGTGAGTTGTTCCGCATCTCTTACCCTCCAGCAGCAAGGCATTTTCTTAGTATCAGCTCCTTTGCTACACTATTATTTCTCTTAAAAAGTGTTGTTTCCCAACCAAGGGTCTGGCCATGCCTGGGATGCCTGGAGGACCATCAAATGTCACCAGCCTGGAATGCGTGGAGGACCATCACCTCTACCTCCCCCCTCAAACCATGGCATTGACTAACATACTTAAGGAAACAAGATGCTGACAATATCGGCTGGGTAGACCCAGTTAATTCCCCGCTAAGTACACCCAATTGATTTCCCTACCTTTGAAGGTGCATTTTTTTAAGGGCATTAGAAAGATTTGTTGATAACAATAAAGGCTATATTATGGAATTAACTATAGTTTACTAAATAACACTACCATACATTTACACACACAAAAAATGCAAATGATATAGTACTAGCACCAGGGTATGACACTGATATTCTCTATCAATCCTTCCTCAGTAGCATATCGGTAAATTCCACATGTAGCTAAAGAAATAGCTCTCCATTTTTTTTTCCAAATTATCTTCCACTGTTCTGCTGCTGTGGCGGCATTGCTTACTGACTCTCTTTACCTCCATATGAGTTCGTAACCCATTCTGTACCAGACCATTACTTCCTTCTATCAGGGCTTGTATTCATCTGTTCATTCATTCAACAAATACAGTTTAGGGTCTTCCATGTGCTGGAGTATTGTTGTAGGTACTGGAGATACAAAGATAAAGCAGATACAGCCCCTTCCAGTTTCTCTAGGATCAGGCAGCAGGGAAGACTGAAAAAGGAAATGAATCTTGTACTGAGTTTTTTAACTACTTTATTTCATTTTGTATTTGTCTTCAAGATCACTTTATTGTCAAGTACGATTATTATTTTTTTTTAGACAAAGTCTTGATCTGTCACCCAGGCTGGAGTGCAGTGGCATGATCTCAGCTCACTGCAACCTCCACCTCCCAGCTTCAAGTGAATCTCCTGCCTCAGCCTTCCAAGTAGCTGAGACTACAAGCACGTACCACCACATCCAGCTTATTTTTGTATTTTTAGTAGAGAGAGGTGAGATTTCGCTACATTGGCCAGGCTGATCTCGAACTCCTGACCTCAGTTGATCCACCTGCCTCGGCCTCCCAAAGTGCTGGGATTACAGGCATAAGGATTTTAATTGACATAAGCAAATGAGAGGAAAAAAAGGTAGATTTGTGAAATAAAAGATGACTTTATGCCAAATGAAAGCAAAGGAGGTTCAGGTGCCAAGGTCTCTGTAGTTCAAATGGAGAAGTGGTGGAGAAATTGGGGCCACTCCAATGCCTCGTGCCAACAGCATAAGCATGCCAAATTCCAAAACCTGTACCATGACAGCCAGTAATACATTCACACTGTGAGTAGCAGTTTAAATTTCTCAAAACTTCATCTGTCACACCAAATTTATGTTGTTAATTTGAGTTTTACTGGTTTTAGAGTTTTTTTCTTCAGTTTGTAAATTTTTTTCAGTTTTATAATTAGAAGAGCTATAAGCATCAGCCTTTACACTCAGCTTTATGTTTGCACTTATGTAAGTAACATTGTCATTAAATTAACAATGACACTGAGGAAAACTGTTCCTCATGTTCACATAAGCTTTGGAAACTAATCTTTTACATTAACAGTGGTTGTTCCTAGCCATGGAGTTATCATTCCAGCTCCTATTGATGGAATCAGCCCTGTTTTCAATTTTTTAGTTGATCAGAGATGAAAGAAACGGTCCCTTTTTGTTATCTAGAGGCTTGAGGGGACACTTCTGGCCTTCTATGTGCAGGGACTATAATTTCCCTCAAATTTATCGGTGAAAGAAAATGGTCAGCTGAGAGTTGGCAAACATGTGAAAACAATAAAGCAGAAAGGAAAACCCAATTCAGTCCATTGCCTTAAAGAATAGGGAAAAGGCTGTGTTTTCTGATAACATATCTCATGGGAGATACCAAGGGACTACTGCAGTCCGCATAGGCATGGGGAGAAGCCATGTTTTACATTACAGGTCTAGAAAGTGAAATTGAACATTGCAATCTATACCTACCCATCTGTCTCCCTATCTCTAAAAAACACATATGAGGAAAACAGTTTTGTTCTACATGGTGTCCAAAGGTTTGTCTTCAGACCTGCGCTGGTCTATGGAAAAATTTTCACTGGTCTTCAACAAAATGAGGAAGATAAGGTCAACACAGTGTTTATATAAGTATGTTGGTGTAAGGTTACCAGCTGTTCCCAGGAAGAACTGTTCTTTGTTCTAAGATGTGATGTAACCCTAGCCACACACATGCTTAAAGCAAGCATTTCCTCCAGGTTAGGAATCAAACACATTCATGGACTTCTGGCCTTCCAAAATCACAAAGTACTGCAAAATAATGTTACATGCTAGCATTTTATAATATAATAAAATTATTATATTATAAAATTAAATTTATTTTATAAAATTATGTTGAGTAGATAATGAGAGTTCCTTTTATTTTTTGTTTATTTGGACATGTAAAAAAATTACTTTTCTGTTTTGTTTTTGCTTTTTGAAGTTTTACTGGTTCGTGAAAGTTCAAGAACCATAGAGTAACGACAAGAGCTGTGACTTAGAGGTAAAGAAAATGGGGTTCTAACCTGAGCTTCACTACCTCGGGAAAGCTGCTTAGCCTTTCACAGTCTCAGGGCCCTCATACAAAAAAGAGATGATAGCATCATCCTTTATAGAGCCACATGTGAGGATTCATGAAACATACATAAAGCATCTGAGCACTTAATAAATGGACGTTATCATCATTGGTAGCTATCAGCTCTTGGTTTTCTTTCTTTCTTTTCTTTTTCTTTCTTTTTTTTTTTTTTTTTTTTTTGAGACAGTCACTCTATCACCCAGCAGTGGCACAATCTCCACTCACTGCAATCTCCATCTCCCAGGTTCAAGCGATTCTTGTGCCTCAGCCTCCCAAGTACCTGGGATTACAGGTGTATGCCATCATACCCAGCTAATTTTTGTTTGTTTGTTTTTGTTTTTGTTTTTGTTTTAGATTGAGTCTCACAGTGTTGCCCAGGCTGGAGTGCAGTGGCGCAATCTTGGCTCACTGCAACCTCCGCCTCCCAGGTTCAAGTGATTCTCCTGCCTCAGCCTCCCAAGTACACACCTAGCTAATTTTCGTATTTTTAGTAGAGATGGGGTTTCACCATGTTGGCCAGGCTGGTCTCAAACTCCTGACCTCAGGTGATATGCCCGCCTCAGCCTCCCAAAGTGCTGGGATTATAGGCATGAGCCACTGTGCATGGCCCAGCCCTTGGTTTTTCATACATTTGATATAAATTCAGTGATCAAGATGTTTAACTGAGAAGACTCAACATCCTTTAAAATCAGGCAAAGCATAGGACCACACTTCCTAACCTAAATAGTTACTTTATTTTTTCTGAACTAAAACCAGTCTCTATCTACACATATATCAAAATAGATTAAAGAGAAAGAAATTAATACATTTAGTGTCTTTTTTGCCTACAAAAAAAACCCAGCTACAGTATTGAAGCTGATGTTTTTGAACTTAATTTGACATCACTTCAGACAACAGCTCCCAACATCCTTTGATGAAAACCTATTTAACTGGGCATAGACATGCTGAGACAAAACAATACACCATATTTTTAAAAATAAATTTTCAACATTAAAAAAAAACTTTAGAGGACCAAAGGAAACAGGAACTAGGATACTTGCCCAGAACAACAAGAAATGATTACTTAAAATCAGATATATTTATGTCATTAAAATTTAATGTATGAAGCTCACTCCTTTATATGAATTATTTCAAAACACTATAAGGACATGCTTAATGGGCAGGTAATCTTCACTGGTCTTATTTACCTAAAGATTTTTTTCAATGATAAATAGGTCTAAATATAAACTAAGTTCTTAAGAAAATATAGATGTTAATAGATTTAAGTTGAGGAGACTACGTGTTCTTCCTTGTTTGAATAATGTTCAGTGACTGTTTTTTAGCCACTGGGAAAATAGCTCAGTTTTATTCTAAACAGACTCCAACTGAGAAAATAATACAAGACACTTCTTTGTTTATCTGGAGATTTGAGAGTTCTGGAAGTTCATGTAGGTTTCATGAGTGAAAGAATCAACAGTCTTTCTTTCCATAGACATGTCAAATTAGTTGCTCCCTAAATCAAAACATGGCATGGTACAAATTGGGGTCTTGATGTGGCACATTTCTGACATGCTTCTCATGAATACATGTTTTTAATTCAGCAAGTTATTCATCTGGGCTCAGCAAATAGGCCCCTTACCTGTTCCTTAAGTCTTTCTACTGAGCTGTGTTTTCTTTTCCCTTTGCAATTTGCAGTGACTTAGCAACTGATAAATGAGCCCTGGCTTGAGCACCATTTGACCATTAAATAATGCCTAGGGAAGTATATTAGACGAAAATTATGGGCTCTGCACAGAGAAGGCCAGAGAGCCTCTAGATAACTTCGAAACAAGGGCATCAGATGGCAGAACTCTCTATCCTCTACTGCATAGCCCACCCACCTTGGTTTTGTTTACCCCTAACCCAAGCCAAGTGACATCACATCGCTCCCCTAAATCAGCTCCAGAGAACTTTTTGATCCCGAGTATTCCCTCATGGTACATCCTGCAAACATATATTAATCTCGAAGAAAAACAGATCCTTGCCTTAGGAAGCTATCCTTTTTTTTTTCTTTGAAGATAGGCTAATTTCAGATATAATTTCTGAATCGAAGAGTTGAGATTGTAATGTTATTTTCTTTTTCAATTTGTTGAACAACTTCAGTGAACTAAATCTGGCAGGGATCTGGCAGAGAAATTGTTTCACTCAATCCTCTCAATCTGCAGAGGCAGAATTTCCCAGTGTGTATGTTCTCACTCGTGTAAACACAGATAGTCATTTGTCATTGCACCCTAAGAAATGAGACCTCTATGTATCTCAAGGATTTAGTTCTTAGAGATAACTCTATCCTCACAGCCCAAATGGACTTAAAATTTGAACTTTTCAGAAGTAAGTTTGAACAGGTGGAACAATCAAAACCCTAAGCAATGCCTTTCTTCATTTCCATGAGATTGAAAGACGGTAGTCAAGTCTTTTTAATCTTGTAAAATTCCATGCATTAATTCCTTTATATGCAGAGGGCAATAAATCACAAAGTTATTTCAAGCATTCACTTACTAAATTACTTTCTTCTTTTTTTCATTTTCCACCTCAGTTTGATAATGCTACCAATTAAAATGCTACCTATTGGTTTAAGAAATCTATAGACTTTTAGATGGTTTCCATTTTGGAAAGAAATCAATACATTACAGAAACAGAGCTCATTAGTGGCAAACAGTCAAAGGTGGATTCTATTGACGTTATCCAAATCCTACTCATTCCCTGAGAATAAACTTCAATCCTGGCTTCTCCATGGAAATTCTTCCCAATTACCCAGTTTGAAAGGGTCACTACTTTCCTGAAATGCCAAGTAACTTAATATTTGTAATTAGTCAAGAACAGTCTAGGAACATGATTATATTGGTCTCTGGAGGCTTTTTACATTTTGGATGTCATTTTACTTCTAATGTCTTTTTACCTTGTCCCCTCATCTAGCTGGTAAACAAACTCCTCTCATGCACAGACCACGAATTACAATTCTTCGTGTCTGCCTCCCATACAATCTCTTCATTCAAAATAATATTGTACTATCACATGCCAGTCAGTGTACTGAGTAAAAGGGGGACAAAGACATCATAATTAAGTTTTTTACTTCAAGGGACTTAAATTCTTAAATTCTGATACGAGAAGAAAACATGCAAATGCAAAAACAACTCAATAAGACAACACGTCAACCCCATCTCTACTAAAAATGCATAAATTAACCGGGCGTGGTGGCGCATGCCTGCAATCCCAGCTACTGGGGAGGCTCAGGCAGGAGAATGGCTTGAGCCCAGGAGGCCGAAGTTGCGGTGAGCCGAGATCGCGCCATTGCACTCCAGCCTGGGTGACAGAGTGAGACCCCATCTCAAAAAAAAAAAAAAAAAAAAAAGACAACACGTCAACGAATCCCGAAGGGAGACTATACAGGGAATGGCACAGAGGTGGAAGGGGTCAGTTTTGTAGGTCGTCTATAAATATATGTTGATATAAATTAATATATAAGACAGACATTTGCAGCAATTTTCATTCATTTGTTCCACAAATACTTATTGAGTATCTAAAATGTGTCACCAGTTGTGCTTAATGTTGAGGATGCAAGGAGGAACAAGGCACATGTGGTCCTTGTTCTCATGATGCATAGAACTTTGGGAGTTTAGACAAAATACAAATAAGCAAACAAAACAGCTGTAAATTTTGATAAGTGCTTTGAAAGGAACACAAAGATAATTGAAATAGAGAATAATAAGGAGCAAACTCCTTTAGTAAGAGTGACCAAGAAGTGTCTCTCTGAAGGGAAGCCAGCCCAGAAATAGTAGAGGGGAAATTATTCTGAGAGGGAGAGAAGCATGTGCAAAAGTCCTGGGGAAAGAAAAGACCAAAGGAAAATCTCTATGGCTGGAACAGGATGTGTGAGGAGGCAAGAGGTTCAGATTACATGGTTTAAATGGAAAAATAAGAGCAGTTTCTAGACGAGGTCCTAAAAGAAGTTTACTCCTGGGTCTGTCTCCTGTATGAACAAGCTGTCCCATGTTATCTAGGTGAAGAGGTGGGAGGGGGCCCATCTTAACATTAACAGTAATACTCTACACAAGCAGTCTTACTTTTAATGCCACATAGGGGCCAGTTTGAATGCTTGCACTTGTATTTCAACCGTGTGTGTGTGTGTGTGTGTGTGTGTGTGTGTGTGTGTGTGATCTACATCTCACATTCTTGTTTGGAAGCAAGTTTACTCTTTTATCTAAAGTGTTCCAATGAACTATGATCATCACCTGTTAACTATGATCAGCCTTCCATATCTGTGGGTTCTGAATCCATAGGTTCAACCAACTACAAATCCAAAACATTTGAAAAAATTTATGTCTGTACTGAACATGTACAAGCCTTTTTCTTGTCATTATTCCCTAAACAATATAGTATAACAACTACTTACATAGCATTTACATTGTAGTAGATATTATAAGTAATCTACAGATGATGTAAAGTGTACAGGAGGATGTGTTTTGCGTACGTTATATGCAAATACAACACTATTTTATATCAGGGACTTGAGCATCTTCAGATTTCAATATCCAAGGGAGGTCTTGAAACCAATTCCCTGCAGATACCAAAGGATGACTGCACATCCTCCTTTGGTTAATTTTCTATATTGAGTCCAGGAGTTTCTACCTTTGGTAATAATAAGAGGAATAAACTAAACGGATTATTTGGATAATCCACTGTTAATTATATTTATTCTCTCTATGATATGCTGACTGATGACAGAATTAGCACACCTTCTCTGGACTATTGGCCTCAAGACTGCATTCTGTTTTGAGATTTAAAAAATTTAACTCAGATTTTTCTAAGGGAATAGAGGGAATGCGCTTTTTCTCTTTTCACTCTCTTTTCTTCTTGTTTTAGAAGACTGAATCTGTCTGGGCAAATCCTCATTATCTGCAGGGGATGAGGCCAGAGTTGGAGGAGCAAGACCTGCCAGGGTAAAAAGACAGGTGGAGGAGCTGGCAGGAAGCTGGGCAGAAGTCAGCTTCGGAAGACCTGCCAGCAGTTGAGCTCCAGCTGCTATGTGTAGTTCAGGAGCTGGGTGGCTGGATCCAGCATCCACAATTAGGCCTGGGAAGAACAAGGCAAGCCTCAGTCCTAAGGGAATCAAACTATGGGAAAATTATCAAGCAAGAACTGAAGTACGAAAATTAAGGCTTCAGAACTGAGACAGAAGGTTGGGGACAGAATGGTAGTAACGAGAGAGATGTATTCTGAGCCCCAGGGTGCTGGGATGAAGTTCTTTAAATTCTGGAGTGAGATTCAGCTGGAATATTCTGGTTAGTATATTGAAACAGTACCGTCCTGGCTGGCAATGAGCTACTTCTTGTAGCTCCCCCTTCCCTCTCCTCCACCCTCAACAGGTGGCCCCTTCCCCTTCCTCTGTTTCAACCACCTACAAACACCTAGGCCACTCCCCCGACAGCCACTGTCTAATAGCCAACAGTCCCTTCCCAGTACTTCAACTCAGTACACAGGGTGCACTGGCCTCCCTGTGGGCAAATGCTGGCCAGCTCTCTGTCCGCCATCACCATCCCAAGTTGTGGCTGCCCATCAGCCTTTCCCTGGAGTTGCCCCACGTGGTTCTGCGTTGCGACTGCAGCCTCTACCCTAGGCTGCCACCACCTACCCATTGTTCAATATATGTAATATCGCCTGCACCCAAATCTCTACTTTTAGGCCAGGATTAATCCTAGACACACACACACATTCACATACCCCCCCCACCCCACACACGGAAGGTTAAAACTACGGTTAAAAGTGCTAGGCCTGATGAAGGCAATAAAATAATAACATCAGCTGTGGAGACAGAAAAAATGAAATAGTTGGAAACCAAGCAAGGTCTGATACAAAAAAATAAATTAAAATAAAATCTGAGCTTTGTAGTTCTCAGACACAGGTATACAGAATAATTATATCAGAGGGTCTTAAAATGCAGATGTCCAGACCTCGAGACCCAGACTGAATCAGGAACTCTGAGGGTCCCTCATGGAGACCGCTATGCACAGCACAGCATGGCTCTGCTCTAGGTTATTTCTTAAAAAAAAAAAAAAAAAAAAAAAAAGGAGTCTCACTCTGTCATCCAGGCTAGAGTGCAGTGGTGCGGTCTCAGCTCACTGCAACCACCGCCTCCCAGGTTCAAGCAATTCTCCTACCTCAGCCTCCTGAGTAGCTGGGATTACAGGCACCTGCCACCACACCCAGCTAATTTTCATATTTTTAGTAGAGACAGGGTTTCACCACGTTGGTCAGGCTGGTCTCGAACTCCTGACCTCAGGTGATCCACCTGCCTCGGCCTCCCAAAGTGCTGGGATCACAGGTGTGAGCCACTGTGCCCGGCCAGCTCTAGATTATTTCTAAAGCATTATCAACCCTGTGTGGATTTCTTAAGACCTACTGCCCACTGATCCCACCTGCAGACTTTTTTGCTGATTGACCAAGTTGCCAAGAGTTGAGGTGAAACTGAAAAGAGGAAGGGTAAAAATAACCACAAAAACAAAAATTGAAATAAATGACAAATGAATGAATACTGTATTAAGAAAAGTGTAAAGCAATCTCTCTACTGGGTCATATAAACTATTGTCTTCAAATTATTTTTACTACCAAACAAGGTTATAGGTTTAGGGTTTTTTGTTTTGTGAGGTTTGTTTGTTTTTTGTTTTTTTTTTTTTACAAGCAAAGAAACAATGAAATATTATCTTCAAAATGTACTTTCCTTGAGTCTGTGTGGCTATTTATTATTCAAGATAACATCACACAGAACAAATGAAAAAGAGCTGATTGTGAAAAATTATCTGTGAGAATCCTACTGGGAAGAAAAGTCCACATGAAGAAAAATTGTAAAGGGTTTAGAGCTCATAAAGAATCAACTGAAATAATGTTCAGTGCAAAATTTATCATGTGACAAAAGTTTATGATCATGTGTAATACTCAAAATAAATGGAACAAATCAATGTCAGTATACCTGCTTTCCTTCCTTCCTTTTGTAAGAAGTCTGTACTCTCTTCTGGACATTCCTGTCAGCCCGGCAGGGTCTGTGGCCCTGTGACCTCAGCAGCTGGCCTCTCCCTCCCTCCCTTCTCCTTCCTGTCCTGTCCCTCCACACATCCACACATCTGGATGCCCCCTCAGGTCAAGCAGCGGCCTGGCTAAGCAGCCAGAAACAAGGCTTGGATTCCACAGGGCTGCAACTTGGGTACAGCTGCAATAAACTTATCTGCTAAAGGAAGTCAAGACTCAAGTTCAGGGAAACCCTGGTCTGAACACCTAGTCCAAAGGGCTATAGAGCTATAAGTGTGTTGTCAGGCTTCTGCCAGTCAAAACAATAGAAAATTCAGGAGCAGGCCACGCGCGGTGGCTCACGTCTGTAATCCCAACACTTTGGGAGGCCGAGGTGGGCGGATAACCTGAGGTCAGGAGTTTGAGACCAGCCTGACCAACAGGGAGAAACCCCTTCTCTACTAAAAATACAAAATTAGCTGGGTGTGGAGGTGCATGTCTGTAATCCCAGCTACCCAGGAGGCTGAGGCAGGAGAATCACTTGAACCCAGGAGGCGGAGGTTGCCGTGAGCCGGGATAGCACCACTGCACTCCAGCCTGGGCAACAAGAGCAAAACTCCGTCTCAAAAAAAATAAAAAATAAAAGAAAATAAAAGAAAGTTCGGGACTGAAAGGAAGGTTCTGAGAGTGCAGCTCTTTGGTGGTGGCAGGTTTCTGAATGGGCTGGTGGCGGGATGGGACACCTACCAGGTAAGTCTTCCCCTGTCTTCCTGTGTCTCAGCACTGACCATGTTACTGCCTTACTGGAAAACCTCAATGCCCCTCATTCCCCATCCAATAAAGGCCCCTCATGTTCTGGCACTATGTTTCCTTTCCAATCTTATCTCCCATTATTCATTCATACAAGCCCTGAACAAAATTTGTTAAGTTCCTAATGTATGTCAGTTTCTTAAGTGCTAGAGTCAGAGATGATCAGAAGCATTGTTTTCATCTTCCCAAAATCCACAACTAGAAGGCAGGCAGTCCAGAAACCAACCACTTGGGTGTCTAACAGGTGTCTTGAAATTACATGTTCAAAATTGATTTGATCTTCCCTCTCAAACCTGTTCTTCCCACAGCCTTTCCCACTTCAGCAAATGACAATGGTCTTCCTTCCATTTCTTCAGGTCAGTCTTGGAGCCACTCTTGACTCCTTTCTCTTTCTCTTACAGCTTGTTTCAGCAAGTCCAGCTGGCTCTGCCTTCAAAATACAACCAGGATCTCATCACCTCTCACCAACTCACTGCCACCACCATGACCCAAGCCACCATGCTCGTTTCCTGGTTACTGCTCTAGCCTCCAAACTGTCTCCCAGCTTCCATCCCTGCCCCTCTATAGTAAATTTTCAATATGGCAAGCAAAGCAATCCTTTATATTTTAATATAAGACAGGTCACGTCTGTAGCCTACCTGCTCAAAATCTTCCACTGGCTTCTCATCTCATTCAAAATGAAAGCCAAAGGCATTCAGGTTGTGTCTAGGACCATGCATCCTCTGGCCCCCACTTCTTTTCCCATTAAAAGTACTTACTGTACCACCCACCACTCTGCCTCCTCTCACTCTGCTCCCACGGGTGTGTTTCTCAAACACCATCATGTCCCACCTCCGGATCTTTCCTCCGGCTGCTCCCTCTGCCTGGAATACTCTTCCCTAGGATAGGCTCATGGTTCACTCTCTCACCTCCTTTGGGTCTCTGCTCAACCATCACCTTCTGAGAGAACTTCTCCAACCACCTTGCACAAAATAACACTATCTTTCCCAAGCACTCCCTACTCTCCTTACTTAATCTGATTTATTTTTCAACATTGTACTTATTTTCATTTGACATACCTTCTATTATTGTTATCTGTTCATTGTTCATCTTCCCCATTTGAATAGAAGACACAGGAGTTCAGAGACTTTGTCTGCTTTCTTCACTGCTGTCTCCCCTGCACTTAGAAGAGTGCCTAGCATGTAGCGTGCTCAGTTAATACATATTGAATTGATTAGTTAACTAGCGTGAATAGAGAACTGTTTTCTCTTCCTTCCAATTCCTGGATTCAGTAAAATCCTATTCATTTAGTAAAATCCTACTCGTCTTTAGTCTCAGTTTAAAGGTCACCTCTTCAAAAAGCTATACCTGACTCACCCTAGAGAATTTGGTTCCTCTGGCGTGTGCTCGTGATACTTCATTTGCTGGGTGGAACATGAGTGAATGGAGTGGTGGCATTCCTGTCGGCCTCCATCCGCCAGTGTGTCATATTTCCACCTCTATTACTCATCATGGTTCTTCTGGCAGCCAGTGACTAAACCAAGTCACACAGCCAACTTGCTTTCAGAACATGAAGTTCCACTTCAGTATTAGGCTACTGTTGAGTCTCCCCCTCACTCCATTTCAGCTTGTACTACCCAGCCCTCCTCCTGGCCCCAGGCAGGGAGCTCATTCCACAGTTCTTGACTCTTTCCCCTGACAGCCTGACAATTCCTCCCTTCACCTTCCATAGGTCTTTTCCCATGACTTTCTTAAATGAAACATAGTGAGGTTATCGTTCACTATATTGGCTTGCTTATAGACATTTTAGAAAACCTCATATTGCATACTAAGATAGTCACTTAGATATGTACAAATATGGCATTTGAAATGTTCCTACAGAATTCTGGGCAACAAGCTCATGGTCCCTAAAATGATCCACTGTGAAATCAAGGGTGACTTAACACTTTTTATCTCCAGTTCTTTTGCCAGAAGCATAACATATTACAAGTTCAACAAGAGCCACTTGATGGGCATGGTAGCCATGCCTGTAACCCCAGCACTTTGGGAAGCCAAAGCAGGAGAATCGCTTCAGGCCAGGAGTTCAACATAGCAAGACCCCATCTCTACAAAAACAAAACAAAACAAAACAAAAAACCATTAGCCAGATGTGGTGGCCCGCACTTGTAGTCCCAGTTACTCAGGAGGCTGAGGCATGAGGATCACTTGAGCCCAGGAGGTCAAGGCTACAGCGAGTTAAGATGGCACCACTGCACCCCAGCCTGGGTAACAGAGCCTTAAGAACCCCATATCAAAAAAAACAAAGAACATTTACTTAACCTCAAAATCCATCTCTCTAAAAGAATAGTTCATCAATGAATCAATCATTCAACATCTAATGTGCACCCAATGTTGGGTTATATGTTTCTCTTATTAGAGGAAACCAACACATGTGAAACAATGGACAGTGTAGTGGACATCACATGATTTGTTCTGCACAGAATCTGTTTTCCCTTCGGGAAAACACATGTCTCCTCCACTCTCGGTCCACTTGTTTTGGGTGGAATTGAACCTACGTTCAGTGTACGAGTAAACAGCGATCCACGCCTGGCCAGTCAGAGCATCCCAGCCATGGCCACAGTAATTGGCCCAGGGATGGGCATATAATCCAAACCAACCCAATATGAGTAGATTCAAATACAGTATAGTAGTTAAGCAGAAGACTACCTGGGTTCAAATCCTAGCTTCACTAATTACCAGGTGTAAGAACTTGGCAAGTTATCTGCTCTTTGATGGCTCCAGTTTCTTGGGTAGGAAATTGGGAAAATAATTTCTAGCCATAGGATGGTGAGACAGTTTAGGTAAGATGATAAGGGCAAAGTGCTTAAAACCATGCTTGGTACATATTAAACTTTCCATGAATGCTAATCAACTCCATTTTTGGAACTTTTATGAAAGAGGATCTTTCTTCTGGGGCCATCTTGCTAACACATGGCAAGAGCCTGCCTAAGTCAAACCATAGAGGAGAAGCAGCTTAGGAGAAGTGATGAATCCTGGCCACATCAATTGAGTCCCAAGATCTAGATGTGCCTGATATCAACTGCCCCCTGGACTTTTTGTTACGTGAACAAATACATTCTCTTCTTTTCTGAAGTAGGTTAATTTGGGTTCCTGACTCTTGCCTGAAAGAGCTCTGCCTAATACAGGCAGTGGTTCTAGGCAATGTGTAATTAAGTGCTAAATGGGTTTCATAAACAGCAGAAGAGAGCAGAGTGAGGCAAGTTCAATATGGGCTACTGTAAGTAGTGAGGACAGGGATGGGGGGAGTTCACCCACCTCAAATTCTGCCAGCTCTGGCAGCTGTGTCAGAAAATATCTGGGGAGTAATTGAGATATCATTGTCCCAGAAGCAGTATATTTGTTGATCAAAGAAAACTCACCTTCTAGAAAAAATAATGCCATTACAGAGGTTTTTCTTTAGCACAAATCTCTCACCTCCCCTCATAGCTAGAATCTAGCACTCTATCTTTTGTCCATGTGGAAATGACAACTTCCAAACCTGCAAAAATGACTCTTTCCAATAGAGTGAAGAAAGGCCTTTGGTTTTATATCTAATAATCATGTTAGCTGGATGTAACTGACATTTTCAGAAAGGACAACTTCAAAGTGATTCCTTCCAGGAAATTAGAAGGCACAGAAACCATTGCCTTATCCTGAAGTTTCCATCCAAGGCTCCGTGGGCGCCTTTAGCCCTGAGTTCAGGGAGCTGTCCCTCATCTGAAATTGTGCATGTTTACTGTAATCCTCCTCTAGAGTTTCCTGGGAGGAAATCCATTTAACATCCCTCCCTCGACCTTTCTTTTTGAGCAATTTGGTGTATCCACCTCTCACCCTTTCCTTGAAGAAATCCAGCTATCTATCCTTTTTTCTATGTTGAAAATAAAAGAGAATCTGTCTTTTTCACAATGCAGTGAGCAGGTTATATACAGCATGACAAAAGCATCATTTCATAGGCCTAGGGTTTGAAGTTGATAAGAGGTTTTCAGGAACAAAGGGGTATTTCAAGTGAGTGAGCAAGACAGAGAGAGTGAAAGTGAGAGTAACAGCCAGTCTCACTTCTTCCAAATTACTTCCATTTTTCTCATGGAACAGTCATCAGAGACATTCTCATTTAGAAAATTCATTACAATTTTATTACCTAAAAATTGCTCAACACATACCAACAACCATAAAGGATATACCGAAAGTGGAAATGCCCACTGTGTTACTCTTAAGGTTAGTATCCGTTGCCAGATTCACCCTTGCTTTGTTAAGGTTGCAATATTTAGCTTTTGGGTTTACTAAACGAAAGAAAGAAAGAAAGAAAGGAAAAGAAAGAAAATATTAGAAATATTTGGAAAATGCCTTCTAAAAAGAAGATGTAAAGACAATAGATCAGAGAATATCAGTGGTAACTAGGATTTCACTGTTTAATTCTTCTATACAAACTTTTTTTTTTTTGGAGAAGAGTCTCGCTCTGTCACCCAGGCTGGAGGCTGGAGTGCAGTGGCACAGTCTCGGCTCACTGCAACTTCTGCCTCCTGGGTTCAAGCTATTCTTATGCTTCAGCCACCTGAGTAACTGGGATTACAGGCGCATATACCTTTTAAAAAGCAGACCACAAACAAATTTATATGCACAATTCTCTGCCATTAATACAAACAACAAAAATGTTGGAATCTACCCTCGAAGAAGGCTCAAAAGTGATTATTCGTGAATGTCGTGAATGTCTCTTATTTGTCACCTGCTCATTTCTGGCAGTGGTGCCAAGACAAAAGCCCTGAGCTGCTCTCCACTCTCCGTTAGAATTATCTCCCTTCTTCTCATGGCTATTGCTCTAATGGCTGTAGGTTTGAACACAGACTAAATGATTTTCTCCTTGACTTGCTGAGTATGGATAAACTGGAAGGAAGAAGGGTTGAAGGAGAGTCTGGTAAGAGGCCTGTGATGCTTGTAGGCTGCACAGGCTTGAAGCAGGTCAGCTGCACTGTGGTGGCTGATGACATCCTCCTGGAAGGATGCTCTGCCTAACATTCAGTAGCTCTTGCCTGTAACTGTGACGCCTAAAGCTAAAACAACATAGGGCTAACTGCCTGACTTTTCCTAGGCCTGAGACTTTGAGCATTGACAGTTTAAAATAAATTCATCCAAGACTAGAAATGCTATGAATGTATAGGTGTGATTAGGCACAATTAAAAGGAAATGAAATGGGCTCTTTCTCACCAGTTAATTAAATTAAATTTAAATTTAATTTAGTTAAATTTAGTTAAATTAAGCCAAGAGTAAATCCCCTGTACTTTCTTCTCAGATCCTGTAAAGACACATTCCACATCCTCCTCATTGCAGTTTTGAGACCATCTGGGGTTGCCAGTATCCTTGGACTGATGTGGGACCAGTAAATCTCAACTCCACCAAATCCAATGCCCCCTTCTAACAATTATATCTCTTTTATCGTCATGAAGTAGAATCCATAGGTAGTATATCCTGTGATATGGCTTGGATGTGTGTTCTCTCCAATCTCATGTTGAAATGTGATCACCAGTGTTGGAGGTGGGGCCTAATGGGAGATGATTAAGTCATGGGGGTGTGTCCCTCATGAATAGCTTGGTGCTATCCTCACAGTAACAAATAATTTCTCATTCTATGAGTTCATGCATTATCTACTTGTTTAAAAGAGACTGACACTTCCTTCCTCTCTCACGCTCCTTCTCTCTTGCTTCCTTTCTCTCCATGTGACACATCTGTTTCCCCTTTGCCTTCTGCTATGAGCAGGAGCTTCCTGAGGCCTCACCAGAAGCAGAGGCTGACGCCATGCTTCTTACACAGCCTGCAGAACCGTGAGCCAATTAGACCCCTTTTCTCTGTAAATTACCCAGCCTCAGATATTTCTTCATGGCAGTTCAAATGGACTAATGCACCCTATCTACCAACTAAAATTTTAAAATAAATAAACATCACGAGTAAACTGAAATATCAAGGAGACATACAGGGAAGGTCATTTAGAATATATTATCACAGCTGCACTAGAAGACATCTACAGTTGTCAGACACTGCCTTTTGTCATAAAACTAGAATGCTACTGTGAATGCTACTGATGCCTTATCCCATGAGCATTTGGAATGCATCTGAAATGGTGCACTTCTCATAGTCAAGGTCCAAAGAAAACAAAACACAATATTTGTAGTTTACCCAATAATTACACTCTTGGAAAATTCAGTGTATATTAAAACTATACAGAAAACAGTTTGCTTTCATATGTTAAATAGAGTTCTGCTTCAGTCTCAGATAATTGCAAACATGCTTCTCATCTATATGAAAGTTCAGGGAGTTTAAGTTGTACAGGACAGCGTGAAGCAGGTTCACTGTGCACTGGTTACCACTTCAGCCCACTGAGTCTTGGGCTGCACTTACATTACTTGCCAAAGTCTGCTCAGACAGAACATTCACTCACACAAATTACATGAAGTTGGTTTATTACTCGTAGATAGGTGACAAGGGTCACCAGAAGCCTAGGAGTCATTTCAAGCCTGTCCTCCAGGGCTCAGGAAAGCTGCCTGGGGTGGACAGAGTCTCATCTGCATGTGTCCCCTTTGTTGAAGGGCCTCAGCATGCAGCCCAGTCTGGGTTTTATACCCCAAGATAACATGACACACTGGACTAAAGCGTTTAAGGATATCCTGTTTTCAGCGGGGACTAGAACAGAGAGTCCAGGCTATTCTGGCTGGTTCCTCCCTATCACAGAATGTTGCATTCCCAACACATTCTACAGTTACTCATAAGAACTACAAGGAAGAAAGGAAGGAGAATTGGGTCAGTCTAAGGCCACCAAGAGAACCATCCTACAGACAGGGGACAATACTTTGTTCCATAGGATAAACCTCAGTGTTACAGGACATGTGGCCACTGGCCTCTGGCAACCATTGTGACACCCAGTCCCTCCTCTCAAACACACAAATCTCCAAAATGACATCCAGGATCCATACCCTCCATCTCTCACTGGGGACATTTTGGTGATCTCAACGCAGTTCTCTAATAAACTCATCTCTGCTTAAAAATAATGAAAATCTTTATTCCTATAGGAGATGGAAACTTAAATATCTGTTCTAATCCTTTTGTTTGAAAGAAGAAAGCTGACAGGATTGTTAAGTTATGTCATACAGTGACACAGTGGCACATTCAGAGCCGGAACTCAGGTCTCCTAAGGCTCTCCTGAGTCCTATGGTCATTCCCGAGTTAAATGTTGACTGTGAAAATCATCATTTCTTCAAAGAATCACTTTAAGCAGCTGTATTTTATTTCACTAAGTTTACAAAGTGCATTACTTGTTATTGCTCCTTCCTCACACACCACCTCTACCTAGAAAATTGATTCCGCAATGACCATGAATAACTATCGATCATGTAAGAAAGCAAGTCAGGTACTTGGCACAAAGTCACCCAGTAATAGGGGCCAGTTTCCTTTTGAATCCCTCAGTTGGTGACACAGGATGGTATTAGAGTTTTGGAACCATGCAGAAATTGTTTTTGGTAATTTTCAAGACCTTCTCCCACTGCGTGAGTTTCGAGAATCTTCAAAACAGTCGAGTGAGGTTAGTATTTTTATCCCCTTCACAAATAACGAAACAAGTCCCTGAGAAGTGAGGGAATTTGTCCAAGGTCACGTAGCTTACAAGCGAAAGGTCAGAATCTTAGCCCAAGTCTCCTTATCTCCAAAACCATATCCCTTCCAGTAATCTGTGCTTCTTATTCTCAGTAAATACGCATTCCCTCTCCTTCATTTTCATTTCCTTCCTGAGGTGGTGTTCTATTTATTCTTTTTCATTTATCGGTCAAACCAGACAAAAAGAGAAAAATATTAGCACTCCTGTATATCTACAAGATAGAAGTATTTTTAATTAGTAAAACGGGATCTCCTTCATTTGAGATCCTTTGTTTGTGTTGTTAAATAATATGGCTACTGTACTGCTTAAGAAACCAACTCTAACTTAAATAAATAAACAAAAAAGAAATCAATGCAAGCATATTGGGATGTCTTGTGGAATCTAAGAAATAGTGGGCAAGCCAATTCTCAGAGAAGTGGAACAAGGAGAGCCAGGGACCTCACCAGCAATGGTCCCTGCATCTTCTCTTGCAGGCCTGGGGTCTCTGTAGGTGTGATCCCACTTCTGACCACTCCTGGTTTCTGTGTCTCTCATTTCAAGTTTGAATCTTCATAAGCATTAACCTGAATTACCCTTCTTGGGACCAGTCACTTAGGACCAGTACGTAAGGTCAAGTAGAAAACAGCAGCAGCTGGGAGTCCACTCCTGTGAGAAAACCAGACATTTCTCAGAGGAAAGAGACAGGACAGCCAAATCATTCATTGTTTATACAACAGAAAAGGGCAAAGATGAGAACATGTTAACCAGGAAAATCATCGAGACTTGATGAAAGAAAGATCAGATACAAATGTACGGAAGTCTAAATATCTAGGTTTCAATTAGATATTGAAAGATAAAACAAAGCAGTCACTCTTATGTTTTGTAAAAGTATCCTCTATGTAAAAGACCTTTAAAAATATAAGTGTGATCTAAACAAAACCATATCTGAGGCCCAAGATGAACTCTGAGCTCTCAGCCAATCACTTAGTATCTTTAAATGCCTTGTATTCATAGGTATGAGCTGTCTTGTGCCACCTGCACCTCCTTCTTACACCCCCATCAAACTGCAGAATTTATCTAAAAGGAAAGAGACATAAGCTAGAGTGTGGAGCAATGAGGGAGACACCACAGGCCAAGGAAAAAACCAAGACAGGATCCTGGAGAGGTGTCCTAAGACACTGAAGTCTCCAGATCATTTTAGAAGGTGACTACAAATCCCCACTGGGTGGAGAGGAAGCTGAAGGTGTCTAGTCACTTACAGATCAATAGTAGGTGCCCATGAAATACTAACTGACTGACTGATTGACAGCTCAGAACCCGCTTTGGTGGGAAAACAATATTCAATGTTATTTTTAGCCATTGGATAAACTAGCCAGCATGTTGATTCACTGCATTTTTCATTTATGATCTAATTGTTTTGGCATTACATAGTCACATCCATAGAGCATTTCAACCTTGCAAATGTGTTCATTTAATTTTCTTATTTCCAGGGGCAGAGTGTGCCCACAAAGCTCATAAATATTAATGCTTGGATCATACTTTTCCCTCTCAATCCCTCTCCCCCCATAGGTATTACTGAACAGCTAATGGGAATACATAACACTGTGTAATTACTTTTTGTTTTTAAAAGTAAAGGTACAAATTCAGGTGTTTGCGCTAGAAGCAACAATCTAATTTATACTCGTAGGCCTATATCTCATAGTGCCACACATTTATGCAAAGAACAAGCTTAAGCTCACATTTAATAACTCCAAATGAGTTGTTTGGCACCTTTAAATAGAAAATTGGCATATAAACGACCCCAGGGTAGGGGGAGGGAAAAACCATCTATAGATTTTTTTCTCCTTCCTGCTGTCCCTTTCAGAATAAATTATGGTCTTTTATTTGACTCACAAACCTACTAGGGCTACTGCTGTAACAGTGCTTGTAATTTGTCCTTGATGTGTGTACCTAACACAGTGACATTCTTTAGACAATAAAGAAGAGTCAGAATATTCCTCAAAGTAATTAGATAATTCCCATTTGCAATTCTGATATCACCTTCCAAAGCATCAAAGAGCTCAGGCTGCTGTGTACAGGAATATGCATCACCTTATGATGTTTCTGCAATTATTATTTATATTCAATGGAGACTATATACACACCTCTTTCCCTTTGTCTCCCCTCACCCCCACCCAACCCCACTGATCTTTCAAACAGTCATCATTCATACAAAGAGGTTTAATTTACAAGGAAAATAATACAAATACCACATTTGCAAATAACTTACAAAAGGTAAGTCTAACAAAAGACCTAATCTCAGCCAGTCAGTTCATTTCTTTAATGGCCAATGGAGAGAGAAAGTGCAGTAAGGGAGACCTCCCTTCTCAGCAACTTAAGCCTGATGCTTTCCTGGGCTGGACCATTCTCAGAATGAGATCACTCAAAAGAGTTCGCTTATTCTGGAAGCATAGTGGATTCCCAGTAAGAAGATCTCTGATCACACTGCTATAACAAAATACCATGCATTGGATAGTTTATAAACAACAAACATGTATTGCTCACAGTCTCAGAGTCTGGGAAGCCCAAGATCAAGGTGCTGGAAGATTTGCTGCCCAGTGAGGGCCTGCTTCCTGGTTCATAGCACATTCTCACTGTGTCCCCACATGGCAGAAGGGGCAAGGGAGCCCTCTAAGGCCTCTTTTTAAGGGCACTAATCCTGCTCATGAGGGTTCATCCTCATGAACTCATCACCTATCAAAGGCCCCACCTCCTAATACCACCACCTTGGGGGCTACGGCTTTTAACATATGAATTTGGAGGGGCCACAAACATTCAGACTATAGCTATCTCTCTCCTTAATTTCCCTACCTTGCCTGCCCAAGCTTTTGTGGTCTCTCTTTCAAGCCCTCTTCCACCATTCCCTCAGTTGCTCTTCTTTGAGTCAAGCACCTTTGTACCAACCCAAAAAGCATGCCCACTATGGGTGGAGCAGTGCCCTCACAAGTCGTTACCTTGACTGTATTGCATTAGAGAGCTGGAGAGGAGGGTGAGAAATGCACACTGATCTCAGAGAAGTTTGTCAGTTCGTATTTCTTGGCCTTTTTTATCTACTATGATATGTCTGACAGAAAATGTCCATACACGTGTTACCTCTTCATCAGTGACTTTTGTCTACTTCCCACTGCTTAGACCACTTAAGTTGCCAGCCATGAGTTATCTGCAAGCTAGCTCTACCAATACCCTTTTCTTTCCCATTGAACCAGAAGATAAGATGGTAGGGACCATCAGCAGAATAGGACAGACACAAATACATTAAAGTATAGTGGAACAAAATAAGTGGATATATATTTATTATAAACAATGGCAACTTTAAATAAATACTGATAATTATGGACACATAAGAAGGATCCAAGCAGTGGGGGAAGGGTGGATAAAGATAGTGGAAATCCCTTTATGAAAACCCCAATCGAGATGGAATAAGGAACCTTACCTACAGAATGTTTTAAAAAAATTCCGACACTTTTTAGAGACAGTAAGAGGGAATTTATCCAAAAACGGCCTACTGCAATGAAGTTTTGTAATAGGAAAAGTGGGGATTTATAGCCCACGAGCAGGATGGGGGTCAGTGGATGGAAAACTGCTGGTACGATTTAGCTGTGTCCTCACCCAAATCTCATCTTGAATTGTAGTTACCATAACCCTCCACTTGTCATGGGAGAAAGCTGGTGGGAAATAATTGAATCATGGGGGCAATTTCCTCCATGCTACTTTCATGATAGTAAGTTCTCATGAGATCTGATGGTTTTATAAGGGCCTTCTCTCTTCATTCAGTTCTCATGCTTCTCCTTCCTACTGCCATGTAAAGAAGGACATGTTTGCTTCCACTTCCACCATGATGTATATTTCCTGAGGCCTCCACAGCCCTGTGGAACTGTGAGTCAATTAAACCTCTTTCCTTTATAAATTACCTAGTCTTGGGCAGTTTTTTATAGCAGCGTGAGACTAGACTAATACAGTAAATTGGTACCACAGGGAGTGGGGTGCTGCTGTAAAGACATCCGAAAATGTGGAAGCAACTTTGGAACTGGGTAACAGGCAGAGGTTAGAAAAGTTTGGAGGGCTCAGAAGAAGACAGAAAAATGTGGGAAAGCTTGGAGCCTCCTAGAGACTTGTTGAATGGCTCTGACTAAAATGCTGATAGGAATATGGACAATGAAGTCCAGGCTAAGCTGGTCTCAGATGGCAATAAGGAACTTGTTGAAAACGGGAATAAAAGTCACTCTTGCTATGCAAAGAGACTGGTGGCATTTTTCCCCTGCCCTAGAGATCTGTGGAACGTCAAACTTGAGAAAGATGATTAAGGGTATCTGGCAGAAGAAATTTCTAAGCAGCAAAGCATTCAAGAGGAAGCAGAGCATAAAAGTTTGAAAATTTTTCAGTCTGACGATATGACAGAAAAGAAAACCCCATTTTCTGGGAAGAAATGCAAGCCCTGCAGAAATTTGCATAAGTAATGAGGAATGTTAATCACCAAGACAATGGGGAAAATGTCTCCAGGGCATGCCAGAGACCTTCATGGCAGCCCCTCCCATCACAGGCCCCAAAGGCTATGAGGAAAAAATAGTTTCATGGGCCCATCCAAAGGCCCCCCTGCTCTATGCAGCCTCAGAATATGGTGCCCTGCATCCCAGCTGCTTCAGCTTCAGCTGTGGCTAAAGAGGGTGAACGTACAGCTCAGGCCATTGCTTTAGAGGGTGCAAGCCCCAAGCCTTGGCAGCTTACACATGGTTTTGGTCTGTGAGTGTGTAGAAGTCAAGAACTGAGGTCTGGAAACCTCCATCTAGATTTCAAAGAATATATGGAAATGCCTGGGTGTCCAGGCAGAAGTTTGCTGCAGGGGCAGAGCCCTAATGGAGAGCCTCTGCTAGGTAAAGTTGAAGGGAAACATGAGGTCAGAGCCTCCACACAGAGTCCCCACTGGAGCGTTGCCTAATGAGGTTGTGAGAAGAGGGCCAGCATCCTCCAGACTCCAGAATGGTAGATCCACAAAGAGCTTATGCTATGCCCTTGGAAAAGCCATAGACACTCAATTCTAACCCATGAAAGCAGCTGGGAGAGGGGCTGTACCCTCCAAAGCCACAGAAGCAGAGAGGCCCAAGGCAATGGGAGCCCACCTCTTGTATCAGCATGACCTGGATGTGAGACATCGAGTCAAAGGAGATCATTTTGGAACTTTAAGGTTTAATGCGTGCCCTATTAGATTTCAGACTTGCATGGAACCTGTAGCCCCTTTGTTTTGGTCAATTTATCCCATTTGGAATGGGTGTATTTACTTGATGCCTGTACCCCCATTGTATCTAGGAAGTAACTAACTTGCTTTTGATTTTACAGGGTCATAGGCAGAAGGGACTTGCCTTGTCTCAGATGAAACCTTAGACTTGAACTTTCGGTTAATGCTGGAATGAGTTAAGATATTCGGGGACTGTTGCAAGGGTATGATTGTGTTTTGAAATGTGAGGATGTGAGATTTGGGAGGGGCCAGGGGTAGAATGATATGGTTTGGCTGTGTCCCCACTGAAATCTTATCTTGAATTGTAGTTCCCATAATCCTCACATGTCATGGGAGAAACCTGGTAGGATATAAATGAATCATGGGGCAGTTTCCTCCATGCTATTCTTGAGATAGTGAATAAGTTCTCGTGAGATCTAATGGTTTTATAAGGGGCTTCCCTCTTCACCCAGCTCTCATTCTTCTTCTTCCTTATGCCATGTGAAAAAGGATATGTTTGCTTCCCTTTCCACCATGATTGTAAGTTTCCTGAGGCCTCCCCAGCTCTGCAGAACTGTGAGTCAATTAAACCTCTTTCCTTTATAAATTACCCAGTTTCAAGCTGTTCTTTATAGCAGCATGAGAATGGACTAATACAACTGTTAAGAGGAAGCATCAGGGGTAAGGAAGATTCTGGCTCAATAGACTTGACAGGATTCTTGCTGAAGGCAGGAAAGGATAGTCAGACATCACCTGGGGGATGGTGATATCTGATGGCTAAACCCACTTACTAGGATTCTTGCTCTTGAAAATAGGCCCAAGGACAGGACCCAGTAAAGAAAGGGCATAGAGACCACAGTTTAATTAAGAAAAGGGTCTTTGTCAGTAACCACGCATTCCCACCTAAAGGGTTTTATTCTGAAACGCTTCTCTGCTCAAAACTTTCAAAGCATTTGTTCTTTGTCTCATGATAAAACAGGAGGTATTTTTTGTTCTGAAATATAATAAGAATGGAAACAAATTAAAATGTTATGCCAAAGCTCAACTGTGCAGGGAAGCATTTCTATCATCTATGAATGCATGTTAGGTGGACACACTGCCACGTGCTTTTCCTGTGGCATGGCCATAAAAAGCTGACGGTAGGAACTGGGCACTGGCAGCTGAGGGGTTAATATCACTATTTCAGGGCCGCCCTGAAAACAGCACACTTAATTGGTCAACTATTTTTCCTGCTTCTACCACATGAACTGATGGTATTACACACGTTTCAACTTACTCCACACTGTGCCAGTTATTGCAAATGCATCACAATAAAGGGGTTTTGTATGAAAATACTTGAAACTATTTAAAGTAACTGTAAACACACGCATACTTGTTTTGTTACATTTTCTCCAATTGTAACCAGGGGCCATGTCTGTCTCTTTTTTCTCCATTGTTTTCCCCCTTCCGTTATGCATTAGAGATGAATTTGTATTGCATTGTGATTCCTTTTTCACGTAAAAACTATCAGAATTGTATTCACCCTAGTGCATTGTGCATAAAGCAGTGTTTCTCAAAATGTGATCCATGGAATGGTCTGTCGCAAGCTTAACATTTTTGCAGGTAGAATATCATTTTAATGAATACCTTCCAACACTTGATTTAGAAGTTAGCACAGTTAGCACCCTATGTTAGCACAGGCTGACACAGCTTTGCCCAGATGGCTACTATAAATTGTATTTTAGTGTTAACTATATGTTAAATAGATTCATTTATAGGGCATATTTATTTAAAGATGTATTTGTTTAACAACAATGAAAATCATCTTTTTAATCCAGAATCTGTGCCAAACTATATATTTCAAATATGATAGTTTAGAACTTTTCTAAAAAGTATTGGAATTGCATTTATCTCTATGTTTTGTTGGTTGTTCGTAAAGGCTGTTTTGCTTTTTATCCTGATTTCTTCATCACCAATATTTCTTCATATCTTAGAAAGTGAACTGATTCCCTTTTCTCACTTTTCCCTTCTATCCTATCTAGCTCAGCATATGGTGTTATCATTGTTTGTTTAGGTAATGAATTTTTCCAACTTTATCGTCTCAAATCAGATCTCAGGTTTATTCGTGTTTGTCCCTTAGGTCCTGGGAAATATAATGTACCATTTGGATTCTCCGAGAGACAGACACTGAGGGGAAGGTAGGCAAACAAAGGGTTTATTAGGGGGAAGCATCCATGAAAGAAAAGGAAAGAAGGCAGGATGGGACAGGGGAAACAGTCAGATGGTGACATACATCTGATAAAGTCACTCTCTGCCCAACAGGGAGCAAAGATTGTCTGTTAGAGGAGTCAGTCCAATTTTGGGATGGAAATTCCATCAAATCATCCTTGTACCACTGTCTTTCTCTGTCGTTTTCTGCCAACTTCCCCAGAAGAGCAAGACTGCATTGCAAAAAGCTATAGATCCTCAAGGAACTACCCACTAACCACAGTCCTGTGGCAGCAACTCCTTTCTTGAAGGGGGATCAGAGTGGTGCATCTCTGTGTCTGTCACAGAAAAGATTCTATTTAAATTAATTATTTATTTTTGTAGAAAGACAGTGGTCTATGTTGCCCAGGCTGGTCTCAAACTCCTTGGTGCAAACAATCCTCCCACCTCAGCCTCCAATGGTATTACAGGCATGAGCCACTGAGCCTGGCCTCTATTTTATTTTAAACAAATGACAAAACATCAACACAGAATTTTGAAAAGAAAGAGAAATTCTAAGACTAATAGATTAAATATCGCATCAGGATACATAAATACATACATTGCAATATCATTATTTAGTTTTCCAACACCATACACAAATTTACAAATCCATATATCTGACTTGTTAATATTTGCAATCATATTTTGTTCATATAAACATTTTAAAATGCGCAATGCTAGAAATCCAATGGACAAGCCATAAATTGGCACAAAAGAATGGAGAAGAAAAACATAAGTTATTTACATACAAATATGTGTTTTATTTGCAAAGAAAAACTTAATTCCATGTAGATATTATAATTAACATTTAATAATATATTTATTAATATAAAATGACACACTGGTATTGGAAGAACATGTAAATACCCAACATCTAGCATTTCACATACATAGAATATTTGGGAAATGATTGGTGCAGGGGGGTTGGAGAGGGGTTCAGTTTATCTTAAATAGTTTTATAGAAAGTACACATTTATTTTTGAGAATTCACACAGCAAAGTATTGGACACATAAATCTTCAGGCATTTCAAAATTGTATTGAATTTTTAAAAATTATGTAATAATTTATACTGTGTTTTATATTTATGGTTTTTTGTAAGTACTGTGGAAATTGGTGAGCATTAATTGTCCACAGACACCAGCTATTAGGGAACACTTATCATAGTTAATGTTTAACATCTGCATTAATACTACACGTACCTGTTAATTAACCTCCTTTGTGTGGAATGTTTATGGTGCATGACATTCTCTAATATTTTCCTCAAGATAATACAAAAGTTAATGAGAACCGCACACGTGCATCAAGAAGAGAATAGAGCCTTTGTCCTAATCTTATTAAGTTGCTCCAGATGTGATAATATTGTCCTGTCTCCAAATGACTTTCTTTATTATCACTTTAAACGAATAAGATTTAAAATTAGAAAACAAAGTAACACAAGCAAAGAACTTCCTGAACTTGCACTTATTTTTTATTTTCCTTAATAATCTTAAATTTCCTTTGGGTAAAAGAATGTTCTTGCAGAGTCATTACACAGCTGATTATAGATCTAGGGACATTTTTCTTGTGCATAAAGCTGAGTTATAAAGCTCAGATTATTTTCAACTCCAGAAGAGAACCAAATACCGATTCTATCAAGAATTATATCACCCATTTTTAAACATTATCTGCTGAGTGACAACTATGTGCCTGTAGTATACTAAATGCATCCACATATAGTGTCTCATTTAATCATTTATTCATTCAACACATATTTATTAAATTAAGCACCTTCTGTAGCAGTCAATAAGAATACAACAGTGAGCAAAGCAGGCATATTTTCTTTGTGCATCTTTCAATCTGGTGGGAGAGATTCATAGAAGATAACTCCATCAGTCATCTATTGCTGCAGAATAAACTATCCTAAAAGTCTGTGGCATCCAACTATAAGCATTAATTATCACATTTGTTGGTCTGTAGGTCAGCTGGGGCAGCTCAGCTCCTTATGTCTCTCATTATTCCAGGACCAGGAAATGACCAAGTGCATGTCCTTCTTAAGGCAATGGCAGAGGTGCAAGAGAACAAGTCCTACTACACAAACACACTTCAAGCCTTTGCTCGTGTCCTATCCACTAACATCCCATTGACCAACTGAAGTCCCATGGCCAAGCCCAAAACTAATAGAGTGGAAAGTATACCCTGTCCACAGTGAGACAGTGAGAGGAGTAAGAATTTCTGAACAATAATCCAAACTATCACATATAATGATAGAATTGAAAACTCTGGCAGCAAAGTGACAGAAGTTTGAGAGTACTTGGTCAGGATCTAACAGGAGGGCTGGATCACATCTGGGGTCAGGAAGACTTCCCTGAAGATAAGAGACATGAGCTGCAAACTGGACAGGTCAAAAATAACTAGGTAAAGAGGAAGGTGGGGAATTACCCAGGTGGTGAAACAGTGGGTAGCGTGGCAATTTCAAGGAACAGGAAGGGAGCCCTGAGAGCGCTGTTCAGAGAGTGAGGAAAAAGGTGGAAGAGCATGAAGCTGGAGAAGTGGGTCAAGTGAGATCTTGCAGGGCCTTGCAGACCATGTTCAGGATTCCATCTTTACCCTGAGATCAATCAGAGGCAATGGAGAATTTTAAATAAGTAAGAGATGTGATCAATTTCTGTTTTGGAAATTACTCTAGTTGCAATGAAGGAAACAGCTGGGAATGGACTTAAAGAAAGTCATCTGCAGATAGAGGGTAATCAACATCATTGGCATAGATTAGGGGTTAGTCCACTGCCTATTTTTGTAAACCAAATTTTATTGTACCACAGCCACACTTAATCATGCATAGATTGTCTATGGCTGCTTTTTTGCTGCAATGCAAAGTTGAGTCATTGTGACAAAGACCTTATGGCCACAAAGACTGAAATATTTACTGTCTGGGCCTTTACAGAGTTTGCCAACGCCTGCATCGTTGAGATAGCTTTAAGAAGAATCATAGAGGAAGCCGACAGAGGACCTAGGGTATAGCCTGATAAAGAAGAGAATGATGAGACACCAAAAGAAACTGAAATGCGGGGTGTGGTGGCTCACGCCTGTTCCCAGCACTTTGGGAGGCCGAGGCGGGCGGATCACGAGGTCAGGAGATTGAGACCATCCTGGCTAACACAGTGATACTCCGTCTCTACTAAAAATACGAAAAAATTAGCCGGACGTGGTGGCGGGCACCTGTAGTCCCAGCTACTTGGGAGGCTGAGGCAGGAGAATGGCATGAACCCGGGAGGCGGAGCTTGCAGTGAGCCGAGATTGCGCCACTGCACCTCCAGCCTGGGGGACAGAACAAGGCTCCGTCTCAAAAAAAAAAAAAAGAAAAAAGAAACTGAAAATCCTGATCTGCCAACAAGAGATTTTAGCCCCACTTTACGGGTTTAGAAACATAGGTTCAGAGAGTGTGGTAGATTGCAACATACAGCCACAGTTTCCTTCCCTCCCTGTATGCATATCCCACTGCAATGCGACATTGCTGCTTATCCTGTCAAAAGGTGAAGGATTCTTCTCCACGGCTTTGGTTCTGGGTGGTCCTGGTGAATAGCTTTCACCAATAAAAGGTGGCAAGAGTGACACTGCTGGAGTTCCAAGTCTCAGCTTTGAGGCCTTAGTTTTCATTTTCACTCTCCTGTCCTGAGACTGTCATGTGAGGAGGCCTGGGCTGGGTGCCTTGAAGACGAGCATTCACACGGAGAAAGAGGAGCAGCCAACAGCCAGCAACACCCTCCCAACATGTGCATGAGGCCATCCAGGACTCTCCAGATCCCAGGAAGCAGCTGCCTGGCTGCTGACACTTGAGTGATCCCAGGCGAGTTTAGCAGAAGGACCACCCGGCTAAGTGCTGTCTAAATTGTTGACCCACAAAATCCTGAACTAATGAATTCTTGTTTGAAGCCACTAAGCTTTGGGACAGTTTGTAACACAGAGAGAGATCATTGAAACAAAGACATTAAGTGACTTTCTAAGATCACATGGCCATACACCCATTATGTAGCAAGCTAGGATTGAAACTTTGTTTTAGGACTGCAAGTTCCCAACATGTTCTCTTTCAAGTCTATACATGGCAAAAAACAGCAAACCTATGATATTATGTTAGTCTTCCTGATGATCTGTCTTAATGCACTTACTTGACTGATTCTAGAGTTGGACAATTTGTTATTATGTGAAGGGGATTGAGAATACCCTCTTGTATAAAACAGAAGATACGAAATACAGAAATATTGTGCCAGCTTGCCAAGTGTCTGAAAATTCAAACATACACAACTTTGTTAGTTCGTTTTTGCTTTTTTTGCCTTTATTGCTTCCTTCCTTCCTTTTTTCCTTTTCTTCCTTTCTTTTCTTTCCTTTCCTTCCCTCCTTTTCTTTCCCTTCCTTCCTTCCTTCTTTCCTTCCTTCCCTTTCCTTCCTTCTTTTCTTTCCTTTTCTTCCCTCCTTTCCTTTCCTTCCCTTCCTTCCTTCCCTCCTTGTTTCCTTTCCCTTCCTTCCTTCTTTTCTATCCTTTCCTTTTCTTCCCTCCTTTCCTTTCCTTCTCTCTCTAAAATCAAGTTATGTGCTTGCTAACAAATGTGAGAGATGGTTAGGAACAGACTGGGAGATACTGAAAGGAAGAGTAACTGCCCTACAGATACAGGTATAAACCAAGCACAGAGGAAAAGAGGTGACGCTGAAAGCATCAGAAATGCCAAATGAAAGGATGATAAAGGACGGAGAACAGGACTCAAAGAGACACTGAGTTATGCTCACCAGAATGGCTAGCATCAAAAGACTAACCACACCAAATGTTGGCAAAGATAAGGAGCAAATATTACTCTTATACATCGCTGATAAGGGTATCAAATGGCACAGCCACTTTGGCAGTATTGTTAAGGTTAAGCATTCATCTACCCTGTGACCCAACAATTCCTCTCCTAGGCATTTATGCGAGAGAAATGAAAACATATGTTCTCAAAAAGACTTACATAGAAATGTTTATTGCAGTCATACTCGTAACAGCCAAAAACTGGAAACAGCCCAAATATCCATCAACAGGATAATGGATAAACAAATTATGGTGTATTCATACTATAAAATGATCCTCAGTAATAAAAAGAATGAAATACTAATATACGCAACAACACCGACAACTCTCAAAAATATTGTTAAGCCAAGCGTTGGCAAACTGCAGTCCAAAGGCCAAATCTAACCCACCCTCTATTTTTGTAAATAATGTGCTATTGGAACCCAGCCACATGCATTTATTTCCATATTTTCCATGGCTGCTTTGGTGCAACAGCAGACCTGAGTAGCAGAGACAAGACCAAATGAATTGCAAAGCCAAAAGTATTTACTATTGGGTCCTTTACAGAAAAAGTTTTCCAATCTCTGCATTAAGGGATCGAAGCCAAGCAAAAAAAATGTATATACTATATGATTTCATTTATATGAAATACAAGAACAGACCAGAATTAATCTACGGTGATTATGGGGTGTATTAGTTAGGGTTCTCCTGAGAACCTGAACCAATGGGATATATAGAGATATACAGGAGATTTGTTACAGGAATTGGCTCACATGATTATGAAGGCCAAGAAGTCCCATAATCTACCATCTGCAAACTGGAGAGCCAGGAAAGCTGGGGATGTAATTCAGTCCAAGTCCTAAAGCCCAGGAATGAAGTGGGGATGGGGACTGGTGTGAATCCCAGAGTCAAAGGGCCAAGAACCAGAAACAAGAATGTCTGAAGGCAGGAGAAACGATGGGGTCCCAGTTCAAAGAGAAAGAAAGAGAGTTGGCTCTTCCTGTGCCTTTTGTTCTATCTGGGCTCTCAATGGATTGAGCATTTCTGCCCATGTTGGTAAAGGTGAATCTTCTTGACTCAATCTACTGAGTCAAATACCAGTCTCTTCCAAAAACAATCTCACAGACACCCCCAAACATCATGTTTTACCAGCTCTTTGGGTATCCCTAAACCAGTCAAGTTGACACATCCAATCAACCCTCACAGGTGGAGAGGGAGCATTGACTGGAAAGGGGCACAAAAAACACTTTGCAATGATAAAAATGTTCTATCTTGTTTAGTGTGGTGGTTATGCATCTGTCTACAACTGTGAAAATATCAAACCTAAGATATGGGAATTTTATAAATAAAGAAGTTTTTCTTTGAGAAAATTCTGAAATAAATCACTTAGCCTGATCACAGGGAAACAGAATTATAGAATAATAATAATAAAAACCTTTGAAAACTCAGAATAAAAGACTGAGTTACAAAAATAATAACCTCTCCTCCTCAAACTTCCAAAAAAAAAACTAAAACAGTAAGAAAAACATGTGATAGGAAATCGAGATCTAGAAGTCCTGGTTTTCAAAGCCAGAGTTTTGCTAGTTTAATGAAGAACTTGTTCTTTGCTGATGCACTGACCTTCTCAAGGCTTCACATGTTCATCTGCAAGCTGCAGTTATTAGACTAGACTGTCACTGAGGTCCCTCTTAGTTCCATTGCCCCATATTTTATGACTCACACGTCATTAAGATGACATAATCGCCTCCTGTAGCATTGGTCCCAACTCCCCACCAAGGTGTTTGCTTTAAATATCCAGGTAATTGTGGCAGCTCTCCACAACTGAGAAAATATTCTGTGTTTTTTTTGTGCTGCTAAACAGTCCATGGAAAGCTGTTAACTCCCTTTGGTTTACAGCTTTTGGTAACAGATAGTAAATAATCTAGGAAGGAGTCTCAAACAGGACTATTTCAAGCAAACTAAGGTTTGATCAACTAGAATTGAAGACAAACACTGTCTTTTTACACCATTACCACGAACATTGTAATTATGATGCATAAAAGGCAAGTGTGGATCAGTCATATGGGGCAACTTGGTGCAAAGGTGTGGCAAAGAAGATCTGTGCTGGCAACATGCCATTGTTTTCAGCCCCTCTGAATGCCCCTGCTCCTCTCCACCACCCCTCTGCCACCCCACCGCCCACCGCCAATACCACACCACAGGACCAAACCAGGGAAGTTGGCCTCAATGTATAGAAAGTTCCCTGGTATCCTGATTTTATAAATCAATTAAATCATGCTATACCTTGCTTTTTTTTTTTTAGACAGAGTCTCGCTCTGTCACCCAGGCTGAAGTGGCATGATCTCGGCTCACTACAACCTCTGCCTCCCGGGCTCAAGCAATTCTCTCGCCTCAGCCTCCTGAGTAACTGACAGGCGCGTGTCACTACTCCTGGCTAATTTTTGTATTTTTAGTAGAGACAGGGTTTCACCATGTTGGTCAGGCTGGTCTTAAACTCCTGACCTCATAAGCCGCCCACCTTGGCCTCCCGAAGTGCTGGGATTACAGGCATGAGCCACCATGCCCAGCTATACCTTGCTTTTTTAGGTGCAGACTACTATACAACCCCGTGAGATCGTTTTATGGAATTCAGAATCAATTTGGCATCACTGGCCCTATTTTTACCCCTTTAGATAGATCATTTTCCACAACAGTCAAGACACCCACACCATGTTTTTCCACCATACAGTGGCAGAAAGCTACCATATTGACTCTCTCCATTCATTCACCAAACAAACATGCCTTTAGTGTCTCAATAAGCCATGCAATAGGTTAGACATTATCCCTAGCATCAGGGAGTCACAATCTGGTAGGAGATGAGCTATTGATAATATCATGTAGCATGGTGAACAACTGAGAAAATATTTTGTGTTTTGTTTGTGCTGCTAAACAGTCCATGGAAAGCAATCCGGCTTCTCCTGTTCCCGTTGCCTATTTCTCACCACGTTGGTAACTAGGTCTTTGTTTACGAGATCTAAGTTCTCTGCACACCCCACAGAGAAGATAGAGCTTTTTCTATATTTCTTAGCTTTAAAGAAAAACACACACATGCAAGTTATCAGATACCTAGAAAGTCAAGCCCAGGGTTTACAAACTCCCAGATCTGTAAAGGCCAGAAACATAATGTGAGTAAAGTAAGCCTGGTATAAGATGACAAATAACAACTGATCTCCGCTTCAGTGATGAGGACACAACAGAAAGAGGTGAAGAATGTATAGATGTGTAGAGCAAATGCCAACCATTTGCTCAGTGCCAGCTGGCTGCTGCCAGGAGAAATAGAGATCCCACCATGCTAGATTTGCTGAATTCTCAATAACACCTGGACACATTCAAATAAAATCTTCATTTGTAAATGACAGCAATTCATTAGATTTAAAACTCTGTTCAGGATGCCACAGCACACACCAAGGAAAAACAGCAAGAGGGTATGAGGCTGAATACAACCCAAGTGCTAGTTTTCCACCTTTGGTACTAGGTGCATTGAGAGAATTAAGTGCCCATCGAAGAGAGAAAGGGTGGAGATGGGAGTAGCCAAATGTCCTGAGCACAGCCAGGACCCCTGTAAAAGGGAAGGAGAAGGGACAGATATTATTTATTTATTTATTTTCTGAGATGGAGTCTCACTCTGTTGCCCAGGCTGGAGTGCAGTGGTGCAATCTCGGCTCACTGCAACCTCTGCCTCCCAGGTTCAAGCAGTTCTCCTGCCTCAGCCCCCCCAAGTAGCTGGGATTACAGATGTGCACCACCACGCCCAGCTAATTTTTGTGGGTTTTTTTTGTAGAGATGGGGATTCACCATGTTGCCCAAGCTGGTCTAAAACTCCTGATCTCAGGTGATCCGCCCACTTCAGCCTCCAAAGTGCTGGGATTACAGGTGTGAACAACCGCACCCAGCCTGGGACAGATGTAATTTAGTGAAGTGGTGGTGAGAGCCTGCTCAGGGTAGTGCACCTGAAGGGCCAGGCTCTTGGATGGGGACAGGTGTCTTGTGACTGAAGAAGTAGCACCAGGTGCTATGTCTTGGGAAGTTCAGCAAAGGTTTCTGTGGTTTAGCATGGCATAGCACCATGGAACGGCTCCACGGAAGAGATGGAGTTGTTAACAGAGCCATCTACCTTTGAGTAGACTTACGGGCTTGAACCAGGAACCACCTCAGAGGAAGTCACCCCTGAAGAATGACCAAGACTATGCCCCACTTTCCCGGGCCATATAAGCCCCAAGTTTCTCATAGCATCTAAGAAGAAAAGAGGGAGTTCTTTTTACCCCATCAGCCAAAATATCAATTATTACTTCTCACAAACCCCCATGAGGAAAGAACCAAGTGGATTTAATTTGATATAGAAAACTAAAGAAATCGGCATTTCTTGTACCCAAATAGCCATTAAACAATTCATACAATTCTACATAAACCACTGGATAAAATACAATGGGTTAGACACAATGGGTTAAAGGAGTGATTATTTCTGCCTGAAAGATTGAGGAAGGCTTCTCATTTCAACTTGATCCCAAGCCCCTCCTCTGAGGCACTCCAAACAGGAAGGACTCTCAGTGGGACGACAGAAAGCAGGGCAGAGCCACAAAGCTACTACCTGGAACATTTCTCTTGTCAGTTTTATTGGGTGCTATTAGTCTCCTATTGCCACTCCAATAAATTACCACCAACTTACTGGTTTAAAACAACACAAATGTATCACTTTACAATTCTGAAGGTCAGAAGTCTGCAATAGGACTCACGGAGCTAAAATCAAGGAGTTGCTGGGCTGTGTTCCTTTCTGGAGGCTCCAGGGAAGAATCCTCTTTCTAGCCTCTTTTAGAGACCCCATTTTCCTGGGTTCACAGCCTCCTTCCAGCTTCTAAGCCAGCAATTGCACCCCTCTCACCTCTTCTGCCACAGTCCTATCTTCTCCTTCTCTGACCCCTGCCTCCTACTTGTAAGGACACTTGTGATTATATTGGGCCACTCAGATAACGCAGAATAATCTCATTTTGAGGTCAGCTGATTAGCAACCTTAATTCCATCAACAGCCTTAATTTCTCTTTGCCATGTAACATAACATATTCACAGGTTCCAGGAATTAGGACATGGGCACTTTTGGGGTCTCTTTATTCTGCCTGTCACAGGAGCCCTGTCTGCAAAGCTCACATGCCTCTTCTCGCCATCATCTTAAATGAAAGTCTACTCATTCTCTGATGCATAAACTCACTCTACTGAACCCCCACCTCATGCACCAGATGACAACAGAGAAGAAACAAAGAGAAGGTCTTTGTTCTAAGCAGTGGAAGCACAGAGTTAATGCTTTCCAAGACACTAAAAGGAAATCCGTCTTTAAAATTCATGTCTGCCTTGGCAATCAAAGTAGGCCAAGGGACTTTTAGTGACTCCCTTGTGACAAACAGCAGGCACTGATCACACAGCTGGCAGATATTAGCAGGGAAACCTATGGCTACAAACAGAACGAAACCTGTGATGTTGTTAGCACTCGGCTCAAACCAACTTAGCCAGCCAAACCCAAATTTTAATTATCCACAAAACAGTGAAGGCAGTACAATCACTGTTGTACAAGAATTCCAGAATTATGAAACTTTTCTACATACTTTGAGCTTTTATAATATTTTTATCCAAAAATAATAACCTAAGGAAACATACAAATACTTCTGGTAATACCACACACATTTGTCTTTGCTTTTTACTAAAGATAGATCACCTCAATATGTTGGCAGAGCCACCCACCTTTGAATAGACCTATAGGCTTGAAGCAGGAGCCATCTCAGGGGAAGCCACCCCCAAAGAATGACCAAGACCATGACTGTCTTTCCTGGACCAAATAAGCCCCACTTTCTAAGATGAGGCTTTAGAAGATGGCTAAAGTACCAGCCATCTTCTACTTTCCACTCATTCTCATTGGCTTCTAATGTCCTCAGAGGAATGTTGGGATGAGAAGCAAATTAGACACTGACACTAAATCCACATGTGAAGTAGTCATAGTACAGAAAGAGCCATATGCAGGTCCTAGGACACATGATCTTGGATTTTGGATCTGACATCTCTCTTTTGGATCCTATCCACCCAGTACCATTTCTTAAAGTGACCTATGTCCCAAGGCTTTATATAGAAGGTGAAAGTGACACTTAGTAACACTGAGTATACAAAATGTAGCAAACAATAGCAGTAGAAAGAACCATGAGATGTTTGTTAGCATCTCAACTAGGGCTTTGATTTATGTAATTTCATAAGGTTTTTATAAACCATTGATAATTATACATTGTTGCTTAAAATATGGATAACTTTAAAATGGAAACACAATGAAAGTGGAGCAAATTAATTATTATGATGTAAATGCTATAATCTAAATCTCTCAAAACAGGAGGTCTAGAGAGGAAAAACAATAAAATGGTAACCATTGTTGTAACTCAATCACCCCATTTTATAGATGCAAACTCAAGCTTCAGTGAGCTAAAGTTCAGTTAGTGGGTAGCAAAGCCAAGACGTGAGTCCAAGACGCATCTCTTTATTCTCTGTCATTGTTTTTTTTTTTCTCTCTCTCTCTCTCAAAAAAGTGCAAGCATCCGAGTAGCTGTTTTCTCATGCTCTGTGACATGCTAAGATAACTGAATATAAGTGTCCCAGAACTCGGCACTATGGGACTGTAGCCCCCCATGTGATGAACTGGAGGCAAGAGTGGTCAGGATTAATAGCAAATTCATACAAAAACTAGCTTGTCAGACTTTCTGGGTCCTGTACACCTAGCAGATGCATTTCCCAGCATGAAAGATTAGTGCCTGGAATTAGTTGGCCTGGATTCCCTATGGTTTCCAGTGTCACTGGTGAGAGAAGAGTTACAGATTTATTGCTGGACTATAGTGAAATGAAATCATTGTTTGGTCATCATTTCAAACCAACATACAGTCTTACATTTTTCTCTCTCTCTCATAAAAGTCCCTTGACACATTTCCTTCCTTCTTCAAGCAACCATTATCTGCACTCTAAAAAATGAGATCAAGAATAAATGTTTATGTAGTAAAGGTAGTCTCACTGACTATTCAGCATTTAATGATAACATTTGTTTTTTAATTCCTTTCTGTTGGAAAAATGCCTTTATCTGTAAATAGTTGCTTAGCAACATTCTTTGTAAATGCTCATATCTCATTTGGAACACCTATCACTTGGTTCCGGAAGTCCTTAAATTCCTTGGGGCTTCTGCAGCATTCTCAAAATATGGAGAAAAGAAGAAGAAAACATGCAAGAAAGCTGAATCATTCCAATTCTCTAACTACAAGAAGAATTTAATAAAAATGAAAAGTTACCTTCATTTTGGATAGAAGTGACATGATGCTAAAGGAAAAAATATGAAACTAAGATGCGGGGAGATAAGGAATATTTTGTACATCTCTGAAAGAGTCCATGCCTAGAGCAGATCAAATCAGGAGTGGGAGACTGGGAACGTATAAAAAGATATAGAACTTCAGGGTTTTATCATTGCTTTATCACTGAGACTTTGCGGTGTCAAATGCAGTCCTAACATTTTACACCTGGTAAGAAAGAATCACAATTATGATTCTCGTTAGAAGCCCACACCCTGAGAATGTGTGCGTGCGTGTGCGTGTGTGTGTGTGTGTGTTGGGTAGGAAAGGAAATACAGAACCCCAATGAGTTTGTGACATCACTTGGTAGAAGAAGCGTAGGTCCACATCACATGGTACAAGAATTGTAGGTAAAGGGATTTCTCCTGAAGTTGGCAGACTCAGGCCAACCATGGGAAAGATCTGACTTCCTTCTGCTGGATCTTTCCCATCCGGTACCATTTCCTCTCTTTTCTTAGTTCTCTGTGTACCAAGGCTCTGCATGGAAGGTGAAGCCACACTTAGGATACAAGGGTCGCTCCGCAGTGGAGGCCCAAGGCTCCCTTGTTGAAATTTTTTGACACTGCTATGAGCGTTATTCAATGGACAGCTCTCCCTCCGCTGCACCCACTCTTGAGTGTTGGAAAAGAAAAAAAAAATACTCAGGAACAAAGGAAGATATGGAAGTATGACACTCTGTGAAAATCAGGCAGAATATGCCTAGTAGCCAGTCTCCAAAGTGGCTCTGTGATTCCTGTCTCCCGGTGTTCACAGCCTGGTTTAGACCCTTTCCACATTGTACCAGGTTGGTCTGTGTGACCAGAGAATATGACAGAAGCAATGATGTGTCACTTCCAACATTAGATTCTACATGACATTGCAGCTTTTGTCTTGGTTGTCCTCTTGTTCTCTATCTTCCTTAGAACACTCATCCTGGAAGAAGCCAGCTGCCATGGCTTGAGGACACTTAGCCCCAAGGAAAAGCCATTAGCAAGGAACTGAGACTTCCCGTCAACAGCCATGTGAGTGGGCCTTCCTGGAAATTGATCCTGCAGTTTCAGTCAAGGCTTCAGATGATGCAATCCAGATGCTGAACCAGAAACACCCAGTGAAACCACGCCTAGATTCCTGACTCTCAGAAACTGTGAGAGAATAAATGTTTGTTTTAAGCCACTAAATTTGGGGGCAATTTGCTATGTAACAATAGGTAACTAATACAATAAGTTAAAATGCAACATCTGAGAAATTTAGAACATAAACTCCTTGATGGTAATGTTATATGTGTTCTTTGGGAGAAAAAAAAAACTGAAAAGAAATCTCTTCATCTTATTGTGAGGATGTAAAATGCATATTCCAGCCACATTATATTCAGTTTTCAAATCACTTTTATCCACCCAGTTATCAAGGACCTTGTATATACATTCTATTAGGATAAAATGATAGAAATATAAAGAAGTGGTAATATCTTCAAAATGCTTAAACCAAAAGTCTGAGACCGACATCTTGAAGCATGTTTTTTGTTTTCATTCTCAGCATTCATTTGCATTTTATTTAACCCAAGTTAATAGCTATCTAGGCTGTACATTTTCCATTAGACCTTTAAGATCCATTCTTTTCTTTTCTACCTTAGTTTGTACTTTGATGCTGGCCTTTGGGGACTGAATCTATATGCCCCTCTGCCCTTTGGCTTTCTCTTGGTTTCAGCCAATGGAAGAGCATGCAGGAGACCAGAGAGTGAGAGAGGAATAAGATGAAGGTACCTCTACTATTGGCTCCTTCCCTACCATGGATTGGCTACTTCTCTTCACCCAAGACCATGCTCTGGTCAGGCAGCCCACCTAGCTCTCTCCCATAGCCACAGCTGGCCCCCTAGGACTGAGGAGCAGTAATGCTTCCTGCTGTTGCTAATCCCGGGGTGCTTCACCATTCCTCAGCAGATGAGGGAAACCCTACTCACACCTTTTTAAATACTTATTTTATTTGTTAATGACTTGGCTTGAATGTGCCATGTATTCCCTACCAGGGCTGAACAATACACCAACCTTTTTAAAATGTGAAATTTCCCAAAAAGGTTAGAATTATCACACTCATCTTTAAAGATCAGAATATCTGGAATGCTGGGTCCATATTCCCAAGCAGCTGGCATCTATGCCCTTTTGACAAACAGTGGTCTCTCCAGTGACCCACCAGTCCCCACCATTGCCTGTTGTGCAACTCGCTTGATCAATTCCAAACATGTGTAGGATGTGCTTGCACCTTTATCCTTATTGGAGCTTGTGAACTCAGGCTAAACTGTGGCAGGAGAGACGGTGTTTAACACAAATCACTTTATGTAGTGCGGAATGTTGATGCCAAGAAGTGATCCAGACAATAAAGACAATGGCAATTAAGTGGATGGAACATTCATTTCTGTGTGTGAGAACTTATATAGGGGACTGGACCTTGACACTTCTCTTTGAAGAACAATACCATACTTGAAACTTTATAAGGTATGGGCTGGTTAGGAAGTATAGTCATTATTTACACCATTGCTTGCATAGGAAAATAAATTCTGGGATCCAAACAACTGATTTAACAGTAACATTTTCATAATATAATCCATTAATTAAATTGGTGACCTCTTTATAAGTAACTCTAAGTATCAAAATAAGTAGCTTTTAAAGAAGGTACATCCAAAAAAAAAAAAAAAGTCTAGGATTAGTGACCTTGATTCAAAAGATTTTAATAGTAAAACATTAAATCTGGAGGAGAAAATTATGTTCATTATCAGCACCACAATTTAACATCATTATGAATTAACTAATCAATGCAATTAGGCAATAGAAGCTAATGGGGTATAAGTATTAGAAAGAAGTCAGAATCATCACTCTTTGTAGATGATATGAGTTTAAAGACAAGAAACACCAAGAAAATTGATGTAACAGGTACTCGAAGCAATACCAGAATTAGTAAGGTGATGAATTACAAAATTATTTTTAGAACCAATGACTTTTCTATATGTTCATACATTCAGAAAATATTTTCCAAATACTCATTATTTGCCATGCAACATTCTAGGCATTAAGGATACAGCAAAATAAACAAGCCAGATAAAGCATCCTTGCCCTTAATAAGGAGTTTATCTTCTAGTGAGGAAAAGCATACAATAAATAACATGCAAAAGTTATATATACAATTAAATAGGAATTCATGTTTAGGATAAAATAGAATAAGGAAGGAGACTATAGGGTATGAGAGGAATTATAATTACATATAGGTGACTAAGGAAGGTTTCATTGAGAAGATGACACTGTGCAAAGGCCAGCAAGCTATGGCTGTATCTGCTGGATGAGGGCACCAGGCAGAAGGTACAGCAATTGCAAAGGCTCTGTGCTGGGCCCAGTTAGAAATATTATGGAAGGACTATTCCATCCACAACAAACAAGAAAAAAATAAAATACCTAGGAGTAAATACTAAAAGAAATGTCTAGGATCTTTAAGAAGAAAACAGTACTGTGTAGAGAAACAAAAGCTAAGCAAATGAAAAGTGTATCCACCAGGGTTAGATAAAGGAAGAAGAGCTGTTTTACTATGAAATGAAGAATTGATTATAGAGTGAAACTTTACTCACTGGTGAAAGGAGCTGGAGAAGTAAAGACTCAAAACAGGAAATTTTAGGACCAGAAAATGTCACTCCCCAGCTATCCTGAAGCAGTATTCCGGATGGAAAGTCAGAGCATTCAGAGGAATTGAGAGGCAAGATACATACACCTGCTGAAAGTGGTATCAGGAAGGGAGACTAGTGTCTTAGCCTCCAGAAGGCCATTGCTTCCACATAGCTGTCCCATCTGTGAGCTCACAGCCAAATATCTGATGGTGGGACCGGGTTTGCTCTTGGTCAGCAGGGCCAGAGTCAAAAAGAAGAGCAGAACATAGAGTGGGGAATAGCAAGAACTCACTGGAAACAAACTAGACACCACTGGCACTCCTCGTGGCTTCTAACCATGACCACTTTCAGAGACAATGGCTATTGCTGCAAATGTGCCTTCCATGTCCCAGATACATTTCCCTTTTGCCAACTTCAACCTGAAACTACACAGGGAGGGGGATTCTGGAAAACAGCCAATTGGACATGAAAACCTTCTACCGGAAGACATCTTGGGCTCTTAAAATAAAAAGATTTCCCTGCCGGGCACAGTGGCTCATGACTGTAATCCCAGCACTTTGGGAGGCCAAGGTGGGCGGATCACCCAAGGTCAGTAGTTCAAGACCAGCCTGGTCAACATGGTGAAACCCTGTCTCTATCAAAAGCACAAAAAGAATCAGCTGGGCATCGTGGGGTGCACCTGTAATCCCAGCTACTTGGGAGGCTGAGGCAGGAGAATCGCTTGAACCCGGGAGGAGGAGGTTGCAGTGAACCAAGTTGGCACTACTATACTCCAGCCTGGGCAACAGAGTGAGACTCTGTTTCAATAAATAAATAAATAAATAAATAAATAAACAAACTCCATGTTATAGAGATGTCGATCACATCTAGTATTTCAGTTTAACACAATCCCAAATACCAACAGAATTTCAGGGAGGTGGGGAGAGTTGTCAATAAATGTACTAATACAGTTCCACTAGAAAAATTAAAATGTAAGAATAGTCAGGAAAAATTTCAAAAAGAAGAGGGGCATCTGACTAACAAGATGTTAAAACATATAATAAAATTACAAAAATCAAATCTGTTTAGTATTGGAGAAAAACCTAATCAATGCAAGAAAACGCTTGAGAAACAGATCTAAATATATATGGGAATTTTAAGGTAAAAGTGGAATTTCAATTCAGTAAAGAAAAGTGGATTTTAAAAATGATGTTGAAACACATTTGAGGAAGACCTTAAAGCACAGGACAGAAAACCTAGAAGCCAAAAAAGAAAAGACTAATAAAAAATGACTACCTTAACATAGAAAACTTTTTAATAGAAAAAAATATATAATAAACAAAGTTGAAAGACCCACAGTAAACATTGGAAAGCATATGTACACGAGAGTTAATTTATTTTGTTTAAAAAGAATTCATACCAAAGAAAGAAAAGAAAAAGGACTAAGACAAAATTTTAAAAGCAGAAGATCAGCAATGCAATAGAAAACTGGAGATATGTATATATACGAAGTTTACCAAAAATACATAAACAGCCAATAAACTGTTTGAAAAGATGTTCAACCTCATTGATAAATAAAGAAATGAATGTTAAATGAATCATAAAATGTTATTTTTCACCAGTCCAGTGAGCAAATACTAGAGAGCTTGATCTACCCAGTACTACCAAGAGTGGAGAAAGAGGCACCTCATACTCTCCATTTCTCGAGTCATTTCTATCCCTCACATAAGTGGCTCCTCTGGGTTGGTTTATCTTCCCTTTATCTCTTCACGCCAAGCATGAATTCAGTTCCTTTCCTTTTCAACCCAAAGGGCAGCTAAGACCAGAATGTGCTGTTGAACAAAACTTCATGAGTGATTGAGGAGTAGTATAGATAGAATTTGGAGAGTAATTTTAGCTGCTACAAAACATGCTTACTCACATCTTGACCCTACTCCTAAATTCCCATCTTACTCTTAAATGTCTTCCATGAGACAGAGGCCAGCTTGCCCCTCATATCCAGAATCTCTAGGTCTCTCCCATCCTAAGCTCCATAAAAGCTTCAGCCTCAACCCCAGGAGGACCTCCCTTACTCCAGTCTGAGGGACACTCATTTCAAGCCTCAGGATGACTGACAGTGGGAAGATTAACTCTTTCTCAGTAGACAAAATCACAATAGTCGATGGTATATTTCTCAAAATCTGTTGATCAGCATTGTGTGAAAGTTATTAATAGCCCATTTTAATCAATATTTAGGAAAAACACTTCTTTAACTCTTCAAGCATGTAACTGTCCATCTCAAAATACATTAAATTCATAGTACTAAATTGAACTCTTAAAATCTTCCATTATATCCTCTGAAGTCAGATCCATAGTGACTTCAAGTTTTCGTCAAGAACTTTAGGTGAGCACTTGCTTTACACTCATTCTGATGATGAAGCCAAACCAAATTTGCTCCAAGTGTGAACTAGTAACTCCACTGCCTCCAGTAACTAAAAATGAAGGACGCTCCGAAGGACAGTTATCTCAATAAAAGACAATTTAAAATTCTGTCTTCATCAAACATTCAGCTTCATGTCCATTCCAATTTTCTATACTGTGCATACATTATTTCTGTATTTGGAACAAATTAATGAATGCCCTTTAAAATAATCCTTTAGTCATTTGAGTTTAGAGGACAAAGCATATTTCCATGAGTATAACCATTCTAAAAAACTAACCATCCTCTACAGAATCAATTATAGACAAACTTGGGACTTGATTAAGGTTCATCTTGGGGCTCATTTGCTTCTCCTTTTGGTCTCCTCAGCCCTTCTTCATGAAGCATCTCTTCTTTCTGGTTCTTAACTACTCACTGAGCTGTTAAACTAACCCGGATATGACCCAGTGCCTTCTCTATAGTGTTACGACTAGGTTTCTTCTACCACTAGTTGTGATTTAAATCAGAAAATCAAAAATCACACCAAAATTTTACAAAAGCACCTTTTGTGTAACACAGGGGACTTCAGACATTCGTGATGCTGCAAATATCACCACTGAGTCTATTTGTAAGCTTTCTCCTTCCCCTCACCTTCCATTTGCTTCTTCTATTGCTACAAATAGATAGAAAAGAGAGTGTTCTGATTTTGTTAAGAATTCAAGAGCAGAGGCTGGTTGTGGTGGCTCACACCTGTAATCCCAGTACTTTGGAGGCTGAGGCAGGAGGATTGCTTGAACCCAGGAATTCCAGAGCAGCCTGAGCAACATGGCAAAAGCTCATCTCTACAAAAAATGCAAAAATTAGCCAGATATGGTGGCATGTGCCTGTAGTCCCAGCTACTCAGAAGGCTGAGATGGGAGGATTGCTCAAGCCTGGGAGGCAGAGGTTGCAGTAAGCCATGATCATGCCACTGCACTCCAGCCTGGGCAACAGAGCCAGACCCTGTCTCAAAAAACAAAAAAAAAAAAAAAGAAAAAACAAAAAAAGAAAAAAAAAATATCTCACTTTTGAAAGAAAGCATTCATATTGCAAACCAGGCAATCAAGACAGCTGTAAAGAAAATCTCACAACATGGAAATGAAGACCCATCTCACATTTATCATGGCCCACAGCTGGCAACTAGGAAGCTTAAGATAAGCTTTGTGACATATTTTAATAAATCTTCACAAATAAACCATCTCAACTCAACCCATGCTATCTTTTCCTCTCCTTTGTTTTTCCCACATAGGAGTTTTTCTACCTCTGTATGTTTTCAAAATAAAGAGCTCTTTTCTCAGTCATCATCAACGGTTACTATTAAGAATTGCAGATGGAATACAATCTGTTTAGCTTAACTGAAGGCTGGCCCTTGTTCGTAAGAGTTCAGACACTGTTTTATTTACCTTCATAAACATTGTAACTTGCCCACAAGGAAAAGTACACATACTCACAGTGGTCTTTCTGAAGAGCTTTCTCTTTCATGATCTAGAAGGGAAATTTCATGTCGGGGTATAAAAGAGAGGAAAATATTTGGCAAAAGTTTGAAAACGTGATAATAGTTTCAAAGATTTAGGAGATAAGATTAGGAAGCTTGCTGAACATTTGAAGAATAAAGCAGTGCATTAATTAAGGAAATTTTATTTGATTTAGGAAAGATTTCTTCGTTAAACATGTTTATGCAATTGCAGTTCCCAAAGTAGTTATGCTATTAAATGAAATATTTTGTCTTTTCCATAGTATCTTTGCATATACTTTGCCCATTTATCATTATTATGGCAGGCAGCCTCTAAAATAACCCCAGGAATCCCTACTTCTTTGGTATTTCCCAGGTGACCTCTTCCTCTTGAGTAACTTGTTCCTAAACAATAGAATACAGCAATGTTGCACAGATATCACTTCTGTAATTAGGTTATACAAGACTGTGACTTGCCTCTGGCTTACAGACTGTCTCTGTAGCTGGCTTTGATGAAGTGGCCAGCCTTGTTAGAGAAGCCCACATTGCAAGGAATTGAGGGTGGCCACTGGCCAACAGCCACGTAGGAACTGAGGCACTTATGTTCAAGCAACTGAATCTTGCCAACAATCACATAAATGAGCTTGGAAGTAAATCCTTCCCCAGTTGAGCTTTCAAGTGAGACCCCAGCACAAAGAGAGCCTTTGATGGCAACCTTGCAAAAGACCATGAAGCAGAGAATCCAGCTAAACCATGCCCAGATTCTTGACCCAAAGAACCTGTAAGGCAATAAATATATGTTGTTTTAAGTCATTAAGTTTTAAAATAATTTATTCATCATGAGCCTCAGAACATGCTACCCCAAAATGTGGCACCTTGGCATATTGAGTATTTTAAGCAGGAGGAATTTGAGACAACAGCAGAAATAAGAAGGTCTCTCTGATCTCTCACTTCTCCCCTGACACAGGCCATACAAGAATTTTCTGACCTTTTTCTAAAGTAGTTCATAAGACCCTCATTCCAGAGAGGTCCTCCCTATACCTAAAGGAAAGGAATGAAGACACAGAGGTGCCGAGAAGAATCTCAATAAACAGGTCGTGCTAAGTTCCCTGTCCCCCAAGTTTATTACCATTCAATCGCACACTTGTGCCCTCCAGACATACAACTCCCCGTAAAAATACACAGATGTCCCTGTTTCTTTGGGTCTACATTTCTAAAGTCTCTTGTATCATATAAAACTTATGTAATTAAGCCTGTATTCTTTTCCCTTTTTTTCAGGTTTCTGTAAACCATTTATTTTATTTTTACTATGCAACAACAATGTCAACATTAGTCATATTACTAATCACTTTCACAATGGCTTTCTGAGTTTAACGAGCAATCTGAATTAGGTCTTGTGTTACCAGTTGAAGATAGTGTTCTTGTATTCCATAAATGGATACCTTTCCTAGGGTCAAAATTATTAATGTCTGGAGAATTCAACTGAAAGATCAGGACATCCATCATACTTTCACCCTTGATTTCAGCATGCATATGTGACTTGGTCTGTTTCTTCTGACTAAAGCCACGTTCTGCTTCAGCTGAACTTGCAGGGAGGGTCAGCACTAGGTTGTACGCCTTTCTCTTATTAATCTGTTTTTTGTTATAGGGGTGTCAGCCATAAACTTTGCAATGGGTGAGAAAAGAAACCTCTTCTCTCCTACATTACACAACAATAGATAACTAATACAAGCACTTATTTCTCTTTTTGGAAATATCCATGGTACCCACTATTTGCTGTAAACATAAGTTACTACATACTTGTGAAATGACTTAGCATTTTATTTCTAAGGGGAGGAATTGAGCAAGGCCTGTTTGTTCAGATTCTTCTTGGTGCCTCCGTGTCTTCATTCCTCTCCTTTAGGTATAGGGAGAAACTCTCAGTGTCTGGGAATTCTGGTTCAGAGAGTAGGTAGGGTACTTGTATTTATAATTATTAATTTGGTGCAAAAGTAATTGCAGTTTTTGCCATTGAAAGTAAGGGCAAAAATCGCAATTACTTTTGCACCAAGCTAATACCAGCTATTTTGGCTTTAATTATCATGGCCTTGTCCACATTTAAAATGAAACTACCTGAAGGAAGTAACTCAGATACAAGGTTATCAATTTACCTCTTTACCTGAGTATATGAGTCAGTTGTTTCGTTTTAGACTCCTCTGAAACCAGGTTTTTATAAGAAAGGACTGGGTCCCTCATGGGGTAGAAAAGCTGCAAGGTTATAAGCTCAGAAAACAATTTCAAAATCATATCATGTGCTTGCACTACCTGCTTCAATAGCAAGAGAAATGATACTCAGGAGATACACAAAAACTCATATTCCCCCTTTTTGTGTTCTTTGGCCGTAACTTTTTACTATGCTTCTCATACACAACTAAATTGGATTGACAGACGTAATGGAATCGGGCTTATAAACAAATTTTCTTTGGTTCCATAAATGAAAGATGCAAACAGTTCTATTGATGGATGAAATGTAATAATGGGGTTCATTTTGCTGCAGAACTTCTCATCTGGGACTTTTCCACCACCACCAGCAGCAGCCCAGAGTGAGTCTGGAAATGCTTGTTTGCGTGTTTGTTTTTGACAATGACTGGGCCATGATGGTTTTTATCTCAGACACCTTATTACTCTTCTGTGCTCTAGGCTTTGTCAGCACACTTCAGTCAACAGATATATATAACCAACATGGAATCTTGGGAGGAAAATACAGAGTCTTGATCCCTTTCTTCCCAGAAGGACTCCAGCCTCCTTAAAGTGTCTACCCCTGCTCCAGCAAACTTCAAGTCACATTTATCAATTGTTTCTCAAAAAAACAAAAAGAGGAAGTTTAAGCTCCTCCTCACTGAATACCCTAGAACAGCTGTCCTCAACTTGTTGGTACCAGGGACCAGTTTCATGGAAGACAATTTTTCCACAGATGGTGGAGGGGACGTTTTGGGTATGATTCAAGTGCATTACATTTATTATGCACTTTATTTCTATTACCATTACATTGTAATATATAATGAAATAATTATACAACTCACCATAATGTAGAATCAGTGGGAGCCCTGAGCTTGTTTTCCTGCAACTAGATGGTCCCATCTGGGGGCGATGGGAGACAGTGACAGATCATCAGGCATTAGATTCTCATAAGGAGTTCGTAACCTAGATCCCTCACATGCACAGTTCACAATAGGATTCATGTTCCCATGAGAATCTAATTGCCCCCACTGATCTGACAGGAGGCAGAGCTGAGGCAGGAATGTGAGTGATGGGGAGCGGCTGTAAATACAGTTGAAGCTTCGCTCACTCACCCACTGCTCACTTCCTGCTGTGCAGCCCAGTTCCTAACAGGCCACGGACCAGAACCTGTCCACAGTAATCATGGTAGGTAAGGCTTACTTACTATATTTTAATGTACCTAGCATTCAGCTAAGCACTTTAAGTGTTTCATCTATTATAATACACATCCCAATTCTATGTGGGGGATATTCTTAGGATTCTCATTTTACAAACAAACAAAACCGCAAGCTTAGATAGGATAAACAATGTGTGAAGCAGAGTGTCACAAGTTTTGTTTCCCAAGAAGCAGACTGCAGTGATTAGCATGAAGGAGGTTATCAGGGAGTAGAGTACTCTTAGGCTCCATCCCTGAGGAAGACAGATGGGGAAGAAAGAAAAGATGAGCTGGGTGGAGCCTCAGCAAAGCCTTCTGCCAACCCCATGGGCAGCTCTGTGGCTGGGATGGCCCCTGCAGAATCACTTGAGTTTGGGCCAGGAAGCCTTGCGACTGGTAGTTGGATAGAGGCTACCCCAGGAAGGCTAAATGGCCTTGAGCAAGATTGATCTCTTCAGCTAAGGCAATTCCTGAAGGGGATTGGCAGCTGAGAGGTTTCTACCACTCCCAGCAGCTGAGAAAATACATCCTTCACTCCTGCAGTGGGACCTGGGCAGTGCATCTGGCAACCACCACAGGGAGCTAACTGCAGTTTAAGTCTGTTGCTCTAGGATGTTAAAGAATTGCTGTTAGGAAGAAAATTGTTATTTTTTGTTTAGAACAGCCTCTTTGGTTATGAAAAGGGAGGCCCCTCTAAACTTACATAAATGAAAAAGAACACAAAGAAAGCGCCAAATTGCCCCACATAACAGAAGCAGGGCTGTAGGACTGGCCCCTGGAAGCTTTGGAGGTTGTAAGGGCCCTGAAGACTCAAAGAAGAGGAGGAGAAAAGCCCTAGCAACAAGCAGCAGGTGACAGCTGGGGGCATGGCTTGCCTGTGAAAGGCTCCCACGTGAGGCTGGCCATGAGTCATCAAATATTTAAATGTAGGTTGTTCGCTATTCTAATATTCTGTTTGGTTGGTGATCCCCCTCTGAAAACTTCAGTAAATGTCTGCCACACAGCACGTCTTTGTTAGTGAAGCTTTGGAGAACTATAGAAAAAGCTAGTCCCTGCCCACAGAGAAGCAGGGAAGCAAGCTGGATAGTTGAAAAATTCAAAAGGCAGGAAATTATGAACCTCCCTGAGAACCTTGGAAATACTGGAAAGGGCACTGAATCTTGTACTGCATGTGGGATGGGGAGCTATTCAATGTATTTGGCTACTAAAGGAAAGGATTATACTCAGAAAACTGGAGGGCTTTGGAATATCCAGTTTATACTTTCGCAAAAGAAAATATGATCATCTTTGCTTGGGAAACTCAAGAAAGTGCTTCAGAGAGGAAAAAGACACATGAGCTGGGAATTGGAGGAGGGGTAGGAGATATATAGGTGTACAGAGATAGAGCAGGTGGAATAAAAATGCATCCCGGCCCAAGGGAATAGCATGTAAGGCCTAAGGAATAATAGAAACTGTGCCAAAAACTCCAGTGAATCTGGAGTATGGAACTTCAAAAAAACAAAAGAGAGATGACTCAGGGCTTTATATGCCATGCTGCAGAGCTTGGCTTTCATTGTAGAAGCTCCTGCTTGTCAACGAGTTCACATCTACCCACTGCAGTAAATGTGGTAGGCCAGGACTTAAAGAAAAAAATGCAAATAAATGAGGCTCATCTTTTTGAAACATAAATTTTACATAAAGATTAGAAGAGAAGGACTTTTTTTTAAGATTAAAACAACATGGCAGTATTCTGCAGTAGAATACAAAATTTCCACAGTTTTTTAAATAAAAAATAAGGTTTCAAATAGATTTCCTGATTGATTTGGTCAGTTCTTGCCATATTCTCTGCCCTCTCATATGAAAATAACTTTGATGAAACTCTTTTTTTTCCTTCTTTTTTTTTTTTTTTTACAGGAGTCAGGAGAGGTGGGGGGGGTGGTGGGAATTTCTAATGAAACTCTTACGTAGGGTGCTGAGAAGTGTTAAGCAGAAGAGTAAAATTATCATCAATTATATTTAGCTTTGTGTTGTTTCTATTTCATGTGTTTCAATTTTATGTCCTCCCTTCCCCAAATTTTGTTGTAGTTTATAACATGGCAAGGGGATAGAGAGAAAGAGAGACAATGACGAGAACAAGATGGAAACGGTGCACACATGCCGCAGGCTGGCTGTGCAGGATGGACCTCGTGGGACATCTATCCCTTGGTGATATTTTCAATGGGTTTGTCATTGGTTTGCTTAGTCCCTAACTTTGCCACCTGATTATCTGGGTTTTTTTTTTTTAATAACAGCTTTATTGAGATAGGGGGCTTAATACCTAGGTGATGGGTTACAGGTGCAGCAAACCACCATGGCACATGTTTACCTATGTAACAAACCTGCACATCCTGCACATGTATCCCACAACTTAAAATTAACTATATTAAATTACATTTTTTAAAAAATGAAGTCCTGATACATGCTACATCATAGATGGATCTTGAAAAACATGCTCAATGAAAGAAGCCAGCCATGAAAGGCCCTATACTGTATGATGTCATTTGTATGTAGGTCCAGAATAGGCAGATCTATGATCTGGGTTTTATCAGGCTGCCAGTTCATCCATGATTGAGCAAATCCCAGAGAACTGAGTCACACTCATTAAACCAGAAGATTTTTTTCACAAAACTATTGACAACATGTATTAGTCTGCTTGATGAGTTGTCATAATAAAATACCATAGACTGGGTGGCTTAAACAATAGAAATTTTTATTTTCTCACAGCTCTGGAGTCTGGAAGTCCAAGATCAATGTTTCAGCAGGGTTGGGTTCTATGAGGACTGTCTTGCTGGCTTACAGGTGGCCACCTTCTCATTGTGTTCCCACATGGCCTTTCTTTGCTGCCTGCACTTGGAGAGGGAGAACTCTCTCTTCCTCCTCCTACGAAACCACTCACAAGGGCCCCACCCTCATGACCTAATCTAACCCTAATTATTTCCCAAAGTCCTCCCTCCAAATACCATCACACTGGGGGTTAAGGCTTCAACAGGGTGGGGGACACAATGTACAGTCTATAACGCAATATATCCAACATCAAAAAGGAATGTATTCTCCTAGCAGAAGAAAGATGAATAACACATTTTCTACCTGAATTGCCTATGTTTAAAAATTCTAATCTGTGTAATATTTTGGAGAAGACTTGCCATTGCCATTTGGTTCAAATTCAAATGGACTCTGGATGGGATCAACTGCAACCTTGCAATGGGGGGTGATTAATGGAAGTAAGGGACGGGTAGACAGCAACCACTTATTCAGAGAAAGGTTTGGAAAAGCATCAGGATTCCTCCTCCTTCTTCTGTAGTTCTAGCTCAGAAATCCCTACAAAGGCTTTGTTGCTGGCTCTGGACGTTGATCTATGTCTACCTACAAACACAAGTGGACCAGGCTAGTTCAGAGCTTCAGACACCTGGGACACGGGGACGACCTTTAGCCACAGGGTTGAAAGCACTGTGGGCATTATAAATTGGGGCATTGAATTTGAAAGAGAATAAAAGAGCCTATACAATCTTTCAATCCATTCATATGTCCTTACATCCTGAAATATTCTCCTTATGGAAATTTAAAGAATCAGAGTATGTTCTAAGGAAGGCATGGGAGGGGTCACTAATTTTGGCAGATCGTGACACACTGTGGTTCCCCTGTCCTTGAGAAGAGAAATTTGCATTCACACTTCTGTGTGGTGAACACAATCACAGCCAAGGGAACTAGATGGTCTGTGACAAACATCCCTCAGGCTGCTGCATTTGGGGAGATGACATCTGCTTCACTAAGAGGCTGACCTCTCTAGGTGTACTAAAGGCAAGGAGGCCTCAGCCAGATAAACACTAGCACTACCCACTTTTTTTGGCCTTCTTTTTCTAAACAGCATAGAGACTAATCCCTCCTCTTATAAAACTACTTCAGGGAAAGTAAAACAAATTAGAGCACATATTCTTTCATATTAACTGCATTTTAAAGTCTGCAGTGAGATTTGGGGAATTCCATAGCCCAGTGAACCATAAGGGTGCCATTTTCTGCCCTTTCCTTCAAATTCTGGAATGTCTGGCTCCTTATGGAGTGACTAGAGTTTGTGAACACAGTGAAAGCCAAGCTTTTGACGAATGTTGTTTTACAAAATAGGTGAAAGTACACAAAACATAATAGTTTATCAATAATTAAATACCTGATGATGAATTGATACTTGACTGGTGATATGACAAATGGAATTCGTCTTTTAGATAAAAGAAGCTCATAATAAAATCCTTCAATAATTAAAGCCCCTTGGCTAAGGCCCAAGACCCTCCTGACACTGAGCAGAGCAAACAGCTTTTAGTGAGGTCCCAGAATGCTTACTCTGAGATATCTTTGTCCTTCTAAACAATTAGCAGCTCTGTGGAAGGGCAATGGAATAACTGTCTGGGTGCCCCTTGACATTGAGAGATCTAAAGGAATTTTTTTTTCTTTCCTCTAAAATCTACTGTGATCAAAGAAGACTTAAGGGTGTCAAGAAGAAAAACAAGCTAATGCAATTTGTATTGAATTTTGAAAAATCTTTCCCTGTAGCCATGGGTAACTGGATAAGAAAACACTAAACAAGTCCCTTTGGGGATATTACATGATGGTATTCAATTTTGTATCTTGCCTCCTGTATTGGGGATTTCTTCAAGATACGAACAGGCTCTGAGAGACAGACTTATATAAATAGAAGCATTACTCAGTGATGAGATTACCGTTGGCTATAAGGCAAAATTACTTCTAAATGGATCATGACATTAAAAAAAAAGATTTCTGGTTTCAGTGCTAGAAGAAAGCAGCCTAAGCATTTTAAAGGCTACTCATAAAGCTCCAAAAAGTCACATATGAAATTATTTCAGATACAGAAGGAAATTGTAATGATGAACATATTCAATTTACCTTTGAGAGAACCACCAAATTCCTCTCTACACTCCCCACCCTCAATCCCCTACCCAGACATCAGGGCAACATAAGGAATCATATTAGAAAGGGTAGTTTTGATTTATTGCTACAAGAGATGTGGAAGAGAAACTTTACGTGATTAGTTAAAAATTTCCCCCACTGGGAGCAAGCCTCCAATGTAACTCTAAAATCAGAACTCCCTCTGTTAGCAGGCTATGTACTTAATTAAGGTCTGAACTGTCAATGTTCAATATGCTAATTATGTGCTTAAGAACACTGATTATAATTTTTAATCTATCACTCTGCTGGATATGGTACCTTCTGGATATATAATTACATAACCAAGGAATCTTAAAATACTCTCAGGTTGCCTTTTCCCAGTCAAGTCACATCATTCATGTAGTTAACATAATTTTTGGCTGTATAACCACAAAAACATACTGGGATTCTTCCTCCATCTATGCCAGAAATTTTCAGACACGTCCCTAATTCTTCATCTGAAATAGTCATCTTATTTTCTTTCATCTAAGGAATTCTTCTTTACCATAGGCAGAATAATGTCCCCAGACACCTCAGTGCTGTAAAACGAGTTCCTCCCCTAGTGTGGATAGAAGGGAGGAAGACTGGCTCAGAGAGACCAGAGTGTCTTATCTCCAGTCTAGACTATGACTCCTGGAAATTCCAGGATGCCAGTATTCACAGTCCCTGGGATTTAAAAACAAGCATCAATGTACAAATGATACTCAATGGGTTCTGCATTTCCTCCCTGGAAATGTATATTTCAGACAAGTCAGGATTCTTCTATTCATATTAACCATTTCATGTCACGTCTTTTATGGGGGGCCATCAATATTGCTTTTCTCTGGAACATACCCCAACTCAGATCCATGGTATTGTATGTCTAGAAAGACGGGCAGAGTGTGGAGTAAACTGAAGTCATCATGATCTCTGTAACACCCTGAGGCTTCTATTCCCCCATGGACATTCCATGAAGGGAAGGAACATTCTTCTAACTCAAAAAACCACCAAAGGAGAGCAGGGAGGACGTCATACCTCGGCTGGTGGGTGCAGCGGGAGCCACACAACTCACCTCAGGCCTCTTCCCTGATGGGCATGATGGTAGCCAGTCTCCAGGACAGTCCCAGTTGAAGCTCCAGAGGGAAAGGGGATCAATCAGTCACCAGCTGCCTCCCTGGCCACAATTGCAAAAGGGAGCAAGGACTCAAATGGACCTGTAAAAGGAAAATAAATCTCACAACCCTAAAATCACCAAGCCAAAGGGAAAAGTTAAGCTGAGAACTGCTAGTCAGGCAAAGCCTGCCTCCCATTTTATTCCTAAATAAGAAAGCCACAAAGATTTAAAAAGCTACACACCTCCCTCATATTTGTCTACAAGGAAATTCCTTGTGGGCCTCGAGATCTTTAGCCTAAAATGGTTCTGTTGAATTTCACCTTGGCAATGTAAATTGATAGCTTATCTTCACAGGTGCCAAAGGACAGATAGAGCTCAAAGTCTTCCCTCTGCTCACCTGAGACAGATGTAATTTGGATTCTTTCCTCTGCCCTACTGTTTCTGTAAAAATGCAGATTCACTAAGCCAGACTAAGGCATAAGTGACTATTCCTCTACCTCCCTCTCACGTGTAAATTGTGTATTCAGTGAGAGGCTAATCAGAGAATGCAACTGTTTGTCTCTTAACTATCTATGACCTGAAAGCCCCCACACCCCCACCCTTCAAATTGTCCCGTCTTTCCAGACCAAACCAATGTACATCTTACCCATATTGACTGATGTCTCATGTCTCCATAAAATGTATAAAACCAAGCTGTGCCCCAACTACCTTGGGCACATGTTGTCAAGACCTCCTGAGGCTGTGTCATGGGCCTGTCCTTAACTTTGGTAAAATAAACTTCCTAAATGGACTGATACCTGTCTCAGATACTTTTGGGTTCACAGACCCACTGTGACCCTCTTTGAAACGCTGAGAAACTCTTCCCTTGCACAGGGAAGCTGTGCAAGGCGGCTCCTTGTGAGCAGACGAGGGAAAGGAGCCCTTTGGATGTGCCCTGGGCTGAAGGTGGTTGCATTTTTCCTTAGACTGCTGAAGCCTGGAACACTTGGGTTTCACAAGTAATGGCAAAACAGTATAAAGGGGGCTGTTGCTGGGATAGGGCTCAAACAACTAGAAAACAAAAGAGAAACAGGAGGTGATGAGGACAAGGGTTTGGGAGAGTCAGGTAAGGCTTAAGAGGAGATCAGCCTTAAGTGGGGGCAAGAAAGAGAAGCAGGAGTAGTTCATCAGGCTGACTAGGGGGAAGATGCAAAGGCCCAGAGCAACAAAACCACAGAGTGAGTTTGGAGATTGGAAGGTGGGTCCATGTAGCTGCTGAGGTGGTGGCTGAAGAGAGGAGAGGGCATCTGGAGGGAGCCCTCAAACCCATTCCACAGGCCCTGACTTTTCTCTAAGTCACAGGAAGTCACCATCAGGTTTAAGTGGCAACTCCGTCTCCTGAGATTTGAGTTTAGGAAAGATTGCAAGAGCAGCATGGGGAAGGAAAGACTGAGGAGAACAAGGCTAGAGATGGGGTCTGCTCAACTGTCCAGGGAAGAGAGGAAAGAGCTCTTTGCTAAGGCAGTGACAAGGGGATGGAGAGGAGTGGACTACAAAAAAAGAAAAACTTCCTCTAAGCAAGAGGAATCAAAACATTTTACCTTAATAAGAGATTTGATGGTTTCCAAACTCATATCCAGCTCAATTAATCTTCACACAAACCCACCAAGTCAAGTAAAGTCAATAGTGCTTTACTTCTAGAGGAAGGAATGGGTGGGTTCCAGGTGGTTGATCAGAGGTACGAAGCTCCCCCCAAGAAAGACTACACACCCAAGCCTGCACTTTCCCACTGTACCACCATGCCTGACACTGATGAGCTTCTGTTTTGCAAAGCTGATAACTATACTCAGAAAAAGTACATGTGATTTGAGAGAAATCCCACTGGCAAAGCGACTAAGTCAAGAAAGAGGAATTCTCAAGGAAAGAATAGTTCTTTCTGTTGGCCAGAAAAATAGTACTGCTTTGAGAGCCATTTTTAGAACAGTTAAATAACTTTTAAAATTACATGAAAGATCCAATCTTATTTGAGGGTTTTTTATTGTTTTGAAATATTTTATTATTTTGTATTTTATTTTCTGTATTTTAATAGGGCCTATTTTTACCCAGAGATATGATTTAGAGAATTATGTTACTTGGGAGAAGTAAGATAGTTTATGTATCTCAGAGATACATAAAAGTGAATTAGCCCCTCGAATTCAGAAATCTGCATACCTGTATCTCTTTGGAACAAGCAATGTTAAGAAGCTAAATACATTAATAAGTGTTCTATCTACCTAAAATTCACATACACTGTAATGAAAGAGTTCTGTGTTCAGCCACTTAACTGAGTATGTTTTATGCTGAAAACATCCAGAGACAACATGCCAAGGAGGAGGGAACGGTAAAGATTTTTATAGCAAACCCATGATCTTTGAAGAAGAAAATCCCCTACTCCCTTGGCAGTGACCAAAAAGAAAAAGCACAGGGGCATTTTCTTCAAAGGAGACCTCCAGGTGACTGCTGTAATGTGGTTAGCAGCAACTCATTGACTCCTAGAGGGTTATCCAGCCAGAGCTGTGCTAACTAGTGACATGTTTCCTTATCCACAGTTTGAGATTCTTAATCATAAGATCATAAGGGAAGGAAAAGCACGAGGTACTTGGGTAACAGTTGAGAGATGGTATCTGTAAGCAGCTGGTTGCTGTCAGACTAGAACCAGGTTATAAATCCTTTCCCAAGGACTGGCCAAATTCTTTGATCTTGCCCAAGCACTATGGAATTGACAATCAGAATATACTAAAGTGAATTCTTTTTTATTTTTATTTAATTTTACTTTAAGTTCTAGGATACATATGATACATGTGCAGAATGTGCAGGTTTGTTACGTAGGTATACATGTGCCATGGTGGTTTGCTGCACCTATCAACCCATCATCTAGGTTTTAAACCCCACATGCATTAGGTATTTGTCCTAATGCTCTCCCTTCCCTTGCCTCCCTCCCCACAACAGGCCCCAATGCGTGTTGTTCCCCTCCCTGTGTCCATGTGTTCTCATTGTTCAACTCCCACTTATGAGTGAGAACATGTGGTATCTGGTTTTCTGCTCCTGTGTTAGTTTGCTGAGCTTCATCCACGTCCCCGCAAAGGACATGAACTTGTTCTTTTTTATGGCTGCATAGTATTCCATGGTGTATATGTACCACATTTTCTGTATCCAGTCTATCATTGATGGGCATTTGGATTGGTTCTAAGTCTTTGCTATTGTAAATAGTGCTGCAGTAAACAAACATGTGCATGTGTCTTTATAGCAGAATGATTTAGTGTAAATTAGTTCAAACACTGTGGAAGACAGTATGGTGATTCCTCAAGGATCTAGAACTAAAGTGAATTCTTAATGCCCCAGCCAAATTTGTTCTTCCTCTAGTCTTTCTCACCTTTAGAAGTGTCACTGTGACTCACCCTGGTACTCATTTCTGTAAATGTCCCTTCATCTTCACACTCAATCCATTACCAAGTCTCAATCCATCTAGAAATTTCAAAGCACTCCTATCACCCTCATTCACGAGCCATGTCAACATATCAAGTGCCTCATTGCTATTTCCTCCCTATTCCATTCTTACCTTTTCTACCTTTCTCCACACGGGAGCTGGAATAATCTTTAAATGCAAATTAGAAATTAAAAGTCTCTCACAGGTGTTCCTCTGCTCCTAAAATACATACACTGTAGCATGTCCTATGCTAAGTCTCACATGTGATCTGACCCCAGCCCTTCTCCAACTAATCTCATGCCTCTCTTCCCTGCATGCATTACTCTACAGAGACACTACCTTTGATTCCATAAATATGACAATCAATTTCCCATCTCAGGTCTTAGCCCATGCTCTTCTCTTTGCCTGGAATTCTCTAGTCCCTGGTCTTTTTTGACTAACTTCTTCATCTTACAGAAGATAATAAATTAGGGCTGAGTGTGGTGGCTGACGCCCATAATCTCAACACTTTAGGAAGCTGAGTGTGGAGGATCACTTGAGGTTAGGAGTTCAAGACCAGCCTGGTCAACATGGTGAAACCCCATCTCTACTAAATATACAAAAATTAGCCAGGCATGGTGGCACAAACCTGTAGTCCCAGCTACTAGGGAGGCTGAGGCATGAGAATTGCTTGAACCTGGGAGGCAGAGGTTGCAGTGAGCTAAGATCGTGTCACTGCACTCCAGCCTGGGCAGGAGAATGAGACCCCGTCTCAAAAAAAAAAAAAAAAAAAAAGTAACAAGACTAAAATATCCAGCTTTTCCTGGCCCATTAATCTAAATTATGGCACTCTTAATACACTTATGTGTACTGAGCTTCTCCTTGGCACTTATCCAATTTGAATGTCCTACATTCATTGTGTGCTTATCTTTTTAATGTCAATGTCTTCCACTATGCTGTAATATCCACAGAGCAGACACTAGGTGTGTCTTTCTGGTTTACCTCAGTTTCCTTAGCACCTAGCACAATATCTAACACATAGTAGGTGCTCAATACCTATTTGTGGAATCTGTGAATGAATAGATGAGCAGAAATCATGGCTTAGGGATACCTTTTGCTATACAGACAGTTTTCATTTAAAAGGCACTAGTATTTAATTCCACTTTTTAAAGATTAAATACAGATAAATATTACACTATTGAGTTAAACGGGCTTATATTCAAATACTATTGAACCACTTAGTGACTGTGTAACTTGGGAATGTTTCTTCCTTCTCTGCATCTTGGGTTTCTAAGCTGTATAATAAGGATAATAGAGCTTATCTTATAGTTAAAAGTGCTCACTATTTTTCCTTACAACTTTATTGTACTTTCCAATTTTCCTACTGTTATAATCAGGAAAGAGCAATAAATATTATTTTAGAAAATGCCTGCCTCAAAGTTGTCATGAAGATTCTTATTATCTACTAATTTGCAATTCAGATACCATATTAATTATCTATGCTGGGTAAGAAGCTCCAAAACTTGGTAACTTAAGACAACAGTCTTCATGATTTCTCTGTGGCTCTGGAATTCAGGAGTGGCACAGCAGGTCGTCCTGGCTCAAGTCTCTCATAAGGTTGCAGTCAGATGCCACCAGGGCTGCAGTCACCTGCAATCTACTGACTGGAGATAGAGGATCCACTTCCAAGGCAGCTCACTCACATGGCTGGCAAGCTGGGCTCGCTGTTGGTTGGGTGCCTCAGCTTCTCTTCTTTGTGGAGATTCTTAAGTATCCTCCCAGATGTGGCTGGTTTTCCCCTGGGCAAGAATCCAAGAGACCAAAGCAGAAGCTGCAAGCCTCTTAGGACCCAGCCTTGGAAGTCACAGAGTGTTTGTTACTTCCACCCTATTTTATTGGTCACAGAGAGTCAGCCCTAATTCATTGTGAGAGCAGACTACACAAGGGACGGAAGACTGGAGCACTGGAGCATTTGAGAGGCTACCACCGACTAAGAACTCTCACTTCCACCTTTCTCCTCACAGGACACCCATAAACTCTCGCCACTATTTCTTTCTTTCTTTCTTTCTTTCTTTCTTTTTTTTTTTTGAGATAGGGTCTTGATCAATCGCCCAGGCTGGAGTGCAGTGGCGCGATCTCGGCTCACTGCAAGCTCCGCCTTCCGGGTTCACGCCATTCTCCTGCCTCAGCCTCCCGAGCAGCTGGGACTACAGGCACTCGCCACCACGCCCGGCTAATTTCTTTTTGTATTGTTAGTAGAGATGGGGTTTCACCGTGTTAGCCAGGATGGTCTCGAACTCCTGACCTAGTGATCCACCCGCCTCGGCCTCCCAAAGTGCTGGGATTACAGGCGTGAGCCACCGCACCCGGCCACCTGCCACTATTTCTAATACTGGCAGTTGCTAATTGTGATATGTCTATTTTTTTCTTTTTAGATACTGGGCTCTTGTTACACTGCCTCTAATAGAAGAAAATGTGTGTCTTTTGTATATTTTCAAAGATGAGTCTGTGTCAATGTCATTTACTTGAGATAATGGTTTCCTGTTTAATTTGCTTTCTCTAACTCTCACCACGATGCCATTTTTGTTCACATTAGAACATAATAATTAAAAGAAATTCATCACTTGATCATCACAATGATCATGGGAGTGGTTACTCCTCACAGATCACTACTAACTGATTTCAACTGAGACAAAGATAATGTAACAAGTAATACCTTTGTAACCATCATTCTGCTGTGGGAGCTGAAAGGGGGCATGCATACTCATAGAGTAAAAAAGCTAACTGCTGCTATCTAGAGACCTGATCCCTAGTCCCATATCCAGTGATACGGCATTGACTAAGACTGATTGAGACACTTGGATGCTCTAGCTCTTATTTACCCTCCTTACTAAGTAAGATTGACAACAAGTGTCTTCACCTTACAAGCACAAATAGGAATGCCTGTAAGCTAAAGACACAAACAACAGATTGCCTCTGAGGACAGGAACTAGCTATCTGGGAAAAGAGGTGAGAAGGGTATTTTCACTGTATACTCTTTTATATCATCTGATTTTAAACTATTGAATGTATCATCTAATAAACATCCCAGCACTTTGGGAGGCAGAGGCAGGAAGATCACCTGAGGTCGGGAGTTCGAGACCAGCCTGACCAACATGGAGAAACCTCGTCTCCACTAAAAACACAAAATTAGCCCGGCATGGTGGTGCATGCCTGTAATCCCAGCTACTCAGGAGGCTGAGGCAGGAGAATCGCTTGCACCCGGGAGGCGGAGGTTGCAGCGAGCCAAGATCGCACCATTGCACTCCATCCTGGGCAACAGGAGCGAAACTCCATCTCAAAAAATAATAATAATAATTAATTAAAATTATTGAAACAACTCAGCTTTTCATCAATAGAAGACTGGTTAAATCAAGTATGTTCCATCTAAAAAGTGGAGTAGTCCTATTCAGCTAAATAGGGAATGAAGAGTGTGTGTGTGTGTGTGTGTGTGTGTATAATTTACTGCTATGAAATTATCTCCAGGATATATTATTAAGTGAAAAAGCAAGGTTCAAAAAAAGTGTGCTTAGGTAAAACTGCTACTGTTTATCTAAGAATGGGAATATACATATATACATAGAGACAGAGAGAGAGATCCTGTATATATGTAAATTTTTTAAAAAGAAAGTAATGGAAGAATACCATAATAATTTAAAATAGATGGTTTAAACCCATAATTTTTAAAAGCTATGGAGGAAGGAGAGGCATAGCATGAAGATGACAAGGATAGAAGCTAACCTTCTTTGAATATTTGTAGATTTAACTTTGAAACCACATAAATACTTTGCAAAATTATAAAATATTTAAATTTGAAAAGTAATCTCCAAAACTTTAAAATGAAGTGAAACAAATGTCCAATTGGTGACATAACCACACAGTGAAGAATTCTTTCAAGTAAGTGGCTTCGAAACAGAGGAATTTCCCAATGGTGTACTGGAGCCAGTCAGCAGGGGCTCTCAGGAGCTGATTTTGGGCATGTCTTCTCACCTCTGCATTCAGTGACTTCAAGATCATAGCTTGAAGGTGGCCACAGTGGGGGTATTTATGCCATGGAAATTAGCAAATTCTACAAATCAGGTTTTCATTTACTTTGGTTCCTTTCTTGTATTATTTGTTTGTTTGCGCCATACTGATTGTTAAACATTTACCAGAACACCACTGAATTTAACTCTACATACCCAATGACAAAAGTGATTACAAAGCAAAATTACCACAAATTAGCTTCAATAATCATAGTCTTCGTAGTAGTGTTGGAATTGTTATTCTGAAATTGTTTTGTGCATAGTATAGGATAAACAAATAAGTAATTATGTAGCTCTTGATAAGAACTGGGATTTTGGAGAGTGAGAGAAAGAAGATATAAATGGTAAAAGCCCTTCTTAGTCCTGAATTCCAATTGGAAGGATCAGTATGCACACACGATGTATATTATTTTATCTAACATAATCATGGGAATAGAATTAGCAAAACCCAAACTGGAAGATCTAGGACAAACTACATAATTTATCCAACCAAAACAACTACAAAATCATAAGAAAAATAAAATGTAATGGAGGAGAGTCTCTATTGATTAAATGAGACTTAAAAGATATTTAACTAATTTCATTGTATGAATCCTGAGTCTTTTTAAGTTGTGGAGAAAGAGAAAGCATGTGAGAAAAAGGGAGCATTCCTAAGACAATTAAGGAAACGTGAAGACTAATTGGATATCTGATGTTTTTATGGAATTTCTGTCAATTTTGAGGATATGATTATTGTCTGTTGTGTGTATTGTGATTACATTGTAATAGCATAGTCCTTGTCTTTTAGAAATGCATCCTGAAATATTTACATATGAAATTATATTAATGATATAACATGGCTGGGATTTGCCTAGTATCATCCAGGGAAGGGGGAAGAACAAGCGCCATAGAAAAATGCAATTGGTCATAAGCTGAACATTGTCAAAATGTAGTGATAGATAGAAGGGAGATCAACATATTATTTGTCTACTTTTGTACATGTTGAAAATTTTTTTAACAAAATTTGTTTTAATATTAAAATTCCTACACTCCCATGCCTGCTAGATTTTGCTTCCTCTAAGTTTTTTCAATATAAGCATATTTTTTACTAAGTTTCTATGGGATTTTTTTACTATCATCATCATCTACTAAAAGTCATTTACTAAGTATCTCATATGTGGGCCTCGATTTAACAAAATTTACATGTCGCCAAAGCGTAGACATAAAACCACATGGAATTAGAAAGAAAATCAACTTAATAGAGTCACTTTGTAGACCAAAAGACCTGGGCAGCTTCTAACGAAATGCCTAATTAGGAACCACAAACCTTCCCAAACAATAAGCAATCAGAACTTCTTAAAAAGCCACCCCTGTAAAACAGTTATTGCTGCTGTATAACATAATATAGGCCCACCTGGAAAGATTCTTTAAAACATCTGGAGTCCAAATACATCTGCTACAGGTGAGCAAACAAAGCCTCCATAAAGCCACAGAACAGACAAAATAAGCTGATTGACCAGAGGGGCACATTTATGAATAGCCCATTAGGAACAGTGATACACAGCACTTCTATCCACGGCACATTCTCAAGAAAAGGAAGCCACATAGAAGTACAATGAAGCATCAGTCAAAACCATCCTCATTTGCATTTGGTGCAAAATAAACTTTCCCAATTCAGACAGACAGCAAATATTTAACAAGGAAAGAAGAGAAGCAGGTGCAGTATTTGAGCAATTGGAAACGACTTCTGGCATCATTGAGAGTCATCGGTGGGACATTTAGGTCAGTGACCTCCAGACACAACTAGTGCTTTTGATCTTTATAAAAAATAGAAGGTATTTTAAGAGGGGAATCATCCTTGCTCCACAGCCCCAGAGTTCCAACCAAATAAAAACACATGGCAAGGTGGTGGTGAAAAACCTCAGCCATCAGTCAAAGTACGTAATACAAGTAAAGCCTGAAAAGTGTTTGAATTCAGACTTCAGGTGAGATCAACAAGGTGTTGATTTTTGGAGTTTCTAGTTGATGTCCTCAAAGCTTCAAGACACTTAAGGAGCAGCTTTCTGAGTGGCTGTAAGCCAATATCTTCGTAAATGTGTCCACCATGCCATCTGTGCCAGAACCACCCTGAGGTGTTGCTGAACGCAGACCTCCTAAATTAAAATGGCAAGTGTGACTAAGGACTCCGAATTTTTAAGCCCCCTAGCTGGTATGTATGCCCACTCAAATTTGAGAACCATTGTACAAATTGGAGAACCAGGCCCGAACAGTGAAGGTTATCAGAAGATCTCAAAATGCCCCACAGCAGAAGCAAATGCTTATTATTTTTGCTTTACATAAAGTGCAAGTAAAATCATTTTTTAATTGCCTGTCTCATGTCTACAAAACTTGGCAGGAGGATGGAGGTAAGGGTTGGAGGATATTCAGTGTCCGAGATTTTAACTCTGGCTAGAATTCTTATTTTTTTACTCTTTTGAGTTATATAGGTTTAGTGTTCATGAAAAAAAAAAAAGAATTAGCTTCATGACGGACGAGACTGACCCATTATTTTTGTTGATTACCTATGGTATAGAGTATATTTAGGCATCTAGGACAAAGACATATTCGTGTTGCCTACTATGTATGGAAAGCAAATCTCGAGCAAAAGCCTAGAGCTGGGTTCAAATTCCACTTATCAGCTGTGACTTTTGCTCATTCACCTAACCTTTCTAACCATGTTCTTCATATTTAAACTGAGAACAATGATAATGTCTCCCAGGATACTGGGAGGATCAAATGGAGTACTACATCTTAATTCATTCAAGCTGCTTTAATAAAATACCTTAGTCTGGTTTCCTGGTAAACAATAGAAATTTATTTCTCACAGTTCTGGGGGTTGGGAAGTCCAAGATAAGGCTGAGATCGATTCCATGTCTGGCAAGTGTCCACTTCCTCATAGACAGCCATCTTCTCACTCTAACTTCACACAGTGCAAGGGGTTAAGGGTCTCAGTCCCTTTTATAAAGGCATTAATCCCATTCATGAGTGCTCTGCCCCCATGATCTAATCACCTTCCAAAGGCCCCACCTCCTAATACCATCACTGTGGGGGTGAGGATTTCAACATATGAATTTGGGGGAACATAAACATTCAGACAACAGCCTAGTGAATGTTTTTAAAAAGCCTTTTGAAATCTTCTGCACAAAAATTGAGCATAAATTGTTATAATTATTTATTTGCCCAACAGCATTCAGCCATGTAACCACTACCGAGCACCTACTAGATGCAGACACTACACTGGTAGACACTGGGCTATTACCATGGTATTACCTGGGCTGTTACCATGGCATTATTATGCAAATAGAACAAACATAACACTTACATGACTACGACAGGTAGGGAGGGGTTCTGCCTCTAAAAGGAGTCTTTGAAAAGGGAACTGGGGAGAATTATTGAGCAGGGAGTGGGACACACTAAAAATTATTTGTTGTATATACTACGGGGAGGACAGTCAATACAGGATAATCAGTCAACTGAAATCCCTTACTGTAGGACTCTGAGAATTCTATGAGAAATTCTGGGCCAAGATCTCTACTTGTAGAGACTTGTAGGGATGCAGCTTTGAAATTAGCAAGCAGTCAGAAGAGACTATGGAGTATATTTCTCTCTCTGATTTAGCAATTTAAAAGAAATCAACCACTCTCTCCTCATCAGTTCTCAATTGGCAGATTTTGCTAGACTTGTCAAAAACTGACTGAGCAGTATTTCTATTTATCAGGAAGCAATCAATGTGAGTAGTGTGACTTTCCTGTTGCTCTCCATCAGTAAATGGACATAACTCAGCTGGGAGGACTCCAAGGTGCCAGTGAGGGCACCTGTCTGCCCCCCTTCTGTATCTAAATTTTTTTTTTTTTTAGACAGTCTTACTCTGTTGCCAGGCCTGGAGTGCAGTGGCGTGGTCTCGGCTCACTACAACCTCCACCTCCTGGGTTCAACCAATTGTCATGCGTCAGTCTCCCGAGTAGCTGGGATTACAAGCCTGTGCTATCACACCCGGCTAATTTTTGTATTTTTAGTAGAGTCGGGGTTTCACCATGTTGGCCAGGCTGGTCTCAAACTCCTTAACTCGTGATCTGCCCACCTTGGCCTCCCAAAGTGCTGGGATTACAGGCGTGAGCCACCGCGCCTGGCCAACCCTCTCTGTATCTTGTCTCTACCCTTCCTCTGCCCCTTCCTGAAAGCCCTGTATTCCGAGTCTCTCTCAGCAGAAGGAGAACACTGATAAATCACTAACACGATTTTGATTTTAGTTATGTGTTACCCCCATAATGCTGTGTGCACTTTTAAAGAGGAAACCCAAAGAATATATTCCTGATGATGGTTTCAGGCAGGAATGTCTAGGAGCAGGAGAGAGATCATTTTGGGTCTGCCAATCACATCTGTGGGTGCCTCTTCCTCCAAGCCTACACCTCTCTGCCATGCTATTGCCCGTCTCACTCTATGGCCATGCTTAGTGCTCAGCCACTCTCAAGTGCCACACAGCGGTGCATGGCTCTGCCATTGTTGGTGTCTGGAGTAACAGCTGTGGTCATTTCTTTGGGGAGAGCCAAAACTCACCGTCTTCCCTGGGCACTCCTCACCTCTGCTCCTCAGTCATTTCCTAATCAAGAACAACTTTTAGTTTCCTAAAATTATTAAGAATGTCATAAAGGATTGGGCTGGCATGCAGAAGGGAAGCACTGAGAGTATAAGTCCTCGTCTGGGACAATAGCCAAAGATTTTCCCTTGGGCATTTCCCTAATTCCCTTATTTTTTTTCATAGCTTCCTCAAATCCCACCTCCTCAGGGTCTCCATCCTAAACAACCTTGTTGAAAACCACACCTCCTCCTCACCTCATGCCCACACTCTCCCTTTTCTTCCTACCATAACATTTATCACCATCTAAGATGCTATAAAATCTACTTACTTACTTCACCTATGGTTTACTTGTTTCTTCTTCCACTGATTGTAAGCTGCTTGGTGTCAGGAATATTTAGTTTGTTTACCAATATACGCCAAGTGCCTAGAAGTGTGCCTGATGCTCCATAAATACTTGTTGAACGAATATATGTTATCAATGGCTAATCAGTGTATTTAAGAAGCCCAGTTGTTAACTGAAGGAGAGGTAAAAGGGAAAGAAGGACCTACTCTCTGCTAGGCCCTGCACAGGCATTTATATTTATTAACACGGTACTGCTCATTCCTCACAGAGGTTCGAAAACACAGACCTTTAACCAACAAATCTCAACCTAAGAGTCCATGCTAAAGCCCAGCCTGGGTGGCATTCAACAGGAGAGGTAGAATTTACCTTGTTCCCAAGACTTCTGGAAATTCCTACAGGGAAAAAGAAATACTGCCTGGTCAAGGACTTACGTCCCATGTGATTCCCTTCACCACTTCATCCCCAGTTCATTACAAAAATGTTAAGGATTTTTAGAAACTAAAAGTAGCTCTTCATCAGGAAGCACTAGGGAGTTGCCAAACACCCCACTGAGGACTTTGCGCCAGACCACAGACACAACTCATGCCATAAAAGTAGATAAATCAAACCCATGTGTGGGCTATTAAAATTGCATTAAAATATATATATATGAGCAAATGTAGCCCATGAGATGGGAGCCTGGCTGCTGGAAAAATCATTGGCCCAGAACAAGGGGTTTGGCCGTTGCATCTCACCAGGCCTTCACCAGCCCCCATCGCTCAAATCCTGCTTGTCTCCCAAAGTCTAAAATGATAGCATCGGCATTTTGCATCCTCTGTCTACTGAGATGGAAGCCTCTCGTGGAAAAAATTCTGGAAAAGCATACACCAGCTCATTCACAGCAGCTACCTCTCGGAAGGAAATTGTAGGGGAAAGCAGGAGATACTTTTAAATTCATGCACTTTGGGATTTTATAATCTGTCAAAACAAGCACGTATTACTTTTGTAATTTAAGAAGTCAATCATGAGTCTTTTGTTAAGGGTTCTGTGGAGGATATAAGTAGGTTCCTCAGACAGATGACTATATGGAAATTCTCAGTGACAGACAATTGCAGCTTGCTCCAGTGGGCAGCAAGGAAAAACAGGAATCTCATCCAGCTGGTCGTCACCAATGCCACGTCTTCTCAGGACCCAGCGTTCAGCCTCTCAGAGGGGGCTTCACACCTGGGCTTCTCTTGTGTTCCTTTAGCCTTGATGGAGCAAGTGTTCGCTTCATCAACATTCTGCTCCGGAAGGCGGTCTGCAGTGTTCCCTGCAAGACTGCCTGCCTGAGACCAGGGCCACTCCCAGACTATTTCAAACGATCCCTTGTTTGCCTGATGCCCAGGGTCCCGCTGAACAAATTGGTTTAAACCCTCGAGCCCTGTTCCAAAGGGGATACAGCAAAGGGATTTATGAGAAGTCATGTCTGCAGACAAGAGGAAAATATTGGGTAATCAGAGCAGTCTTGCAGAGGCTGGCGGTGGTAACTAGACGTCCGCTCTGAGGCAAGGCAGAGAACTGGGTCATGTTACCTGGACTCCATGGCACCACAGTGGGTCCCATTCACATAACCACACCCCACGGCCCAGAGCCAGGAGAGGCTCCATGCCAAGGGCATCTTTTCCAAAATGTGGCAACTCAGATGTGTAATCAGAAAGAGTCTACATTTCCCTGTGGTCAGTGTCTGTGACTAAAAGTGAGGCAAGGCTGGCATTGCACAATGACTTTTAGAGTTGGAAGGGACTGTGGGTGGATCTAGAGGGTGATTTCAGACTGGACTTCACAGAGCCCCCAGGGTTAGAGCCAGCATCTCAGGACACAAGGGTGAAGCTAACGGGGTCTCTGAGATGCCCGCTCTGTATTTATCAAGAGTGGTTTACCATTGATCCATGTTATATTTGGCTTCTTCTGTAAATGCCAGACAGCTTTGTGGTCCAATCTTGGTGTGGAGTCACATTCAAAGAAACAGCTGTCATTCAAAAAGTATATAATCTAAAGCAATTCAAATCTATACTCAGTCTCTAAAGAAAAAGCCCAAGGGGTGAAGAGCGCATTTAATGCACACCAAGATATCTTTAAAATCCATTACTCCCAATTGCTGCCATTCTCAATCTCCTTCATCCAGATGGCAGGTGCTTCCTGAAATCTTATGTTCCTTCTTACTTTCACAGCCAGAACAAAAACTTTCCACGACAACCAACCTGTGAGGTTCCTCCACCTCTCTTTCCTCCCTTGTCTGGCTCAGTTCCCCTTTATGTAGCTCAACTTAGCCTGTCTGACTTCACCAGTTGGGTTTTTATTTTCCCATTGTTTGCCCTCAGTCTGCCCCACACAGCAAAGCCCAGGTGCTGCTGTAGCCTGTATGAACCCTTGGTAGGCAGAGAAAATGAAAGAAGTCTGTGAATCCTAATACGGTAGTCATTTCTACCTCATTGCATTGAAGTCCCACAGAAAAAATCATTTGCAAAAGGATACCACTAATCTAATCTTCCTAATTGGCATCTCTGAGAAAACTCTAACTGGTAATCATTCTGCCTCTACACACCCAGTGACAAGGAGGGCATTACTTTACAAAGCAACATGCATACGTGTTAGCCAGGTTTCATTTTTTTCAAGTTCTTCCCTGGCCAAATTTTTCATAAGGTTTGAGGTCTGGCCAAAAGTCCTTCTGCTTAAAAATATTTCTTTCTGTCAATCAGAAGAAATGTCTCAATGTCTGAGATTCCCACATTGTGTTCTCAAGGACTAGTTAAATACAAATATATTTTATAAAACAAGTAAACTCTTCAGTCACTAACACCAGCCTTATTCTTTGAATTTATTTCTCACATTAGCTAGCCAGGCAACCAGTGATACCTCGAGACCTTGGGTTAGGAGGGAAGAAGGAAAAACTTCCAAAGTATGAAGTGACCAGGAGGCAAGGCCCAGAGAGAGTCACAACGAAGTGGGAGGAGGGGCTAGAGCCTGAAGAAAGGGCAGATTCAAAGACAGACAGTGATGGAGACCCCTGCCCAACCCACAGCCCTCAGAGGAACAGGCCTTGAACCACCAGACACAGCCATCCCAGAAGCCTTGAGCTGTCACTGTCAGTGGACACTGTGGTCCCAGACGTATTTTTGGAATGATGTATCCCCTGAAGGCACATCCTCAGCGAACACTCCTGACACAGCAAACTCACTAACTCCTCTCTGGTTTAATGGCCCCACTGGAACTTATCACTTGATTCCAAATACCTCACCTATCCTGTCACCCAGCTCTCTCTTCTATCCCAAACCTCACCCTCTCCAAGCCTACCCAACTGCTAACCTTTCCTCTCCTGGAGGGGACAAGAACCTGTTTCCCGACCCAGCGTAATGTGTTCCCATGATCCAGCAAGCTCTGGCCCTCCAAAGCCTCTCCCCACAACAAGCCTTTTTCTTCTCCCACTTGCCTCCAACTGTCAATTACTAGCTGTGTTTCCAGCCTCTGAAGGAGTTTAGCTACTTCACAGTCTCACCCAGGGACACCTTTCCTGCCTAATATTGCAAAACCACACTGTGGAATACTTGCCTTCTCAGGGCTCTCTAAATACTGTCTCTAAATACAGAGGGTATTGTGAGAATCTACCAAATAGAGAGGTTCCCCTGATATGTGTTCAACATTAACACCAATGGCAATAGCAATGACAAATATATTGCAGACGAATGCTCAGTATGGACCTGTCCTAGAGCCCAATCCAACACCAGTGGAAGTGGGCATTTATTGCTTGTGTCAAATTCACACTCACTCTCTTCTGATTTGCCTCTTGGAATTTTCATTCAAATCACTTGTCCCTCTCCTGGCCAGAAATGGGTTCACGGCACAGTGAGGCCACCTCTCTTCCCCAGGAATTTGCATCTTGAGCTGACAGACCCAAAACTGGAACTAACAGGAGCAAATTCCTCCAGAAGGCTGTGCCTTACAGAGACTGGACAATTGTTTGAGCTCCAGAAGCCTGTGCCCTACAGAGACTGGACACTTGTTTGAGCTCCAGAACACTGTGCCCTACAGAGACTGGACAATTGTTTGAGAGGCAACATGTGGCACCACATGAGTACTAGAACCAGCTGGCCCAAGACTGAACATGGCTCTACTATTTATTGTCCATGTGACTGTGGATTACTTAGGTTTACTTTTCTCTGCCTCATTTTTTTCTGCAGAAAAGCAATATGCACTGCCCATTGGGGTCTTCTTAGGTTCAAATAAACATTAAGACTCACAAGACAGCAATAAGCACCAAAAGCTCCACATTTGGCATCAGTTTATTGAGAAGCATATCAGATGTTCTTCAGCGCAAGAGTCCTTTCAATAGTCCACACAATAAAAATTAGGCTTAAGATCCACATCAGGTGGGAATTGCTCCAGATTAAAAACCTCATGACCTCTCCTCCCCCTTCACCCTCTTCTTCTCCAATAGCTGGTAGTTCTTGCAACAATTCCAGAGGCATAGCTTTCAGGTCCTCCCATAAGGACATGTAAGTTGTAAAAGTCAGAGAAGCCCAAAACTAGAGCTTCCTAACAGGTATTTATAGTTCTGTCAGTCTAGGAGCAATTTCCCAATCAAGGGTCATTTTTACCATAAGCAATGTCTCCTAGCATCATGGTTGACACATAGCATCATAACTGGTTTCCAGAGAACAGGCAGTTAACGAAAGGTCAATTAGGTTTTGTAACTCTTTTACCCACAGCATAACAAGTATACCCAACTTACAGCACTGTATTAAGAAGCAGATGAATTAGCGCATGCCAAGGGCTTAGAACAAGGGCTGGAACATAGGAAGCTCTCAATGAATGTTAGTTATTGTTATTGGATATTTCTGGGATAGTCTGTATTTTCTCTGCCTTACAAGATCTGATGATCCAGTTATTTCTTCAGTTCTCTTAGCTACCACCAATCCTTCCAGTAAACTGAACCTTTGCTTATGTTGATCAGTACCTTTCTACTACAATTTATCAACTTGAATTACCTTGGAGTAGCCAGAGGAGAAAGAACCCATCTGAACCAGGTAGTCTAAACCTACCTGACTATAGGACTTTTGCTGAAGCTCAGATTTCTCAAGTTACTGAGAGTCTGAAAACTTCCAACGTCCCACTGGCCCAGAGTGACAAGTGACCTGAAGCCTATGTGGCTTCCAGCCCAGAGCCTTCGGTGACTGCCATCAAGGAAGAAGCCCTGTTGCTCCACTTACTTCACTCTGTGATTTTAGGTTGCTGTGTTTATTAGCGACTTGTGGGAAGAATGTCGTCAGTGTACACGGGTTCAAGTAGAGAGTGGTCTCAGAGAAGCAGCTAATTAGGGAGTAGGGTGTCAAACTCAAGTAAACAAGACAGGGATGCTTTTATCCTCGTATGATCCTTGGCCAGAGCAAAGACCTCAAGCCAGGGAGGAGCAGGTTATGGTAAATCTGTGCCTAAAGGGGAATCACTACAAATGGCATATTCATTTCTTTCTTCTGCTATTGGTGAATGGGAATGATGGTATCAGCAAATTTTGTTCCCCTTCATTTCACTGAGGTAACTGTCTGGTGTTGAAACAGGATGACTCACTTTAAAGCATTTCTCCTCCCGTCTCCTTCTTAGGGTCATGGTGTCTGGTTTTTTGAATTGATAGTTCCTTTCCTTGTCCCAGTTCCCCCAAGTCCCCTGCCTCCAGCACCCTGGGTCTGGCCTGGCTTCCACCTTTCTGCCTCTGACACTCCGACTAAGGTGTTCAGAGCAAGGAACCAAGGTGGCTTTTCTTGGTTTTCTTGTCCTGGAGCCTGGTAGAGTGATTGGAACTGTACTCCTTGCTAAAGTGAGTCTTCATGCACAGGTCTAAGGAACATTGCCTGGGAAGATGACTTATTCAGAATAGAGGAGAGGGTAAATGGATACAAAACATAAGCAAATGTCCTGATACAGGCTGAGACTTCCACTGCCATCTTTCCCTCCAGAAGCGAGGCAATGCAGTCCAGCCCCCGGTGCCTCCTAGTGGGCTCAGGCTTCTTTGTGCTACTGTCCTACCTGATATAGACTAGTCATTGTCTTCATAGATGACCATTACCTGTGCTATTAGTTACCTATTTTACTTCAAATTATTCCAATCTTTTTCTTTTACTTAAATGCCTATTTTACTCTAAGTTCAAAATATCCAATGCAATCATAAGTTCCATGTATTTTTTATTTCCTTAATAAACACCTATAGAACTCTCATAATGTAACCAAATATTAACTCATTACAAATATTAACTCATTGAATCTTTGCAATAACCCTGTGAGGTAGGGCTACTATTATCCCCAATTTACAGATTAGGAAATTGAGACTTAAACTAATGAGGAAATAATCACATCATAAGTCATAAATTGGAATTAGAATCCAGGTAGGATGGCTCTGGAACTTGAGTTTAGCCTGAGTTCACCTGAGTTAACCCCTATGCTATTCTTCTTGTCCCCCTTTTAAATTAGATTAAAATAAAAGCCTAAATATTAAAATGTTTCTATTTCCATTCATGCATTACCTGAAATTATCTCACATCCCACCAGTGGCATATACCACACTTTGAGAAACACCAGTTGGGTAAAAGGAGCTCTGAACTTAGACTTAACTTCAGTTTCTTTCTCACTATTTACTGGCTGTGTGCCCTTGAGCAAATTTCTCGAGCCGTCTAAGCCTCGGTTTCCCCATGGGTTTACTAGTGACAATAATCCCTACGCCTCCCACGGGTGGTTGGAGAGACTAAGGCAACCACACCATGGAAACTGCTTTGGGAAATACTGTCACAAGTCAACATCATCCCCTCTGATGATGAATAACCACTTAAAATTAAGGAAGCAATGCCCCTAGTTTTCATTACAAGCAGCCCTTGCTGGTTGGAAAATCTTTCCAATAAAAAGTAGATCCTTGTGTTCCTTTGTGCTAGATATTGTTGCTGTTGCCACCAATCCAAAGTAAATTACTCCATGAAGTAAGGTCTGTTTATACTATTCCAGTACCTGATGACTTCCTATGCAGAACATTCAATGTGAGCATCTCAGCCAAAGGCCCATAAAGCCATTTCCCCCACACTTTACACTTAGGTGTGCTAAACATCTGCTTTTCTTGGCCACCTGAGTTGATGAGTTTCACTTTGCACCACGGTGAGGTCCAGGTGTCAAGCAAGGACCCAGACAGTTTCTTCCCTCCATGCCTCAAGAGGGGTCTGAGTTTATAGCCCTATTTCCCCTGCAAGAGCTAGTGGTGAGGAAACCCCGCAGCTGGGCGTCATTACACTCAATCAATGGCCACGACTTTTTTTTTCAAGGTAGCAGGCAGGGCCGAAGGTTGCATTCTCAAATTTTCAGCCAGGTTGAAGCTGTGGCCATCTGGAAAGATGGGTATGAATATAAACCTTGATGAGGGATCTTTGGTTTTGCCTTTTTGGGAGCTCCTCCAACGTGAAAATGCCTCGAGTCCTTACCCTGGGGGTAACGTGTTTTCTTGACTGATCCTGTGAGTGTGGGCAAGCATCTAATATCAGCTTATTTCTGCTTCTCTTTGTTATCAATTTAAAATGAGAATAAATAACATAATGCTTGTAGAGTGTTTTGATATCCTTGCAGGAACAGTAATCTGTAATACATAAGTGAAACCCTTACAATGCAGATGGCTTTTGGGGACTCTTACCTGATTCTAACACCCTTCAGTGTCAGAGGATGTCTTTTGAGCCCTGTACCACTTTTCACCTTGGAGAATACATCTCATATAAGAGATAACATTATCTGATAACTGGCTATTGTGAGAGGAAAGGCAAGATAAACAAACACCTCCTGATGCAGAGGAAGCATCTCCTGAATCCCACATGGCTTATCTCTGTACCTCTGCTGGCCAAACCAGAGTCTCCTAACATGGGAAGAAAGCAACTCTTTTCCTGAAACAATACAGGCTGTATTTTGGAGACCAGATCTCATCAAGGAAATGATTCAAAATCTGTTGCAACTGCACCAATATACTGATAGCCCAAGTGTTGCCCTTCACTGCTTTTGTATTTAATAACATGGGGGTTTTTCAAGGCTCAGTAACACCTCAGAGCATGACGGTAAAAATGGAAAATGGACCAAAAGCATAAGTTTACATTCTTTCTGAAAGGAGATTTGCACATGCGGTCCTGTTTGACATATCTCTGTGCTTATAGTCCAGTCCTGCCAGTAGTTTTCCTAAGCTACCTCCACTGCCTATTGAACAGGCATAGATCACTTTTTAAACAGTGGTCACGGTTGTCTCTAAATAGCCATATTCATGTGGCTACTTGGGATTTTTCCCTTCAACCATTCCTTTAATGCAGAGATGTCTTTAAACACCTGTATTTTAAAGATGGGCTTTACAATGTTGAAGCGGTGTCATCTGGGGTAAATACCTGAAGTTCATTGTCTCAGGCCAAGAGAATCAAGCATACCGACGCAAGAAGTGGGTTTAGGAGCAGAGGTTTAATAAGCAAAAGAAAGAGAAAGGAGAACAGCTCTCTCTCCTGGGACAGAGGGGGCACCCCAATGGGACTTCTGACCCATAGCGGAGTACACCAGATTTTACCGACAGGCTTGAGGAAGCGGTGTCTGATTTAAATAGGGCCCAAAGATTGGTTGGGCCAGGTGTGACGTTTACGTAATGCACGGGGAAACTGGCTGCCCCACCCTAATCTTATTATGCAAATGAGGTTTTTGCCTGGCCTGCGCCATGTCGCCTGCTTCTTACTGTACACGTGGCTGGCAAAGAGAAGAGGAGATGGAACCACCATTTTGAACACGCCTAGTCCCAGATAGCCTTTTCGTATTGGCACAATTGCCGGCATTCACCCATGCAAGCTTCCAGCTTGCTTGTCTATGTCTGCAGCTTGATTTTACAGGCTGCTCTTTGTTAGAAAAGAAAATGATGTGGGGGCTGCCTTTTATTCAAAAGGAAACCTTACCGAGGACTCTTATACACTCACCATCTGCCTAAATAATTCCTTTTTAACTCCTATATCATTGTTCCCTGTCCATCCACATCTCCCAAAGCCATCATCTTTGATACTGTGCTCTGTGTTCCCAAGCTAATGGAACCAGACATCTTCCTGTGCCTCAAACCTTCAGCCTTATGATAACCATGACACCTCCATTACAAGCAAGAAAACTCAGACATGTAAAGGTCATAAACCTAGGGGTGGTTGACCCAGGGTTTACACCTGGCTGACATCCGAGTCCTGTATCCCCTCTATTAAACAAACCAACTTCTCTTACCTCCGCTCTGAGCTATCTCAATGGGCATCACTAATTGCCCACTCCCCTTTATCAGCAGTGTCCTCCCTTCTTTCCTCTCATACCTGGGAGCCCAGCCTCTCTGAGCTGCACCACAACCTTTTTCCTCTGAGTCTTGTATTTTCTCGTTTCCAATGACTCTCCTTTCCTATCCTCCTTTCCTTCTCTTTTCCTATCATAGCCAAATTCCTGAAAAGCCAACTATACTCTTCCCATTGCTCAATTCCAATCTGCTCCTCACTCCCTTGGAATTGACCACCAAAAGGACAGCTTCAATTCACTGCTGGTCTATTCCTTTATTTTTTTATCACATTCAGATTCCATTCAGGCCTCAGGCAAACAAGTATATGCTGATGTTCATGCAATTGTGTATGCCATAAAGAGATTTATATCCAGATATACACTTTTGTCCACAAATATTTCAAAGCATCTTACTAACAATTTTTCCAGATCTTTTGTTTTCCTTTTAATTGCTGAACAATTTAAGCTACCTGGAAGTAAGAACTATGTCCTCTTGCTTTCAGTAGTGGGACTAAGGACAATTGTATAATTAAATTAGAATCAAATATTAGATTAAATTCAAGCCATTTCTACCAAATCAAATCAACTGCATTTATTCTGTTAATACTGCAGCTCCCGTAACTTCAGACAACAGGAACAGTATGTAAGAAGAGCTGCATTATCTAGGTAACAACTTGTTTTTTGGAAGTTGCTAATATTACATAAAAACCCCACTTTGGATAGATGGAAGAGAGAGACAGAAAGAAGAAATTAAATTGTTGTTAGCTCTATCAAAAACCTGGACTGTGTGAGCAGGAGTTTAAGGGAAAAACAACTTTGAGGCATTGCTGGTGTGAGTGTGAAGAATATGTGGCCCCAAATACACCACTTTGGCATAGAGAATATTCTGAGCTAAAGGCAACTGAGAATGAGCAGATACAGAAAAACCTCTTTATCTCCCTCAAAATGCCTAAAAACAGTGTATAAATGTCCCCTTGCATAAAGGAAATATATATTTTTAAAGGAATTTCCATTTGTAAAGATGTCTCTTAACCAGGAAGAGAGCTATTTCCAGAGACGATTCTTATCACATGAGAGACTCTTATCTGAATAAAAGACAATCTTTATTTACCAAACATTTTCTCTCCTCGAAACCGCCTTTGCAAAATTATAACCAAGGAAATTATGACAGTGAAAGAAATCAGACCTTACCAACTCCATCTTGCTTCTAACTTTTAAGCTGTTCTTGTTCATTCCTGGCACAGGCCAAACTAACTTTGGGAAGAAATTCAGTTCATGGTTTGACTTTGAAACAAAATTGATAAAAGTCTTTTCCCGAAAAGACCCCCTTCTTGCCTGGGGACCAGTCTGCCTTTGCAGTACTAACCAATCAGCTACAAGATTAGAATTTACAGTTTAGGGTCCAAGAGTCTGAACCTTCCCAAATTGCCCCTGGGGATAACATCACTGTTATAAAACCTAAGATGAGTGCTTAAGATATTTTTCAGACCCTGCACTTGATGGATCAGCTGACACCACCCAGATTGGTAATCTGGCTCAACCATCACCCAGAAACAGAAAACAGCAATAAAAACTCACTTCAACCCCCTACGATTCCATCTCCAACCTGACCAGTCGGCACTACCCACTTCCAAAGCCCCTACTCACCAAATTATCTTTAAAAACTCTGAACTCCAAACACTTGGGGAGACTCATATGAGTAATAATAAAACTCCGGTCTCCTACACAGGTGGCTCTGTGTGAATTACTCTTTCTCCATGGCAATTTCCCTGTCTTGATAAATCAGCTATCTCTAGGCAGTGGGCAAAGTGAACCCATTGGGCGGTTACATCCTCACCCTTCCATAATTTGCTGCCCTGTCCAAAAGCCCCAAATCCTTTTTTCTTTGGTTACCCAAAAATAGTATATAAGCCTCCATCTTCTAGCCACCTCCTTGAGCCATCATTCTCTTTATGAACTCCCATGCATATATCTGTAATTAAAACCTTTTTCTCTTATCAATCTGTCTTTTATCAGTTTGATTCATGGGTCTTAGCCATAGAACCTAGATGGGTATACGGAAAACAATCTCTTTTCTCCCCTGCAAGTGTGAATTGGAGGAAATTTTGTCAATATATATCAAAATTAAAAATGTATATACTCTTTGACACAGAAATTCTACTCTTTTGGAACTGATCCCACAGATTTATTTATATTTATGTACAAAGAAATGTGTATTAAAATATTCACTGTGGCATTAAAAAATGAGACAAACATAGGAAATGCTATTCAAGATATGTAAAAAAGCAAAGTGCTGAACAGTATGTATAATATGCTAATAGTTATGAGGGTAGGGAAACACACATATACACATAGGCACACATGTACTTACATAAGTGTGTGTATCAAAAAGATGATAGATCCATAAACACACACATACACATTTGAATTTGGAAAGACTGCCTCTGGTAGCTTATACCAGAAAATACTCTCAGCTATTGTCTTTGGGAAGAAGAATTAGGGGTTGGGGATGGAAATTTACTTTTTCTCTACATTTGTATGTGCTAACTTAAAAGTTTTGCCCTGTGCAAGTAAGTATAAGAGAGGAAAAATAATTTCCTCTCTACCCTCCATGGTTCTTAGCTGGGATTCCCTGCAGCAAAAGACAGATTAACAAGAGAAAAATAAACAGAAGTTAATATGTATACCTCCTGTATACACGAGCAATAACTTTGGGAAATCTCAAAGATTAAATCTCAAGGCTAGATAAAGAATTGTCTTAGACTTCAGACTTAAATACTATCGTCCCCTGAAACAAAGAAAGAGGAGTGTGGAGAAAGACATGGTTATGGGGAGGTGTTCAGGAAAAGTGCAATAAACAAGAACCAGGTTTATTTTGCAGATGTAAGTCCACACTTTCTCCATTGATAAGAGTCGCTAGTGATTTAGTCAGCCCTATCTTCCTGGTGTGGAGAGGGAGATATCCTTAAAAGTGAAGATTTCCTTCATAGGTATAAATTTCTCTTACAAAAGGGTAACTTCTGTTTTCAAAGTGTCTCCTGTGTCTGCAGGTTCTCAAAATAACCAGCTCAAAATAAACCTTATGCTAAAGAAGCATATTTTGGGATTACTTGGGGTAATGTGTTCTGAACCCTATTAAAGTATTTTTTAAATTATTTTTAAAGAAAAATAATTTGCTTAAAGATGGGGTGAATTTGAATCCCTTTTTTCCCCCAGTTTAGAGTTACTGTAAGATTTGAGAGGCATGGGTGGACCAGCTCTGAATTGAGATATTTCAGCCACTGATTTAGGATGAAAGAGGGTTTTCTCTTGCCTCCCACTGGTTTTGTGTTTCACTGTTTTCAGAACATTAAATGAAGTGTTACCATGAAGAAGGCACAAATTACTTAATCCTCACACAAGAGCCAGTCTCATTAGCTCACACTCACACCTCTTAGGTCATACCATGGCCATCAATTATACCCGGCTGATGTTGCAAGGGACAATCTCACTGCTCTGTGAAATATTTTTGTCTTACACATTCTAGGTCTCAAAATATAAGGAATGACCTCAAGAGTCACAGCCCAATTGTTCCTCTATGTAGTTAGAAGGAGATATCTTAAGGTTGGTTACACTGTTAATATTATTCAATCATTTCAGCTCTCTTCTCAACCTCTCTATTCTCAACACTCAATTTCAAGTTTATGGCACCACTGCGATTCTAGCCCTTCCATTTCCCACTCAGAATTTCTGTGCTATTGTCCCTCAGGAGCTCCTCGGATCTGGCATCCTCTCTACCGTCAACCTCACACCCCAGGCAAGAAGGGGAAATCCCAGAGGCCATAATCCTCCAGCCATCTGGGAGGCACCCAGAAGACAACCACTAGCAGACACTCTGGGACTTCAGGCAGTTCTGCTCCTTGAAACAACTGTCACTGGAGAGGCGGTTTTACAGCAGCCACTGTTGTCAAGTGGAAATAAATTTTTAGTAATAAGAATAATAGCAATGGACGGATAGGCTGGCTCTTCTGGAACAGCCATCCAGGGATATTCCAACCTTACAGTTCTATCAGGTCGAGCAAAAGTTGATGTTTCTACCTCACCAGGGAGCACTTTAGCCCTTAATCTCTTTTACAAGTAGCAGAGGACTTGAAGACCAAATGACAGCCAAGGACCTGGCCATTGCCGGGTAGCCTAGGAATGTGCGACCACTAAGGAATTGAAGCCCTTCTCTGTGTCTCTGTTTTTCTCACTTGTCTTCTTTCCAGCTGTCCTATAGGTGTGGTAAATCTGAATGCACAATTCTCAAAAACCATAACTCCCACTTTTTCTAGGTGCCAAAGAGAATGTTAAAATACCTTCAATTATCCATTCTCTCATTTCAACTTCAGCTTCTAGTATTGATTAAGAAGTGGAGACCACCTCATCTGTCCTCCTCAATCTTATTCATGCACTATTGAGATGCACCTACAGGAGGAGAAACACTTCCAAGCACACGATGTGAATTTGTATCTTTACACACCTAACATACCGACTATTCCTGAATCCTCATCCAGTTTGAAAGAGAATACAATGCAAGTAAAACCTGAATTGATTTTAGCCTGATGTTTTCCCATGGAACAGGGACTCATAAATCACTCCATATGTCAAACTCTGCCCTTCTTCCCCGATTCAGTAATCACTCTCTTAGTTACTTGGGAGATGTAAACTAGACATTTGTATCTACCAGGGGTTCTATCTGGCTTATTTATTTAATTCAGCTGAGAATTTGGGGTGTTATGTTTCATTAATTCACCAATGACCTATTTTAAATCAACGATTCTGAGCCAACTTCTTTTTGAGATATTGGACTTGATATAAATACAATGCAGAAAGAAGTAATTCTCCATTCTGGGTTAACTTCATTATTGTGCTAAGTATTCCCATAAGAAAAAAAAATTATCATATGCTCTCAAGCTTCACAGACATATTTTTGTCTGTATGTTTACTCAGAAAGGAGATAAAGTCTAGTTTCATTTTCATACTTTTACAGCAAGATCCTAACCCAATCCAAAAACCCCAGCTATTTTGCATTAAAGCTAAAATCATGAAAATTAGTTAGAATCACAAATTACGTCTGGCTTTCAAGCTATCTGTAATGCACAGATGTAATGTAGCAAACACGTTGTATGTTAAAAAAAAAAAAAAAAAAAAACAAACTTAAAGGTTTTAAAGGAAGGTTGGTGTCTTCTTCCTTTCTTTTCAGACCAAGTGCTAAGACTTGGAGTTCGGTTAACTACTATTATTCACAATGGAGTTTCAAAAATTCTAATGCAAGGAGAAGATAAACCTCTCCACCAATGTTTACTTACTGGAGAAAGCGCAAAAAAAAAAAAAAATGAGTATGCAGATAGAGCTTTGTGATTTAAAACAATAGCTTGCACTAAATGCTCCATCAAAAAGTAAATTCTCAAGAGTCACCTTTCAAATCCAAACCTGGAGGATGATTTTGTATTCACCACTAATGTCATCCATGATCTCATGACTCAGAAATACTGAGCCACTTCAGGCACATTGGTTTTCCTAACTAAATATCCATGCCTCCATCTTTAAAAAGTTTAAATTCCTCTCATGCCTGTAATCCCAGCACTTTGGGAAACCGAGATGGGAAGATTGTTTGAGCACAGGAGTTCGAGACCAGCCTGAGCAACATAGCAAGACCCCATCTCTACAAAAATGTTTAAAAATTGGCTTGGCATGATGGTGCATGCCTGTAGTCCCAGCTACTGGGGAGGCTGAGGCAAGAGGATCGCTTGAGCCCAAGAGGTCAAGGCTGCAGTGAGCCATGATTGTGCCGCTGCACTCCAGCCTGGGTGATAGAGTGAGACCCTGTCTCAAAAAAAAAAAAAAAAAAAAAGTTTAAGTTTCTTTTCTGTTTTCACTACTCAACTTTAAATGGCCTCTTTTGGTCTGAGCTATGAGGTAAAAAAAAAACAATCAGAACTGAGTTTTCAGCGATATATATTTTTACATCCTTGTGACAATACTCTGATGAAAGTGTTAAAAGATAAAGTTAGCCACATTGAAATTTTATTTGAGCAGACAGCAATTCATGAATCAGGAAGCTCCAGATCGCAGGTGGTTTGGGCTCCACCAATAGGGCATGAGAGGAAGAATTTCATAGGGTGAAACTTTCACAGGGTGACTCTCAGAAGCAAGGTAAAGAAAATACAATTGGTTAAAATGGAGCAGAAGTTTAATTTGGACTATTCCAGTGGAAAGTCCCTAATTAGAAATTAATTGGCAGTTCTGGTTGGTTAAGCTTAAGTTTCATTTTCCTAGAATATGACCATTTACACTGACTTGGGTTTCCATTTGCTTACATAGTAGCCAGTCTAATAGCCTCCTAATCAATTATTTTAACAAAAAGAAAGAACGCATGTTCTCAGAAAACCATTACTGTGGAGGTTTCTGAGTGCTCTCCTCTCATGATGTTCCTTTCACTTCAAAGACCTCCTCTCCATGTATCCAAGCCCTTTTCGCATTAAGGACTGTTCTGACAGACACTTCTTCTTTCCCTAATACCTAGCAGAGCCTACCCACAGGAGCACTTAAAAAAAAAAAATTGTGGAAGAGGGATGCTATGCTTTTCTGCTCCTGAAGGAACTCCAAATTGTAACCTTTCAAGATTTTCATGTGCCCACAGGATGTAGCTCAAGTTAGAGCAGAGACTACACTAGATGCAACAACTTAGGTTAATATTTGGTCCAAAACTTAACTGTAACTGTTGTCTCAGAAGAGGTATACCTATGCACACCCTATGGCCACACAAAATGGACTTCTGCTCACCCTTCCCCCCTTAACCTGAAAGCTACCCACTATAGATTAGATGTTTGTTCCCCCAAGCCTCATATTAAAATTATCCCCATTGTGGGAGACAGAACCTAATAGGAATAGGAAGTGTTTGAGTCATGGGGATGGATTTTTTTTTTTTTTGACCGAGTCTCGCTCTGTTGCCAGGCTAGAGTGAAGTGGTGTCATCTCGGCTCACTGGAACCTCCGCCTCCCAGGTTCAAGTAATTTTCCTACCTCAGCCTTCTGAGTAGCTGGGACTATAGGTGCCTGCCACCACACCTGGCTAATTTTTTTTCTTTTTTGGATTTTTGGTAGAGACAGGGTTTCACCGTGTTAGCCAAGATGGTCTTGATCTCCTGACCTCATGATCTGCCCACCTTGGCCTCCCAAAGTGCTGGGATTACAGGCGTGAGCCACCATGCCCAGCCAGGATGGATTTTTTATGAATGGCTTGACACTGTCTTCATGGTCATGAATAAGCTCTCGCTCTATTAGTACCAGCGAGAGCTGGTTGTTAAAAAGAGCCTGGTACCGCTCCTCTCTCTCTCACCTCCTTTCTCACCCATGTGATTTCTGCACACGCCAGCTTCCCTTCATCTTCCACCGGGAGCAGAAGCAGCCTGAGGCTTTCAGCAGATACCCAATCTTCCAGCCATCGGAATCGTGAACCAAATAAGCATTTTTTTCTTCATAAATTACCCAGCCTCAGGTATTTCTGTATAGAAACTCTAAATGGACTAAGACACTACCCACAAACGTTTCATCCTGGCTTGCTGAAGTTGTTCGAAGAGGAAGTTACAGATCAGTTTCTTTTCCTGAAAGTACAGTCTGTTACCTCAAAGAAAGTGTTACTATCAGACAATCAAACATATATAAATAAAGCAAAAAAATGTAAAATACTTTGAAATGGACCAAAGTTATTGTAAGGTGTCTTCAGTGGAGAACTAGGCATTGTCTAAATACATCATTTCAAGTTATGTGATTCTATGAGGCCTCTGTGACTTTCCTTGACTTTCAGTGTTTTACAGCTCTTTAAGTTGTGGATAATTGGTAGTGACACAAACAGTTCTTTGTCCATAAACATGCAAGTCAATTTTGTTCTCTGAAAATACACCATTGGTTTTCCTCCCCCACTGTGGAATGAGACAGTTTTGCATCTATTTGTAAATTTATTGCAACATCGTTTGCTGGTTCTTTAAATTTTCCTTTGAACTAGTTGTAACATCTTACTAGTTCTCTCATTAATTAATGATTTAAATAAAATCTCTAATGTGTATTCATTTTATATTTGAGATTTGTGATTCTACTCTATTTTTGAAATTATAAAACCCAGAGAACAGTACAAAATTGTCCTTTACTTTCCTCATTGAAGAATCCATGGAGTCCACCTCAGGCGGTCAAAGAACCCCTCCTGTCTGGTCTCTACCTTGTTCTCTCCTCACTTCCACTCCTAAAGTCTTCTCAGTCTTTTTAGCCATTTACCCTTATGTCAGAGGTGTTTGAACCAGTATAACTCCATCTTGAATATGAGGTGGGTAAAATGAGGCTGAGACCTACTGGGCTGCATTCCCAGACAGTTAAGGCATTCTGAGTCACAGGATGAGATAGCAGGTCAGCACAACATACAGGGTATAAAGACCTTGCTGATAAAAACAGGTTGCAGTAAAGAAGCTGGCAAAACCCACCAAAACCAAGAGGGAGAGAGACCTCAAAACCCACCAAAACCAAGAGAGAGGCCTCTGGTTGTCCTCACTGCTACACTCCCACCAGCGCATGACAGTTTACAATGACAGTTTACAAATGCCATGGCAACTTCAGGAAGTTACCCTATGTGGTCTAAAATAGGTTATGGAGAAATACCAATGGTGTATTTACAGAAAACAAAATTTACTTGCATGTCTATGGACAAAGAACTGTTTGTATCACTACTGGTTATCTACATGCCTATATGGCATGAATAATCCACCCCTTGTTTAGCATATCATCAAGAAATAACCATAAAAATGGGCAACCAGCAGCCCTCGAGGCTGCTGTGTCTATGGAGTAGCCATTCTTTATTCCTTTACTTTCCTAATAAACTTGCTTTCACTTAACTCTATGGACTCACCTTGAATTCTTTCTTGCGTGAGATCCAAGAACCTTCTCTTGGGGTACAGGTCGGGACCCCTTTCCTGTAACACTTAGGGCAGATTCTTAGGCAGCCAATTCTATCTGAAAGGAGAAGAGGAGAATATTTTAATTCTTTTGTTCCCTCGGCATATTACAGCTACAAAAATTAAATAAATCTTCCCGGTGCTAGTATTCATGACCCATCAGTCCAAAATTCGAGTCTGTTATGCTATTTCCAGTAGTCACAGATTCCTTCAGTGAAAGGGGAGGAAGAGCAGTTAAAACTCTATTCTGCCACTCTGTATTGCCTTTCGTCTTTTATTAAAATGACAGGTTGCTAATTTGTCCTTCCATTAATGAGAATGTTTTTTGTTTGTTTGTTTGTTTTGAGACAGGGTCTTGCTCTGTTGCCCAGGCTGGAGTGCAGTGGTGCAAACTAATGAGGATGTTTTTAATTGATCCCCACTCTTTCATTTCATCTATTTTATGGCTTGAAATGAGTTCCGGTCATTAACTGAGCATTTACTATAGGGTAGGCATTGTTTTATTTGCTGGGAATTCATAGACCTCAAAGAGCTCACAGTTTGAAAGGGTCACTTTCACATAAATGAGTATTTATATTACCATGTAGCCATGCAGCACATAATAAACCTGTACATTTTCAGGACAACTGTTCTGCAGGAGATGTCCAGCCTGTGGCTAGCTAATGCAACTAAAGTTTCAGCAAAGCACTCAAGCATAAGGTCCTTAAAGTTTTTCTCATTAAGTTTTTGGTTTTTTGCTTTTTTGTTTTTGTTTTTGAGATGGAGTCTTGCTCTGTTGCCCAGGCTGGAGTGCAGTGGTGCAATCAGGGCTCACTGCAAGCTCCACCTCCCAGGTTCACGCCATTCTCCTGCCTCAGCCTCCCGAGTAGCTGGGACTACAGGCGCCCGCCACCACGCCCGGCTAATTTTTTTATATTTTTAGTAGAGATGGGGTTTCACCATGTGTTAGCCAACAGTCATTAAGTTTTAATAAGCCCAACCATCTCCAGACCAGAACTCTCTGAATATGAAATAGGAGAAGTGAGATATCTCACACAGTAGCTATCAAGTTACTACTCACAAGCCAGAAAATGTCAGGGCTTACTTTGGCTTTCAGGTTCACAGTTCATGAAATACAGAGTTCGGAAGGCTATCTTGATGAGCATTCTTGATTGGACCTCTCTGCCTTTGGACTTTCTCTGCCTTGGACATTCGGGGAGCTGTACTGCTTGGGGGTGCCTTTGTTAAATGAAATGGGCAATTCATTTCCCTGACCACCAAGAGACATCCAGAATTTGTCATGTTTTATGAGTAATTTTGAAGGTGCTTACTAGACCTCCCTCCCTTTTCAACTGCTCAGGCTCAGTAAGCTTTTAAACTTTCTATTTCGTTACAGTACAAACAACTCTACAAGCAGGCCTCCTGCTTCTCCCCTCAGGCTATGCAGAATTATTCATACTCAAGGTCTAAAGAGGAACATCAGCATGAAGGAAAAACAGACTAAAGAGTGAAAACAAATTAGCAATCCAAACAGCCCTCTCCCCGCCTGTCACTGGAAGGCCTTTGGTGTCTCATTCCAGAGTCAAGGGATTTTCTGAGTTGAAGATTAAAGGATACATTTTCAGGGCTCAGAGAACAGACAGTCTGTGAAATGCCTATTCACCCAAGGCAGCCAGAACAAGGTGCGCATATGAAGAACCGGGATGTGCCTTCACCCCAAACCAGATGAGCCTCGTATGGATAGTTGGTATTTTGCACCCACTGGGCTCGAGTCTTTCATATTTTATTCACGCTTGGGTAAGGAAAAAAAGAAGAAAGAAAGAAAGAAAAAGCAAGAAAGAAAGCAAGAAAGCAAGAAAGAAAAGCCATTAAACTCTCTTTGGGAATGTGAGAAATCTTGTCTTAGTTATTCTCAACCAGGGTGATTTTGCCCCACAAAGAAACATGTGGCAAATGTCTGAAGATATTTTTGATGGTCAAAACTGGCACTGGGAGGTGTTGCTGGCATGTAGTGGGTAAAGAATAAGAAGGAGAAGGCTGAGCACCCTGTGATGCCCAGGATGACCCCCACAACTAAGATTTATCTGTTCCAAGATGTAGTTAGTGCAAAGGTTGAGAATCTCTGCCTTAAAACATAAAGCAGTAAAAATAGAACGTTAAGAAATCTCCTCCCTCTCTCATGTGTATATTTGTGTATGTCTCTGTTTCCATCTCTCTCTCTCTCACACACACACACCCACACACACAAACACACTGCCAGCTTCATAGGGGTGAAACCTATGCACATGAGTAGGGTCCCATACTCAGAACAGTTCCTGTACTTGATGTAATCCTCTGCTTCACCATCTTGAAATTCTCAATAATTTTGCATGAGAGGCCCCATATTTTCCTTTTGCCCTGGGCCCTGCACATTACGTATCTGGCCCTGCATGCAAATGCCTGTGCAAGAGACACTCAGCATTTCATGCAGTAGAACCATATGTTCTCCACTACCTTCTTTTTTCTCCCCCAACATTCCAGTTTATTATAGTAGTGCATGCTTTCATTCTGTTTTTGAAACCTCTCTTTGGGTTATGGCAGAGCCAAAGCTGGAAAATAGACGTGTGTCATGGATTCTGAAGCGTCTGCATATTTTCTTCTTGCCCATCAAACTGTCTAGAAAATCCATACAGGGCACCAAGTGGCAGTCAGCAGATCGTGCGACATAAACATTTTCTCAAAGACGCTGGAAAGAAGCTGCAGAGGCTTTTCTTTCCTGCAAGGGCAGCAGGGCTCTGCTCCGATCATTCTTGCAGAGATGACAAAAATGATCCAGGACAAGAATCTTAATATCTGTAATCAAATAAAATCTACTTTCATGTCCATCCTCTTCTTGCCAGTCCTTTTTCATTCAATGTTCTGGATTGTTCACAAACCTATGAATAAGCTTAAAACCTATTAAAAACCTGCAAGGCAGGAACCATCACTTTGCTTCTTGTTAATCACTTTTAATCTACTACCATAAGTCAATCAGCAACAATTTACTGAGCAATTGTGAAGGGACGGAAGACCCTATCTGCAAACAATCTTGTTCACTTTTACAAATGGATCCGTTAAAATGTCCTGTTCCTGGAAGGATGCGGACCTCTCAGGGCTCTAGAAGAAGCACCTAAGTGGATTATCTATGAGGCCTACATGAAAAACCAAACAAGAGCAACAATAAATTTGTTTTTTGAATACTGTACAGTATGACAAACCCTGCCTAAGAGATCCGGGTCTGCATACACGTGTCTCTACTGCCATCTTCTGACGGGCCATCCAGCACAGCCATCCATTAGTGTCTGCCACTTGGGAATCCCTCTGAGCACTTTAGAATTGAACTTACAAAGTAAATGGGCTTTGAAAACAATATTAAAGCACAAATCATAGTCGCTGCCACACTAGTAAACAGTTGAGAACGTCAATAATTTTTAAGTTTGCAGGCAATTCAACTTAAAACGGTACACATGGAGCAGAATTCATCACTGTAGTCTGTGAGCAGACAGCCTTGACTGAACAGTGGGACTCTTCAGGGACCCAGGCAAGGACTATGGGAAAGTCCAAGGGAAGAGTCAACAGGCTGTGATCCTAACAGCTCAAATTCTTTTGGAATTTTTGTTTGTCTGTTCCTATGAAGGGGAAAAAGACCAAAGCTCTGAGTCTGCTTTTCTGGGTAAAGTAGAAATACAGCCAATGTTCCTACTTAGGCATCACCTGAGACATGCCTAGTTCTCCTTTCCCTTTTGTTCCTAAAAGCACAGACCAGATTGGCAATAATAACAATGATGGTGATAATGTGGATTCCTCAAGGGCATAGACTTCATTCTATTCACTGCTGCATTCCCATGACTAGAACAGCAATTCATAGTAGACATTCCAAAGATACGTTTCTTGCAGGGACATGGATGAAGCTGGAAACCATCATTCTCAGCAAACTAACACAAGAACAGAAAACCAAACACTGCATGTTATCACTCATAAGTGGGAGTTGAACAATGAGAACACAGGGACACAGGGCAGAGGGCATCGCACACCAGGGCCTGTCGGGGAGTGTGGGGGCTAGGGGAGGGATAGCATTAGAAGAAATACCTAATGTAGATGACGGGTTGATGGGTGCAGCAAACCACCATGGCACATGTATACTTATGTAACAAACCTGCACGTACTGCACATGCATCCCAGAACTTACAGTAAAAAAAAAAAAAAAGATACGTTCTTAACAAAGGGGCAGTCATAGCTATCATTGATTGATGATGTATTTTATGCCAAATCCTTTACAGTTCTTATCTAATTTAACATCTATAGTAACCTATGAAGCATGTCTTATTATCCATATGTTGGGTTTTTTTAAATTTGTTTTTTGTTGGTGGTGGTGGTGTTTTTTGTTTTTTGGTGTTTTTTTTTTTTTTTTGAGACAGGTCTCCCTCTATCACTCAGGCTGGAGTGCAGTAGCGCAGTCATGGCTCACCACACCCTCGACCTCCCAGGCCCAAGCAATCCTGCCACCTCAGCCTCCTGAGTAGCTAGAACCACAGGCACATGCCACCACACTCAGCTATTTTTTAAATTTTTTGTAGAGATGAGGTCTCACTGTGGTGCTCTGGCTGGTCTCGAACTCCTGGGCCCAATTGATCCTTCCGCCTCAGCTTTCCAAAACACTGGGATTGCAGGCATGAGCCACATTGCTGACCTCCATGTGTTATTGATGGAGAGTGAATCACCAGACTTGGCAGATGGCCAGACTGGCCAGAGAGGAATGAATTTATGTTGAGTTGAATAAGCTGTAGCCCATGAAGAGGTGGCTACATAAAAATAATAATAAACCTCCGCTATTGAGAGATTACTGTACACCAGGACAGTGCTCGGCATGATCTTATTTACTCCTAGGAACAGCTCGATGAAATAAATCTTACTTGGTGTCAGGCCTCTGAGCCCAAGCCAAGCCATCGCATCCCCTGTGACTTGCATGTATATACGCCCAGATGGCCTGAAGTAACTGAAGAATCACAAAAGAAGTGAATATGCCCTGCCACACCTTAACTGATGACATTCCACCACAAAAGAAGTGTAAATGGCTGGTCCTTGCCTTAACTGATGACATTACCTTGTGAAAGTCCTTTTCCTGGCTCATCCTGGCTCAAAAAGCACCCTCACTGAGCACCTTGTGACCCCCACTCCTGCCCGCCAGAGAACAAACCCCCACTGACTGTAATTTTCCTTTACCTACCCAAATCCTATAAAACGGCCCCACCCTTATCTCCCTTGGCTGACTCTCTTTTTGGACTCAGCCCGCCTGCACCCAGGTGAAATAAACAGCCATGTTGCTCACACAAAGCCTGTTTGGTGGTCTCTTCACACAGACGCGCACGAAATCTGGTGCCGTGACTCGGATCGGGGGACCTCCCTTGGGAGATCATTCACCTGTACTCCTGTTCTTTGCTCCATGAGAAAGATCCACCTATGACCTCAGGTCCTCAGACCGTCCAGCCCAAGGAATATCTCACCAATTTTAAATCAGGTAAGCGGCCTCTTCTTACTCTCTTCTCCAACCTCTCTCACTGTCCCTCAACCACTTTCTCCTTTCCACTCTTCAATCTCTCCCTTCTCTTAATTTCAATTCCTTTCATTTTCTGGGAGAGACAAAGGAGACACGTTTTATCCGTGGACCCAAAACTCCGGCGCCGGTCACGGACTAGGAAGGCAGCCTTCCCTTGGTGTTTAATCATTGCACAGAAGCCTCTCTGATTATACACTCATGTTTCAAGGGTATCAGACCACGCAGGGACGCCTGCCTTGGTCCTTCACCCTTAGCGGCAAGTCCTGCTTTTCTGGGGAAGGGGCAAATACCCCAACCCCTTCTCTCCTTGTCTCTACCCCTTCTCTGCTTTTCTGGGAGAGGGGCAAGTACCCCTCAACCCCTTCTCCTTCACCCTTAGCGGCAAGTCCCGCTTTTCTATGGGGCCAGAACCCCCAATCCCTTATTTCCACACCCCAACCTCTTATCTCTGCACCCCAATCCCTTATTTCCGTGCCCCAACCTTGTATCTCTGTGCCCCAATCCCATTTCCGTGCCCCAACCTCTTATGTCTCTGCACCCCAATTCCTTATTTCTGCACCCCGACCTCTTATCTCTGTGCCCCAACCCCTTTTCCCACTTTTCTGGAAGGTAAGAACCCCCGAACCCCTTCCTTCCGTTTCTCTACTCTCTCTTTTCTCTAGGCTTGCTTCCTTCACTATGGGCAACCTTCCACCCTCCACTCCTCCTCCTACTCCCTTGGCCTGTGTTCTCAAAAACTTAAAACCTCTTCAACTCACACCTGACCTAAAACCTAAATGCCTTATTTTCTTCTGCAATGCCGCTTGACCCCAGTACAAACTTGACAGTAGTTCCAAATAGCCAGAAACTGGCACTTTGAATTTTTCCATCCTGCAAAATCTAAATAATTCTTGTCATAAAATAGGCAAACGGTCTGAGGTGCCTGACGTCCAGGCATTCTTTCACACATCAGTCCCTTCCTAGTCTCTGTGCCCAGTGCAACTCGTCCCAAATCTTCCTTCTTTCCCTCCCGCCCGTCCCCTCAGTACCAACCCCAAGCGTCGCTGAGTCTTTCTAATCTTCCTTTTCTACAGACCCATCTGACCTCTCCCTTCCTCCCCAGGCTACTCCCCACCAGGCCGAGCTAGGTCCCAATTCTTCCTCAGCCTCTGCTCCTCCACCCTATAATCTTTTTATCACCTCCCCTCCTCACACCTGGTCCGGCTTACAGTTTCGTTCCGTGACTAGCCCTCCCCCACCTGCCCAGCAATTTACTCTTAAAAAGGTGGCTGGAGCTAAAGACATAGTCAAGGTTAATGCTCCTTTCTTTATCCCAAATCAGATAACGTTTAGGCTCTTTTTCATCAAATATAAAAATCCAGCCCAGTTCATGACTTGTTTGGCAGCAACCCTGAGACGCTTTACAGCCCTAGACCCTAAAAGGTCAAAAGGCCGTCTTATTCTCAATATACATTTTATTACCCAATCTGCTCCCGACATTAAATAAAACTCCAAAAATTGGAATTTGGCCCTCAAACCCCACAACAGGACTTAATTAACCTCACCTTCAAGGTGTACAATAACAGAAAAAAATTGCAATTCCTTGCCTCCACTGTGAGACAAACCCCAGCCACATCTCCAGCACACAAGAACTTCCCAACGCCTGAACCGCAGCGGCCAGGCGTTCCTCCAGAACCTCCTCCCCCAGGAGCTTGCTACATGTGCGGGAAATCTGGCCACTGGGCCAAGGAATGCCCGCAGCCCGGGATTCCTCCTAAGCCGCGTCCCATCTGTGTGGGACCCCACTGAAAATCGGACTGTTCAACTCACCTGGCAGCCACTCCCAGAGCCCCTGGAACTCTGGCCCAAGGCTCTCTGACTGACTCCTTCCCAGATCTTCTTGGCTTAGCGGCTGAAGACTGACACTGCCCGATCGCCTCGGAAGCCCCCTAGACCATCACGAACACTGAGCTTCCGGTAACTCTCACAGTGGAAGGTAAGCCCGTCCCCTTCTTAATCAATACGGAGGCTACCCACTCCACATTAGCTTCTTTTCAAGGGCCTTGTTCCTTTGCCTCCATAACTGTTGTGGGTATTGACGGCCAGGCTTCTAAACCTCTTAAAACTCCCCAACTCTGGTGCCAACTTAGACAATACTCTTTAAAGCGCTCCTTTTTAGTTATCCCCACCTGCCCAGTTCCCTTATTAGGCTGAGACACTTTAACTAAATTATCTGCTTCCCTGACTATTCCTGGACTACAGCTATATCTCATGGCCACCCTCCTTCCCAGTCCAAAGCCTCCTTTGCGTCCTCCTCTTGTAACCCCCCACCTTAACCCACAAGTATAAGATACCTCTACTCCCTCCTTTGCGACTGATCATGCACCCCTTACCATCTCATTAAAACCTAATCACCCTTACCCCACTCAACGCCAATATCCCATCCCACAGCACGCTTTAAAAAGATTAAAGCCCGTTATCACTCGCCTGCTACAGCATGGCCTTTTAAAACCTATAAACTCTCCTTACAATTCCCCCATTTTACCTGTCCTAAAACCAGACAAGACTTACAAAGTTAGTTCAGGATCTGCGCCTTATCAACAAAACTGTTTTGCCTATCCACCCTGTGGTGCCAAACCCATATACTCTCCTATCCTCAATACCTCCCTCCACAATCCATTATTCTGTTTTGGATCTCAAACGTGCTTTCTTTACTATTCCTTTGCACCCGTCATCCCAGCCTGTCTTCGCTTTCACTTGGACTGACCCTGACACCCATCAAGCTCAGCAAATTACCTAGGCTGTACTGCCGCAAAGCTTCACAGACAGCCCCCATTACTTCAATCAAGCCCAAATTTCTTCCTCATCTGTTACCTATCTCGGCATAATTCTCATAAAAACACACGTGCTCTCCCTGCCAATTGTGTCCGACTGATCTCTCAAACCCAAGCACCTTCTACAAAACAACTCCTTTCCTTCCTAGGCATGGTTAGCGTGGTCAGAATTCTTACACAAGAGCCAGGACCACACCCTGTAGCCTTTCTGTCCAAACAATTTGACCTTACTGTTTTAGCCTAGCCCTCATGTCTGCGTGCAGCGGCTGCCACTGCTTTAATACTTTTAGAGGCCCTCAAAATCACAAACTATGCTCAACTCACTCTCTACAGTTCTCATAACTTCCAAAATCTATTTTCTTCCTCATACCTGACACATATACTTTCTGCTTCCCGGCGCCTTCAGCTATACTCACTCTTTGTTGAGTCTCCCACAATTACCGTTGTTCCTGGCCCAGACTTCAATCTGGCCTCCCACATTATTCCTGATACGACACCTGACCCCCATGACTGTATCTCTCTGATCCACCTGACATTCACCCCATTTCCCCAAATTTCCTTCTTTCCTGTTCCTCACCCTGATCACGCTTGATTTATTGATGGCAGTTCCACCAGGCCTAATCGCCACACACCAGCAAAGGCAGGTTATGCTATAGTACAAGCCACTAGCCCACCTCTTAGAACCTCTCATTTCCTTTCCACTGTGGAAATCTATCCTGAAGGAAATAACTTCTCAGTGTTCCATCTGCTATTCTACTACTCCTCAGGGATTATTCAGGCCCCCTCCCTTCCCTACACATCAAGCTCGAGGATTTGCCCCCCCCCCACCCCAGGACTGGCAAATTAGCTTTACTCAACATGCCCGAGTCAGGAAACTAAAATACCTCTTAGTCTAAATAGACACTTGCACTGAATAAGTAAAGGCCTTTCCTACAGGGTCTGAGAAGGCCACTGCAGTCATTTCTTCCCTTCTGTCAGACGTAATTCCTCAGTTTAGCCTTCCCACCTCTATACAGTCTGATAACAGACAAGCCTTTATTAGTCAAATCAGCCAAGCAGTTTTTCAGGCTTTTAGTATTCAGTGAAACCTTTATATCCCTTATGGTCCTCCGTCTTCAAGAAAAGTAGAATGGACTAAAGGTCTTTTAAAAACACACCTCACCAAGCTCAGCCACCAACTTAAAAAGGACTGGACAATACTTCTACCACTTTCCCTTCTCAGAATTCAGGCCTGTCCTCGGAATGCTACACGGTACAGCCCATTTAAGCTCCTGTATAGACACTCCTTTTTATTAGGCCCCAGTCTCATTCCAGACACCAGACCAACTTAGACTGTGCACCCCCCCCCAAAAAAACTTGTCATCCCTACTATCTTCTGTCTAGTCATACTCCTATTCACCGTTCTCAACTACTCATACATGCCCTGCTCTTGTTTACACTGTCGGTTTACACTGTTTTTCCAAGCCATCACAGCTGATATCTCCTGGTGCTATCCCCAAACTGCCACTCTTAACTCTTGAACTAAATAAATAATCTTTGCTGGCAGGACTCTGCTGAATCTCCTTAGGCACTCTCTAATCAGATATCCTGAGTTGTCTCAATTCTTAGACCTTTTATACCTGTTTCTCTCCTTCTGTTATTCCATTTAGTTTTTCAATTCATACAAAACCGTATCCAGGCCATCACCAATCATTCTATATGACAAATGTTTCTTCTAACGTCCCCACAATATCACCCCTTACCACAAGATCTGCCTTCAGCTTAATCTCTCCCACTCTAGGCTCCCACGCCGCCCCTAATCCTGCTTGAAGCAGCCCTGAGAAACATCGCCAATTCTCTCTCCATACCACCCCCCAAAAATTTTCGCCGCCCCAACACTTCAACACGATTTTGTTTTATTTTTCTTATTAATATAAGAAGGCAGGAATGTCAGGCCTCTGAGCCCAAGCCAAGCCATCGCATCCCCTGTGACTTGCATGTATATACGCCCAGATGGCCTGAAGTAACTGAAGAATCACAAAAGAAGTGAATATGCCCTGCCCCACCTTAACTGATGACATTCCACCACAAAAGAAGTGTAAATGGCCGGTCCTTGCCTTAACTGATGACATTACCTTGTGAAAGTCCTTTTCCTGGCTCATCCTGGCTCAAAAATCACCCCCACTGAGCACCTTGTGACCCCCACTCCTGCCTGCCAGAGAACAAACCCCCTTTGACTGTAATTTTCCTTTACCTACCCAAATCCTATAAAACGGCCCCACCCTTATCTCCCTTGGCTGACTCTCTTCTTGGACTCAGCCCGCCTGCACCGGGGTGAAATAAACAGCCATGTGACTCACACAAAGCCTGTTTTGTGGTCTCTTCACACAGACGCACATGAAACTTGGCATTGCCATTTTACAGATGAAGGCCAGGAAGTTTCAGCAATCTGCCCAAGTTAGGAAGTGGAGAGCTGGAGGTCCCACCCAGGACTGCCTCGTGGATGCAGCTTCTCTTGCCCTCATAGCTTCTCTCTCGTGATACATGTTAGGCTGTCCTACTTCCTCCAGGAAGTCACCCCACGTTCTTGTGAGCCAACAACACCATTCTTCACACATCAACAATGTGAGCCAACTCCCACATAAAATGCCCACCAACAGACCAACTGCAGGGCATTTCATCCCGAAATATGTAGCAGCTGGATACAGAACGGAAAGAGACACGAGGTGGAGACACGAGGGTTCAGGCTGGTTTGTCTACAGTGGAATGGAGTCTCCTAAACTCAACGGCAAAGGTCACAGGATGGTCAGCTGTGAGAAGACAGCAGGGAATCAAGGGCAGCAGCTTGTTTTGTCCTACAAACACTGTCCTAAAAACACTGCAAAATTCTCATGTTGAAACAAAACTCCTGGATATCTACACAAAAATCTGCACACAAATATTCCTAGCAACATTACTCATAATACCCCAAAAGTGGAAACCACCTCACTATGAATGGAGTGTCTCCAAAATTCATATGTTGACGTCTTAATCTCCATTGTGATGATATTTGAAGGTGGGGCTTTGGGGAGGTAATTAGGGAGAAGGAGGAGCCTTCACGAATGGAACTGATGCTGTTAGAAGAAGAGACAGGAGAGAGATCATCTCTCTCTGCCACAGGAGGATCCAGCATAAAGATGGCGTCCTGCAAGAGCTCCCTCACTGAGCACTGAATCAGCCAGCCGCTTGATCACAGACTTCCAGACTCCAGAACTGTGAGAAATAAACGTCTGTTGTTTAAGCCACTCAGGCTGCAGCGAGTGTTGTGGCAGCCAAACAGACTAAGACAAACCCAAATGCCCATTAACTGATAAATGGATGCATAAAATGTTATAATATTGTATGCAATATTATTTCATAAAAATGAAGGAAATTATTCCACAATACAAAGGAATACAAGTATGATTCATGCGACAATACGGTTGAATCTTCAAGACATTATACTAAGTGAAAGAAGTCAGGAACAAGGGTCCCATATAACCATAGGTTCCACTTACACAAATGTCCACAACACATAAATCTAGAAACAGAAACTACGTTAGTGGCTGCCTAGGGTTTAGGATGAGGAAGGTAGATGTGAAGAATGAAGGAGGAGTGACTGCAATAGGGTACAGTTTCTTTTAGGGTAATGAAAATATTCTAAAATTGATTGCAACTCTGTGGATATGCTGAAAACCATTGAATTATATACTTAAAATAGGTGAATTGCGTAGTATGTGAATTATACCTCAATGAAGCTGTTACCAAAAAACCCCACAATATTCTACTTAGAATATTGTGCTTAGAAACAAAATAAGTTCTCCAATTGTTGGGGGTCTGGGGAGGAACTCATGGTGTTTCATCAAAATGATCCAAAATTGATTCTGTTCTGATCTAGCTTCTTCTCCCAGACATCCTTAACTCAGCAAATGGCCCCACACTCTGCCACAGCTAGAAAGCTATGAGTCATCCTTGATTTCTCCTCTTCCTGCACCATCCCCCAAATTCAAATGCATCAGCAACTCCTGTCCATTACCTCTCCAAAATACACCTCACACTTCACCCATTTATGCTCCTCCTCAATGCCACCAACCTAGTCCAAACCATCACGCTCTCAATTCTGACACATCTTGCTCCCATTCTTGCCATCCTCTGATCCATTCGCAATGCATGGCAAGTTATTGTTTCACAACATAAGTCAGCTCCTGGCTCTCCAAGGCAGACACCCTTCTCTGGTCGCACAAGGCAGGAACTGAAGATCCACCCTTCCTCGTGCCTCCAGCGCTCTGCTCATCATGACCCCCTAAGCTACTCCAGGCATGCTCTGCTCCCTTTCGCCCTCAGCTATGCCAAAGCCTTTATCGCCTCCAGCCCTTTGCACTTGCTGTTCCCTCTGCCTGGGCCCCTCTTCCTTCACATCTTTGCATGACTGACTGGCTGTGACTCATCCTTTAAGGGTCCCAACCCCGACCTCTCTCAGAGAAGAGGCCCCTGACCACCCTGTAAAGAGGGGCGCCACTCAGTTCCACTTTATCTCATCCAGCGTTCATGTTACAGCACGGCTTGCAAATTGTAGTTACCTTGTTTGTTTGTCTACTCTGTTCTCATCTGCCTTACCCATTAGAAACTGGATCCAATCTTTTCTTTTTATGCAAACACCTTCTATAAATATTTGCTTTTTGTTTTTGTTTTTGTTTGAGACAGAGTCTCACTCTGTTGCCCAGGCTGGAGTGCAGTGGCGCTATCACTATGAAAAGATCAGGTCACAGGGATACACAGATGACTAGGATTTGTAGTTGACCAGGATTTGGTGCTACCCTAAAAGAGGTCTTCTTTTCTGGGGGCCAGGGACACAGTAATGTAAACGTGTATTTCAATGCAATATGATAAATGTAATGTAAACGTGTATTTCAATGCAATATGATAAATGTAATGTAAACGTGTATTTCAATGCAATATGATAAATGTAATGAAACGTGAATTTCAATGCAATATGGTAAATGTTTTGCTATTGAAGCACAGAGATAAAGCTCTCTCCAAGTCTGAGTCATATTTGTTCTGGAAGAATCAAGGAATTTTGAAGACAAAAAAATGAAGCAACGGCTCTCCGGTTTTATTTGCAATGTTCTGTGTTTCCAAATCACTTTTAGTAATCTGCCTTTTGAGAGAGGCATCCCCTTTACCACCCTGCCTAAGAGGAAAATTAATTAGATGATTATTTAAAATTTGGTAGGTTTCAAAGGAATGGGTATTTGGAGCACACTTCACTAGTCTTTCCCCTTTTGTTTTAAAAATTTGCCAAAGTAAAAAGTTGCTTTAGAAATTATAAAACCAATAATGACTCTAGCAACCTGGAATGCAGTAGAGGCAGCTATCTGGCATATCTCAGATTATAATATTCAAATACGTGCCGAAGACAAACACAATTTGGCATGCTACAGAACTAGAGAAACAGGTAGGCCTGAGAGTTACTTGAATTTTTTCTGGGGCAGAAACTCAGAAATCCAAAAATGATCTTATTTACAAGCCTTTAGTCTGAGTTGACCTTTCTTCTTTAAAAGACATCGATGCCCTTTCGTCGTTTCATTTTCTGCCAATTTCCAAATGTTCTCCAAGAAAAAGACAACCTCTGAAATTCACCAAAAAATAAATAAATAAAAACCCTCTAAATCAATCACTAAATGAGGAAAAACAGACAGAACTTCGTTAATTGACTCAGGCTTTTAAAAATTGTCTCTCCTGATGGGGACTGAGGGATGAGAGCTTGAAGCTCACAGAACACAGAGTGAGTCAACAGCGGCATCTAGTGTTCAATCAGAATCCTGCAAAGCCCCTCGTTGGAGATGGGAGGATCTGTGTGTTATTGTAAGAGGCAAATCAGTTACATTTATCCACTCATGGAAATCATTGAGAAGCACTCACCCGAGTGTTTATGGTGCTGCTTCCATAGATGTTCACAGGAGAAGGACGCAGGTTGTCCTAATTCCAGAGAGATGGAACATCACACAGCCTTGGCATGCATCTCACCTGCATCTCAGCCTCATCTCAGCTTCCCCTCAGACTCAAACTCAAAGACAGGACTACGTGCCTGAGAGTCCCTGAAGGGGAGAAGCCCTCTAAGGTGGTTTAACAGCCTTCTCTGGAGTAAACGGAATAGATTGTGTTAATTGTTGGAAATAATCCTGCTTTTGCCTTAACTTTTTTCTGGACACCCTGAACTCTTCAGTGAATAGTGAATTCTGGGGAAACTATTTAATCAGCTACAATCTATAAATAAGGGGTGATTTTGGATCTGTGTATGCCAGTGATTTTCACCATTTTCCCCCAGCAATGAAATGATTTAAGGGAAAAACATGAGATATTTGGAATGACAATGTTACAAAGAATAGATACATATATATAATCTATAGCTGATCTCTTTAAAGGGGGGTTGGTGTAGAAAAACCAGACCTACAGGCACTCAGCCTTCCAGAACTCCCACCCTTCCCTTGCCTCTCCTCACCCCACTCTCCTTGGCCTCCCACCCTATTGGCCCCAGCCCCGTGCCACTCCCAGCTTCTGAGGCTTATCTGCAGAGACCTAGGTCCTCCTAGAATAACACAAGCCTTTTAAACTTGGATCTGTTTTCTTTCGGAGAAAAGTGACAGAAAGGCACCCAACAGACCTGGGCAAATGATACAAGGTACATTAATACAGGTTAAGATGTAACCTAGCGGACACAGAAAGCTACAAAAAGCGGGAGGCTTAGCAGCATTTTGGCAGTTGGAAAGATAAGCTTCCCTTGTTTTCTATACCCACCAAGGTGCCCTGCCTTCATCCTCACCACTTTGCTGATAGCATTATGTCTTTGGCTGAGGATGCCATCAGATCCTTTGGGAAATTCTCCTTGCCATTCTGAGAGATTTTATACCCTCCTGAGCCCTCCCGGGGGCTGCCCACCTGTCTGCCCATAGATGCAAGTTACTGGTGACAGTGCCAGCAAAAATCTGAAGGTTTACTGAAAGGAGAGTCAGTGGGCAGTATCTTCCTAACACCATGTGCCTTGGAGCTTCCTCTATAATTATTCATTCATTCACTTCATTCACTGAGAAAGCATAATTGCGCATATTCCAAACTACCCCCAACCAAAAGGCCAGGATTTGTTATGGTTGGAAACTACTTGTTTACCTAGATTATAAAAATCATAAGCCCGGGCACAGTGGCTCACGCCTGTAATCCCAGCACTTTGGGAGGCCGAGGCAGGTGGATCACCTGAGGTCAGGAGTTCACGACCAGCCTGGCCAACATGGTGAAACCCGTCTCTACTAAAAATACAAAAAATTAGCTGGGCATGATGGTGAGCACCTGTAATCCCAGCTACTCAGGAGGTGGAGGCAGGAGAAACACTCTAATCCGGGAGGCGGAGGAAGTTGCAGTGAGCCAAGATCGTGCCATTGCACTCCAGCTTGGGCAACAAGCATTTATCTTTCGTGTTACAAACAATCCAATTACACTCTTTTAGTTACATTTAAATGTACAATTAAACTATTATTGCCTATAGTCACCCTGTTGTGCCATCAAATACTAGATCTTTTTCATTCTTTCTAATTTATTTTGTACCCATTAACCATCCCTACCTTCCCCTCAAACCCCTTCTCCACTACCCTTCCCAGCCTCTGATAACCATTCTTCCACTCTCTATCTCCATGAGTTCAATTGTTTTGATTTTTAGATCCCACAAATAAGTAAGAACATTCAATGTTTATCTTTCTGTGCCTGGTGCCTGGCTTATTTCACTTAACATAATGACCTCCAGTTCATCCATGTTGTGCAAATGACAGGATCTCATTCTTGTATATATGCACCACATTTTCATTATCCATTCATCTGTTGATGGACACTTAGCTTGCTTCCAAATCTTGGCCATTGTGAACAGTGCTGCAACAAACAGGAGCGCAGCTATCTCTTTTTGATACACTGATTTCCTTTCTTTTGAGTATATACTCAACAGTGGGATTGCCAGATCATGTGGCAGCTCTATTTTTGGCTTTTCGAAGAACCTCCAAACTGTTCTCCATAATGGTTGTACTAATTTACATTCCCACCAACAGTGTATGAGGGTTCCCTTTTCTTCACATCCTTGCCAGCATTTGTCATTGCCTGTCTTTTGGATATAAGCCCCTAAGACATCTTCAGACATGCCTGAATCCTTGAGTGGACACAACATCCAGTCTTTCTCCAAAGGTACTCCAGAGATCACCTGCATCAAACTATCCTGGAGCAGGAAGCATGAAAGCTGTCTAGTTTCTCAGGCAGGTGATCAAGGTCAACAGCATCATACTAAGTCGCCTTGTTAATGTGTAAGCTTTATATGATGTGATGAAAATGACACTTCATCTCTGTGGCCTCCCCCCAATCTAATCACAAGAAAAATATCAGACAAATCCCAATTGAGGTATATTTTTACAAAATATTTGGCCAATACTCTTCAAAAACACGGACAGTCCAAGACACTATCATGCCCAAGAAGAGGAACCTAAGGAGGCATGGCAACTAAATGTAATGTGGCATTAGGTAAAAACCAAGGAAATAGGAATGGAGTAGAGCCTTTAATTAATAATAATGTATCAATATTGGTTCACTAGATATGACTAACCATACTCATGTGAGATGTTAATAACATGGAAAACTGGGTGTGGGGTATATGAAAACTTTCTTTTTTTTTTTTTTTGTCACAGTTTTGCTCTTTTTGCCTAGACTGGAGTACAATGACATGATCTCCGCTCACTGCAACCTCTGCCTCCCTCATTCAAGCGATTCTCCTGCTTCAGCCTCCCTAGTAGCTAGGATTACAGGCCCCCGCCACTACACCCAGCTAATTTTTTGTATTTTTAGTAGAGATGGGGTTTCACCATGTTGGCCAGGCTTGTCTCGAACTCCTGACCTTAGGTGATCCACCTGCCTCAACCTACCGAAGTGCTGGGATTGCAGGCATGAGCCACTGCACCCAGCTCATGAAAACTTTCTGTACAATCTTTGCAAATTTCTATTAATGTAAAACTATTCTAAAATAAAAAGTCTATTAAAAATGCCTATTTTCAGGCCTCATGCTAGTCCTTCAGAATTTAAGACTATCCTGAGTGGGATGCAGACACCTACATATCTAACAAGACCCCCAGGTCTGAAAACTAATTTAGGATTAGCTGGAACTCCTACTACACTTACAAGGCAACACCCTTGCTGCCACCTGCTCAGCTGCCCAAAAGAAAGGTGCAGAAGCTTCAACAGAGACGAAGTTCAGGATACTAAAGAGTAGATACTTAGCTTCTAGAACACAGCAGCCAGTTCCTTTGTCTCGTGTATTATATTGCCATCAAATGCCTCTGAATAGAAATCATCAGTTCAATTTTTGCCCCAAAATTGGATTTGAACCTCTTGCAGTAATGATGCTAATAAAATTACCTCTAATAAGATATCTAAACTGCATTTTTGCACTCTGCCATTAACAAAGTAAAACACTTAATGGTTAATTTGTCCTGCATCTTGGCTCACCACTGTATCTCTCAAAGAGTAACAAAACCAGCCGGGCAAGGTGGCTCATGCCTGTAATCCCAGCACTTTGGGAGGCGGAGGCGGGCAGATCACAAGGTCAGGAGATCGAGACCATCCTGGATAACACAGTGAAACCCCGTCTCTACTAAAAATACAAAAAATTAGCCAGGCCTGGTGGCGGGCACCTGTAGTCCCAGCTACTCGGGAGGCTGAGGCAGGAGAATGGTGTGAACCCGGGAGGCAGAGCTTGCAGTGAGCCGAGATTGCGCCACTGCACTCCAGCCTGGGCAACAGAGCGAGACTCCGTCTCAAAAAAAAAAAAAAAGAGTAACAAAACCAATATTTATAAAAGTTTTCCATGGCTCTGGAAATTTTTCATCAGGCTTGAAAGAGCTAAGTAACTACTCCTCTGTAACAGATTTCTGACATGAATATAACGAAAATACTGCCATTCCTTACTTGAATTAAGATACATCAGGACCAAATTATATTGCAAAATGTAGCAGTAACATGCAGCAACATGCAAACAGAACATGATGAAGCGGAAAGACAATTAAACTTGAGATCATAGTCACAGGTAGTAGATCATGTTGCAGTTACTTACTAGCTTTATGGCTTCTGAGGAGTTACCTGAACCCACATTAGCAAAACGATCAGTTTGGAATAGAAGACTTGTAAGATCCATTTGAGCTCTGGAGTTTTCACTATGGAATCTCAAAGCCAGGAGTTAGTCTTGCACCCAATATCACAGTGCTAAAACTTGGATTTGTAAACTCAAAATAATTTAGAACATAATTGAGAAACTAATGATAAAAGGTAAATGTAAAACTTGAGCATCTTAGTCCTTGAGAATTATGTCCCACAACATGAACTCAGCCAGTATCAAAGGCATTCAAAGATGACTTTCAATCCATTTTGCCTCTATTACAAATGCTGCCATGTGAGACAGAGACCCAAGGATAAAAGCTGACAAGTAGTAGAGAACAGAGAAGCCCCATAAAACAGATGTTTTAAACATGAAGCAGGTGTTGATGTTTATTTATACCTGGCTGCTGCATAGATTGACATTCTTAAAATTTCAAAGTAGAGTTTCTCCCCCACAGACAAGGGACAATGAAAACAAATAGACAAGTCACAAAAGAAATAAAAATGGTAAACAAGCATATGGAATAATGTTCAACCTAACTAATAAACATGCAAATTAAATCAACAAGGAGGTACCAATTTTTTTCTTACCAATTTTTTTACTAGTGTATATTTCAGTGATGACAAAGATATAGTGAAACTATATTCTCATACATCACTGGTAAGTGATAGCATAAATTTGTGCAGGTCTTTTGGAAAATATGTAATGATAAGCATAAAGAATGATTTATATCTTCATGACCTTTGATTCTGCAATTTCACTAAGAACACAGGAGAAAGCAATATGCATGAAGATGTTCACTGCAGAGAAAAATTGGAAACAGCCTCTAAAAGTCCAGAAATAGATGAAAGATTGTAAACTTTGTTACATCTACTCAAATATTATATAGCTTTGTAAAAATGATGTTCTCAGAGGCTATTTAGTAACATAAAATGTTTATGACTTGTGAAATGTGGTAAATTACCAGATCACATATACACACACACACACATATATATATATCTTTGGCTTATGCAATGTTTTTAAAATTTTAATTTAGTGAACATTTTCATACTGAGAAAATTTACACAAAAATATGCTTGTTTGGCTCTACTCAAAAAATCAGAATAACTGGCAAAACTGAGCCCTCGTACATGACAATTATTTGCAGCTGAGTAGTAACTATTCCCTTTAGGACAAAAAATATATAACCCCCTTTGATCTACAGTCCCAATCCAATGGCTCATGGAAGCATTTGAGTTCATAATCCCTGACCTAAATTTAAAAATCAGGGTTTAAAATTATACATATAGGCCAGGCACGTGGCTCTTACCTGTAATCCCAGCACTTTGGGAGGCTGAGGTGGGCGAATCACCAGTTTGAGACCAGCCTGGCCAACATGGTGAAACCCCGTCTCTACTGAAAATACAAAAATTAACCAGCCATGGTGGCAGGTGCCTGTAATCCCCGCTACTTGAGAGGCTGAGGCAGGAGAATTGCTTGAACCCGGGAGGCAGAGGTTGCAGTGAGCCAAGATTGCGCCACTGCACTCTACCCTTGGCGACAGAGCGAGACTTCATCTCAAAAAAACAAAAAATTATTATTATACATATAAATTTTAAATATGCACATAAAAAAGAATGAAATATCCCAAATTGCTACGAATGCTTGGTTGTCTTACAGTTCTGATATTATAGTTGATTTTTTTTTAATTTTCTGCACTTCTCTTTTATTTGGAAAATGGGTTAGAAATTAGAAATTAGAAACCTGAGCCAATGTGACCTCTCAGTAAATGTCCAGTCTTTTAGTAAATACCAATAATCTCCAGCAACAAAAAAAAGAAAGTGAAGACGATATATTTATTTCCCCATAATCTTGTAACCAGGTGGCGTGTTACAATGAAAGCAAGTGTTGCCCCAAATTCTTCTAAACGTACAATTGTTATTGGCCAGAAATTCTACCTTTGCTTCCTGTAATCCCAAATAAGTCCTCCTTTCTGTTCTCAGCCACAAATATTGAAATAAAAATGGGAGTGAAAGTTTCATTCTTAGGCAGACACAACAATATTCCAATAATAAGATCCGACAACGTATCGTCAGGTGTGTGAAGTAGGCAGATAAAAAACAAATGGAGCTCTAGGCCTTGAGTACTGCTGGGTTTGACAGATTTTTAGTATCTTCTTCCTAAAAAAGGTGATGGAAACCAGACAGAAAAGTATTCCTAGCATCATTTACACAGCTTAATAAACTTTCACATACAAATTTTGATGAAGATAATTGAAATGATTAAGCAACCATCTCTAGAAAGTGGATTCCTGATTAAGATACTTCAAATGCTAACTATATGTCTCTAGAATATATGATAAAGTTCAGTTACACATATGCATAATTCACACTACATGTTTAAAAATGTTTAAAATAAATTGCTGCATAAAAACTACAGATGTTGTTTTTTTAAAAAGTAATGATCTATAGGCCTAAGCTTCCTCTAGCTATTATGTCATTATTTTATTTCTGTATTTCTAATTCTATTCTCTCCAAATTTATTATCTTTAAATACTTAGAACATAGGTGAGAAACAATATCAAATAAATCTGCTATAGCTAATAAGTGATTAAATGATGAGACTCAAGCTAAAATCTGGTTGCCTGACTTAGTTCTCCACAACCCAGTGTTCTAAATCCATATGTTTAAGTGACTTGAAAACTGGATACCCAAATGTCCATCCATAGTGTGTCAAAACAGAAGATGGAAGAATATTCTAGAAGTTAATAACACTTGCTGAAACATTGTAAATAGCAAGTTCAAAGTGGCTACCCATTTTCATCCTGTACGTAGTTGTGATTTAGAAGTTATGAGAGTATACTCCCTTCACTGCAAAATATTTCTTGTGATATTAGTAATAGAAAGTGATCCGAGGAAATGAATAAATACATTAATTCAATGGAAAGGAAGCCAGGGTTGTGCCATGATCCCTCTCTGGGCATTGGAAAATAGTCAGATAAATTGGTTTCTGCTGCTACCACTGCAGTTCTTTTCCAAAAGTTACTGCCGTTAGTCGGATAACTCCTAGGGAAACTTAACATTTAATGTCTTCACTAAAGAAAGGACACTTGATGATGGTCTTGAAAAACCATCACATTGGAAAACATGTGATAGTGATTGTATTGGCAACTCAGATACTGTCACAGTTGGGTTCCCTGAGGGAAATTATTTTGAAATGGAGATTGGCATGAAAGAAGTCTATTAGCAAATTCCTGTGGAGGAGAGAAGGAAGACAGGCTTGGGGAAAGGGAGAGATTTTACTAAGATGCAGTCACAATAAAAGCCTCAGCCAACCTAATAGGGAACTCTGGAGCAATGTAAGTGTATATGTGTTGTGTGTGTGCACGCGTGTGTGTGTGTCCATCATAAATATTTTCTATCTCAAGTGAATACAGTTTTTGATCTACCATTCTGATGGGTGGGGAAAGAAAACATTTGACAGATCAGTGGCCACAAACCATGTAGCTGACCTTGTCTTAGTCTATTCTAGCCAAGGTTTCACATCTGGTACAGACGCTGCAGTTACGATTACTACTTGGCTGAGTTTTCAATAGTCCACTTTCATCCTCCAGTGTCTGGTTTTTATAGAGGTCAGAGTGGTGAATTAAATGGAATTATGATAAGGCTCAACATTCCCGCTTCCACATGGCTTTCCCTTTAAGGAAATTCTAACACACATGCCAAGAAAGGAATGGCGGTTCTGTCAACTCCCAAGTATGTTCAGTCTGATTATTTATTCTGAAAGTAAGGAGATGACAGGGACAGGGAGTCTAAGTAGGGGGATGATTATTTATTCTGAAAGTAGTAGTCGACAGGGAGACTACCATTGGGTAGAGCCATGAATTCAGTGGACCTAGTGTTAAGTAATACCTGGAAAAGAACTCCATTTATTACCTGAATCCCATATGCCCCTCACTCCAAAAGGTGGACTGTAGTGATACTCTGGTCCTGAAGTATCAACGTCAGCTTGGACCTTGTGTCTCAGCGCCCTCAGATTATTCATGTACTCCCCTTCCCCAGTGTACAGTTATCCAAGTAAATAACCATAGGGACATCATTGCCATACACACTTGCAGTGGTTTTACAAAGACCTTCTTGGAGACCTAGACTTTGCTTCAATCAGCAGTTTCTGCATTTGGAAAATAACAAAGGTCTGAAAATTTGGCAAAAGATTATAACCTTTTATTAAGGTGGCTGTGTCCTATCTCCTGATCACCCATCCTTGAGGTCTTTTGAAGGTATCCTTTGAGCAATACTCATTTTAGACTTATTTTGCTCCTAAAGATGGCATGTTCCATTAACTGTCTCCAAAGCTCTCTGCAGGAATCCTTCAACCTGGCCACTCATTGTGATAATTGTATCCATTTGGCTTCTGATAGTGACTCACTGCCATTGGGCCTCTGTTCTTCCATGTCCATTGCTGTCAGTGAGCTCACTTCTGTAACAGCATCTGGCCTTCAGAACTGCCACTGAGCTTCTCAGGGATGCTGGTGCCCTCTCACCAATGCATTCCTTATCCCTTTAGTACATGTGTCCTCTGTGCCTTCCTGGGTGTCCCTTTGCCTTTAAGAAAGCATAAATAATATTCTGTGCAACACATCCATGAACTGTAAAACCAGGTGTTTGATCTACTGGTTAGAGGGTTTTCTCCTGGTGCATATTAAAATAAATATTAATATAAAAACTTCCATCCATCTACCACCCCAAATCAACCTGCATACACAGATGAGCCTTTAAGAAGTATTAAAGTAAGAATATAAAAAAAAATGAAAAAGGAGTACTAAAGTAGTCGACAGGGAGACAAAAAGTGGGAAACTCTCTGGCCTTCCACACTTCTGTGGCCACTGGTCCTGCCAAGCACACTGTGACATCTACAGTGGCCACCTGAGGCACCCCTGCGCCTCTCTCATGCACTGCCATGTCCACTGGACTTAACACACATCTAATCCTTGACTGGCTTTAGGATGATGGGAGGTCCTTAAACCCATGAGTGTTTCAGCCTCTCTGCCCTTTAATTTAAAGGGATTATGGAAAGAATATCTATCCCTTCTTATGTCAGAAATATAACACACATCCAGCTGAAAAGTAAATACAGGAGTCTTTTAATTCCTTGTAAGGAAAATTTCCTGGATAATTCCATGTATTTTAATAATCACAGAGATAGTCCTATCCTTATTCATTATCAAAAATACTGTGGTAACAATTTATAGATGCACACAATCTCATCTATTTTGACATAAAAAAGGCAGAAAGGCAAAATACAAATTCTGAGACAGAGAGTAAAACAATACAACATCCTTAGATTTATTTATTTTATTGTTTGTTTCACTGTTTGAATGTTTATCTTGTGAGAGCCTACAGAATTGAGAGAAAATATCTGCAGGCTAATTTTACATAACATGAGGCAAAGATTAAGCACTAAATATAAAAAATAAAACTTTCAGCTTGCTTATTAAACTAGGAAGAATTTTCCTGAAACACAGCAGTTAAATTGGTCTACAATGCATTAATAAATGGAGAACACGGATCTCGCCTATGAAATATTTTAAACATTGTGGACGCTACCAAAAAGCTCATTGGTATATAAAAATTTTCAAGTCACAGTCCTCTAAGCAGACTAAATACAAGTTAGTTTTTAACCTGAATTCAGAAGTGCAAAATCTGTAAAAATAAAAATATTGCCATTGTTCTCGGCAATCTATGGATTAACCTTACAAATCCTTAAAGTCTTTTCAGTAACATGAACCATGATCTCTTGATAAGTTCCTTGCTTAAGTGGCAAGTAACTTTTGAAGCTGGACTTCTCAATCTGTACAGAGAAGCAAGCTGCATTCACAGCATTGCTCCCTTTTGAAAATTATCTTCTGAAGAGAAGAAGGTCCAGCAAAGATCTTCAGTGCAATACTCCCTGCATATGTGCAAGTCTGCATGAGAGGTTCTCCCACAGGTGCAGCTGCCAGCCAACGAATCAGAAACAGATGAAAGAGGAGAGAAGAAAACAGATGTCAAACACTTCAGTTTACAGATGCTATTCCAGATAAAATGCCAAGGGCTTGGCCGGGCGCGGTGACTCACTCCTGTAATCCCAGCACTTTGGGAGGCTGGGGCAGGCAGATGACGAGGTCAGGAGATCGAGACCATCCTGGCTAACATGGTGAAACCCCGTCTCTACTAAAAAATACAAAAAATTAGCCAGGTGTGGTGGCACGCGTCTGTAGTTCCAGCTACTCCAGAGGCTGAGGCAGGGGAATCACTTGAACCCGGAAGGCGGAGGTTGCAGTGAGCCGAGATCGCACCACTGTACTCCAGCCTGGGCAACAGAGCGAGAGTCCATCAAAAAAAAAAAAAAAGCCAAAGGCTTTTGGAATAGAAATGGACAATATACAAAGATGAGAGAACCAGATATCAATAATGTTGGGAATTTAAAATGCAAGTACCACACAGGAACACATAACTCTTTAAATGCAGCTGTAGGAAGTTCCATTTGGGTCTCCCTTTTGAGCAGCACTCCTTGTCGTTTCTTTTTTTTTTTTTGAGACAGAGTCTCGCTCTGTCGCCCAGGCTGGAGTGCAATGATGCAATCTCGGCTCACTGTAACCTCCACTGCCCGGGCTCAAATGATTCTCCTACCTCAGCTTCCTGGGTAGCTGGGATTACAAGCACGTGCCATCACACCTGGCTAATTTTTGTATTTTTAGTAGAGACAGGGTTTCACCATGTTGGTCAGGCTGGTCTCGAACTCCTGACCTCATGATCCACCCACCTTGGCCTCCCAAAGTGCTGGGATTACAGGCATGAGCCACCGCGCCCAGCCATTCCTTGTCATTTCTATCATTTGATACATCTATACTTCTGAATAATCATAACTGATACTCAGAGAGATGCCCTGACACCCTCTAAGGTTCTACAAGGTGACCAAATCAGAGAGGTCACCTCATGCCTAGTATTATTTTGGGGTTAGCATACATTTTATAATAATTATTTTAAAACTGGCAATCCATTTTGGGACTCAATGACAGCTCTCTCTATTAATCATATTGTTTTATTAACTGAAATAGTCCACTCAGTCAGTAGGATTAATGATCAGAGATTATGACACAACCAAAACCAAAGCTGGAGCAATGGGCTCTCAGAATGGAACCACCCATTATGAACTATCCATCTGACCAACTCTTTAACTTTCTTCCTAAATATGAGATCACCAAGGCGTTTCAGTGCAGCCTGCACAATTCATGGGGCAGGGTCCTCAGATTAAAGACTTTACATTTATGTAGAATTCAGTATCATTTTTCACTAAGCAAACTATTTGCTCACTCTCTTCTACATGTAATTGTCCAACTTTGGTTGACTGCTGAGTCCTCATGGAAGAATTCCCATTCTGCCCCTGAGACTCTCCTTTAGGGACTTGGAAACGGAAGGTAGTGCAGTTCTTTCTGGCCATCTGCCAGGCATGGAACCCCAGGCTTCTTGGGGTAAGTTCGACGAGCAAGCTTAAAGAACTCTTCTGCAGCATCAAGTGCAATGAGACGGTCCTGCAAAAACGAACAACAAACCAAAAAACTGCTGGCAAGATAGGAACCAAGACATGTTGATGGGAAAAAGCAATCTAACAACAACAAAGCCCACCCTGGAAATGACAATGAGCAAGTAAGACGTTTATTAATTTTTTCCTAACAAATGTAGAGACACGCCTTAATCCTTTAGTTACATTATCCAAGAAACATTTCCCCACTCCTTAGCGTCCTTTCAGATTATTTTTTAGTCTTATAGGTTATATAAACAATACTTCTCACATCTCTTTGACCTACAAATGGTTCAGAAAATAAGACTACACAGTAGAATTCACTGAAAAATACAAATTCTTGAGCTGGAACCCAAGCCTCAGTAGGTCTACGTGTGATACAGAAATCTGAACTTTTAAAACTCTTTAGGTGATTCTGATGCTGCGGGCCACTGGGGACCACAGTATATAATGCCAGCATCTGCCACCTCATATGTGATAGTGATGGTGGTGTTGGAATACGGAGGATAGTGAATAGTTTTAAAAAGCCAAGCAATTAAAGCAAAATTAGGGCAAATGAAAAAAAGCATCCACTTACCACAACAAAGAGATATCTCTCTGAGAGCTCCCAACTTGTTGGGAAAATATTGGTTTCTTCAGCCAGTTTTAACAACATCTCTCGAGCTTTCCTTGTGTTTTTAGAATCACTGATGGTGCTGAGTTTAGTCACTGACAACAAAGAGTCAGCTTCCTTTTGAAAACCTAAGGTAGAAAAATGGACCACTCATGTAAAGTAGTCCCAAGTTAACAAGTGTCCCGCAATACGGTCCCCGCAGGAGATTACGAACAGACCGATGTGGATTCTGTACAAGCATAAAGCATCAGAAAACTGAAGCCAAAGGTACTATTCCATGTGCTGCCTCCCAGATCCATGTGATTGGCAGGATATTTAATTACAATTCTTTTGGTATTTTTTTTCTCTTTGTTAACTTTTCCCTCAGAGCCTCAGATACTCATCCACTGGCTGCTTCCCACCTTGTTTCTGGTTTGAAGCCCTCTTTCCTGTCCTCCTTACTCTTTACCTTCTCCCCTGTCCCCAGAATTCCTACCTGCCTCCCAGCCTGCAGAGTGGTTCCCTCCAGGCTGTCCTTCTCCAAACCTGGATTTCCTTCCTCAGGGTAATATGATTAGCTGGTAAAAATCACTTACCCAAAAGTATAAAGGATTCACAAAGACTTAAACCTACTTGGAGTAACTTACATTGTTTAAAAAAAAAAAAAAAGGCTATTAGCTCACAACAATACTAGATATGCAAAGAGGGCAGAGATCCCATCCCATCCCACTGCATGCCAACCAAAGCCATAGAGATCGGTCACATGGCCCCCCACGCTTGAAAAGTGATGATGCCAAGATGTCATGTTCTCTTTCAAAGCAAAAGGATCAAGGACTTCAGAACTGATAAATTCACTTTTTAAACATTGAAGCAGGATTATTTTATAATGTGGGGGCCACATTTATTGTATCACAATCCTGGAAGAACTGAGAAAAATCATTATCATTAACCATTAGTGATGAGGGCAGGTATCTACCCTAATGCCACAAGTGTTTTTCCCAACCTCGAAGCTTTTCTTCCATATTTCTTCTGAAATTCTACACTGAATTTTGCTGTCTGTCTTGCAAACAATATTTCTCCCAACCTGCTTCATCTTACAAAGCTATGACTAATTGGCCAACACCCCATCTAATTAAATTAATGTACAATGCCAAAAAAGTAAATGGTAGGGCCCACAAGACTGCACTGGCATGTGTACCCAATACTAGGGACAGATGGAGTAACACATGGCAGAGTGTGTCCTGAAGACATGGACTGGTGACAACAGAAACATCAGGCATTTATGCTTGAGGATATAAGAGCAAGACTGGGAGAATAATTAGTACACAGTAGTCTTAATTAGTCAATTATTGACATTCCTTTTATAAAAACCATGGTGGAGAAATTGAAGAATAATGATCACAACTAGTTATTTTTACCATTTCACAATCTCTTTCAGACTTACCTAAATCTTCTAAGATGCGCTTCCATCTGTTTCTTACTTCCCTTCGAACCTGCCGCAGGGTATGGATATCATAGTTGAGCTTCTGCCACTCCTGCAGGAAAATAAAAGTTTAGTTTTATTTATACCCCTTGGCTTAAACCTCTATCTCATTCCCAAACTTCATGTTGCCTAAACACCTGGCTCTTTCTTCTCTTTTATTAATCTTCAAAGCAAGCCTAAAAGAAGAGAAGGAGATGGATGAGATAAAGTTGATAGGAATACTATCAGCTACCACTGCTGGAGAATCTGCTCTGCACCAGGTGATATGGCACCTTGCATAAATTATCTTACTGAAACTCTTCACATTACATATTCTCTCAACTTAGTGATCTCACCTGTAAAGTGGAGTTAACAATGATAAATATTCCATTTAAGAATGTTATAAAGATTGATGGCATACAGAAAGTACAATATCTGCACACAGTGAGCATCTAATAAAATCTATATATTATTAAAGCCATTTTATAGATACAGTAACTGAGGCCCAAAGAGCTTCCTTGGCTAATCCAATGTCATCAGCTAATAGGTATCAGAATAGATATTGGAAGCCAAGTCTGGCTCAAAAGTTCATAAGAAACTGACACACACAAAAAAATCTATGTCTCCCTTTGTAGTCAGAATAAAGTAGACCTGAAAATCCCAAGTTTCTTGATTCCTGGGCAATGTCTCCTTCACCACCATATCTCAGCAACATTCTTTTTTATTCATTTTCCTTTGATAGGATGAATCTGTCACAAATTCAACTTTATCAACTGATTAAAGTTCTTTATCAGTCCTTTGTAAAGGAGGCCATCATGTTGTTCCAATACAGAACTTGAATATTTTAGGAGCATTAGGGTCTTTATTGAGATAAGTGTGCCTTTAAAATGTCATAGAAATTTGTTTTTAAGGAGGCTTGTCACTATAGAGCAGTCATTTTATAGAGTATACCTTTTACTGTTTCTTAGCAAAGACATTAACCACACAGCTATCCTAATGCACAGCCCAAAAGAACATCATTCTAAATGCTCAATTTAGGACTCAAGTTATATGATATTTTGACTCCTCTAACTGAAAATGTTTCAATGATGCCATTATTTCTCTACTAAGTTCTGTTCAAGGCTTGCCTTGTTGACTGCCAATCAACTCATGACTGTTTAAGAAAAACCAGTTTAGCTGCCATTCGCAAATGTTTATAGATACCACTTGGAAAAAGAAAAGCTAGCAAAACAAACTGTGTTTTGTTACGACGGCATTTTAGATCTTGAATCTGAGGATATGCCATCAGCAGGGCATGAGCTTTCAGCTATTTTCTAGAAGTCAGGAAGTGGCAAGTTTGAACACTTTCTCCTGGTCCTCTTTTATTTTACCAAAGGCATGTTGAACGTGCATGTGCACATGTGCATGGTGATTGGGGTCAGGGACAAAGTCTGTGACCTTGGAAGAGGGCAAAGTTAACTAAGTCATATAAGAAATATGCAATCCTGGCCACATCTTTAGCATCATGTTAAGGCATACCTATCTAATCCCTCACAGACTATATAAGTTGTAAGGGAAAAAACTCAAGTACTGCTGTCTTCATTGGATGGGCCTTATTATACTTACTTGGCCACTCAGTATAGCATATTGGAAAATACTGTGGGTGCTGAGCCTGAGTGTCTGGGTTTGAATCCCAGCTCTGTTATTTACTAACAGCCTGACTTCAGGGAAGTTCTTAACCTCACTGTTCCTCAATTGCCTCATCTGCAATATGGGGATAATAAAACTACCTACCTACCTCATTGGCTTATTGTGAGGATCAAATGAGTTAATACAAGTCCTTAAAATGGAGGTTGGTCCACATGCTCCTCCAAATCAGTGTAGCACAATTAAGAAACAATCCTAGGTCAAGGACGCTGGCTCACACCTCTAATCCCAGCATTTTGGGACACAGAGGAGAGCAGATCACTTGAGGTCAGGAGTTCGATACCAGCCTGGCCAACATGGCAAAACCCTGTCTCTAGTACTACTACTACTACTAATAATAATAATAATACAAAAATTAGCTGGAGGTGGTGGCACACACCTGTAATCCCAGCTACTCAGGAGGCCGAGGCAGGAGAATCACTTCAACTCAGGAGGCAGAGGTTGCAGTGCGCAGAGATCGCACCACTGCACTTCGGCCTGGGCGAGAGTGAGACTCTGTCTTAAAAAAAAAAAAAAAAAGAGGGCCAGGCATGCTGGCTCAAGCCTATAATCCCAGCACTTTGGGAGGCTGAGGCGGGTGGATCACTTGAGGTCAGGAGTTTGAGACCAGCCTAGTCAATACGGTGAAACCCCGTCTCTACTAAAAATACAAAAAATTTGCCGGGTGTGGTGGTGTGTGCCTGTGGTCCCAGCTACTCAGGAGGCTGAGGCAGGAGAATTGCTTGAACCCGGGAGGCAGAGGTTGCAGTGAGCCGAGATCACGCCACTGCACTCCAGCCTGGGCAACAGAGCAAGACTCTGTCTCAAAAAAAAAAAAAATCCTCCAGGACTCAGAATTATTTCTACTATGAGCATGGAGGACATGATACATTACATTATGCAGTATGCAATTTGCGAGGACCTCCAGAAGAAAAATTTCTCTGCTCTAAGTACTAGATGGTTTTATCTTTCCTAAAAATTATTCCATCTTTCTGGATGTTGTAAATTTTATAACTGATCCATTTCCACTTGTGCCTGAAAATTTCAAGTCCTTTCATGAAAAAATATATACATACAGGATTTCACAAGCATTTTTGAATTTCTTCAATTTCTGGCTACTTGTTATGACTTTATTCATATTTTCCTCTTTCTTTCCTGTCTTATTCTAGTTTATCTCATCTCACTATACTTTTATGTAAGTTGCCTTAACTCCTTTTAGATAAAAAGATGACAATAAAATAAACAAAATAGTAGGCAGAGCTACACCGTGCTTATTCTCAATGAAAATGACCCTGCTTTCTGGACTTCATGAAAAGTGACCAGATTGTTAGTCACACTTGATTAGAGACCCACTCAATCAATCCACGGATGAGTTGCCTCATATGTTCACACAACTTTAACTTATGAAACAAACCACTAGGTGGCTTCACCAACTTGCAATAAAAGGTCTCTGACAATTTTTCTTTTAGCTCCTTAGGCTCATGTCTTAGGCCTTGTTCTAAATGCAGCCAAATCTCTGTTTTTCAGAGACTCATTCATCATTGGATCATCCAGGCTTTGGACTTTTAAAACATCCTTCCCTTCCTGCTGTCCATCGATTAGTCATTTTGCTATTCCTAAATATCTACAATGAATGTTATATGAATTCATTCAGTTTCAGTGTCTGTTACTCTGATAAAACATTTAATGGGGAAGCAACACATAACTAATAATCAATATGAGATTAAAGATCTGCTAAGGATGGATCCATAGTTGATGCATCTTTGGATCCCACCTTCCCCTACCATGGTCTGGGGACAGCTTGCACATGACAGGTGCTTGTTAAAATTAGTTCAATGAAACTATGGATGTCATACTTCCATATTATTACTGTCTTCTTTTGACAGAATAGTCATGAATAATTATACATGAAAGTATCTGGAAATTTTATGCAAAATCTAAAGCTCTAAAACAAGTAGAAGCATTGACAGGGTTTTAACTAAGAATAGGCACTTGATTAAATAATTGGTAAGAGGAGAATCTGGATTCCTCTTAAACATGTGACTCCAAAGAATTGGATCTTGATATGGTTTGGCTCTGTGTCCCCACCCAAATCTCATGTCGAATTGTAATCCCCATATGTTGAAGGAGGGGTCTGGTGGGAGGTGACTGGATCATAGAGGTGGTTTCTAATGGTTTAGCACCATCCCCCTGGTGCTGTCTCGTGATAGAGTTTTCACAAGATCTGGTTGTTTGAAAGCATGTAGCGCTTCCCCCTTCTCTCTCTCTCTGTCTCTTTCTCTCTCTCTCTCTCCTGCCACCATGTGAAGAAGGTGCTTTCTTCCCCTTCACCCTTTTGCCATGAGTGTAAGTTTCCTGAGGCCTCCCAGCCATGCTTCCTGTACAGCCTGTGGAACTGTGAGTCAATTAAACCTCTTTTCTTCATAAATTACTCAGCCTCAGGTGGTTCTTTATAGCAGTGTGAGAACAAGCTAATACAGATCGAAATGCAGCAAATGAAAAATAGTGATGTAAAAAATGTTATCCAATTACATCTCTCCATAACTAAAGAAACTAACTCCGCTACTCCCTGGCGTTAGAGCAAGTCTTCTGATGTCCCTCTCCAATTTTTAAATTGTAATGATTTATCTTTTAAGCTTGAAACAAATAATTTGAAAATAACAGTTAAAAGTCAATTACATATTCTTCCCAAGTGACTTCAAAGCAATTCTACCAGACATCAAAAGTTAAAGTCTTATTTTCTAAAGTAATATTTTATTTGTTTTTCCTTAATTTCTGAAATAATATATTGTGGTCAATGTGATGCCGTGGCCCTGAACTTTAACAATGGGTCAATTAGCAAAGGTGTAGCAAAAGAAAACATACTGAGCTAATTTCATAAGATACCTGAGAACAAGTCAAAACTGCAATCAATAACTGAAGATGTTTATAGCTGAATTCTTGGGGTTTTTTTCCTCGTCAGTTGTTGGCCAAATCAGATTAGGGCTGCTAGATAAGAAGGTTGAGGCAACAAGATGAAAGGCAGAAAGAACTCAATGTCCTGCCACCATCAATGGCTAATTCTCCTCCAGCTTTCAATCCCCAGGAGCTGACCTTGACCTTGAGTCCTGATTTAAGCTCCTCAGATCACTTTCTCATGCATAAAACTAAAACAACATTTGATTCTTTAACCAGCATTTCCCCATTTCCCCCACCCTCTATCCCCTGGCAACGACTGTTCTACTCTGCTTCTACGGGTTTGACTTTTTTAGATTCCACATATAAGTGAGATCATGCAGTAATTGTCTTTCTGCGCTTGGCTTATTTCACTCAACACAATGACCTCTAGCTTCATCCATGTTGTCACAAGTGGCAGGATTTCCTTCTTTGTTAAGGCTGAATAGTATTCCATTGCAATATATTTACCAAATTATCTTTATCCATTCATTCATCCATAAACACTTAAGTTGTTTCCATACCTTGGCTATTGTGAATCATGCTGCAATGAACATGGGGGTACAGATATACCTCCCCATAGTGTATATATGGTGACTATAGTTAATAATACTGTATTGTTTACTTGGAATTCAATATGATTTTAAGTGTCCTTACTGCACACGTGCACGCACACACACACACAGACGGTAATGGATGTGTTAATTAATTTGACTGCGGCAATCACCACACAATGTATATGTATATCAAAGCTTCATGTTGTATATCTTGAATATATATAATTTTCACTTGTCAATTAAATATTTTAAAATTAAAACACAACATTTGATTCTCATCTGTATTACTGAGTTTGTAGATAAATGGGATTGTTTAAAAGTACTTTTTATTTCTTATAAAAAAGGGGACTTATACGCTTAAAGAAATATATTCTAACAATAACTTACATATATTTTAAACCATCTTAAACTCTTAGGAACAACTTCAAAAGAGATCAATTTATTTTTAATTATAAAAACAATATAATCACATAGAAATAAAATATCAAAGAGAACAGAAAGATACAAAATAAAAACCAGAGGTTTTCATTTTTCATTTAATCCTCTTCTTCCAGTCTAATTCCTCAGAGACAGCTATTGTTGAACATTTCTTCTTCTTCTTCTTTTTCTGATAGCTACTTCCATAACTCCAAGAATAGGCTTATACTTCCAATTTCTCATGTGTTAACTTTAAACTTCCTTGTACTCCCTCTATGAACAAAGAGTAACTTAGCTTTTCCTCTGTGCACATGTGTGCTCTCTCTTTCTCTCTCTCCCCCTCTCTCTCTCCTATCTCATTGCAAGGGAGGCTGGAAAAGTGAGGAAGCAGATTATCAATAGCACTTTGGACCAATCACGATTCATCCCTTAAGGTTGGCACCTTGCTGCCCCAAACAAAAGCTGGATTCTGATGGCAAGGAAGAAACAAAGGGCATGAACACCGGGGCAGCTAATATGTTTGCCACAAGTAATATGATGTTTTCTTTGCCAACATCTGTTATCCCCTTCTCCCATCAATCTATTAAGTACACTCAGACTTTCCCTTGCAGAACAATTATAGTCTTAGCTCTCAGAGTGGACACTGATTGGCTTATGCCAATAAACTCATTTTTGGCTGTATATTAGAATCACCCAGGGAGTGTTTTAAAATAGCCATGCATGGGATCCACTTCCCAGACCAATGACATCAGAATCCCTTGAAGGGGTTCCAGGTTTGTGATCCAATGACCTAAGCCAACTAGCATAACCTATTGGTTCAGTGATGGGCACATAACCCAACTCAAGCCAAAAGAGAGGCAGTGAAATCCATGAAGCTTCTGGAGCAATCAGGAATGGTGTTTTCTCTTCTCCTGCACAATGTGATATGAAGGTGCAAAATCTGGAAATGCTCTCATCACTTTGACTAGCCTAAGAAGAGCCAGATTAAGCAATAAGTAACAGAGAACAAAGTTGAAAGAATCACAGAGATATAGAGCCTATGGATATCCTGAGACTCTGGGTCAATTCTCATCTGAAGTCAGACCTACTTCAGGAACTCTCTGTTGTCTTAGCCAATTCCATTTGGGTTTAAACAACTGGAGTTCTTTTTCCGGCCCTTGCATTGGAAACATTCATGTTGTAAAGCCCACTCATTGAGTATATAAAGCACAATATAGATACCACACAAAATATTAGTTTCATATTTTCCCACCCTTGCCCCCAGGAAAAATTTTCAGTGCATAGATTTATCTAGCAGGGAATAGATAGGGCTTACAGTGGATGCAGTGTTAATGGCTCTCCCTAGATCCCAATCTTTCTGTCCCAAAAGTGTCTTAGGCAATGACACAGATATAACAGCAGCCCTTGTCTGTAGCCAGGGCTTACTTTATGGTGCCTCCCCTGAATTCTGTCCAGCAGAGCAAAGCCTCTGACTCTCATGAGATGTTGCTATAACAAAGGAAAGAGGTGGCTTACATCTAATTGGTTAATTTCTTCCGAAGATCCAAGCAAGAAATGTCTAACTATGATTGGCTTAACCATTCAACTCTCTTATGAAGACAGGTTGAATCCTTTTGGCTGGATCTAATGACCAGTTCAAAGTTCACTTTTGATTAAAAACTTTGAGCTAAAATCTATTCACAATCTGAAGACCAACCATTAAGATGACCTTGTCTTTTGTCTTTCTTGGATGGTGAAAAACCATCTTCAGAGGAAGATGTTCATACTCAGGCTAAAATGATCCTTATTGTATTTGATCTGTGCACAACACACACACACACACACACACACACACACACACACACACAAACACACAAAACAACCAGAAGAGTATTGCTCAAATGTTATAGATGACACTCTGGTGAAGTTATGTAACTTGCCCCATGCCCAACCGCAAACAGCAGCTAAGCCAGAACTCAAATCTAAGTGCATCGAATTCCAAAGCCCACAGACTCTATAAAAAAGAAGAAACAGAAAAGAATGACTATTGTTGTTTCCTCAAATTATGCTTCTTTTTTCTTATGCATTCACTATTTTATTTTATTTTTTTAGAGAAGGAGTTTCGCTCTTGTTGCCCAGGCTGGGGTGCAATGGCACGATCTCTGCTCACTGCAACCTCCACCTCCCGGGTTCAAGCAATTCTCCTGCCTCAGCCTCCTGAGTAGCTGGGATTACAGGCACGCACCACAATGCCCAGCTAATTTTGTATTTTTAGTAGAGATGCAGTTTCATCATGTTGGTCAGGCTGGTCTCGAACTCCTGACCTCAGGTGATCCGCCCACCTTGGCCTCCCCAAGTTCTAGGATTACAGGCGTGAGCCACCTCACCTGGCCACATTCATTATTTGTTAAGGTAATACATTTATATGATTCAAAAAGTACTAAAGGCTCTGTCCCCCAGTCACTAGTGTTATCTCCACAGGTAATTAATGTTACCAATTTTATCAGCATTTTCCCTATAAACAGTAGCATATTATACCTTGCACTTTTCACTTAATAATATGTTTTAGCAATCAGCCTGTGTCAAAAATGTAAGATTTGGGCTCTTTCTTTGACTTTTTTACCATTTAGTATAGACAGAAATGGAATAATAAACATATTTGTTTTATAGAAAATGCCCCCCCATATTACAATATATTCCTGCATGTGCCTTAAAACTTGAACATTCCTTAAGATTTTTCGCCTCCTAGTCATTCTTTCCAATATCACTGTTGAAAAGCATTAAGCTCCCACGTGGATTCATGCACTATATACCACCCTTTGGGAATTTTCATTTCAACTCAAACAGCAAACTAAAAGAATATGCCACGCTGCTGGGACAATGACAACACTGCATTACAAAAATTAAATACATCTAAATCACAGACTAAAAATTAGAGTAGTTAAATACTTTTCCTTGGAAGTGGCAGCTTCTTGGCAAAATGAATTCTTTGAATACGATGACTGTTGTCTCTTTCCTTTCAGTTTGCACCAATTGACATCATCTTATGCTGCTTCTACTTAAAATGAAGAGGGATTATCGAAAAGATAGAGAAAAATGTATTGACTGCTTCTCCAGTTCAGTTTTCTTTCATTTTGTAGGTAGTAGAAAATATCAGATAAGGTGGAGAAAGACATATAATACACGGTGGGAATCTGGATTATCACCAGCATCTAAGAAATCCTCTCATGTTTGTCTTTCACAGAGAAATGTGAAATAGATAATACAGACTAGGATAGTTCTGCTGCTACTGAAGAGTACACAGAACTGTTGATGTCAGTCTGGAAAAAGGTCTCCAGTAATGCACCGTGGGGCTCAATTTTGGAGCTGATTTTTATCAGTGACTCGATGAAGTCAAAGATCACAAAAGTAGAAAGGATTACTAGTACATGGAATCATAATGTCAAACGTATAACAAATAAAGCCTGTGAGGTACAATCTAAAGGCCAAAATTTATTAGGAATAAATAAAAATACATCCTACTTTTAGGTCGAAAAAAATCGACACAGCCAAAGCAGCAGATCCAGGGATCGGCCTACACAGCAGTTCATGTGAAAGAAAGGCTGAGGCCTTGGAAAACCAAATGTTCCAAATCTACCCAAAATGTGGCATTCCTGAGGATTAACTGCGTTAATATATGTAAAGAGATGAGTGGTACCTAGAAAATAGTAAATACTCTGTAAACATTACATCTATCTATCTATCTACCTACCTACCTTCCTACCTACCTATCTAATCTATCAATCATCTATCTGCCCTTTTTTGCAGATGCCTTTAAATCCTTTTTGGGTTTTGTCAGGTAGGTGATACAGAAAATAATATATATATCAAAAGAGCCTGTAGAAATTAAATTTCTAGAAATTAAAAATTTTATAGTACATTTCTTTTGGTGTTGTTTGTTGTTGTTTTTGAGATAGTATCTCACTCTGTTGCCCAGGCTGGAGTGCAGTGGCATGATCATGGCTCACTGCAGCCTCGACCTCCCAAACTCGAGCAATCCTCCTGCTTCAGCCTCCCGAGTTGTTAGGACTACAGGTGTGCACCACCACATCCAGCTAATTTTGTTTATTTTTTGTAGAGATGAGGTCTCACTATGTTACCCAGGCTAGTCTCAAACTCCTGGGATCAAGTGATCCTCCCGCCTTGGCCTCCCAAAGTGTTGGGATTACAGGCATGAGCCACCATACATGGTCTAAAAATCATATAGTGTGTTTCTGTATAAAGTATAGAAATTATACTTCAGTGTTCCAGTTGGGGAGGACTGTGTTACCCTATGAGACGGATACCCTTATAATCCATCTTAAGATGAGGAAACTGAGACTGAAGTAACTTACCCAAGCACACACAGCAGGTAAGTGAGAAGCTGGGATTTGAAACCCAGACAGTCTGGTTGTGCGGCTGACACATTGAGCTACCATCCACACTGCCTGTTAGAACAGGACGGGAGAGGGTGGGCAAGGCAGGAAGGAAGGAAAAAAAGTAGAAAAAATAGAGAAAAAGCAACTGATTCAAGAAAAGACCAACCTGAAGCCACAGCAGCTATGCCTGAGGAGGAACTAGGAAAACACAATTGAAATCTGGGGAGAAAACAGAACTTTTCTAGAGGCAGAGGATTGCCCGCATCCAGCACAGGATGCTGCCAAACCTAAAGATGTTCTTTTTCCGAAGGGTGGATTCACAGGACACAGCACCCTGGTGCTTCCTCTGGGGACTTCAGCGCTCCTCTTCCTCCCAGAGCCAGTGGCAGGACCCTCCAGCCCCTCCTACTTTTCCCATGCCTCCCTCCCCCACACTCTCCTCTCCACTTTGTCCCCACTTCATCTCTCAAGGAGTTTGACGAAGGTAAACCATTCCCCTCAAGAGGAAGAAAGAGAGGAGGCGGGCAGGAGCCACAGAGGTCTGAGATTCTAAGGACTGAAGAGAGAAGGTAAATATTTGGGGCTGAGCTGTGCTTGTCTGCAGCAGGGAGGGCTGTGAGACTCCCTGATACTTTTCTGAAAGGAGGTTTCAGGCTTCCGGACTGAGAAATCCCCAGGAAGACTTACCTAAGGTACCTCCTCAGCTCTTCCCACTTCCTTCCCCCAGCTCTCATCTCAAAAGGAAGCCTCTCCTCGGAAACCTCCCTGGACAGCATGCCCCCTTCTTCCCCCATGCTTGTGAGATTACAACTTTAAAACTATTCACAATGGCAAAGACTTGGAACCAACCCAAATGTCCAACAATGATAGACTGGATTAAGAAAATGTGGCACATATACACCATGGAATACTATGCAGCCATAAAAAATGATGAGTTCATGTCCTTTGTAGGGACATGGAGGAAACTGGAAACCATCATTCTCAGCAAACTATCACAAGGACAAAAAACCAAACGCCGCATGTTCTCACTCATAGGTGGGAATTGAACAATGAGAACACATGGACTCAGGAAGGGGAACATCACACACCGGGGACTGTTGTGGGGTGGGGGGAGAGGGGAGGGATAGCATTAGGAGATATACCTAATGCTAAATGACGAGTTAATGGGTGCAGCACACCAACATGGCACATGTATACATATGTAACAAACCTGCACGTTGTGCACATGTACCCTAAAACTTAAAGTATAATAATAATAAAATAAAATTTAAAAACAAACAAACAAAAATAAATAAATAAATAAATAAATAAATAAAATAAAAGAACTCCTGATTCAGAACCCAGCCAAGTCCTCTTCAGAGTTCGTGCAGCAAACCAGTTTCACTCACTCACATGATGGGCCTCTTCCTCCCAGAGTTAATTAGCTGCACATTTTAACAAACACCCAAATGTTTGACTGTATTTGCCAAACCCAAGAGAAAAAGGATTCTGCAAGAGACGAGCTCACTTCTCTTCACAGGGCAGCTGGCTGCACTGATGCAAGCAGCCACAGTACCCTGCCCTTAATGAACTCCTTGACCTCCTCAAGCTCCAGTCCATTCTGCATCCCTCCCTTCACTGCCAAATGGCTTAGACTGGGAGCCTCCATTGCTCTTCTCACTTCCTCCTATCCCCTGATCACCAGCCCCCAGCAATCTGCCTTCTTCAGGCCTGCTCTCTATGGAAAGGGCTAAGGTATTAATACTTCCTCCCCATCCCACTAGTGACCTGATTTAGGGGAGTCTTATAGTCCTTTCCAAAGAACCTCACCACCTCTAAAGCATTTAATCCTGATGGCCATACCCTTCTTAACATGCTTTCTAGGTTTCTATGGGAAAGGGAAAAGGAGATGAGCATTTATTAAGTGCCCACTGAGTGCCATGGGTAGTAAGTCCCCCACCACCCTGTGAGGTGGGTATTAGTATCCCTATTTGGGGGAGGAAAGCGACAGTATCCTGCCTAGAGTCTAAGTCAAGAGGAGCTCTGGGATTCGCGATCTGCTGCCTCTAAAGCACATCCTCCAGCTGATCCCCCTCACTCTCAGCTCTCTTCCCTCTGCTGGTTCCTCTTCCTTCATCTCTTCCTTTGCAGTCCTTTCCTAAGGCTCTGTCTTAGGTCTTCTTCTCACCTCTATCTCCCTAGATAATTTCCCCTAATGCCTCAATTTCTCCTGTCATTACTTCTCTCTAGTGACTCCTAAGTCTCTTACTTTAGTCCTCACCCCAAGCCTTGGCTCCAGGTCTCAATTTCCACCTTTCTGCTGGATGTGTCCAAGTGGACGGGCTGCTGACATGTGGATGAGCCCAATCAGACTCCACCATCCTCCTGCAAGTCACCCTTCCACCTTATGTTCCCAACTTTGTCAACTGCTGCTCACTCCCTTAATCCCATCTTCCAAATCTAAGCCAGCCACCTCAGCTTGTTGATTTTCCCTCTGCACAAGATTCTTACTCTTTTCTGCCTTAATTGGCCTGAATGCCTGCAGAAACTTGTTCCTCTGCTTCCACAAGCTAAATTCTCCAATCTCCTCCCAACCTGCTGTCTTCCAAAGATGAGACTGGGTCACTTCCCTCCCTGAAAACTTCAGTTGTTCCATACAGCTTACTGAATAAAGTTTCAATCCCAAGAAGGTTACCCATGATCTGACCTTTCTGGTCTTGTTCCCAATGACAGCCCTCCACACAGCGTCTGCCTCTGACACTTGGGAACACCACTCTATCCTCCAGCACACCTTGAATGAACCTGCATGCCTCGACCATGTTCATTCATGGCCTCCTTCCTCTGTGATCTAAATCCTACTCACCCTTCAAGGCTCAGCTCAAATGCCACCACCTCTGAGAAGTCTCTGCTGTTCTTACCAATTGAAAGTAAACTGCTGCTTCCTTTGAACTTCCTCAGTTCCTTTATGAAAATTGTTGTAGAGTTACTGACTGTATAGATACTCCTTTTTTTTTTTTTTTTTTTTTTGAGACGGAGTCTCACTCTGTTGCCCAGGCTGGAGTGCAGTGGCGTGATCTCGGCTCACTGCAAGCTCTGCTTCCTGGGTTCATGCTGTTCTCCTGCCTCAGCCTCCCAAGTAGTTGGGACTACAGGTGCATGCCACCATGCCCAGCTAATTTTTTGTATTTTTAGTAGAGACGTGGTTTCACCATGTTAGCCAGGATGGTCTCGAACTCCTGACCTCACGATCCACCCGCCTCGGCCTCCCAAAGTGCTGGGATTACAGGCGTGAGCCACCGCGCCCAGCCAAGATACTCTTATACAATAGGTATCTATAATGTCTCCTTTATCACCAGAGTATAGGCTACCTGACCACAAGAACCAGGATTCGCCCAGGTCCTAACCAGTGCTTTGTACACAGCAGGTCCTCCAGTGGGGCTGCTGAACTGCACTGCACATGATGATGCATGTAAAAGCCAAGTTCTGGCTGTGCTCGAGTGCCCATTGTGAATATAGAAAGCTGCACTAAATTTTATTGGAAAAAGCCACTTGGGCTATAATCCATGTGAATTCTGAACAAGGCAGGTTTATATAATTAAGATATTTGGGCCGGGCGCGGTGGCTCACACCTGTAATCCCAGCACTTTGGGAGGCTGAGGCGGGCGGATCACACGGTCAGGAGATCGAGACCATCCTGGCTAACACGGTGAAACCCCGTCTCTACTAAAAATACAAAAATTAGCCAGGCGTGGTGGCGGGCGCCTGTAGTCCCACCTACTTGGGAGGCTGAGGCAGGAGAATGGCATGAACCTGGAAGGCAGAGCTTGCAGTGAGTCGAGATCGGGCCACTGCACTCCAGCCTGGGCGACAGGGCGAGACTCCGTCACGAAAAAATAAAAAATAATAATAAAATAAAATTTAAAAAGCACCTGGGCCTGGACGGTGTCAAGGAGGGCACCCTCTTCCGGCACTACAAAAGCTGACTCTCTGCATCTACCAGGCATGGTATGCAAGCGAAAAAGAGAAGATTGTATTTCACTGTTCCTAGACAGCTGGTGCACTCATTAACTGTCTGCCCTAACCTCAGCCCAAATGGAAAAGGATCAAATGACACAGCAAAGAAACATAGTGACTGAGAGGATAGGCAAAAGACTGGACTAACCTTGGAGTAGCGGTTGGCAGGGGGTAGAGGCCAGGAGGGGCCTGTGCCCAGCAGTCTGGCACCTTCAAGACTTAGAGGGGCCCTCAATAACTCCCAACAATGGTTGGCTTTATGCTTTAGCTTGGATGTCTCACCACTCTGGAGCACTCCCTTTAAGAAAGGTTTGTCTGTTGGTAAACAGAGCTGATGAAAATGAACCTTTTTGGCTGGGCAGGTCAAACTCGGATGTAGGTATCTCTCTCCATGCCTCATTAGACCTACCCATTTAGTGAGATGAGAACTAGCTTCTAGGTATCAGATTCACGTGCAGGTCTCCTCCTCCTTTTTTTTTTTTTTTTTTTTTTTTTTTTTTGAGACAGTGTCTTTCTCTGTTGCCCAGGCTGGAGTGCAGTGGCGCAATGTTGGCTCACCGCAACCTCCGTCTCCTGGGTTCAAGCGATTCTCCTGCCTCAGCCTCCCTAGCAGCTGAGATTACAGGTGCCCACCACCATGCCCATCTAATTTTTGTATTTTATAATAGAGATGGGGTTTCATCATGTTGTCCAGGCTGGTCTTGAACTCCTGACCTCAAATGATCTGCCTGCCTCAGCCTCCCAAAGTACGGGGATTACAGGCATAAGCCACTGCACCCAGCCTCTCCTCCTTTTTGACCCAGAGCTATCTACTTGCCCTTTCACTGAATCCCAGGAAAAACTGGGTCTTAGTCGAGTTCACGATCCCCCTAGGCCTAGGACCACCTGCTGCTCCCATCACCAGGCCCTAAGGTCCCACCCCAGATGCTCTGATACTTAAAAGATTAATAAAGTGAAATTTGGGGTCAGTTCATCTCTATATACCATGCGGAGCCTCAAACCCCAAATCACACCTTGGAGTTACTGCTTAGAGCACCTTAGACAGGCACATCCATAGCCTGGTTACTAATGCAGTCCCACCACTCTTTGCAATGCTCAATTGTTTTGACTCTGAATCTGAGCTAGAGTTTTGACCTAGAACAGGTCAAATGCAAAGGCTGAGTAATGCTTTTCCAATTCTATTTATTTTTATTCCACGGCTCCACTTGAGTTCTGGAAACAGACTGCTTTGCAGCCAGAGGCCCCTGACCTAATTCTTTATCCTGGTTTTAACCAGATTAAGCCAAGGGAGAGCTCACAGCTCCTGCTGCCCAAGTATGTCTGCAAAGCCACAGGAAGGGGCCACTAAGCAATAAGATTCGAGCTAGTTTTGTTTAATTTGGGGACTCCCACCTCACTCACAGTTTAGGGTTAAAAGAGCAAAACTCAGGATGAGATTTTGCTAATGCTGTCAGGGGAGGGCTGGGGCTTGCCATTTTCCATGTGATATTGTTATTCCTAATCAACTAGCTGGAACCACCTCCGAGTTCTAGGGCTCTGCAAGGAAGAAAGATAATTAGTCACAGCAAAGACAAAGGATAATATGACTAAATTCCTGCCCGTGGATAGAAAAAGAAGACTTACATTTCTAACAAGGCAGAAATAGCCAATTCGTTCAATTAGTTTAAGCATGTACCATTGAGAAAGGCCACTTCTTCAAAGTCGTGACCCAAATTTAGACTGAACTCTGAATCCAGAGTAGAGAAAACATCTCAAAGATCTTGCTATCCCTCCACATCCAGACCTGTGTTGTCCAATACAGCAGCCAATAGCCACACGTGGCTACTGAGCACCTCAACATAGCTGATCCAAACTGAGATGGGCAGTAAGGGTAAAATACACATCAGATTTTTGAAGACTTAAGAAAAAAGGGCCAAGCATGGTGGCTCACGCTTGTAATCCCAGCAATTTGGGAGGCCAAAGCAGATGGATTGCTTGAGCCCAGGAGTTTGCGACCAGCCTGGGAAATGTGGCAAAACTTTGTCCCTACAAAATATACAAAAGGCGTAGTTGTGCACACCTGTAGCCCCAGCTTCTCAGGTGGCTGAGGTAGGAGGATTGCTTGAGCCTGGGAGGTCAAGGCTGCAGTGAGCTGTGATCACGCCACTGCACTCCAGTCTGGGTGACAGAGCGAGACCCTGTCTCAAAAGAAAAAGAAAAAGAATGTACAATCTGTCATTAAGAGTTTTTATATTGGCCAGGTGACGTGGCTTGCACCTGTAATCCCAGCACTGTGGGAGGCCGAGGCGGATGGATCACTTGATCTCAGGAGTTCAGACCAGCCTGGGCAACATGGTGAAAACCCCGCCTCTACCAAAAATACTGTAGTCCCAGCTACTCAGGAGGCTGAGGTGTGAGGATGGCTTGAGCCTGGGAGGCGGAGATTGCAGTGGGCCGAGATCGTGATCATGCCACTGTACTCCAGCCTGGGTGATAGAGTGAGAACCCATCTCAAAAAAAAAAAAAAAAACAAAAACAAAAAAACGGAGTTTTTATATTGATTACGTGTTGAAATGATAATTTTGTTATATAACTGATTAAATAAGACTATTAAATTTAATTTCACCTATTTATTTTTACTTTTTTAATGTGGCTACTAGAAAATTTAAAATGACTTATATGGCTTGCATTGTATTTTTATCGGGCAGTGCTGATCCACACAACATTATACTCAATTGTTTAATTTTAAAGTATGGCAAAACTTGCAAAGGAATGTCTTTTTAGCCTAATACCACCAGAAAACACTCTTGTGTAGATCCTCCAGGTGGTAGTGGAGGTGAAGATTCATCCTCCTTTTAGTCCTTTATTTGAAGCGTGTCTTTCAGTTTACAAAAATGCTTTCATACCCATAATTCATTAACTGATAACTACACCTAGACAAACGTCATTGTTTTGAAAAGACCTCTGAGACAAGAAAAAAGATAAATACATTTGACTAAATACAAATTTGAAACTTTTATATGTGACGGGAAGGAAATAATAGTGCCTTTCAGTTTACAAAAATGTTTTCACACCCATAATCTCACTTAACTGATAGCTACACTTAGACACATCTCATTACTTTTAAAAGACTTCCAAGACAACAGAAAAAATAAACTTCACTAGTAAAATTTTGAAGCCTTTATACAGTTAGGGGAAAAAATCACAATAAAATGGCAAGCAATATACCAGAAAAAGCATTTGATACAAATATACCAAGGGGTTAATATAGAAAGAAAGTCAGGCCAGGTGTGGTGGCCCACACCTGTAATCTCAGCACTTTGGGAGGCAGAGGCAGGTGGATCACTAGAGGTCAAGAGTTCAAGACCAGCCTGGCCAACATGGTGAAACCCTGTCTCTACTAAAAATACAAAAATTAGCTTGGCATGGAGGCACACATCTGTAGTCCCAGCTACTCAGGAGGCCAAGGCACCAGAATCGCTTGAACCCAGGAAGTGGAGGTTGCAGTGAGCCAAGATTACACCACTGCACACTAGCCTGGATGACAGAGTGAGACTCTGTCTCAAAGAAAGAAAGAAAGAAAGAAAAGAACAGAAAATCACACTAATGAGCAAAAGACATTGAGATAATTCACAAAAAAATCAATTAAGGCATAATATCCACCCTATAATAACCAAAGAAATTCTCAAACAATGAACACTGTGTTGCTATTGTTGTCTAGCCAAATTATCTATCAAAAATAAAATGAAATTGTCCAGTGCTGGAGAGGGTCTAGTGAAAGGGGCTATTTTGTATTATGATTGAGTTATAAAATTTCTGTCACTTTCTGTGAAAACTATTTGTCAGGATGTATCAAAGCATATGAAAATGGGCAAAATCTTTAACCCAAGAATTCCAGTTCTAAGAATCTAGACAGACAGATAGATAGATAGATAGATACATAGATAGATAGATAGATAGATAGATAGATAGATAGATAGACAGATATCTCTTTTTAAAATACCAGAAGCAAAATGCAATAAAATAGTACGATAGTATTTATCTTGGCTAGGATTACATATGAGTGACTTTTTTTCTCCTGTACTTTTCAAATTTTCCACAATGCTCACATACTTCTTTTATAATCAGAACAGAAACTTTAAAATCCCTAAGAATGATTATTTTTAAAGCTTCCTTTGTAAACCTAATCTAGCATCTAATTAGCTCAAAAATGGAAAAGTCTAGGTCTGAGTATGACTATAACTTAAATTTATTTTAAAAGGTATTTGCTATGTTTCAGACGGCAACTCACAGGCCATAACTCATCTGATTTCAAAGAATTTTGTTAAATTGAAAATCCTATTGATACATTTGCAGGTTCCTGTGCATGTCCCAGTATTCAGCCGAAAACACTGTTGCTTCTGTGGGGCATTGACCCTGTATTCCAGGATCTCGCCAGCCTCAAAGGGGAGGAGGCAGACAGGGAGCATGGCGACAGCAAGAACAAGGTGACGACAAGGACAGGAGCCCCAGCAGAGTTGAGGTCATCTTGGGGGATAGGGGAGAACATTCAGCAGAGATAGGCAGGGGATACAGAGGGAGGAAGGAAGAGAAGAAATTAGAAAGTTAAAATGTGCTTTTTTAGAAAAACCAACAATCCTAGAAATCTGACAGCTTCTCATTCTTTAGCCCAAAAGCTTCTTGTTGTAGTGGTCAACCCTTTCCTAATTATTCCTCCAGGATACCTATCACCATGAACCCTACCTTACATTTGCTCTTCCTTTGTTTGCAAGCTGTCAAGTTGTTTATCTCTGCTTGACACTGCACAATTACAGTCCTTTTTTACCTTTACTCCCTAGGAGGAAGAAGTTTAAGCAGCAGGGCTGTGATCCATTCATTCACCTAAAGGGAGTAGGGGACTTGGTGGTGAGAAGAGATGAATGATCCCAGGAAAAAAGGAATGAAGGCAGGTGAACCAATCTAATTTCTCATCAATTGCACCTCCAGGTAATGAAAGGAATGATCTTTGCTAGGAGGAAAAACCTTGTCTACTGAATGCCCTTAGAAGGATGTCTCTGGCCAGAGGATTTCTTAGAATTGCAATACCCAAAATCTTTGGGGCGTGGCTCCCTGGAAAATGTCATGTAGCCAACAAAATAATGAGGGGTATCAAATGGAGTTCTTTTATAACTTAAAAGCTTTGCACTGTACACCTTACTTAGACCCATTTAGTATTGTGAGTCAGAGGGACAGGTCTAGGGAGGGAGAGGGGGTCCCAGGGAGACATCCTCAATGCCCCAGACCTCTCTCTGCTTTATCTGAGCCTCTCAATAGCCTGCCTCTTCGGAATTATTAGTAAAGCTTAATGATGGGTAAAATTCATGATCCGCGTGGATCTGATTTGACAATGGGTTTTGCTCATCCCACCCCACTTCCATAGCTTGATTTCTACTGTCTAATTTTTCCATATTTTCATGACCTACCCCAGATCTTCTCAAATTACCTATATTCTTTTTTTAAGACTTACAGCCACAAACTAAACCACTTCCCTAATCACCCCAAGCACATCTAGAGCACACTGTGTCCCCACAAACAAACCTGGTCACACTGACACTTTAATAAAAGGGACAGTATGTTGTGCTTGTCAATGGCAATAGGGTTCCTTTAACAGCTGAGAATTATTACTTAAGTTCAAGCCTTGTAAAACATTTTCCCTTTTTTTTTTTTTTTTTTTGAGATGGAGTCTCACTCTGTCATCCTGGCTGGAGTGCAGTGGCACAATCTCGGCTCACTGCAACCTCTGCCTCCCAGGTTCAAGCAATTCTCCTGCCTCAGCCTCCCAAGTAGCTGGGATTATAGGCATGCGCCACCACGCCTGGCTAATTTTTGTATTTTTAGTAGAGACGAGGTTTCGCCATGTTGGTCAGGCTGGTCTTGAACTCCTGACCTCGTGATCCTACCACCTTGGCCTCCCAAAATGCTGGGATTACAGGCATGAGCCACTGCACCTGGCAAACATTTTCCATTACAATTCTAGTATCCCATTCACTGTCCATTTTTATACCCCCATAATCTTTAACTGAGCCTACAGATTCTGCCTCCCTGACTCAAGTGTTGGGGTTTACTCTTACAAACCCTAATGCCAAAAGCCTCAGGCAAAATAATCACTTAAGCTGAAGCAGTCCTGGGATTGTCTGGAAAAACTGGTTAACATATTTGTTTATAATTACCCCAGTCTTTCCTCGTTATTATAGACATATGAATGACTCCTCACCAAGCCAGTCACGAATCTGCCTTTTGGATCCTGAATCTGCAGCCATTCCCAGTTTCTGAGACCTTTACCTTGTCGGTCATCTGCCTGCCTCTTTGTCAACATGATAGGCTTCAGATAAAGCCATTAAAACATTTCCTGTGAATTTAAAACCCCAGAATATGAAAGGAAAATAGCAGAGTGGCACTAGTCCAAGACAGGGTGCATTTTAATATATTTGAAAATTATAGTGCATTTTTTCACTTAGACTAATCTCACATAATAGAGCACTGTTTAGCCATTTTTCAAAAGAAATCATCAGTAAATGAAAAATGTTTTATACCCATAAATGAAAAAGCTAGACGATTCTCTCAATCTCTAAAGAGGATCTCTTCTTCCAAAGTATCATAAATCAGGGGGTATAAGAAGTCTTCCTTAAAGAGGCTGCTCATGTGTCCTTTTTGTATGAAAAATTAAATCCACACAGTCATTTGCGCCAAGTCTACTGAGCACCAAGTGGCCTCAAGTAGAGGCCAGCAAACTTTTTATGTGTATTTTATCTTGGGGTTCTGTGTGAGACATCATTTGTAGCACAAAAGCAGCCATAGTCAGTATGTAACCACATGGGAACGACTGTGTTCCAATAAAACTTTATTTATAAATAGGCAGCAAACTGGATTTGGCCCATGTGTCATAGTGTGTCCTAAGTGTGAAGGGAAATGTAGCAGGAGGAATCAAATCCACCCATTTTACTCTCAAAAATGCCCACAACTTCCACTTCAGGCCCAGTGCATGCATCTTGTTCAAAGGGCATGAATGAGGTGTGGCATGAATGAGGTCTAGCAGCTTAAGATGCAAACACATAGGAATCCAATATTTAATGTTTTGGGGGTTAAAAGCTACATCACCTCTTCACAGCACATCAGCCTTTAAATATGAGGACGTTTTGAAATCATGTCTCCAGAAGGAGGTATCCCTTCTGTTAGATGAGAAAACAGGCCCAGAGAGGTTGAGTGGCCAGCCAAAGGTCACAGAGCAAATTCACAGTAGAGTCAGAAGACAGTAGTAGAGTTAGGCCCAAACCCCAGGAACCGTTTCTGCTGAGTCACCTTCCTCTTGTGCTCTAGGGAACAAGCATCTGTTTTACTTTTCAACACTCACTACCACAGCGTCAGGTAACAGAGTAAAAAAGACGAGCTTTTAATCTTGCTTCAGCAGGATAGTGATTTTTTCAAATGTTGCCTCACAACAGAACCCCAACATAAAATACACATGAAAGAAAGGTGCCTCTCTCCCTCTGCCTGGCCCTACCCAAAGCTCATGGGACAGCTTGAAGGGATCCTAATGATCACAGAAACCAAGTAGTTCAAAAGTGATTTTCATTACCATCTACTGTCTCTTAGCACCTCTCAGTTCTAGCACTCCCCTCCTCTACCTCTCAGCCCTGCCCTACGCCCAGGGCCTACTGATGCAGTGTTCCCTCTTACAAGCTTCCCCTCCGTAGCCTACAATCAAAACTTACTAGTCCTGGAGCACAGTCCTTTGAAAAACTAATTTGTGCTGACCTATGAGTAATTGGTAACTTAATTTTTTGCTAAACATAATTAATCTGTCTCATTAGAACTTTTTCTTTGAGACAGGGTCTCACTCTGTCACCCAGGCTAGAGTACAGTGGCGCAATCATGGCTCACTGCAGCCTCAACCTCTGAAGCTCAAGCGATCTTCCCGCCTCAGCCTCCAGAGTAGCTGGAGCTACAGGCGCACACCACCACCACGCCTGGCTAATTTTGTTTTTATTTTTAGTAGAGATGAGGTCTTGTTATGTTGCTCAGACTGGTCTCAAACTCCTGAGCTCAAGCAATCCTCCTGCCTTAGCCTCCCAAAGTGCTGGGATTACAGGCGTGAGCCACTGCACCTGGCATTGTCTGATAAGAATTTAATGTGTTATTCTTCCCAGACATCAGATTTGAGTTTTAAAGGGGCCTTTAGTAGCCCAACACAATGTTTTTGAAATTGGGCAGCTTCTCCAAAGATGTCTCGGGAGCTGCCTAAGATGGAGAAATCTAGGCTTCTACCCCTATGTCATTCACCCAGAGAAGCTTTAATTGCATTAGTTTCCTGGTGGATTTCATTTGAGGGAAGAGTTCCAGAGATAACATAAAAAAGCTTAAAAACCACAGACTTATGCCAAAGCACTGACCCATGATCAACATCTGAACCACAATGCCAGTACAGAAGTTATTTTAAGTGTGTCAAGAACTGTAAAGCATCTGAGATTTCACCCCCTTTACAAGCTAACAAGTTCTCCTGCCAATTTCAGGGGTGCTGGCAAAAGAAACGAGATTCCTGGATCAGCATTTTTATGCCATTTCTCTGAGTGCCAGTTTCCATATTGTAAGGCAGAGAAAAACAAGTGATGTCTATACAGTAGGTTGCATTACAGAGGAGAAACCCTGAACTTAGGGAACCTGAATCTTTTATAACGGGCAATAATCCTGCCTGCCCTTTGTGCCAGAGGGAGACAGTATGTCCACCTCCCAAGGCCACGCATTATATAAGCATCCTTGAAAAGACAGTCCAGAACAAAGGGCAGACGATGACTCTGCTTACAACATGTGCAGAGACCAGCAGACCCAGGGAGAACTGTCTCCCAATATGGAGGTCATGGAGGGGTGGGGGGCAGTTAAAGCTAGGCCTACTTAGGACTCCCAGTGTAAGCTTCCCAGGCTGGGAGTTAGCAGGTTCAGAGGGAAAGAAAAAACCTTGCAAAGGGACAAAGAAGTGTTTTCTACTCATTTAGTTAGAAAGCATTCACCATCCCTCTTAGGATAGAGTTAAAAATTCTCACCATGGCCTACATTTTTTATTTTATCAATTGCATGCCTATCATTATGGGTTAAAATGAGTCCCCTCAAAATTGGTATGTTGAATCCTAAGCCCCAGTACCTCAGAATGTGACCTTATTTAGACACAATCTCTTTACAGAAGTAATCGAGTTAAAATGAGGTTATTCTGGTGGGCCCTAATCCAGTACAACTGCTTTCCCAATAAGAAGGGGAAATTTAGATAGAGACACATGCACAGGAAGACAACAAAGATACAGGGAGAAGACAGCCACCTCCAAGCCAAGGATGGGGGCCTGGAGAACATCCTTCCCTCAGAGCCCTCAGCAGGAACCAACCCTTCATCTCAGACTTCTTGCCCCCAGAACTGTGAGAGAACAAATTTCTGTTGTTTAAGCCACCCAGTTTATGGTACTTTGGAACAGCAGCCCCAGCAAACCAATACACCCACCACATGAATGTATTTTCCATTTTGAATTCACAAGATGAATCAAATAAACAGAGCCATCCATGAAATATGAGTTTTTCTACTTTGAGACTTCTGCATCAAAGGACTGTGACTCAAGCCTCTCTAACAAGAGTCTCTTACTCATCTGCACAGCCATACATGCACAAGGGCAGCAGGGAAACAGCATGGGCTCTGGGTCTGAGTCTGAGCTTCACCCCTGACTAGCAAGTCATTCAGCCTCTGTGACCTCAGTTTTACGAACTGTAGAGTGGAAGACACTTGCCTGCCAATGCCACAGGCTTGTAAAGCTCAAACGTTACACGAGAAAGCACACTGCAAAGAAAAGTGCTATACGAATGTTAATTATTAGGATAAGATGATCACAGCTTCAGCTGCTACAGTGGGTTAAAAATAATACTGATATTTACAATAGCAAAGACTTGGAACCAACCCAAATGCCCATCAATGATAGACTGGATAAAGAAAATGTGGCACATATACACTACAGAATACTATGCAGCCATAAAAAAGAATGAGTTCATCCATGTCCTTAGTAGGGACATGGATGAAGCTGGAAGCCATAATTCTCAGCAAACTAACACAGGAACAGAAAACCAAACACCACATGTTCTGACTCATAAGTGGGAGTTGAACAATGAGAATACAGGAACACGGAGGGGGACATCACACACTGGGGCCTGTCAGGGGATGGGGTGCGAGGAGAGGGAGAGCATTAAGACAAATACCTAATGCATGCAGGGCTTAAAACCTAGATGACAGGTTGATAGGGGCAGCAAACCACCATGGCACATGTATGTCCATGTAACAAACCTGCACATTCTGCACATGCATCCCAGAACTTAAAGCAAAATTTAAAAAAATAAGAATAAAATAGTGACAACTGCTATCCACGCTTGGAGGTAGGAGTTCAATAGAAAATCATCATTCTGACACATGTCAGCATTTGCCCTCTCTCTAGTTTCCATGTACCCTAAGGTGCTTTTTATTCCCCAACCATCACTTCAAAACAGGTAAGCAGTAAATACTATGTCATGGATCAAAATATTAAGAAGTCAATGAAATTCTATGTTTTTGGACACCTAGCAATCAAAAGCCTAGATCTATCTGGTCCTGAGCCAGTTCCTCCAGATGACTGGATCTTGCCCTGTGTCAGATGAGAAGTTCGCATAAAGAAAGGCACAGGCAGAATAAGGTAGAATATCCTGGACAAGCTGAATGTAGAAAAACATGGATCAAAGGAGCAGAGGTCCTGCCTGCTTCCTTTCCTGCGTGTGTTACAGGGCCCTGCTCTCAACTTACTGTAGCTGGGAGAAGAGTCCAAAGCAGCAGAGACAAAAGAGCAAGAAAAGACCTTTCAAAACTAGGGCAGAGGAACAGGTAGAGTGAGTATATGAAGGACAGTCTGTGTTTCAACATCAACCAAGGATCTGCCAGCGAGAAGGGAGATCATTTCTCAAACGCACTGCCTTACCTAACCCATCAGATGGGAAAGACATTCCCGGCACCCGCAGTTAGTTGCCCAATGGTGCAACTCCAAGATATGCCAGGTGCTGATTGCCAGCTCATGCCAGGGATCACCCCCTCTAGACCATTCAGTCCTTGGGCTCCACAAGATCGTTTTGGACAGGAAGCCACCTGGATGGTCCAGTGCTGTGTCCTCTACCTTCAGGACCCTGTCTCCTTCCTAGGAATCCTGGATCCCAAGCCTCTGGCAGTATTTCTCAGATGATGAGGCTGCTCCAACTCCAACTTGGGAAAGACCAAAAACTTCAGCAGCATTATCCACGGGTTATCTGGAACTCCAGCAAGAAAGCACTGAACTGGCCTCTCTATTTAGAAAACCTCTCCTCTCCATAAAAAATTAAAAAAGAAAAGGAGGAATAAGAAGATAGGATTAAAAAAAGCTGTGAAGCTAGGTGCAGTGGCTCACACCTGTAATCCCAGCACTTTGGGAGGCCGAGGCAAGTGGATCACTTGAGGCCAGGAGTTAGAGACCAGCCTAGCCAACATGGTGAAAACCCATTTCTACTAGATGTACAAAAACTAGCCAGGCCTGGTGGTGCTTGCCTGTAATCCCAGCTACCTGGGAGTCTGAGGCGAGGTTGCAGTGAGCCGAGATTGTGCCACTGCACCTCAGTCTAGCCAATAGAGTGAGACTCTCTCCCAAAAAAAAAAAAAAAAAAAAAAAAAGGATAGCAGAAGCATTTTGGGATATGGATATGTTCATGACCTTGATTGTGGTGATGATTTAATGGGTGCAAAAATTATCTAATTGTACATTTTAAATATATGCAGTTTATTGTATGTCCATTATACCTCAATAAAATTGTTTTTTAAAAACAACAACCACAACAATTCCCTCAATTTCACCAATTACGATGAATTGGGGTTTACAGTTTCCTCTTCCAAAATTGGAGAGCAGGTTAAATTCATCCACCATTCACACCCCTCACTGAATTCCTCTGGTTGTCTCCTAATACCTGCTTTTTAACAATTCCCAGGTGAGCTAAGCCTAGGTAGAGTGAATGGACATGTAACTGGGTGAAAAGAAGGGAGAAAAAAAATATGAGTGTTGGGGTCCTTTGGGCGTGAGCCAGACTTGGTAAGGAGAAACCAAAAGGGGCACAGCCAGAGGATGATAGGGCAAGAACCCTGGAGGCTGGATGACCCTGGAGAAGGGGCCCTTCGAGAGTTAAAAGGAGAGCCCAGGACAACAGAGGGAATGACCTTGCATGCAAAGGCAGCCCACCTTGCTGGTTACAAACACCTCTTTGGGTAGCTTCGTCCTACTCCAAAGCCCATTCCCTCCAAACTTCTGCCTAGAGAAGCAAAGAGATAATGGCTCAAGAGCATGTACTGCAGTCACTCCCCATTGAAAGCAACGCTGAAACCTCATTAACATTAAACAGATAACACCACATGCAGCAAAAGATGACAAAGAGCATTTTTGAATTTATTTTTGCAGACTGCCGAGGCTAGATTCAAAGAGTGGACACCCTGTCCAGTCCACAGTCCACAGGCCTCTCCCTCCTTACAAGCTGTTGCATGCCCACTCCCAGCTATCCTCCAACTCCCCCAAATGTTAAGTGATTGCTGGGAAAGAGATTGGAGCAAATGGATAAACGCACGTCCCTGAGGCATGTCCTGGGCTTTTCAACAAATTCAACTGCAGTAGATTTTTATCTCTACCACTTCGACCTGTTTTCCAAACTTTCTGGTACACTCACCAATGCTGGCAAAAAAGAAAAGAAAAGAAACTAGAACAGATTAAAGTACATTCAGTTGTACACTGGAACAAAAAATATTTTGGTTGTGCTGCAACAGGCTGACTCCCATCACAGCCCTCTCTGAGGACAGCCTAATACCTGGGCCTGGTTAACCATCAAAGGCACCTGCACCTTCTACTTCTTAGTTGAAAAATGCAACTCCACAGCCAGGTCTGGCAATCTGTGGCTGCAACACACTTCTTGCATGCTTGTGGCCTCCTGCTGCAAAACATGTTTTTTATGGAAGAAGAAACTAGGTTAATTTGCACTCGGGTCCATTGAAAATCACCCCATGTTAAGTGCTTTATTAACAACAAAGACAACAGCATATTGGTAAAAGAGCTTGGGTGTGACTTTTCCTCACCTAGATTGTAATTCGACATGGCAATTATTTCAAGAGGGTGTGCCCAGCTTGTATTCATTTGCTGTGTGGCCTGCCTCCTAGATTGCAAAACCATAAAATGACACAGCTCACTCCTGGGCTGTAAATAGCACGACCATGTGTAAGGATTATGTAACAAGTATCCGGGGACCTGGCACCCAAAGGAAAGGACTGTTTCAGGTCAAGAAAAATACGGTCTCTTTCCAGAACACTGGATTTAAGTCTGAGAAGTAGCAGGTCTCAGCCCACATCAGAACTGGGCAGGTGCTCCCATTTCCCCACATATTCAATTAAAGCCAGAAGGCAAGCCCAGTGTTCTTATGGAGGGCTCCTCAGAACCCTCCTCGATGCCCCACCTGAGCCCAAGCATGTCAGGAGGTTCCACTGCGTCTGTATCTGGGACTCTCCTGGGCTCCATGCAATTAAGAGCCATTTTTACTGTAAGAGGAGCCAGACCAACCAAGGGAAGAGGCAGGGCTAGGAGTGGTGGTGAGGGCACAGTGGTGAAAAAGGCAACACACAAAAATCTATTAATTAGCATGTGACTTTACAGGCAGGGGAGGGGAAGACAGCTGCAAAGAAAGGTACTGATGTAAAGGAAGAATCTTAGACCCTTGGAAAGATAAATGCTGACCAATGGCTTCATCGCCTTTCTGCTTTATCTACTCTGGTGAAATTCCTCAAAGCCTGCTCCAGTTCCTAAACACAGACACAAACACACACACAGACACACACACACACACACACACACTCTCTCTCTCTCTCCCTCTCTCCACCTCCCACTTTCTCCAGCACACCCACAGTAAATCAAAGCAAAACAGTTTAGAAAGACCCAGGGAAACAGCCACCACAAAATGTGTTAGGAAATAACAGGGAGAGAATTTTATTTTATATGAATTATATATATATATATGAAATAATACCTCTGAATTGTATTCAAACTGCACAGAAAACTATAAAGTTAAAGGAAAGTAAAAGCCTCCTTCCCTCCACCTACTTCTAATGCAGGTAACAGTCCACAAATCTTATCACTGTACATTAGCATATACATGCTTTTACACAAATGGGATAACATTATACATACCCATTTAGCAATAGATCATAACTGTCTTTCCAAGTCACTATCTATAAATCCTATCTCATTATTTTTCAAGGTATATAGCATTCATTAGTGAAGCTACTTAAGACATACTTAGCCAGTACTTTCATTGGGTAGTTTTATTTCTATACTTTTGCCTTTCATAACCATAACTTTGTTTAGCAGTGTGAGAATGGTGCCCACTGACCATAGGCTAGATTGACAGCAAAACTGCTGGATGAGTTGACTTAATTTAGTTGCAATATGTAGGCTATTCTACCTTAAAAAGAGCTAGTCAGTGCAACCTAAATGACTGCCACAGAAGCCAAGGAGCTGTTTTGATCACAAGGAGTACCATTTGGGGGCAGCCACATCCCATGGGCTCAGCCAAGAGAAAAATGTAAATCTTTACTAGACACTGCCACAGTCCATTCGGGCAGAGATTTTCCAAAGCTTAATAACCTCATAGGTTTCTGTACCTTCAGTCAGCTTTATATATTAAATAATGCATCAAGAAAATGAATAAGCCTTCAGTTGGGAAAGTGTAACTATCAATGGGCAACAGAGATGATATCATTATTTGACAGGAAGACAGTCAAGAAGTCTCATGGGGCCAGGCACGGTGGCTCACACCTGTAATCCCAGCACTTTGGGAAGTTGAGGCGGGCAGATTGCCTGAGGTCAGGAGTTCAAGACCAGCCTGGCCAACACGGTGAAACACTGTCTCTACTAAAAATACAAAAAGTAGCCGGGCATGGTGGTGTGCACCTGTAATCCCAGCTACTCGGGGGGGGCATGGTATGGGGGAGCTGGGCTGAGGCAGGAGAGTTGCTTGAACCCAGGAGGCAGGGGTTGCAGTGAGCCAAGATCGCACCACTGCCCTCCAGCCCAAGTGATAAAGCAGGACTCCGTCTCAAAAAAAAAAAAAAAAATGGGACAGTAGGATGTCATTTCCTCACTGAGCCTTGGCAGTGCATTAAGTTCTACTTGCAACAATCTGTATGTTTCACTCGGACTACAATTTCTTGAAACTCTACCTTCCATTCTATCCCATGCATCTTGCCTTCTATTCCAAATCTGTCGGTTCTGTCTGGGTATCTGCCCAGCCTCTTCAACTAGAGCCTTTATTTGAAATACATCCCTTGCTCTTAGCCCCATATTCACACAATATTACATTATTCTAGATTTGCCTTGATTCCACATTCTGCTACCTGCCTTCCCAAATTTCTGCCTGTACCCAGTGCTTAAGGCTACTACTCATCTGGGGATGACATTCAGAAATCACCATCTACCACCATCAAAGGACAGGAGGTTCTAGCCAAATGACGTGAATAACTTTATACTGGAGAGGAAAGCACCAAGTTATCATACCTTGAGGACAACGGTAGTTGGTGTGGTATAGGTAACGTATTTAGAGCAACATCTGGAGTACAGGGAGTGCTCCATAAGTGTCAGTTGTCGGGAAGCCCACCAGACTAACAGCGGATCTCTCAGCAGAAACTCTACAAGCCAGAAGAGAGTGGGGGCCAATATTCAACATTCTTAAAGAAAAGAATTTTCAACCCAGAATTTCATATCCAGCCAAACTAAGCTTCATAAATGAAGGTGAAATAAAATCCTTTACAGACAAGCAAAGGCTGAGAGCTTTTGTCACCACCAGGCCTGCCTTACAAGAGCTCCTGAAGGAAGCACTAAACATGGAAAGGAACGACTGGTACCAGCCTCTGCAAAAACACGCCAAATTGTAAAGACGATCGATGCTAGGAAGAAACTGCATCAACTAACGGGCAAAATAACCAGCTAACATCATAATGACAGACATATAACAATATTAACCTTAAATGTAAATGGGCTAGATGCCCCACCTAGAAGACACAGACTGGCAAACTGGATAAACAGTCATGACCCATCAGGGTGCTGTATTCAGGAGACTCATCTCACATGCAGAGACACACATAGGCTCAAAATAAAGGGATGGAGGAAGATCTACAAAGCAAATGGAAACCAACAAAAAGCAGGGGTTGCAACCCTAGTCTCTGATAAAACAGACTTTAAACCAACAAAGATCAAAACAGACAAAGAAGGCTATTACATAATGGTAAAGGGATCTATTCAACAAGAAGAACTAACTATCCTAAATATATATGCACCCAATATAGGAGCACCCAGATTCATAAAGCAAGTCCTTAGAGACCTACAAAGAGACTTAGACTCCCACACAACAATAATGGGAGATTTTAACACCCCATTGTCGATATTAGACAGATCAACAAGACAGAAAATTAACAAGGATATCCAGGACTTGAACTCAGCTTTGCAACAAGCTGACCTAATAGACATCTACAGAACTCTCCACCCCAAATCAACAGAATATACATTCTTCTCAGCACCACACCGTACTTATTCCAAAATTGACCACATAGTTGGACGTAAAGCACTCCTCAGCAAATGTGAAAGAACAGAAATTATAACAAACTGTCTCTCAGACCACAGTGTAATCAAACTAGAACTCAGGATTAAGAAACTCACTCAAAACTGCACAACTACATGGAAACTGAACAACCTGCTCCTGAATGACTCCTGGGTAAATAATGAAATGAAGGCAGAAATAAATATATTATTTGAAACCAATGAGGACAAAGACACAAGGTTCCAGAATCTCTGGGACACATTTAAAGCAGTGAGTAGAGGGAAATTTATAGCACTAAATGTCCACAAAAGAAAGCAGGAAAGATCTAAAATCGATACCCTAACATCACAATTAAAAGAACTAGAGAACAAGAGTAAACAAATTCAAAAGCTAGCAGAAGGCAAGAAATCACTAAAATCAGAGCAGAATTGAAGGAGATAGAGACACAAAAAAACCCTTCAAAAAATCAATGAATCCAGGAACTGGTTTTTTGAAAAGATCAACAAAATTGATAGACCACTAGCAAGACTAATAAAGAAGAAAAGAGAGAAGAATCAAATAGATGCAATAAAAAATGATAAAGGGGATATCACCACCGATCCCACAGAAATACAAACTACCATCAGAGAATACTATAAACACCTCTATGCAAATAAACTAGAAAATCTAGAAGAAATGAATAAATTCCTGGACACATACACCCTCCCAAGACTAAACCAGGAAGAAACTGAATCTCTGAATAGACCACTAACAGGCTCTGAAATTGAGGCAATAATTAATGGCTTACCAACTGAAAAAAGTCCGGAACCAGACAGATTTCACAGCCGAATTCTACCAGAGGTACAAAGAGGACCTGGTACCATTCCTTCTGAAACTATACCAATCAACAGAAAAAGAGGGAATCCTCCCTAACTCATTTTATGAGGCCAGCATCATCCTGAAACCAAAACCTGGCACAGACACAACAAAAAAAGAGAATTTTAGACCAATATCTCTGATGAACATCGATGCAAAAATTCTCAATAAAATACTGGCAAACCGAATCCAGCAGCACATCAAAAAGGTTATCCACCACGATCAAGTCAGCTTCATCCCTGGGATGCAAGCCTGGTTCAACATACTCAAATCAATAAACATAATCTATCACATAAACAGAACCATCAGCAAAAACCACATGATTATCTCAACAGATGCAGAAAAGGCCTTTGACAAAATTCAACAGCACTTCATGCTAAAAACTCTCAATAAACTAGGTATTGATGGAACATATCTCAAAATAATAAGAGCTATTTATGACAAACCCACAGCTTAATTACTAATCAAAGCTTCCTGATTTAATGTGAGACACATCATTTTGAATAAAATTAACTGATGAATGGACACATCGGGTAGAATTTGAGCTTCTGTTAAAGCATGCCCTGTGTATGACAATAGCCTAGATGTCTTTGAAATAACAATCACACATTGGAGTTTTCATAGGAGGGAAATAAGCTGGACGCTATCTTACATTTTTTTCTATGAAGTTCAATGCCTACAAGCTTATTCCTGTTAACATTTAAAATAAAAGATAGGTCGGGCACGGTGGCTCACGCCTGTAATCCCAGCACTTTGGAAGGCCGAGGTGGGTGGATCATCTGAGGTCGGAAGTTCGAGACCAGCCTGACCAACATGGAGAAACCCCATCTCTACTAAAAATACAAAATTAGCCGGGCATGGTGGCGCATGCCTGTAATCCCAGCTACTCGGGAGGCTGAGGCAGAAGAATCACTTGAACCCGGGAGGCGGAGATTGCAGCAAGCCGAGATCGCGCCACTACAGTCCAGCCTGGGCAACAAGAGCGAAACTCCATCTCAAAAAATAATAATAATAATAATAATAATAATAATAAAAGGTAAACAAAGTTATTCAATTATCTGCCCTAAATTCACTGAACCTTGTAGCTTTCCTTCTCCACTTTATAGTAAACAGCATTGACACCAAGTAAGAAGCGCATTTCTGTTTGGACATTACTGAGAAAAGTCCCTTAACCTCTTGGGTCTCTCACTCACTCTCTTTTAAAATAAATAGTTTATTTATCTCAAAAGACTGCCTTGAGAAGCCAGCAAATGCTTATAGAAGGTGCCTTGACTGTATGACAGGCAGGTATCTCTGATGATCTCAGATAGTCTAAGAAAAACCAAAGTCAGTACTGAGTAGGTCACTGGAGGCTTGACTTGGTATTAACCCCTGGTGTTTCAAAATGTATATGTCATCGACTGTGATTTTTTAAAGATAAAAGCTTTGAGGCAGCTTTATGGTTTCAGTTTCCTTTCAGGCCCTGTTTTATGCAAGATGTGAAAAAAACAAACAGAAAACAAAAAAAACTAATGGAAAGAGCCCATTTCTGTCCGCAAATTATCCTGCACATGCCTGCCAATTAATATGTGGCCTTCCAGAAATTTTGACCATCACAAGCACAATACGCAGGAAACGCAGAGGTGCAGCAATGCGTTGCTGTGACAGCGAGGTTCTGGATATGGAGAAAGTTGGCCAGCATCTGCCCTTTTCCTCCAGGCACTGCATTCTCCTGGAGGGCCCCAACTTGTTGTCCATCCTTCCTATTTCACTGAACTGTCAGGACTCACAAGGTACGTAACCCTTGGCCTTCATATATCTTTCTGGGGCTCCAGGGGAGTGAGGTCAATGAGGACAAACTCTAAAGAAGAGTAAAACAAGGAGGGCTGGTCATCACAACCTAGAATATAAATGCCCAGAAAACAGAGTAGAATTCAGTTACAAAAAGCTCCCCAGTCTCCTGCTCTTTCCTTTACCTTCCACGGCCAAGCAGCTTCGAGGGAGGCTCCACCAGGCATCAGCCTCTTCCAGGTTTACATCCCTCATGATGATATTGAGTGGTTGTGACTGGCCCACAGTTTCAGTGCATCTACTTTATGCAGGTGTGAAAACTGATCAGTATGAAGCTGTCAGCTATTTTTTTATTGAGCAATTTGGAGGTTAAGAAAAGTGATAGAGGCTGGGCGCAGTGGCTCATGCCTGTAATCCCAGCACTTGGGGAGGCCAAGGTACTCGGGAGGCTGAGGCAGGAGAATCACTTGAACCCGGGAGGTGGAAGTTGCAGTGAGCAGAGATCGCACCACTGCCCTCCAGCCTGGGCAACAAAGCAAGGCTCTGGCTTAAAGAAAGAAGAAAAGGGAAGAGAAGCAGAGGGGAGGGGAGGGCAGGGCAGGGCAGGGCAGGGCAGGGCAGGAAAGGGAAGGAAAGGGAAGGGAAGGGAAGGGAAGGGAAATATTAATAACAAGTGTTGGCAAAGATGTAGAGGAACTGGAACTCTTGTACCTTGCTGGTGAAAATGTAAAATGGTACAGATACTGTGGGAAACAGTACCGCAGTTCCTTAAAAAATTTAACAAATTAAATAACTTAAATAATTAATAACTCATTAAATAAATTACTCTATGATCCAACAATTCCACTTCTAGGTACATGCCCAAAAGAACCGAAAACAGGGACTCAAGCAGATATTTGTACACCCGTGTTTGCAACAGCATTACTCACAAGAGCCAAAACATAGAAGCAACCCGAGTGTCCATCAATGGATGAATGAGTAAACCAAATGTGGCATATACACACTATGGAATATTATTCCGCTTGAAAAAGGAAGGAAATTCTGACAGCTGCTGCAGTGTGAATGAACTTTGGAAACATTACGCTAAGTGAAGCAAGATAGCTATGAAAGGACAAATACTGCATGATTCCACTTACAGTATGTACCTAAAGTAGCCAAATTCATAGAGAAAGAAAGTAGAAAGTTGCCAGGAGCTGGGGAGTTATTGTCTAGTGGGCACAGAGTTTTAGTTTGAGAAGATAAAAAAGTTCTGGAGATGCATGATGGTGATTGTTGCCAAAAAATATGAACGTACTCAATGCCACCAAACTGTACCACTTAACTGAAAAATGATTACAAGAGGAAATTTTTGTTATATATATTTTAAATTAAAAAAGAAAGGTGATCCTTGTCTAGGGCAGTCCCAGTTTATATTTTTGGCCTGGAATACTTAATATTAGCAGCCCCTCTCCTCTTACTTAAGAACTTAAGTGACTATGTCCCAAACTGGACAACAGATAGTATAATCACTCTAAGATTAAATAACTATTCAGTATCATCTCATTAGAATATGGCAGAGGTATGCTTCTTATCCTCAAATCTGTCTGATTCCAGAGCCCATGTTCTTCACCACCACACATCCTGCAGAATTGCTAATGATGCTGCTCGCTGGCCTACATCAGGTTTGCCACTATTTATTGTGTCAACTCTGCTGACTTACATGGAGCACTGAGGTGCTACCTACTTAGTAAGAAACACTGGCCGGGCACGGTGGCTCTCACCTGTAATCCCAACACTTTGGGAGGCTGAGGTGGGTGGATCACCTGAGGTCAGGAGTTCAAGACCAGCATGACCAACATTGCGAAACCCTGTCTCTACTGAAAATACAAAAATTAGCCGGATGTGGTGGTGCATGCCTGTAATTCCAGCTACTTGGGAGGCTGAGGCAGGAGAATCACTTGAACCTGGGAGGCAGAGGTTGCAGTGAGCCAAGATCATGCCATTGCACTCCAGCCTGGGTGACAAGAGCAAAATTCTGTCACAGCAAAACTCCATCAAAAAAAAAAAAAAAAAGAAAAAAGAAACATTGATTCTCTTAATGCTAATCAAAAGAAATGCTTATATATTTTTTAAAAAGGAGAACGGGGATGAGCAAAGAATAGAAACATTACAGACCGATGAACAGAACATCTTCTGGTATAATCCATGGATTTTAGTAATCGAATGGTGCAATAGCATCAGGGCCATGTGATACGCAGTGCCCAAAGCAGGTGGATACAAAACCAACACCAAAACCAGTTACTCCATGACTCAGTTGACACAGGGTGAGTAATGATCAGCAAACACAGACCGGAGTGTCTACTCGAGGCAGGAAGCCAATATCCGCTTAGGAACTTTGTCTTTGACCAAAGAGGTTCCACTGACGCTCTTTCTAAACTCACTGGAGAGCCTGGAGTAATGTTTCTAGTCATGCAGGTTTCTGGGTCACACCAACCTGAGCTGGGATCCCATGCTCCCAGTCACTTCCTCCAACACTTTGTACCAGTGACAAAGTCTCTAATCATCTGAGTCAAAATGCCTCTTTCATAGGGTTACAGTGAGGATTCAGTATTTGTCTGGAGAACATGAAGCATGTTGCTTAGCGTACAGGGTAATATTCTATAAATATTATTACGTAGAAAATAGAGTGCAAGAACCCTTGATTCTCAGATCCTAGTAAGCTTGTTCATTCTCTCCCTCCACCCTGCCCCAAATCCTGTAAACCCAAATAGTCACTAGCAAAGTAAAAGAAAGAATAAATGCATTCAAGAATCCAGATAATCTGGACCTCAAAGAAAGAAGCCTTTGGAGGATCCCAAAATTATCTAGAGAATTGCTTCCCTTTTCCAGTTATTTTGCTCCTCCGTGGTTGTGGTAAAACTTGCAGTCCTATCTCCAAATGTAGCCAATGTTCACCCACTTCTGGAAAAATCAGATGGCCCTGAAAGAGTGGGCTTTGTCCAATTCTTGGGGACATATTGAGACACAGTAATGCAGAGCCAAACTGGAGTATCTCAGTTTCTGAGTGCTTAAGCATTATGTGGCTGGTCCACGATCAATTCAACCCCCCTTTCCCTGTTTCTCCCACCCAATATTCCAATCAACTCTGCTTTGTTGTCCCTTTTTGTATTAGGGACATGATAGGCTAAGTGTATGATCCAGACATTGGAGACAGCCCCTGGGGGAAGGTCTGTTCCTATCTTAAACATTTTTAAGGAACTGTTTACAATGTCTGGCAATACCCTAGCAGGTAGTCTTCATGTACTGGGGGCAAATAAATTATAAATGAGGATCATTTATGTGTCTGCCTCTGTAGTTTTAATTTTTCGCTTTTATTTTTAGTTGACATGTAGTAATTGTATGTATTTATGAAGTGTTGCCTCTGTAGTTTTAAAAAAACAAAACTTAGCTGCTCCCAGGGGGTTTGGCCAAGTGTAGTTTTCAGAGATCACTCCAGCCACACAAGCATCTGGTGACCATGTGGTTCCTGCTGATGAGTGACAAGCAGGCAGACACATGTCATGAGAGGTATATGCATTTGTCAGCATGCAATTACTTAATAGCCTTAAAGGATAAGCGTAGAATTTCTGTCACTCATTATGCCAAATAAACATCACCTGTTTTTGAACCAAAACAGTACTTGAAAGAGTTTATGAGAATGATCTGATAGTTAGTGTATTAGTCCATTTTCATGCTGCTGATAAAGACATACCCCAGACTGAGAAATTTACAAAAGAAAGAGGTTTAATTGGACTTACAGTTCCACGTGGCTGGGGAAGCCTCACAATCATGGCAGAAGGCAAGAAGGAGCAAGTCACATCTTACATGGATGGCAGCAGGCAAAGAGAGAGAACTTGTGCAGGAAAACTCCTCTTTTTAAAACCATCAGATCTCATGACACTTATTCACTATCAAGAGAACAGCATGGGAAAGACTTGCCTCTATGATTGAATTACCTCCCCCCATGTCCATCCCACAACATGTGGGAATTCAAGGTGAGATTTGAGTGGGGACACAGCCAAACCATATCAGTTAGCATATATCTCCTTAACCAAAAATGTAAGAGCAGCCAGTCACAGTGGCTCATGCCTGTAATCCAATGCTTTGGGAGGCCAAGGCAGAAGAATTGCTGGAGCCCAGGAGGTCGAGGCTATCATGAGCTATGATTGCACCTCTGTACTGAAGCCTGGGCAACAGAATAAGACCTTGTCACCAAAAAAAAAAAAAAAAAAAAAAAAAATTAAGGCTTTTTTAGCAGAGTCAAAATGTGAAAGCTATGTACAAACTCCTAAAGGAACTGCCAAACCATAGAAAGAGGCACTAAAACAGGTCAGAGAACACTAAACAAAGTGAAGAAGGGATGGAACAGAGTAGAATGAAATATTGGGGAGGTAATAAAACAGAAGCCCAGGAAATAAGTCTTAACAAGCTGCAATCACCATGGAAAAGCATAACTTGGGAAAAATGTGTGTTGTGCCTGGAAACACTTTCTGAAACGTGGTCACCATCCTCAGACCAAATGTAGCTGTCATCCCACTGATATGAAAATCCCTTTCGTACTCATTGGCACCAACAAGACACAGAGACAGGCTTATGAGCAGACTTTGCTTATACATTTTGAAATCTATGTTGAATCACAAACAATATCTGTTCCTTTCTCTCCATTTCAATCCTGATACTCATTATATATCTCTGGAGCCATAAAGCCAGATTCAAATCCTGCATCCAAACTCAACAGCTGTGTGCCCTTGGATAAGTTGCTTAAAATGGAAATAATAATGGTGCCTGCTTCAGTGAGTTGTTGTTAAAGAGGACACAGTTAACATATGCAAAGTGGTTAGAACAGTGCCTGGCACTATTTTCATTATTATTAATATCTTAGAGAATAAGTTCACTCAGTATGATTACAATTATTAAATAAATAATAAGTTGTATCCATATTTCATTAACAATTATTAAGCTCCCTAGAGCAGAGCACGTTATGTAAAGCACAACTACTTTAATGAAAATGAACATAAGGATAATGATTTAGGAACATTGAGGCTGTTTACTACTTCTTAGGCAAACATAATGTACTTTATGGCATCATTCAAAGACAAGAGCAATAATTTTTCCACTACTTAGAGGTTTGCAAATGCATCATTTCTTCTGCTGAAGGTCTGTTTTCCATCAGCTCCAGAAGCCTTATGTAAATGAAGGTGGATTCTGTCTATGAGATTTAAATAATGTTGTTTTGTATTTTTTTGACCCCAAATGACTTTAAGCTCATGCCTTTGTTTCATTATTTGCTCTTCTCTATATATTTTTTTTCCTGACTTTTTTTCAATTTGGAACACTGTAAATTTAGCCTTAATTATTTGTGGTCCTTCCTCTACCAGCTTCAGATTCCAAGGAGAATGCAGACTGTACATACACTGTCTTGAATTTATTTGTTATCATTCAGAGAATTCCAAATATGGACATTCCTAGGTCTTTTGTGCTATTTCTACTCAAGGAAAAACATTATGTTCCATTTTTCTTAATACCTTTCTTGAGCTTCTAAATTGTATCATACAAAAAATATCTAGGGTTCCTTGTTCCTTAGTAAGTGAAATTTGGTTTTCTTCCAAAACCAGAATACTTTTTTTAAATTAAAATCTGTACCAATTTTATCCTGTGTGGAAAAGAAAATAAGCAATGGTAATAAATATGGAACTCATTCAAAGTTAAAACAATCCCCGTCTAGCTTCCCACTTTCACCTTCTAAATCAATGGTGAGTTCATTTTTCAATTATCTTGGACAAAACAACAATAATCATAACTAGTAGTAGTCCTTGCTATAAACGTCTTTACATATCAATAGCTCATAGGCATATTTTATTTTATTTTAAGCTATCTCCTACTGGAAAGAAAACATATTTATTTAGCTGGCATATTTTTTAATTGAGTTATTTGAAAATCTGGACATTTTATATGAAAATCTGGATTTTCAGCTTCTTTTGAAAAATTAAAAATTCCAGTATTTGTGGGTCCACATTCTCAACATGGCGAGTGGGTTCACATTCTCAACATGGCAAGCAGCTATCTAGAGCTTAACAGCTGCTCCCATTAAAAGCAGTATGAGTTTCCAATGCCATTCAATATGCGGGGTGAAGGGCAGCAGGTACCCACTTCCCTCACTGATATTATTGCCTAGTTCCTGGAGAGATCTGAGATTGCAACCTCTGTTCTCCACCTTGAAGTGTTTTTCCTAGTTTCCCAAGAATGAAGTGATATAGTTTGGCTGTGTCCCCACAAATCTCACTTTGAATTGTAATTATCCCTACATGTTAAGGGCAGGGTCAGGTGGAGATAATTGAATCATGGGAGCAGTTTCCCCCATTCTGTTCTCAAAGTCTCACAAGATCTGATGGTTTTATACATACGAGTTCCCCTGCACAAGTTCTCTTGCCTGCCGCCATGTAAGACATGACTTTGCTCCTCCTTTGCCTTCTGCCATGATAGTGAGGCCTCCCCAGCCATGAGGAACTGTGAATCCATTAAACCTCTTTGCTTTATAAATTACCCAGTCTTGGGTATGTCTTTATTAGCAGCATGAGAACAGACTAATACATGAAGCACTGTCACAATTCCAACATTTCAAATGCACATACTTTGATCCAACAATTCTACTGAAAAAACTATGAAAGGTCATACAAATATATATGGATGTCCACTACAATATTTCTTCCAACAGGAAAAAAAATAAATCAACATAAATATCAATAGGAACTGGTTGAATAAGTGATGGTGAATCCATGCAAGAGAATACTAGAGAGTTCCCTAAAGCAAAAAAGTAAATCTAAGCATATTAAAATGGAAATATGTCCAAAATATATTAAGTGGGAAAAAAGCAAAGTACAGAACAGTACATAGTATGCGATCCAATCTGTAGGGAAAATGAATTTCAACATTTTAGAAGAAAACATAAGCAACATTTTTTTTTTTAGATGAAGTCTTGCTCTGTCACCCAGGCTAGAGTGCAGTGGCGCGATCTTGGCTCACTGCAAACTCTGCCTCCCAGATTCAAGCGATTCTCCTGCCTCAGCCTCCTGAGTAGCTGGAATTACAGGTAAGTGCCATCACGCCCAGCTAATTTTTGCATTTTTAGTAGAGACCGGGTTTCACCATGTTGGTCAGGCTGGTCTCAAACTCTGGACCTCGTGAGCCACCCACCTCAGCCTCCCAAAGTGCTGGGATTACAGGCGTGAGCCACCACACCCTGCAACATAAGCAACTTTTAAAAACTACATTACTTTTATACTTTTAAAAGAAGAAAGTGGAAGGGCGCAGTGGCTCAAATCTTTAATTCCAGCACTTTAGGAGGCCTAGGCAGGTGGATCACCTGAGGTCAGGAGTTCGAGACCAGACAGACCAACATGGTGAAACCCCGTCTCCACTAAAAATACAAAATTTACCAGGTAGTTAATTAAAAATTAGCCGGGTGTGGTGGCGCATGCCTGTAATCCTAGTTACTCTGGAGGCTGAGGCAGGAGAATCACTTGAAACCAGGAGACGGAGGTTGCAGTGAGCTGAGATCACACCATTGCACTCCAGCCTGGGCAACAAGAGTGAAAAACTCCATCTCAAAATAAAAAAAATTTAAAAATTTAAAAAATAAAAAAGAAGAAGAAGAAGGACCACTATGAAAAGGTTTATTTCAAATCATTTCATGCATAATTATCATCACGTCTTCATGTTATTTATTTGACTGCCTGTCTTGGAAACAGAGTTCCTGTTCCTCTACAGTCGAGCCTGATTTTATTTCTTAGGCAAGAGGAAGAGGTTATTCCAAGATGGCTGAATAGGAACAGCTCCAGTCTGCAGCTCACGGCGAGATCAACGCAGAAGACGGGTGATTTCTGCATTTCCAACTGAGGTACCTGGCGTATCTCATTGGGACTGGTTAGACAGTTGGTGCAGCCCACAGAGGGCAAGCTGAAGCAGGGTGGGGCGTTGCCTCACAGAGAAAAGCAAGGGGTCAGGGAATTCCCTCTCTTAGCCAAGGGAAGCTGTGAGGGATCGTGCTGTGAGTAACGGTGCACTCCAGCCTAGATACTATGCTTTTAACATGGACTACGCAACCTGCAGACCAGGAGATTCTCTTGGGTGCCTATGCCACCAGGGCCCTGGGTTTCAAGCATAAAACGAGGTGGCCATTTTGGCAGACACCGAGCTAGCTACAAGAGTTTTTTTTTCATACCCCAGTGGCAGTGGAACACCAGCGACACAGAACCATTTACTCCCCTGGAAAGGGGCCGAAGCCAAGAAACCAAAGGGGCTGGCTCAGCGGATCCCACTCCATGGAGCCCAGCAAGCTAAGATCCACTGGCTTGAAATTCTCGCTGCCAGCACAGCAGTCTGAAGTTGACCTGGGATGCTCAAGCTTGGTTGGGGGAGGGGCATCCGCCATTACTGAGGCTTGGGCAGGCAGTTTTTCCCCTCACAGTGTACACAAAGCCGCTGGGAAGTTTGAACTGGGTGGAGCCACTGCAGTTCAGCAAAGCCACTATAGCAAGACTGCCTCTCTAGATTCCTCCTCTCCGGTCAGGGCATATCTGAAAGAAAGGCAGCAGCCCCAGTCAGGGGCTTATAGATAAAACTCCCATCTCCCTGGGACAGAGCACCTGGGGGAAGGGGTGGCTGTGGGCACAGCTTCAGCAGACTTAAATGTTCCTGCCTGCCGGCTCTGAAGAGAGCAGTGGATCTCCCAGGATGGCCCTCAAGCTCTGCTAAGGGACAGACTGCCTCCTCAAGTGGGTCCCTGACCCCTATGCCTCCTGACCAGGAGACACCTCCCAGCAGGGGTCAACAGATACCTCATACAGGAGAGCTCCTGCTGGTATCTAGTGGGTGCTCCTCTGGGACGAAACTTCCAGAGGAAGGAACAGGCAGCAATCTTTGCTGTTCTACAGCCTCCGCTGGTGATACCCAGGCAAACAGGGTCTGGAGTGGACCTCCAGCAAACTCCAGCAGACCTGCAGCAGAGAGGCCTGACTATTAGAAGGAAAACTAACAAACAGAAAGGAATAGCATCAACATGAACAAAAAGAGCATCCACACAGAAACCCCATCCACAGGTCACCAATATCAAAGACCAAAGGTAGATAAATCCCCAAAGATGAGGAAAACCAGTGCAAAAAGGCTGGAAAGTCCAAAAACCAGAATGCCTCTTCTTCTCCAAAGGATCACAACTCTTTACCAGCAGGGAACGAAACTGGACAGAGAATGAGTTTGACAAATTGACAGACGTAGACCTCAGAAAGTGGGTAATAACAAACTTCTCCGCCCTAAAGGAGCATGTTCTAACCCAATGCAAGGAAACTAAGAACCTTGAAAACAGGTTAGAGGAATTGCTAACTACAGTAACCAGTTTAGAGAAGAACATAAATGACCTAATGGAGCTGAAAAATACAGCAGGAGAACTTCATGAAGCATTCACAAGTATCAATAGCCAAATCGATCAAGTGGAAGAAAGGATATCAGAGATTGAAGATCAACTTAATGAAATAAAGCATGAAGACAAGATTAGAGAAAAAAGAATGAAAAGGAGTAAAGAAAACCTCCAAGAAATATGGGACTATGTGAAAAGACCAAATCTACGTTTGATTGGTATACCTGAAAGTGATGGGGAGAGTGGAACCAAGTTGGAAAACACTCTTCAGGATATTATCCACAAGAACTTCTCCAACTTAGCAAGACAGGCCAACATTCAAATTCAGGAAATACAGAGAACACCACAAAGCTACTCCTCGAGAAGAGCAACTCCAAGACAAATAATTATAAGATTCACCAAGGTTGAAATGAAGGAAAAGATGTTAAGGGCAGCCAGAGAGAAAGGTCGGGTTACCCACAAAGGGAAGACCATCAGACTAACAGCGGATCTCTCTGCAGAAACCCCACAAGCCAGAAGAGAGTGGGGGCCAATATTCAACATTCTTGAAGAAAACAATTTTCAACCCAGAATTTCATATCCAGCCAAAATTAGCTTCATAAGTGAAAGAGAAATACAACCCTGTACAGACAAGCAAATACTGAGAGATTTTGTCATCACCAGGCCTGCCTTACAAGAGCTCCTGAAGGAAGCACTAAATATGAAAGGAAAAACCGGTACCAGCCACTGCAAAAAACATACCAAATTGTAAAGACCATCGACACTATGAAGAAACTGCATCAACTAACGGGAAAAATAACCAGCTAGCATCATAATGACAGGATCAAATTCACACAAAGCAATATTAACCTTAAATGTAAATAGGCTAAATGCCCCAATTAAAAGACACAGACTGGCAAATGGATAAAGAGTCAAGACCCATCAGTGTGCTATATTCAAGAGACCCATCTTACATGCAAAGACACATATAGGCTCAAAATAAAGGGTTGGAGGAATATTTACCAAGCAAATGGAAAGCAAAAAAAGCAGGGATTGCAATCCTCATCTCTGATAAAATGGACTTTAAGCCAAAAAAGATCAAAAAAGACAAAGAAGGGCATTACATAATGGTAAAGGATCAACACAACAAAAAGAGGTAACTATCCTAAATATATGTGTACCCAATACAGGAGCACCCAGATTCATAAAGCAAGTTCCTAGAAACATACAAAGAGACTTAGATTCCCACACAATAATAGTGGGAGACTTTAACACCCCACTGTCAATATTAGACAGATCAACGAGACAGAAAATTAACAAGGATATACAGGAGTTAAACTCAGCTCTGGAGCAAGCAGACCCAATAGACATGTACAGAACTCTCCAACCCAAATCAACAGAATATACATTCTTCTCAGCACCACATCACACTTATTCTAAAATTGACCACATAATTGGAAGTAAAACACTCCTCAGCAAATGCAAAAGAACAGAAATCATAACAGTCTCTCAGACCACAGTGCAATCAAATTAGAACTCAGGATTAAGAAACTCACTGAAAACCACAAAACTACATGGAAACTGAACAACCTGTTGTTTAATGACTACTGGGTAAATAACAAAATTAAGGCAGAGATAAATAAGTTCTCTGAAACCAATGAAAACAAAGACACAACGTACCAGAATCTCTGGCACTCAGCTAAAGCAGTGTTTAGAGGGAAATTTATAGCACTAAGTGTGCATAGGAGAAAGCAGGAAAGACCTAAAATTGACACCCTAACATCACAATTAAAAGAACTAGAGAAGCAAGAGCAAACAAATTCAAAAGCTAGCAGAGGACAAGAAATAACTAAGATCAGAGCAGAATTGAAGGAGGTAGAGACACGAAAAACCGTTCAAAAAAAAAATCAATGATTCCAGGAGCTGGCTTTTTGAAAAGATTAACAAAATAGAGAGACAACTAGCAAGACTAATGAAGAAAAGAGAGAATAATCAAACAGATGCAATAAAAAATGATAAAGGTGAGATCACCACCGATCCCACAGAAATACAAACTACCCGTCAGAGAATACTATAAACACCTCTATGCAAATAAACTAGAAAATCTGGAAGAAATGGATAAATTCCCAGACACATACACCCTACTAAGACTAAACCAGGAGGAATTTGAATCCCTGAATAGACCAATAACAAGTTCTGAAATTGAGGCAGTAATTAATAGCCTACCAACCAAAAAAAGCCCAGGACCAGACGGATTCACAGCCAAATTCTACCAGAGGTACAAAGAGGAGCTGGTACCATTCCTTCTGAAACTATTCGAAACCACAGAAAAAGAGGGACTCTGCCCTAACTCATTTTATGAGGCCAGCCTCATCCTGATACCAAAACCTGGCAGAGACACAACAAAAAAAGAAAATTTCAGGCCAATCTCCCTGATGAACATCGATGTGAAAATCCTCAATAAAATACTGGCAAACTGAATCCAGCAGCACATCAAAAAGCTTATCCACCACAATCAAGTCAGCTTCATCCCTGGGATGCAAGGCTGGTTCGACATATGCAAATCAATAAACGTAATCCCTCACATAAACAGAACCAATGACAAAAACCACATGATTATCTCAATAGAAGCAGAAAAGGCCTTCAACAAAATTCAACAGCCCTTCATGCTAAAAACTCTCAATAAACTAGGTATTGATGGAATGTATCTCAAAATAATTGATGGAACGTATCTCAAAAGAGCTGTTTATGACAAACCCACAGCCAGTATCACACTGAATGGGCAAAAGCTGGGAGCATTCCCTTTGAAAACTGGCACAAGACAAGGATGCCCTCTCTCACCACTCCTATTCAACATAGTATTGGAAGTTCTGGCCAGGGCAATCAGGCAAGAGAAAGGAATAAAGGTATTCAAATAGGAAGAGAGGAAGTCAAATTGTCTCTGTTTGCAGATGACATAATGGTATATTTAGAAAACCCCATTGTCTCAGCCCAAAATCTCCTTAAGCTGATAAGCAACTTCAGCAAAGTCTCAGGATACAAAATCATGTGCAAAAATCACAAGCATTCCTGTACATCAATAATAGGCAAACAGAGAGCCACATCATAAATGAACTCCCATTCACAATTGCTACAAAGAGAATTAAATACCTAGGAATACAACTTACAAGGGATGTGAAAGACCACTTCAAGGAGAACTACAAACCACTGCTCAAGGAAATAAGAGAGGACACAAACAAACGGAAAAACATTCCATGCTCATGGATAGGAAAAATCAATATCATGAAAATGGCCATACTGCCCAAAGTAATTTATAGATTCAATGCTATCCCCATCAAGCTACCACTGACTTTCTTCACAGAATTAGAAAAAACTACTTTAAATTTCATATGGAACCAAATAAGAGCCCGTATAGCCAAGACAATCCTAGGCAAAAAGAACAAAGCTGGAGACATCATGCTATGCTACCTGACTTCAAACTATATTACAAGGCTACAGTAACCAAAACAACACAGTACTAGTACCAAAGCAGATATGCAGACCAATAGAACAGAACAGAGGCCTCAGAAGTAATGCCACACATCTACAACCATCTGATCTTTGACAAACTTGACAAAAACAAGCAATGGGGAAAGGATCTGCTATTTAATAAATGGTGTTGGGAAAACTGGCTAACCATATGCAGAAAACTGAAACTGGACCCCTTCCTTATACCTTACACAAAAATTAACTCAAGATGGATTAAAGACTTAAACATAAGACCTAAAACCATAAAAACCCTAGGAGAAAACTTAGGCAATACCATTCAGGACATAGGCATGGGCAAAGACTTCATGAATAAAACACCAAAAACAATGGCAACAAAAGCCAAAATTGACAAATGGGATTAAACTAAAGAGCTTCTGCACAGCAAAAGAAACTATTACCAGAGTGAACAGGCAACCTACAGAATGAGAGAAAATTTTTGCAATCTATCTATCTGACAAAGGGCTAATATCCAGAATCTACAAGGAACTTAAATAAATTTATGAGAAAGAAAACAACCCCATCAAAAAGTGGGCAAAGGATATGAACAGACACTTCTCAAAAGAAGACATTTATGCGGCCAAAAAAACATATGAAAAAAAGCTCATCATCACTGGTCATTAGAGAAATGCAAATCAAAACTACAGTGAGATACCATCTCATGCCAGTTAGAATGGCGATCACTAAAAAGTCAGGAAACAACAGATGCTGGAGAGATGTGGAGAAATAGGAACACTTTTACACTGTTGGTGGGAGTGTAAATTAGTTCAACCATTGTGGAAGACAGTGTGGCGATTCCTCAAGGATCTAGAACCAGAAATACCATTTGACCCAGCAATCCCATTACTAGCTATATACCCAAAGGATTATAAATCATTCTACTATAAAGACACATGCACATGTATGTTTATTGCAACACTGTTCACAAAAGCAAAGATTTGGAACCAACTCAAATGCCCATCAATGATAGACTGCATAAAGAAAATGTGGCACATATACACCATGGAATACTATGTAGCCATAAAAAAGAACAAGTTCATGTCCTTTGCAGGGACGTGGATGAAGCTGAAAACCATCATTCTCAGCAAACTAACACAGGAACAGAAAACCAAACACCACATGTTCTCACTCATAAGTGGGAGCTGAAAAATGAGAACACAGGGACACAGGGAGGGGAACATCACACACCTGGGCCTGTCAGGGGGTGGGGGCCTAGGGGAGGGATAGCATTAGGAGAAATACCTAATGTAGACGACAGGTTGATGGGTGAGCAAACCACCATGGCACGTGTATACCTATGTAACCTGCACATTCTGCAGATGTATCCCAGAACTTAAAGTATAATTTTAAAAAAAGATGGAGAAGAGGGAGAAGGGGAAGAAGAAGGAGAAGAAGAGGAAGAAGAAGAAAAGAAGGAGGGGGAGGAGGAGGAGGAAGCTTCTGGAGGACCCATCACACCAAGCCCAAGGACCAGCACAAAAAAGACACAATGGGCCACTTTAGAAGCTGTGCTTTTCAAGAGGGCTTTGTTGTTCATGTTCCTCTGCTGTCTTCTGAAAAGTAAAGATAAGTGGGAAGAAAGGTAGGAGCTCCTCCAGGGAGAGCTGCCAAATTCAGCTCCAAATACTTTTCCAGCCCCTCTCACATTTGCATGGGGCCCTGGTGAGAGAGAGAGAAAGAGAGAGAGAGAGAGACTATACATTATTTCCATATTGCTGTTACTGTTTTGGGCAGAGTCAGGGAAGAAGAGGAAGAAAACAGAAGAAATGACTCTGTTTTCACCAGCAGAAACCTTAACTGGTTAATATAATACAGGAGTGTAAGAATTTGTTCTTTCCACTAAAGAGAAAACAAGGCCACGCATTCCCAATTATATGCTCAGAAAGGGCAGCCAGGGAGTGCAGTTCTTGGCAGCAGCAGGATTTATGACTTGCCTTCAGCATTGCCCATCACAGAGGGGATTTTGCTGGGGACATGGGCAGCCAGAGGTAGTGGGTGCTCGGTCACTAGTGGGATGCTACACAGCAGCCACTGAAGGAGTCCCAGTCCACCCTTCCCCAGGCCTCAAGAGCAGAGGCAACTGCCGGCCCTTCCCCCATCCTGTGATCCACATCTCCAACCCCTCCAAAGCATCCAACTCACATCAGAATAAAAGGACCGGGACACATGGCACTTCTAAAAGTTATCACCTCCTGCTAAAATATGTTTTTTTGGGAAAAAAAAAAGTTACCAATTACCAAAAATAAAGAAACCTCGATAAGGAAAAGACAAGCTCCACAGCACCTCCACCCACCCCCCGCCACCAATATACACACTAAATCCAACTATAAGTTTCCCTACCCTGCTCAATTCCTCTACACAAAGAAGCATGGAGTGTATATTTAATACAGGTTTCTCCTCAGAGGTAGCTGATGAACACAGAAGTCAGAAAACCTAACTCAAACATGACTTTCCAAAGAAAGGAGAAAAAAAGTATGATTGTCTTTGCTGTTTTTTTCTTAACTTACAGAGTTCTCTCCTTTTTAATATTCTAGTGTTCTTAAATCAATCACTTTGGATTTAGAGTTATTGTGAGGGTTCAAGGCTTATCACAAGAAGTATCTCAAATATATAGTGGAACCACTGCTGTCTGATCAGTATGCATAATTTAAGGACCTTTAAACAGGAAAAAAAAACTAATTCAGGCTTCACTAATTCAAAATTAGTGATAATGCAAAGTACCCTTCAAACTTCAGTCTGAATCAAGTAAGCGTGGCTTACTAAACAACTGGAAAGATTAGAGATGGACGGTTTAAGCCATTTAAGATGACAAACTATCTTCACACTCTTCAACAGCATTGCCTTGCGTGTAATTTGTGCCATTAAGGTAGGAATTAGAAATGAGCCTTATCTCTATATCAAGCAGGTCAATCAAGACTAGCTATAATTAGCAACCAGTGATAATATATGCTGCTAAAATACCTGCCCTTCATTTCAAACATTTCATCCTTCATTCTTTTTGTTATTTCAAGGGGATCTTCTCAGGAATTACTATTTTTTACTATATAGCATCATCCGCGCACAGCAAGACATCAAAAGGTGCTCACCTCTGAGTCTTTGGCCTGCTGATTACGAATGACTATCAAATTGTACAGGGTTCTGTCGTCGTCTGCCTCTGTGTGGGACACATCATGGGGCATACTCCATAAATTCTTCTCATCATCCCTCACCAGAGTTGCTCCAAATGAGGAATATGGATTGTTATCACTGTTGTATAAAAAAAGGAAAGATTGGGGTTTTATAATATATATAAAATGTTATATGTCATATGCATGCAACATACAATATCAATTAAAACTTATACTATGTAATATATAAATATGTTGTCAAAAAGGTCTGAATTGTCTTTAATAATTAAGCATAACACAACAGAGCAGTAAAACCAAACCAAAAATATAAATAAATCACTTTAAAAAGAACAGAGAACAGATGTACCTGAGCAAAGGTAATTACTACAGTTAAATATGAAATTCAGCACCGAGTACCCCAGAAGCTAAGACAACAAAGGAAATTCAATTCTTCTTTTTTTTTTTTTTGAGACAGAGTCTCGCTTCATCACCCAGCATCACCCAGGCTGGAGTGCAGTGGCACGACCTCAGCTCACTACAGCCTCCACCTCTCAGGTTCAAGTGATTCTCCTGCCTCAGCCTACCGAGTAGCTGGGATTACAGGCGCCTGCCACCACGCCCGGCTAATTCTTGTATTTTTCATAAAGACAGGGTTTTGGCATGTTGGTCAGGCTGGTCTTGAACTCTTGGCCTCAAGTGATCTGTCCACCTCGGCCTCCCGAAGTGCTGGGATTATAGGTGGGAGCCACCGCGCCCAGCCAGGAATAGAATTCTTGTGTGATTAAAAGAAGAAAACGATTAACATGAAGGGATGAATGTTTGACCGGCTCTGAGTTCAAGGAAGCATAGTAAACTTGGAGTACAATGATATATAATAGCTATCAAATTCCTTATGCCAGGAAAATTAAGTAGTAAACATGCGTACCCAAAGACTTTCAATAAACAAGGCAGAATGTTGAGTGAGAATTTCAGTAGTCCCGTTCTGTACATTTGTTTTATGATTTATGCCTTATAAGGTGGTACCTGGGTGTGGACTTACAGAGAAGATTAGTGACAGAGCATCACATCTGGGGCATGCCTGCACACAGCCCCAGTTAACTTCTGTAACCCCCAGTTGACTTCTGTGGGAAGGACAGGTAGGGTCACACAGAAGCTATTCACTTCACCTAGTAATATATATAAAGCACTGACTACATGCTAATCACAGGGCTCAATAAAATTGTGAGCAAAACAGACATCATCCCTGTCCTTGGACCTCACTAGAGTCTAGCATGGGAAACACATTAATGAATGACCACATGACTATAAAATAAAAATTGTGATAAGTGCCATTAAGTGGGAGCTCAGGAGGCCATGAGAACATATGCAAGCTGCTAAGAGAAAATCCTCATGAAGGCAGGCATCAGGTAGGCGTCATGAAGAAGAGATGCTGGAGCTTTAAGTGGAAAAACAAGAACAGAGTTGCAGGCAGAGGAAACAGCATCTTCAAAGGCCTGGGGTGGAAGGAAACAGGAAATGTTAAGATGTCAATATGGGATGCTCAGAAGTTGGCACTAAGGAAATTTTGCAACAGGAAGCAAAGTGCCAGTCCCCAGACTGGGGTTCAGCAGCAGGAACCCACCCAGCTAGGGAGGGGCTCCAGCCCTAGAGTGATGAGGTACAGGTCAGACTGCCAATCACCGCCTCAAATTTTGGAAGACAGGGCCGGGCACGGTGGCTCACGCCTGTGATCCCAACACTTTGGGAGGCTGAGGCAGGTGGATCACCTGAAGTCAGGAGTTCAAGACCAGCATGGCCAACATGGCAAAACCCCATCTCTACTAAAAATACAAAAATTAGCCAGGTGTGGTGACACATGCCTGTAATCTCAGCTACTCGGGAGGCTGAGGCAGAAAATCGCTTGAACCGGGGAGGCAGAGGTTGCAGTGAGCTGAGATCGCGCCATTGTACTCCAGTCTGGGCGACGAGCAAAACTCCATCTCACCAATAATAATAATAATAATAATAATAATAATAATAATTGGGACAACAACCAGGGCCCACTTACAGAAACTAGGGCAAAAGGTGGGGACAGAATCTTGGAACCAAGGCTAGCAGGAGACCAGCTACCTGAATCAGCATGGGGTTTAGAGACTGAATATTGAACAGTGCTCCTGAAATCCTTGTGGCTGCAGGTCAGAAGTTTAGGGTCTGGGACTGAACAAAGTACCTGGCCCTATGGGGAAAGGTGCAGATGATGGGAAATCAGACACAGCTCAGGCACACTATGCTCAGAACCACGCTGTTTTTACTGATTAATACCACAAAAGCTAGAACACAGGCAGCCCCACAGCCTGACTCTTCCTAAGAATGATGAACCAGTGAAAGAGGAGGAAAATGATGCCTTTGGGCCCTGCCCATGTGAACTTTTATGAGCATGTCAAATTCATTCATTTCATTCATTCCATTGTTTGTTTATTCAACAAATGTGGAATAAATGCCTGCTGTATACTGAGTACCGGGCTGGGTGCCATGGGGACATGAAGATAAATAGGACATTGTCTCTGCCCTTAACATAACTATAATGCAATGAGATCAGTACATTTTTTTAAAAAAAGTCTACACAGATTGTTGTAGGAACAAACAGGAAGAAGTGATACGTTATGTATGATGAGAAGGAAGTTCAAGAACTAACCAGACCTGAGGACTGAACAGGCTTCCACCAGGAAGAGAAACAAGGGCAGAGTTATTCCTTGTAGAAGGATCAGCTCAAGCCAAAGCAGTATATGGAGGTTTCAGGAGCCCATGGGGTTGGGGAATCGAAGTATTCCTGCATGACTGCAGCACGTGGTGCGCGGAGCAAGGAAAATGGAGAGACATGAAGAAGAAAAGGTAACGTGGGGTCAGACTAAAAGTAGTGCTGGTGTCCAAGCTTCATTCTGTGAACTGCAACATTATCAACAGGATTTTGAGCCATGTCAGGTCTGGATTTTAGAGAAATAACTCTGGGTGAAGGAAGAACAAGAAGATGGCTTAGGAGGGTGTCACAATCAACTGTCACACGGGAGTAGGTGTAATTTTCAAGCCATGCTCTTTGAGGTCCTGGTGTCAGGGGGCCTTGGGACCACAGTGGGGCAGAAGTAGAGAAAGAGATGGGCAGGGCTTCTCTGGAAGAGATAGAAAGAAGCCCATGAACCAACCACAACCAGAGCAGCTTCTCCATTCAAATAGTCTTTGTTAGAGCTAGAAGGAAGACTGTTTGAGGTACAGGAAAAATGGGGTTCTACTGCTAAACAAATACATAATTTTGAACATTCTGAAATTATGATTGAGATAAAAGTAAGCGAGATTGAGAGCGAGGGAAATAGCAGTGAGAGTGGAAATGAGGACCGATTCCAGCAGCATCAGAGAGCGGGTGACAGCAGCCCATGGTGGGAGGCACAGAGGTACCAGCAAAGGTGATGCCTTTAACTGTAACACATGGGGCAGAAGCCAAGGCTGACATTATGAGCAGGATGTTCAGGGAGATGTCAGGGATCTGGGTTTAGGAGCAAGGACAGGGTAGAGATCTAGATGTGGGAGCAATACACAGCATTTCATGGCATCACAGAAGCAGGTCAGAGAATCAGAAGAATGGTCTTAGGGGATTTGGAGAGGGAAGAGAATAGGTGAGTCAAGAAAGAGAGATCAGGCAGGACAAAGAGCAGGTGGACACCAGAGAAGTGTCAATAACATGAAAGATGCTGACTCCAATTTCTTTCTGCAGCCAATGATATGCAACCACTGCATAATATATTCAGGGCTTGAGCCAAGGGCTCCTGCATTCCACCCCTCACGTTACACAAGCATCTAAGATAAGAAGGATGGGTGGCATTGGCCTACTTTGCAGATAGGGACAAGAATACTGCAGTGCTTGACTTCTTCTGGGCCAGACAGCCAGCTGACAGTCCCCTCAACATGAGTTCCTGGGTGGGGATCTCGGAGCAGCCACTGTTATATAACTCAACATCCAAATGCTGTGACAGGGATGCACTCACAGTGAAGTAGCTCAGATAATAACTACCTGTGTGGATGCTCCCTGTACAAACCAGCAGGTTCCCCTGTGGCTTGTCCCCAGGATGCACTCTCCTTGAGTCACCCAGACCTGGCACAGAGCTTCCACCAAGAGCTGCAACCATGGCTTCCAACATCACAATAACTGCACCTCCGGAGCAATGAAACCCTGGTACTTTTCCTGACATTGGTCTTCCATCTTCCCCCAGATGTGTTTCATTTCTATGTCTTGTCTCCTCAACAGGTGGGTCAGTTCCTCTAGGGCAGAGGTTGTATCCAGTATTTCTTCTACATTTCTACATTTCTTCCCCACATCACCTAGCAGGGTCCTAGGACACAGCAGTTGCCTTAAAAGTACTTGTTGAATGCAACAAACTGTGCTGTGATCCCAATCTGCTGAAGGAAATCCCAGACATAACTCATGGTTACCGCCTTTTAAAAATTTCCCTAAAGCAAGAGCTTTAGAAAGGAGCCAGTATGTACCTGAAAAATCAGTAAAAATAACGTTAGACCATGAATAATCTAGCCACCTTTTACTTTACTAAGCCACAATTTATTTTCCTATTTTAAAATGACGATCTCAGCTGCCTCCCTGGCCAATTCCCAACCCTCTCACAACCTGTCTCTGTCTCTCTGTCCCTCCTCTCTCTAGCTGTCTCTGTCTCTCTTTCCTGTCTCTTGCTCTCTCTCACTATCACTTCTTTTCCTCTTTATTTCTCCTCTCCTCTCTCTAGCTGTCTCTGCATCTCTGTCTTTCCTCTCTTTTTCTCGCTTATCACATCCATCCACACACATACATGCATGACTTCAGCCAGCATAAAACACTAGCCTCTCATCCTTAATCTACAAGCCCAAGTAAAGCTCTATAGGAAGGTCAACCCCAGCCTGTTCAGAAGTGCCCATGTCTCCAGAAGGTGAGTGCCTCCTGGGTTCTCACCATATCTAGCCCTGCCCTAATTAGAAGCAGTATTACCCTAACAAGCCTCCAACTCTGCCTAGCCACTGATATTCAGGGGATGATGTAAATCAGGAAAGAGAACCAACTGCTGTGCCCCTGGACCGGCAATGCCTCCCAGCAGTGGTATTCTCTGCGAGCTCCTGGGCCCTCCCCAGCAGGATCTGACCTGCTCGTGGCTACGAAGCAGCCTCCTCCACTCTGCCCCTCTCCCTCTCCAGACCCAGACCTGGCTCCTGCTTCGTTCTTACTCAGTAATTGCAAGCTTTCTTTGGGGCATAGGAAAGGTGGGGTGCCACTGTTAAATAAATAAAGAACTTTTTTCAAAATATTAGTGAAAATGCGCAGGGGCTGTGAGCTCATTCAGCAGCATCAGAAGCATCTGTGAGAGTTGGCCTGGCTCACCAGATCCTGGGTCCCGTTCTCTGGGCCTGCCCCTTTCACTCCTGCACGGCCACCAGGTCAAGGTGTCAAGCCACATTGTTTTAAAACTTTTAACCCTTTGGACAGAGAAACTACAACAGAGAGAAGCCTACAGCAAATGGCCTAAGGAGAAGCACCTTTGGAACCTCTATGTATCCCAGACCATGAAGGGCTCTGGGGCATGTGTCAACAGAATTTAGTGCAAAGGCCTGGGGGTCTGGGCCTGAAATCCCCTGGGAGGACAGATGGCGGGAAACAGACCATAAGTCAGAAGGTTCCCTTTTTCTCCCTCCCCCATATCATGAGTTCTAAAAGGCTCTAAAGAAAGTGAGAGTGGTTGTTTTTCCCCTGGCCACCACCTGCTGATGATAAATATTTTATTAACATCAGGCATTTGAGAGGTGGCTCTGATATTACACACTAAGCTGCTTTTACTCTCAGAAGGTAGGGTAAGATTTCACCCTTAATCCCACCCAGGGGCTCAAGACCCAATCAATCCAGAGTCTTTTCTTTCAACATGATATAAAAAAGAGACAAAGGTTTGTAGGAACTAACTTCTGCCTGGGGGTATGGCTGCAAAGTGCTAGTCAGCATTGAAGCTATTTACCAAGAGTTCCTCAGGATTCCTCACTACTAACAAGGGCTGCATGTAAAAGACCTTGGAAGGCTCCACGAAATACAGTGCACACAGGCTGGCCTCCGACACCAGCAGTTCCAGTGACTTTACTGCTCTCCCCACAGGCCATGTGGCAGTGGCCACTAGCTTAAGACTGAAACTTTGAAAACAGCAAAGAAAGAAAATCTCCAGTCAACAGCAACCAACGGTCCAGAAAAACAGGCTGCCAGGTCCACACCCTTGACACTCACAGACTTTTGGTTTGATTTCCTGCTAGGAAGTCGCTGGCCTGCTACCCCCCTGGCTTCAAGACCTTTCCCTTCTTCCCTCTATTGAGACCTCCCTGGGATGGAGCAGGTGAACCTAAGATCTTCTCCCTCTCCATCCTCGCCTTGCTTCCCTCCTCACTCTCCTTCTTTGTCTTTCCTTCAGTCCCTCCTTTCTCCCTCTCCTCTTTTCTTTCTTTTTTCTTTCTTCCCCCTCTCTCTTCCTCTCCTTTGTTTTTCTCTCTCCCTGTCCTTCTCTTTCTGTCTCTCTTCTCTCTTTCTCTCCCTCTCCTCCTCTCTCCTTTTTCCTTCTCTCCCATTCTCTCTTTCCTTCTCTCTCTCTTTTCTCTCTTTCTATCTCTCCTTCCTTTGTTCTTTCTGATACTGGCTTTCTCCTACCTAGTCGATCCAGTGTTTAAACATGTCTTATCCCCAAGTTTATTTCTTATTTTTTTAATTTATTTTTTATTTTTTGAAACAGAGTCTTGCTGTGTTGCCCAAGCTGGGGTGTGGTGGGGCGATTGTTCCATTAGTTCCAGCGCTTTCCTCAGCACTCGCCACCTACACTCATGACCTCCTTCAGCCCCAGAGATGTGACCTGCCTCAGTGTGAAGGAAGAAAAGCCCTGGGCACCCCTTTCCTGGCATCCCACTCTGATGTGCTCCTACCATTTGGGCTTTCTATTCTCACGCTGAGGCAGAGCCCCATATGATGCTGCTTCACACATCTGTGCCCTGCTTTCAAGGCCTGAAGACGGTCCTGACAGGCACCCTGTGAAGCAAGCACTGTTATGTCATCCAGCTAAGGAAACATGAGGGCTCAGGAAGAAGGCCCAGTCCTTGGTGTCTCCTCTGCTTTCATTCACACCTGGTCACTTCATCTAGTGCCATGCCTTTAAACATCATCTACATGAGGAAGATTCCCGAATCGGAATCCCCAGCTCAGTACTCTCTCCCAAATTTCAAATTTCCCATCTCCGCTGGGATGTCTCACAGACAACACAAGCTCAGTGTGGTCCCGACCAAGCACCTGATCTTCCCGCTAAACCCATCCACAGGCTCCCCACTCAGATGATGGCAACTCCATCCTTCCCATTGCTCAGGCCAAGACCCTTGATGGCATCCCCCTCTCTCTCATCCCCTATATCTATCCATCAGAAAATCCTATTGGTCCACATTCAAAAAATATCCACCTCTACCACTACACCCTGAGCCAAGGCTTTTTATGTTTTGCATAAGAATTTCTACAGTTGTCTCTTTTACCCAGCTATTTCTTTCTATTCTTAACACAACAGCCAAAGTGATCCTTTTAATATGTAAATCAGATCATGTCATCCCTTAGCTCAAAACCTGCCAGTGGCTAACCCATTTGGCCTAGAGGATAAGCCAAAGTCCTGCAGTGGTCCCCAGGCCTGCAGTGACAGTCCACCACCCTGCCCTCTTCAGTTCCCTGAACCCATTAGTCAAGTCACACTTTGACCTTAGGGCCCTTGCACTGGCTGATCTCCATCTACCTAGAATGTTTTTCTCCTGACAGCCAGGTCCTCACTCCTCCCTCTCCTTCAAGTCTTTGTTTAAACACCACCTCCTCAACAAGGCCTGCCCTGACCAACCTATTTAAAATTGCAAACATGCTCCCTCCCTTGCTCTACTTTTGTTTCCTACACACTTATTTATCTCCTAGTTTACTTATTATGTTTCCTGTTTATTGGGCTCCCCAACACTACCACCACCACCACTAGAACAAAAGCCACGAGGACAGGGATCTGTATCTACTTTGCTCAGTGATGTATCTCAAGTACTTAAAACAGTGCCTGACAGGAGAATCACTTGAACCTGGGAGGTGGAGGTTGCAGTGAGCAGAGATAATGCCAATGCACTCCAGCCTAAACGACAGAGTTAGACTCTGCCTCAAAAAAAACAAAAAACAAAAAACCTGTGCCTGGCATATAGTAAATGCTCAATAAATATCTGCTGAACCAATGCACTCTTGTTTCCCAAGTTCACAGGGCTCTAAACTGTAGAGATGAGTATGACTCTGTGTCTTCAAGCTCACAGACAAGCTCCTAACATTTTTTTAGCTGTTTAAATTTATGAAAATTGGCCTTACAGTCTTGTGGGAGGAAGCAGATGATAAGCACATATGTTTACGCCATGTGACATTCAGAACTGTAAAGAAATACATAGTGAGTAAGGGACACAGTGAAGGGTGGGGCACTGTTTTAAGAGAGTGGTCAGGGTAGAATATTCTGATAAAATGACTTTGAGAAGAGATCTAAATAAAGTGAAGGAGTTATCCACACAGAAAACTAGAGAAAGAGTCTTCAAGGCAGGGCAGGCAGAAAGTGCAGAGGCCCTGAGGCAGGGGTGTGGGTGGTATATTTGAGGAACCAGGGGAAGCCAGTATGACTGAGGGATGAATAATTAATTTCACTTATATGCTGACTTTAAACCATACTTAATAGCCCAAAACTGGAAACCACCCAAAAGTCCACCAAGAGTAGAATAGGGGAACAAAATGGAATACAGTCTAAAGCGATAAGAACCATGAACAAGGCTACATACAACAACACGGAGGAATCTCACAAAGCTCCACCAACAAAGTGAGTTCTATGAGAACACACAGTTTGATCCCGTTTATGCAAAGTTTAAAGGCAGGCAAAACAAAAGTACATCTTTAAGGTGCACACATAGGTGGGAAAGCTAGAAGTCTAGACATGATCAAGGAGGAGATAAGGGGCTGGCAATAGCTATCTCTTGCCATGGGAGGTGGTTACAAGAGTACTCACTTTCCAGTTATTCTTTTTTTTTTTTTTTTTTGAGACAGGGTCTAGCTCTGTCACCCAGGCTGGAGTGCAGTGGCACAGTCTTGGCTCACTGCAGCCTCTGCTTCCCAGCTTCAAGTGATTCTTCTTCGTCAGCCTCCAGAGTAGCTGGGATTATAAGTGCCGCCACCACACCAAGCTAATTTTTTTGTATTTTGAGTAGACACAGGGTTTCACCATGTTGGCCAGGCTGGTCTCAAACTCCTGACCTCAAGTGATGCACCTGCCTCGGCCTCCCAAAGTGTTGGGATCACAGGTGTGAGCCAACCATGCCCAGCCTATAGTTATTCTTTATACTGAACATATTTGTGTATGTTTTTTGTCTGTAATATCACACATTGGAACACAAGTTTTTAAAAGATTTTTGTAAAAAAAAAAAAAAAAAGCTAAGTAAGAGCCAATTCAGGACAGTGTCAAACAGTTCAGGGGTTCTTTTGTTGCACACTATGTCACCAAAATTATTTCCTAAAAGGGCACAAAAGAATAGAGTGCATGGTATATAACTGTCACAAAACAAAGATTTATTAACCAGACTAAAATGACTTCAGTTGCTAACAGAATAAACTATTTTACCCAGCATTTAAGCAGAGTTTATACTTTTTAAACATAGGTGGTGTAGTGATAAGATCACTTCAAGATTCTAGAGAATAAAAAGTTGCAGGAAACTCTCACATGATGTGTAGGAGAAAGAAATTTCATCTTCTCGGGAACTTCCAATGGCACTATGACTAATGCAAGTCACAAAAAGAGAAGAGGGACGCTGTGGCTTGCCGGGGAAGAAAACCTTTAAAAGTCATCTTTGTGAATTTTGGACAGCTGACTTCTTATAAAGAGCTTCCCTCCTACACGTTGGGCCTAAAGCCCAGTTCCTGGGACAGCACTCATGCACCTCTGGCCCTCCCCTATCACTCCCCTGTCTTTCAAGAAGGCAAAAGCACCAGCCTTGCAATGGGAATCTTCCAGCCAGGGCACTTTCCTTCAGTAAAAACCCTTTGTGCCCCTGCAGGCCCTTCCTGTGAATCATTGTCCGGCCCCGGAGCTACCGGCTTTGCAAACTGCAGGTTTCTGCAGGAAGCCACAGATGAGGTGTGCCAATCTTCCCAATCTGCTCAGAGACCTGGCTCCGGAAAACCCAATAGTATGGGGTGGGAAAAAAGTCAGGCCATCTGGGCCCCAGTCTGAGAAATCTCACTGACATAAACGTACTCGTCAACTTTCTAAAAGCCCTTCCAACGGGGAGAAGACGATTTGGTCAGCTCCAAGGTCATGTGAGTCCACACTGTAAAATGAAAAACTCTACAAATGTAAAAGATTATTATACTTCTAGAGTTGGTGGTGATTCCCTTTTACATGTTGTGAGCCCTCCCTTACCCCCACCCTTCTTTCCCACTGGCACCTGGTTTCCCTAGCCTCGATGCAGGAAAAGACCCAGGGTTTCTGGACCCCGGGCTATAACAATTCAGGGATAGATTCAAACTCCAAACACAACTTCTAACACACACCACATAAGCAGCTAGTTCCATACCTCTCTGCACACCAGAAGGGCTCTGCTCTTTCTATGGCATTGAAATCTACTAGCATATGAATCCCAGTTCGACCACGTGTGCCTCTAAGCAAGTTACTGAAGTTCTCTCTGTCTCAGTCTCCTCAATGGCCAAGTGGGGATTGTGGACATAATTACAGCCAATCCTCATTATTTGGAGATTCTGCATTTGCAAATTCGCCCACTCGCCAAAATTTACCTGTAACCCCAAAATCAATACCAGTGATGTTTCCAAGGCCATTCGTGAACATGCCTAGAGTGACAAAAAATTTAGAGTTGCCTGAGACGCACAGCCCCAGCCGAGGTCAAAAGGCAACACTCAGGCTTCTTGGTTCAGCTCTCAGATTGGAAACAAGCATCCTTTTTGTGATCACTTAGCAACATTTTATTTATTTATTTATTTATTTATTTATTTATTTATTTTGAGATGGAGTCTCGCTCTGTCAGCCAGGCTGGAGTACAGTGTCTCAATCTTGGCTCACTGCAACCTCCGCCTCCCAGATTCGAGTGATTCTCCTGTCTCAGCCTCCAGAGTAGCTGGGATTACAGGCGTGTGCCACCACGCCCAGCTAATTTTTGTATTTTTAGTAGAGATGGGGTTTCACCACGTTGGCCAGGCTGGTCTCATACTGCTGACCTCAAGTGATCCACCTGTCTTGGTCTCCCGAAGTGCTGGGATTACAGGTGTGAGCCACTGCACCCAACCCCCACTTAGCAGCATTTTTTTTGCATTTTTGTACTTCTAGCTGGCAATTTCACTGTTTAGAATATCTCCCAAAGTGTAGTGCTGAAGTGCTAACATACATGTTGGATAAGCTTCACTCCAACCTGAGATATAGGGTGTTGGCCATGAGTTCAATGTTGATAGATCAACAATATATATTAAATAAGGTGTCTTTAGGCAGAAACACATAAAACAAAGTTATGTATTGATTGGTTGACAGGGATCTAATCCTGCCATCGGCTCACAGGAACCTAACTCTGTATTTCCCCTAGGAACAATGGTTCAGTATTCACTAATTCAGTGTTCAAGTGACTTTACGGAACCTAACTACCACAGACAACAAGAATCAGCTGTGCTTCATAGGGCTATGGTGGGGATTTCATTAGCAGATATAGAAGAAATGGTTTAGTTTGAGTCACGCCGTTTGGGGCAGAGACTGAGTTGAAGAGGAAAGTGTCTCTGACAAGGAAGTTCATCTTCCCTGCCCTCATGCTCCTGATCCTGTGCAGATTGGGCTCAGTGCTTGTGACAGACTAGGCACTGTTGTAAATGCTTTGTATCTGTGGGCCATTCAGGAAAATTCAATTTGTAACAATTGTTACTCTCTAATTTCTATTAGCTGTTAATAACTGATAATCAAACATCGTTATATCTGTCTGATTTTTCAACAGCAAAAGAAGAAATGGAAAGAATGAACAACAATAGCTATGATTTTATGTGTGGCTCTCTCTTAAGCCACCCAAGTGGACCATATAATGAGCTTCCAAATCTGTTTTGCTCCTTGTTCATCTGGATGCCCACCTGCAGCTTCCATTCATGATAACAAACTTGATGCCCTCTGCAGGCAATGAATGGACAGACGTCACTGTTTTATTTTTCTACAGTGCCTGAATTCCTGGGAGGGAAAAGTAAAATAAAATCTCAGTTTGCTCTAGATGACTGTTTTGTGCCCACACAAAGGATCATTCTAAAAAGGAATTGATCAGGACCTTCGGGTGTGGGCCAAATTCAAAACAAATTGAATTTTCCTGAATGGCCCACAGATACAAAGCATTTACAACAGTGCCTAGTCTGTCACAAGCACTGAGCCCAATCTGCACAGGATCAGGAGCATGAGGGCAGGGAAGATGAACTTCCTTGTCAGAGACACTTTCCTCTTCAACTCAGTCTCTGCCCCAAGCGGCGTGACTCAAACTAAACCATTTCTTCTATATCTGTTAATGAAATCCCCACCATAGCCCTATGAAGCACAGCTGATTCTTGTTGTCTGTGGTAGTTAGGTTCTGTAAAGTCGCTTGAACACTGAATTAGTGAATACTGAACCATTGTTCCTAGGGGAAATACAGAGTTAGGTTCCTGTGAGCCGATGGCAGGATTAGATCCCTGTCAACCAATCAATACATAACTTTGTTTTATGTGTTTCTGCCTAAAGACACCTTATTTAATATATATTGTTGATCTATCAACATTGAACTCATGGCCAACACCCTATATCTCAGGTTGGAGTGAAGCTTATCCAACATGTATGTTAGCACTTCAGCACTACACTTTGGGAGATATTCTAAACAGTGAAATTGCCAGCTAAAAGTACAAAAATGCAAAAAAAAAATGCTGCTAAGTGGGGGTTGGGTGCAGTGGCTCACACCTGTAATCCCAGCACTGAAAAAGTTCAAAGCAACCCTTGTGAAAGATCCCTCGGTGCATGACATTTACACCACAGCCAGCTTCTCTGTGTTCTGATTCAGCATCTCCCAGGCCTCTGATGTCTGTATTAGATCCTACATGGCAGTAGGCTCCATGGTGCCAAAAGACCTGAGCGTCTTTCTCCTTAAAGGTGACTGCAGCTGTGCCTCCAGGAACACAAACATGCTCAGGAGAATCACATGTTCAAGCGATTCTCCTGCCTCAGCCTCCCAAGTAGTTGGGATTACAGGTGCCCGCCACCACACCCGGCTAATTTTTTTATTTTTAATAGAGACGGGGTTCACCATGTTGGCCAGCCTGGTCTTGAACTCCTGACCTCAGGTGATTCGCCTGCCTCGGCCTCCCAAAGTGCTGGGATTACAGGTGGGACCCACTGCACCTGGCCTCAGGTAGATTTTTGTATGGCAAGAGCATGCTCTTATCACTGATGGAAGAAAGCCATGCTGCAAAACTGAAATAATTACCAATGCTTTGGGCTCACACATCTTTCAAAAGTACTCTGTAATGGGCTGAATAGTTTCCCCCCAAAAGATATGTCCAAGTCCTAATCCCCAGTCGCTATAATTATGATCTTATTTGAAAACAAGGTCTTTGCAGATGTAATTAAGTCAAGGATCTTGAGATGAAATCATCCCAGGTTTTAGGGCAGACCCTAAATCCAATCACTGGTGTCCTCATAAGATAAAAGAAAGGGAGATTTGAGACACAGAGGAGAGACACATCTAAGATGAAGGGAGGCAAAGACTGAAGCTGTGTGGCCACAAGTCAAGGAACACTGGGAGCAACCAGAAGCTGGAATCAGTGAAAAATGATTCTCCCCTAGACCCTTTGGAAGGACTGTGGCCCTGCGGAAACCTTGATTTCAGACTTTTGGCTTCTAGAACTGTGAAAGAATAGATTTCTCTCTCTCTTTTTTTTTTTTTGTTGAGACGGAGTCTCGCTCTGTCACCCAGGCTGGAGTGCAGTGGCGCGATCTCGGCTCACTGCAAGCTCCGCCTCCCGGGTTCACGCCATTCTCTGCCTCAACCTCCCGAGTAGCTGGGACTACAGGCGCCCGCCACCACACCCGGCTAATTTTTTGTATTTTTAGTAGAGACGGGGTTTCACCGTGTTATCCAGGATGGTCTTGATCTCCTGACCTTGTGATCCGCCCGCCTCGGCCTCCCAAAGTGCTGGGATTACAGGCGTGAGCCACCGTGCCCGGCAGATTTCTCTTGTTTTAAAAGCCACCACGTTTATGGGAAGTGGTGGTGGCAACCACAGAAAACCAGTGATTACATACTCCAAGTATTTCTTTTAATTAATAAGATGAAATTTTGAACCAAAAGTCACTCACTATTTTGCAGACAAATGATCAATGATCGGCCGGGGGCAGTGGCTCACGCCTGTAATCCCAGCACTTTGGGGAGACCAAGGCAGGCAGATCACGAGGTCAGGAGATAGAGACCATCCTGGATAACACGGTGAAACCCCCTCTCTACTAAAAATACAAAAAAATTAGCCGGGCGCGGTGGCCGGCACCTGTAGTCCCAGCTACTCGGGAGGCTGCGGCAGGAGAATGGCGTCAACCCGGGAGGCGGAGCTTGCAGTGAGCCGAGATCATACCACTGCACTCCAGCCTGGGCAACAGAGCAAGACTCCATCTCAAAAAAAAAAAAAAAAAAATAGTGGTGATTGTTGCTCAACTTTGTGAATGTACTAAAAACTACTGAATTGCATACTTTAAAAAATTTTTAAATCAACTAAAAAAAAGTTTTCAGATCCAATCTTCAGATGCCTTGTATAGGAAAGAACCTGCAGGTACCCATATACACACACGCCACTGTTCCACGTATCCATTAATAAGCTGTTCTTCCCAAATATTGTTATATGGAAATGGTGCCAGAATGACACTAAACCACATGAGACCAGTCCACTCATACCCACATGCTCAGAATAACGATAATTAATAACTACAATTTATTGAGTGTTAACTATGTGTCACACTCTATACTAAGCACTTTATATGTATTATCTCCTTTCATCTCTCATGGCAAACCTTTGAAGTATGTACTGTTATCATCCCCATTTTACAGATGATGAAATTGAGGCACAAATAATTTTAATAACTTGTGCTAAGTTACCTAGTTGGGTGAGCAGACTCATTCCAGGCAACCTGATTCACAAGCCCTATGCTACTCTGCTCCAATTGACCCTGGGGCTTCTTAAAATCACATGCAAAATTCACTGACTTGTATTCACTGGATAGAAGCTAAGACAGGAGAGCATCTAGATTTTAAAACAACCAGAACTATTAACTGAAACAGCAATCCTGGACAGAAAACTGGAAATACTCAAGCCTCTGAGGTTGAAACTAAGCTCAAGTCTGTATTTCATGTTACTAAGAGCCCTGACAAGTTCAGCGTATAACCTAAGCATAAAATTCTAGATTGTAGTTACCCACTACCTATTAGATTAGAGATAGATTATTCCATTTCTCCCTACGCACAATAATCTAAAAATCTAAGTGGGAGTGTCATTGACAAGAGCAATCAAAATCACTGTATATTGTGTGTATGACTTTATATATATAATATACATCAGTTACATGTTTATATACATGTGTGCTTACCAAACAGCGAGGAGTAGATGGTAATTTCTAAGTACTACATCCTAGAAGAGGAAGATGGATAAGGGCAAAGTAATCAAAGAAGATTGCTTGAGAAGGCCTTGAAAATAGCTTTTGGGAAGGAGGAGCAAGGATAAAGGTCACCACTTGAGGGAGGGTTGGAGCGAATGAGTGGATTATTCCCACGGCCACAAGGAGTGTACACTGTTTAATGTACTGGAAAATCAGAGTGGACAGGCAGGAAGGGGTTATGTAAGATCTCCAAAGTCAAGGGGGTGTTTGGACTTGATAGAGTAAGAAAAGGTAAACCATTCCTTAGAAAAAGTTGTGCAAGCTGTATTACGTGAGTTTCATACTTCAAAAGAAAGAAACCCTGGCTTTAGTATTTGCTTACTCAACCCTGGAATTCCACCTGAAATACTGTTTCCTAATTCCATTTTAAATATTCTGTTTCTGTCATGTCTACCCCTGAGGCATGACCTAGTCCAGCCTCGATTTCAGCAAACTCAAGATAGAAAATGATTGCTTAAAATCACAGCCCTGAACAAAACTGGGCTGGTATGGTCTCTTCACAAAGCCTCTTAGCTTATTGCTAATGAGCATTACATTTCCTCACACTTCATAGCTTAACCTGTAATGAATCAACATCCTAGTGAATAGGCTGCCCCTTGATGAAACATGCATTTTTTTCATGTGAAAAATATTTCCTTATACTCAGTCACTGGAATCGTCTTCGTTGGGTAATAAAATTGAATGAGAAATAGACAACTTTTTTGCTGAGTGGCACAGAAATCCAGTCGCCCGTTTCACTGTAATATACCGATCAAATACCCAGTCACAGTTGTATTTTATCAGACCCCTATGGAAACTTCTGATCAACTTCTCTCCCTTACTTCCCTGCCCAGGTAGGACACCCGAATTCTTGGCACTTTGCACAGACTTCCAGCTGGGTCTCAGGTGTCTCCGAAGATTTGTGCTTTTCGGCAAAAATCTTACTCAAGGAACAAACCCAAAACATCCCATAAGGAACCAAGGGGCTGAGATGGCGCCTCCGCGTGCCCTTCCAGCAAGTCCACCTCCCCAACTCACACAAGCACACAGGTGTCCACACTCTCGGCGCCCGGCTACGGCCCAGGTAAGCCCAGATCCCGGCCCGGGCGGCGCACCCACCTGACGAGGGGCTCCTTCTCAGGCAGGGCGCGCTCCTCCAAGCACTCGCACCGGCAGCAGCAGCACACGGTTCTCAGCCAGTCCCTCAGCCCCATGGAGAGCGAGGGCCCCCACCGGCGCGGGAAGCCTGGGGCCGAGTCGCCGCGGCGAGCGATCGAGGCTGGGGCGCGGCCACCGCGCCAGCGTCCAGGTGCGGGGACAGCGGCAGCCCGGGCGTCGCGGGCTGGTCCGCGCGCATCACGCCGCGGCCGGGGACGCGGGCGAGGGCTGCAGGCCGCGCGCCCTCCTCTACTTGCGTTTTGTTTGGGGCGTGAGTTTTCTTCGGGCTTTTTTTCCCCTCTTTTAATTCCCCGAGCGCAATTTGGGGCGCATGCGTCCACGAGACGCCCCGCTACCGCCCTCTAAGGGGGAAGCAGGGACTCCAGCCAGTCCTCAAAATCCCAGGGCACCGGAGGCTGGCAGCCGGGCTGGGGAAGGGCGGGGAGGGGAAAGCCCTGGAGCCACAGAGCACGAGGTTGGGCTGAATCTATTCGTACCTTTTATTGGCTTCACTGCGCGAGGAAATTAAAGATCCTCCCCCACCCCTACAGGCCTTCAAAGCAGAGTTTTGGGCATGTTTTTGATGTCAGCTCCACACAGAGTAAAAGTTACCAAAAGAGCATGGATTGATGCATATCGACGTAGGGTTTTTTTTAAAATAATATATTTACAATGATTTGAAAAATTGTTTTCAAACCTCCTAGTCCTTAAGTAGCCCCTATTTGTGAGGCAACCACTTGTGAGTTTCCAGAGCTATTTATATATAGTTGTATTTATTTGTGCTTGTACAAACTTGTTAATATATGTGCCTGTCCTCATCCCTTTGACCCAAACAGCGGCACACTCCACACATTTCTGCACCTGGCTTTTGTGACTCAGTGTATCATGGAGGCTGTCCCTTGTCAGCGCGTGGATATCCTTCTCTCATTTTAACAGTTGCATGCTAAGCAGTTTTAAGGATGCCCACATGTTACTTACTCAGACCCCTATTGATGGACATATGGGTGGATTCCGGCCTTTCATTATTAAGATAATGCTGCAGTGAACATTCTTGAACCAAAGTATTTGAACACGTCTGCAAGAATGTCTATTGGATAGGCCGGGCGCGGTAGCTCAAGCCTGTAATCCCAGCAAGTTGGGAGGCCGACGCGGGCGGATCACGAGGTCAAGAGATTGAGACCATCCTGGCCAACATGGTGAAGCCCTGTCTCTACTAAAAATACAAAAATTAGCCGGGCGTGGTGGCGGGCGCCTGTAGTCCCATCTACTCAGGAGGCTGAGGCAGGAGAATTGCTCGAACCCGAGAGGCGGAGGTTGCAGTGAGCCGAGATCACGCCACTGCACTCCAGCCTGGGTGACAGAGCAAGACTCCGTCTCAAAAAAAAAAAATAAAATTAAAAAAATATATCTATTGGATAAATGTTTGGCAGTTGAATTGCTGGGTCATTGGTCAGGTGCCTTTTTAATTTTGATGGATCTTGCCAAATTGCTCCCCAAAGAAATAATCCGAATTTACTCTCTGACCAGCAACATACGAAAGTATCTACTTCCCTATACCCTCGCCAAATGCAAGGTTCAATCTAAAGTTTTGTCTTTTCCAGTCTGATTTATTCAACAAATATTTATGGAGCATCTCATCTGTTATGTGCTGGGTATTTTCTAAGAGCCGGGAATAAAGCAGTGAATGAAACAAATACAAATCTTTACTCTCATGGAGCAAACGTTCTAGTGGGAAGTCAGACAAACAAAGTATTATTCAATATGTTAGGAGTCGATATGTACTATGGAGAAAAATAAGGCAGGGAAGGGAATAAGAAGTGCCAGGGAGAGCGGGGTGTGTGTGTGCACGCGTGTGTGCGCGCGAGCATGTGCGCGCATCTGTGCGCGCGTGCGTCTGTGCGTACGTGTGTGTGCGTGTATGTGTGCGTGTGTGTGCGTGTATGTGTGCGTGTGCGTGTGTGTGTTGGGTGGAGGGGAGTGGTGCCTGCATTTTTAAATGAGGTGGTCAGGGAAGGCCTCGCTGAGACTGTGACGTGTAAGAAAAACTTGAAGGAGGTGAGCAAGCTAGCCATGATATCGCCAGGAAGAGTATTTCAGGCAGAGTGAATATGGGCAAAACCCCAGAGGAGGGAAAATGAACTATAGGGTACCTGTGGGAGAATATGGACTCTAGGGGCCCTAGAGAGAAGGGGGCCATGGAAGGGGAAGAGTTATAGGAGATAGCGGAACACGGGACGTTGTAGGACATTGATTGCAAGGACTCTGGATTTTGCTCCACATGAGCTGAGAAAATCTTCAGAGGTTTTTGAGTAGAGGGAACGATACGGTCTAACTGAGATGGTAATAGGATCCAATGGCTGCTGTCTTGAGAAAAATCTAAGTGTCAAGGGAGATGTATATGGAGGCCATTCTAAAGGTCCAGGTGACAGATGACAGTGGTTTAGACCAGGGTGGTGGGTGGTAGCAGTAGAGGTGGTAAGGAACGGCTGGACTCTAGCTGGAATTTGAAGGTAGAGCCAACAGGATGTGCTGAAGGATTGTAAATAGGGTGTGAAAAAAAAAGAAAAAAGTGAGTCCCAAGTTTTGGATTTATAAACTTGGAGGCTGAATCTCCACTGGCTGAGATAGAGGAGTGTGGGAGGAGCCGCTTTGGAGGGTGAGGAGGAGGAGCAAGAGCTTATGAAAGTGTCAGTCCTCATGGGCGGTGTATTATTTTTAAAAGTGTCTTACTACACATAGGTTTGTCCTGTTCCAGCTACAGTGTGAGGGTGAAGGGACTTATCAAGTACATAATTCATTGAAAGGCTACGAAGGGATAAGGAAAAATAACAGAAGGTCCCTGCAGCCTCTGGCTTAGCTGGGGAGACAGGATATGGACCCATCATGAAACATTAACAGGATGTGACAGAGAACCAGCTGTCACCAGACAGCACAGGACTGTGTTGTCATGCCCATACCATGTCGCTTACCACTTGCACCTGGTGCCAAGATGGAGGCTGAGTGTGGTTTTACAAAGCACACTTCCTACTGGCTGGAAAATCCCCTGGTAAAAATGACTGTATTCTGAAATTGGATTTTGGATTTTGAGATAATCCACCTAGGTTCAAATAGAAAGTGGGTAAAGGAGGGTCCCAAAATGTGAACTCAGCTAGCAAGAAAATGAAAACTAGGGACTGACAGCTACTAGTAACTATTTGAGTTGGATTTGCTGAGAATGGAGAAAGTGGAGCATTCAGCTCCTGGAAAATATAAGTGCTGTGCCCCATTACTAACTTTGATTTTTAAACATGTCACTTAATTTTTCTGAACCTCAGTTTTCTAATCTATGAAATAGAGGTGACAAGTCTTACCCTATTTAACATAGTTGTGAGACTCAAATGAGACAGTCTTAAAACCTTTATAAAGCCCTGAAGAAATATCAGAATTCAATATTATTAAACAAATTCAAATAATATAGGCCCGTTTGGGGAAATGTCTGCTCCAGCACTACTTGGCTTGCATATGACATTTGTACCTCTGCAATATACAGGCATCTTTTATGTGGTTTGTTTCAGACAGGATATTTATAGAAAGCCACAGAACTACATCTATTTAACAAACTTGATCAAGAGGTTAATGTCCTGCCTTGCTAAGGATCACATCAAATGTTTGCCAACTGTAACAGTTACTAACATTTTTTAAATTAATTTTAAGTTCTAAAACTTCTAAATGAAATAGTCTTCTAAAAAATTGGAATATTACAGTTCAGATTTCCTCTGTTGACTATCCACAACCTAATCCCCTTTCTACCTCCACCCTCCACATCCCCCCGGGTAACCATTATTACCAATATGGTACAAACCTTTTTCTGGACACATAAACACATATGTGTACTTGTGATGTAGCATCATTGTGTGTGCTGTTATTGTTAGTGAGTTTTGTTTTGTTTTGTTTATCTAAAAGGCATGCATGCATCTATTTGCAAGCTTTTTCTATTTAATAATATGTCTTGGAGAGCAATCCTTGTTAGTATACTAATACTACCTCATTCTTATTAACTGATGTGAGTATTCTGTTTACTAGGTTTTTAGGGATTTTTAGATCAGTTTTTCTTAGCATTCCTCTTCCCGGAACTTTAATGCCTTCACTATTTCCTTGATAAATTACAACTTTGATGGGAATAAAAACGTGACCAAACTCTCCAGTTTCACATTCAAATATGGTAGCTGAGATCACATTTTGACAATCCTATTTCAGATATCATTCACAGGGCAGCGGCAAGCTTCCCCTTTTTTAGAGTGGCGCTAGATGGTTCCTACTGCCTGAGTTGAAGCCAACACCGCCAACCACATGCAGCAGCATCTGACTTTTACCAAGAGCCCTCTGGGCACCTGATGTCGGGGAGTAGGCAGTCCCCTGCCATCAGTGACTCACAGACCCATCAGCTGCTTGTTTCCAAGGCAGACCTGCTGGCTCCTATTTTCAGATTTCCCCATAGCAGGGGAAACTCTACAGTCTGGTTTGAAAACAACTAGTAGAATTTGGAGGCCCCTCTCTTTAAGAATTTTTTTACGACTTCTGGGAGTTAGAGGAAAAAGCATAGGCAGGGAGGAAAAATTAGAAATTCAAAACACTGAAGCTTCACCCAGGCACGGTGGCTCATGCCTGTAATCCCAGCACTTTGAGAGGCCAAGGTGGGCAAATAACCTGAGGTCAGGAGTTTGAGACCAGCCTGGCCAACATGGTGAAACCCCGTCTCTACTAAAAATACAAAAAAAAAAAAAAAAAATTAGCCATGAGTGGTGGCGCATGCCTGTAATCCCAGCTACTCGGGAGGCTGAGGCAGGAGAATCACTTGAACCCAGGAGGCAGAGGTTGCAGTGAGCTGAGATCGCACCACTGCACTCCAGTCTGGGCAACAGAACGAGACTCCACCTCAAAAAAAAAAAAAAAATTAAGCTCCAATGCCACATCATGAACACATTCCACCAAAAAGTTGTGCTTAGACAACATAGCATGAGCTGGTATCATTCAGTTATTTGTTCTACAAAAATTTATTAAGCCAGGAACTGGGAATACAATGGTGAACTAGAATGTAGGGCCCATTCATGGAGGCAGGGATTTTGTTTTGTTCTTTGCAATATCCCCAACACCTAGAACAGTGCAGACCTTGCCATATGACAACATCTAGAACAATGCACGCACATAGTGGGCACTTTAAAAATGTGCTGAATAAACACAAGAAAACAGAAAAAGAGCTATTTAGTGTTGGCATGGAAGGTTATGTTTAATTCTAAGGAGTCTATTTATGAGCTGCCCACATCCAGCAGAGAAAAACTAACAAGTAGTGTCTTCCTTAAAGAAAAAATAGGGCTTCTGAAACAAACCAGTACTCTGAGCCAAGCATCATCACTCACCCCAAGTGATCCAAGATAGAGAAGCAACATGCCTCACCTCTCCAGAGAAGTCACATTAGGGAGTGGCATGACTAATGTCACCAAAGTAAAATCCGCCAAGGGTCCTTATGGAGTCTGTTGTTTCTGCCTGTGTAGTATCCCTCACTCTGCCTTTTGGTAACAGTGTTTTGTTTTCCTTTGAAGAACATGCCCCCAATTCAATAGGCTGGCTATAACAATGAAGGTACCTTCCATCCCTCACCCCTAACCCTCAACAGGAAATGGACATGTGACCAAGAAATTGACATGTGACCAAGATGAGCCAATCAAACACTCTTTCTATAATTTGCTTCTTAACGGCAAAGACTCAAAGTTGGAAAACAGCTGGAGTTGAGGCATGAATTATTTTAAGGGTAGCATCTTGAAGAGCAGACCCAACCACAATTGCTCTAGGCTTTAGATGCTTAGAGCTTTCCTGCTCTTGCATTTCCAAAACAAGATCTATTATTCTAGCTCTTTAGTATTCCCATCATTCTATGGGTTACTCCATAACTTGTCAATCAATACTAATTTTTTTTTCTTTTTTGGCTTAAGTTAACCAGTGTTAGAGTCTGTTCCTTTCAGAACTAACCCCCTATAGTCCCCTGAACTGGGTTAAGAGGCAGGAAAAGGGTAATTGTGATGAGAGAGAGAGCTAATCCTGAAAAAACACAACCCTCTTTTAGGCAGGGTACAACACACCAAAGTTTGATTTAGTCAGGTGAGATTTTTATTTCTGTTTCTCTGCTTGGCTTTGCCTCCCTGAAGAGAAACAGACACTATCTATCTGTTTCTGTCTGTCCTATCACTCTGTCGTTTCCCATAATGCAAAGGACTTTCTAAATTTTCAAACCTTTTTTTTTTTTTTTTGAGACAGAGTCTTGCTCTGTCGCCCAGGCTGGAGTGCAGTGACGCGATCTCGGCTCACTGCAAGCTCCACCTCCAGGGTTCACACCATTATCCTGCCTCAGCCTCCCGAGTAGCTGGGACTATAGGCGCCCGCCACCATGCCCGGCTAATTGTTTTTGTATTTTTAGTAGAGACAGGGTTTCACCATGTTACCAGGATGGTCTCAATCTCCTGACCACGTGATCCGCCCGCCTAGGCCTCCCAAAGTGCTGGAATTACAGGCTTGAGCCACCGCTTCCAGCCTCAAACTATTTTTATTGGGTGCAGTTTGTTGGTTCCCTCCCTTCCCCAAAATATATACTCTAGAAAACCTTAATAGTCATAGTCTTTGCTTATTCTTCAGTTCCAAGCAACAAACATATTATAACTTCTCCTCAAAATTCAGTAGAGATTACTCTCTAGGCAACTTCTTACTCAGGAATAATTCTGCCCTTTTAAAAAGAGAATAATTTTTCCCAGGGAGGAAAAAAAAACACATAAGCTGGGCTGGAAGAGGAGTAGAGCACGGTAAGATGTTTTTCTTCAAGAAAGTTTGGCTCTTTCAGCCCTTCCATGAAGGGATTCTAACCCTGTTGTGTGTCCAACACCTTTTTGTATAGCTATTATGACCTTTATCCTCTGGATATTAATCATCTTCTAATTATTAAGGACAAAAAACATCACTCAAACTAGTTTAAGAAGAAATGTACTGCCTCAAGTAACTGGAAACTTCAGACATTATGCTAGCTTTAGACATAACTGGATCCAGGCCCTCCAAAGATGAAATAAAGATTGGTCTCTTTTCATCTCTGAGCTCTGAGTTATGGCATTCTCAGGTCCCCACTAGGCCTGAATTGCACTGTCTTTTCTGTTAGTGATCTTAGCAGAAAGAGGATAGCTCCTTCCCAGACAGTTGATCAACAGGCCCAGGCTTGACTCTCCTTGACCCAAATGGAACCAATTGCTGTGCTCGGAGGGAGAAAATACATCTACCTAGCAGGTTCTAGTCTCATGCACACCCTTGCAGAGCTCAAGTGAAGAGGAGCTGAGGAGACAGGAAAGGGCTAAGAGTGGGAAAGGTCTCGTTTCCAAAGGAAAATCAACTGGAAACACAAAAAGGGGAATGGATACTGGCAGGGCCAGAGAAAACATCCATTGCACTTGGTAATAACAGCTAGCGATGCACTGTTTCAAGCATGGTGTGTGTATCCAAGGAGGACCGCCATCTAGAATGGACAGAAAGGACCCCACAAGGAATAGTCCTGTTGGGCCAAAGCCCCGCAAAACACACTACAGGAGCTCTCTGCAGAGGAACATCAGACTCCCACTGCGTCCCTTAAAAATTCAGATAGAAAACTGGTGACCTCACCAACATCTACCCCCAAACCAAACAGACAGAGAGAAATTATTTCACTGAATGTAAAGGGACTCTCATCTGAGACTGTCGGCAGAAGCAGAGTTTCTCACAGAGCGATGATCCTAAACACCTGCACTAGAATCCCTAGGGATGCTTACGGAAACTCCAGATTCCTGGACCCTATTTGACATCATCTGAATTGATGTTCTTCAGTAGGGGCCCAAGAATCCGTGTTTTTAGTATTTGTCGGGCTTTTTAGGCTTTTCTGAGATGTGGTCTCACTCTGTCACCCAGGTTGGAGTGCAGTGATGCAATCTTGGCTCATTGCAACCTCCACCTCCTGGGCTCAAGCAATTCTCCAATCTCAGCCTCCCGAGTAGCTAGGACCACAGGCATGCACAACCACACCCAGCTAATATTTTGGGGTTATCCACCCGCCTCGGCCTCCCAAAGTGCTGGGATTACAGGCGTGAGCCACTGTACCCGGCTAAATCTGCATTTTTAAAAGGCTCCCAAGCCTTTTATAGGGACTAGGATGAGAAGGGAAGGGACTAAAATGAGACAAATGAGGAGCTTAGAGTGCAACATATAAAGAGACACTCGCTTTTGGGGCCCACCCTGCAACTGTACAACCCCAAATGTGAGTGCCTCCTTTAATGTTGTTCCCTAGGCCCCTCACTCCCCTCTCACCCTAGTCACCCCTGTTCCAGAGGCACAGGGGTGCCTCTGGGAATTCTGAGGCACATCAAATTTATGAACCACTGGCAGGGTTGTTTAGAGTATGGCCTTTGGCATAACAGTGCCTCCCTGTGGCTGCTGTCAGGATTGGGTGAAATAACACAGAAAGCCCTTAGTACAGTTTCATGGGAAATGGGAAGCACTGCGTAAACGTTAGCTGCAATTATTGTTAAGTATTCATACTTTAGTCAGATCCGACCCCATCACCTTCCATTGCCAACTGTGACCATCTGAAAGGATTCAACTCAACAAGTATTTATTATCAACTGTGTAAGCATGGCACTGAGCTCAACCTCTTGTGGAATGCAAAGATGAAAAACAAACAGTACTTGGCCGGCTGTGGTGCCTCAGGCCTATACTCCCAACACATTGGCAGGCTGAGGCAGGTGGATCACCTGAGGTCAGGAGTTCAAGGCCAGCCTGGCCAATATGGTGAAACTCCGTCTCTGCTAAAAATACAAAAATTAGAAAAATTAGCTGAGTGTGGTGGCTGGCTGGCGCCTGTAATCCCAACTACTTGGGAGGCTGAGACAGGAGAATCGCTTGAACTTGGGAGGTGGAGGTTGCAGTGAGCTGAGATAGTGCCACTGTGTTCCAGCCTGGGTGACAAGAGCAAAACTCTGTCTCAAAAAATAATAATAAAAACAGTACTCATCCTCAGAGTACTATCCAGAGCCAAAAATAGAAAATTATGGAACTCAAATGTTCTGTATTCATCTATGCCTCGAGTCACCCATCCTTCAGTTCCTACCATATGCTCTTCCCTACCTCACCCCCATATTTCCCGTGATTAACTATGCTGCAATCTCTAAGTAGATTCTTATAGCTAACTATGTTGTCATCTCTAGTCTCCCATAGTTATACTGCTACGCCTAACAATATTCCCACTTTATCTCCATCTCTAACTATACTCCTATATTGAGCTCTGTTGTCACAGCTAATTCTCCTGCCATAACAAACACTTTCCAGATGCCCAGAACAGTCTCAATTCTCAGCCCCAGAGATGAGATTTGGAATTCAACCTCTTCCTACCTCTGGAAGACAAGCCCCCTACTATTCCAAGTTTTCTGTGTTCTCCAAAGTCTCTCCATATTATACCTAACCAAAATTAAACATAAGCCTAGACCCAGCTATCATCGGTGTGCTTCCTAATTCAATTAAACTCTAAGAAGCAGAAGCAGAGTTTCTAAGAAGTATTTATTAAGCACTTGCTATATGCAAGGTGACTCGAAGTTACAAAATAGGAGAAAATATGCATCAAAAACTGTAGTAGGAGAAAACCTGAGCATCATTCGCGTTTGCTATGAAAGGCGACCGGAGGCTTGCCTCAACTTTAAGCCCAGATCCTACCCATCTGAGTGTTAAAGATAACCGAATTTATGCCTTTAAATTTGTGTTTTTAGTTCACCATTCCTTTATATGGTTTCTTTTTCCACAATACTCAAGAGATACATCGACAGGCCAGAACACTGCAACTCTCCCGGACAAGTTCTACCAAAGTAAAGACAGCAGGTGGACCTCCCCGACAAAGGTTATATACAAACCTTAGACTTCCCCACAAAGGTTATATACAAACCTTCCTATAATCCTCTGTGCTGCCACCTCCTGGCCTCCAATTGTAAATTCACTGCAGTCTCTTTGGAGATGGGGCTAAGGATCTCAAATAGGTTCTAAAGCTTTCTTTTACTCAACAGATGGAAAGCTGCTGTAGCCACAATGCCTGTATGAACCTAGAGCTTAAAAGGACATAGTAATATTTAAGTGGGAGATTTAAACTAGCTGTAAACTAAACTCTAAACCTGTTAGGGCACTGCTAAATTGAGCAATAAGTAAATCCTCTCTTTTCTTGGCTACCATGTGCCAAATAGCATTGATTATTGTATTACTATTTCATTTCATCTTATTAAGCATTGGTATTTGATTTATTAGCCTGAAAACCATGGAAAGTGTATAGGCCACTAGATATATTTCTTAAATAATATAAGGGAAGCAATTTAAATGAAGCATTAAAACTTTTTGTTTTTACATTTTATTTCTCTGGGTGTGTGTGTGTGTCAGAGTCTCACTCTGTTGCCCAGGCTGGAGTGCAGTGGTACAACCTTGTCTCACTGCAACCTCTGCCTCCAGGGTTGAAGCGATTCTCCTGCCCCAGCCTCCTGAGTAGCTGGGATTACAGGCACCCACCACCATGCCCAGTTAATTTTTATACATTTAGTAGAGACAGGGTTTCACCATGTTGGCCAGGCTGGTCTCAAACTCCTGACCTGAAGTGATCTGCCCATCTTGGCCTGCCAAAGTGCTGGGATTACAGGTGTGAGCCACCACACCTGGCCAGCCTCTCCAATTGATAAATGCTTAATATTAAATATTTTGCTTGACCAAAGTAGAGGGCCCTTTCAAGTATATGCCATGAGTACCGCTTTGAATCACTTTGTGGAGCTGAAACTGGGTGCCTCTAAGCTCCATTCTCCCTTGCCATGCCGAGCCTTTCAGGGTCTTCTCTCCTTGAGCTCTTTTCAATTTAGAAAGGCCTTGTCACTTCAGGTAGGGAATTTAAACTGGGCCACCCCTCCCTATCGCTCACATCTTTCCTATGTACCCCATAAGAAGACCAGGTGCTGGCCAGGCACGGTAGCTCAGACTTGTAATCCCAGCACTTTGGGAGGCTGAGGCAGGCAGATCACCTGAGGTCAGAAGTTCAAGACGAGCCTGGTCAACATGGCGAAATCCCATCTCAACTAAAAATACAAAAATTAGCCAGGCATAGATCACACCACTGCACTCCAACCTGGGCGACAGAGTGAGACTCAGTCTCAGAAAAAAAAAAGGAGGCCCAGTGCCCTCTCTTTTGTCCCTAGGCCAAATGACTTATCAAAGTACTCCTCAGTCCAAGGGAGAGCAGAACCTGTTCAATTGTTGTTAAACAAATACGGTTTCTTGCCTATAGAAAATGTATTGGCTGGGTGTGGTGGCTCATGCCTATAATCCCAGCATTTTGGGAGGCCGAGGCGGGTGGATCACCTGAGGTTAGGAGTTCGAGACCAGGTTGGCCAACATGGTGAAACCCCATCTCTACTAAAAATTCAAAAGAAAAAAAAATCAGCTGGGCATGGTGGCTCACCCCTGTAATCCCAACTACTTGGGAGGCCGAGGCAGAAGAATTGCTTGAACCAGGGAGGCAGAGGTTGCAGTAAGCCGAGATCACGCCATTGCACTCCAGCCTGGGCCACGGAGCAAGACTCTGTCTCAAAAAAAAAAGAAAAGAAAAGAAAAGAAAAGAAAAGAAAGAAAGAGAAAGAAAGAAAGGAAAGAAAGAAAGAAAGAAAGAAAGAAAGAAAGAAAGAAAGAAAGAAAGAAAGAAGGAAAATGATTATAAAGATGAACTGGCATAACAGTTTGTATCCCTTTCATGATTCCTGGCACTGTGACATCCCTGAAAAGCAAGAGAATGCATGAAAATGCACACCTCATTTTAATGTTTATGTTTTCTCTATGGCAACATAGGAGAATGGTTTTGTAGTAATGCAAAACTTATTAATAAAGGCAAAATCCTTAGCTGCCAACCCACTGATACCCAGAAGAGGTTGATTTAAAGATCTCGACAGGACAAAAATTGTAAAACTAAGAAAGAAGACCTCTACTACCCACAGACAGCCCAGTAGCTCAAAAGCAAAGCTTCTCAACTTAGAGGAGGTGCAGACCTTCCTTACTTCTCTGTAACGGGCAGAAAATCTGGTACTGCCAATTAGCTTCCCAGGAAAGCTAACTCTGAGATGGAATTTAGCATACAGGAGATTTATTATGAGTGTGCATGGAACCAACACCTGTGGAAAAGAAGGGCACAAAGGAACTGATTGGGCCTCAGTCAACCCTACGGGGAGTTCTAAAGACAGAATGAAAATTCAGAGCTGTTCTGAGTCAGTCAGTAAGTGAGAACTGGCCCTTTCTGTCCCCTCCATGACAATCAGTCTTTGGATGAGGGCTACCTGGGAAAGGAACATGGCCTTAGCCGAGGCAGCCCTCTTCAGCAGAGGCTCTCCCAGAAATGGGCTGACAGCTAGGGCTGTGGCGGGCAACACTTCCAGCAGCTCCTTCCTTCCCGAGGGAGGATCTAGAGCCCGTGAATCTCAGCAGCCACGGCTCGGCAATCCCTGCACCGAAATCCATCCCTGTGGGCAGTCACAGAAGCTCAGGATTTCCTTCCTCTCAAAATGCCAGGAATTCTTTTATCAGATTTCTTTAACATAAGATGAAGTCCTCCAGGCATGAACACTTAAGCCTTCAGCCCTTTGGAGGGAACATTCTAGAAATAAGGTTCAGGAAATTGTCCACAAGTAGAAGCAGTCTCACCTACATAAACTTGATGAAAACTCTTCCCTAGAAGTACTGACGTATGCTACAATGTGGATGACCCTCAAAAACATTATGATAAGTGAAAAAAGCCAGACACAAAAGGTCACACATCATATGATTCAATATACATTAAATATCCATAGAGAGACATAACTCCAGCTGGTGGCTGCTGGGGACAGGGGTGGGGGACAGAATATGAAGAACAACTGCTTAATGTATATAAAGTTTCTTTTTGGGATGATGAAAACGTTTTGAAACTGGACAAAGATGATGATTACACAACACTGTGAATGTGCTGAATGCCACTGGATCATTCATTTTAAAATGGTTCATTTCATTTATTTATTTATTTATTTATTTATTTATTTATTTATTTTTGGAGACAGTGTCTCACTCTGTTGCCCAGGCTGGAGTGCAGTGGCACCATCTAGGCTCATTGCAACCTTCCCAGGGTCAAGCGATTCTCCCGTCTCAGCTTCCTGAGTAGCTGTGACTACAGGCATGCGCCACCATGCCCAGCTAATTTTTTAATTTTTTGTAGACATGGGGTTTCACCATGTTGCCCAGGCTGGTCTTGAACTCCTGAGCTCAAGCAATCCACCCGCCTCTGCCTCACAAAGTGCTGGGATTACAGGCTTGAGCCACTACAACTGGCTAAACTGGTTAATTTTATATTATGTCAATTTCACCTCAATTAAATAAAATGGGGTAAAACATACACACACACACACTCAAACACAAAAAATCTCTTCCCTGGGAACAGCCCACTTTATGAAAATTAATGCTCTACTGTAAGAACCTTAATTTTTTAATAACTAGGAATTACTAAAATGTTACTCTGTCTTCAGAGTAAACTTACATCACATAAGGCAAATCAGGTAAAACTATCTGTACTTAAAATCAAGCATCCTATCCATGTAGTAGGCTCTGGATAACCAAATTATGTAAATCTGTACTTTAAACATGAGAGATAACTTCTGTCTACACATAAAGAATATTTTCCTTCAAAAGGAGTTTGAAGTGTTATGATCATATACTCTTTAAAGTTTCTTGAAATAAAAATGATGTTTAGAGATTTCAGGGTCTCCAAAATAATTATCCGTTTGCAAAGACACACTCCAAACAATTCAAAGATACTTGATGAAATCAATCGTCTCTTATTGGTAAAATGTGAAAGGTGGTATAGGAATATTTTGCTGTAATACATTTGGTGTTTTGTGAGAGAAAGACAAAACAATGGTGTGAATATACTTGTTGGAAGCTTAAAAATATGTGAATTGAACTATCTTTAAACAGATAATGCCATGCCACCACCATTTCACCACCATTACCCAGTAGAGTTGGAAGCTCTCTAAGAGAAATTTAACTTTGAAGTAAGAATAATAGTCCAAAAGCCACAAGGTACCCAGGTGCAGTGGCTCACCCCTATAATCCCAGCACTTTGGGAAGCCGAGGTGGGAAGATCATTCGAGGCCAGGAGTTCAAGACCAGCCTGGCCAACATGGTGAAACCCCCATCCCTACTAAAAATACAAAAATTAGCTGGGCGTGGTGGCACATACCTGTAATCCCAGCTGCTTGGGAGGTTGAGGCATGAGAGTCACTTGAACCTGGGAAGCGGAGGCTGCAGTGAGCCAAGATCACACCACTGCATTCCAGCCTCGGTGACAGAACAAGAATCTGTCTCAAAAAAAAAAAAAAAAAAAAAAAAAAAAGGCATGAGGTAGTTAAGATACTAGGACCTTGAAAGAAGGAAAGAAACAGAAAGTGTCAGTTTAAAATTTGCCTAATATCAAAAATGTCCATTCTGAACAAGAGTCAAGCCAACTCTCCCTTCCCCCACCCTCTGTGATAAAAAGTCATTCACAAGTTGCATTGTTTTTCTGAAAGCATTCTAAATCTGAAAATATTGAATAAATTTTCAAACACACTAAATTTCAAAATACACTTAAAGTCAATTATTTAATAAAACTTGAAATTTTAATGTTTAATTCTCAACATTATAGTTTTCTGATTTTTCTATGTAAATACAGTTACTTCAGAAGGAAAATTTTAGAATTTGAGGCAGGGCATTTTGACTTCCATACAAGAGTTTGGACTTCTACACTAAAACCAAATAATGCTTCATGTAAATATAATGTAAAACATAGGCTTTAAGTGGAAATAAATGACATGTATAGTGTGATATGGTTGTAAACCATTGAAAGAGATGTCTTTCACGAATTTGCTCAAAATACCCAGATAGGCTGGGCGCGGTGGCTCACGCCTGTAATCCCAGCACTTTGGGAGGCTGAGGCAGACGGATCACGAGGTCAGGAGATCGAGATCACGAGGTCAGGAGATCCTGGCTAACACGGTGAAACCCCGTCACTACTAAAAATACAAAAAATTAGCTGGGCGTGGTGGCGGGCACCTGTAGTCCCAGCTACTCGGGAGGCGGAGGCAGGAGAATGTCATGAACCCGGGAGGCGGAGTTTGCAGTGAGCCGAGATCGCGCCACTGCACTCCAGCCTGGGCAACACAGCAAGACTCCGTCTCAAAAAAAAAAAAAAAAAAAAAAAAACCCAGATAATCTGAAAATATATACAGATCAATGGAAAAAATTCCATTTGATATTTCTAGGCAGGATTTTAATGTGTGATAGCTGACATAGATTTCCATAATTGTGTATTTATTTAATTCCATTTTTTCTCACTGTACTCTAGATATTTTCTCAAACATACTTGGATTTTGGGAATTCGAATTTGTATAGTGTTAAGGTAATGCATATTTGAATTTATCTTGCTGTTTGAGAAATTTGAATTCTACCAATTACAGACAATTCTGTAATTGTCTATAACTACAGTAGGAATTGCACACTTAAAATCATTAAAATGGCAAAATTTATGTTATATATATTAGTTACACCACAATAAAGAAAAAGAACAGAAAAAGGAAGAAAAAAATAAGGCTTTTTCTCTGAGAGAGAAAAAGAGAGACACAGTTTTGGTTTTCCCCCCATTGGAATATGGAATTAAGTGCAGACCACTCAAGATACACAAATTTCTGACCAGAGCACTTACAAGTAGCAATTCCAAAATAAATACCAGTACAATAAAAAAGATGTTATATTCATCTTTATGTATTTATTTAAAAGGAAATAAATAATTTCCTGTAAAATAAAAGGATGAAAGCAGCTTGATGGCAGCAGATGTAAAGAAGGATTGAGGCTGGCCAGGCGTGGTGGCTCACGCCTGTAATCCCAGCACTTTGGGAGGCTGAGGCAGGCGGATCACGAGGTCAAGAGATTGAGACCATCCTCGCCAACATGGTGAAACCCTGTCTCTATTAAAAATACAAAAATTAGCTGGGCATGGTGGCGCGCTTCTGTAGTCCCAGCTACTCAGGAGGCTGAGGCAGGCGAATTGCTTGAACCTGGGAGGTAGAGGTTGCAGTGAGCCGAGATCACGCCACTGCACTCTGCCTGGCGAGAGAGTGAGACTCCATCTCAAAGGAAGGATTGAGGCTGCTGAGTTAGGACGACAAAGGCAAAATGATAAACACAAGGCAGAAGGTGCTTATGCACCTCCCACTGCCTCCAGGCTGGCCCTTGGGCTTGAAGAACTAGAAACACAAACTTGTTATCCCTCTTTCCAGAGTTCTCAAAATACAAGGATGCTAAGTCATGCTCACAAACTCGCCAGAAGCTGAAATACACAGCCTAGACTAACACAAAACTCCCAGCATGGCTGAAAATGCCTAGGGCCAGAATAGTCCAGTATTTCCCTTCGGGCAAAGTTGCACAGCAAATCAAAGTTTTAGATTTGTTTTTGACAGGGATTCAGAGGAAAAGGAGATGGTTTAACGAATTTAGCTCTGAGAGTCTGATGCATCATTTTACAAGAGAGGAATGTGCATGCCAAGCAAACCAAATGTTTGTAGCCTATGGCTGAGTAGTATCTCTTATGGCCCGTGGTCGGTGCACATGCTCATGGTGGTCACGTGGGCTTCTCATATGCTATCATGGTGGACCAGTCTCCCACTGTGAGCCCCATCTTTGTGTTCACATTCATATTTTCAACCACCTTAAAATTACTGCTTGCTCTGAAATGACAGGTTAAAAGGTTATAAAGAAGATTTAGGTTTCAAATTTGTTCTAAAATACTTATAAATCAAGGGGGACAGATAGACAAATTTTAAAAATATAGATTATTGGGGGTGATGGGTACTATTACACTATTCTCTTTAGCCTGTGTTTGAGAAATTCCATTAAAAAATTTCAAAATTACCTCTTCATTGTCCTTGGTGCCGGTCTGTCTCTCTCAGTACAGGGCAGGGGTCGGGGCTCTGAAGCCAAACTCCTCTGGTTCCAATGCCACTTCTGCCATGTGCTGAGATCTTGAACAAGTTTCTTGACCTGTTCATGCCAGTTTCCTCAACTGTAAAATGCTGGTAATAATGCAACTACCTCACAGAGTTTTTGTAAGGCTAAAATGAGATAATGCATGGAAAGGGCTTAGCAGTGTCAGGCATATAGTAATCACCTAATAAATGCTAGCTATTGTTACCCAAAATATTTTGCAATTTTTTTTTTTTGAGACAGAGTCTCGCCCTGTCACCCAAGCTGGAGTGTAGTGGCACAATCTCAGCTCACTGCAACCTCCGCCCCCAGGTTCAAGCGATTCTTGTGCCTCAGCCTGCTAAGTAGCTGGGATTATAGGCATGCACCACCACAACTGGCTAATTTTTGTATTTCTTTTTTTTTTCTTTAAGTAGAGAGAAGGTTTCACCATGTTGGCCAGGCTGGTCTTGAACTCTTGACCTCAGGTGATCTGCCCGCCTTGGCCTTCCAAAGTGCTAGGATTACAGATGTTTTGATTCCATAGTTTAATTAATTCTGTGGGCAATTTATTTCGGCATTCCAATTTGAACACACAAGCCCACTATGAGGCCCATTCTCTCTCTCTCTCTCTCTCACACACACACACACACACACACACACACACACACTCTGTCCCTGCTCGCTCTCTCTCATTTGCTTGCTCATCAAAACATCTGCTCTGTATCTCACTGAAATATCTGTCTTCTGTTTCATTCCTCCAAGTAAAATGGTAACAACGCGTTAGAAAGAGTTGCATAGGCCAGACATGGTGGTTCACACCTATAATCCCAGCAGTTTGGGAGGCTGAGGCAGGCAGATCACCTGAGGTCAGGAGTTCGAGACCAGCCTGGCCAACATGGTGAAACCTCGTCTCTACTAAAAATACAAAAATTAGCTGGGCATGGTGGTGGGCGCCTGTAAACCCAGCTACTTGGGAGGCTGAGACAGGAGAATTGCTTGAAGCCAAGAGGCAGAGGTTGCAGTGAGCTGAGATTGTACCACTGCACTGCAGCCTGGGCAACAGAGTGAGAAAGAAAGAAAGAAAGAAAGAGAGAGAGAGAGAGGGAGGGAGGGAGGAAGGAAGGAAGGAAAGAAAAGAAAGAAGGAAGGAAGGAAAGAAAGAGGCAGGGAGGGAAGGAAGGAAGGAAAGAAGGAAAGAAAAGAAGGAAAGAAGGAAGGAAAGAAAGAAAGGAACAAGGAAGGAAGGAAGAAGAAAAGAAAGGAAGAAAGAAGGGAAATGAAAACAATTGGATAAAAGCATCCATTTACCCCAATTCCCCTAATGTCCACACCAGCCTACCTCCACTTCACAATCCATCCCATTGAAACTAATCCAGATTCAATGTCTCACAGCTAAATCTCGCAGCAAGTCTTACCTACCTGAGGACTTTATCTTCCTCCTCATCTTTTACTATAAACTCTAATTGAACCTCTCTACTTCTCCGTATTTTTGTATTTCTTCAATCATCAAGGATTTTTAAAAGGCTTCAGTAAAACCAGAAATAGGCTGTTCCTCTCTTCTTGGTTCATCTGAGAACAGGAAGCCAGACATCTAACAAAATAGCCTTTGATAGACAGCTTTTCATGCAGAAGGTAAAATTACAGGGTAAGAAATTCTAACTTACATCTACTGTGAATCACTTACAGAAATGACTCTTTTTCTTCAAATCCTTGCTATTTAAGTCCATGATAATCATTTGCATTTGAAAAAGCTGACTCTGTTGAGTCATACTTAGAACTACAAATTCTGACTATTATAACTCAGTCCAGACAAATGAAAACAAAAGCCAAATGGTCCAAAATATGCAAGAGAAACAAGGAATATTGTTTTTACTTTGCTGATTTGTTTGAGTTTTTTTCCAAATTTACCAACTGGATATAATTTCCCCACTCAAAGCATACGAACTCAGGTACAACAATGCTATAGAATAATTGGATGACATTGTCCATTTCTTGCAACCCTCTGTTGACCCAATTGGCTTATGCTAGAGCTGACTAACTGGTAATGCTAACCCAGCATGGGAGACTGACCAGGGGTACAGGGGTCTTCCTAGGGCCTGCAGAGCAGAATCCAGGTCAGAAGGCAATAGCTTTACACCATCAAACATATATTCTATTTGGGACCTGGTCTTCCACTCTCTCTGCCACACTCATGAACCACCATAAACTACGGGAGGCTCAGTGCAAACTCCCTCCTGTTTCTCCCCAGTAAATTTTATATGTAGTCAGCTCACTCTTCCCCATGTTACCCCCATCCAAATAATTCATTCTGGGCTCAATAATCACTAGTTTTGATGTAGCATACCTTTCTTGAATACGGTTTAGAATCTTCCTGCTGGTTGGTCTTATTTCAATAGATGCCTTCTTTGCTGAAATGAAATCCTTGTAAACAAGGAGTGCAGAAGAAATACCAAAGCAAAAAACTAAAGCTCAAGTTGAAGCTTTGCAACCAGGTCTTGAATCCTAAGAAGGCACTGCTCAGACGGGCTGGTGTTCCACAACTAGCCACAATTATTTGAATACAAATAATTCATTCATAATTCATGAGGCCATTTTCATTTTACACATTTTAAACCTTTACACCCAAGATTGAGAGACTAGTAGAATTAACCATATAATGTATAATATAGCTGCAGACAGATAACGTATAATGTATAATGTATCTGCCACCCAGCTTAGACAATTATTACCATGTTGCCAATCTCATTTCACCAACCCCCCTTCCTCCATTTTTTTAAGTTGGAAAATTTTAAAGTAAATCCTAGAAATCAACATTTCTTAAATAAAAAATAATAACAACTGCCATGCCATTATCACGTTGAACAAAACGACCAGTAATTTTGCATACAAATTCCTCAGCTGTCTCAATGCCTTCACAAGAGCGAGTAAGTGGTAGAAGCTGGGATTCGAACCCAAGCAGTTGGACTCCAGTGCACTCTAAAATCTGTACTTCACGGAAAGAGAGAATCCAACAAGAGCCCTGAAGGAACTGGCAGAAAAGGGCAAAATAAGCAGAGAAACAGGATGCCAGGAAGCAGCAAGCAGAAAGGTCAGTAACCTCAGCAAAGGGTGGCCTCAGTCAAGAAGGGGATTTCAAGATATTTCCTATTGGGGAACTGAAGACCTCAAGGAGAGCAAGTCTGAAGGCTGCAGACAAGAACAGGGGGTGGGCCTACCTATCTTGGAGTGGGGAGGAGACCCCTGTAAGGCAATGTGAATGCTGATGGCATCAGGACTTGGCAGATCCTAAGACTCTGACTCCCACCAGGCAGAACGCACGAGTGCCTCTCACTAGACTGAGCCACGGCTGCTTGAAAGCTGAAACTAACCCACAGAGGGCCTTGGTTACCATACAAATCAGAAATAGTGTTGTCCAGGATAAGATCCAAAATAGCCTAGAGATTTGGCTGTCTTAAAACATGGGCTCAATAATCGCTAGTTTTGACGTAGCATACCTTTCCTGAATATGGTTTAGAATCTTCCTGCTGGTTGATCTTATTTCAATAGATGGCTCCTTTGCTGAAATGAAATCCTTGTAAACAAGGAGTGCAGAAGAAATACCAAAGGAAGAAACTAAAGCTCAAGTTGAAGCTTTGCAAGCAGGTCTTGAATCCTAAGAAGCCACGGCCCAGGCTGGTGTTCCAAAACTAACCACAAGGTGGCACTGCTTTGAGCCAAGCCCCAGGTCATGTTAAAAAAAGAATGAGATCAATGGTGAAGTTTTACAGTTGCAGAATAGCCAAGTGGCAGCCATGAAAAGTAACCCCTTAGACCTCCTGCTACAGGAAACAAAATTGACTGGCTGTGGGTCCCAGCTGCTGCCCCTCTCCATCCATCACTGCCTTCCCCTCGGGCTGCTCCTGGCCTGTGACAAGCACAGCCCTGCTGTCCATCTAGGCTATTCCCTTGGGACAAGGGTGGTTCCCATGGGTGACTTTGCCTTGAGGACTTCCCATCTGCCTGGCCCTCTCTTTCTTGGACTGTACTGCAGTCTGTGATTTTTTTTTTCCTACCCAATTCCCTTCCTCCTCTCTCTCCTTCACAGTTGTCAGAACTTCATTATAGCCCTATTCAGGAGTGGCCCCGTGATGGTGGAGATGGAAAATCTTTCTAATGGGCAGCGTGCGAGAGTGCAACTGGTATCTACAATGGAACAAAAAGTGGCCCGAGATGAGAATACATACAGTGGCCAGGAAACAAGGTCTGGGGTAGAGGATTACGGATGAGCCCAGGGGAGTGGGCGCTCCAGGGTAGTGTCATTTCCGCCTCCCACGTTAATGTCCCCAGAATGCAATCCTCATGGAAGAGGCGTAGAACAACCAAGCAGCCAAGAAAACTCAGCCAGTTGATAGCTGGACTTCATCACCAGCCAGCCCAGAACTGGTGTGACAGGCACAGTGATGGAGGCAGGCTGTAGACGGCCCATTAGCATGGACTCCCCATTAACCAAGGTCAACGGAGCTGTCACTGCCTCTGCATGTCCAACCTTCCTGCAACACAGATCATTGCGGAGCCCTGAAGTGGCATTGCTCTTTAAGGAGACCAATGGGCCACAGGACGGCCAGTCGACAAGCGGCAGGCTCCAGATGTAATTGCTCCTCTGTTCTGGGAAAATGGATCTGGGTCCTCTAAGTTGTTCCCCTGAGCCAGCGGGCTCTGAAGTTTTGTTGGGACAGGGTGATGGAGAAACACTGGAGGAGGAAGAGGGTTTTGCTTCCTGACCCGTGCAGTGCAGACTGCTTCACAGGAGTGCTAAGGAGCACCAGCTTCCCAGCACCTCCCTCAGGGAGTTTTGCATCAGAGGCCTCTGGTAGGACACTTCTCTGTACAGTTTTCCCCAGGACGCCAGAGGGCAGGTTTCTAGCAAGTTCCACCAGCAGAGCACCACAGTGACTTCTCTGCCCTCCACTGGATTCACAGCCATGCCCTCCCTACTCAATCTGGGTGTCAGCCCCAGGGGTGCTATGGAGGGCTCTTCTTATTTTTTTTTTCGAGACAGGGTCTTACTCTGTCACCTAGGCTGGAGTGCAATGGTGCAATCTTGGCTCACTGCAATCTCCGCCTCCCAGGTTCAAGTGATTCTCCTGCCTTAGCTTCACTAGTAGCTGGGACTACAGACGCCCGCCACCAGGTCGGCTAATTTTTTGTATTTTTCATAGAGACGGGGTTTCACCATGTTGGCCAGGCTGGTCTCAAACTCCTGATTTCAGACGATCTGCCCGCCTCAGCCTCCCAAAGTGCCGGGATTCCAGGCGTGAGTCATTGCGCCCAGCCAAGTCTCTTCTTTGAGCTCTCAGTCTTAGTCCTAGTGGTGCAGGCTACTCCTGATATCTGCTATTCTCATGTTCAAGTTCTTTTTACTTCCTACTAGCCAGTCCTTCACTACTCCAATCTGCTGTGATAATCACTCTTCACTTTTAACTTGCCCTGTTCAAATTGCTGTGTGGTTTCTGCGTCACTCCTCATAGTGACAGATACCTCTTCCAGGCAAGAGTTTCTTTCCTGCCTGCAGGGACTCAGACACCATGACTATCTGGGGGCTACAGAAAGCCTGAACCATAGGCATGGAATCCCATGGGGCATAGCATCCAATCAGGTGACTCACCTCCCAGTGAAGGAGACGAATGAGTGAGCCCCTGGTTGTGGAACCACTGTCTATCCACACCCCGCACCATCCATAGGCAGCCAGCCTCATAGAGGGCTTGAACAACCAAGACCCAGCTGAAGGGCCAGGATGGAGTTCTTGCTGTCTTCAAAGATGCATGTCCCCAGTAGGTTTGGGACCATGTCTGGGATCCGGTAGATGAAATTGGGAGTGGCCCTGCATTCCATCATTCCCAATGATGTGCTGCAGGATTTAAGGAGAATAGCAGCACTGGAAATCCTGGTGCCAAAGAGGGAGGCTCTTGCCAGGGGACGTAAGGTCCCAGTGAGCTACAAACTATGACTGATGCTGGAACTGATCTCTGAACTCCCTTTGTCCAGGCACCAGCAGGAGGAGACAGAGTTACTTTTACACAGCAGAGAATCCACATGACCCACTGAGCGCCTGCTGGTATTCCTGTGGGCCACTGTAAATGCCAATGCATACTTTCAGCAAGCCTGTCTTAAGAAAGCATCACTTTGCTGCAATCTGAGATGCCTCCTGCCCAATTCTCTCTCCCCTCTCTTTTACAGGGGTCAGCCTTGCAGCATGGTCTGAAGGCCATCGCTGCCTTCTCTGGCTCCCTGCCCTTATCCTTCACGGGCCTGGTGCCCAATAAGTGTCATGCAAATCTCATTATGTCTGGGCACCTGCTTTTCAGAGGACCTGAACTAACATAAGCCACAAACCATAAGATTAGTGTGGGGGAGGTATAATGTTCACAAGGGTCATCTTTATCAACAAACTCTTTTTACATAAATATAGAATTTTCATTTTGTTTCCTGTCTTTCAGTTATATGCCGTGGGCATCATGGCCTTATCCTTTATAGCACTCGTGTTCTCTCTCTCTCTCTCTCTCTCTCAATCTCTCCCTACTGTAAGCTCAGTAAGGACAAGATACACGTGTATTTTTTCACCATTGCATGTCTGACTCCTAGCATAATGCTAAATACATAGTAGTTGCTCCAAATTATTAAGCCTATTCAAGAACAGTCACTCTACAACAAAATTTACTAAGCGTAGTTGCAAAAGTACATTATTGACAGGATACTATTATGATGTATATAAGAGTCCTGGATAATAAATTCATAATTCTAAAATATAGATAATGACCAGCTGTCCAGTGATAGTCTAAGAAGAAGCTCTAATAAGCAGTTGTACCTAAGTTTAGTGCTACATAGGCAGGTTCTGTCCCTTAAGCAGAAATAAATGGCAACGCTATGGAGATTTAAGGAGTCGACGGCAGTCATTAACACAGGTCATGTGAAAGCAAGCCCTGCCTTTTCCGTCTTCTCCACCAACCTGTATTAGGGCCACTTTTCCCTCTAACATGGTTTGTAATTCTCAGTTGTTATGATATTATCAGTTCCAGAAGGCCACTGTTAAAGGGCTATCTGGGAGGAAAATGAAGCTTTCTGATCTTCCCACATTATTAGTATGAGCACAAAATTTAAGGACACACTCACTCTCAGGGGCAATTCTGCACTGGCACAAACCTGACAATGGAGAATAGCTCCTTAAATGCTGCACCCTGGGCACCTCATTAGCCTCTCCCTCGTGCTAGCCCTGCTTGGGAGCATGAGAAAGCTGCAGATTCTGGGTCCCAAACCCCAGAGCTTGGTAAATCACACACTTTAAAATGAGGGTAAATGACAGGCCAGGCGTGGTGGCTCTCACCTGTAATCCCAGCAATTTGGGAGGCCAAAGCGGGTGGATCACTTAAGGTCAGGAGATCAAGACCAGCCTGGCCAATATGGTGAAACACCATCTCTACTAAAAATACAAAAATTGGCTGGGCGTGGTGGTGCACACCTGTCATCCCAGCTACGCAGGAGGCTGAAGCAGCAGAATCACTTGAACCCAGGAGGCGGAGGTTGTGGTGAGCCGAGATTATGCTACTGCACTCCAGCCTGGGTGACAGAGTAAGACTCCATCTTAAAAATAAATAAATAAATAAATAAATAAATAAATAAATAAATAAAGTGAGTGTTAATGATAAAAAAAAGAAAATAGCTACTTCACCTCAGATACTTGAAAGAACTTTGATTAAGACAAAGAATGAACATATTCAATCTGCTAAAGGCATTTCTTCAATAAGGGTCTAACTATCAGACTGGAGCCACGGAAGGCAGAATATGGAACCCTAATACATTTGCATGCAATTGAAATTTTGTTTTTGCCTACAAAAGGAGATACATGGAAAAAAGGGAATACTTTGGACAGAAAATCAAGACACAAATCAGGCACTGCCAAAAATAAATCACATAAAACTTTTTCTTTGAATTAAGAGAATTTATACAAATTTGACTTCATGAACAAAAGAAACTACACATCAATAATTACCATAAGGCTTTATTGCTCCAAAAGTATTTGCCACCAAAAATAAGTCATTGTATAATTCTAATTTTAATAATCTTAATTATGACACAATTTAGATTTATTTTCTACCTTTATAATTTTGTTGTTGTTGTTTGTTTTTGTTTTTTGGGTTTTTTTTGAGATGCAGTCTCACTCTGTAGCCCAGGCTGGACTGCAGTAGCATGATCTCAGCTCACTTCTGCTTCCTGGGTTCAAGCGATCCTCCTGCCTCAGCCTCCCAAGTACCTGGGACTACAGGTGTGTGCCACCACACCCGACTAATTTGTGTTTTTGTTTTTGTTGTTTTTCAGTAGAGACAGGGTTTTACCATGTTGGCCAGCCTGGTCTTGAACTCCTGACCTCAACTGACCCGCCTACCTCGGCCTCCCAAAGTGCTGGAATTACAGGCATGAGCCACTGCGTCTGGCCTCTACCTTTACAATTAAATAATAAAATCTTCTGGGAGTTCATGATCCCTAGAATTATCATTGATTTAAAATTATTCCATTTTTCAAATACTTTTCTTAGAAATAAAAAGTAAAATCATTAAAATATGTTAATTTCTGTTACTTATACATTTTTAAATCATAGGTTAAAAGACTCTGATTGGGACATAAGACTGTATATATTTCAGGAATAGTTTTTCCATAGATATAATTAATAACACTTAAAAATCAGAAAAATGTTTTCCATACCAACTATAAGCTTTTAAAAAGTACAGAAGCATATCCTCAAGATGTGAAGGCACTGGGGGATGGAGGTCACCTTGTTTCCTCAGCTCAGAGCTTAGCTTTCTCCTTAAAGGTCTCCTTCATCTTTTTGACAACAGAAAGGTCCCCTGCTCCCTTGGGCCAGTTGTCATGATCTGTTAAAGAAGTGGAAAGCCTCCTGTCACTTGCAAATCTCATTTGCCCTCTTCATTCCCACCAAATCCTCTTGTTAATTTCCCTGGTTCACACATTTTCTCAGCACCAAAAAATAAATCCTTAGGGCAAACATTTGAGAAAAGACTTCAATTTGAATCTCAGGTCTGCCACACGTTAGCTTTCCTGAATTTGGGCACATGTCTCTTCCTGAGCCTCAGTTTCCTCCTCTATTAAAGGATATAACAATATCCACCTTTTAAAGTTGTGAGGGTTAAATATGACACCATGTGTGCAGTGCTTCGCATACTGTGGATCGTCAAGAAATAGTGTCTCCTTAATAATCACAATTTAAAAATAGTGTCCTTACTTTGTACCAGGCACTGCTACTTGCCTCTCCAGCATCCAGGTCCCCATCTCTTCTTTCCAACAGCTTGTTTCCATTTAAGGATCTAGAAGGTGCCAGGGAAGCTTGGCACCAAGGCATGTGGTCTAAGCTAAGTCAGTCAGTGCACTATAACCCCGCCACAGTTATTGGTTGGAAATGGACATTTGCATAAGTTGATCGAATATAGAGTGGATCTCAGAATTTTGTTAGAAATTCTGGAACAAAGTCACTCCTCCAGCCCTCTCTCTCTCTGTGCATCTGGGTATGAACACAGAAGTATCAGCCTTACACATAGAAACAGCAGGCAGCCATCCTGCAATGAGGAGAGCCTGCCTTAAGATAGAGCCAACACCATGGAGGCAAAAACAGGAAACAGGGGAAAAACTTGTCCTTGATGAGATCAGTGAGCTACTAAGTCAAGTCTTACCTGTTTTTCAGTTATGTGCCAGCGAATTCCTTTACTGATGAGCCCATTTTGAGTTGTGACTAAAAGCATCCAATTCGACAAATGACTTTATTTTTTTAATTTTTATTTTTTGAGACAGGGTCTCGCTCTGTCACCCAGGCTGGAGTGCAGTTGTGCAATCATGGCTCACTGCAACCTCGACTTCCCGGGCTCCAGTTATCCTCCCACCTAAGCCTCCCAAGTACAGGCACATGCCACCACGTCAGGCTAATTTTTTAAATGTTTTGTTGAGACGGAGTTTCGCCAGGTTGCCCAGGCTGGTCTTGAACTCCTGGGATCAAGCAATTGGCCCACCTTTGCCTCCCAAAGTGCTGAGATTACAGGTGTGAGCCATGGTGCCCAGCCCCTGACATAGGGATTTAAATGTGCATTATCTAAGGCCGGGCACAGTGGCTCATGCCTGTAATCCCAGCACTTTGGGAGGCCGAGGCAGGCAGATCACCTGAGGTCAGGAGTTCGAGACTAGCCTGGCCAACATAGTGAAACTCCATCTCTACTAAAACTACAAAAAAATTAGTGGGGCGTAGTGTCGGGCACCTGTAATCCCAGCTACTCTGGATCCTGAGGCAGGAGAATTGCTTGAACCTGGGAGGCAGAGATTGCAGTGAGCCGAAATCATGTCACTGCACTCCAGCCTGGGCAACAAGAGTGAGACTCTGTCTCAAAAAAAAAAAAAAAAAAAAGAAAAGAAAAAGTCCCTTATCTAATTTAATCCTCCCAACAGCTCTATGAAATAAATACTGTATGTGTCCCTGCATATAGGAACAAAATAGAGGCTTATAGAAATTAACTTTCTCACAATCATACAGCTAATAAGGGTAGAGCCAAGTTTCCATCTTAGGCATTCTCACTTTGGAGCTGCCAATCTTAAAAGAAAACACCATAATGAAAGGCTGAATAATCTCATTATTCGGGGGGCAGTATATTCTTAAAAGATAGATGTACCCGCTTTCCTCAAAAACTTAAAAAAATATTTTTAATGATAAAAAGTGTTAGAATTACAAAAGAAAATCATGTCACTGAAGGCCTAAGGAAGAAGCTATTTGAAATTTCTTTCCCTTCTAAAGGTAAAACAGTGTAACCTGCGACAAGAAATAGTGACTGAAGTCTACTGTGAGAGAAGTGGAAAGATTCTCTCCACCCTCACTACTTGGAATTTTTTTCAGAAAACAATATGGCAAAACCATGTAGGTATTTCTTCTTTCCAACCAAGACCCTTAAAACCACAGCATCCTATGGACATCACCACATTGATGTTATTAGTAATGAAATACATGTGGGAGGGGAAATAATAAGTAAAATTAAAGTTCTATACTGTGATATTGTGAAACATACATTTGGTCTTCAACCCCATCTCCTGCATACAACTCCTATCCTAGACTCTCCAAAGTGATGTGTTCTTATATGTTAATGATTGACTGATGGCTGGCAGCCCCTAGTTAGCTTCAGTATAGGGGCTGGTCACCAGACAGACCAAGGCATGATTACAGGGTTGGGACCTTCAGCCCATACCCACCCCACAACCTCTGGGGAGGTAAGAGGGGCTGAAAGTTAAGTTGATCACCAGTGGCTGATGGTTTAATCAACCATGCCTATGTAATGAAGCCTCCATAAAAACCCAAAGGACTGGGTTCAAGAGCTTCCAGATAGCTGAACACATGAAGGTTCCTGGCAGGTGGTGGGGCCAAAAAGGACACAGAAGCTATGTGCCCCCTCTCACATGCCTTGCCCTGTGCACCTCTTCGGCTGTATCTCCTGTAATATCCTTTATCATAAACCAGTAAATCAAAGTGTTTTCCTGAGTTGTGTGAGCTGCTCTAGCAAATTACTCCAACCCAAAGAGGGGGTCGTGGGAACCCCAACTTGAAGCTAGTCAGTCAGAAGTTTTAGAGGCCCAGACTTGTGATGGTGTCCAAAGCAGGGGGCATCTTGTGGGACTGAGCCCTCAGCCTGTGGGATCTGACCCTATCTCCAGTGTCAGAACTGAATGAGAGGACGCCCAGCTGGGGTGTGCTGCAGAACTGCTTGCTTGGTTGCTGTGCGGGGGAAGTAACCCCAAACAACTGGTCACAGAAGTCTTCTGTGCTAATGGCTGTTGCGTTGTGAGAGCAGAGGAAAACCAGTTTGAGTTTTTGCTCGCCTCTCACATACACCAATCATTTATTAACGCAAAAAAGGCCTTAAGCCTTGATCAGACTGTCAGCACCTGAAAGAGTACGTAGACCCTGGGTCCTTGATATGAAATTCAGATTCACCTGGGTTACATCAACCATATATTAATTTGCTAGTAGCCACTTAATTATCTTTAACAACAGAAATTCAATACATTTGCATTTTATACCCTTTACTACATTTTTGGAGTGATTTAGAGTTATTAGCTTAGATAAACCTTTTAACTTCTGTGGATTTGTTTTGTTGTTTATAAAACCAGGATACTGGACTTTGTGATCTTTTAGGACCCTTCGAACAGCAAAGTTCTGTTATCTAGTCATGAGATACACACACACACACACACGTAAAGGCATTTACATGTAATATCAATATTTGATTTAAACTTATAAAACTTCTGGGTTTTTTTCTTGAGACAGAGTCTTGCTTTATCTCCCAAGCTGGAGTGCAGTGGCATGATCTGGGCTCACTGCAATCTCCGCCTCCTGGGTTTAAGCGATTCTCCTACCTCAGCCTCCCAAGTAGCTGAGACTACAGGTGCCCGCCACCACACCCGACTAACTGTTTATATATATATATATATATATATATATATTTTTTTTTTTTTTTTTTTTTTTTTGAGATAAGAGTCTCACTCTGTTGCCCAGGCTAGAGTGCAGTGGCACAATCTCAGCTCACTGCAACCTCCGCCTCCCGGGTTCACACCATTCTCCTGCCTCAGCCTCCCAAGTAGCTGGGACTACAGGCACCCGCCACCAAGCCTGGCTAATTTTTTTGTATTTTTTAGTAGAGACGGGGTTTCACTGTGTTAACCAGGCTGGTCTCTATCTCCTGACCTCAAGTCATCCACTTGCCTCAGCCTCCCAAAGTGCTGGGATTACAGGCATGAGCCACCATACCTGGCCAAATTTCTGTTTTTGTACATCAAAAATGATGAATACAGAAATTTCATATGCCTTCATTCAATTTATATCTCAAAGAGAGCACAAAATAGCACCATAGCACCCCACCCCACCTAGCAGGCCTGATTCTTCTGCTCAGATATGTAAGCCATTTACTGGAGGAACAAAATGGAATTAAATCTTTAAAACTATAGCATGCTCTTGCCTCTTTTCTGTCTCCTCTTTCGAAACATATACTCATACTGAGAATATTTTTCAGGGTTCAAATTCCACCAACCTATGCATGCACAAAAAGCTAAGTTCTATAATAAAGATAGATATTTTCTGTGACAAGGAATATTTCATTAAAAAAATCACATCATGAATATAAACATTTTGTACATTTTGATGTTCTATAAGAGAGCACCCTCATCTCTTAAGTAACTACTTATAATAAATTTTAAACCCCTGAACATGACACAGCATAAAGCTGGTGACTGCTCATTCCTCAGCTGCTCACCTGGTACCTCATACGAGTGAGTATAGAGACCCCGGCCCCCATCCACATCCACCGACTGTCCAGTGATGAAGGAAGCTGCAGGAGACAGTAGGAAGCAGACCACAGAGGAGACCTGGAAACAGAAACACACATGTGCATAGGTAAAAGCAAATACTCCCCATTTCTAACCGCCTCACATTCCCCAGTAAAGACATCTCAAAGCCCATGATTGTAACATGAATCTAACAGTGTGTGCATGTGCACCACAACCTCACAGTACATAGACAACTTCCTTTTCCTACAACTTCCCTTTCTACCTGAGCATCACCGAAATCAGGTAGGTGACTAGGGTAAAGGTGGCAAGGTATGAGGGAGCCTTAGACGATGTCAAGCAAGCTACATGACATCAAGAAGCCATAAGTGAACTCAGTGCTTCAACTCTGCTCTTTCCCATTTCAAACAATTCACTTCCTTCTGTGCCTTTCATTGTCCTCCACAACCCCATTTTCCATCACTACCTCGTGCCTTTTATATTTTGGTCCCTGAAATAGTCAATGTGTCTGTTTAGCAATAAACTAGCATTCTGGTTTGTTCATTCTGTGGTCCTGTCAGGCCAAAAGCCCAGCAACACACATTCAAAGGAGCTCTCTACAAGAGGAACTTCAAAAACTTAGCCAGGCACAGTGGCAGGCACCTGTGGTCCCAGCTCCTTAGGAGGCTGAGGTGGGAGGATTGCTTGGGCCTAGGAGGTTGCAGTGAGCCGAGACTGCACCACTACATTCCAGCTTGGGTGACAGAGTGAGACTCCATTTCAAAAAAAAAATAAAAATAAACCAAAGGCACTTCAGACTCCCACTGTACTCCTTAAAAATTCAAATAGGGGGCCGGGCGCGGTGGCTCACGCCTGTAATCCCAGCACTTTGGGAGGCCGAGGCGGGTGGATCACGAGGTCAGGAGATCGAGACCATCCTGGCTAACACGGTGAAACCCCGTCTCTACTAAAAATACAAAAAATTAGCCGGGCGTGGTAGCGGGCGCCTGTAGTCCCAGCTACTCGGGAGGCTGAGGCAGGAGAATGGCGTGAACCCGGGAGGCGGAGCTTGCAGTGAGCCGAGATCGCGCCACTGCACTCCAGCCTGGGCGGCAGAGCGAGACTCCGTCTCAAAAAAAAAAAAAAAAAAAAAAAAATTCAAATAGGGAACTGATGAGTTCAGCAACATCTACTCCCAACCCAAACAGAAGGAAGTTATTTCACTGACTTGTAAAGGAGCTCTCACTTGAGGCTGTGGGAAGAAGCAGAGTTTCTCAAAGGGTGATGATCCAAAACACCTGCATTAGAATCACTAGGGATGCTTACGGAGACTTCAGATTCCTAGATCCTTCCAGGATCACTGCAATTGTAAGCTCTGGGGTTGGGGTCCCAGAATCTGCAGTTTAAAAGGCCCCCAGGCAGGGCCAGGACTAGGGTGAGGCAAGTAAGGTGTCGAGGGTGCAAGATTTAAGAAGGTATTCACTCTCAGGTTTGCACAAGTGCAAAATCTTGCCTCAGAGGGAGTGGGTCCTTAAATTTTGTGTCCATGCCTTGCTTGCCTCATCCCAGTCCTGGTCCTATATTCACAAGGCTATACCTCCTTGAGACTCTAAGAGCTTGGAGAGCAGCCAAGCCTTCTCTCCATCCTTGTGTTCCCAGCAGCTAGTACAGTGCTGCACTATCTAAAACGAGGCCATTAGACATAGTCGCCTACTCAAACACTTTCAATATGACTGGTCCAAATTGAGATGTGCTGTAAGTATAGAACACACACTGGATTTTGAAGACTGTGTATGGGAAAAATAATGTAAAATATCTCATTAATCCTGGATGCTCCAAGGGGTGAAGAAAATCATCTCAATTTTCCATGTTGATTACATGTTGAAATGACGATGTTTTGGATGTATTAGGGTAAGTCAAATATATTATTAAAATTAATTTCACCTCTTTTTACTTTATGTGGCTCCTGAAAAGTTTAAAATTACAAATGTGACTATTAGTATATTTCTATTGGACAGGGCTGGTATAGAATTCACTATTTAAAAGGTCCCACATTACTGTGAAAAGACAGATTGTACTGAGACATGGTAACAAGCAACAGAGCTGGTTTTAACCCTGTTTGATCCAGTAGTGACAACTCAGCCAATGAACATGTTTGTTAAAGTTAGCCCATCAAAAAGAGACTTGCTCCAATGAGCTCCTTTCTGAAATGCCATCCAGACAACAACCATCCCACCCAAGGAGTCACAACCTCTAACAATCTGTATACCACACTCCCTCAAAAACACAAAAAAACCGGCCAGGTGCGGTGGCTCACGCCTGTAATCCCAGCACTTTGGGAGGCCGAGGCAGGTGGATCACCTGAGGCCAGGAATTCGAACCAGCATGGCCAACTTAGTGAAACACTGTCTCTATTAAAAATACAAAAATTAGCTGGGCATGCTGGTGCATGACTGTTAATCCCAGCTACTCAGGAGGCTGAGGCAGGAGAATCGCTTGAACCAAAAAAAAAAAAAAAGTTTTTGTTTCTTTTTTTAAATGTAGCTATTTTAAAGTAAATGTTATTTATGTTAACATGTACTCCTTTATTACTATTTTAAAATGAATTAATAATATTTCTTAAATTTTGGTTTTAATTTCTAATGCAGCAAATATAGATAATGTAAACCACATAAAGTATATATACATATATACACATACGTATATATATACACATACGTATATATATATACACACATACGTGTGTATATATATACACATACGTATATATATACACACATACGTGTGTATATATATACACATACGTATATATATATATACACACACACACGTATATATATATATATATATTTTTTTTTTTTTTTTTTTTTGAGAAGGCGTCTCACTGTCACCCAGGCTGGAGTGCAGTGGCACAATCTCTGCTCACTGCAACCTCCATGTCCCGGGTTCAAGCAATTGCCCTGCTTCAGCCTCCCAGGTAACTGGGACTACAGGCACATGCCACCATGCCTGGCTAATTTTTGTATTTTTTAGCATAGACAGGGTTTCGCCATGTTGGCCAGGCTGATCTTGAACTCCTACCTAAAGTGATCCACCTGCCTTAGGCTTCCAAAGTGTTGGGATTACAGGTGTGAGCCACTGTGCCTAGCCTCCCAAACAAAGTATTCTATCCAAAATAAAAATGTAATATAATTCCCTTGATTAAAATTCATTAAATATTACTCTTAGTTTTCAGAATACAAATCCAAAGACCTTGGTTAACATGGCTCATCAAATGTTTGATTTAACAGTATCTTCCAAAATACAATGCAAGTCTATTTTGGTTCAGGAACTCTGTTTCTAGAAACATATCCCCTCACCCAAGAGTACATGATTATATTCATAATGTTCATTGCAGAATTACTGCAAGAACAAAAATATAAATAAAATCCAAATCATAATGGGATTTTATTATATTATAGTATACCCATAACAAGTTTCAGAAAATAACAGAGTAAATTCTGTTTTCGTAAAAAAGTCAATAAATAGGCCAGGCGTGGTAGTTCACGCCTATAATCCCAGCACTTTGGGAGGTTGAGGCAGGTGGATCACCTGAGGTCAGGAGTTCAAGACCAGCCTGACCAGCATGAAGAAACCCTGTCTCTACAAAACTAGCCAGGCGTGGTGGCGCATGCCTGTAATCCCAGCTACTCTGAAGGCTGAGGCAGGAGAATCGCTTAAACCCAGGAGGTAGAGGCGGTGGTGAGCCGAGATCGTGCCACCGCACTCCAGCCTGGGCAAGAAGAGTATAACTACGTCTCAGGAAAAAAAAAAAAAAAAAAAGTCAACAAATACAAATTTTTAATGCATGCATAGTACATTTCTGGAAAGACATTCACCAAACTGATAATAAAAGCTAGTTCTAAGCATGATAACTCCTTTAAAGAGTTTCATGGGCTTGCTTTTATAATTATCACTTCAATAAATCTGAAAGTTGTTTTGTATATAATACAGGATAGGGAGTCTAATTTATTACTAAACGGCCAAATGCCCCCAACACTTTGCTGAGTGTTTTATCCTTTCCTTACAGATTGAAATGCTACTTTGACTCCATAAACTCCCACATATGGTTCCAATTCAAGAATCTGTTCTGTTCTACTATTTTTAATATGTTTCATTACCAGCACCAGATGCTGTAAATAAATATAGCTTCATAGTATGTAAATACACAGTACATAAATAAATATAGCTTCATGGTTTCATTATACCATGAAGGGTAATCCTCTCATTATTCATTTTCAAAACATTTTTAGCAATTTTTGCATACATATTTTTGATAGAATCAGCGTGTTAAATTCCCAAAAGATATTAAATTTATAAATTAATTTAGGGAAACCTGACTTTTTAATAAAATTGGTTCTCCCCATCAAGGCATATTATATGCCCCTAATCTGGTCTTTTTGCTGCTCCACAGAAAAAGGGGCTTTTTGTTTTGTTTTGTTTTTTTCATTTATGAAACTGACGCACTGCCTACTGCCCTAAGGAGGCAGGTGATTTTTTTTTTTCATTTAGAGGTAAGTTTACTACTAGTTATTTTCATTTTTATTATTGTGGGAAAGACATCCTTTTCTCTTTTTATTTTATTTTATTTTATTTTTTGAGATAGAGTCTTGCTCTGTCGCCCAGGCTGGAGTGCAGTGGCGCAATCTCAGCTCACTGCAAGCTCCGCCTCCTGGGTTCACACCATTCTCCTGCCTCAGCCTCCCCAGTAGCTGGGACTACAGGTGCCCGCCACCACACCCGGGTAATTTTTTTGTATTTTTAGTAGAGGCGGGGTTTCACCGTGTTAGCCAGGATGGTCTCGATCTTCTGACCTCGTGATCCGCCTGCCTTGGCCTCCCAAAGTGCTGGGATTACAGGCATGAGCCACTGTGCCTGGCCTCGTTTTCTTAAAAAAAAAAAAAAAAAAAAATTACATTTCAAGACTGATGCAAAGCTAGGTGTGGCGGCTCACACATGTAATCCCAGCACTTTGGGAGGCTGAGGTGGGCGTATCACTTAAGGTCAGGAGTTCGAGACCAGCCTAGCCAACATGGTGAAACTTCGCCTCTACTAAAAACACAAAAATCAGTCAGGTGTGGTGGCATACACCTGTAATTCCAGCTACTCGGGAGGCTGGGGCAGGAGAATTGCTTGAACCCAGGAGGTGGAGGTTCCAGTGGGCCAAGATCACGCCACTGCACTCCAGCCTGGGCGACAAAGAGACTCTGTCAAAAAAGTCATCGTCTTCATCATCGTCATCATCATCATCCCAGCACTTTGGGAGGCCAAGGTGGGAGTTCAAGCCTGCAGTGAGCTATGATCGTGACACTATACTTAGCCCGTAACAGAGTGATACACTGTCTCAAGCAAAAAAAAAAAAAAAAAAAAAAAAAAAATACCGCTGCTGGCAATTTGGAAAGCTGCTGATTTTACAGACTTCAACCTTAACCGAAATCTCATGTGGAACTTCATATGGCCATAATTGTCTGATTTGCTTAGGGTCCTGTGTACCAACAAATGCCATGTAATAAAATAATGTAGCTGAAAATACAGTAAAACAAACTAACAAAAAAAATGCTGTTATTAATTTATACCGCATTCACTCTCAAGTACAGATTGCTGTCAGTAGCCAAAGCACAACCAGAATATCCCTGACAGCCAGAAAGAACAGGGGAAATGTTCTGCTGGCAGTAGGAGAAAGAATGTCGTCCAGACCGCATAAAAATGACACTGAATTACAAAATCCAAAGTATAACGCAGAGCAATTCTAATCAATGCTGGAAATATACCTTACCTCCTCAGGAACACCAATTCGTTTAGCGGGGATTTTCTGAAAAGACCCTTCAAAGAAGCTTTGTCCCCAGGAACCATAGTTCTCCACAGCAGTCTGGGAATAAATAACTCCCTGTGTTGAAAAATAAAACAGGGACAAAATAAAGTGTATTATATTAAATTTTAATTATAAAGATATCAAGATACTCTACTGGCATTTCAAACATTAAGTAGCTTAAGTCAAAAAAAAGTTAACAGTGCTGATATTAAATTTCCTCCATGTTGTCAAAGAAGTACAGTCCCCACCATCCACAAATGGATGATCTGAATAGTTATTTTGTGACCTCCTCTTCCTCCTAACCATGCCCTGGATTTTTTCATGAAAGACTTGTTTTCTGAAGGTCATGATTGTGTAAGTAAATGAAAGAGGCACTTAACTGGGAACAATGGGACAGGGGACTCTGTCTATTTTAGTTTCCATTTGGCTTCTCTGCTTTACAAGAGAAGACTGGGCAATGGCTACGTGAGACTTAGAAAAATGCAATATTTTCTTGGCTTTTTACCTAGATTGAAATCGCAAATAAAGCATTTGAATCCAATACCAATAAACTAAAATTTTCATTATTTAGGAATTTTTAAATGTATCTTTCACTGGCTTTCTAAGGTCAGGAAAATTACTCAAAAACTGTATCCCAGGCCAGGTGCAGTGGCTCATGCCTGTAATCCCAGCACTTTGCGAGGGTGAAGCTGGAGGATTGCGTGAGCCTAGGAGTTTGAGACCAGCCTGGGCAAAATAGGGAGACTATGTCTCTACAAAAAATATAAAAAAGAATTAGCTGGGCATGGTGGTACATGCCTGTGGTCCCAGCTACTCAGGAGGCTGAGTTGGGAGGATCGCTTGCACCCAGGAGTTCGAGGCTACAGTGAGCCGTGATTGCACTACCGCACTTCAGCCTGGGCAACACAGCAAGACCTTGTCTCAAACATTTAAAAAAAAAAAATTGTATCTCACAGGATACAGCTATTTGTAATGGATTCAAACTGTTAAATTATGGAGAGAAGGGGAGGAAAGAGAAGTTAAAATAAAATTAGAAAATGTGGCAGTTTTAATAACTTCAAATGATACTGGAGAGATATATTGGTTTCCAATTACACAATATGTTGCCTTTTATTTAAAGAGGATAAAATCTAGAAGTATTAAAATTTGATCATTTAACCAAAAAAGTCTCTGGAAGGCAAACATGAATTAGTATTAGTAGCAACACCTTTCTCAGAGATGAGATTACTAACTTCATGCTTGAAGTCAGTCATGCATAGTCTTCATTGAGTGGCACAGATAACACCTACTGATATTACAGAGATAAGATCTATAGATAGGCTGGGCGCGGTGGCTCACACCTGTAATCCCAGTACTTTGGGAGGCAGACGTGGGTGGATCACGAAGTCAGGAGATCGAGACCCTGCTGGCTAACACAGTGAAACCCCGTCTCTACTAAAAATACAAAAATTAGCCAGGGGTGGTGGCACGTGCCTGTAGTCCCAGCTACTCGGGAGGCTGAGGTAGGAGAATCACTTGAACCCAGGAGGCAGAGGTTGCAGTGAGCCAAGATCGTGCCACCACTCTCCAGCCTGGGCAACAGAGCAAGACTCCTTCTAAAAAAAAAAAAAAGCCAGAATCAAGAATCACTGGTTTAACATTCTTGACAATCTGGCTGTAAATCAAAGAGTACTTCCATAATGATAATTAGACCTTCTGGGCCGGGTGCAGTGGCTCACGTCTGTAATCCCAGCACTTTGAGAGGCCATGGCGGACAGATCTCCTGAGCTCAGGAGTTCGAGACCACCCAGGGCAATATGGTGAAAACCCGTCTCCACGAAAATACAAAAAATTAGCTGGGCATGGTGGCATGTGCCTGTAGTCCCAGCTACTTAGGAGGCTGAGGCACAAGAATCACTTGAGCCTTGGAGGTGGAAGTTATAGTGAGCCACGATCATGCCACTGCACTCTGGCCTGGGCAACAGAGACTCCATCTCAAAAAAAAAAAAAAAAGAAAATTAGACTTTCCATTTTATCTATGTTTTAAAGTCAATCTTTTATGCTATACTTGCATATTACCAAATACCTCTATCAACATCACAAATGGAATCAGAAAGCATAATTTGGCAATAAATTTCAATATAGATCGTTTACCTACAGGGGCAACACAATTGATCCGTATTCCACTGCAGGCCCATTCCAAAGCTAAAGATTTGGTGAGGTTGTAAACACCTGCTCTTGCAGCTCCAGAATGCCTTTGAAAGACAAAACATAAACATGACAATCAGCTTCTGTTGAATATTTCTCTTGTTCATCAAGCTCACAAGTGTGCCAACTACCTGACAGAATTCCACAGAGACTTCTTGCTGTGGAGTCTGTCTTGTTGAGCTTCTGTCTAAACAATGAAGAAAAAACTATGTCCTTCAATATTAAATCCAAGCCACAGCTGATGATCAAGCAAATCTCACATGGCATAGACCGAGATAAGGCTCCCCAAATCACTATGTAAGAGGAATACTTTGAAGAACTTTGATTACAAAGGAAAACAAATTGGTAATTTTAAGGATTTCAAGCCTGTGGTTATTTTTAACATCAATTTTAAATAACAAAGGAGGCCAGGTGCAGTGGCTCACACCTATAATCCCAGCACTTTGGGAGGCCAAGGCGGGATCACCTGAGGTCAAGAGTTCAAGACCAGCCTGGCCAACATGGTGAAACCCCATCTCTACTAAAAATACAAAAATTACCGGGCATGGTGGCAGGCATCTGTAATCCCAGCTATTCAGGAGGCTGAGGCAGGAGAATCGCTTGACCCTGGGAGGTGGAGTTTGCAGTAAGCTGTTATCACACCACTGCACTCCAGCCTGGGCAACAGAATAAGACTCCATCTCAAAAATAAATGAAGTATGGGGTCTTGTGTAGATAGACACTGTGGCTTAGAATTTCTAATGACAAGATCCTCAAAACCAAATATAGGATAATTTAATGTGAGAAAATTAACTTATACAACTAATTAGGAAAACTCTTTCAATCAAAGGTATTTGAAATCAGCTGGCAAAAACCAGATTATTTAGTAAATAATGGACTTCCTTTAACATTTATTTTAGCATAGGTCTGCTGGTGATAATTCTTGCAGATTTTATATGTTTGAAAAAGTCTTTAATTCATCTTTCTTTTTGAAAGATATTTCAATGGATAAAGAATTCCAGGTTGGCATGGTTTTTTCTGTTGGCACTTTAAAGATGTTACACCACTAACTTTTAACTTGCATTGGTGCTGATGAGAAATCTGCTTCTGTATACAATGTGTCTTTTTCCTCCAGCTGCTTTTAAGACTTTCTCTTTAGCACTGGTTCTCGGCAATATGATTATGATGTGCCTTGTACACTTTTCTTCATGTTTCTTGTACTGTGGTTTGTTGAGCTTCTTGGATCTATAGGTTTATAGTTTTTATCAAATTTGGAAAATTTTCACCCAGTGTCTTCAAATTTTTTTCCGTCCCTGTTTCTCATGTCTCTTTCAGAGACTCCAACTGTCTCACAGTTTACGAATGCTCTGTTTTTGTTTTTTGTGTTTTTCAGACAGATTCTCGCTCTGTCACCCAGGCTGGAATGCAGTGGCATGATCTCGGCTCACCGCAACCTCTGCTTCCTGGGTTCAAGTGATTCTCCTGCCTCAGCCTCCCGAATAGCTGGGTTTATAGGAGTGCGCCATCACGCCCGGCTAATTTTTGTATTTTTAGTAAAGATGGGGTTTCAGCATGTTGGCCAGGCTGGTCTCAAACTCCCGACCTCAGATGATCTGCCCGCCTCAGCCTCCCAAAGTGCTGGGATTACAGGCATGATCCAGCACACCCAGCCTCAACTGAACATTTTACAAATTGAGTATGCCTTATTCAAAATGCTTGGAACCAGAAGTGCTTTGGATTTCAAATCTGTTCTGATTTTGTTTTGTTTTGTTTTTTTTGAGATGGGAGTCTCACTCTGTCACCCAGGCTGGAGTGCAGTGGCACGATCTCGGCTCACTGCAAGCTCCACCTCCTGGGTTCACGCCATTCTCCTGCCTCAGCCTCCCGAGTAGCTGGGACTACAGGCACCCACCACCGTGCCCAGCTAGTTTTTTGTATTTTTAGTAGAGACGGGGTTTCACCGTGTTAGCCAGGATGGTCTCGATCTCCTGACCTCGTGATCTGCCTGCCTCGGCCTCCCAAAGTGCTGGGATTACAGGTGTGAGCCACCGGGCCCGGCCAAATCTGTTCAGATTTTGGAATATTTGCATATACTACCTGGTTTAGCATCCCTAATCTGAAAATCCAAAATCTGAAATGCTCCAAAAAGCATTTACTTTGAGCATCCTATTGGTGCTCAAAAATTTTCAGATTTTGGAGCATTCTGGATTTTGAGTTTTCAGATCAGGATGCTCAACCTATATTTGTGTAATTTTTCTTTTTCAGTGCCTGTTATCTAAGGTTGTAGAAAAAGACCTTCTCTATTGCCTCTTAAAAATGCAATCTCTAGCTTCCCTAAAAAATGGAAGGAATCAGAATGTTGAAAAGATACTAAAGAAATCAGCAAAAATATATATTTTTTTAATCCACACTTTTCAACTGGTAAACTTGTGTTTTTCAAGTTACTTCCTGGTGTATTGTTTTTCTCCCAGTTCTATTTGGATGACCTTTAGACTCTTATGAAAGAAATGACTGAGATAGGCTGGGTGCAGTGGCTCATGCCTGTAATCCCAGCACTTTGGGAGGTTGAGGCAGGTGGATCACATGAGGTCAGGAGTTCGAGACCAGCCTGGCCAACATGGTAAAACCCCATTTCTACTAAAAATACAAAAATTTTAGCTGGGCATGGTGGCAGGTGCCTGTAATCCCAGCTACTCAGGAGGCTGAGACAGGAGAATCACTGGAATCCAGGAGGTGGAGGTTGCAGTGAGCCGAGATCGCACCATTGCACTCCAACTTGGGCAACAAGAGTGAAACTCCATCTCAAAAAAAAAAAGAAAAAAAAAAGAAAAGTAGGAAATAACTGAGATAGTAGGTTAAATAAGGTCACTAAGTTCTTTTTTCTTTTCTTTTTTTTTTTTTTTGGAGGGGGTACAGAGTCTCATTCCAACCTCTACCTCCCAGATTCAAGTGATTCTCATACCTCAGCCCCCCGAATAGCTAAGATTACAGGTGTGTGACACCACACCTGGCTAAATTTTGTATTTTTAGTAGAGATGGGGTTACACCATGTTGCCCATGCTGGTCTCGAACTCCTGACCTCAGGTGATCTACCCACCTCAGCCTCCCAAAGTGCTGGGATTACAGGCGTGAGCCACTGCATCCAGCCCCACTGACTTCTTTTCTGAAAAAATAAATATCTATTGCCCATGGAAAAATTAATCAAAATCAGAATATGAGTCAAATATGTCAAATTCCATTATGGTGAACTTCACAAGTTATTCCAAATTCTACAGTCATAGATGTTGTAAATTGGTCATTAGTTAAAAAATGAATTTGGGGTTATTCAAAGATACTTAATGTAGGCCAGGCGTGGTGGCTCACGCCTGTAATCCCAGCACTCTGGGAGGCCGAGGCAGGCGGATCACAAGGTCAGGAGTTCAAGACCAGCCTGGCCAGCACAGTGAAACCCCGTCACTACTGAAAATACAAAAAATTAGCCGGGCACAGTGGCGTGCACCTGTAATCCCAGTTACATGGGAGGCTGAGTCAGGAGAATTGCTTGAACCCGGGAGGCGGAGGCTGCAGTGAGCAGAAATTGCACCACTGCACTCCAGCCTGGGTGACAGAGCGAGACTGTGTCTTACAAAAAAAAAAAAAAAAAGACACTTAATGTAAAAACAACTTGTAGGCCAGGCACAGTGGCTCACGCCTGTAATCTCAGCACATTGGGAGGCCAAGGTGGGCAGATCACCTGAGGTCGGGGGTTCGAGACCACCCTGAGCAACATAGAGAAACCCCGTCTCTATTAAAAATACTAAATTAGCCGGGCATGGTGGCGCATGCCTGTAATCCCAGCTACTCAGGAAGCTGAGGCAGGAGAATCGCCTGAACCCAGGAGGCGGAGGTTGTGGTGAACTGCGATAGTGCCATTGCACTCCAGCCTGGGCAACAAGAGCGAAACTCCGTCTCAAAAAAAAAACAAAAAAACAAAACAACAACAACAACAAAAAACACTTGTAATAGGACTAAACCTAGTACATAAATATTCCCAACAAAGGACAACTAGATAATGCTCCCCCAAACTATGACTCCCAAATCCTCATCATTCTTGAGCTTTTCTTTGTAATACATACTTGAATATAAATGTTTTCCTTCTCAACCATTAAGAGTAAAAAGATCCTCCAAAGAAATGCCTTAGTTGTGATAACCCTGCAGATTTAAGCGCCCTCCTGGATGCACAGCCCCAGAGCCCCAGGGCCACAGGCTCTAGTGTAGGAACCCCTGATGCACCTCAAACTCCTCTCCCTGGTAGTTAAGGCCGTTTGTGACTCCCACTCCCGTTCCAAGGTATTAATTTCCATTTAGCTGCACCACCCATCATCACAAAGAATTATTTGTAGTTCCCAAAAGTGCCACAGTGTCTCAAATTTCTGTGTCTTTACACAGTAAATGTCTCATTGACTTGCCTTCCTTTCTCCTCCTCATATGTCACCAAACTCGAGTTCACCTTTGAGACATGTTGCCAGGATGCTGCCCTCCTCTGTGCTCCTTTTATCTTGCACACTTGCAAATACCTTTACTGGAATATCCAACACCTTCTCTCTCTAGCTGATTATTTTCATGCTTTGCTCCCCTACTAGTTGTGGACTCCCTCAGAGTGTGGATGGTATCTGATTCATTTTAGTATTTCCAGATGTATCTTGCACATGTACCTGTACTGGTCAAGTAAACAAGCGACAGCCAATAGCTTCAATTTGTCTCTTAAGAGAGCTAAAATTTAAAAAAAAGGAGTGCTCAATCTCTGACATTCATCCTCCTCTTCTATTGTAGAGGATACCTAAAGCCATGTCTTTCAAATTGTAAATTACAACACAATGCTAATAGTGAAATAAAATTAGCAGGTAATAAGCAGCAAGTGTAAAAAAAGAATACAACAGAGTAGACCACAATAAAATTGAAAATATCAGCCGGGTGTGGTGGCTCATGCCTGTAATCCCAGCACTTTGGGAGGCTGAGGCAGGTGGATCACCTGAGGTCAGGAGTTCGAGACCAGCCTGACCAACATGGTGAAACCCCGTCTCTACTAAAAATACAAAAAACTACTGGACGTGGTGGTGGGTGCCTATAACCCCAGCTACTCAGGAGGCTGAGGCATAAGAATCACTTGAACCCAGGAAGCAGAGGTTGCAGTGAGCCAAGATCGCCCCATTGCACTTCAGCCTGGGCAACAGGAGCAAAACTCCATCTCAAAAAAAAAAAAAAAAAGGAAAGAAAGAAAAATCAGAGTGCACAATACATAGTAAGAATGTTTGCTTCACGAATTTTGTTTTGCCTATAGTCACACATACACATATGTGTTTACTAGGTCAAGATGTAAAATTTCTTACTATGAGTCATGGTCCAAAGTGTGAAGGCCACTGGAAAAGGAAACGATTCTTAAGAGAACAAAAGCAAGAAGTATCTGAAACACTTCTTTTCCATGTTAAAGACAAGCTGTGTTTTTTTTCTAGCCAACCGAATATCAGAAAAGCCAGTGATTTCATTTCAAAAATGTATTTTAAGAAAAGAAACTCTCATTACTTCTTACATATGCATGAAAGAGGACACATTTCACTCATAAAGGAACTACAACTTTTCTAAAGGGCCGTTTGGCAATATCTCTTAAAATTACAAAGGCATTTGGCTTTGGACTTAGCAATTATACCTCTTGCAATTTAGGCTACACACTATCTGATGTACAGAAAATGTTACTTACTGCAGGTGTTTAGTTTGGTTTTGGTAATAACAAAGGGTTGGAAACAACCCAAATGCTCACCAACTGGAAAATGGTTACACAAATCATTCCTTACTTATATAAGGTTTATAAAAGTGGCATATTAGCCATGAAAAAATAAGAAGAAATCTCTTTAGACTCTGTTAAGAAAATATCTCCAGGATATTTGCTTCATTTGAGAACATCAAGATACAGAATAGTGTTTATAGCATCCTAAATTTGTGGTTAAAATGTAGGAAAAAGATATGCCCCCAAAACTATTAACACTAGTTGCCTGTGAGGATGGGAAATGCCAGAAAGAACCTACAATCTGAATTATTTCTTCCAAGATGCTAAAATAGGTAAATACATTTAGTAAAGAATAATGAGCAGGAAAAGAAGGTAGAGTGGTATCAATGGCCTGCACACCATTTTTTACTCTGTTTTTAGTAACATCACATTGATTTCCACTTGAGGAAGTACCTCTTGCCTGTTCTCAGTCCATGTCTGAGCGATGATGACCACAGTTCCTCATTCCTCAGGCTGACCATGCATAGCAGAGCAACCTCATTTCTACAGTTTTTGGTTAATGACTGAACACATAACCAGGCAGGGTCAGTTAATGAGTATCCTCTCTGGGACCTGCTGGCACCACTAATATTGTTTTTGCTGGCATGACTTGAGAGGCACTCTCTCATTGGAGAGTTAAGAACAGCTAGAGTGTTGACCTGTAACTCTTGCTAGTACTCGCCTTTTGCCACACCTAGAGACAGCCTGCCTGAGAATGTACGCAGACATGAAGAAAGCAAAACCAAAAGGAGAGGCAGCTTCCTGCTAACATTGTGGCTGAACCTAACATGCCCTTTCCGCAGTGGCTCTGCAGGTACCAGGATCCCCTCCAGGGCTTGCACGACGGCTGCGCTCTGCCCCCAGAGTTTCTCTTGCAGCAGATCTGGAGTGGGGCTGGATAATTTGCTGTGCTAACAACTTCTCCCATGTGATGGGGATGTGGCTGGTCTGGAAGCCACTTTTGGAGAACCACTACCCTAGATTTTTACTTAAGCCAAGTTGAATTTTATTTTTATCCTATACATGTTTGGGAGTTCTGCATAATCCAGGAAATGAGCAGGGTACTAAAATTTGCATAAAGGAGGCATGCTCTCTGTGTACAGAGTGGCTAATCAGAGGCACAAAACCTTAGAAACTTTTGGAGAAAAAATCCTGGATTATCTGTTAGGCGGAACAACTTAGCAGTCCTGTGTAAAATCAAGTAAGTATATTAATGGTATTCAAATCTAAATTAACACAGATTAGTTTCATTTCTATACTTTAACAAATAAGCTATTCCCAGACAGTGATGGCCAGTTTAGTCACATCAGGATTAGAGTTGCCCAATAAAACACAAGACATCCAGTTTAATCTGAACATCAGACAAAAAACAAATACTATTTTCCCTTTCCTTGGTAAATCTGGCAGTCCGCATCTGGATGAAAATGTTTTAGAAGTACTTTGAATTTTAAGTTCAAATAAAAGAAAATGTTAACTGTTAGAATCACAGCTCATTAAAGGTATTAATGATCTTGATTTAATAAATGTTCCCTATCCCGCTTCCCCCATTCAGAAGACAAAACTCAAAGACTTAGAAAGAAAACTATATAAAAACGCTTACACAGCTAATGGAAATCCAGCTTTAGTAGGGACAATGATATTGACGATAGATCCTCCATGCTCTTTCATCCAGGAGCTGTAAACTGCAGGATAGAGGCAAACTCAATCATTAAATTTTTAAAGTATCCTGGCCCTCCTGATACCTTGTTTCAGCACACTGCCTGTTTGATATGTTTTACATGTCCATTTACATTTCCTTATAAAAAGCCTGACTGAGGTAAAGTTTATACATCATAAAATCCATCTACTTTAAGTGTGCAATGTAATGACTTTTAATAAATATACGGAGTTATGCAACCATTACCACAATCCAGCTTGAGAACCTTTCCATCACCCCAAAAAGTTCCTTCACACCCATCTGCAGCTTAACCCATCCCCAGGTAAACACTCATCTTTCTGTTTCTCTAGATTTGCCTTTACCTTTTCGAAAATCTAATGTAAAGTGAATCACACAATACGTGGTCTTTTGTGTCTAACTTCTTCCACTTAGAATCATGTTTGTGAGGTTCATCCACGTTGTAATGTGTTAATAGTTCCTTTTTGATTGCTGAGTAGTATTCCATTATGTGGATATGCCATGTTTTATTTATCCACTTATCAGCTGATAAACATTTGGATAGTTCCACTTTGGAGCAATTATGAATACAAATCTTTGTGTGGTCATATGTTAACTCTGTTTAGCTTTTAAAGAAACTGCCAAATGGTTTTCCAAAGTGTCCCTCCCCATTTTACATTGTTCTCAGAAATGCATGGGGGATGTAGTTTCTACACGCCATTGCTGTCTGATTTTTTGATAATAGCCATCTAGTGGGTGTGAAGTGGTATCACACTGGAGTTTTTATTTGCATTTCCCTAATGACTATAATCATGTTGATCTATATATCTAGCCTATGTCAGTACCACACTGTCTTAAAATCAAGAAATAGCTTTGCAATCAAGAAGCATTAAGTCCTCCAACTTTCTTCTTTTGCAAAATTGTTTTGGCTATTCTGGGCCCTCTGCATCTCCATATGTAGTTTAGGATCAGTTTGTTAATTTCTACAAAAATTGACAGGGATTGCTCTGAATCTACAGATCAATTTGGGAAGAACTAACATATTAACAATATTGGACCTTCTAACCCATAAACACTGAATATTTTTACATTATTTAAATCTTCTTTGATTTCTCTCAGCAATGTCTGGCAGTTTGTGGCATACAAGTCTTACACTTTTTTGTTAACCTCATTGTTAAATATTTTATTATTTATATATGCTTGAAAACATATATGAAAAATATATGAAAACATATAAAACCATTTGATTTTAGCACAAGAAAGGAGAATAACCATTTAAATTATTCTACACACACTTTCTGCTTCTGGATAAATACCACCATATACATATATTTATTTATTTCCTAGTTCTGAAAATGTCTACAAGTAATGATAACCCAGTAGTAGTGAACACATGTAGTACCCAAATCTCGCCTTCTAAAAATCATTCCCGGCTAGGAGTGGTGGCTCACACCCGTAATCCCAGCACTTTGGCAGGTCAAGGTGAGAGGATCACTTAAGGCCAGGAGTTCAAGACCAGCCTGGGCAACACAGAAAAACTCTGTCTCTATGAAAAATTAAAAAATTAGCCTGGCATGGTGTCATGTGCCTATAGTAGCAGCCGCTCGGTAGGCTGAAGCGGGGAGGATTGCTTGACCCCAGGAGTTCAAGGTTGCAGTGGGCTATGCAGCCTTGAACCACTACTCTCCAGCCTGGGTGACAGAGCAAGACTCTCTCTCCAAAAAGTAAATAAATAAATAAGCAAACAATAATTATTATTCCCTACTAAAGGGAACTAGGTCTTCTTGGAGAAATAGGTCTGAGCCATTTCAAAAAGACACAGAAGCCAGATTAGCTGGTCAACTAGAACATCAGAGAGAAAATGACAATAATGGGTTAGAAATACTGAATAAAAATAAATTCCATTCATCAATAGTAAGGCTTAGGAGGTGAGAAAAAAAGGAAAAACTCATCTTTATAAAAGAATGCCAATTAATAAATAAATAAGGCATAAATTTTTTAAATCATCATTTTGCATCTTCCAATTCTGAAACTGAATCGGGCAAGAATCAAAAATGGAATGAGCCGGGAGCAGTGCCTCACACCTATATCCCAGCACTTTGAGAGGCAGAGGCGGATGGATGGCTTCAGCCCAGGAGTTTGAGACCAGCCTCGGCAACATGGGGAGACCCCGGCTCTACCAAAAAAAAAAAAAAAAAAATTAGCTGAGCATGGTGGTTAGTAGCCTAGTATGCACCTGTACCTCCAGCTACTCAGGAGGTGGAAGAATCGATTGAGCCCAGGGGGTGGAGGCTGCAGTGAGCCACGATCACATCACTGCACTCCAACCCAGGTGACAGAGTGAAACCCTGTCTCAAAAAAAAAAAAAAAAAAAAAAAAAGGAACCTAAACCCATTGGATAAAAGTACATAGGAAAACAGTATCTTCACATGGTCTCAAAGTATTATCCACAGATTACTTATAGTTTACAAATAGAAAAATGTATCTTTACAACAGAAAGGTTTGGTGGTCAGAATCTTAGACAAGCGAAAAAATTTAAGATGACCAATAGTAAAATCACCTTAACAACAGACTTACAGGTGTAATGCAATAAGAAGTATATATACCATATATGAAGGGGTCTTGCCAGAAATATTTAAGTGAATATAATCACCACAAAACAATTAGAGAAATCCAGAATTTGGAACATTCTATAAGTCACTGTTATGAAATATAAAAAGTATGGATTTTTTTAGAGTACAAGAAACTAAAGAGACATAAAAAAATGCAATACATGAATTTGATAACATCTTGGATTTTAAAAGCTGGGAAAACAATTAGGGAAATTTCAATAAGGACTATATAATGAGTGATTTTATTGAATTACTGTGAATTTTCTTAGGTGTAATAATGGTATTGTAATTATATAGAAAACATGTGTTTATATTTAAGAGATATATAAACAAAGTACCTTTGTATCTGTAATTTGCTTTCAAATTGTTTATTTAAAATGAGTGTGTGTGAGTATGTGTGTGTGTGTGTGCATGATTGTAGAGAGGGAGAGAGAGAAAGAGAGATCATGTAAATGGGAATGTTAGTGCGTGGTGAATTTTTTTTTTTTTTTTTTTTTTTGAGACAGAGTCTCACTCTGTCACCCAGCCTGGAGGCGCCATCCCAGCTCACTGCAACCTCCATCTCCCAGGTTCAAGCAATTCTCCTGCCTCAGCCTCCCAAGTAGCTGGGACTATAGGCATGCACCACCACTCCCGGCTAATGTTTGTATTTTTAGTGGAGACAGGGTTTCCCCATGTTGGCCAGGCTGGTTTCGAACTCCTGACCTCAAGTGATCCGCCCACCTCGGCCTTCCAAAGTGCTGAGATTACAGGCATGAGCCATCACGCCTGGCAACGCTTCATGAATCTAAATGATAGGTATACAGAAATCCATTGTATTATTTCTTCAACTTTCCCACAGATCCAACATTTTTCCAAAAGTAAATTGGGGTAAAAATTCCTGTATCAGTAAAATGAACAATAAAAGTCTATAGGAAAGTCCAAATTCACCAATAATTTATATGTGGATTTTCTTCACAATTCTTTAACAATAGCATATTGTGTCCCAGGGTACAAGCTGAAACAGACTGGGTGGGGACTTTAGGGCAGTCATCTTTTAAATCATTTTAATTGCATAAGTAATATATGGTCATATTAGAAAAAGTAGAAAGGGCAGAGAAGCACAAAGAAAAAAATAAAAATAATATGTAATTTTGCCTCCTGGAGGTGATACATGTCAATACAGTCATGTGTCACAACAATGTTTCGGTCAAAAACAGATTGCATATATAACAGTGGTCCCATAAGATTATAATACCATATTTTTACTGTACTTTTTCTATGTTGAGATACACAAATACTTGATGTGTTACAATTGCCTACAGTATTCAGTACAGCAACATGCTATACAGGTTTGTAGCCTAGGTGTGTAGCAGGCTATACCATCTAGGTTTGTGTAGGTACACTCCATGATGTTCATACAACAATGAAATTGCCTAATGACACATTTCTCAGAACAAATCCCAGTTGTTAAACAACACGACTGTATTTTGGTATAAATTTTTTCAGAATCATTTCTATTCATATATATGCACACATAAATACATACTTTTTTTTTTACAGAAATGTGAACATGTTGGATAAAATATTTCATAACTTGCTTTTCTGGCAGTGATATCTGGCAATATTTTTTCATGTTAATGAGTACATTTTTATGTCAATATTTTTAAGGGCCGCATAGTTCTTTATCATATAGATGTATAAAACTTCACTCAACTAATATTTTACTCCAGAATATTTACATGGTTTTCAGTTTTTCACTATTATTTTCAAGATACAGAAAAATATGGCTGGGCACAGTGGCTCATGCCTGTAATCCCAGCATCTTGGGAGGCCGAGGTGGGTGGATCACAAGGTCAGGAGATGGAGACCATCCTGGCCAACATGGTGAAACCCCGTCTCTACTAAAAATATAAAAATTAGCCAGATGTGGTGGTGGATGCCTGTAGTCCCAACTACTTGGGAGGCTGAGGCAGGAAAATCGCTTGAACCCAGGAGGCGGAGGTTGCAGTGAGCAGAGATCACGCCACTGCACTCCAGCCTGTGTGACAGAGCGAGACTCTGTCTCAAAAAGAAAAAAAAAAAAAGAAAAATATAACTTATGAAAAGTAAAAACTAAAAGCCCCAAATAAGTAAAAGCAAAAATAATAGGCCTTGTATTTGTTTTACTTTTTATTTATTTATTTATTTGAAACAGAGTCTCACTCTTGTCACCCAGGCTCAAGTACAGTGGCACGATCTCGGTTCACTACAACCTCCGCCTCTCGGGTTCAAGAGATTCTCCTGCCTCAGCCTCCCAAGTAGCTGGGACTACAGATGCACGCTGCCTGGCTAATTTTTTTTTTTTTTTTGTATCTTTGTAGAGATGGGGTTTCACCGTGTTGCCCAGGCTGGTCTCAAACTCCTGAGCTCAGGTAATCCGCCCGCCTCGGCCTCCCAAAGTGCTGGGATTACAGGCATGAGCCACCATGCCCGGCCGGCCTTGTATTCTTTAATTCAGTTTTGGCTAATAAAAATCATGGCTGAATTTCAATTCTGTAGACTTTTAATTGACAGTTGTTAGCAAGGAATCTTGGATTGGTAAGACATTGCTGATTTGCTTGTTAGAAGGAGTGAAAGCACCGAGTTACAAAGCTTGGGTTAGAGACCACTAGTTGTCTCCCAATACTCATTCTCCCTTTCTTCCATAGAAATAGAATTTGTTTTAGGCACATAGCTGCCCACCTAAGGACTCTATTTCCCAGTTTCTTTTACAGCTAGGTATGATCATTTAACTGAATTCTAGCTGACAAATGTGAGCAAACATCATGGTGCTACTTCCAGATGGTGCCCATAAAAGGAATGGGTGAGCATCACACTTTTTCCCCATTCCTGTTGTCTGGAATGCAGATTTGATAGCAAGAACTGGAGCAGCCCTCTTGAATCATGAAATGGAAACCACAGGTCAAGAACAGTGGAGCAATAAGAAGGATCTTCAGTTCCTAATGATTATGAAACTACCATATAATCCTTACACTACCTACCTGGACTTTTTATGTGAGAAAAATAAACTCATATTCAAGCCCTGTTGTTTCTGGGTTTTTCCACTGGAACAACCCAACTTGTATCACAACTTAGACAGAGGTGGATTCTGCTAGTTAGGTAGAGATGTCTGCAAGACCTCTGACTTGTAGATACTAAGAATATAAAGCCTAATTCATGTTGGCATGAAGACCCTTTGAGATAGGGTAGTACTTGTTCTGTATTTTTCATCATAAGAAAGATTTGGGTAGTTTTTACAAAATCTCTTGAGTTACCCAACTCAGGAGTTCAGTACTAACCACCCACGAAACATGACCTTTAATCCAAAGACTATGTATGCATGCTAATTAGTTGTTAGAGAGCATACAGACTCTGTCTCTGGTATTCTCCCTGAATTTATTAATTGGTTCTGCTAAAAGATTTAATAGATTCATTCTTAAAAACAAAGTAAGCGTGAGAGTTTTCTCCAATTTTATGAACAAATTAATAGCTAAATCTATGTACAGATCATTAATAATTTTCTCATAATAAATTCCAAGAAATAAAATGATGAGATTGAAGGATATCCACATTTTATAAATATTGCCAAATTACTATACTGCAATGTACCAATTTACATTCCTATGTTGTAGTGAGAAAATCCAGCCAATAAATGTTAATGACATGGGGCTTCTGAGTCCCTAATAGGAATCCTGAGATCGCTAAATAAAGACATGGTGACTTATGGATACTGATGGTACTTGCCTGCTTTGCACATGTAGAAGGTACCCGTCAGGTTGGTCTCAAGCACAGCGTGCCATCCCTTAGAACTGATGTGTTCAGCAGGGGAAAGAAACTGGCCTCCTCCATTGTTCACCAAGAAATTGATCTTACCAAAAGTATCTAAGGTAGATTTGACCAAATTATTCACCTAAAGAAGAACAGTAGAAGTTACTAAAAGGAAAAGTTTAATAGCCTAACTTGCTACCTCGCCTGATTGATTGCTCTAGACAGAGTTTGCAATCTCTCACAGTGAACAGTCACTCCAAGTGCCACAATGAATGAACATGCAGCAATGAATAAGACTAAAAATCCTACACCAATGAGTAATGTACTAGCACCCAATACCCACAGATCACAAAGCTAAAACTGTAATTTTGATGACAAGATATATCCAAGGGCCTGGAACACCCTTGAGTAGGGCAGGCCTCTGTCATATATTAATTTGTAAGCTACCAACCCAGAATAAACAGTGATGAAATCAGATAAAAATGAACATTAAAAAATGACTTAAAGGGCAAGGCATGGTGGCTCACACCTGTAATCCTAGCACTTCGGGAGGCCAAGGCAGGCAGATCACCTGAGGTCAGAAGTTTGAGACCAGCCTGGCCAACACGGTGAAACCCGTCTTTATGAAAAATACAAAAATTAGCTGGGCATGGTGGCATGCACCTATAGTCCCAGCTACTCAGGAGGCTGAGTCAGGAGAATTGCTTGAACCTGGGAGGTGTAGGTTGCAGTGAGCCGATATAGTGCCACTGCCTTTCAGCCTGGGCAACAGAGGAAGACTTTGTCTCAAAAAAAATAAAAATAAAAATGAAGACTTAAAGGACAAAAGGTCATCTTTAGCTGGACCACATTCTTGCCTCCCTTCCTCTCCTTCTCCAGGAGTCGCCGGCTCAGTAAATCATTAACATGAGAATCTCTTTCACAGCCTCTGCTTCTAGTGAGCCTCATCTAAGACAGCTACAATAGGAGAACCTGAAGCATAGCCAGGTTTAAGAAACACTACTGCAAAGTACAATGAATGAATAAATGATACAGATATATCTCCATTACCTCCTCCTCGTTCCGGATGTTGCATTGTATGGGAATGACTCGTGCCTGCTTTGTGGGAGGTAGGTTGGCCTGCAGTTCATCTGCCGCAGACTTCAATCTCTCCAACTTACGGGATGCAATGACCACATTACTCCCTGAGGAGAAACAGCCAGAGAACAAATAAATATGCCTTCATGGGATGCAATGACCACATTACACCTTGAAAAGTAAACCGCCAGGGAACAAATAAATATGCCTTCATGAGTTGTCCAAATTCCAACAATAATAATATTGAAAAAATATATCATGTGTTCCATTTTTTAAAGTATTTTTTATTTTAGAGTCAAGGTCTCACCCTGTTGCTCAGGCTAGAGTGCAGTGGCTTGATCATAGCTCACTGTAACCTTGAACTTCTCCCGGGCTAAAGCAATCCTCCCACCTGGCCTCCCAAAGTTCTGGGACTACAGGCACAAGTCACTGCACCTGGCCATGTGTGTTCCTATGTCTTAAAAAAAAGCTGAATTAGGATTTTTGCTTCCGGACAAGATGGAGTAGTAGAAACTGAATTTGCCCTCCATCCTGAAATAACTAAAAAATTGGACAAAATATATGAAATGATGGTTTTCTGGCACTGGACATCCAGTAGCACTGGATGGTCATCTCTGGGACAGTGAAATCAAACATGAGCCCTTGGATTGCCCCAGCTTGCTGCCTGGAGAAAGGTTCTACACTGCAGCAAGGGAGGGGAACACATTCAGAGACCAAAGTCTCCCTGGCGGAAGAGATGAAGTTGGGAGTCTAGGGAGCCAAGGCAGTGAGATTGCCCAGGGGATAGGGAGAAAAGATATACAGAGAGCGAGAACTCCAGAGATCTGCAGAGTCTCTCTGGAATCTTCACCTGAGTACCGATTGATGCTTGGGAATAAATCAAAGAGGAAAGAACTACCAAAAATGGGCAGGGAGATCAAACCCTGGCACTCACACAGCACTGGGAATGGTTAGTGTGCCCACCAGAAAAAAGCCTTTCACGGGGCATTCGGTAAAATATGCAGAAGCAGATGGCTTCTGCAGTGAGGCAAAATTCACCATAGACTAAAGGCTGCTCAGATCAAGCCTCTTTTAGAGTATCAAATTGTTTTCAAGTGACCTAACTGTATCCCAGAACAAAGCTCAAGAATATATACATATTTTTTCTTTCTTTTTTTTTTTTTTTGAGACGGAGTCTCGCTCTGTTGCCAGACTGGGGTGCAGTGGCATGATCTCAGCTCACTGCAACCTCCACCTCCCGGGTTCAAGTGATTCTCCTGCCTCAGCCCCCCAAGTAGCTGCGACTACAGGCGTGCACCACCAGGCCTGGCTAATTTTTGTATTTTTAGTAGAGATGGGGTTTCACCATGTTGGCCAGGATGGTCCCAATCTCTTGCGCCTGTCTAAGAATATTTATAAGAATATAAAAATAGCCAACATCCATCAAGGTCAAATTCAATATATGGCATCCAACAAAAAGAACTACCAGGCATGCCAAGGAACAGGAAAATAGCAGCACATAATTAGGAGAAAAGTCAATTAATAAAAACAGACCCAGGCCAGACGCAGTGGCTCACACCTGTAATCCCAGCACTTTGGGAGGCTGAGGCGGGCCGATCATGAGGTCAGGAGTTTGAGACCAGCCTGACCAACATGGTGAAACCCTGTCTCTACTAAAAATACAAAAAGTAGCCAGTCCTGGTGGCAAGTGCCTGTAATCTCAGCTACTCAGGAGGCTGAGGCAGGATAATTGCTGGAACCCGGGAGGCAGATGTTACAGGAGCTGAGATCGCCCCACTGCACTCCAGCCTGAGTGACAGAGCAAGACTCCATATCAAAAAAAAAAAAAACAACAAAAAAAAACCGGAACCAGAAATGACACTGATGATATAATTAAATAGACCAGTGATGAAGAGAAAAATCTTAAAAGCAGCCAGAGAAAAACAACACATTAAGTATACAACAAGAAAGATAAAGACTTCTTTCAGAAACAATGCAAGCCAGAAGACACTGAAACATCTTTACGGTATGGAAAGCAATGAAAAAGATGGTGAACCTAGAAATCTTAACCCAGTGAAAATATCTCTCAAAAATGATGGCAAAATAAAGACTTTTTCACACATATGAAAGCTGGAAGAATTCATCAAGGTGATCTGCACTACAAAAAAGATGAAAGGAAGTCCTTCAAGTAGAAGGAAAATGATGCCAGATAAAAATCTAAAAATATACAGAAGAAGAAAGAGAACTAAAAATGGTTCGTGTGTTTGTTTTTGAGACAGGGTCTTACTCTGTTGCCTAGGCTGGTGTGCAGTGGCGATCTTGGCACACTGCAGCCTTGACCTTCCAGGATCCACTGATCCTCCCACCCCAGCCTCCCGAGTAGCTGGGACCACAGACATACACCATCATATCTGGCCAATTTTTTTTTTTTAGTAGAGATGAGGTCTATGTTGCAGAAATAGTAATTATGTGAGTAAATATAAAGACTTTTCTTGTTTCTATTCAGATCTCTTTAAAGGTATAGTTCAAAGCAAAAATAATAACAACATATTATAAGATTTATAATATATGTAGAAATAAAATGATTCCCTCCTTCTCCTTGAGAATAATAGCACAATGGCTAAGAAGGGGAAATGGAAGTAGAGACGGTCCTTCTTTTGCTCTGCTCTAATATGCTCTGATTTCAGTTAGCTTAGCTTAAAGACACCAGTCTCTCAACAACATGGTTCAAATTTCAATAACCATGGTATATTAACTGTAACTGCATAAAATGCAAACTTTACTGCTAGCTTTTCAACCCACAAATCATAAATAACAGATGCACATCAAGATCAGTGATTAATCATGTCATTTCTTCCAGCGTCTATCAGTGAATGCCCACTGTGCATCTCTTCTTCAGTTCAGAAGAGCTCAGACAGCAAATAATATAGCTGTGTCACCTCCTGGTCTTTCAACAAGAAACCCAAGTGACATTTTATAAAAACACATGATCTAAGGGGGGACTGGCCAACAAACATGAAAAGTGAGACCAAGAAATGAAAATTTGTAACACTGGAAGCGAAATTAGAATGCATGTCAGGGGAATTATAAAAGGGGAATGCGTGACACTGCTGCCAGTCTAGAAACTACAGAAAGCCAAAAGATCTTACTGAAGGCAAACTTAACATCATGAGGAAAGTGCCTGTGACAAAGAAGATGAAGATATCCCAGAGGAAGTGATGCCCACAAAAAACTTCAGATTAAAGACACTTTTGGGGCCAGGCATGGTGGCTCACTTCTGTAATCCCAGCACTTTGGGAGGTCGAGGTGGGCGGATCACAAGGTCAGCAGTTCGAGACCAGCTTGACCAACATGGCAAAACCCCGTTTCTACTAAAAATACAAAAATTAGCCAGGTGTGGTGGTGGGTGCCTGTAATCCCAGCTACTCCGGAGGCTGAGGCAGGAAAATTGCTTGAACCCAGGAGGCAGAGGTTGTAGTGAGCTGAGATCATGCCATTGCACTCCAGCCTGGGTGACAAGAGCAAGACTCTGTCAAAAAAAAAAAAAAAAAAAAGAAACTTTTGGAAATATTTCATGATATTGAAAGTATAAAGGATAAAATGTTGGAAGCTGATCGAAACATAGAAAGGAGTACAATAATTTAACAAGGTACAGAAAAAAATGCTTGCTATATATCATAAGGTATACAATGAGAAGGCAAGCACTAATCGAATGACTCGACACACTTCACATGAAAATAAAAGTTTAATTTTCAATACTGAGGTTTTTAAATTTTTAACTGACAAATAACTATACATCTATGGGGTAAAATGTGATATTTTGATATATAAATATATTGTGGAATGATGAAATCAGGCTAATGTATCTATCACCTCTTATCATTTCTTTGAGGTAAGAACATTCTAAATCCACTATTCTCGCTATTTTGAAATACACAATGCATTGCTAACTATAGCCATCATGCTGTGCAATAGATCATCAGAACTTATTCCTCCTGTCTAAATGAAACTTTGTACTCTTTGACCAACATCTCCCCAGTGAAACTGGTCTACTTTTATTATTTTTTTCATTTCCCTCTGTGGCAGACTGCCATGGTTACTACTTGAGACCGTCACTACGATAGTTACTACTGTTACTACTTACTATTTGAGACGGTCATTACGAGACTGAACGAAGGAGGATGAACGCAGAAATGAAAACTTAAAACAAAAGAAACTGTTTTAAAGAAGGGGCCAGGGGAAGAAGAAGAGGGTTCCCTGCTTCTACTGAGTAAAGGCAGCAACCTTGAGCTCCTACGGCCTTTTGTATTTATTGGGTAGAAAGAGCAGGGAGGAGCAGGTAACATTTGGTCAGCTGCTTAACTGATCACAGGTTCACATTATTGCTAACAGGCTTCAGATGTGCCTCATCACAAGAAACACTTGCGCCTGGGTCGTGACTGCCCTCAGCATTCCTTCAAGGGTGGCAGATGCAGTTTGTCATTTGCCAACATTCTGCATTTATGAGAACAGTTTGCTGTTTGCTCATATACCCTCCAGCGGTATACTGAGTTGATCACGACCCTCACTCTTTCAGCCTGCAACATCTCTCCCTTTTTGTTTTTGAATTAATTGAGACAGGTAATTGCAAAATGTGCAGCCTTGGTGGTTCATTCCGTCTTCGCATTCAGCTCATACTGGGGGAACCGGGCCCATGGTTGGGATCCATGGGTCGCTCTAGTCTCCCGTTCTGTGGTTGCACACACCTTGAGGGCACCCACACAGTTTGTTCATCTCCTGCAAAAACGCAAGCGTACCCTTATCCCCACGTCAGTAAATCTACCAAAACAGAAGCAAAGGCTTTTGTGGCTGTGGCCAGGAGGCATGCCGTTGCCAAAGCATCTGCTCCACAAGCTGTAACTCAGCTTCTGCCTCTTTGGTTAATTACCATGGGGTAAACTTCTCATTGATAAGGAGAGGCAGGCTCTCTCTGATTAACAGAAGGCACATGGAAAGCAAATTGAAGCTCATCCTTCTCGTGCAACAGTATAGCAAAAAAAAAAAAAAAAATCATTAAGCCTTCAATTTGTACTGTACAGGTGAGTCCATTAAATGTTATGGGTTGTGATAGATAAATCTCTCTCCTAGTTGTACTTTCAAATCCTTGATTCCCTCACTTCTCCCTTCGTGGAGAAGGGTGCAACTTACAGGGAACAAGCAATAGTTGTGCAATATATTCTCCTGGTTCAAAAACCCAAAGTTCTTGTGACATTACCACTATTGGAATTTCCTCTTCACAATCAAAATCAACAACTCCTGGGGCTACAGTAACGCCCTGCAAGTTAAGATGACTTTTGCCAAAAACTCTCTATTTGTCTCTATTTAACTCTACCTCTATTTCTATTTATCCCTACTTATCTCTATTTGTCCCTGCAGGCCTCTTTAGGTCCCTTCAGGTCTCTGTTTGTCCCTGAAAGTCCCGTTTGGGCGCCACTTTGACAAAAATTTTTGAAGGTCATGAAATAATTGTACTTTTTCCCATTGACTATTTTTGCTTTGAATGGTTTCAGCTTGCATGATCATTGTTACAATGCCACAATGCCATGCAAAAGCAAAGACTACCTATGAACTGTTAAGTGGTTCTTTTACATATATATTTTAAAGATGAGGTCTCACTGTGTTGCCCAGGCTGGATTGCAGTGGTTTTTCAGTGTTAAATTCTATGTGAGGTGATACAGTTATAGGCTGTTTTCACCCTAATACAGCATTTCACTGTATCATAATTACCTGTTAATTTAACTGTCTGCTCCACTCACTGTCATCCCCTGGGAGGTAGGGACCCTGTAATTGCTCTATTTGTTAGGCTAACACACAGTCCAACATATACAGGTGGAATAAATAAAGTTCACAAAGGCACAGAGTACAAAGGCTCTCCATTTGGCCTGAACTATTTTAGTTGTATAAGATAAGCTAGCTACTGCATATGAAAATAAGGCACTTTATTTTATTTCTTATCTTTATAGATGTAGGGGGGACAAGTGTAGTTTTGTTACATGGGGCTTTTAGTGTATCCATCACCTGAATAGTGGCCACTGTACCCAACAGGTAATTTTTCAACCCTCACTCCCCTGCTTCTACCCTCCCACCTTTTAGAGTCTCCAAATGTCTGTTATTCTACTCTGTATGTCCATGTGTACCCACTCTTTAGCTCCCACTTATAAGTGAGAACATGCACCATTTGACCTTGTTTCTGAATTATTTTAGTTAGGATAAAGGCCTCCAGTTCTATCCATGTTCCTGCAAAAGACAAGATTTCATTCTTTTTCATGGCTGAGTAGTATTCCATGGTATATATAACATATTTTCTTTATCCAATCATCCATTGATGGACACTTAGGTTGATTCTTAACTTGCTACTATGAATAGTGCTGTGATAAACATACTAGAGCAGGTGTCTTCTTCATATAGTGATTTATTTTCCTTTGTAAACACCCAGTAGTGGGTTTGCTGAATTGAATGGCAATTCTATTTTTAATTCTTTGAGAAATCTCCATACTGTTTTCCATAGAGCTTGTACAAAATAAGACAATTTTTAAAACTATGTTTAAAGTTTAGGTTATAATTTAGTAAACTAAAAATGGTAACAACTTTTGGAAATTCTCGTGTGCAATCTGAGGGTTTTATAAAGCAAAAATTGGAAAGATTCACCATAAGTTCCTTGTAAGCCTTGCCTAACTTTAAAATGGAATTTAATTTATCAAAATATATAATGTGCAACAAAAACATACGTTATACTGTTAGGAGAAGCTTACTCCTTTCTCCTTTTGTTTCCAGGAGGGCCCTCTTCTTCCAGCAGGAAAAATAACTGAAACACAGTCACACACCCCATAACAATGTTTTGGTCAATGATAGACCACATGTATGGCAGTGGCCTCATAAGATTAAAGTGGAAGTTAAACATTCTTATCATCCAGTGGTGCTGTAGCCACTGTAATGTCATAGCTGCAATTACTTTATTTTTTTATAAATTTAGTTTAGCCTGTGTGTACAGTGTTTATAAATTCTACAATAGTAAACAATAATGTCTTAGGCCTTCACATTCACTTATCACTCCCTCACTAACTCACCCAGAGCAACTTCCAGTCCCGTAAGCTCCTGTGTCCTATACAGTGCTCTATACAGGTGTACCATTTTTTATCTTTTATACCATATTTTTACTATCTTTTATTTTTATTATATCTTTTGTATGTTTTTATATAATTTTATAATAAAAATACCATATTTTTATTATATCTTTTGTATGTTTAGATATGTTTAGACCACAGATGTTTACCTTTGTGTTACTATTTCCTGCAGCCTTCAGCATAGTAACCTGCCGTACAGGTTTGGAGCCTAGAAGCAATAGGCTATTGACCATATAAACCAGGTATATAGTAGGCTATACCATCTAGGTTTGCCTGCCACTCTATGATGTTCACACTATGATGAAATCACTTAAGGATGTATTTCTCAGAAGATTTACCTGTGTTAAGTGACACATGACTGTATATACTTCTAGACTAATCCAACACTCAGTTAGGTTTCTGTCATTTAGGAGAAATAGCTGAGCTGATCAGTGAGATGGAAAGGAGAGAAATAAGCACCCCAGGACAAGCCACCACTTCCTCCACCCACTTCTTTCTTTGATATTTCTGCCTTCAACATACACATTTTTTGCTCTAGTTCCCAGAGTAGGGCATAGGCTCTATAGGGCAGGGATGAAAAACTTTACCTAGGCTGGGTGCAGTGGCTCATGCCTGTAATCCCAACACTTTGGGAGGCCAAGGCCGGTGGATCGCTTGTGTTCAGGACTTCAAGACCAGCCTGGGCATCATGGTGAAACCCCACCTCTACGAAAAATACAAAAAAATTAGCTGAGCATGGAGGCACACGCCTGTAATCCCAGCTACTCAGGAGACTAAGCCACGAGAATTGCTTGAACCTGGGGGCAGAGGTTGCAGTGAGGCAAGATTGTGCCTGGGTGACAGAGTGAGACTGTGTCAAGAAAGAAAGAAAAAGAAAGAAAAGAAAGAAAGAGAGAGAGAGAAAGAAAAAAAGGAAGGAAGGAAGGAAGAGAGAGAGAGAGAGAAAACAAGAACACCAAGGTGATTAATGCCTAACTTTGTCCAAGACCTCGAGTAAAAAATATGTTGAGAATATAAATAGGATGATTCACATGGATTATCTAAATAGAAGTTTACTAAATTATAACTAGTTACTATCTGAAACCTCAAGACTTCAGGACAGTTGTCTACTACAAGTAGAGATGCACTGAAATACAACTTTACAAGTCCATTTACTTTCACTGCTAGAACTTTCCACTATAGACAAACTTGAACTAGGGTGCAAACATATTACAGGGAAAAACGATGCAATGCTGGGTAAAATAAAAACCTAAATGGCCATTCAGGAAATGGTTAAATAAGTTATTACAGACCCACACAATGGAATACTATGCAGCTTTAAAATGAATGAGATATGACTACAATACTACCATTGAAAAACACAAGATATGGGCCAGGCATGGTGACTCATGCCTGTAATCCCAGCAACTTGGGAGGCTAAGGTTGGAGAGTCGCTTGTGGTGAGTTCAAGACCATCCTGGATGAGACCTTGTCTCTAAAAAAATTTTTTTATTGCCAAACATTGTGGCACATGCCTATAGTTTAGATACTTGGGAGGCTGAGGCAGGAGAATCATTTCAGACAGGAGTTCGAGGCTGCAGTGAGCTATGATGACACTACTGTACTCTAGCCTGGGTGACAGAGCAAGATCCTGTCTCTAAAAAACAAAACAAAACAAAGAAAAAACAAGATATTTAAGTAGGAAAAAAAAAACCATTACAGAGCAGTAAGAATACTGTGATCCCAATTTTGTAGAAAACAAAATATATATACGTGTGTATACATGTGCACATTAAATTTGTAGAAAATCACCAGGAAGGGAATTTAGAAAAAGGGCAGAATGGGTAAAGCTCATTTTTTTCTTTTATACACTTCTATACTGTTTTAATTTATTGCAAACCTCTTATGCTACCTTATAATAAACTAGAAAAATATTATATATAATCCTTGCCTTTCATGCTAAATCATTTCAATAGACTTTATTTTTGTTTATATGTAGCTAGAGAGATGCAGAAAGCTCCACTGACCTGCTTAGAATAGGTATAGAAGTAGCTTGTGGATAAGGAGTTCTTTCAACATCAGAGGCTTGTAGCCCCAGTATGCTGCGCTCCTGCTTAGGCTGATACTGATCCCTTTCCATCTTCAACTCAGAATACTACATTTATTCAGCACCTTCTTGGTTCCTGGTGTTGGTAACAGGCTAGTTAGACTAGACTAGAGCAAGAAAAAATGTTGTCTTGGGTCATAATTTCCACCAGCATTTCCTAATCGCATTTTATCTACTATACCTAATTTATGTTCTACTGTAGTAACAGAAAGTGAATGATTAACTTGAAGATAAAAAAAAATCTGATATGAATTCAACTTGACGATGCTAGGTTTTCCTTGATGAAATCAGGTTTCTCTCTGCCTAACAGCACCTGTCAAAGGTATAAAGGAGATCTAATTCTGCCTACAATATCCTGCTTTTGTGAGCTAAAGCTTTCTGTGTCCTCTCAGAAAAAGGAAAAGTCAAAATCCTGTGGAAGTGAAAGACATTGTTATATAAACCCAAATTGAGCAAAAAAGAAAATGTTAGCCAATTTTTTTCTTCTCTTTTCTTTTGAGACGGAATCTCACTCTGTCACCCAGGCCAGATTGCAGTGACGTGATCTCGGCTCACTGCAACCTCCGCCTTCCGAGTTCAAGCGATTCTCATGTCTCAGCCTCCCATGTAGCTGGGACTACAAGCATGTGCCATGCCACCACATGTGCCACAATGTTTGGAAACAGAGTCAAGCAAAGATTTTCATGCAAGGATGTAGTCTTGAGAAGTGAAAAAATGGAAATTACCTAAAAATCCAATATCAGGAAAATAGTTAAATCCATAACAATGAAATATACATGCTTCCATTTAAATATCTTGCTATTGTTCCTGGTGCAGTGGCTCATGCCTGTAATTCCAGCACTTTGGGAGGCCGAGGCCGGCAGATAACTTGAGGTCAGGAGTTCGAGACCAGCCTGGTCAACATAGTAAAACTCCATCTCTACTAAAAATACAAAAATTAGCCAGGCATGGTGGCACACACCTGTAGTCCCAGCTACGTGGCAGGCTGAGGCACAAGAATCACTTGAACCTGGGATGCAGAGGTTGCAGTGAGCTGCTGTCAAGCCACTGCACTCCAGCCTGGGCAACAAAGCAAGATTCCATCTCAATAAATAAATAAATATCTTGCTATTGAAGACTTACTTGGAGAAATGCATACCATATTATTGGGAAAAATAGAATTCTAAACCTAACAGCATTCCAATTTTACTTTTTTTTTTTTTTTTTTTTGAGATGGAGTTTCGCTCTTGTTGCCCAGGCTGGAGTGCAATGGCACCATCTCAGCTCACTGCAACCTCCGCCTCCCGGGTTCAAGCGATTCTCCTGCCTCAGCCTCCGAGTAATTGGGATTACATGCACGCACCACCTCGCCTGGCTAATTTTGTATTTTTAGTAGAGATGGGGTTTCTATATGTTGGTCAGGCTGATCTCGAACTCCCAACCTCAGGTGGCCACCCACCTCGGCCTCCCAAAGTGCTGGGATTACAGGCATGAGCCACCGCGCCTGGCCCAATTTTACTTTTAATAAAAAATATTTGCCGGGGTGCCGTGGCTCACGCCTGTAATCCCAGCACTTTGGGAGGCCAAGGCAGGCGGAGCACAAGGTCAGGAGATCGAGACCATCCTGGCTAACACGGTGAAACCCCGTCTCTACTAAAAATACAAAAAATTAGCCGGGTGTGGTGGTGGGCGCCTGTAGTCCCAGCTACTACGGAGGCTGAGGCAGGAGAATGGCTTGAACCCGGGAGGCGGAGCTTGCAGTGAGCCAAGATCGCGCCACCGCACTCCAGCCTGGGTGACAGAGCAAGACCTCCATCTCAAAAAAAAATACATGCAGGGCCGGGCGCAGTGGCTCACGCCTATAATCCCAGCACTTTGGGAGGCTGAGGCGGGCAGAGCACAAGGTCAAGAGTTCGAGACTAGCCTGGGCAAACATGGTGAAACCTTGTCTCTACTAAGAATACAAAAATTAGCCAGGCATGGTGGCATGTGCCTGTAATCCCAGCTACTCAGGAGGCTGAGGCAGGAGAATCGCTTGAACCTGGGAGGCAGAGGTTGCAGTGAGCCAAGATCGTGCCACTGTACTCCAGCCTGGGCTACAGAGCAAGACTCCGTCTCAAAAAAAAAAAAAAAAAAAATATGGATTATACATGCAAAAATGGACTGGAAGGAAGTTTGTAAGATTTTTAGCCATTTTTCTGAAAATAATGTTAATTATGAGTTATTAAAATTGTCTTCGTCTTTTAAATATTTTTTAATGAACATCTAAATTATCTTTGGTTACCATCTGGCATAGTATGAAGTAAAAAAGAAAACACCTGTATTTTTCGTTAAAAAAAAAAAAAAAGCAAAAATATCATCATTTTAAAAACCATGCCTCAAAGTTCATGCCAAAAAGACATAGTTCACACCAAAAAAACAAAACCAAAAACAAAAAACAGTGGCCTTCTGACTAGAAAGAAAACTGGAGGCTAGGCGCGGGGCCTCCATGCCTGTAATCCTAGCACTTAGGGAGGCTGAGGCGGGCAGATCACTGGAGGTCCGAGTTCAAGACCAGCCTGGCCAACATGCCAAAACCCCATCTCTAGTAAAAATATAACAATGTCGTGGAAATAGCCATTAATTCTGGCATAAAAAAATAAAGAGGAAAAAGTAATTATAAAAATGATTTTTATGGCCAGGCCCGGTGGCTCACAGCACTTTGGGAGGTCAAGGGGGATGGATCATAAGGTCAGGAGTTCAAGACCAGCCTGGCCAACGTGGTAAAACCCCGTCTCTATTAAAAATACTGCTCAGGAGGCTGAAGCAGAGAATCGCTTGAACCTGGGAGGTGGAGGTTGCAGTGAGCCGAGATTGCGCCACTGTACTCCAGCCTGGGCGACAGAGCGAAACTCCATCTCAAAAAAAAAAAAAAAAGAAAAAGATTTTTAATATTCTTTCACTGAAGGAAATCCATTTCCAATACAACAAAATAATTGTGTATATATATTTTTAAGTATATGATGTCTTTTTCTCAAAAGACACGCCACCACTTTCATCAGAATCTCAGACAGATTCATGTCTTCCAAAAGACTACAAGACCAATGTCCTAATGTTTTAGTTTGTGGTAAGAAAAATATAGTCTATCACCTTATTCCAGGGGTGTAGTTTTTGGCCAATGCATATTTATGCAACAGGATGAAAGTTCAAATAGCACACTTATGCAACAGGATGAAAGTTCAAGTACATAAAAATCTATTAAAAATCCTTCAAAGTGGACTAGGGTCCTACGAATCTGCTGAGAAGCCTAGTATCTGACCTATGCATGAATTGATAACTGATTCTGATTTTCTTACAGATTTTCCTGAAAGAGGATAGAGCTTGGTGTTGAGAATAAACTGGGCAGTAATGGTGACGAGGTTACATCATGGCCTTACTAGGAAATGTTTTGCTTTTTTTTTTTTTTTTTAACTAAAAACATAGATTTTTTTTTTTTAGTTCATACTATGCCAGATGTTGGAAACACAGTCGTAACCAAAGATAATTTAGATGTTCATTAAAAAATATTTAAAAGACGAAGACAATTTTAATTACTCATAATTAACATTATTTTCAGAAAAATGGCTAAAAATCTTATAAACTTCCTTCCAGTCCATTTTTGCATATGTAATACTTTTTTTTTTTTTTTTTTTTTTTTTTTTTTTTTGATACTGAGTCTTGCTCTGTCGCCCAGGCTGGAGTGCAGCGGCACGATCTTGGCTCACTGAAACCTCTGCCTCCCGGGTTCACACCATTCTCCTGCCTCAGCCTCCTGAGTAGCTGGGATTATAGGCACACGCCACCATGCCTGGCTAATTTTTGTATTCTTAGTAGAGACGAGGTTTCACCATGTTTTCCCAGGCTGGTCTCGAACTCTTGACCTTGTGCTCTGCCCGCCTCGGCCTCCCAAAGTGCTGGGATTACAGGCATGAGCCACCGTGCCCGGCCCTGCATGTATATTTTTTATTAAAAGTAAAATTGGGCCGGGCACGGTGGCTTACGCCTGTAATCCCAGTACTTTGGGAGGCCGAGGCAGGCGGATCACCTGAGGTCGGGAGTTGGAGACCAGCCTGACCAACATATAGAAACCCCGTCTCTACTAAAAATACAAAATTAGCCTAGCAAGGTAGTGCGTGCCTGTAATCCCAACTACTCGGGAGGCTGAGGCAGGAGAATCGCTTGAACCCAGGAGGTGGAGGTTGCAGTGAGCCAAGATGGCGCCATTGCACTCCAGCCTGGGCAACAAGAGCGAAACTCCATCTCAAAAAAAAAAAAAAAAAGTAAAATTGGAATGCTATTAGGTTTAGAATTCTACCTTTCCCAATAATATGGTATGCATTTCTCCAAGTAAGTCTTCAATAGCAAGATATTTATTTATTTATTGAGATGGAATCTCGCTCTGTTGCCCAGGCTGGAGTGCAGTGGCTTGACGTCAGCTCATTGCAACCTCTGCCTCCCAGGTTCAAGCGATTCTTGTGCCTCAACCTCCCAAGTAGCTGGGACTACAGGTGTGCGCCACCATGCCTGGTTTGTATTTTTAGTAGAAATGGAGTTTCACCATGTTGGCCAGGCTGGTCTCAAACTCCTGACCTCAGGTTATCTGCCTGCCTCGGCCTCTCAAAGTGCTGGAATTACAGGCGTGAGCCACTGCGCCAGGACCAATAGCAAGATATTTAAATGGAAGCATTATATTTCATTGTTACTGATTTAACTATTTTCCTGATATTGGATTTTTAGGTAATTTCCATTTTTTCACTACTCAAGACTACATCCTTGCATGAAAATCTTTGCTTGACTCTGTTTCCTTAAATTCCTGAAAAAGGAATTACTGTCATAGAGCATAAACATTGTGAAGGTTTTTGGATCTTTTTTTCCAAATTGCCTTCCAGAAAGTTGGTAATAATTTACATTCCTGCCTTCTCATTCCTGCATCAACACTTTAATTTTTCCCAACATTTCAAAATTTTGTTAGAAAAGTTAAATCTTACTGTTTCATATTTTATTACCAATAAAGTTGATTATTTTTTCATATGTTTCTTGCCTGTCTGTAGTTCTTCTTTTGGAACGCTTAGTCCATACCATTAGTCTAATTTTTCTATCAGTGTGTTGGATTTTTTCTTTATTTGTAAGAGTTCTTTATGTATAAGGCTGTTGGCCGAATCTAGTGGCTCAGCCTGTAATCCCAAAACTTTAGGACTCAGAGGCAAGGCAGGAGGATCCCTTGAACCCAGGTGTTCGAGACCAGCGTGGGCAACAGAGTGAGACCCTATCTCAAAACCAACAAACAATTTATCTTATGTTGCAAATATTTTTCTTCATATGCCTTTAAACTTTATATATTTTTTTAATTCAATGAGGATTTACACTTTCATACAGGTAGATTGATTTATGTTCTCCTTTGTGGTTTATTCCCTCACTTATGTGTTTACAAAGGCCTTCCTTCACCCAAGTTAAGGTAAATATTCAGCATATTTCCTTGCTGTGGTTAAGAGATGTGAGAAGATACTATGAGAGACTCACTATGTTTACAACTTTTTCCAGTTAAATGAAGTCTTCCCACGTTTCCTAATCACTCACATTAAGCATATAGAATGGATTAATTTTAAATCTGAATATAAAACTAATTGCACAGCATGTTTCACTGCTCTTCTTACTGCCTACCTGGGGCACAGTCTCTTTGGCCTGAGTGGTCTCTTCAGTTTTTAACGAGTGGCTCCACAATTCCTTAGGAAGAGCTGCTCTCTTCTGTCTCCCTGGTGGTCGTAATTTCGCCCACACCTGCCCCGTCTTTGCTCTGCAGCTCCACACTCCCTCAGCCCCGCCGAGAGCTCCTGGCTCCCGTCTCCAGGTTACCCCAGGTCACCACAGCCACCTCTCTGCACCAGCGGCCCGCTCACGTACCCAGCTCCAGGAGCTCCTTCACGATGGCTTTTCCGATGCCCGTGGCCCCGCCGGTGACGATGGCCACTTGGCCCTGCAGCAAACCAGGCGCCAGGTAGCTCCTGCCCTTAGCCCAGGAGGCCATCCCTGCAGCGGGGTGCCAGAGCAGCTGAGCGCAGGCCCTTCTGGGTCTCAGGGACATTCGAAGCGGGCGGGCGGACAGGGCGGTGCTCGAGCCCACGTGACCACCAGAACCCCGCACCCTCCCCGGCCCGGCCCCGCCCGCCGGCCGCGGCAAAGCCGCATCCTCCCGGAGCAGAACCGCTCCCCGCCGGCTATCCGCAACCTCCGCCAGCGTCGGTCCCTGGGCAGGTGTGGGTGAGACTGCTCGTTCGTTTCTTTAAATTTCGATGCCATTGGGGAGGGTGGAAGGGAAATGCAAAAAAAAAAAAAAAAAAAAAAAAAAAAAAAGAAGAAGAAGAAAGAAACAAGCAGGGTGTGCTCTATTTCAAAAATTCAATCCTCAGGGCTGAAGCTCTCACGATTAATTAAAATTAAATCTCCAGTGCAGCTGGAAAAAGAAAGGCTGCTGCTCGGCGCCCTCGCTGCGCCCGCCTGCCGGGGCCGGACGTCGGCGATGCTGTGGCTCCAGGTGCTGTGTGCCGCTGGCTGGGAAGGGGAGAAAGGGCAGGCTTAGCTGAGGGGGAGAAATGCGGCTTTCAGATCCTTTCATCCTTCGGGAGGGAGCCCGGGAAAGAGAGTGAAGGGGAAGAGGAGATGCGGTTGCAGTTTTCCACAGAACCAAGAGAATAAACGATTTAAAAAAATAAACTCAGGCCCACCTCCGTCTCACCTCCCACTCCCCACCCAAGAATCAAGGGGAAAGATCATCTTTACCAGGTTTGAGACCTGATCCATTTCAGCTGAGCTGCATAGCGAGTCCAGAAGAGGATCTTTCACTGAAGGGTGCACGCTTCCTGCAAGATGCATCTGTAGGTGTTTGAGATCATGTCCTGTAGTTCATTCCTTGTGCAGGAGGGTGAGCCCGCTGAGGATGGGGAAAATTTCTCGTCTGTGTTATGGTGCCCAGTAACAGTGATTTATTATTCAGATCTGCTCCTTATTTTTCATCTTGCTTCCCGCTCTGAACCCACCAGAGTGAGATTACACCTGGACTGGCCTACTGAGACTTCACCCTAAGAACTTGGTCGAATGTGCCAGTTGCCGTGGTCTTAACAATCCAGATGGGATGCTATTTCTAAGGCTGTTGTCAGAGTGTTGTATTTTCCCCGGACAGGTATTAAAATAATATAAAGGCAAATAAATGCCATCATCTTTTTGTTGGACCTACCACCTAGGATTCACAAAGCCAATTGGAAATGGGTCTGGTTGACAGAGGAATCAGACCATCACTTCCTCCACCAGGTCCCACCCACCAGCGAGGCTGCAGTTCTTGTTGGACAGCTACACTTCCCTGTTGCTCCATCCTCTTGTCCTTCTCTGATCTCTTTTTAGAATCACTTCTCCCTCTATCTTTGTTGCTGACAGATTCAAATCTACACTCGTTAAAGAAAGGAATAAATCTCCTGGTTACCATTTGCTACATAGTTTATCCAGGAATCACTTAACTCTACTACTTAAGTCAATTCTGTAGTTAGGACCAAATTTTTAAAATTACAACGCCATCACCTCCTTTAAAACAAAGTAAATTCAAACAGGAAAGCTCAAAGTGTTGTTGCAGAAACATATAACTCCTCTTGGTTTGATCCCAATGACAAGGTGTTTTTTTTTTAAGGAAAAGAAATATTGATTCAGTTCTGAGGGGTATCTTATTCAAGAGAAGTCCAGACTTTCTTTCTTGTGGGTGGGGACACTTTAAATTCTTTTAAATAATAACTTTATTGAAGATATAACTTAACATGATTTATGCCCTGGTCTGGACCTATAGATTCTTAGAGGTGTGCCAGGGTGGGTCAGTGGGAAGCTGGCTGTGCTGCAGCTTCCGTGTGGCTGCTGAGCGGACTGAGAGTGGGATTCTGATGTCTTCCAGTGAAACAGGGACTAGGGCCTGCAAACCGGTTATGCCCACTGAGGATGACAAGGTGCCATTCCTCAGCTGCAAGGAAGTTGCAGGATGAACAGTCAGAAGGCGATTTTTCATGATCCAGGCAGAACCTGCAATTAAGAGAGCTTTGGGGTCTCTTCAAGCGATCTTTTGTTTAAAATTAGGAGGCATGATCTCTTTGCCTCTGCCTCTGACCTCTGTCAGGGTTTGAAAGTCCACTAATCCGCTAAGTTCCAGGCCAAAAGGCCTGGAAGCAGAGCAATAGATCTGCTGCTTGGAAGCTCTTTGTTTTGAAATTTTAGTTCTGCCTCTGGTTGAGGCATCTCTTCCGAAGGCAACCACGCCATGCTGCACTGACCACTCCTTTGGTTGAATCAAATGCTGCTCTTCCCTGTGCTCTGCGTCACTGCCCTCTTTGTCCTGGGGAAAAAGGCATTCCTGTGGCCAAGGTCCTCCCACACCCCCGAACCTCTCCCCACAGCTCTGTCATACCCCATTAGCAATGACTGCCTTCAGCTTCCCACCCCTCCCCCACCCCATCTGCCTGGTAACTTTATTTTCTCCCCTCTGCAAAGCAGCTGCTAGCTCAGACTGACAGGGGCTTGTGGGATTCTCGACATTTAGACTCCCAGAATCTCAGTGCTGAGAGAATGTCAGTGAAGCATCTGGTCCTGCCCCTACCTTGAAGCAAAACTACCTAGCAATTGTGCCATAACAAGGCATATAAAGGAGCTTATTGATGTCTTTTTATTAAACTTCTCCTTAGTCTCAGGCTTTCACAAAAAATAAGCTACTCCTGAGTTGCTACCACTTCACCCAGTCACTTAAAAAGATTTATCGAGCATCTATTTGTTGGCCTACTTCTATGGTACCACTTCATAGGGCTTAGAGTCTAGTAGAAGAGCTACGCAATAAATAAGTAAAAGAAAAATAAATAATGACAAATGTTGGTAAGCCTTACACAGGAAACAAGCTGTTGTGATAAAGAATAATGAGAGGCAGAGCAGGGAGTCAAGTTTTTAGTTCGGGTGTCAAGAAGGGCTCAGAGGAGGAAACATTTGAACAAGGACTCAAAAAAACAAAAACGGGCACAGGAAGAGGCAGGGTGGAGCAGCAGAGCAGCAAGATAGACAGCAGTTAAGAAGACCTCAAGCATTTGGAAGCATTTGGTGCTCTTGAGGAAGAAATACACAGCCAGTGTGATTGGAGCATAGTACCCCTACTATGGTGGTACAGATGGGGTGGCAGGATGGGGAGGTCCTTAGGCCACATGGACTTCCACGTGTATAACAGTAGGAAGTTACAGGAGGATTTTAAGCAGAAAACAGCCTGATTTTCTTTTTTCTTTTTATTTATTTATTTGACATGGAGTCTGGTTCTGTATCCCAGGCTGGAGTGCAGTGGCAGCGATCTTGGCTCACTGCAGCCTCTGCCTCCCAGGTTCAAACAATTCTCCTGCCTCAGCCTTCCAAGAAGCTGAGATGACAGGTGCGCGCTGCCACGCCTGACCATCTGATTTTCTTTATGTTTTAAAAAGATGTTTCTGGCTGGGTGGCTCATGCCTGGAATCCCAGCACTTTGGGAGGTGAAACCCCATCTCTACTAAAAATACAAAAATTAGCCGGGTGTGGTGGCACACGCCTGTAATCTCATCTACTCGGTAGGAGAATCGGGTGGGGGAGGTGGGGGTTGCAGGAAGCTGAGATTGTGCCACTGCAGTCCAGCCTGGGTGACAGAGTGAGACTCTGTCTCAAAAAATTTAAAAAATTAAGTAAAAGATGTTGCTTACTGCTGAGTGAGGAATTGATTGGAAGGCAGCAAGAGTGGAAGCTGGAAGATATGAGCATTTTTTTTAGAACCACAGTTAAGAGACAGTGGCCTCCTAGACCAGAGGGGAAGCAGTGGAGATGGGAAAGTTGGGTGGATGACTTTAAGAATTATCTGGGCTGGGAGCAGTGGCTCACGCCTGTAATCCCAGCACTTTGGGAGGCCAAGGCGGGCCTTGGGGTTGGGAGTTCGAGACCAGCCTGACCAACATGGAGAAGCCCCGTCTCTACTAAAAATACAAAATTAACTGGGCATGGTTGTGCATGCCTGTAATCCCAGCTTCTCAGAAGGCTGAGGCAGGAGAATCGCTTAAACCCAGGAGGCAGAGGTTGTGGTGAGCTGAGATCACGCCATTGCGCTCCAGCCAAGGCAACAAGAGTGAAACTCCATCTCAAAAAAAAAAACAAAAACAAAAAAAGAATTATCTGGATAATTTTTTTCAAGAGTGGCTTAAAAGCAGTTATTCTAAGCATGAGTTCCAGAGTATGAGCATGTTCTTAAAAACCTGTTTTCCCTCCTACAATGACCAAGAGTACAGAGCTAATGGTTGATTGAAGCTAACACTCTGTAATATCACATTTGTAAGAATCTTTTTTTTTTTCTGAGGCGGAGTCTCACTCTGTTGCCCCGGCTGGAGTGCGGTGGTGTGATCTTGGCTCACTGCAACCTCTGCCTCCCGGGTTCAAGCGATTCTCCTACCTCAGCCTCCGGAGTAGCTGGGATTACAGGTGTGTGCCACCATGCCTGGCTAATTTTTGTATTTTTAGTAGAGGGGGTTTCACCATGTTGGCCAAGCTGGTCTCAAACTCCTGATCTCAAGTGATCCACCTGCCTCGGCCTCCCTAAGTGCTGGAATTACAGGCATGAGCCACCGTGACCAGCCTGTTTATTATCTTTAGACTGGAAGTGGAAGTGGAAGATGGGCACAGCTTAACTGCCAGAGAAAAGAACAAAGTCCTCTCTCTTCTCTCAAGTCTATTGATTAAAGCCTTGGAAATTGGGTAAAATTTTCTTTTAACCTCTCTCTTGTGAAATCTAAAAGGAAGGAGAAATGTTTAGAACCTGCTTCTCAGATCAAATACTTACAGCATAATAAAGTATACAAAAATGGGGAAGAGAATCAAGCCTTTCTTTCTTAACAGTTGTTTATGTCATATTTCTGGTAAGACATTTTCTCTTCTGTGTCCTATGAAGTCAACAAGTACATACTGACTTTTTACTACATGTCCAGCCCTGGGGTTTTCCCATTGGTGGTTAAGAAGAAGAGTAAGACAGTTCCTAATCTCTAGAAGTTTGTTATCTACCTAGAAAGATGAATGAAAACTCATGATGCCATCTATAATCTATACAATGACATGAAATGCTGCATAATTAAGTATTAAGTGTATGGTTCAGATGGCAAATGCTATTAAATTACAAATAGAAGGAGGCAAAAGAAAGGGAATAGAAACTAATATTTATGAAGTGTCAGTCACATATTAGGCATTTTATACTGGGCCATTCATTGAATTCTCACCATACACCTGCAACACAGGGTTAGGGTGGGAGGAGAGGACGTGGGGGCTGGGGTAGTCACAGAAGGGGACGTGAGCGAATGAGTCTGTCTTGAGCCAGGCTTGAAAGATGTGGAGAAGCGTGACAAAGATGAAGAAACCAACATAAGCACATGTGTTGAGTAGTCACGTTGCGGGAAAGGGAAGGGGGAAAATTGCTACTGAATCCTAGGGTGGGGTGCAAATACGGAGAGCCTCAAACACCAGACAGGCCTTCAGATATATTTTAGTCAGTAATGGCAAGACAAAATAAAAATATTGTTTTGTTTTGTTTATTAATCACCATTAATATGGTAAAAAATGGTAGAGGAATGTCTTCCATTTTAGAATGTCTTCCAGTTTAGAGGAAGTAGTATGAAGGCTGTATTCTGGCATATGGTGGTAGTAGAAATTCAAATGAACAAATTAACAAAAAGATTTCATAGGAATGACTAGCAGGACTTAGAGACTAATTATTATTAGGTATATGGAAATATGTCCTTAATATAGGAAATGGGTCCATCAAAGAACATTCTAGAAGTTTATAGATCTTTGCATAAATGTTGGCGGGTAGTATGGCACAATGAAAATAACATGGGCTTTGAAATTAGCAAACCTGGGTGTCAGTTCCAGCCCCACCACTATACTAGCTATGTAAGCTTGAGCAAATTTCTCCTCTAAATGGGAATAATAAAGGTACCTACTTCACTGGTTTGCTGTGAATATTGAACAATACGATTATTGTAAAGTACTTAGAGCAGCACTTGGCACACAATAAACATCCAATAAGTTTCTGTTGTTACTATTATTCAGTCCAAGTGTCCTCTTCTGCAAAATAATACTTGCTTCATAAAATTGTTGTACCTAGGCTGGTATGGTGGCTCACACCTGTAATCCCAGCACTTTGAGAGGCCGAGGCAGATGGATCACTTGAGGTCAGGAGTTGGAGACTAGCCTGGCCAACATGGTGAAACCCTGTCTGTACTAAAAGTACAAAAATTAATTGCGCATGGTGGTGTACGCCTGTGGTCCCAGCTACTCAGGAGGCAGAGGCACGAAAATCGCTTGAACCTGGAGGCTGAGGTTGCAGTGAGCTGACATTGCACAACTGCACTCCAGCCTGGGTGACCAAGCGAGACTCTCTCAAAAAAAAAAAAACAAACAGGCCGGGTGCAGTGGCTCACGCCTGTAATCCCAGCACTTTGGGAGACCGAGGCGGGCAGATCACAAGGTCAGGAGATCGAGACCATCCTGGCTAACACGGTGAAACCCCGTCTCTACTAAAAAAGGAATACAAAAAATTAGCCGGGCGTGGTGGTGGGCGCCTGTAGTCCCAGCTACTCAAGAGGCTGAGGCAGGAGAATGGCGTGAACCCGGGAGGCGGAGCTTGCAGTGGGCTGAGATCACGCCACTACACTCCAGCTTGGGCGACAGAGCGAGACTCCGTCTCAAAACAAACAAACAAACAAACAGACAAAAATTGTTGTACCTAGAACAACTGTGCAATATATAGCACATAGTGTTGCTTAATAAATATTTACTGAAGCTGGGCACAGTTGCACATGACTGTAGTCCCAGCTACTCAGGAGGCTGAGGTGAGAGGATTGCTTGAGCTTAGGAGTTCAAGTCAAGCCTGGGCAACATAGAAAGACCCCATCTCTAAAAATAAATGAATACGTAAATATTTTTTGAATGTGTAATTCAGTGAGATAATGCATATACTGTATAATCAACACAGAACCTACCAAATCACACAATCGGTAAATTCCATAAATGTTGTGGTGTTTCCTTCTTTATCCCTTTCTCCTTTCCTTTCCCCCTTCTCCTTTTTTCTCGGTAACACTGAGAGGTTCTCTGCTGTAAATAAAGATGAGTTTGGTTTGAACATGCTTTGCTAAATAATTCAGTTAGAAAATATTCGCCAGGCTATTGGAGATACAATCTTGAGATCTACATTTGGGCGTTCTTGGCGTAGAAGTGGTCCTACAGCTGTGTGCAGGAAGGCTGTATATTTTAACAAGAGGAACAGAGTGTGCTGTTGAGAATAGAGGACAATGAATTAAGAATCGGGCCTAGAAAACACTGGCAATTATGGGTTGGAGAAAGCAGATAAGGGAGCAAAAGAAACAGAAGGGAGGTTTGAGAGGTAAAAGAGAATGAGAGTAGAAAGTTAAAGGAGGTGAGGGAAGGTTCAAGAAAGATTTGGAAATTAGTGGAATCAACAGCTTTGGTGTGACAAGGAGAATAAGAATGGTGAAGTGGTCACTGTGATCACATCAGGGACTTTCAAGACTGTTTCTCACCAAAATGAGTGGATCTGTCATCAAATGAAGGAGAAATAGGGTTTTGGACAGCAAACAACAAAACCAAAAAACCAAAAACCATCAGCTGTTCACTGCAGCTACTACCACTTGACTACTTCTATTTTTTATTTTCATTTTATTTTATTTTACTTATTTTATTTTTGAGACAGAGTCTCACTCTCTCGCCCAGACTGGATGCAGTGGCACGATCTCAGCTCACTGCAACCTCCACCTCCCAGGTTCAAGCGATTCTCCTGCCTCAGCCTCCTGAGTAGCTGGGATTACAGGCGTGCACAACCACACCAAGCTACTTGTATTTTTAGTAGAGACAGGGTTTCACCATGTTGGCCAGGCTGGTCTTGAATTCCTGACCTCAAGTGATCCGCCCATCTTGCCCTCCCAAAATGCTGGGATTATGGGCATGAGCCACCACACCTGGCCTTGACTTCTTCTAAATCTTGGTGGGGAAATCCTGGACTTTAGAGTTATGCAAGTATAGAATTAAAGCCAAGTTCTCTCACAGCTATATTTAACGCGTTGAACCTAATAGGTCAAGTGTGGAAAATAAGACCTACCTGTCAAGCTTGTTGAGAGATGCAAGTAAGAGAACATCTATAAAGAGTTTACCTTACAGCCTGACACATAAGGCTCGATAAATGCTAATTTCCTGGCCTATTTCTCATCTTTGCAAGTGACTTGCGCGTGTGCGTGCGTGCATGTGTGTGTGTGTCTGTGTGTGTACAGAGGTTGGGAGTGGGGAGAAAGGGCAGAAGATTGCAGGATGAACTGGATATGAGTGGCTATAAACTATTTGATAGAAAAGCTTGGTTGGAGAAAAATGAGATTATCAGAGAGAGTGAAGTGGCAAGGTAAAGTTATTTTTTTCTAGATAAGGAACTCTGAGTTTGAAGGCAAAGGGGAAAGAGCCAGTAGAAGGAAGTTGGAGCTATTGGAGAAGGAGGAAATCAAAGATGAGGAAGAGATAGGGATCAAGAGTCAAGTTGGGGTGGTCAAAGAAAATACCTGTTTTCAGACCACTCATGCTGGGGAAGGCCAGCCACTGTTGTAAGGACACTCAGATGGCCCATGGAGAGGCCCATGTGGAGAGAAACTGAGTCAACATTACATGAGTGAACCATCTTGGAAGCAGATCTAGCCTCATTCAAGCCTTCAGATGACTGCAGCCCTGACATCTTTAGAGATCTTGAAACAAAACCAGCTAAGCCACTCTCACACTTCTGACTCAGAGAAACTATTTATAGGAATCCCACAGAAATTTTGAGAAAATTCTATTCACAGAACACTAAAAGGTTCAGAAACCATAAAAACAAAAAAACGCTTTTGGACCTCCAAATTCTATAGGCAGGAAGCAGGTAGAGAAGACTACTCACCACCCAGCTAAGGCACTCCCAGTTTATTGACGCACATAATTGTGTGAGATAATAACTTTTTTATGGTTTTAAACCTTTACTTCTTGGGTAATTTGTTACATCGCAACAGATAATTCATATTCTTGTACTGTGACATCTGATATATTCCAGACTTGCAGGAAACTAACAGTAAAAAGGATCCCCAAATTTAGGAAAACACTGTTTTTACAGTAGCCGTGATAACAAGTAGCCACCAGAACTAGTTTTAAACATGTTCAATCAACAACTGCCTAAGTGAATACATTTTTGAAAGCCATCATCAGAGTGCCAGACCCTGATTGGCCAAAAGTCAACTCACACTAGTGTGAAAGTCAGCCAAACAGGGACAGAGCAACTCACCTGTTTGACTTTCAGAAACAAAGGACTGACTGGATGGGTTAATTTCCAAAAACATGTTTGCTGAGTGTTATGGTATGGTTTGTTTTCCCCCCAAATCCATATGTTGAAATTTCAGCCCCCAGAGTGATGGCATTAGGTGAGGCTTTATGTCATGAGGGTGGAGTCCTCAGGAATGGGATTAGTGCCCCCATAAAAGAGACCCAGAGGCTGGGCTCAGTGGCTCACACCTGTAATCCCAGCACTTTGGAAGGCCAAGGCGGGCAGATCATGAGTTTGAGACCAGCCTGGCCAGTATGGTGAAACCCCATCTCTACTAAAAATACAAAAATTAGCTGGGCGTGGTGGCGTGTGCCTGTAGTCCCAGCTAATTGGGAGGCTGAGGCAGGAGAATTGCTTGAACTCGGGAGGCAGAGGTTGCAGTGAGCCAAGATTGCGCCACTGCACTCCAGCCTATGCGACAGAGTGAGACTCCATCTCAAAAAAAAAAAAAAAGAAGAGACCCAGAGAGCTAGTCAGCTCCTTCAGCCACGTGAAAACACAGTGAGAAGGCACCATCTATGAACCAGAAAGTAAGTCCTACCAAACCCCTAAACTTGATCTTGGATTTTTTGCTCCCAGAACTGTACAAAAAAAATTCTTGTTGTTTATAAGCTACCTAGTCTATGGTATTTTCTTATGGCAGCCCAAATGCACTAAGACACTGAGGGAGATTGTTGTTGATCAATTGAACAGGTTTAAAACTGGTTCTATTGTCTACTTACCATGACTACAGAACAACCCATCTTTTCCTAAGTTTGTGGGAATGCTTTGTAGTCTCAAAGGATAGTGTTCTAATTGTAGGGAGATGAGGAAATCATGTTTCAAGGTAAATCAAGGACAGCGTCTCTGTCCTGTGACTACTGTGAGTAGACATTGGTTGGGCACCTTTCTAAAATGAGCTGTGCCTGAAGCAAAAATAGCCCCCCTAAGGTGAATAGCCAGGAGCTCACCCTTTACATTTCATATTTCTTGTCTAAGGTTTTAATGGGATGTTCAAAAGTCATCTCTCTTTTTGCCTCTGATAGGATTGTCCCTCTCCTCCATCAGCCAACAAGATGATCATGTTTATCTTTTATATCCCCAAGAGACTCCAAAGCTTCTCTTAGCTACTATTTTCTGTACTAGTCTGTCCCTGGGCTCAGGAAGCTCTTCCTGTTATCTAACATTGGCCTCTCCCATTGTGCCCAACCAAATCAAGAGTGTCGAACACTATACCTTTTTATGTTTTTTTTTTAATTAAATTAATTCTTTTTTTGAGTGATTCGCCCGCCTTGATCTCCCAAAGTGCTGGGATTACAGGCATGAGCCACCGCACTTGGCCACTTTTTAATAAGGCCCATTAATAAGGGTCATCATCTCCATGCATGTGTTCACTTTGCCCTGCCACATCTTCCTAGAGCACCACCCCCTCAACAAAGAGAGAGGAAAAGGGAACAAGAAGTATGAGATTTGCAACTTGCCTTCTCACGTGTACTCTTTAACATTTCTGTCTCCCTTCTGAACATCTTGGTACATCTTTAAAGAAGGAGTAAGGAGTATAGAACATAAACCTTCTCCCAGCTCTGAAGCTCTGGTCCTTTAATCTCCTCGGGGTCTCAACCCCTAGTTTGAAAATTCATGCTGTATAGAAGGGCCAAAGAAGGCCCTTCACAAGCTGCCTCAGAAAACAACAGAGAGAAACAGATGATCTAAGTAGGAAAACACGGTGGATTAGGGTGGCCTCCCAAGCTGTGATCATTGCACCTTCAAGTAAGTACAAAGTGGTTTGTTCAGAGGTCATTCCTACCATAGAATTACCATGATGCAGCTTTCTGAGTGTCAGTGTATAAGAGGACTTGGACCAGGGAAAACATTTTTTTATTAAACATAGACACTTAGAGAGTAGAATTACAAATGCATGTATATACACATTTGTATATAAATATACATATGTATAAGTACATATATAGATATACATATATATGTATATCCTGGAACTTAACGTAATAATAAAAAGAAGTGTGTGTGTGTGTGTGTGTGTGTGTGTGTGTACATATAAAATCTTCACCTGGGGGTGGATTGCATTCAGCCTCCACATTCAGTTTCCTCTGGGTAGAGGTCCGCTCTCCTCTGTGTAGAGGCCACTTTGGTAGAAGAGCCCTGGTCAAGCTCATCAATGCCCAAGGCCTGCTCAGCATTCTAATGGTTGGATTAATTGTGCTCTGGAACTATTTACCTTGGGAGGGCTCTCTCCCCTGCTTCTTCCTGTGTACATCCTTGTACTTTTAGACACCTCAGCCAAATGAATCTCCTGGTCCAGAAAGCTCCATGGATAAGAATTTAAAGATAATGGCTCTCATTCTGCCCCTAGTACACCCCCCAGACAAAGTCAGGCAGTGAGGACGTAGTGAAACCTGCCCATTTCATCCTGTGGATCCTACCACTAAGATTCTCAATTGTGTCGCTGGGTGCCTGATTTATTCCAGGCATTGGGTTAAGTGCCCAGTTATAAAGTTAATTTAGATCCAACACCTGCCAATCCAATGGAAAGACAAAGAAAATCAACAGAGGCTAGAGGAAATACTGGGTGAGAGGGCAGCAGAGGAGAGCTCCCCTGCCTGGAGGGGGAGAAAAAGCCATTCCATTGAGCTTAAAATTTACCTAAATTTTAGAAACATTGAAATGAGAAAAAAAATATGTATTCTGGCATTTTAAGAGATATGCTATACAGTACTTCCTGTCACATGGTAATTACCAAAGATATATAAATTTGCTTCAAAATGAATGGAGCCTAGTGGAATTCTAGAGCCTAGTGGAATTTTTGCTTCTTTCTTCTCTCCACTGCCCCACTCCCATCCACTGGGCCAGAACACTAGACATTGGGAACATTTGAATACACATGAGAGAAGAAGCTTTATTATTGGAAATAAAGGGATGGCAAATGGTGTACATGTGGCAATAAAATAAGGCTCAGAGAGCACTGAAATACAGTGAGGGATTTGGGAGTTGGGAACAAAAGTAACAGCCAGTAACCTGGAGTTGCTGAAGAGTGTACAGCCTCGAGGAGTGTGGGGCGGCAGGGTTGTGAGTAGAAGCTTGCGATTCTGAATAATATGCACAGTTATTTGAAAAGTGGGGAATTTTTTGGTAAATAGCTTGGAAACTTTTTATATCCATAGCGGGTACCACTATAGTTCATAAGTTATTTTTCACAGTATAAATGCCAATAATATTGCATAACAGCAGGACCATTTGCCTCTTTCACTAGGATTAAAACTGGGTATGTTAAAAGTGCACGAGAGTATTCTAGCTAATAAATGAAGAAGTCAGAGAAATGGAATATCATTTTGTAACCCCCAATGATTTAATGGGTATAGTCAATGGCCATTAACGGGCTGTTAACTTCACAAAAAGAGTCAATCAGACATTAGGGGACTTCTAATGGAAGTACAAACACCACCTCTAAAATTGTCTTGCCAAACAAAACAAACCATCAACCAAAAAAATTTCAATGTGAAATTGATCAAGACTTTCTATTTAGCTATCAACTTATAACACAGAGTTCAGAGGAATACACTGTGGGGATGTAATCAGCAAAACCCAGGCTATGAGAATCTGCAAGATAAATGACCCGCTTTCTTTAACAAATAAGTTACCAGGAAAAAAAAATGAAGGACAGATATACAGACCTGCACTGTCCAGAACAGAAAGTGGAGAGACACTGTTATTTTAAGGGTGAAAGTGAAGCCTCTCCACCGCTCTTGCAGCACGTGATAGGACAAATCCCAGTAACTTTTTGAGATTGTGGGCTGACAAGAAGCCAGGAGACAGATTTCCTTTACAGAATAGCCAGGTAGACACGGTTGGTGAGGTTGTACCATTTGAGTGGCTTGCTTAATGTTGTATTTATCCATTTGAGTATAGTTTTAATGTATGATTCAATAGCCAGAAGTCTGGAATACTGGTCCCAGCCACCTATGGTTCTTTTTTCTTTCTTTTTTTTTTTTTTTTTGACAGAGTCTCGCTCCATCACCCAGGCTGGAGTGCAGTGGTACAATCTCGGCTCACCAGGCTCAAGCAATTTTCCTGCCTCAGCCTCCTAAGTAGCTGGGATTACAGGCACCCACCACTACAACCAGCTAATTTTTGTATTTTTAGTAGAGATGGGGTTTTGCCATGTTGGCCAGTCTGGTCTCAAACTCCTGACCTCAGGTGATCCACCCGCCTCGGCCTCTCAAAGTGCTGGGATTACATGCGTGAGCCACTGTGCCCAGCCTACCTGTGGTTCTTAACTCTCACCTACTGGTAAGGCTTCCTCACCCAACTTCCTTATACTCTGCATGCTCCAACTAGAGGCTGATTTATACACAAAAATCGGTAACACAAGCAGACTATGCTAACTACTTATGTATATAAAATAAAGAAACAATAATTGTTGACTTTCATATGAATAAGGAAAATGCAAATTATGACAACAATGAGATATAGTATTCCTTCACATGGGTTTTGCCAAATATTAAATGTTTGTATAAATGACAAAAATATTACTGTAGCAAAAGTTTATTCACTGTCTATTATAAGAGATTTAGATTGCACTCCCAAAATAAAGTATTGCAAGAAGTAAAGGGAGAGGGAGGCTTCTGCTAAGTTGAGGATCCTTTCCCACATTCCTGTCCATCTCACCCCATTTGCTTCCTGTTGATGGCTTTGCTTTCCTATCTTTCAGGTGGAATGCATCCTTGGGACATCTTTGCATAGCCCCATCTAGGAAGAAGTTCTGTGATGTGTGAACTGTGAGTTTACTCAAACAAGTCCAACTCTTTATAAGACATAGGTAGACGTCAGGTCTGGGATGGAAGAGCCAACAGCAGTAGAAGGCCAGGTCCAGCTTCCAAGCCCCCACCAGGGCTCTCTCAGGAAGGCTGTGGCTGCTGCCCTGGCGCTGGATGGGGAATCCACAATGGGGCACAGGAAAAAGAAGAGGAAAGAGTCACGCCCAGAATCCATCATCATCTACCGCTCAGACAATGAGAAAACAGATGAGGAGCCCGGAGAATCAGAAGGTGGAGATCAGCCTAAAGAGGAGGAGGGAGATGATTTCCTAGACTATCCTGTGGATGATGGTAAGTCTCTCTAGCCCACTTGTTTAAAGCCATGGGAAGGAAACCAAAAGGGCATCTTCCAGAACAGACAGGCATATGCTCACTGTCCTATTTCTTCTTGGTGATACATTTCTTCTTGCAATATTACCACCTTTTATTTATTTATTTTGAGACAGAGTCTTGTTCTGTCACCCAGGCTGGAGTGCAGTGGCATGATGTCGCCTCACTGCAACTTCCACCTTCTGGGTTCAAGTGACTCTCCTGCCTCAGCCTCCTGAGTAGCTGGGACTACAGGCATGTGCCACCATGCTGGGCTAGTTTTTGTATTTTTAGTAGAGACTGGGTTTCACCATGTTGTCCAGGTTGGTCTCGAACTCCTGGCCTCAAGTGATCCACCTGCCTCAGCCTCCCAAAGTGCTGGGATTATAGGCATGAGCCACTGAGCCTGGTGCAATATTACAGTCTTCATTCAACAAATGGTCAGTATTTACTGAGCACCTATTACATTTTTTTCTAGATGATACAGAAATCTCCACCCTTTCAGAATTCCTAATGAAATGGAAGAGGCTGATTTATACACAAAAATTGGTAACACAAGCAGACTATGCTAACTACTTAATGTATGTAAAATAAACAATAATTGTTGACTTTCATATGAATAAAGAAAATTATGAGAAAATTTGCCAGAAGAAAATCATATGGCAAATTATGACAACAATGAGATATAGTATTCCTTCACATGTAGGCTTGCCAAAAATTGGGTAAAATGTGATTACATCAGTATGAGCAAATGGATATACTTCATGCACCTTAGTGAAAGTGGAAGCCGCTTCAACCACTTTGTGGAGGAAACTTGTCAACGTTTATTAAATATTTAGTAAAATTCACAGTTCAAAACATGCATACCTCATGACCCAGAAATTCTCAATATCTACTCCATGAAACTTATGCCCATGTTATCCTTGTATAAGGAGGCATATATAAGAACATTTGTTGAAGCTAATGCAACCATGATGTGTTTGTATTAAGAATTATTGTGGAGGCTGGGCACGGTGGCTCACACCTATAATCCCAGCACTTTGTGAGGCCAAGGCAGGCAGATCACGTGGGGTCAGGACTTTGAGACCAACAACAGGAGTTCGAGACTGGCCAACATGGTGAAACCCCGTCTCTACTAAAAATACAAAAATTAGCAGGGTGTGCTGGGGCATGCCTGAGGTCCCAGCTACTTCAAAGGCCGAGGCACAAGAATTGCTTTAACCTGGGAGGTGGAGAATCTGTGTTTGTAGAATGCAGAGGTTGCAGCAAGTCGAAATCCTGCCACTGCACTCCAGCCTGGGTGACAGAGCAAGACAACATCTCGAAAAAATAATAATTATTATTATTATTGTGCAGCCGTAGAGAGATGAGGCAGATCTATTTGTGTAGATGGATAGATCTCTAAGACATATGCTCACAGTGAACAAGATAAGCAATTTCTCTGCTCTCCTGCAGTTGACCTTCAGGGAAAGACAGATAGTGAACAAGTCAACAAATAAAAGATACTTTCAGGTAGTAGTATGAGTTCTAAAGATGATAAAACCACGCTTATGGGAAGATGAGTACTGGTGGAGGGTGGAAGGTGGTGGGGGAGAGACTGCATGGTTGTGAAAGGCTTCTCTGAGGAGGTGACATTTGAATTGATCCAAATGACATGAGGGAGCCACCATGAAAAGTTCTAGGGCAGAGTTTTTGGAGGAGGTGGAACAGCAAGGGCAAAGCCTCTGAGGCGAGAGCAGCTTTGGCCCATTTATGGAAAGGAGTTATTTCAGTGTAGGGAGTGTAGGAGATAAGAGGGAGGATGGTGAGAGGAGGACAGGAAGGTAGGCAGGGGCTGGATCATGGTGGCCCTTGCAGGTCTCGGTAAAGAGTTTGATATTTGTTTCAAGTGCAAGAGGAAGTCAATGGAGGACTTTTAAGCAAAGAGACATCATCTTGTTTATATTTGTAAAAGATCACTCTGGCTTCTCTATAAAGAATGAATTATAAGGGTTAAGACTGGATGCTGATGGGAGACTATTGTGTCCCTGCAGCCTCAGTAGCACTAATGGAGAAGTTCGGGTGATAGCAGGAGAAAGCTGGAGAAGAGAAGCTGGATTCAGGATGCAATCTGAACTTGCTGATTGATCAGAGGCAGGGAGTGAGGGAAAGAGAGGAATCAATAATGACTCCTGGGTGATTGACTGGAATGACAGGGAGGATAGATGGTGGTGGTGTTTGCTGTGATGAAGACTGTGAAAAGACAGTGCTTGGGAGACTGCACATTCCTTTTCTCTGGGTAAGCAGAGTCCCTGCCACTATCCAGGGCCCTGCTGTTTAGGTGGCTTCATCTTATCTCTCAGTTGTGGGGCAAGGAGTCCACAGGGCCCAAGGTCCATGCCTGCCTAAAGGCTGTATTTTCCCATCCCCACCCAGACTTCTAGGGTGGCCAGCAGATAGCTATTTGGTTCTGTGTGGGTGCGTCGTGTGTGTGTGTGTGTATGTGTGGTGTGCAGTGTGGGTGTGGTGTATGTGGGGGTGTGTGGGCTGTTTGTGTGTGTCGTATGGTGTGTGTGTGTAATGTGTGGTGTGTGTGTGGATAGGCGTGGGTGGTATGGTATGGGGGAGTATATGGTGTATGTATGTGTGCGTGGTACATATGTGGTATGTGTAGTGTGGTATGTATGGGTATGTGGTGTGTGTGTAGAATGTGCATATATGTGGTGTGTGCATACGGCATGTGGGTGGGTATGTGTAGTGTATATATGTGGAATGCGTGGGGGGCAGCATTTGTGTGCATGTATGCTGTGTGTATGTGTGGTGTGTGTGATGTGTATGTGTGTGTGGTGTGTTATGTGTGTATGTTGCGTGTATGTGTGATATGTATGGGTATGTGGTGTGTATATGGTATGTGTATGTGTTGTATGTGGTATGTGTGGGGAGGTTGTGTGTGGCATGTGTGTGGTGTATGTGTTATGTATGGTGTTTGGTATATGTGGTGTGTGTATGTGGTGTGTATGTGGTATGTGTGATGTGCATGGTGTGTGGTGTGTGTATGGGATAGTGTAGTGTGTGTATGTGGTACGTGATTGGGAGGTGGCATGTGTATGTGTGTGTATGGTGTGTATGTAGTATGTGAGAGGGTGTATGTGTATGGTATATGTGGGATGCATGTGTGTATGCGTGCAGCCCCTGGATGTGAGGGCTGGATCAGGCATGTGAGGGGCCCCCTCTCAGAAAGCACAGAACTAGGCATGAGAAGGGAAGGTGGTGGCCATCCATCAGTCCAGTATCTTCACAGCACTTGTTACCTAGAAATAGGATCATCATTTGCATCATGTCTGTATCAAAGTTCCTCACACTCCTCCGTGCCACAGAGACTGTGCCAAGATTGAGGCCCCAAAAAGCGGAGAGAGTACGTGAAAAGCTTAACCTGCCTCACAATTTTATCAGGGCCCAGGCACAAGGACTGAGAGTTCATGTGGGAGCAATAACACCAGTGGTCGCTCTCCCGAGGGAGACCCACTCAGTCCGCCATTGAATCACTGACTCAGGACTGTGCCAGATGCTGTAAAAAAGGCTACTCTTGTCCTCATGCCCAGCCTGGGAGGGTGCGACATGGAGATGCAATGCCCACTCTTCTGATCTTGACTCTCACCTCCTTTGTACCCTGCAGATATGTGGAACCTGCCTCTGGACAGCCGCTATGTCACCTTAACTGGGACCATCACACGAGGGAAGAAAAAGGGTCAGATGGTGGACATCCATGTCACATTGACAGAGAAAGAGCTGCAGGAACTGACCAAACCTAAAGAGTCATCAAGGGAAACGACGCCTGAAGGAAGAATGGCCTGCCAGATGGGAGCTGACCGTGGGCCCCATGTGGTCCTCTGGACGCTGATCTGCCTGCCTGTGGTTTTCATCCTTTCTTTTGTTGTCTCTTTCTACTACGGCACTATCACCTGGTACAACATCTTCCTCGTGTATAATGAGGAAAGGACCTTCTGGCACAAGATCTCGTATTGCCCTTGCCTCGTTCTCTTCTATCCAGTGCTCATCATGGCCATGGCTTCTTCCCTCGGCCTCTACGCTGCTGTGGTCCAGCTCTCGTGGTCCTGGGAAGCATGGTGGCAAGCTGCCCGAGACATGGAGAAAGGCTTCTGTGGCTGGCTCTGCAGCAAGCTGGGTCTGGAGGACTGTTCTCCCTACAGCATTGTGGAGTTGCTTGAATCCGACAATATCTCAAGCACTCTCTCCAACAAGGACCCCATCCAAGAAGTAGAAACCTCCACGGTCTAAACTCCCAACAACTTACTCCCTCCTCTGGCCCCAGTAGCCTGTATATCATCTTAAAATTCCAGCAGATTATTTCTTTAAATTACCCCCTACTCTCCGCAGTTCTTCTGGGAAATCAGAGTCCATACTGATCAGTTTTACCATCTTGAGGGTTCCAGGAGGGCAGGGAGCAGACAAGCAATTGTGCCAAAGCAGTTCATCCAATGGACAAACTCTTTTTGATTCCCTGCCCTAAAATCACCATTTATTTAGGACAATGGAACTCTGCTGTGTGTCGTTTTGGGAGCCTGGAAGTGTTACTGGTGCCTGGAACTGAGGGGAGTATGTGACTAAATGTGTCAGGGAGAATAAAGAACCTCAGGGGTAACCAAATCCACCAAGATAATAGACAGGGATGGAGTGAGACATTTAGGAAGCTGGACTACCACAGTGTAGCAGAAGGTAAAGATTTGTGTGTATCATTTAGATTTAGATTTAGCTGCATAGAATTAAAACCCTAAAATATCAGTGGCTTAAACAAGATAGAAGTGTATTTCTTTCTTGTGCAGAAGAAGTCTGGAGGCAGACCATCCTGGGACCCTGTGAAGTAATCCAGGTCCCAGGCTTCTTCTATTTCTCTACCATTAGTAGGATGTGACCCTTCTCACCCTTATCCCCAACATCCCAGTGCTGATTACATCTTCAGCCATCACATCCATGTTTCTGATAAAATAGAGGAAAGGGCAGAGAAGCACACACCCTTCCTGTTCAAGGAGACTTCCCAGAAGTCCCACTCGATTCTTCTTATATCTCATTGGCAAGACCTCAGTCACATGATGTCATGAGCAAAAGAGGCTGGAAATGTAGTTGTTTGGCTGGGTAGCTATATTCTCAGCTAAATATTGGGTTCACGCTAATTGGCAAGAAAAAGGAAGAATGGTTATTTGGGTTTTGTTTTGTTTTGTTTTGTTTCGCTTTAGAGACGGAGTCTCACTCTGTTGCCGAGGCTGGAGTGCAGTGGCACTATCTCGGCTCACTGCAACCTTCGCCTCCTGGGTTCAAGCAATTCTTGTGCCTTGGCCTCCCCAGTAGCTGGGATTACAGGTGCGTGCCACCATGCCCGGCTAATTTTTGTATTTTTTTTTTAGTAGAGATGGGGTTTCACCATGTGCCCAGGCTGGTCTTGAACTCCTGACCTCAGGTGATCCGCCTGCCTCGGCCTCCCAAAGTGCTGGGATTGTAGGCGAGAATGGTTATTTTGGTAGGCAAGTCAGAATCTTTGCCTCACAATGATCATTTAAATACATTCAGAACCCCAAACTGCTAATATGGTTTTATTTATTTATTTATTCATTCATTTGTTTATTCATTTATTTATTTAGGCCTGAATCTTACACAGAGAATTTATATATAGATATTAGCTACATATACTTTGAATATGCTATACATCGATATTAGCACCTCACGTACTTTGCAATTAAGCTTCTGTAATGTCATGTGATTTGTTTTTGGAAAGGAATAGTGTACAGGAGAGTACAATTTATAATAGTAGCATAACTCTTTGTCCTGGTGGTGGAGGTGGGACGAGGTGGTGATATTTAACCTAGATTAAAGACCAGGAAGGGAGGAATTGCATCTGCCAAAGTTTCCTCCAACAGCAATCAGTAGCCCTAAGCACAAAGAAGCCAGATTTAGCCTTCTGTTGTTTGGCAAAACCTCACTCAGAGCTTTACTCCCTCAGACCTTTCTGAGTTTAACCACAGACATGATCTTTGCTGTGCTGAGAAACTTGTGTCTTCGTGGCCTGTAGGGAGTGTAAACCAGATTAATACAGATTAACAGACTCTGAACTTAAAAAAAAAAAATCACTCCTAAGGGTGTCCTTCTAATTTCAAAATATCAACTCCTAAGAGGTCAGCAGAATTTGGAGATTTGGGTCCTTATAAGAATAGCTGGTGCTCTTTTCTTGTTCATGTCTCAAAACAAAGCTGTTGAGAGAACTGCTGCGATGAATCAAACCAGAGGAGTTTGTCATGCTCCCCACAGAGAGCCCAGGACATTTGCCTGATGTATGGTGCTGAGCTCCACCTTCAGAGGAACTCTCTCTTTTTTTTTTTTTTTAAAATAACTATTATTAGCTTGACAAGAAAAAAAAAGTGCCCAACAGTTTTAGTGTTAATCTTGGTGCTCTATGGTGCATTAGCAGAGATATGAACAATTAAATGAAGACAAAGAAAATAAAAATAAAGTCTGATTAACTTTTGCTCATTTTGTCTTTGAGGCTCTTCAAAATTGCTTTGAATGCTATGGTTTGCAGAAAAAGGGTGAGCATGATGGCTGTCCTATATGTATGTAATGATTTTAATATGAATCCTTATGTCTGGACTCTTTCCATGCTTCACTAATTTTGGGGAATTCTATTTAGGTGGACTGTTTTCACAAACCACACTAGAAACTTGCAACCACATTTGTCCCATTTTTCTGGGGTTGGGGAAACCAATGGGAAAAGCCAAAAAGTTGTGATTAGGACACAGGTAAAGTGGCTGTGGTGCCATGGAAGAGTGTGGGATGATGATGAGATCATACCCAAGAGATACCTAGATAAAGTTGACATGGCCTTCATCCTAGTTGGGCTCATCATCTAGTGGAAGAAATAGGCTTGTAAATTAAAACCATTTCAAAGGGGTTCTATAGAGGTATGTAAAAGCCTAGACTAGAGGAAGGAAAAACAGAACCAAACAGAACCAAAGCATCTCATTTTTGCTCTCAGCAAACACCACAGAGACCATCAGAGGAGAAACTGGAGAGTTCAATACCATATTTGAACAATTCTTTTGGCTCATAGTTGCCTAATCATCGTGGTGAATATCAAGGAAGATGACTATATTTTCCAGTTGCTTAGCAGCCATAATGTGCTGAGCTGGATAAACCATGTCTGGCCCATAGGGTGACACTGATGTGTTTCCAAGTCATCTTGTCTATTGACATTAGGTAGCACCCTTCATTTCACTTCACATCCAAGAAGAATAAAACCCATGATTTTCTATAAAACAAGATTCTAAATCTTAAAAATAACCAATTTCAGATGATGTGAAAGTTTCATTCTGCCATTTTGGAATGGCCACCCAGAGCTTAATTTGTGCAGTGTTGAAAAATATTAGTGGACATCTTACTACTCACATCTGTTTGGGATATAAACTTTTTTTTTTGAGATGGAGTTTCGCTCTTGTCGCCCAAGCTGGAGTGCAATGGTGCAATCTCCGCTCACTGTAACCTCCGCTTCCTGGGTTCAAGTGATTCTCCAGCAGCTGGGATTACAGACGCGCCACCACCATGGCTGGCTAATTTTTGTATTTTTAGTAGAGATGAGGTTTCACCATGTTGGCCAGGATGGTCTCGATCTCTTGACCTCAGGTGATCCACCCGCCTCAGCCTCCCAAAGTGCTGGGATTACAGGCATGAGCCACCAAGACCAGCCAGGACATAAACTTTTATTTCATATCTGTACTCTGTTAATATTCTACTTATTTTCTCAGTTACCCATATAACCATTGTAACAGCTCTCTGTCAGAACACAAAGCCTGTATATTTTAATTTTTATAGTGGTCACGAAGTCATTACTCATAGTTCACGTTCAAGGTAATACCAAATGCAAACATATTACAGCAACTTAAATTATAATTACAAAATAAAATTTTTATTTGCCTTTATTAACTACCTGAAGGGGAACACATGGTCTACATTGTAGCAATAGTTCAAAAAAATCTCTGCTGTTTCAGTTATCTATTGCTGCTGTAACATCTAAAACACAATGGCCTAAAATAACAGCTTGGTGTGCACCTATGGTCCCAGCCCCTCGGGAGGCTGAGGTGGAAGGATGGCTTGAGCCCGGGAGGTGGAGGTTGCAGTGAGCTAAGATAGCGCTACTACACTCCAGCCTGGGTGACAGAGTGAGATCCTGTCTCAAAACAAAAGCAAAACCAAATAAACCCCACCAAAATAGCCACTCAATTCCTTTGCTCACAGTTTTGCAATTTGTGCAGAGCTTGGTGGAGACTACTAGTCTGCTCAATGTTTCTAGTGCTGAGATAGCTTCCTAAGGAGGATCTTCTCCCTAGACAGCCTCACTTGCGTGGCTGCCAAGTTGGTGCTGGGTGACATCCAGGTTACTGTTGGGGCTGTTGGTGCTCAGTGCTTGTATTAGTCCACTTGGGCTACCATAACAGACTTGGGCTGTCATAACAGATAATACCATAGACTAGGTAGCTTAAATGACAGAAATTAGTTTTCTCACAGTTCTAGAGGCTGGAGGGATCTCTTCTTGGGTTGCAAGTGGCTGTCTTCTCACTCTGTGTTCACATGATCTCTTTGTGTGAGTGGGGAGAGAGGGAGAGAGGGAGAGATGGGGAGGGAGGGAGGGGGAGAGAGAGAGAGAGCGAGCGAGCTCTCTAGCGTCCCTTTGTCTCTTCTTTTCACAGAAGCACTAATTCCATCAGGAGGGCCACCCTCATGACTTTACCTAAATCTGATCACCTCCCAAAGGCCTCATCTCCAAATATCATCACATTGGGGGTTAGAATCTCAACATATGAATTTTGGGGAGACACACTCAGTCCATAATAGGGCTCCTTCATGTGGCTATGTTGGGCTTTCACAGCATGGCAGTCTTCATACATGGTATCTGGGTTCACCAGGGTGCAAAAGACAAATCTGCCAGGTATTCTAAAGGCTTCAGCCCAGAACTACCTACTGTTCTGTAAATGCCTACACATTTTACTGGTTATAGCAGGTCACGAGGCCTGTCCAGATTCACGGGGAAGGAACTACATAAGGGTGTGAATGCTGAGAGGCATGGCTCACACGGATCACCAAAATGACATTTTGCCATTCCCCCTTTCCTATCCCATTTATTTCCCTCATATGCCACAGTGGCTTTTACACATTTCTCTCTAACTCCCCCTTCTGTCCCCCAACACACATACCATCACCACCACTAGTCATAGCCCATCAACCTCCTGTCCCCCTTTATTCCCAGTTCTGTATCATATAAATCCAAAAGGACCTTGCACTGACACAAACAGAACGAACAAAGCCAGAATCCTTTTGTTGTGGAGGAGGAAGGGAGTAGCCATATATGCTGTCACATCATTAATAATGTTTATCCCTTGACCCTTGATTAATGAAGGCCCTTTGCCAGGGGAAGCAATGCTTAAAGTCCATATCCCTTTTCAGCGTCACAGATGCCTAGCTGCACAGAGGTGGCTGGTTCTAAAAACTTCTATAAAAACAGCTGAGATGCAAACAAGCACAGCTACTAGAACCTCTTTTATTTCTTCCAAGAAACAGACCTGTACTGAAGGGTGTGTGGAAGACAGAGAGTGGGGACAGGGAGAAGGAGAAGAAGGGGGAGGAGGAGGAGCAGGAGGAAGAGGAAGGGGAAAAGCAAGAGGGAGGGAGGGAAGGAGGAAGGGAGAGAGAGAGAGAAAGGAAGAGGAAAAATAGAGACCATATACAAGATAAAAACATGGACATAAAGCATGCAAATTTCCTTCACTGTATTGAGTCTCCAGTAATTCTCTTTACCAGTCTCATTAAAAATATTTTTTAGGCTGAGCGCGGTGGCTCACATCTGTAATCCCAGCACTTTGGGAGGCTGAGGCGGGCGGATCACCTGAGGTCAGGAGTTCGAGACCAGCCTGGCCAACATGGCAAAATCCCGTCTCTACTAAAAATACAAAAATTAGCCGGCACAGTGGTGGGTGCCTATAATCCCAGCTACTTGGTAGGCTGACGCAGGAAAATCGCTTGAGCCTGGTGGCGGGTGGGAGCGGCGGAGGTTTGTAGTGAGCCGAGATCGTGCCACTGCACTCCAGCCTGGGCGCAGAGTGAGACTGTTCTCAAAAAAAAAAAGAGGGTATCAGGGTACATTATCTCCACATGCTGATAAGTTGTTACATAAGTCTCACCAATTCACAATTTAATATCATATACTCTACACACTCAAATTTTCAGTCTTTCAAAGCACATTAACAAAGTTATCAGGAAAATGGGACTAGCACAACCAAAGATGTTACAGACTGCACACAATTTTGACACGGATAGCAACGTGATCAAGGAGTGGTTTTCTTCAGGAAACAATTCTACTAAAAAAACCCATGAAAATAAAAGTAATTTAAAATTTTCAAGACACATTAAATGCATGACTGTGGCTCTATATTGCCATTTAGTATGCGCTGTACTACAGGAAATAAAATACCCTCTCCCTAGGGAATGTTAAACTGACTTCGAAGACAGTGAAAGCCTCCCATTATTCACTATTTCAGTGTTTCCTGGTTGTACCAAACAACAAACAAGTGAATTATTTCACCTTTTAAAAGCTACACTTTAAAAATGGTATAAAGTGGGATTCCCTCCTTCCTAAAAATGTTTCAGCCAGGCACAGTGGCTCACGCCTGTAATCCCAGTACTTTGGGAGGTCAAGGTGGGCGGATCACCTGAGGTCGGGAGTTCGAGACCAGCCTGACCAAGATGGAGAAACCCCATCTCTATTAAAAATACAAAATTAGCTGGGTGTGGCGGCACATGCCTGTAATCCCAGCTACTTGGGAGGCTGAAGCAGGAGAATCGCTTGAACCCGGCAGGCGGAGGTTGCCGTAAGCAGAATTCGCGCCACTACACTCCAGCCTGGGCAACAAGAGGGAAACTCTGTCTCAAAAAAAAAAAAAAAAAAAAAAAAAAAAAAAAAAGTTTCTACAGCTACTAAAAAACTTGCATTTAAAAATAGTTGATAAAAATATTCCTTATCAAAATAGTTGATAAAAATATTCCTCTGAGGCCAAGTGCAGTTGCTCACACCTGTCATCCCAGCACTTTGGGAGGCTGAAGCCGGAGGATCGCTTGATCCCAGGAGTTCAAGACCAGGCTGGGCAACATAGGAAGACCCCGCCTCCACACACACACAGAAACCCCACAAAAATTAGCTGGGCTTGGTGGCACACACCTGTGGTCCCAGCTACCTGGAAGGCTGAGGTAAGTGAATCGCTTGAGCCCAGGGGTTCCAGGGTGCAGAGAGCTATGATTGTGCTACTGGACTCCAGCCTGGGCCGAGCGACACCCTGTCTGTTTCTTTCCTTTTCTCTCTCTCTCTAGCTCTGGATCGTACAAGAAGGGAGACAAGGACCACTGACAAGATATGGTATGTGATACTAATCAGATTTGGCTTCTTTCTGTCCTGCTTCACCAGAGGCTGGACTCTCCTTGTTTCAGTTTCTCCGCTTTCCACAGATAAATCTTTTGTTTCCCGGATAGCCACTTGGCCTGTTTGCCCTTTGCTCCCATTTTTCCTTGTTTGCTTCTTTGTCTGAAAATTTATGCTGTCCTGCTGCCTCCGCTGGGCTTCGTTTCCACCTTTGCTGGAGGAGATTTAGCTGACAACCTCACAGATCTTCCCCGCCCCTTCTGCCGAGCTGATCTTTCTCTCGGAAATCTTACCCGCAGGGAAGGGCGAGTGTCTGTGCCTGCCTGCCTGCCTGCTGCAGCCCGCGCAAAGCTGAGCGGCCAGGGCGCTGCTGTTCCTTTAAAGTATTATTAAAAATAATATTTCAGCTTTTAAGTAACTCCTTGAGTTTGAATCAAAAGCTGGAAGAACCTCCTGGGCTCTATGAGCACCTCTGAATATGTCTGACTCTACATTCTAGAGGCTTCAATATATTTATAATTTTGGCTCATAGATTCTCCACATCTTTTCAGCTTCAATTCTTGCTTTTCCCAGAAACAATTTTCAAGCAGGAGAGAATATTGATTGGACTTGATTTTCTCAGTTTGGGCAGAGGTTTGCAGACACTTTGCAGGTTGCCAGACCCTTCGTCCAGCCACCTGTCAGCTGGGGGTCATATGGTATAGAAAGCAGTCATTTCTATGCAAGGTACTGCTTGGGCCTGCCTCCCTCAAAGGGGTAGGGGATGCGGGCTGGACAAAGGGCTCGTGAGCAAGTAAAGCACTGTGATGACAGCTGCTATTTCTATATCTCCCTAGACTTGTCTTCTAAATTAAACCTTGACTCCTCCCTTCCAAGCTGGAGCCACTGCTAACTACTCGGAGAGCCTTAGCAGATAAAGTCTCATGCCTCCAGGCGTTTGTGCATCCCATTTTCTCTGCAGAGTAGAATCTCCCTTCTACTTTTGTGCTCCTGGGGACGTCCTACTCTTCTTCCCCAGTTGGCTCTAAGGTTATCACATCGGTGAAGTGTTTCATTATCACACTTTTTAGAAGAAACTGAGTCTTTTAGAGAAGTTAAGTGACTTTCTGCATTCATACTCATACTCAAGAAAATCTAACTCCACAATAACCAAAAATAAAAAGTAGAAAAAAACCCACAAGTGATGAGAAAAAAATCAAAAATTATAAAAAATAAATGAAAAAATGAAATTAAAGGAAAAAAGATTTTTTAAAAAAGTAAAAAAAAGAAAAGAAATCTAACTCCAGAGCTCTGACACAAAAATGCCTTAGGTGTTATTCTCAATGAGAGAAAAGGGAAGTGAATCTTTAAGTGATTAAGTGAATCTTTAAGTAAATCTGTCGTACTAGCGTTTCAGGCGGCTCAAACACCACACGCTCCCGACTACGGCGGAATGGAGAGAATGTGCGCATGCTCGGCGAGAATCTGCGCATGCTCGGCGGGAATCTGCGCATGCTCGGAGGGAATCTGCGCATGCTCGGCGGGAATCTGCGCGAGCTCGGCGGGAATCTGCGCAAGCTCGGCGGGAATCTGCGCATGCTCAGAGTTCCGGGGCACAGTTTCCCCGCCCCTTTCAGGCCTAGCAGGAAACGAAGCGGCTCTTTCCGCTATCTGCCGCTTGTCCACCGGAAGCGAGTTGCGACACGGCAGGTTCCCGCCCGGAAGAAGCGACCAAAGCGCCTGAGGACCGGCAACATGGTGCGGTCGGGGAATAAGGTATAAAGAAAGCCATGGACTTGGGCTTTACCCGGACTGGGGATCCGGAGAGGGTGGTTCGGAAGCAGGAATCGTGGGATCGCGGTCAAGCCAAAGAATGGGGCAAGAGAAGATCATGGTGGTGGGCTCAGTCAGGAGGGCCGGGACTGAGGGATGCGCTATGAGAAAAGCTGGAGATTTGGGGTTCCAAGACCTGAATTTGAGCCTCGCTGACTCCACCTCTTCCATTACCCACCCATCCCATCCCTCTTCTCCCTCTCTACCTGCTCTTTGTCTCACCTGCCTCCCCACCCGCCTCCCCTCTCTCTCCCTTTATCCCATTCCACTCCCTAGCCCCACTTCCTCTATTACTTCCGAGCCTGGGTTCTTAAGATCTCTATGAGAATGAAAATTAGCTGTGATAAAGCAACTATCCCACAGGGCTTGTTGTAAAACTTGAGAGGGACTATCTGTGACTAAAATAACTTAAAATTTAAAGCGTCGTATTATTAGCTTTATAATAACGTAGTATCCCGCATTTATTGAAAGCCCACTCTGTGAGGGACGGATCTAAACCTTTTATTCTTATCTCATTTAATCTTCACAACCCCTTGAAGTGAAAACTATCCCCATTTTGCAAGTGGGAAAACCGAGGAATAAAGAACTGTGGGCTTTTCGTGGTGAAATCCGGATTTGAATCCAAGCTGTCTGGTTTCAGGGCCCTGGAGAACCCCTGTGTTGCTAGAAATCTATGACCATTGGTGTCCCAGATCAGTAACAGAAATTACAATGAATTTTCAAGTGATTTTTTTTTTTTCAACATAAAAGAGTGGTAGTTGTCTCTGAAGGGTCACTAGAGAGAGATGTGGTTCCAGGGATTAATGAATTTATTCAATACAGATAAACAAGATACGAGTTTGAGCAACTGATCCCTAGTTCCCTCAACTCCTCATTGAGAAATGTTGATTAAAACGATCATGAACTTTTAATAATGCCACTCACCTCCTTTGTTCGTCCTCTTTCAGCTGCTGAAAACTTTGTAGCTCTAGTGGAGGAGCTGTTTGTCGCAGATGAACTGGAAGTAAAATTCTAACAGCCTGTATTGCTTCGGTATAGAAATGAAGAGTTGCTATGCTACCCAGTTTCTCTTTCTCAGTTTTCTTACTGCTGCCAGATAGGAACTCAGAAATATAGACCATTCTGCTTCCAGACAATAAGTTCCATATTTGAAACCCTTTGATGGCATTTACTGGATACCTAATTCATGACAAAAGTGCTTTAGTCCTCTAGAGTTTTCTGGTTTAAAAGTAGCTTTTGTGGGTGTGTATCAAATAAGTGCAGCAGCATATTTTGTGACTCTTAAGTTTTTTTAGGTTATTATGCCCCAGGCATTGAAACTGGGATGTGCATTTTACTGTTCTCAAAGGAATTTTGTGGTTTATTAGCACGTTTTTTTTTCCAAATAATCTAATTTTACTTCAGAAATCTCTTAGTGCATTGTGTTGTTTGTAAACTAGTGAAAAATAATCTTTTCTTTTCATGTGTTGCCTGAGATATAACCACATTTAGAAATCATCTATAACTTCCCTGATAGGAATTCATTCAGGTTTTTAAAACATTTCTAGGGTCAAGAGATCACTTAAAAAAGAGTAGTTTCTTTATTGATCACTTCTAAATGTTATTTTTTATCCCTCGTATGGAGTCGCATCAGTCTCCCTGTAACTTCCATCTGTTGATCCTGTTGTCTTTCTTGGCAGACCAATCCTTTTATACAACAGTTGTCAAATATCTGGGGGGAGGCCAGACACGGTGGCCCATACCTGTAATCCTAGCACTTTGGGAGGCGGAGGTGGGAGGATTGCTTAAGCCAAGGAGTTCGAGACCAGCCTGGGCAGCACAGTGAGACCCCATCTCTACAAAAAAAATTTAAGAATTAGCTGGGCATGGTGGGGTGCATCTGTGGTCCCAGCTATTTGGAAGGCTGAGGTAGCAGGATCACTTGAGCCCGGGAGATGGAGGCGGTAGTGAGCCATGATCATGCCACTGTACTCCAGCCTGGGTGACAGTGAGACCATGTCTCAAAAAAAAAGGAAAAAAAAAATGGTGGGGAGGAAAACTGTTATGTTCCCTTTAATCTTCTCATCTGACTTAAATATCTAGTTTTTTCCAACTGTTCTTTACATCACGTATTCTTCAGATTCTTCCCTAAGCTGCTCATTTCATGTTCATTTGTAATTAATTTTCCTGGTAAGATGTTAGCCCAGAACTGCTCACAGTTTGTTTGATCGGTACAAAGCACTGCGAGACTGTCAGTCAGAGTCAAGGAATGTCAACTCCAGAAAGGACCTTAAACCTCATCTAGTCCAACAGTTTCCTACCTTTTAGTATTATTAACAGTGAGATTAAGTGACATTCCCAAGGACTCAGAACTAATGGGTAGGAGAGATGGGACTAGATCCCAGGTCTCCCGATTGCTATTATCTTTTTTCACCAGAAGACCCTTCTTTTCTCTTCTTGAATTCACTACACTGTTGATACAGACCAACACATTTAGGCGATGAAGTAAGATAGGTGTGGGGAATGTGGTGCAAAAGACATTTCACGTTGTTGATTGATTTTATAATTCACACTGAAATTGTGAGTTGCCATCAATCCAGGTCTCTTCCAGCTTGTGTTCAGGTAAAATTTGGAAGCCAGGTATAAATAACTTTACATGTATTCCTTTTAGGTTATGTTTCTCTTATTTTCTTAGTCTCCTACATACGTGATTGCTATGTAATGGCTTGTGCCTTAGCTTATGTGATTCCGTCTGTCACTTACTTGTTCACATGATTGACTCCTACTCATTAAGACTCACCCAAAGAAGTCCACATTCAGGAAGCCTTTTCTGCCCCTTCACCGCTCTGGTATCCCCTCCACCAGTCTTGAGTGGATGCTCCTCCTGTGTCTCTCAGTGCCCAGTGCATACTTCTATCATGGAACATTGTTCTGGTATTATTTGTTATCTGTCTGTGTCCTCTACTAGAATAGATTTGGTGTCTTTATTTTAGATCATCAGTTTACAAACTGACTCAAATTGTCAGGGTATACCTCTTAGCATATATATAGATTCTAGCAGTCACTTGTTGTGACAAAAATGCTTCATAACAAATTATGCCCCGAATCAGTGACTTACAGTGAAAGCATCTGTTCTCATGTTTGTAGGTCTGCAGGTCAGCTGCAGTTTGTCTGATGTATATTGGGCATAAATGGGTTTAACTCTGGCCTGCAGGTTGGCATCATATGTACTCATCATGGGTTTATTCTGGGGCTTAGGCCAAAGAAGTGGCAGCTATCTGGAGCATGTTCTTCTCCTGGTAGAAACTTCTGTAGCTTTTAGAAAGTATCAGGACTATTTAAGGGTTTTCCATAGTGAAAATTTATATGTCTTACACACATTCTTATGTAGAACACATCCCTTTTTCACACCTTTCCTAAATACGGATACAGGTTCATGAATACAATAAGCAAGGGACATTCTTACAGTCTTTTCTTATGACTTATTTTCTCAAACACTCTTTGGAACTTTGTTTCCAGGCAGCTGTTGTGCTGTGTATGGACGTGGGCTTTACCATGAGTAACTCCATTCCTGGTATAGAATCCCCATTTGAACAAGCAAAGAAGGTGATAACCATGTTTGTACAGCGACAGGTAAGTTTCAGATTGACACTGAGCTTGTAACCCATGTTTGAACTGCTTGTTGCCTCTACCTACTAATGCAAGATACCAGCCTCCTTATAGTGTCCAGCCCCTCTGTTTGGGGGGATTCTGGGGAGTTTCCTTACATGTACTCACATACAACTTCACCTACCACTAGAGTCTGATATTTTTTCTTCCCTCGTTTTGGCCCCTTCACTAGATACTACAGTTTTTATCGGAAACAAGAGGCAGTAAAAAGTAATGTTTAAAAGCACAATCTCTAGAGACAGATGGCTTGGGTTTGTATCCTTGCTCTGCCATGTCATTTACTAACCTTCTGATGTTGAACAAGTCCTTCAACTTGTTTGTGACTAGTTCAGTTATCTTTTGCTGTGTAATAAACTACCCCAAAATGTAGTGTCTCAAGTAACATTTTAAAAATTCATCATTCATGGTTCTGTGGGATGACTGGGTTGCTCAGTTGGGTGATTCTCTATTGAGGCCTCTTACGCAGTTGCAATCAGATGGCAGCTGGGGCTGGAGTCATCCAAAGGCTCAACTGGACCAGATGTCCAAAGTGGCTCACTCACATGGCTGGAAGACGATGCTTTCTAGTGGCTGTGAGCTCAGTTGGGGCTGTCCGTTAGAATCTCTACATGTGGTTTCTGTATAGTTTCAATTCTCACATGAAGCAGCTGGTTCTAAGGAGTATCCCAAGAATGGGTTTTCTATGAGACCCTGCCTATGTGGCTTCTTAAGACCTATTTTTAGAAGCCCCAGAAAGTCGTTTCTGTTTTCTGTTAGTCAAGCAAGACACTAAGGTTAGGTCACATTTAAGGGAGGAGAATTAGACTCCCTCTCTTGATAAAAAGAGTAGCCTGCAAATACAAGGAGAGAAAGAACGGATGGTGGCTATCTTGGAGGTTAGCTACTACAGTGCCTCAGTGTCCCATGTGTAAAATGAGAATAATGATACCTGTCACATAGGGTAGTTTTGAAGAATAAAAGAATTAATGTAGATAAAGTGCTTAGAATAGTGCTTGGAATATTGTAAACACTATGTAAGCATCAGCTATTTTTATTTCTGCCCCTTCTACTTGGTATGACTGCCACTTTTGCTAAGTCCATGAGTTCCTGCTTCTTTCACTGTCTACTGCTGCTCCTCCTGGACACTTCTGTTTCTTCTGTGTGTTTACACTTCCGTTGGGCACTAGTACTTCCCACCTGTCATTCTAGATTTTTAAAAATCTTGATGACCTGGAGTCCTTGAGGTGTTGTGTCAAGGAAGGTGCTCTAACCCTGTTCTTGGTTATAGTTGTGTTGGTGGAATTCAAGTAGTGTGGCTGTCCCCTAGTATGCTGTTAGAGAAGGTAAGTAGACATGAGCAGGGCAGGAGAGAGGGCCCCCGAGAATGTTGGGCATTTGTGAAGCCATGGTTAGGCAATTAGAAATCCGTCCCTCTGAAGTGATGAGCAGGGCAAGGGAGGGGCCCCAAAGCTGTCAGGTTATCATCGAGGGGAAGACAGGCGGGCATAAAACTATCACTGTAAGGTAATAAGTGGCCATGATTGGTGTCAGGAATTACAGGAATCTTAACAGACAGAAAACACCTGGAGTTAGCAAACCATAATCCTTAAGGTTTCGAGCATGCGCAGTGAAAGAGCAAGATGGTGAACTTTAACTGGTATAAAAGCTGCTTCTGGGGGCGCTCGACCAATAATGCCGAGTTGCCGCTACTGAGCATGCGCATGACTAGTAACCACACTACGCATGCGGCCCCCTCTTAAGCAGTAGCAGGGCTAGTGCGCATGCGTTGATTAATTCGGGCTGCTCAAGGGAGGAACAAAGGAGACTGGAAGCCCGGGAAAAGATGGCGCCGGTGGTTGGGGGGCGGGGCGGTCTAAAAACTAAACAAAGAAGGGCGCAGGGCACTTGATTTTTCACGTGGCCCTCTTGGTTCTCTTCCAAGTGTACTCTGCTTTCTCCAGTAAACTCTCACTTTGCTTAAAATAAATTTTTCCTCCTGCTTTAAACCTTGCTTATGTCTGTCGTTTCAATTGTTTACTTCGAGAAGACCAAGAACCGAGATTACTGCGGAGTCGCCACTCCGGAGTTTCTCTGGATAACTGCCGACTTACACCCCAGTAACAAGAGTATAGGTGTTTTTTTGTTTGTTTGTTTTTGTTGTAGAGAGAAAGAGTCAGAATCAGGAAGTCAGAATCAGGAACTTAGTGCCAGTCCCATACTACATTCAGAATTTCCTCCCCTCCCATGACTGAGATTTTGTCTAGGGCAAGATTACCTTGCCTTAAGATGGATGCTCGTCTAGGCGGCAGATACCTGCCCAGCCTGTATGCTACGCATGCTTGAATCCAGCAGCAGGCACCCAGACACCGTTAGTCGATGTACAACTGGGAATTGTTGTGTTGTTTACAGACTAAAGGATTAAACAGACCCTACAAAAATGAAGAATGACAGAATTCCATTATCTCTCCATACAGCACTCTTCCCCATCAATGTAAAAAGGCCTATGTTAATAATTAGACAGGACTGTCTTTTGTGTCAGATACTATTTTTTGTTTTTATATTTCATTATGAAATATTTCATAAAATAGGCAAATATGGAGAATATACAGGTAACCAATTTTCCCATTGTCTTATGCTGTAAATCCTAATGTTTCATATTTGTTTGATTTTTTTTTTAATAAAGTGTTACAGATAAACCTGGAGGCCCTTCCTTACCCTTTTTTTCTCTTTTCTCAGGATTTTGGTAGTTATTACCATGTATATTTTATACTTGGACATAAGTATATATTCATAAATACTTAGTATTGTATAAAGCTGTCAAAAGTGTAAATGGTTTTATATGCTACATGTAATTCTGCAGCATATCTTTTATCAACTTATTTTAGATCTATTCATGTTGATACGTGTTGCACAAATTTATTCATTTTTACTGGAGTATGATATTTCGTTGTATAAATATTCTGCAATGTATTTTTGCATTCTCCTGTTTGATAGTTTGCTTCCAGTTTTTGTCCTATCATAAACAGTGCTGAAGTGTAAACTTCCTATCTGTACATAATTTTTCTAGGGTATACTGTATATGCCTGCCCCTGAAATTGCTGGGATATAGGCTATCCTGCACTTTTTTTTTTAACCTCTGGAAAATTTAAACCTTAGACATTCCATAAAAGACATACTAAAATCTTTTCACATTACCCATTTTTGGTTCTCTAATTGAGAATTACAGTTTGATTTGGCTGGAAATCATCAAGAACACTTACTACCCTCCTATTTCCACACCTCAACTTCTGCTGAAATGAAGGGTGAGACTTATAGTCAATGAAAAACATCTGTTTAGAACCTAAGAATTGTCATTGTCTGTAAGTCTCATGTTTCATCCCGCCCAATACTATATGGCCCCAGGGACCTGCCATAGGGAGGTTTGGTTGTCCTGCTCCCTGAAGGTTAGGTATTTTATTGCTTCCAGATTGTTCTAATATGGTTTTCAGCCATCTGACATTTTTTTCTAGGTGTTTGCTGAGAACAAGGATGAGATTGCTTTAGTCCTGTTTGGTACGGATGGCACTGACAATCCCCTTTCTGGCGGGGATCAGTATCAGAACATCACAGTGCACAGACATCTGATGCTACCAGATTTTGATTTGCTGGAGGACATTGAAAGCAAAATCCAACCAGGTTCTCAACAGGCTGACTGTATCCTTTTTCTGCCAGAGAAGACTTTAAGAAATTTCCTTTATTCTGGGAATCGTACAGCAGTTTGATGAGACACCCCCAGAGTTTCAGCTATGAGTATATGGGTATATTTTGCTCTGAGGAGGGGGAGGTAATGTGTTAATAGGGTTTAATGTGAAATTAATCAGTTTAAAACAGTGCCTGGGCTCCCAGCCCTCCACTCACTTCCCTGTTCTCTGCATGGGTGATACTGAGAGGTTGGGAGGCATAGGAAGGGGGAAGATCCTAGGGAGTATATGTGAGCATTGACTATATGCAGAGGGTTTTAGTGGTGCTCGTTAGAAATGTTTGGAGGCGGATAAAAAATATTTTTAAAAGAGCATCCTCCCAATGTTCTCTCCTTTTTTTCTGGATGGAAGATGTTTTTGTGCCAGAAATCAGATTGATACCCAAAGTGAGATTTCCAGTTTACTCCACAGGTCCCCTAATTTTAAGGGATCATCACTCTTGTTCTTTTTCTAATCAGTTAGTAGTGCTATTCCTGATCACTGGGAAGTGCTGTTGTGTTAGGAGTGACTTGCAAATGCTACATTATGGTTCGCTTCATATTTAAGAATGGACTGTGGCCACCAAAAATGGGTTCTAGATACTATTAAATGACATAATTTTTGGTTAAATGCATGCAATGTGTTAGGTTACCTTTTGTTTATATTTCTTGGTTGTTTTTGGCAGAATATATAGTTTGATATATAGAATGTATGAATATATGTTAGTGAACTTTGGAAGAATGGCACTCAGGCAAGTACTTTAAGTCATCACATAGTTCAGTGTCCACAATTTCCAGCATGGTGGACTTCATTGGAAAGAGTTGCGTGTTCACATGAAGAGACTGTTTGGTGATATCCCTATCCTTAACTAGCTGAGTCCTGGATGCACTAATCGTGAGCATGGATGTGATTCAACATGAAACAATGTAAGTGTTCCAAGGAAGAGAGCTGGAAGAGAATCTTTTTGCAAAAATTGTATGGGTTAATGTATTGAATGTACTTTGTGATTCATTGTTAATCAAGCTGCATGTTTGTGTGACAAGAGAAACATTTTATAGAATTGAATGGTTCAGTCCAACCTCTCTGTTTTTTAAAAGTTTTAAAAGGGGAAGGGCTATACTCGGTGAGTATTTCTCTGGGAGAAATAAAACATTTGGCTTATTTCAGTTTACTTCCTATTAGACTTAAGCTGATTACCAGGAATTTTAAAAAACACTAAGTGGTATAAGCCATATGTCATTGATATTAAGTGCATAGTAACTCTGGCCAACTTCCCTTTTTTGTTGTGTGTGTGTATGTTTTTTGTTGTTTTTTTTTTTTGAGTTGGGGTCTTGTTCTGTCACCCAGACTAGAGTGCGGTGGTGCCAATATAGCTCACAGCAACCTCAGCTTGATCTCCTGGGCTCAAGAGATCCTTGCATCTCAGCCTCCTGAGTAGCTGGGACTACAGGTGCACACCCAAGTCCAGTTAATTTAAAAATTTTTATTTTTGCAGAGACGGTCTCACTATTTTGCCCAGGTTTTCTCAGACTCTTGGCTTCAAGCAGTCCTCCTATCTTGGCCTCCCAAAGTGTTAGGATTACAGGCATGAACCACCATGCCTGGCCTGCTTCCTAATTCAGTATTTATTTAATTATTGTGCCTTGGAAGTGTTATCTCTGGAGACATATATGTGCATGTACACATACCTCTTGCCTGTCAGGAAAATCATTTGCACTAAAATCCCAGACCTAAATCTGTGTAATCATTTCTCAATCTCTGTACATCCTCTGCCAAATCTTGCCACACAAAATCTGTGCATGGAGTCAGAGCAGGATATTTAGAAAGTGAACCTGAGCAAGGCTGAAGTTAGAGTATGCTGGGAGAATTCTTTGTTTACATTCTGCCTATGTGGAGGCTGGGAAGGGATATTTTTTCATCACATTTGAGTTCGGAATCCAGAAACATAACATTTCCATAATACCCAGAAATTTTGGCCAAGATGTTCAAAGTATAAAGTGTATCAGGGTTGATTATGAATTGAATAAGAACTTAATTGGACTACTAGAATGTAATCACATTTATTAACTCTAGATCCATTTCTAAGCTTCTCTCCTCAGTGACCAAGTGTATTTGAATTTGTAGAAAAATAATTCAGGAGAATGATTTCTTAATATGATAACTCTCTCTTTTAGAGGAAAGAAGTTTGAGAAGAGGCATATTGAAATATTCACTGACCTCAGCAGCCGATTCAGCAAAAGTCAGCTGGATATTATAATTCATAGCTTGAAGAAATGTGACATCTCCCTGCAATTCTTGTAAGATCCTAAGAATAATGCATGTAGACAAATCCTATGATTTCCTAATATAGTGAATGGGCCCTCTGTATAGAGTACTTGGTTTATGGGAATTTTCGCTTTCTGCTCCAAGGCTGAATCTGTCAGATGACTGACTACTCAGCAAACATTTGCTGGTTACTCTCTGTGTTCTAGGAACTGTTCTGAGTGGTCGTGACAAAAAGATGAAAGTCAGCGATCCAGAAGAATTGAGCTTAGTGGCAGATCATTGTTTAGTGTTCTTAGACTCAAAGAGTTGAGGATTAGAAGAACCCTTTGAGGATATTCAATTTGTCTCCTTCCTGCATAGAAGGCTTTACCCAAACAGCAGATTGATGGATTTTTTTTTTCTTAAACAGCTCTAGAGAACTGTGTCCTATACAGAGTGCATGTTTTAGGGTAGACAGGAATGCCAACTTGGGAATCATTCTAAATACATAACATGTTTATGTTTAACTCTTTTCAGATCCAAAAGTTGTAGACACATATATAAAATTTAATTTGCTTATGTTAATTCAGAGATGGAGTATAAAACTTCAGGGGAAAAATATGTATTTCACAATTTATTAGGGAGAGAATTCTTCCTCAAAAAGTAACTTGAATATTCCCTCCGGGATTTACTTTCTGTGTTATATCCCTAACAAAAATTTCTTTTCACTACACTAACCCTTCTTGCTGCATTTGAAACATATTTTTTCTTGTCCTATTTTTGGTGAAAGTTGAGTGATGGTATAGAATGTTGAATTATTAATCTTCTGGGAATACTCGTTTTTCAAATTGAGAGCTATGCCAAGAAGCCTCTAGGTTAGAGTGGTAAGCCTTTGGCTTCATAAAATGCCTGCCTGGGGGTATTAAGAACTTGTTTTGCATGTGTGAGTAGTCTTCTCTTAAGACTACAGAGCGACATCTCCTTTCTGTACGACTGTGGAAAAAGAGTTCAGAATAACCCATCAAACCAATACTTGTTAAGATGGTACTTCAGAGAAATTAAGTGCTTTTAAGTGACACTTCTTACTGAGTTGAGGTTTTTCTCAGTACTTCAGAAGCCCAGCTCAGCTTCTGGTACTTTTTCATAATCTCAGGATGCCTTTACATGTTAGAAGCAGACTGCATTTCAGTGAATGTCATTCGAAAGAGCTACTCTTTTTTTCCATAAGCAATACAGAAAAGTGCAGAAGAGGAAGCATAGCCTTTGCTTCTATTTGCTTTTTATTTGGTTGTATTTTTTTCTTGGTAATATGCTTTCTTCCTGTGCTACAAACCTCCAGCATACAAAGTAGAGTTCATAGTTTTACTGTTTGGTGTATTCCATGTACAGCTGATTGTTGTAATTGGACTAAAAAAATACCAGCAGCTCAGAGAAGCCCTGTGTTCTGTTTTTAATTTATTTTTAATTTTTTTTTTTAGAAACGAGGTCTTCTGTAGTGGCATAGTTATAGCTCACTGCAGCCTAAAACTCTTGGGTTCAAGTGAACCTCCTACCTGAGCCTTCTGTATAGCTGAGACTATAGATGCATGTTACCACACCCAGCATTTTTTAGTTTTTCTTGGTTGTTGTTTGTTTGTTTTTGAGATGGAGTCTCGCACTGTTGCCCAGGCTGGAGTGCAGTGGTGCAATCTCGGCTCACTGCAACCTCCGCCTCCCAGGCTCAAGCAGTTCTCCTGTCTCAGCCTCCCTAGTAGCTGGGATTTCAGGTGTGTGCCACCACGCCCGGCTAATATTTGTATTTTTAGTAGAGATGGGGTTTTACCATGTTGGCCAGGCTGGTCTTGAACTCTGGACCTCAAGTGATCCACCTGCCTCGCCCTCCCAAAGTGCTGGGATTACAGGCATGAGCCACTGTGCCTGGCATAGTTTTTAGTTTCTTCTACTGACTACTGAGGAAGCTTATTTCTGATCTAATGCAGAATAGACAGAATAGTTATTATTTCTTTTTCCAGGATAACTTCCTTTCTCTTCACTTTTACGACATTTGTCCTTTTCTGGTTATTGCTTTGGAAACAGGAGTAACCTGATGCAAACCCTGTGTCTCACGCTTTCCTCCCTGGAAACTTTTTACCTGATAAATGCAGGACATGCAAATTACATCATGCTGTATTTGCTAAGTATATGAAGAAAAATTGTAAACAGCCTTATTTTAAGTGTAGCAAATAAAATGAGAAATCACCTTAAAAACAAATTTATTTCTCACAGTTCTGGAGGCCGGGAAGTCCAAGATCACAGCACTAACAGATTTGGTGTCTGCTGAGAGATCTCTGCTCTCAAGATGGTGCCTTATTGCTGTGTCATCCCATGTCAAAAGGGCTAACACTGTTCTCACGTGGTGGAAGGACATAAAAGGCAAAAATGGCAAAAAGCCTCTCCCTTCAACCATTTTTTTTAAGGTCGCTAATTCCATTTATGAGTTCCCCACCCTCAGGACTTCATTACCTCCTAAAGGGCCTCTGTCTTAATAGTATCATATTGGTGATTAGGTTTCAAAATAATGATTTTGGGGGACACGTGTAGACCGTTACAGTGTGGAAGAGGCCAGTCGGAGAGAGTGAAGCCAGCATAAAGGCAAATGAAGGTAAAATAGAGACAGAGAGAGTAATCCTTGCCACAGTTGAGACCCTGGGTCTGGACTTCCTAAGGCCTTGTGCCACCCTGCCCTTTCAGTTACTTGGTTATGTAGTAGCCAGTGATTTTCCCCTTTTACAAACCAAAGAGGTTTCAGTCACTTGAAACTGGGAGAATATTGGCTAAGGTAGGTAAGAGTCGTTTGACAGATGAGAAATTTGAAACTTGATAAGGTTGACTGATGTGCTCATTTTCTCATAGCTGATGAGTTACAGTTACAGGATTAGAACACTAACTACTGTTGATCTTTCTTAATAGCTTGCCTTTCTCACTTGGCAAGGAAGATGGAAGTGGGGACAGAGGAGATGGCCCCTTTCGCTTAGGTGGCCATGGGCCTTGCTTTCCACTAAAAGGAATTACCGAACAGCAAAAAGAAGGTCTTGAGATAGTGAAAATGGTGATGATATCTTTAGAAGGTGAAGATGGGTTGGATGAAATTTATTCATTCAGGTAAGAATTGAAAACATTGATGGGAATTTTTAATTGTACCCACGTAAATTTCTCTTTTGATTAGAGGTCTCCCAAATGTTTCCTTTTTCTGGGCCACTCTCGAATTAGTCATTGCTTAATATTCTGAGTTTTATTAAAGAAATAGTACACCCACCCTTAATCACCCTTTTTAAAGTTTGTGTTCTTGGCACATGTTTCTCATTTATTTCCAGGACCTGTGTCAGTGAAGTTCAGGAATATATAGATACCATGAGAAATTAACAAGTCAAATTGCAAAAGATGAAATAGTAGATTTCTTCATTATGCCAAGCTTGGGATACATTTTTTGGGCCCTTTTTTTTTTACACATCTACAAAAAACATTATTAATTATAGAAAGTGGTCTCAGATCTGAGATAGTCAGTATCTTCTTATCATCCTATTAAGGTTTTAGAAAGTAGCATACTATGGTATAGTGATTTTTTTTTTTAAACTTTTGATCACAAAGCAGTTTGAGTGAAAAAAAAAAAAACCTGCAATGTAAAGAGTTCATAGCCTACTTACTTTACGTGGGCGTTGGAAAGGCAAAATGATTTAAGGAAAGTGAATTCCTTGAAGTACCGTGTAACAATAAAGCAAACTGCTTTTTCAACCATCCAGCTAGAGACTATGGAAGAGACCATCTCCTTTATCCATCTTATTCTTGGTTGGAATTGGACATACATGCATTTTGAGCAAAGAACCTAAGAAGAATCGGTGGCATCTAGAATAGTGTGTGTCCTATGGGGTTCAATTTGGTAAAAGTGGCAATAGAGTACTTTACATAGCAGTATGGCTTGGGTGGTTCAAATTCTCAGGGATAATACTGCTTGATATTCTTGAATTATTTCCAGCTTATCAGTCTGTACACAAAATACTGGCTGTTTAAGCACATTGAAGTAGTGATTGAACAACTAGAATTTTTTTAAGTAGTTACAGTGTATATCTCCTTAATATTTTTTCTCAACGACCATTTTTAATATTTCCGATGAGCTATAATTGACAAAAATTATGTTCTGATTTTCTAAATACAGACAGCCTTGAAAAATGATAGGTAAATTTAGGAAACAGAATTGCCCACGGGATTGCCCTAGGAATCAGTGAGGAATCCTGTGAGGTGAAGTTTCTTGGCGTCATGTGTTCTTGTCACAATATTTACAGATATGTGTTCCTAAGTTGTTTCTCTTTCAAATTTGGGAATAAATGCCTTAAGCTAAACATATTACCCATGATATCACAAAGAAAAATTAGGCTGGACACGGTGGCTTATGCTTGTAATCCCAGCACTTTGGGAGGCTGAGGTGGGCAGATCAGTTGAGGTCAGGAGTTCGAGACCAGCCCGGCCAACGTGGCGAAACCCCGTCTCTACTAAAAGTAAAAAAAATTAGCTGGGCATGGTGGTGCATGCCTGTAGTCCCAGCTACTTGAGAGGCTGAGGCAAGTGAATCACTTGAACCTAGGAGGCGGAGGTTGCAATGAGCCAAGATCATGCCACTGCACTCCAGCCTGGGTGACAGAGCGAGACTCCGTCTCAAAAAGAAAAGAAAAGAAAAATTAGAGGCCAATATAGATTACTCTTTAAAAAGTGTTTTTGTTTGTTTTTTAAATTTTTCTGTAGCATATCAGATAGGGAAATTACTGACTATGCATTGTTTTAGCATTTCGACGCTACTTTGATTTTAGGTCTGCCATGAAGGTGTAGACCAGAACTTTGCCATCCAGTACAGTAGCCATTAGCTACATGTGGCTATTTAAATTCAAGTTAGTTAAAATTAAATACATTTTAAAATTGAGTCCCTTAGTCATATTATCTGTGTTTGAAGTGTCTATTGGGCTAGCATGGTTAGAAATAGAACATTACCATCATTGCAGAAAGTTGTACTAGACAGCACTGGACTAGATTATCTCCATATAGATCTTAGGAAGAGAACTTGACATCTACCTGGGGAGATTGAGCTCTACTGCAGAACTGAGTCAGTTGTTCTTAGATTTTTTTTGAGACAGGGTCTCGCTCTGTCATCCAGGCTGAAATGCAGTGACGTGATCTCAGCTCACTGCAACCTCTGCCTCCCAGGTTCTAGCAATTCTCATGCCTCAGCCTCCCAAGTAGCTGGGATTACAGGCATGCGACACCATGCCCAGCTACTCAGATCTTATATATTGGATGCCCGTCTTTAGAATTTTCCCTGAAATAGAATCTAAACCTCATGGTGATTTTAGGCCATGAGGTTTATATTCTGTTTGACTAGTAATGTTGTATGAGACACGTTAGACCTGGTTCAGACCCATTCATTCCTCAGCAAATCCAAAGCCATTGTGCACCATAGGCTTTGGAAGCTGGGTGTCAGGTAAGATATCTACTATTCGTTGTAAATTATTTCTGAAAATTGGAGTCTCTTGCGACCTGTCTGTCCATAACTCTGTGGATAATGTAAAATAATTCTCTTTACCACTTTGTAGATCTGTTTTTTATCTGTACCAAGGAGTTCAGCCAGAAAGTCTGGACTGTATGCTTTGAGTGTATTTTGTCATTAATTCCTTTGCTGCTTATTTTAGTGAATACCGCAAATTCCACCTATCTCCTATCATCTTCCCTGTTGTGTTTGATTATGGGCCAGATGAAAATATGATTGATTTTCACTTTTGTTTAAATGAAGCAGCACTCCACAACACTGTTTGCACCTCTCCCCAGCTTTTCCCACCAGTAAGAAACCTAGAGTTAACGTGCTTTACCTTGAGACTAAATATGAACTAAATTCCTTTATTCCTTGGATAGTCTTTAACTCTCACTATTATATACATATAAAAACGTGTATCTTTAATATTCAGAATTGGAATTAATGAATTATAGAGTTGTAAACAGTGATGATAATTATAGGATGGTGCCCTCCCTTTGATACTCTAGAGCAGAGGTTCTTTTTTTTTTCCTTTTTTCTTTTTTTTTTTTTTGAGACAAAGTTTCATTCTTGTTGGCCAGGCTGGAGTGCAATGGCGCGATCTCAGCTCACCGCAACCTCCGCCTCCCAGGTTCAAGTGATTCTCCTACCTCAGCCTCCCTAGTAGCTGGGATTACAGCCATGCGCCACCACACCTGGCTAATTTTGTATTTTTACTAGAGATGGGGTTTCTCCATGTTGGTCAGGCTGATCTTGAGTTCCCGACCTCAGGTGATCCGCCTGCCTTGGCCTCCCAAAGTGCTAGGATTACAGGTGTAAGTCACTATGCCGGCCCTGAGCAGAAGTTCTTATCCTCAGGTCCGTGGTTTTCAGGGAGTTGGTAGTGAATCCTTTATATTGTGTGCAGACTCATTCATGAATGTGCTTTTATCACATCCTCAAAGGTGTCCTTGGTCCTGAAAAAATGTTAAGAACCTCTGGCAGAGTTGAAATAAAGTATTGAATAAGAGGAAAATAGAGCTGTTCATTTTCACCTGTTAGTAAAGTAATTCAGCTCCTCTTCCCTTCTAAGCCAACTCACTCTTGCCCTGGCTATCTCCCAACTTGTGGTTGTTGTTTTCCGGCCATCTCCTGCTGTTTCTCTCTTTATAATTAACATTAGCTCACTTCTCATTGTAGAAAATCAAATGCATCATCCAGCACAAGTTAACATTTAAAAATTGTTGCTTTCATTTTATATTTTTCTTTATTAAGTGAGAGTCTGAGAAAACTGTGCGTCTTCAAGAAAATTGAGAGGCATTCCATTCACTGGCCCTGCCGACTGACCATTGGCTCCAATTTGTCTATAAGGATTGCAGCCTATAAATCGGTAAGTGGCAGGTACACATTTTTAACAGAAATGTTTCCAGGCAGATAAATACGTGTATATAAGGAACAGACAATTCATGTGTGTGTTACTCGGAACCATAATTACTGCTTTTCTAGTTGTTCTCCCTGCTCATTTAATCTCTGTGTTTAGCTTTTTGTGTAAAAGGCAGGCTAGGAGAGGAAGTTTAAAGAATTGTCTATAATAGAGTTTGATTTCCTCCTCTTTTACTTTCTCTCCATTGGTAATTGATTGTTAATCATAAGTTCTAGGCCTGTCTCTTTTTTTAAAAAGAAAGAAAATGAAATGCATTAAGCTGTGTTATTGTAGTATCATAGCAGAAATGTAGATAATGCACCAAAGTTAAGTTCAGTTATGGAGCTCAGTGACACCTAATTCAATTATGAATGATCTGATAGTAACAACATCTGTGAAATGTAAAAAAATGTTTTGTTACTGTAAAATTGCATTTTATAATATATGTACATTTATATACAATAGCACACTTTAAAAAATGAGTTGCTTTTGGTGATTATTTGATGAAATTCTAGTTTGAGTAGGAATCTGATGCGTGCCTTCATATAAGCCTCCTTGCCTTTTTCCTTTAAGTGTTCAAAATAAATAGGAACATTTTAGACATATAAAATAAATATACAAAAACATGTTTTTATGTATTTAGTTTTTTTCTTTGTATATTAAAGAACTTAATTCCAAAATACATGATATATCTGTGAGAACCTTGGGGCAGTTCTTTATTTATTTCAGCTTCCATCAGAGCCTAGAATAGTGTCCCTAGGAGTGTGAATATAGTCTCCCTCCTTTTTTATTTTGGCCTGCTTTTCAAATTTCTTTGTTGATTTCTGACACAGATATATTGCTGCTTTTTTTTTTTCTATTGGAAACTATGATAAAATGTATAGTCCTCTTTTTATTAAACAGTCTGGCTGGGTGCAGTGGCTCATGCCTGTAATTCCAGCACTTTCAGAGGCTGAGGTGAGCAGATCACTTTAGGCCAGGAGTTCGAAACCAGCCTGGTCAACCTGTCTCTACTAAAAATACAAAAATAGCCAGGCATGGTGATGTGTGTCTGTAGTCCCAGCTACTTGGGTGTCTGAGGCATGAGTATCGCTTAATCCCGGGAGGCGGAGGTTGCAGTGAGCCAGGATCGCACCACTGCACTCCAACCTGAGGGATAGAGCAAGACTCTGTCTCAAAAAATAAAAATAAATAAATAAAAATATTAGACAGTCAGGTTTTGTATAGAAAGTGTGAATGTAAATATTTGTGGATTACTTTTGGGAGAAAATGAAATGTAGAGAAGGTTATCCAGTATATTTTGTTATGAAATAAACTAAAATTTTCATAATAGGCATGAGCAAACAAAATAATGTAGCTAGAGTAATTGTTCTGGATTTTTGTCTGTGGCAGAGAGTGTATTAGGTTTTCATCTTCTATCAATTGGAATCCTAACTTTCCTTGTTTTCCCTTTGTTTTGGAATGTAAGATTCTACAGGAGAGAGTTAAAAAGACTTGGACAGTTGTGGATGCAAAAACCCTAAAAAAAGAAGATATACAAAAAGAAACAGTTTATTGCTTAAATGATGATGATGAAACTGAAGTTTTAAAAGAGGATATTATTCAAGGTATGTCAGTAAGAGTTTTCACTGTTGCCTAAAAGACATTTTCTTCAACATGATGTGATGCAGGCTGGGGTTTGTATTATTCTTTGTTTAAAGTTATTTCTTTGAGTTATAGAGATATAACAGTTTGAAAGGATAATGAGACCCTAGGTCCTTTAGCTCATTTGTTGGGTCTTAGGCAGGTTGCTTCTCAGGAGTACACTTGGGTGTTCCATCTCTGTGAGTTTTAAATGTCTTAAGTGATAGTACTCAATACTTGGCTTTATTTTAAAGTTTGAAACTCACTAGCTAGGAGCATGTTTAATATGGTTGAACTAAGGTTTTTTTGTTTATTTTATTTTTGACTTTCATGGTGATTATTCTTCTAAGGGCCAACTTCAGGTTTTATGTCCTACCAGATATGCTTCCTTAATTTAGGGGCTGAAAATTATTTGTATTTATTATATTGCTTCATATTAAATAGGATTTTTTAAAAGTTGTACTCCTATGTTATACCCATTTGGATTGAATAGTGTGTCTAGATGGCATCTTTATCCAGAGGACTTAGAAACTAGCTGAGGATATCTGTATGTTCAAGACCTAAAATTATTAAGATACCAAATGATGGTTAAGATAGAAACAAGAGTCCTTAGATAAATGTTTTGCCAGGCTATTCACTACCCAGTATAGTTTTGATTTGCAAGTCTTGAAAAGAATTCTTTTCCTCTGTGACACTGTATTTCATCTTACAGTGTATATATTTGTGTGTGTTGGAGGAGGGGGTTGTTTAAAGGTGGTGGTGGTTATGATTCCTTCCTTTCTCCTGATGGATTGTATGTAGAATATAATTAATACCTACAATTTCTACCAGTTCTTGAATTCAATTCTGTAGCATAGAACATGAATTTTGGAATCAAACCTGGGTTAGAATCTTGGTTCCATCATTGGTTAATCATTTGATCCTAGTATAATGACTGGCTCATAGTAGGAAGAATAGCATGATTAAAGCCACAAGACCTGGAAAGTAGGGGGACTTCTCAGAGATACTAAGTAGTCTACTTGGGTTGGTGTATTGAGCATATACAGGTTAGTACTTGAGGGTAGCATCTAATGGACAGCCTGCATTTTCTCTTTTAATCATCAGCGACCATCTTATAAAGCAGGTACTCTTTGTTATTTCCATTTTATAGATAAGGGAACTGAGGCTGAAAGACACTCGTTCACATATTCAAAGCCACACAGTTCTCAACTAGCAGGACTTGGATCTAGGCCTGTACTGCTTCAGAGTCTGTGCCTGCATTCTATTCTGAATTTGGACTGAGTAATGAAGGGCTTTGGTTAATAGGCTAAGAGTTTATGCATAACCTTGAAAACAACGTGGAGCCACTTACAGTTTTGAGGAAGAGAATGTCATTGGGGCTATGTTTTAAGAAGATTAATATGACAACTGGTTGTAGGATGGATTGGAAGGAGAAGGATCTAGTGATAAGGATGGATGCCAGTTCTTTTGGTTGTCAGCAAAGAAGGCATCCCTGGTTATCTTAGGCAAAAAGGAAATTTATTGCTGGGGCAATGGAGAGGGAAGAGTTAAAAACTGCTTGGGTTCAAAGAGCGTAGAAGTGCATCTTTTCTCCTGTCCTCCAGTTTCCAGCCCCTAATCAGCTAGGGGTTTTTGCTTTTTGTTTTTTGTTTTTTCTTGAACTAAGGGACCAGTATACACATGTGGGCAAAGGAATCTGGTTAAATGTTGTAGTCTATTGTAAGTATACAATGTACAAAAGTTGGAATTATATGCCATTTCAGTAAATGAACCAGAAAACATAAAACAGTTTTAGTTAGAATGTTCATTACAAGTTAACACGATTCACACGATTCAAGTAAGATGATGACTGATGACAGAGATAAGACAAACATTTGGTTTAGGTACCAGTCTTAATCATGTGCCATACATTTCCCTGTTAATTTTTTGTTGGAAAGTTTGGTTTTGTCATTAGCTTTTTAAAAAAGACATACATGGAAATAAAAATGTGTTTCTATTTTGAGACGGAGTCTTGCTCTGTCGCCCAGACTGGAGTGCAGTGGTGCGATCTCAGCTCACTGCAACCTCCACCTCCCAGGTTCAAGTGATTCTCCTGCCTCAGCCTCCTGAGTAGCTGGGACTACAGGCGCGTGCCACCATGCCTGGCTAATTTTTTTTTGTATTTTTAGTAGAGACAGAGTTTCACTGTGTTAGCCAGGATGATCTCAATCTCCTGACCTTGTGATCCACCTGCCTCGGCCTCCCCAAGTGCTAGGATTACAGGTGTGAGCCACCGTGCCTGGCCTAAAAGTGTGTTTCTTTTTAATAAAATAAATGTCATCAACAGACTAACAGGAACAAATAAACACTAGATCACAGAATCTGTCCCTGGATATGAAAGTTTTATTGTGTCTTGGGGTAAAGATGCATGTGCTTTTCCTTTGCATTTGTCCAAGGCCAGAATCCTTGGATTTTGATGCTCCTTCTTCCCACAAAACATAGAAGATACTGTGTATTGAAAGGGTGTGATTTTTCATAGAATATAGGCTACAGAACAGGGCTGGACTTTTTTTTTTTTTTTTTTTTTAAGAAGCCGAGAGCCTATATTTATATAAATATCCTATGTAATTAAAAAGAAAAATACAGTTAAATCCCAGAAATAAAAGAAATTTAAATATAGAAGAATATATAACTTATCAATTGAATGTTTCCAAACAGAAGAGTTTTAGCTTCTGTCAGGCATTGCATATCTCCAGCATACGTTTTTGAGAACATTTTGTTCTGAAAATTTCCTGTTGGCATTTTTCTCTGTGGGTCTCTAGGTTTCTGAATAATGTGTTCTTATGTTTACAAATCATGCTGTACTTTAGTCAACCATGGTTTATCTTTGGAGGATAACTAGTACGTTAACATTTGCCAGATTTTTTCTTTTAGGCTGGGTAATCATTGAGCTAACTAGATTGCAAAATATGCTACTTTAAAAAATGTAATTAGATTTTAATCATCTCTATATTGTATATGTGGTTTGTGTATCTGCTGCTGCTTTTTCACCATTGATCACAAGGGGCAGTCATCTGATTCCAGGGAATAGAAGATGGAGGCTTGCTCTGGCGTGTGCGTGTATTGTTAATGTATGCATGGAACTAATTTCAGCTTGTAGAAAATGAGGCCCCATATGCTTAACAGATGCTCTTCTCTTTTTCTCCAGGGTTCCGCTATGGAAGTGATATAGTTCCTTTCTCTAAAGTGGATGAGGAACAAATGAAATATAAATCGGAGGGGAAGTGCTTCTCTGTTTTGGGATTTTGTAAATCTTCTCAGGTACGATTGTGAACAAACTAAATGAGCTTTTTCCTAGCTGTTATTTGAAATGGTATGCTTTTGATTGGTCATTTTATTTATAAGGTATATTTATTTCACTTTTAATTTTTCTAAAATGTAGTCTGGGGGTTAATGTTGCCATGGTATGTATTTTATACATTGGGAAACTGAGGTTCAGAGCCGTTAAGTAAATCTATATGAGCATAGCAAACTAAAAATACAGGATGGTTTTTGAATGGGGAATGGAAGTGGAGATGAGGGGTATTTGAATTATGTGGGCCTAACCCTCATCCCTTTGAGGTTCAGTCTTCTTGAGCTGGTATTATGGTGAAAGTGCTCATAATGTCTCAACTCTAGAGGTGGGAGGGCATAAAAATGCATGAGAAACATTGCCCAATACAGCACATTGCATGTTCTTAAAAATAAACCCCAGGCTCCAGATTTCATAGATCAGACAAAGTTGATCTTGGTAGATAAGTGCAGGTGGTTATGATTTTCAGAACTCTTCAATGCTCATTTTCTAATCTGGTATTAGTAGAGCTGTCTTGACCCCTCTTGATACTGTGCTAGATAAGTTAATTGAATTTAAGGGGGTGGGGGGAGAGACATGCAGTACTTATTTTTGATTTAATTTCTCTTTCTTTCAACCCTTCCCCTCTAATTCTTCACTCAGGCCTCTACTGTTCATCAGTGCCTCAGTGCTACTCTTAGGAGGAAATGCAAACCACTTAGCTTTGTTCTTAGGAGACTTCATCATCTGATCTTTGTTAATCTCTGTAATCTAATTTTTCACCTTTCCTCTCACACAGTGGCACTGTACTACTCCAAGAGCAGTTCTCCAAATGTACCATGCTTTTACAGCACTCCAGACTTCTATTGATACTGTTTTCTCTGCCTGGAACGCTTGTGCCCAGACTTTTCTCTTAGTTCCTATTTGTCCTTTTAAGTCTAGACTTAGGTGTCACCATTTGCAGAAACCTTCCCTGATCCCTCATGACCAGGCTTGGTGCCCTCCTTATGTGCTCTTAAAGCACCATGTAACCCTGGACCATAATACTACACTGCAGTTAATTTCATATTTATCTATTGAAGCTCCTCAAGGGCAAGATTATATTTTGTTCACTGTTGTGTTTACAGTGCTCAGATAATCTTGGACGCATGCTGGGTGCTCAGATATTTGTTGTGTTGTATTGAATTAAACTTCAGGTAATAAGGTGTTTTTAGTATCTGAATGTTTTTCAGTAAGAGGATTTTGAATGGAATTTCTTGGCAATGTGTGTCATGGTTATACATGTTACTTATTTTGGATCAAAAGCAATTCTTTTCCTCTCTTGTAGGTTCAGAGAAGATTCTTCATGGGAAATCAAGTTCTAAAGGTCTTTGCAGCAAGAGATGATGAGGTGAGTTGGCAGCAGGTCTTTGAGGTAGTGCTACAGAATTGAATTGTAAGTCTATGAAAGCAAGTTGTTTGGGGCTTTTATAGTTTAAAATGACATGAATTCTTGCAATAGGAGTGGGGAAATCCACTGATGTTTAACTGAAAATGGAGATGTGGTAAATGAATTTGTGTTAGCATGAGCACAAGACCCGAGGACATGGAGACCAAGGAAGTATTAAAAACATTTTGAACCACTGCATTTAGGAATGGGAATTTCACAGTCAAATGTTAAGGAGGGTTGGGGTCAGGTTGACATTTTGTGTTGTCATAAGCATCCTGGATGTGCACTTCAGTGACTCACTAGACTGCTTTTGTCATTGAGGAAATGTGTCTTTTCTCTATTCCTCTCTCTTGGTACTCTTCCTGCCTCCCCAAGATACTCTGTTTTCAGGCTGGTTTTTCTCTAGCTAACAGCCTATGACTGCTGCATTCTATACTCACATCTGCCCTTTCTGTAAATATTTTCTGTTTGATCTCCAAGTTAGAACTAACTTTGTTGGAGATACTGATTTTAACTGGAAGATTGCAATCTACTATCTGTTTAAGGCAGCTCAAGCAGGTTTCCAAGTTCCTGAAGTATTTGCATTTGTAATTAATAAACTGGATGTAGAAGGCTTGTTTGGGGTGGGGGTAGGGTGGTGGTATAACTAGTATAGTTCTCTTTTTCTCCTCACTTCTGGAAGGTAGCTGGTTGCTGATATAGTGGATGGGTATGCCATTATTAGAACAGTTAAGGGAAGAAAATGTTTGGCTTCTACCCTGTTTTGAATGAATTATTAGAGCACAATATTAGCATACATGAATCTTCAAATTTGAGAATCCTACTTCATGGATTTCTCTTGCATCAAATCCTGTTGGGAATCATGGAAGTCTAGTATATACTGTCAAACCACAACTTAGCTGAAGTTTTATTTTGTTTTGTTTTTTTAAGAGACAAGATCTCATATGTTTCCCAGGCTGGCCTGGAACCTCTGGGCTCAAGCGATTCTCCTACCTCTGTTTCCCAGATAGCTGGGACTATAGGTGTGCGCCACCATTCCTTGCTTCTGCTGAAGTTTTAACTTCCACTTACTGTCTCTTTATGCAAAGAACATTCTGATCACTTCATGAGACTTGCTGGGTATGCAGTGAGGAATCACAGAGTTGTGTTGAGACACACGTGTTGGGTAATGATGTAGGCTTGCTAGCTAAGGGCAGCCTTGTGGATTGTGTAATTCAAATCTGGCCTTATACAACACTAATTTCTGTATATCATAGGATCACTTTGAGATAACTCAAGAAAAACAGATTTATCTCCTAATGGCAAAGGGATACTCTCTAGTGTCAGTTTTTGAGGTAGTCAAAAAATGATAATATCTAATTGGAGCTTCTGAGATAAGCAAGGGAGTAAGGAAACAATGTCATATGAGGACTTCCAGTAAAACAAAACAAAAAAATGCCTGGAGAAGACTTGTGTAGGTAGGCAGGGGTGTAGGAGGGATGGCAGACATAATAGCACTCTTCATGCATTTGGAGAATTATCTTGTAGAATAGAAATTAAACTCTGCTTCGTATCAGAGGGGTGAACTGGAAACAACAGGTGGTGCTTTTTGTTCAAGATGAAGAATTATTTTGTCAACAAGGATTACTGTCCCCACTGGATTGTTTTCTTGTAAGATGATCAGATCCCCATTTCTGTAAGTTTACAATAAAAGTCTTTATCACCACTAGTCAGATGTACATGTGGATTGTTAAACTAGATGAATACTGTTGTTTTTTAGCTCAAATATTCTGATTCTTTGGATAATTCCCTCTTTAAAAAGTTTTCTCTGGTCATTAGCATACAGTTTTTTGTATTGAGAATCTATACTTTCATGTGCTGATTTGCACTGTGTGTAGAAAACGAGGGAAAAGAAAGGAAGGAAATGGAGCTTTAGTTAAGTTATACACAGCTGTAGTACTGTTTCACCATGTAGCAGTCATTCACAGCCCCATCCTTCCTTCTTCTTCTTCTTTTTTTTTTTTTTTTTTTTTTTTTGAGACGGAGTTTGGCTTTTTGTAGCCCATGCTGGAGTACAGTGGTACGTTCTCGGTTCACTGTAACCTCTGCCTCCCGGGTTCAAGTGATTCTCCTGTCTCAGCCTCCCGAGTAGCTGGGATTACAGATGCCCGCCACAACGCCCGGCTAATTTTTGTATTTTTTGTAGAGATGGGGGTTTCACCATGTTGGCTAGGCTGGTCTTGAACTCCTGACCCCAGGTGATCCACCCCCCCCCCTCGGCCTCCCAAAGTGTTGGGATTACAGTTGTGAGCCACCGTGCCCAGCCCCTTCCTTCTTTTAAACATCCTAATTGGTCCTGTCAAAGACATATAAATAAAAACTTCAAACAAATTGGAAGTAATCTCTTCCTCAGATTCTCATTGTGCTTATCTAGCCCTTTCTTATGGGACTTAACTATTAGAACATACATGTTTCATATTTGCTACATATCTCATTTCTGCTAATAAAGAATGTATTAGGTAAGTGAGGTCAAGGACTTGGCTTTGTTTTTTCACAGGGCTCAAGACAGTGCCTGGCAAAGAACAGGCACTAAGTAGCCTTTGAATTGAACTGAAAAAGTAATGATTCTGTTATGAAATCTGTACTGGATTCTAATGGCCAGGTCTTGGGGTCATAGGTTTTTTGTTTGTTTGTTTGTTTTGTTTTTACAACAGCATGGCTGAGAGGTCATAGGTTTTTAACTTTGATAAGGTTAACCGTGATAGAGAAGTACATAGTGTTTGGGGAGTTTCTGCAGAGAGAGAGAGAGAGCTGACTAAGGTAAATCTGGAATGGAGAGGGTATCAATTTACTAAGCCTAGAGAAAAGGTTAGAAGCTGGAGAGCCAGAGATTAGTAAAGGGGCATTCTAGCTAGGAGGTAATGGTATGAGCAAAGGCCAAGTGTGAGACCTGCCCCCAGTCAGTGATCAGCTCAGTGATGCCAGAATAGAGGAACCACTGGAAGGGAGTGACGTGATGAGCTCTGGGAACAGAGGTGGCTGTCAGGGAAGAGATGGATTTGAGAGACAGTATAGAGGTAGAATTGGTAGTTTCGTGAACACTTAAAAGGCGAGGGATGAGGCCCAGCACTTTGAGAGGCCAAGGTAGGTGGATCACTTGAGGTCAGGAGTTCGAGACCAGTCTGGGCAACATGGCAAAACCCCATCTCTACTAAAAATACAAAAAGTTAGCTGGGCATGGTGGTGCGTGCCTATAATTCCAGCTACTCGGGAGGCTGAGGCACAAACATTGCTTGAACGGGGGACACAGAAGCTGCAGTGAGCCGAGATTGTGCCACTGCACTCCAGCCTGGGGGACAGAGTGAGACTCTGTCTCAAAAAAAAAAAAGTGAAGGATGAGAATGGTGCGGTGGCATTATCAAAGACCGGGGTTTCCAGTGTGGTTGATTAGGCAATGATGTTAATGGAAATAGGGAATCCAGGAGGAGAATGAGGGGGAAAGATAGTAAGTTTAGGTTTTAGTCTTGTCGTGGTGAATGTGAACAGTTCATACTGAACAGTTTGAGATAATTGAAGATGCCATGTCAGATATCCACCAGCTAGCAGGCAGTCTAAGTCTAGATCTTAGGAGAGTTTTAAAAATGAATGTACAGGCCTGGTGCGGTGGCTCACGCCTGTAATCCCAGCACTTTGGGAGGCCGAGGCAGGCGGATCACCTGAAGTTGGGAGTTCGAGACCAGCCTGACCAACATGGAGAAACCTCGTCTCTACTAAAAATACAAAATTAGCCGGGCGTGGTGGCACATACTTGTAATCCCAGCTACTTGGGAGGCTGAGGCAGGAAGATCGCTTGAACCTGGGAGGTGGAGGTTGCGGTGAGCTGAGATCACGCCATTGCATTCCAGCCTGGGCAACAAGAGCGAAACTCTGTCTCAAAAAAAAAAAAAAAAAAAGAAATAAAAGAATGTACAGATTTTTGATTCATCAACTCATGGGACTGGATGAAATAATCCCCAAGTAGAATTTTAGAGTGAGAGGAGGAGGGAAAGGTCTAAAGTAGAATTTACAAATTGGTGGAGAAAAGAGAATAATCAGGGGAGAATGTTGTTTTTGAAGCCATGAAGGAGAAAGTATATAGAGACAGTGGAATGGTGAGATGCTACTGTCAAACAAAAAAATCGAGAACCAAGGAGTTGGCAATTAGAAGGTGATGGGTGACTTCAGAGGATAATTTCATTAAGGAAGTAGGGGCAGTAGCTGGACTAGACTGAAGAATAATTATGCACTAAGCAGTGGAAACAGCATGCCTATTATTTTAAGAAATTCAGAGGTAAAGACAGGAAAGATACTGATAGCAATTTGTGGAGAGGGAAGGACAAACAAAAGATTTGTTTAGGAGGGCTGACACGAGTTTATTTTTAGGGTAAAGATAAAAATTTAGAGAAGGAAGGTTGAAGCAGTAAGACAGAGGATTTAGTTAATGAGGTTAAGTCCCAGAAGAGCTACAGTAAATGTAATCAAAAGCAAATGTGTGCACTTCGTCCTTAAAGTCAGGGGGCACCCTAAAAAATGTAAAATAGAAAGAAAGTGATAACAGTCTTAAAGTATTTAGTTCTGTTGTGAAAACTCTCACATGTTGAATATGTGTTAATACATCCATCTTTCTTACCAGGCAGCTGCAGTTGCACTTTCCTCCCTGATTCATGCTTTGGATGACTTAGACATGGTGGCCATAGTTCGATATGCTTATGACAAAAGAGCTAATCCTCAAGTCGGCGTGGCTTTTCCTCATATCAAGCATAACTATGAGGTAAAACCCAAAGTCTTAATGTTATTTTTTTTCTTCAGTTCCTTTATTCTAAGCGTGTTTCTCAGCTGTTAATGTTCATGACAATTACTTGGGGATCTTGTTAAAATGCAGATCCTCATTGTGTAGTTCTGGGGCAGGGCCCAGATTCTCTGTTTCTCTCGAGAAATGCTGATACTGGTCTGTGAACCACACTTTCGGTTGGAGGAAAAAGTATACGTTATAAAAATAATATAAGAATCTTTTAATTATAAAGTATTATAAGAATCTTTTTATTAAGTATTATGAAAATCGTTTTAGATTAAAAGAATCTAATCAATAAAGGTTCACCATGGCCTTTTCTTGGTTCTCATCCTTCTTGACTTATTGGAACCAAATAGAGAAATTACCTCCATTTTTACAAATGAGAACTATGAATAAAGGTTGAGGATATGATTTTGTTGTGATCTTTGTGAAACAGTTTATTTAGGGCTCTCTTGTGTAAAATACAGTTCTAAATTCCTTATCATTTCCTCTGTCTCAGAGAACTTACTGTGGCCGAACTGGAAAGAGAAGGCACATATCTTGACTTCCAAGTCAACCTTCTGGTCACCCCAGTCTTCTCATTTGTTGTATTGGTCATGCATTTGATAGCAGTCCTTTAGTATTCTTTTATACATTTCTCTTATGCTTAATATTCTTTATACTGTTTGCAGTTGTGAACAGCCAGTAGCAGAAGTCAAAACACTTCACTTTTCATATGCCAGAGTTGGGCTGTCCGATTTTTGAAATATTTCTGTTATGCTACTTTCCCAGAATTTGGGATCAGTTTTATATTTTTTCATTAATTTCATCGTTTCTGCTTTTACCCCCTTTCTTTCTCATTAGTGTTTAGTGTATGTGCAGCTGCCTTTCATGGAAGACTTGCGGCAATACATGTTTTCATCCTTGAAAAACAGTAAGAAATATGCTCCCACCGGTGAGTTTGTTTTCATTTAGATCACTCACTGACTACACACACTGTTCTTGGGAAATCACCTGTCTGCTAGTTGTTGGTTGGGGCTAGGTATTTATAGGGTGCAATTAGTTGGATTTCCAATCATACACTTAGACACAGTAATGATGAAGGTGGTTTACTTGGTGTTTTTCCAGTAGTAGGGATAGGTTTGCCTTAAACTCACCCAACACTGTCTAGTTTTTGCCTTGGAGCATGTACCTAGGGGAAAGCTTGATGGTAATGGATGTCCATCTCTAGTTGTGAGCAGAGTTTGCCCCTGCCGAAGTGAATCTGAGCAGTATCAAACCTGTGACTTTAGTGTTCTGTGTAAAGTCTGATGTAGCCTTTAAATGAAAAGTGACAGTGCTGAAGATTAACTTTTCTCTTTGCCCTGTTTTTGTAGTTTGCACCAACAGTCCAAGTCTCATTGTTACTTATTTCTGGCTTTTAGGAGTTACTTCAGGCTTGATGTGAAAGGTCCTGATTGAGCATCTGGCTGCAAATGTCAGGGTCCTATATAGAATTATTCTTAGAGCCACAGGTCCAGTCTTCCAGAGAGCCTGTCATTTAAAACAATTGTAATAAAATATAATAGGGGGCAGAAGTAGAAAACATACCAAAAAGAACAACAAATGATGAGTAGATGTTTTAGGTTACAAGTTTATGTATATTGTCTGTGTCTGTTAAGATTAGGGAATTGTGAGGTGAGTCTCGGAACTCAATTCTTTCTGTTATTTTGGCTAGACCCTTTGGAAGTAGTGTGCTATAGAAAGGCCAAGAATCAGATGGGTCCCTAGGGCCTGTATCTTTATCTTCCTTCTAGAAGTGAGTCTGTCTGCATCACGGTGGAGGCAGGCATGGACCTGATTGTATGGAAGTTGCCACTGTATTACAGTATTACTCTGTCTCTATTTCCTGATAATTCCAAAATTTAAATGAGTAGAATATTTAATTATTTATTTATTTGAGACAGGGTCTCACTCTGTCACCTGGCTGGAGTGCAGCGGCATGATCATAGCTTACTGGAGCCTCAAACTCCCTGTGTATTAGTTCATTTTCATACTGCTGATAAAGACATACCCGAGACTGGGAAGAAAAAGAGGTTTAATTGGACTTACAGTTCCACATGGCTGGGGAAGCCTCAGAATCTTGGTGGGAGGCGAAAGGCACTTACATGGTGGCAGCAAGAGAAAATGAGGAAGAAGCAAAAGTAGAAACCCCTGATAAACCCATCAGATCTGGAGTGAATAAATCTATGGACTTACTCACTATCATGAGAATAGCACGAGAAAGACCAGCCCCTCTGATTCATTTACCTCCCCCTGGGTCTCTCCCACAACATGTGGGAATTCTGGGAGATACAATTCAAGTTGAGATTTGGGTGGGGACACAGCCAATTCTGGCTCAAGCAATCCTCTTGCCTCGGCCTCCTAAGTAGTTGGGACTACAGGTACGCGCCACCGTGGCTGGCTCATTTTTAAAATTGTTTGTAGAGATGGAATCTCACTATGTTGTTGTGGCTGGTCTTAAACTCCTGGGTTCAAACAATCCTCACATCTCAGCCTCCCAAACTGTTGGAATTATGGGTGTAAGCCATCACGTCCAGCCCAGAATATTTTTAAAAACCCAGTTTATTGATAATTTATTTTGTCGACATAAATCACTCAGGATCTGAAACATTAAATATCTTCTGTTATCTATTTTCTGTGAGTTAACATTTGTTTACATTTTCTCCATTGGAAAAATGGAACATTAAAGTTATTTCGTGTATTTCCCAGTAGATGTCTATGTAGGGATGCAATGCCAGGATGATCTGGCCTCCTACTACCTTGTAGTAGTAGGTGAAAATCACTGAATGTTCACATGTATAAGTACTGCCCCCTACCTGTTGCTGGGAGGGCCTTGAATTAGCAAGTTCAAGATAGTGTTGGCTGTGCCATTGCCTGAAACCTCCATGGTTTCACCATGAAAAGTCCATAAATGGGTAGAAAAGAAATATCTGATGATAAATACCTGTATGCTCTTTTATTTTGTTGTAGCTGTACAAAAGGGATATTTGAAAAGGTGCAGAATAGAAGTATAATGTACTTTTTAGGAACTACTTACTCTTTTCCACCTTTTGCCTGGTGACTGTGAATGTTCCAGAAATAGTGCCTCAGGTTCAACAGCTGAACTGCTGTATGAATCAGCAAAATGAAAGTTACACACAGTAGTTTAGGCAGAAGTATTTTTGGGAGAATTGCCTTTCGTCCATATTGCTTTGGGCTGTACCATTTTTATTGACTGAGTAGATTTTTATTGAGGAGCACTTGTTTTTTATTAGTATTAGGAGAGACCTAAGGAAAGAGGATGTCGTATTTCTGCTCTCATGGAACTTGAGAGTTTGAATGGAGTAGGGCAAGACATGTACGCAGGTGTGATTAGTGTCACGGAGGCATTGAGAGAGGAGAGAGCTTATTCAGCCTCAGTAGATTGTGAAGGAATCAGCTCACCCTGATCCAATGGTGTCTTCCTGTTAAGGTGCTGTACTCTGATAAAAGTTATATTAAAGTCATTAAAATGCTTATGCTTCATTACCAGAGAGGTTTTTTCTTTTTAATGTTTTTCTTCTTTAGCTAATTACTAGTTTTTAAAATATTAGCTCAATGGATACTAAATATTTTGTTCCAGTCTCCTTATAGGGATTGGTTTTTATATGGCTGTATTCCTCTGAAACAAACTTTCTTGCTTTTGATCTGATACTCCATTGTCAAAGGCTCACTGAATGGTAGAACTGGAACCTAATCAGTCAGTCACTCTAAATCGATCTTTTCATGGATAAGAAAACCAAGACTTGGGTTAAATACGTGCATAGCTAGAGAATACTTTGGCAGGGCCAGGACTGTATAACCTGCCAATATTGCCGTGGATATCTCTACGTAGAAAGCATTTGTTTTAGTGGAGAATAATGGAAATAATCATTTTTCTTTCGGCTTCTCTGTTTAAGAGGCACAGTTGAATGCTGTTGATGCTTTGATTGACTCCATGAGCTTGGCAAAGAAAGATGAGAAGACAGACACCCTTGAAGACTTGTTTCCAACCACCAAAATCCCAAATCCTCGATTTCAGAGATTATTTCAGGTGAGAGAAGAAGGATGAACAAGTCATATTTCTTTTAAATGAAAGAGAGCTAAGTGCAAAGTTGCGGTAATTGGCCAGTCCTAAATAAATGTCTTTTTTCTCTGAAGGCCCCATTTGCTCTATTTAATGGAAGAATAACATCTTCCTCTCCTACTTCAGAAGGTAAAAATATTCTGAGCTCTTAAAAAGAAAAATAAAGTTGGAATGCTTTCTTTCTTTTCTTTTTTTTTTTTTTTTTTTCTGGAAGAAGCTTACTTTAACAAAAAAAATACAGGAAGGCCAGTTGCCCATGCTGGAGTGCAGTGTTGTGATCATAGCTCACTATAGCCTCAAACTCCTGTGCTCAAGCACTCTTCCGGCCTCAGTCTCCTGAACAGCTGGGATTGCAGGCACGTGCCACCATGCCTGGCTCATTTGTAAAAATTTTTGTGAAGGCAAGTCTTGGCCACGTGCGGTGGTTCACACCTGTAATCCCAGCACTTTGGGAGGCTGAGGCAGGTGCATCACTTGAGGTCAGGAGTTCAAGACCAGCCTGGCTAACATGGTGAAACCCTGTCTCTACCAAAAAATAAAAAAATTAGCCAGGCATGGTAGCACGTGCCTGTAATCCCAGGTTCTCAGGAGGCTGAAGTGGGAGAATTGCTTGAACCTGGGAGATGGAGATTGGAGTTAGCCGAGATCACGCCCCTGTACTCCAGCCTGGACAACAGAATGAGACCGAGTCTTTAAAAAAAAAGAAAAAAAAAGGTTCCTAGGCTGGTCTTTAACTCCTGGGCTCAAGCATTCTGAGTAGATGGGACTCCAGGTGTATACAATTGCCCCCAGCCAGATGCCTCTTTTATATTTTTTCAGGCTTTTCTCCTGTATTGTATGTAAATAACACTTTTCTTCGTTTTCTATATCAAAATAGTAGGAGAGCTTATATGAACTATATAATAATATAACATTGTTAGAGAAGAAGTGTTCTAATGCCACATTTCTCAAAAATTTCATAATTAAAGGGAGCATGGGGGTCAGATAAAAAGGTTATATTGTGAAATTATTAAAGAATAATTAAAATACAGAAAATATAAAAAATCTTCTGAATCTGAGTCCAAAGGAATTGGAAGGCAGAGATTGGATTAAGGTAAATTGGGGAAGTTGACAAGAGAGCTGACTTATGCTGAGGAAGGGGAGGGCTAGACCAAGGTTGAAGGAGAAAGGAATATTCCAGTCCTGGATTCAGTTGATGACAGCAGGACATAGGCTTCTCTGACCCCCACAAAACTGAAAAAAAAATTATATAAGCGGCTTTTTAAGGCAAGCTGTTGCTCACAGAGGAGTAGAGGGCCCTTTTCTGCAGGTTGGGGGTAACAGGGCATGTGCTGCAGAGACCACAGATTCTCCCTTATGACTCACTTCATGAAACATCTGTAACTAACTTAAGTCCATATTGGGGCTTGTGATTTGAGGGATCCTCTACTTGAAAGAAACTGCCTGTTTTTTTGATGCTTGTAATTCTTTTAAGTAGTGAAAAAAATCTTTTGTTCTAAAATTAGAGATGTGAAGCTTAACATGTGAAGACTTGACTCTGAATACTCATGCCCCTCAGTTTATGATGGGGATACATGCCTATAAACCCATCTAAGTTGAGAATATAAGTTGAAAATGCATTTACTACACCTAACCTACCGATCATCATAGCTTAGCCTCACCTACTTTAAATGTGCTCAAAACACTTCACATTAGCCTACAGTTGGGCAGAATCATCTGACAATATCATGCACTGTAAAGGTTGTCTACCCTTGGGAGCTGCAGCTTGATATCACTGCCCAGCATTGCAAGTGTCCTACTGAGTTCTACTGAATGAGTATCGCTTTCACACTGTTGTAAAGTGCAAAAATTGTAAATTGAACCATCATAAACCAGGGACCATCTGTACTCTAGCATGCTAAGTGTAATGAAGTATAAATTACAGATATAAAAATCCTTTGGTGTTTTTTTGGCAAATGTACTTGAAGACCTAAAGCCTTGTGCCATTTGTAGGAAAGGTAGGAGCAGACCAGTTCAAAGCTTACCAAAATGGTTCACTGTGGAGAAAAAGAGAAACTTCTATTAATACTATTTTGCACACTTATCTACAGTAGGTTGTATTTATCTTTAATAAATGCTTATTGGAATAACAAACAGATACAAGCCATAAATGCAGGCATTTTTATATTCCAAAGCTGCTGCAAGCACGGGCTTTAATTTTTATTAGTTTGTTTTGTGGGGGAGAGTTTTTAATATGGCTTATCTGTATAAAGAAGTATCTTTACTAGGATACATAAACTTAAAAAAAACTTATTTATTGAGTACTAACAATGAACCACGTGCGAAAGATACTATAAGCTTCTTTTTTTTTTTTATTTTTATTTTGAGACGGAGTCTCACTCTGTCACCCAGGCTGGAGTGCAGTGGCGTGATCTTGGCTCACTGTGAGCTCTGTCTCCTGGGTTCACACCATTCTCCTGCCTCAGCCTCCCGAGTAGCTGAGACTACAGATGCCCGCCACCACGCCTGGCTAATTTTTTTTTTTTTGTATTTTTAGTAGAGACGGGGTTTCGCTGTGTTAGCCAGGATAGTCTCGATCTCCTGACCTTGTGATCCGCCCGCCTCGGCCTCCCCAGAGTGCTGGGATTGCAGGCATGAGCCACTGCACCCGGCCAAGCTTACTTCTTTTATGGACCCCTCTAGAAGAACGAGAAAAGTAGAGAGAGAAAAAACCAGTAGTTAAAACAGTGGTGGGAAAACACCATGAGAATAAGAAGAAAAAGATTTTTGCAAGTGGGTGACTTAGGGAAGGCTTTGCTAAGGAATTAGCATTTGGACAGAGTTCTAAAAGAACAAAGGCGTTGCATGTTGTAAGGAGGGCATGCCATGCAAAATAAATAACATGGAAAAGCATGAAAATATGAAGAGCCAGGATGTGGATCCCTTTGGCTGCAGAATAAGTTCTGTATGGGGAAATGATGGAAAACGTGACAGAGAAGGTAAGTAGTAAGTAGGTTGTGAATACCTTGTATGCCATACTCAGTCATTTGGATTTTACAGCAGTGGGTAATTAAAGAATTTTCAGTGGCCCACTTGAAGGCTTAAGAGTTAAAGCAGTGATGGAGAGAGTGGAGACGAGAATCAATTCTTAAGGCATTTAGAAGGTATAGATAGAACTTGAGTGATTGATGGAAAATAAAGAGGAATTGAAGATAACAGGATCCTAGCTTGGGTGACTGAAAAGATGATGTCACCATTCAATATGATAAGGAATACAGAATGAGCAGGTGGAAAATATAATTCATTTATTTTCACAAGTGTTAAATTTGAGAAAATCTATTGGATATCCTGGTACAGACACTCATTGGGAAGTTACAAACAGGGTTGCAGAGCCCAGAAGACAAGTCAGGTCTAAACACAGATTTGAGAGTCCTCCTCATTGAGGCAGAAAGACAAGTGAGTAAGATTGTCTGGGAGAGCACACTGGGTGAGTAGGAGAGAGAACAAAGTAGAGAACTGCAACACGTGAGTGAACAATTAGACATATAAAAAAGGGTTGTTACAAAACCAAACCAAATGCTCCTACCTCCATACCCCAACAAAAATCAGCGAGGTAGAAAACTAGGAGAAATGCATCTTGGAAGGCACAGGAAGAGAAGAGTTGGAAAGGAAGGAATCGCAAGTCAGATGCACAATGGGGAGTAGAGGTGAGCTTAGCAAAGGGTCTTTAGGAATTTGTAGTCCAGTTTGAGGACTTTGGGGACACAGAATCAGTTGAGTAATGGTGTGCAAGCCAGGTTACAATGCCTAGATGAGAAAGACTTTCTGATGAAGGGAGAGAGAAAGAGAGGACACAGTAATCTATAGGAGGTTGTGGGATCCAGGAAGGCCACTTTTTTCTTTTTGAAATACCTACAGTTAAGGGTAAATGAGCTTGGAGAAGGAGAGAGAGATTAATAATTAATTTGTTATCAAGAGGTTAATTTAATTCTAATTTTGGAAAGAAATGCTGAAAATATATCTTGTCAAGTATACAGTTAAAACCACTTTTTAAATAATTGATACAATGGTGCTAAAATCAGTATATTAGTAACTTTTGAGCTATTGTGGTCTGTAGGTTTTTCCTCTAATCTTTTTCAAATTGTAAAAATCACATCCAGTAACAGTTGCTTAAAAGAGAAATAAATAGGTGATCTCAGCTTCCCATCTGCTCAGAAATGTCACTTTCTCATAATCCCATTTTTTTAGTGCATTGGGAATTTTTACCTGAATGAATTTCGTAAGTATCTCGCTTAGCTTAATTTGCCTAAAATGTGACCTTTCAGAAAATATGAGAGGGAGGTTGGTACTTCAGAACATCTCTTGTAGATCCTTTATTATTGACTTACGGATGATGACACTGAAAAGATTGCCTGGGGTTTATGCTGAAAATCTGGAATGTTTTACAGTAGGAAGGCTGGGTAGGATACTTGTCCATTGGTTGTTCTAGCCCTTTTCCAAGAAATGTCAATTGGATATCACAGATAGAATCTTCAGGAGTTTATGAGAGGTAGTCTGCTATGTTGGGTGTTTGATTACTGCTTTACATCTTTAGGACTTTCTAAGCTGTTCAGGTATTTTAATGAACCAAGGGAGAGCACTGAATAAAGGATTATGCATAATAAGAAGGTGGTGAGGGGGTAGATTCACAGAGTTTGGGATCTTTTGGATTTGCTTAAACAGTTTGGGGATTACCTTGCTTTACATTGAATAGGCCTGATGTTACTGATGCTCAAGGGAAAGTCAAGTAATTACGAAAGAAGAAAGCAGGCATCAAACTCAGACAAACAAATGAATATACTATGGAGAAGGAATAGTTGTGGTTGGTGGTTGAAATGGGGAAGGGAGCAGGGAGAAGCGCATGGAATTTCTGGAGGAAATTGGTACTTAATTCCTACTTCAGGGTTTTCGAAACTTACAGGACATTGACTCTTGGATGATACTCACTATTAAACCTAAGCATCTTTTATTTTTTTAGAATAGAAACTTTCAGCTTACGTTTTCTTCAGTGTAGGAAAGGAGTCCAGGGGGCCAGGGGATAGTATAAATCACATGCTTTGTGATAGGAGCAGTATTTTGAAATTACAGGAGCTCTTCAGCTCCCTGGTGTTTTGTTTGTTTTTTTTAGAATTACCAATTTATAAGTTGTTTAAAAGTGGGAATAGTTATACCTTAATTTTGGAATTAATCTTCATCGAAGGAAGGAAAACATCAATAAACTGATAGTTTCATTTCTTTCTTTGTTTTTTAATGACATCTAATCTTACTGCTTACCTTTCTATACTCCTTTTAGAGCATTTCCTTTTCTGGGCAGGCCAAAGGCCTGGCCCAGTAGACTCGAGGCAGGATAGGTGGTTGAATGAGGTGGCATGCTGTGTAGAACTTCACTCACATGGGCAGTGGAGAATTTGCCCTGGCCTTGAATTTGGCGCCCCTCCCCCTTGGTGTTGCTTCTTGACACCGCTGTCAACAACTAGAGCCCTGGAAAAGAGCACTTTATTCCTTCAGCTGTTATCTGCCAGGTGCTTATTATGTGCCAGGTAGTATTTTTGGTGCTTAGAATTCATTCAGCAGTAAAGAAGAGAAGAGCCCTACTTGTAAGGAGGAGGGTTAGATAATAAACAAGTAAACTAAAAAATTGATAATTTTAGATAATGATGGAGGCTATAAAAAATATAAAATAAGGGAAGTGACAGAAAATGACTGGGGTGGTAGAATAGGGGTGGAGGGGCTACTTCATATAGAGTGTCAGGGAAGGCCTCTCTGCAGAGATAGTATTTCAGCAAAGACTAAAATGATTTTTAAAAAAAGGGCAAGGGTGGAGCTGACTCTGTTGAGGTTTAGGGAAAGACAGAGGAGGCAGAGGTAGTGTTAAGCCCAGGCCCCAAAGTTAGGATGAGCTTGGTGTATGAGCGAAGCAGGAGCCCAGCCTATTGGGGTTGTGAGTGAGGAGAACAAGTGGCTGGTGATGTGATCGAGGAGGCAAGCAGGGCTGCATCATAGGACCCTAGGGTATGGTGAGCAGTTCATTCTTGGACCACTTCCAGTCAGACAGTGGAAGGAGAAGCCAGGAAACCAGTTAGAAGGTGACTGGTAGGCCAGGGATGAGGTGATAGGGCCTGGGCAAGAATGGTAGCAGTGGGGAGAGAGAAAGGTGGATGGACTTGTGCTGAAAAGTGCAAACTCAGCAGTCAGGGACAACTCAGTATTCTCATCTCTTTTGCAGACCTCTCTCTGGGACTCACTGAGCATGGACAGCTTCCCTGTAGCCACCTGTTTCATCCACCACATGGCATTCTCTGAGATTAAGTGAGGGAGAAAGCACAGCATGATTAAGAGAGAGAAAAGGATTATAACAAGAAAGTTATAATCCCAGATTATCAGGTCTTAGAATTAGGTATTTTAGGGAATCTTGTATATTCCCCAAGTAGTAAAAGCAACAGCTTTGATTTATAAGGTGAGGCTCCTTTCCAGGAGGTCCAGAGCAGAAGATACTGTTGCTAGGCTTGGATCTATTTTTACAGTTGGTTTTAGGTATTGACCAATATCCTGCCAACAAAGGTGGTTCTAGGTGAATCCTCTTGATTGTTTTTTACATGTGGTATGAATCACTTAGCCCTCCCACACTAAAGGTGGAGGATCCCTGATCAGAAAATATAAAGAAGCCATATATGTCTCCATCTGTGTTTTAAAATCCTTACTTTTTCCAACAGTGTCTGCTGCACAGAGCTTTACATCCCCGGGAGCCTCTACCCCCAATTCAGCAGCATATTTGGAATATGCTGAATCCTCCCGCTGAGGTGACAACGAAAAGTCAGATTCCTCTCTCTAAAATAAAGACCCTTTTTCCTCTGATTGAAGCCAAGAAAAAGGATCAAGTGACTGCTCAGGAAATTTTCCAAGACAAGTAAGTACTTGGTATAGTTGCATTTAACATTGGGGTACATAAGAGTTGTGGTCATTTTGGAGTGGCTCTGGAAGTGTCACATAGGGGTCTATGGAATTTAAAAGGTGAGAGGAAGAAGCCTTTTGCTATTTGGCCCTTATATTGAAATATTGATTTCTTATATCTGTCTGCTGTGATCATATTTCATCCTTGCTGTTCACTTTGGATTTAGAGCTACCTTCTGGGCTGATGACTTTTTGATCAGCATCAGATTCTTGGTGAATTATATATAATGTATAATCAGATAAGTTTCTGAATATCTAAGGCTAAATGTTACCCTTTTTAAAGTAAAGTACTGAGAATGAGTGTGTTGAAGATCATAGGTTTTTTGGGTTGGGAGGAGATTAGATGTTGGGGATGTCAATGAGATTTTTGGAGGAAAAGTGGGAACAAGAGTGAAAAACTATCAATTCTTCAGCCGTTCTATTAGTGTATCAGTGATGTATTTGTGCTATTGGGGAGGTGTTTGTAGTTTTAAGTATTGCAAAATGCTTTTCATATACACTTAAATCAAGCTTACAACTGGCTATTAAGTTTTTTCCCTCTTCTGTTCACAATCTGTGTCAGCTTCCATTCAAAACAAAACAAAAATAAAACAAGAAGAAATTGTTGTTGCTTATCCAGAATTATTTGAGTATGTAAAATTGATTTTTACCAGGTTTAGGTCAACCAGTTATTGGTGACTGTTTTTTCTCAAGCTGGAATAATCTATACATTTCTTTTGGCTGTATTTTGAAATCTGATTTGAAACCATGAATTTTTTTCCCTTTTTTATTTGATTTTTCTCTCCACAACTATCTTTATTGACAAAGCTTCTTATTTATAAATACCCCAGTGGAGAAGTATTGAGTAATTTCCGGAAGTCTTCACAGGTTTCTATAAATCATTGATTTAGAGAATTACTGTCTAAATTGAATAGAAAGTTGTGCACATTCTGTGACTTTCTAAAGGTTAACATCCAAGCTTTGTCAGAATTGAAAAAAAAAATCATGTACTTGGTTCCTCCGCACCAACTGCCCGCCTCCCATAAGACCATCTCTCAAGGAAATTGATAGATTGTTTCTTGATAGATTTTATGATGTGCATTTCTTACACATCCTGGAGAGGTTTTCATTTCTGTTTAGTCTATCGTTCTACACAAGAAGACTGTCCCTAAAAATTCACTTTCCCCCTGCTATCCTTATCTACCTTCTGGATTTGTATTTTAAAACAGTTCAATAAAAGTCTGCAGCCTTTTCTTTCTATGACACCTTGCTCAAGTCTCACTGCAATCACAGAGCTATTCTCTCTCTGTGTGTTAAATCTCCAGTCCGTGATCTTGATTACCTTCTGGCGTTGTGGGAAAGAAATGGGCCATTTTCTGCTCTTCCCTTTGATTAAAATGTAAATTAGCTAGTTAAAAAAGCACACCACCCAGACCCAGAAGGATGCAGTTCTGTCGTTTGATCCCTGCTATGATCACACCTTTGGCTCTGGTCCTGCTGGGCACTCTTCTGGAAGCTTGGGTGTGCTGAGCTTCTTGTTCTTTGCTCCCATAATGGCTCACAGCATAGCTAAGTTAATCTTGCAGGGGCCTGAGAAGTATCTTACTCACACACGCTTGCTCACGCTCCTATTCTCTCTCTCTTCTGAGAAAGCTTAGTTTTTAAGAATTGCAGAAATGATTCATTTAGCAAATATTGAGTACCACCTGTATTCAAGAAGAATGGTTCAGTCCTTTCTACAAGGTTCTAAAACCCCTCAATTTTGATGATGAAGCTCCAGTCAGTTCTAGAGGTAGTTTTTCCAAGGAAAGAAAAAATTGCCAACAATTCGCAATGTTTTTGTATATATTCATCATCTCTGGATCCAGGGTACATATTTCTAGTGGAGGGGAGAGGGGCTAAGATCAGGAGTGGACAAATGTCTGTTCAGGAAGTTTAATCATCTTAAGAGCTGGGAATCATTCCAGTTTTTTCACTTGATATGATTTTGGTGAAATAATTTTACCTTTATGAGATTTTCTTCACCTAAAGAAAAATCTCAAGAGATACTATAACAATGAACAAAGATATTAAAGCACTTTGAGCAACTGTCATCCTTCACTTAACGACAGGGATACATTCTGAGAACCGTGTCATTAGGCAATTTCGTTGTGCGAATGTCACAGAGTGTACTTACACGAGCCCACATGGTAGAATCTACTACACATCTAGGCTATGTGGTATGGCCTTTTGTCCCCAAGGTACAAACCCGTGCAGTGTGTTACTATACTGAATACTGTAGGCATTTGTAACAAAGAGGTATTTGCATATATAAACGTATCTAATGATAGATGCCTAGGGAGGCTGAGGTGGGCAGGTAACCGAGGTCAGGAGTTCGAGACAGTCTGGCCAACATTTTTAGTAGAGAATCCCTATCTCTACTAAAAATACAAAAATGAACTGGGCGTGGTGGTGTGTGCCTATAGTCCCAGCTACTCGTGAGGCTGAGACAGGAGAATCTCTTGAACCTGGGAGGCAGAGGTTGCAGTGAGCTGAGATCATGCCACTGCACTCCAGCCTGGGCAACAGAGCGAGACTCCATCTTAATTAAAAAAGAAAAATAAAAGAAAACGTAATGCTTTGCGCTATGATGTCATGACAGCCCTGATGTCACAAGGCGATAAGAATTTTTCAGTTTCATTATAATCTTATGAGACCACCATTGTATATGTGGCTCATCATTGACCAAAACGTCATTTCGTGGCCCAGGAATGTATTTGGAGGGAAGGCAATAGTCAAAACCTAAAGCAATAATAGTATCATATCTATAAAAACATTGAACCTTTGAGAAGATCTGATATTTGTCTTGGACTTGTTGAATACCTAGTGTTAGAAGTGATTTCATTTCAAGAGGATAAGAGCACCATTTGACACTGCAGTCCCCAAATATACTAAATATTACCCTCATCATATAAAAGCATTGCTTCCATTTATGTTGCTGTACACGCTTGACATGAAAATGTCATCTCTTGGACGGGGAACTTGCATGAGAATTCGGACATCTCAGGTCTAATCCTGCTTGTGCAGCTGATGTATACGTGATCTTGATTTCTGTTTATGCAGGTGGTCTAAAGCTTTCTGCTCTTTTCAGGTCCACGAAGACTCCTTCTCACTTACTCTCAGCAGACATCCTCACTTGGTTAATGGTTAAGACTTCAGACTCCAGAGTCAGCCAATATGAGTCAGACCCCTTGCTCTGCAGTGTGGCCTTAGGCATAGGTTACATATCCTCTCAAAGCCTCAGTTTCCTCATGGGTAATATAGGGATAATAGGAATATCTGTCTCATAGAGTTGTCATGGGGGTTAATGCGAGCAGTGTATGCTGTTCACTCTTGTATCACTAGGACCTGGCAAAGTGCCTAGCAAATAGTAAGAACACAGTGTTTGGAGTAAATGATTTTAAAAATCCTAGTAATATGCCTGGCATGTTAGTAGTGACAATGACAGTAGAGGCCAATAGGTGGTGTATTAGCATCACTCATGCTGCTATAAAGAAATACCCAAGACTGGGTAATTTCTAAAGGAAAGAGGTTTGATTGACTCACAGTTCCACATGGCTGGGGAGGCCTTGGGAAACTTACAATTATGGCAGAAGGCGAAGGAGAAGCAAAGGTGCATCTTACGTGGCAGCAGGCAAGATCGAGTGTATATCAGCACAGAAGAAACTACCTTATATAAAACCATCAGATCTCATGAGAATTCACTCACTATCACAAGATTAGCATGAGGGAACCGCCCCCATAATCCATTCACTTCCCACCCGGTCTCTCCCTAAACACCTGGGGATTACAATTCAAAATGAGATTTGGGGCTGGGCTCAGTGGCTCATGCCTGTAATCCCAGCACTTTGGGAGGCCAAGGCAGGTGGATTACTTGAGGTCAGGAGTTCCAGACCAGCCTGTCCAACATGGTGAAACCCTGTCTCCACAAAAAAAAAAATACAAAAATTAGTTGGCTGTGGTGGCACAAGCCTGTAATCCAGCCACTCGGGAGGCTGAGGCACGAAAATTGCTTGAACCTAGGAGGCGGAGGTTTGCAGTGGGCTGAGATCACACCATTACACTCCAGCCTAGGCAACAGAGTGAGACTGTCTTAAAAAAAAAGAGAGAGAGAAAAATTTGGGTGGGAACACAAAGCGTAACCGTATCAGGTGAGAACTCCGCAGTTTTGTGGCCCATCTGATCTCAAAACATACCTGTTTTTGCATGTACCTCCCTTCTTTTCCTGTCTCAGTGAAATAGGGTATTTATTTCATCCTGCCTAAAGTGAATTCCTTTACCTGTGCCCTGGATCCTTTTTATCTTGTTTTTTTTTTTTTAAATTTTAGTTTTTGAGACAGGGTGTCTCTCAGTCACCCAGGCTGGAGTGCAGTGGCAGGGTCACAGCTCACTGCAGCCTAGACCTCCTGGGCTCAAGTGATCTCCCAACTTGAGGATCCTCAGTAGCCTCCTGAGTAACTCACGCCGGCTAAGTTTTGTATATTTTGTCGAGATAGAGTCTTACTTTGTTCCCTAGGATGGATTCCTTTTTCTGCCTCATCTGGTACCTTAGGCCACTAATAATTTCTTCTCTCTTTCTGTATTTTTAGCTTCTCCCTCGCTACCACTAACTCCTTTCTCTCTCATGTTAAATTTCTTTCATTTAACACAAAATAGTCCCCCTAGCTTCTTCCCTCTAATTACTACCTGTTACTAATTACTAATCTAATTATTATCTTTCCTTCCAGAAGCCAGGCTCTTGGAAGAATAGTCTATTCTGCAACCTTTCTCAGCTCTCATTCTCACCAGCTTTTGCCCCCACCACATCCTTGAAACTCATCTTTCAAAAGATACTAACTGCTAAATTCACTTCGGCTTTGTGGTTCTTTGCTTTCTTGACCTCTTTGAAGCACTTGACACTGTCAGTTATTCCTGCTTTCTTGAGACTCATGTATCTGTCTTAACTTCAGCTTCTCCAAATTTTTCTTTTCCAATCTTTGGCAGCTCCCTCTCAGATTCCTGTGGGGGCTGCTTTTGTGTGTTTTTGTGTTGATATTCTGTAGGATTTGTCCTCAGAAACAGCAAACATTTATTGAACCTTATGCTGAAGATAATGGGAAGCCATTAAAGCAAGAGTTTTTAATCAGGGTTCCAAAGATTGATATCAAGGAATCTGTGAACTACCTGAAATTATATTCAGACTTCAAAACTTAATATGTTAAGTGCTTTACATGATGCTAAGTGCTTTACACACATTATCTGTTTGGACCCACATTGCCATCCTATGAAGTAGATTCTTCTATTGACCCCCAACTTAAAGCCCAGGAGACTCAGGATTAGAGAAGATGAGAAACTTGCCCAAGATTGTAGTTGGTAAGTGTTGGAGTAAGGATTTAAGCGTCGGCAGTCTGACTCCAGAGCTTGTACTTCAAACTGTAATGCCACTTTGCCTTAGCAATGCATGTCCCAAGACCTCTTTTTTATTTCAGAGCCTCAAAAACTACTAAATATCTATCTTCAGCTCAGATTTCTATCCCATCCACTAAATAGCTTAGGTGCCTGTAGGCCCCTCCAGTTCAGTAAGCCAGAAATGGCTTTGTTATCTGCTTTCTTCTTCCTGCTCCTTTCCAACCCCTCTTCATGCTATTATTCTCTATTTCAGTGAATGACACCTAATTTCTTGGGAGTCTTCCTTTTCTTTTACATTCTATATGTAATTGGTTTACCAAGTTGTATTACATTTACCTCAAATCTAACGCTTTCACTTAAGGTTAGTCTGGTGGCTAATGGCATTGATTTTGGGGTCGAATTTGGAGCTAAACTCAAGCATTTCCCCTTAAAAGCAGTTGAAATTGGCAAGTTGCTCAGTGTCAAGTGGCAATAACAAATGCCTGCCTTCCAGGAGGTTGGTTAGGAGAATGGGTGAGTACAGGATTAGTTCTTTCCCTTTACTGTGTGCTTTAAACAAGGGATCAAACTTTCTTCAGGCTTAGTTTGCTCATCTGTAAAAGGATGCTGATAATAGCTAACTCATAGGGTTGTTGCAAAATTTAACTGAGATAATTTAAATGTGTGTAACATAGTGACTAGCACATGGTAAGCATTAAAAAGAAACGTAAGCTCTTAATAGCATCGCCCACTGCCACTGCTTTTATGTAGGCCTTCTCATTTTAGCCTGCCTCACTGACATAAGCTCTTCACTAATTTCCCTAATTTGTCTTACCCCTTTCCAATTCATGCTGCTACCTGAGTGAGTTTAAAAAACAAACCTGATCCCATCACTGTCTTGCTTAAAATTCTTAAAAGTAGTGATTCTTAATCATGTGTGAAAGACAGAGAGTGCAGTGAACTCACTTGATACAAAATCTATGAACTGTCTTCCCAGAAAAATGCTTTAACATACTAAGTTTTGAAGTTTGGATATAATTTCTGGTAGTTCACAGATTCCTTGATGTCATCTTTGGACCCCCAGTTAAAAAACCCTTGCTCTAATGGCCTCCCATTATCCTCAGCATAAGGTCAAACTCTTTTACACAGATGAGAGAATCCAGATAAGCAGAAAGAAAAGAGGCATCTATTCATAATCCAACTATCTAGAGAAAACCATTTTCTTTTTTTAAAGTAAATAAAAATGAACTTATTAAAAAAAACCATTTATCATTTCACAACACATCAATAACCAAGTAGAAAATAAAAAAATATATAAAAGCCTGGGCAACATAGTGAGACCTCATCTCTACAAAAAATATAAAAATTAGCTAGGCATGATGGCATACACCTGTAGTCCCAGCTACTCTGGAGGCTGAGGCAGGAGGATCATTTGAGCAGCCTAGGGTTCAAGGTGGCAGTGAGCCATTATTATACCTGTGAATAGCCCCTGCACTCCAGCTTGGGCAACATAGTGAGGCTCCCATCTCAAAAAAAAAAAAAAAAAAAAAAGACAAGGAACTAATAATTAGGATATACAAGGACCTCTTGGCAAATCAAAAAATAATTTTTCAATTTTTCCATGGAAAAATGGGCAAAGATTATAAAAAAGCAAATCACAGGAGCAGAAACTCAGCTGGCTTACAAGTGTATGAAGAGATCTTCAATCTCAATTAGTAATCAGAAATGTAAATCAAAGCAAAACATATTGGCAAATATTTTTAAACGTTAGATGATACCAGTTGGTGAGAATATGGGAGAAACAGGAACTTCTGTGTACTGCTAAGGGGGAATGTAAACTGTTACAGTAGGACATTAGAAGCAACCAGTGTACTCGTCACTAGGGGAAAATGGTCTGTAAACATGGTAGATCCATATCATGGATTATGCTGCAAGTAACAGCCACATCGACAGATCTCTAAGGTCACCACTGAAGGAAAATTAAGAAAAAGAATAAGATCTATAATAGCCTATATCATCTTGTACTTAAAAAGCACATACATAAAGCAGTACTGTGTAACTTAATAAAAATATATACACATCTAAGATGTATCTGATAATATCGGTGGGTACAAGAGGGTAAGTGGGGTGCAGAGGGAGTGGGAAAATAACTATGAAGGGGAAAGGTACTAAAATACAATGAGAAGGGCCTGGCACAGCCCATATTTGATAATGTGCTAAGAAGTCATTAGAAATTTTGAATGACTGAATTCCCTATACCTGAGGTCCCCCTTTAAAAAGCTCACCCTTCTTATAGACGAAGAAGCGAAGACACTAAGTTACAATGATATAAATTAAGCTACCAATGACAAAGTGCTCAGTCAACCTTCTGCCTTGTGTTGATAACACTAACCTGCCCTAGTTATATCTAAAGAAAAATATACTTTCATACAGATTTCACAGCTTTTCAACATCCATATACCTGGAAAGATAAGAACATTTGTATATCCTTCCATATGAGTCCTTGTGATTCGTTGAGGCCATAGGTTAAGTTTCCTTTCAGTCATTCCAAGGAGAATCAGCATGACCAAGCAAAGCAGGTTCCAAAGGCAGGAAGCAGAAGCAATATGATGCTGTGGAGGTACCTTTCTGAAACAGTCTCTTCTGCTGTTGTGGGGTCTTTGGGCAACCCTTCAATTTAAGTGCTTGGCAACAAGTCTGCTGAGATAGGCTGACCTTGTAGCTTTTGTAGTCTCTATCGTACAGCACTGGTCAGATCTACATAAGCCTCATCGATGCTGACGCATTCAGTCACAGCAAAACAAGACTTCCTCCATCACTTCAACACTGGCTTCCTGGTACTTGGTGAGGTTAGCTTTCCCATGGTACTCACGAACTTGTGCCAGTAGAAGACCTGGACTTAACTTCTTTGCATCATTTGCCTACATGTAGTGACCCCAAATGCAAGAGCTTCATAACTCACTGCAATTATTCTACCACCTTCCATGATTTGTACTATACAGCTGCACAAGATTTATTCCTCAAATGAGGATTTTGCCACTGCTCCATTGGAACAAAGTCTATGTCCATGAGAGTAACCACACAATCCTGTCCAGTAGCCATTTTTCAAGGTAACAGACACTTGGCCAGACTGCCAGCAGTGGGTGCCGCAAATGCTGGGCTCGGTGCCCACTGGAAGGAAAATGGAAGAAGGGCTTTTGAATATCTTTTCGCCTTTCTGGGGAGAGTTTCGAGAGATTTATTCCCCGTGATGACAGAGGAACAGAGAAGGGGTCGTGAAGGATCCTGCCCAGGCGACCGTCCCCACAGTTCAGCAGGGATCAGCTGAGAGCAGTGTGCCCAGCAACAAAGCCACCAGACTGAGGACAGATAGCACGCATGCTGCCTAGAGAAAACCATTTTCTTTCCTCACGTTTTTTAATGCTCCTAATTAATGTATTTTCTAGCTCCTTTTCTCACTACTTCCCAGCTTTTGCACCTTATGCTTTAACCCAATACAACTATTTTCTTTTTTTTCGTTTTTTTTTTTTGTTTTGTTTTTTGAGACGGAGTGTCGCTCTGTCACCCAGGCTGGAGTGCAGTGGCGCCATCATGGCTCACTGCAAGCTCTGCCTCCCGGGTTCACGCCATTCTCCTGCCTCAGCCTCTCGAGTAGCTGGGACTACAGGTGCCCGCCACCATGCCTGGCTAATTTTTTGTACTTTTAGTAGAGGTGGGGTTTCACCGTGTTAGCCAGGATGATCTCGATCTCCTGACCTCGTGATCCGCCTGCCTCAGCCTCCCGAAGTGCTGGGATTACAGGCATGAGCCACCACGCCCGGCCAATACAACTATTTTCTATCCTCTGAAAGAGATAGGCTGCCTATCACAGTATTTTGTTAATTGTCTATATGTATACTTCAATTTTTATTTGGCTGAAGGTGTTGATGGTATATTAATTTTTGTATATTGAGAGTTTAGAGTCTAGCTTAGTGGCTGATATATAGTACATATTCAGTAAATACTAGGCTAAATAAGTGAATTGCAAAATTCATACATGTTTGTGAAAGAAAATAAGAAAGGAGAAAGAACAAATTACCCATGGTCTCATCATCCAGATGCACCAACTGCTGACATTTATATGTCTATTGTGATCTTGTGTGTATAAATTTCTACTTTCTAGAGCTTAGCGCCTTCATAGATAATTTAGGGAAGAGAGTCATTACCCTTTCCCACTTCACATAGAGATTATGAATTTAGTGTATGCAAAATTCCTAATAATGCTGTTAAATGATTTGGCCTGGAGAATATTAACCATACTAAATTTTACTGTGTTGTGCATATGACTGGGGCTACTTTTACTTGCCTGGTACGGGAAAATTGTGTATGTGTCTGTTTACCCTTCTTTCCCTAGAACCTCATTTTGGAGGGTTGAAGAAATTCTTCATGTGATTCAACTTCATATTCCCCCACAACTTAGCTTTTTATGTGTAATCCTTCTTAATACTACTATATAAGCTAATCTGTATTTGTGGAAGAGAATAGTTGATATACTGATGGTAGTTTTCATCATAGTGCTTTCCTAAGGAGCAGACTGAAACTCAGAGAGGTTTGTAGCTTACTAGACTCTAAACTCTAGATAGATAAAAATTAGTACACAGTGAACGCCATCAAGAAGGTATAAGATTTCAGGGCTAGTCAGTGGCAAAATCGAGACTAGAATCCAGGTCTTTTGACTCCAACTCTTCAGTAGTTTAATGTTGTTGGCTTGTCTCTTGGGAAGAACTGGCAAAGGTTAATTGAAATGACTGGCTCTGACCTTTTTTTTAAAAACAGACTCAACTTCTAATGGAATTTCATTCTACCTTGGATTTCTCCTTTTTTTCTTTCATTTTTCCACGAAGGCTTTGTGTTTATTTTTTATTCTACTTGCAAGAAAAGAGTTCTGGGTGACTTACCCCTTGTAATGTTTCCTGGTTCCCACCCTTCTGTCTTCTACTTTGCTCTTGTCTACTTCTCAAAGGGAAAACATTTAGTGGTGAATGGGAAAGATGCCAAATAATGAAAATTTTAATTCATGGATGTATGGCTGTGATGATTACTTTAGTTCTTTTACCTACCTCTAAGAGGAAATTCATTATTGAAATTGAGGAAGCCCATATATGTTTTATTTTCTCTTTGCTTCATTTTATTTTTAAAATTTATTTTTGCTTCATTTTTAAAATAACTTCATTTTCAAGCCTCATTGTCTGAAGGTTGAGGCTTTGAGCAAAAAAACAACACATTTAGAAATTCTAGTCCTGAAAATTGCTGAGAAATTTTAACTGTTCTCATAATAAAATAAGTAAATGAAATAATGCATATGATAATTAGCTTAATTCAGCTATTTCACAATAAATGCATATTTTAAAACATTTTGTACATGATAATATATACAATTTTTATGTTAAAATAAATGAATTTTTAAAATTTCTAGATCTTGGTTACTAATTCTCTTATCATTTAGCCATTTCTGATGGCTGCTTTTGCCCTAGATTGCATTTCTCTCTGGGAGAAAAAAATCTTCATTTCTTTATGTTCAGCAGCTTAAGGGAGATTACAGGCAGAGTCTTTGGATTTGATTTTCTTCTCTTTTGCAATTAACTTGACCTCCTCTTGACTTTAAGACAGGCTGTTAAAGCCAGCATGTTGCTTGAGGCAAGATGTTTGATATACTTTTCCTTAGCACACAGATGCTACTGGACTGTTAGCATATTGCACAAAACAGAATTAGGTTTATAAAAGAACAAATTAAAAGTTTTCGGGGAAGTTTTTTTTTTATAGTTTACGACTTCTTTAAGAGGGAAAGCTCTTGCGTAGTTAATTAAGGATTGTCTAGTAAGTTTTGACAGTTGTAAACAGAGGCTTATAAAGCTCTAACATACATGATGGAGAAAACGGGTTGTTAGACACAAAGGTCTTCTGTGTACGTGGAAAGCTAATAGCTGTCAATTCTGAGACAGGAACTAGAAAATAATATCTGAAGAGTAAATGGATTTCTTACTTAAATGTTAAATTTCCATTATCTGTGCTTGCAGTTTCATCTTTTCCAAGGACCTTATGATGTGATTGCTTAATTCTGATTCTCATACTGCTGTGAAACAAAGCCAGGGCTGCCTCAAGTTAGGCCCTTAGGAGCCCGGTGACTGGGAAAGGGAGGCAGCTTGTTTGTAGAAGGACTACATGTAGCTATTGTTTTTCTTTTCTTTTTCTTCTTCATTATTTTTCTTTTCTTCTTCTTCTTTTTTCTTTTTTTTTTTTTTTGGTGCTTGGAAAATAAGTTTCACAATAGCAATCTGGTTTTGTATTGTTTGTTCTAAGAGAAATTTTTTTTTTTTTCTTTTCTAGCCATGAAGATGGACCTACAGCTAAAAAATTAAAGACTGAGCAAGGGGGAGCCCACTTCAGCGTCTCCAGTCTGGCTGAAGGCAGTGTCACCTCTGTAAGCTAAACTTTTCAAGTGCGCTTCCCGCTTTGCAGGAAGGTTGGGGCTTGAGGGAGAGTGCATCAATTTTTGTTAGTCCGTTCTTACCACTTTCAAGTAAGATCATGATCACTTTCTCTGGTCCTTGCTCTATAGAAGCCAAAAAGACCCATTCCATACTTCTTTAAGTAATTATTATCATGAATTGCCTACAGAATTATCTATATGATATAAGGTATATAGAGCTCTTTATAGAACGTGGAACATCTCAATGTTGAGATTTTGCTGTTGGCATTATTTTGCAGCTTTTCAACTAGTCAAAATGATAGGATAAGTGGGGCTTAGTGATACGAGCCTTAATCTTCAAGTACACACAATTTAAGTTAGTATGACTTTCCTATTTTCTAACATGCAACTTTAGAACAGGATTCACAAGTTTAGGATTTCCCCAAGAAAGTATCCTTTGATACATGAGATTTTTATTGAATGAGAAATTTTTTGGAACTTGAAAATACCACTTTATTTAATTAATTAATTTATTTATTTATTTTTATATCTTGGTCAGTCAGGAGGAAGAATATTTTACTTAATTTTAGAGATAGGTTGTCACTGTCACCCATGCCGGAGTACAGTAGTGTGATTTTAGCTCACTGCAGCCTTGAAATCCTGGGCTCAAGTGGTCCTCCTGCCTCAGCCTCCTGTGTAGCTAGGACTAAGGGTACATGCCACCATACCCGGCTATTTTTCATAGAGGTGGGGTCTCAGTATGTTACTCCTGGGCTCAAGCAGTCCTCCCGCTTCAGCCTCCCGAAGCACTGGGATTATAGTCATGAGTCACTGCACCCAGCCAAATAGTGCCTTCTTCTAAGCAGCATTAGTGTGAATCAACAGATCTTAAAAATTGGCGGATAACTTTTTAACACAATGTACTAGGAAGGATAGTCAGGGAATAAAGGGCATGCCTTTATTCTCACCTCAAACAGAAACTCAGAAAAATTGAATGTGTGAAAAATGATTTAGATTTCATTTAGATGTTTTATATATAATAGTAAAGGAAAAAGTCATGATCTTGTTTTGAGAGCTTTTCTGCTTCCTATATCCAAGCAAACTGGAAGCTTTAGTATATTTTGGAACCCCATTGTTTTCTTTCTTATGAGCTGAGTGGTTCTTAGGCCCTGTGAGGGTTGGGGCCAGCAGATTAAAAACATAGGTATAATCAGAAAGTTCCATATAATATGGCAGTTTCGTCTTTCAAACTTCCTCACCCAGCACTGCAGTACATCTTTGTACATAATCTGCTTTTACTTTCTGAGGACATGTTCAACCTGGGTATGCTTTGTATATTCTACCAAAACTTCAGTGCCAAAGGGTCAGCAGCAGTCCCACTAATGGGCACTTCGGTGAATCAGGCATTAAGCTGTATTTCTCATGTTATCTTAGTGGGGCAAATATATTCGAAACCGACCCCACACTGCAGAATCCTCAGCTTTCTAATTGGTTGGGTGACAGGATATACAGGCAGTCTGTGCTACACAAAGCCTTCCAGCTGGGCTGGCTGGTGGCTTGAGTTGTAATACTTTTTTGACCCTTCTGGAAAGAAATCAGCTTTCATAAAGCAAGGTGAGTGAAAGCACAGAGGGCAGCTCTTGGACCACTGAAATCTGCCGGCCTTTCACAGAGCCCTAGAAATGAAAATGAATAGAAAAGGCCTTCTCTTTGTCTTTGGTTTTATTTTATAAGAGCACACTTACTACATTAAGCCATCTTGTATTGCCTGGGATGCTGCTAAAAAGAGAAATAACCTGTAGGTTTATCATCTCTTGGTATATTTTAGGTTGGAAGTGTGAATCCTGCTGAAAACTTCCGTGTTCTAGTGAAACAGAAGAAGGCCAGCTTTGAGGAAGGTGAGTGGTTGACTTTGCATTTAAGAGAAGCTGTTTAGTTAAGCTAACTAATTTAAAGTCTAGATTAAGAACTGTAGCCTTTTGTTGTAACACTTTAGCATTTTTCTTTACTGGCGGATCTTTGTGGTTGTCCCTTGTTAGGGAGCTCACTGAGGCAACATTATGAGCACATGAAAGTGAACTCGGCACAGATTTCCCCAAAAGGAACTAATTTGTAGGTCTCCCTACAGAAAAACTTTGGGCCAACACCTTGGCGCTTATAGCTCCACTTCATTGAAGTTTTTTAGGATTTTGTCATGAGCTATAAATAAAACACTTTTATGTCACATCTTCCTATTTTATTTTCTTCCTTTTTTTTCTTTTTTTTTTTTTTGAGTTGGAGTTTCTCTCTCGTTGCCCAGGCTGGAGTGCAATGGCGTGATTTCGGCACACCACAGCCTCTGCCTCCCGAGTTGAAGCGATTCTCCTACCTTAGCCTCCCGAGTAGCTGGGATTACAGGCGTGCACGACCATGCCCAGCTAATTTTGTTTAGACGGGGTTTCTCCATGTTGGTCAGGCTGGTCTTGAACTCCTGACCTCAGGTGATCTGCCAGCCTCAGCCTCCCAAAGTGCTGGGATAACAGGTGTGAGCCATTGTGCCCGGCCACATCTTCCTATTTTCAGAGACACATAATTCTTGTTCCAGTCCTAAGAGTTTGTGGCCCATTTATAGTAGACCTAGAAAGACCTTGATGCTGCCCCTAAATTTAATCCTTCTCAAAATGGCTGCATGGTCAATTTTCCTTATCAGATAGTACCTAGAATCTCATTTAGGCTGTGGCTAACATAAAAATAGCTTTCAGGGATGCACAGAGGGCCTGGAACTAACATTCATTCACTTGATTGCATTCAGGTTTCTGTTCATTTACCCTTTAAATGGTGGCAACTGGCAGTTGTTAATCCTGCAGATTTATATATAAACTATTATATTCATTATTGCTGGTCCAAGTCTGGCCTGTCTGCAAGCTGACTTCTACGTATGTGAGTGTTTATGTTTGTTCATGTGTGTATAGAACTTTTTCTTCCAACATCCTGCAGGGAGCAGGGGAATCACTTTTTTTAGTGACAGGGTCTCGCTCTGTCACCCAGGCTGGAGTGCAGTGGCAGGATCATAGCTCACTATAACGTTGGACCTCTGGGCTCAAGTGATCCTCCCACTTCGGCCTCCCAAAGCTCTGAGATTACATGTGTGAGTCACCATGCCTGGCCAAAAATTACTTTTTTTCTTTTTCTTTTTTTGGGGGGGACAGAATCTTGCTCTGTTGCCCAGGCTGGAGTGCAGTGGTGAGATCTCGGCTTACTGCAGCCTTCACCCTGGCCTCCCGAGTAGCTGGAACTACAGTTGCATACCCCCACGCCCGGCTAATTTTTGTATTTTTAGCACAGACGGGGTTTCATTATGTTGGCCAGGCTGGTCTCGAACTCTTGACCTCAAGTGATCTGCCCACCTTGGTCTCCCAAAGTGCTGGGATTACCGTGAGCCACGGTGGCATGAGCCACCGTGCCCGGCCCAAAAATGAGAGTTAAATGCTTAGAAGCACTACTGCCTGCAGTAGGTCTAATGCATCTTACTACTTGCAGTCTAGGAATCCTGGCAAGATCCCCAGATCTACTGTGCTGTTGTCCAGAGGCAAGCATGAGCAGCTGAGCCTCAGAGAGAGCTTACAGTCTACCAGGCTAAATCCTGTCAGCAGGAATGCCAAAGGCCAAACCCATGAGAATCTCCAGAGGAAGAACAGCTTCGTTATCATAGTAATCTGCAGTCTCTTAAGTGGGGTGTATATGTTTTTGGTTTTGAGATGGAAGAAGAGCTTTTTGTCCTGCTAAAAGTTGCCATATAGGAGAAAAACTTTGAGTTTTAACACAAAACAAAACCTCATGTAAATAGAAGGAGATCTGAAGTTCTAAGTGACAGTTTTCTAGGATTGGTGAAAACAGTACTTCAGAATTTCTCTCTTTAATGTATTGGAGTGATCAAGACACTTTCACAGTATTATACCTGTTGTCTGTTCAGCTGTATATTGTTACAGGGTGCTCGGAAAGTGGCGGAGATGCTACTGTGACAAGTCAATGAACTCTTGTCTATCAAGACTATTGTGTTTTTGAAGGAAAATCGAGACTTTCCTAGCTTTCAATTGTATGTCGTCAATTACCTCAGCCAGTCAAAGTCCAAGGTCCCCCGTTTGGAAGTGATTGGACTCTGTGGTTGGTGTAGGCATGGTCTTTTCAGGGACTGAATCTATCTGTCATCACCATTATATGGTAGCCACTAGCGGTTTCATATTTACTATGTTCAAGGCATTGTGCTAGCACTTTTATGTTATTTTAATTACCCTGCATTAGCAGTTCTGCAAAATCTTGTGAAGAAATGAAGAAAATGTTAGAGCTTTAACAGCTTTTGCCAGAATTTTCTGAGAGGATTGCTTTACTTGGGAAAATAACTTTGATAAGTGCTTAGGGTAGAGAACGAGTCTGCATCCCCAGACTTGGTTGGCTAGTCCAGAGGCTTCGGAGGAAAGGAAGCTCCTCAGCATCATAGAAGGAGAAAAACTGGAGCTAGTTTAGGAGAGGAGGGGCTTAGAAGAAGAGGGGAGAGGCAGGGAGACAAAGTGGGTGAATTTACGCACAGTCACGGCCTTCTACTATACGTTTCAAACTCATGACCACAAATTACTCAGTGTCAGTACAACTCTGGAAATGCCAGGTTTAAGTGCTGTATTTGGGGAAACTGGCAGTTTGGTATCTGGCATTATTTCATGCAGAGCAGAGAAAGCACCTGAGCACACAGGAGGCCAGAGTCTGAAAAGACCAGGAGAGAGTCAGTTACTGAGAATCTACTCACATCTTAGGAAAATATGTCTTACCCCTGGCCATGGGATTGGGGATTCAGAGCAGTCTTGTGAAAATAGCAAGGGCAAGCAGACCCTAGATAGCATGTAAGTTAACAATTAGTATTATTATCTCCATTTTACTGATGGATAAACTGTAAAATTGGAGGAGATGCATTTTCCCAAAGATCACATAGGAATTCAAACACATGTCTCTTTCAAATACTGGATTTTTTACGTAGCCATATTGTTTCTTTTGATTCCTAATGACTTCCTTTCCTACGCTTTTTAAAACAACATTTTAAGGTCATGTGTCTGAAACCTTGTACCTACTGATAGGACTTTTGATGAATAGATTGTTCTTTTATATTGAATTTGACTTTGAGACCCAGCATGTTGCTAGTATTTCGACAAAAGATGTCCCTCTGACCTCCGTCTAAGACTTGGTGAATCAGAGCCCTCTAGTGATGTCACAAAACCAGACTCTCCACAGAGCTGTCGGAAAATGGATTGCTTATTAGCAACTAGTTCTCCTCGTGGTTTTAACTTGGCTTCCCTTTTATCCCTTCTGCCGTTCTTGGTGCCACCTCCAGAATTGATGTCCTGTTCTTTGTTTTGGGCATCTTGTTTGTTTGTTTTTCCGCTAGGGCATCTTTTTACTAACGCCCTTTATAAGCCAAGACTCACTTCTCTTGCAGGCCCAAAGAGTTCTCCCTCCCTAGTAGTGGTCTTCTTTTAGAGAGATTTCTGTCCAGAGTCGGGAGACAGGAATCCCTTCCCCTTTTCTCCAGTAAATTTATTTTTTAAAATTCAGTTGTCAAAAGGGCGATCAGCGATAGATAGTTGGTAAGATTGTTTGACCCTTAGGTAGAACTCGGCTGTTTTACCTATCATTATAAATTAAAATATGGGCGTAGTTACTTTTTCTCAGGCCTGATAGTAGCATAATCAAACTGAGAGTCTTTTGATTCTGTCCCCGACATCAGCAGTCTGTATATAGTAGGCAGCTACACATTTTCTTAACTTCTGGTTTTCAGTGTGAGGGATGTATCTTGTTCTAAGCTTACTGGCAGAGAGGAGATAACCAATGCCCTGAACCCCAGGAAGCATGTTCTTTCTTGCCCTTTTCCCAGTCCCTTTCCTCCATTCTCCCTACCCATCACCATTCTATCACCACAGAGTTAGAATAGAAAACAATTTTTTTTCTCTTTTCCTTTTTTGTGAAAGGGTCTCAGTCTGTCGCCCAGACTGGAGTGCAGTAGCATGATCACAGCTCACTGCAGCCTCTACCTCCTGGGCTCAAGTGATTCTACCACCTCCACCCCCCCCAAGTACCTGGAGCTACAGGCACACACTACCACACCAGGCTAATTTTTGTAGTTTTTGTAGAGATGAGGTTTCGCCATGTTATCCAGGCTGGTCCTGAACTCCTGAGTTCAAGCGATCTGCCTGCCTTGGCCTCCCAAAGTGCTGGGATTACAGGTGTGAGCCACCAAGCCCAGCTCAGAAAAAATTTTGACCACAGCTGTATATATAATAATCATCTATCAGTTGCGAAAGTAGGGTTGTTTCCCTACATACACTATTCATAAGCACATCATTGCCATCATCTGGGATTTGTTACCTGTCGTTGTGGGTTTCAGAGTCTCCAGAGGCTCTTTACATTGAGTTTATCCACTTGTTTGGACGTCTTCCACCCAGCTAATCAACAGAGTTGCTAAGGAGGAATGCTATGATTTTCAGCTCCTTGCGCTTTCCCAACTTAGGAAGAATGCTAAAATAAAATAAAATAATAAAATGTCAAAAGATAGACAGCAGGTTCAAGAAGGAAAAGCCACATTACTTCTTTCCTCCGGACAATTCCTGCGCGATTATGTCTGAATTTATAAATTCCCACTGAGTATGGGAGATAATGTAAAATAGCTTGAATGTTCTTGGTGTGTCAAAAACAGGTTTTGTGAGGATCTTAAGAGCCAGAAAGGATGGATATATGGGGACAGATAAAAGGATGGAATGTAACTTAACTTTATAATAAGATGATTCTCTTTCAGGGACCTTGTTTTTGCCACTGAGATTGTAGTTTCTGTATTAGGCTTGTGTGTAGTGACAGGGTGGCAGAGCTCCATGTTACCAAATTGAATTCACTTGAGCCTGACTGGTTTAAAAAAAGTCTGTCAAGAGAAGACCTAAGTAGAAATAATACAGACCCCAAACAGCCTTAACATTTGACTCATGAACAAGAGAGCAGTAATATGTACTTGTCCATTTGATTAGAAGGTGATCACTTCATTTTTTTCCCCTTTCACTTTGTTTCGATTACGTCTCATCCTAGAGTCTTTTTGCCTTTGTTCTTCAACCTTCTTTAATCTCACTTACTAGAAACATCCTTTCATTTTTAAAAGATATTTCCTAAAATTCACTTTTTCCAAGCAATTTCAGCACTAGATAGAATATGGTACAATTAGTAATAATATGATATTCATCAAAGCCAAATAGTTTTCAGTGTTGGTTTTGTATGGTATAGCACTATCCCATTTGCATAGCTGTTTACTTACATACATTATGTGATTTTCTGCCAGGAGTCAAGCCCTAAACAGTGAACCTTCGAGAATTGTGATCTAGCAGAAATCTCTCTCGTGTGTGTGTGTGGGTTTGTGGGTGTGTGTATGTGTGTGTGTGTGTGTGTGATTTTTTTTAATTGATCCTGATTCATGTAATCTTGGGTATGAATTATATAATCAATTATACTCTGCCCAGATAGATAAGAAGATAAAAATATGGCGTTTTTCTACACAGCGCTGGTAAATTTAAGAAAAATAAGCTCTTTCAAATACCTTGAGCATCTTAAAGATGCTAAATACAAACAGTCACTAAAATTTTAAACATCTTTAGCCCTATAAAAGTTTTTTTCTTAAAGAATTTGACATACGTTTTTAGTCCTTTCTCCAAATAGCATTGATACATCTAATCATGAGAAAATTCATGATTAAGGATTCCAGAGGTTTAGTCTGTACTTTGTATGTTTATTAAATATCTCACTTGTTTTTCACTGGTTTTCTTTTTGACTCATTTTAAATTATTAAACCTCAGAACCTGACAATCCAGGCTTATTTTATGCCTCATTTATCAGGACAAGTGGTCTCATTGTAACACAAAAATCAGTGTGTTTGGAATTGTAGAGAATACTTGCTGAAAGGGTGTGTTATCTGACATCGTAATTATGCACCATTGGCCTTTAAGGTGTTGTTCATCTTTCATGTGGGCGGACTGAGGCCCAGAGTAGTTAGGATGACTTTTCACAGATAATTGCAAATATGTGAAAGACTCTGGATCAAATTCCAGAGAGCCAATTCTTGGCCTCTGTGGCTTAAACCTTTTTACTGGTTGTGTATATTTCATTGGATGGCACAGCACCACCCTGAAGTTTACATCTTAATATAATGAAACTCAGCAGCCAAATAATTCAGATGAAATCATTGAAATAGAGATGAAAAGAAAAAATAAAAAGCACATGACGTAGAAACTGAAGACCATTATACACACATAATCATTTTAAGTATTTTCATTTTTCAGTGACTCTTCCTAAAAGGCTTTCATCTATTCTTACCCAGCCTTTAAAATCCTTTTAAGTTCCTGTCAATCTGTATCAGAATATCCCTAATTACAGGATATAGCTCTTGTAAAATGTAGCCTGGCTATCCATTAAGAAAGAGAAATGTCTGGTAGCATAAAAATGAAAGCATGTTTGCTGTAGTTACATTCTGTTAACTGAAAAAAATCACAAGATCTATAAATTTAGAAAAAGAGAGCTTTATTTCTTATAAAGGGTTACAGCTTGCAAGGTGGAAATAGCAAGGCCAAGTGGACCCTAGATCGCATATAAGTTACAGTAAGTATTATTATCCCCATTCTACTGATAGATAAACTAAAACTGGAGGAGATACATTTTCCCCAGAGATCACATAGGAATTCAAACGCATGTCTCTTTCAAATACTGGATTTTTTACTTAGCCATACTGTTTCTTTTGATTCCTAATGCCTTCTTTTCCTACACTTTTTAAAACAACATTATAGGGTCACGTATCTGAAACCTTGTGCCTGTTGATAGGACTTTTGATGAAAGCCTGGGAAAGGCTATTCCTAGTCTATTCAAAGGCTGGGAAACATGGCCTCCAGCCAAAGCCCAGAGACAGGCACTATGAAGGAGGGTTTGGGGTAAGAGCATTATTGCTGACCTGATTGACTAAACATACATATTCAGCAGGTTACAGGAGGAGCTATGAATATTCATGAAGGTGGTCATGATGCATGAGTATTAAACATGCATGTTACGTAATACCCATGTTCACCTTGCAGGGAAGACTTGACATTTAAATATTACAGTTAGACCCTGTACATCAAAAGGTCTTTTCAGGACACAGCATGCAAATGTGCCATCTTTGTAAAACCCACTAGAACCAGTCCGTGGTTGGTGGTCTTCTTATCAGGAGAAAGTTACCGAAATCACTCTCTTGTCCAATCAAAGCTGTAGTTATGGCTGGTGGAACAAGAGTTCAGTCAGTCAGCATCTGGTAGAGCTGCAAATTGTTTAAAAAACAATATTGCTTATCCCAAGGCCAGTGCTTTTTTAGCTGCTTAAGAAAAAGAAAAACCTTTTGGCAGTTAGAACATAGTTTATTCTTTAAGTTTAGGGGGTGCGACTTAACCCTTGCCTGGCATGGCCTTAGGTCCTGTTTACTACAGAGTTTGTTCTCTCAGTCTTATGATACCTATTTTAACATTAATGCTGGAAGGTTGTGTCTAAATTGCAAAAAGGAGGGGTATAATGAAATGCACCTGGCCGGGCGCAGTGGCTCATGGCTGTAATCCCAGCACTTTGGGAGGCTGAGGTGGGCAGATCAGGAGGTCAAGAGATTGAGACCATCCTGGCCAACATGGTGAAACTAAAAAAAAAAAAAAAAAAAAAAAAAACAAAACTTAGGTGGGCATGGTGGCGCGCACCTGTAGTCTCAGCTACTTGGGAGGCTGAGGCAGGAAAATTGTTTGAACCCGGGAGGCGGAGGTTGCAGTGAGCTGAGATCGTGCCACTGCACTCCAGCCTGGCGACAGAGCAAGACTGTGTCTCAAAAAAAAAAAAAAAAAAAAAGATGCACTTGACCCCTTGTCGTGTCATGACCAAAAACTCAGTTAAGGTTTTCTGGGATCCCCTTTGTCAAGAGGGGGTCCATTTCATCAGTGGGGAGCTTAGGATTTCTAGTTTACATTTCTCAGTGAGCACCTGAATTTCTTCTTGAGAGCTTTTTAAAAAGTCCTTATGAAATATATGACAGTGTTCCTGTTTTCTCCCAGTGTTTTGTTTTCTCATGCTACGTAGGAAAGTTGCTTCCCTTAAATGTGCTGAGTAATTTTTCTCTTTTTATATTAAAAATGGAAAGAATAATTTCCCATCTGGCTGAAAATGGAATTCATGAAGGCTTTCTCAGCATCATAACTAGATGAGCCCAGAGTCCATTCAAGCCTTTACTTAATATACTAAATCACTCCTGATACCAATCTTCTATGAAGGAGAGAGAGAGAGAGAGACACTTTTAAACCATGAGATATCAAAAGAACTCACTGTCACAAGAACAGCAAAGGGGAAGTCCTCTGCCGTGATTCATTCACCTCCTACCAGGCTCCTCTAATTTGATATGAGATTTGGGCGGGACGCAAATCCAAACCATATCATTTCAGCTTGCATCAGTGACTTGGGCCATCAGTGCAACAAGGCAGGTGCTCACAATTGGTTCTGATGGAAATGCAGAACTCTTGGGTGCTTAGGAGAAAGGGCCTGCAGCTTGCTCTTAGAATTCACCCTTGCAGTAAGTGCTAATGAGTATGATTTGTGAGACAGAGAGCAGTTCAAGGATTTACTCATGGCAATTTGGTTCTTTCTTTCCACCTCCTGTTAAATTCTGCAGTTCTTCCTTCCATGGTAGGTCATTGTCATGTCATGTAGGGTATTGTACTTGGTTCTCCTTGAATTGGGCTGTCTTCAAGATTGCTTCTTAAGCCCAGCTGGTTGAAAAAGGAAACCGGTTTCAGATTGTGCTGATGTGCAAACTGCTTTAATCAATGACTTAAAGTGACTGCTGGTGGCAGACAACAGACGCTCTTAACCAATTAAGATATTTAGGAAAGGATGTTAGGCTTTTGTTAAAATAGTCACTAATCAACTGAAATGTGTTAAGAGGAGCCAAGAAACAGCTAGGAGTTCCACTTAAATGCAATAAAAGTGTTTGGGTCCTCCCCTTTCAAATTGCATGCCCAAGGCAAAAAATATGCTGACACAGAAAGAAGTGGCAAGTGTAATTTGGTACAGTTAGCCTGTCAGATCCATGCATGTCTACATAAAACCTAGAAAAATGTCGTGCTTGCTTCTTTGGCCAGAAAAGGGAAGGGAGTTTAATTCCTTTATAGAACAGTTTCAGCAGGGCTGGAGAATATTACCAGCTTAGATGTCTTTGGAAATGGGAGAAAATTTAACTTGTTTTTAGAGGTTCCTTATGTTTTGGAGGTTGGAGAAAAATCTTCAGTTAATAGTTATAATTAAAGGCCCGTTTTCATTTTCCTCTGTCAGATTAAACTACTGAAATCTGTAGTTATCTGTTCATGTCTCTCAGTGGTAATGAGGCTCAGCCATAACACTCAGGATAATATGGTATTTCATTGGTAGCCATTTGAAGTCAGGAGCCATTGCTCATATAAGAACTACTTTTTTACAATTCCCTTGCTCTTGGAATCCAATAGTGTTTTCTTGGGGCATTGAGAGTAAGATACGCTGTCTAAGTTTTCATACTTATTCTGTGATAGAAACATCTAGTTTCTCTCTTCTGTCTGTGGTAAATCTCTACAAGTCTCTTAGATAAATTGCACTTATTCTACTTTTTAAAATAGCTTTATTGAAGTGAAATCTTCTACTATAAAATATACTGGTAAGTATAATTTGATGATCTTTTGTAAATTATAGAGTTGTAAAATTATCACCACAGTTCAAAGAACATTTCTCTCACACCCAAAAATTCCTGGGACCTGTTCATAGTCAGTTTGGGTCTGGAGTGCACACAGGTGGTGGGAGGTTGCAAGGTGATGCCGGCCTACGTGACTTTTTCTGATAATCTTGAGTTATTGCACCATCTGTTGAATGGGCTGGCGCCATCTTGGGCCTGACGAGTTGTAAATTAGCTGCAGCCTTCAAGTAATAACCCGGTGGTGGAACATTCTATAGATACCTGGATTGTCTCTGGAACTTCTAAGCAAACATAATTAGACAAGCTAGCAATGCAGTGGAGTGTCTGGTGGAAAGGAGGAGAGTAAAGGTTGTTATTTCATAACTAAAAAGTTAATACAAAGGGCCTCAGAAGGAAAAGTTTAAGAAAAAAAGACTAAAAAATTGAATACTCGGATACACTCCAACTTTGTTCTTTTCTAAAAATGTTTTAACTACTCTATGTCATTTGCGTTTCCATGGAAACTTTAGCATCAGCTTTTCTTTTCTTTTTTTTTTTTTTTTTTTTTTTGAGACAAAGTCTCACTCTGTCACCCAGGCTGGAGCACAGTGGTGCGATCCTAGCTCACTGTAGCCTCCACCTCCCGGGTTCAAGTGATTCTTGTGCCTCAGCCTCCTGAGTAGCTGGGATTACAGGCATGAGGTACTACGCCTGGCTAATGTTTGTATTTTTTTAGTAGAGACAGGGTTTCGCCATGTTGACCAGGCTGGTTGAACTCCTGACCTGAGGTGATCAACCTGCCTTGGCCTCCAAGTTTTGGGATTACATGTGTGAGCTGCCGTGCCTGGCCCAGCTTTTCAATTTATATGAAAAACCCACTGGTATTTTGATAGGGATTTTATTGAGTCTATAGAAGAGTTAAGGGAAAATTGCCATTGTAATAATACTGAGTTATCCATGAACATGGAATAGTTACTCATTTATTTAGATCTTATTTTTTCTCCATAATGTTTTATAGTTTTTAGTGTACAAGCTATACAGCTCTTTCATTAAATTATTGCCAAGTATTCTTTTTGATGATGTTGTGAGTGGAATTGTTTTTTAATTTTATTTTTGGATTATTTGTTGCTGGTATATAGAAATGAAATTATTTATTTATTATATCTTGCAACCTTATTAAACTTATTAGTTCTTGTGGTTTTTTAAATATACTTCTTAGGATTCTCTACATACAGGATCATATTGTCTGCAAATAAAGAAAGCTTTACTTCTTCTTTTATAACTTGTAAGTTTTTCTTTCTTTTTTTTTAATTATTGTACTGGCTGGAACTTCTGGCACAGTGTTGAATAGAAATAAGAGTGAACATCCTTGCCCTGTTCCTGATCTTAAGGAAAAACCTTTGTCTTTCACTATTAGTATGATGTTAGTTGTAAGTTTTACCCAGATTTCCTTTGTCAGCTTGAGAAAGTTTCCTTCTATTTCTAATTGGTTGAAAGTTTTTATTATGAATGGATGTTGAGTTTTGTTAGATGCATTTTCTGCCTCTATTGAGATGACTGTGATTTTTATTCTTCTGCTAATATATTAATTGACTTATAGTTGTTAAATCAACCTTGCATTCCAAGTATAAAATCCAGTCATTCTATAAAATCCTTTTTATATGTACTGAATTCATTTAGCTAATGCTACAGTTTGAGTAATGTCACCCAAAGTTTATGTGTTGGAAACTTAATCCCCATTCTAACGGTGTTGAGAGGTGGGACCTTTAAGAAGTAATTAGGTCATGGAGGCATCATTCTCATGAAAGGATTCAGGCCATTATCACTAGAGTGGGTTAGTTATAAAAAGGATGAGTTCGGCCTGATTTCTTCTCTGTCTCTGGCTTGCTTCTGCCTTCTGATGTGGGGTGGTCTCCTCCAGCTGCCGGTGCCATGCTCTTAGACTTCCCAGCCTCCAGAACTGTGAGCTAAATAAATATCTGTTCTTTATAAATTACCCAGTCTTGGGTATTCTGTTATAGCAGCACAAAATACACTAAGACAGCTAATATTTTGTTGGGAAATTGTTTGTAGTTTTCTTGTTTTGTGTGATGTCTTTGGTTTTGGTAACAGGAAAATACTGGGCTCATAGAATGAGTTAGGAAGTTTCCTTCTCTTCAAGATTTCTATTATTTATTCTTTACATATTTCATATAATTTACCAGTGAAGCCATCTGAGTTCTTTGTGGGGAGCTTTTGTTTTGTTTTGTTTTTTGAATTTTGAGATTGTTTCATTTGAAGGGACCTTAATGCTCTTAAATTCAAAAATATGCTAATTTAAATACCAAATCCTATTAATCTAAAACACACATTGCAAACATACAAATATCTCTTCTCTTCACATGTCAGTGCGCATTCATGTCATGGTTTGGAAATGGGGACAGTAGATTCCCCTTGAGCTGCAAGTCAGCATATGTTTCTTTATAGTTAACTTTAGCAAAATTTATACAAAATAGTAATTAACAATAATCTTCTTTACTTGTTAACTCAAAAGAAAATACCTTCAAAACTGCATTTTAAGTTTCTGTACTAAAATACAGAAAAACTACACAAATATTGAAAAGTTGAAAATTCTTTAATTTTTTTATTCCTGTTATCACTACCACAGTTTACAGGGCAATATACTTGATGTAATGAAAAAGAAACAGACAAAGCTACAACAGATAAAAGAGCTCAGGAATGTACGTCTAATCGACACTATATTGCATTCATTAATAGCTGCACTTTTGCAAACTGTGGCTATGATAGTCCTGCACAAGAAGGGTTTTCTGTTTAAGCTCCAATAACTTTTCTGACCATGGATCACCATTCCTTCTGTGGCAGATTTTTACAGTTCCTCTAATGCATTTGGGATGACTATCTCAAATAACCTGCAACTTTTGTGACAACTCCTTGTTCTTTCTCCTGCTAAGAATTGTAGCCCCTCTCTGCTGTTTTTAGAACCTTCTGCTACCATATCCGTCACGTCTACCGCCAGATCCGTAACCACCACCACAGGAACTCCCCGAGCTTCTTTCACCAAAACTGCACCCTTTAATGGGTTCATAATTTGATTGTTTTTGTCTGCTAAAATGTCCAGAATCATTATAGTTCCCACCACCACCATAGTTACCACTGCCAAAATTTCCTCCTTCATTGTAACCATCATATCCTTCACCACTATCCCCCTACCCACCATCGTGGTTTTCATATCCTGGTCCACCGTCTCCATAGCCCCCACTACTGCTGTAGGCAGGCCCACCAACACTGTTGCCCACCATCACCTCCACATCCATTATATCCACCATTACATCCTCCATAACCACCTCTGCTGCCACCACCTCTACTTCTACCACCAGAGCCTCCTCTTCCACCAAAGTTTCCACCACAGCCAAAATTACTTGCACCACTTCCAGAGTTTCCTCCACAACCCATAAAGTTGTCAGATCCACCTCCATCACCTCTGTGATCCTGCAGACTGCATCTCTTGTTTAGAAAGGGCCTTTTTCACTTTACAGTTGTGCTTGTTAATAGTGTGGTGTTTCCAAACAACAGTTTTATCAATTGTATCATGATCATCAAAAGTTAAAAGTGCACATTCTCTCTTTTTCCACTCTGTCATCCATAACTTGTATGGTTTCAGTCTTGCTATAGTTTTCAGAGTAATTTCTGAAACTGTATCTACTTTAATACCACCAGCAAAAATGTTCTTCACTGTTAGGTGGGCACCAGGCTTTACAGAATCCTCTCTAGAAACAACTGTCTTTGGTTCCACTCCACACCCATCAACCTTGTGTGGTCAAGCACACATTGCTGTGTCCACCTCTTCAACACAAGAGAAAGCCATAAAACCAAAGCCCCTGGAATGTTTGCTTGGGGTTCTGTCATTACCACGCAATCTGTGAGTGTGCCCCCTTTCTCAAAATGTTCTCTTAACCCATCATCTGTAGTTTTAAAGCTCAGACCACCAATAAACAATTTTCTCAGCCACGCTGGATTCCTTTGGATCATGGCCTTCCTCCTCTTGGCGGCAGTGGCAATGACAACGGCCAGAGTCAGCCTAGGGGCAACCGGGTAGTGGTTTTACCTCCATTTTAAGACTAGACTTGCCTCCTCCAACTCAAGTTCAACATGGAACTGTGAGGAAGAGGCTGTGGGAAGCTTTTTAATACTAATTCAATTTTTTTCTTTTTTTTGGATTACGGGGTCTCACTCTGTTGCCCAGGCTGGAGTGTAGTGGTGTGATCTTGACTCACTGCAACCTCTGTCTCCCGGGTTCAAGCCATTCTCCTGCCTCAGCCTCCCAAGCAGCTGGGATGACAGGCGCCCGCCACCACACCCGGCAAACTTTTCTATTTTTAGTGGAGATGGGATTTCACCATATTGGCTAGGTTGGTCTCGAACTCCTGACCTCAAGTGATCCACCCACCTTGGCCTCCCAAAGTGCTGGGATTACAGGCGTGAGCCACTGCACCGGGCCCAATTTTTAAACTAATAAATCTGGTCAGTTTTAAAATTTCTTATTGAATCAGTTTTAGTAATATGTCTTTATAAGAATTTGTTCGTTTTGTCTAATTTTTTAGTATAACATTGATTATTATTCCCTTATAATAATATTTTTGAGATCTGTTCTTTATTTCTGATTTGGGGATTTTGTATCTTCCCTTTTTCTTGGTCAGTCTAGGTAAAGGCTTATGGATTTCATCTTTTTAAGATCCCAGCTTTTAGTTAGTTTTATTGATTTTCTCCATTATTCTCATTTAATTAATTTCTGCTCTGATCTTTATTATTCCATTCCTTCTTCTTACTTTGGCTGTAATTCACTTTTCATTTTCTTGTTTCTTAAGGTGGAAGCTTAGATTATTGATTTGAAACCTCTTTTCTAATATAGGCATTTAAAGCTATACATTTCCTGCTAAGCAGTTTTTTAGCTTCACACCATAAATTGCGATGTGTTATGATTTTGTTTTCATTTAGTTTAAATATATTCTAATGTCTCTCATGATTGTTTCTTTGACTCTTGGGTTATTTAAATGTGTTCTTAAATTCCAAATATTTAAGATTTCCCAATTTCTTCCTGTTGTTGATTTTTAATTCTGTTGTGATTGGAGATCATACTTTGAGTGGCTTCAGTCCGTCTGAATTTATTCAGACTTGTTCTTACGTGGTCTCACATATTGTCTGTTCTGACAGTTGTTCTCTATGGCCTTAAAAAGTACGTGTATTCACCTGTTACTAGGACAAGTGTGCTGGAAGTGTCAGGGCAATTTGGTTGATAGTTTGTTCAAATCTGTCTTTTGATTTTCTATCTAGTTGTTTTCCGTGACGTTTTGAGTATTGAAAGTTATTCACCTTGACACCTTGTGTGCTAGTGAGACCTTTATGATTTTTGTCTCACCTAGCTAAACCAGCTTGGGTCATGAGATCCTAGTGAATTTTTACAGGGTAACACTAAAGAAAACACTGTCAGTTCAGGTAATAGAGTATATTTTAAATAAAAGTCTTCAGGTATTGGCGTTTTAAGAAAAATAAACTTAGCTATGTGTGCTGCAAGATTGTGTGTGTTTCTGAATCCTCTGCTTCGAGGGAAAAATTATATTAGTAGAGGATAAGTTTACTCAGTACTGGAAAAATTGTGTAGATTTTAGGAACTTGTTGGAGCAGAAAGGTGATTAGTTGTGAGAAATGAAAGTCAATTTTAGTGGCAACAGGTATATCAAGTACATCAAGTCTTAGTTCAATGTTTATAGATTTTGAAAATTTATAGGTTCATTATTCCTTTCATTTGTTTCTTCTTTTGTCCCATTTTTGTCAAGCATGTATTTATTTTGTTTGACTCCTTTTTTATCTCATGGACTAAGAAGAAAATATAACTAAGGTTGGATTATCCCACAATTTGCCCTGTGTCTAATTATTCTGAGGTGGATTGTAATGAAGCCAGCAAGACTTATACATTGGAATTTTAAATGTATGGGATTGTAAGGAGGGTAGAAGCTACAAACCAAAGATAAGATATGCCTGCAGATCTGCTTCAGATTTCCTGAGGGCAGTAGATGAAATTATTTCTAAGGGCCTTTTTTACCACTTCTCTTTAAGTATATGAGTAATAAACAAAAAGAACAAAGTATGTGGTTCAGAAGGAATAAAACAAAAAAGAAAGAAAAGGATCAATGAAATAGAAGTATCGTGTCACCCCATGAAAATTTGTCTTCCTGTTGAGAGCTCACTAGAAATAGAAACAATTGTTTTTTATCTCATTGTATGACAATCTCTTAACTGTTTCGAGATGATTTACTTGCTCCTTAGGCTTCCATTAAAAATAAGCACATGCTTATATGGGGGAAAATGCAAATAGTAATATAATACCATATAAAGTTAAAAAGTGGACATCTCCTTCTTTATTGTCTCCCTCCCTTTGAAACTCTGCCCATACCCACATTCTCTGTCTTCATAGGAATAACCCTGTTCATCCCTACTGATGCCCTGTATTGTGATCAAGATGGTTAATTGTTTTAGGGTATAATAAATTGGGGATATAGTCAGAGACAGTACATTTTGGGAGAACCCTCCATTCCCAGTGGCATCAAGCAGCTTGATCTAAGAAAAGAAAAAGGTGTACACCAAGATGAGATGAGGCATACTTAGTAAGCAATAATAAAACGCCAAGATGTCTTCATGCATATAATCATGACAATGTTGGATGTGATATCTCATCCCTGTACATCTGCATATATATCTTACATAGCATGTTATTCTTTCTGCATTTCCCCCTTCAATAGAGCTTTATTGTAACCATTTCCATCTCTGTAAAATTAAGGGAGGGAGGGGATAAAAGAGAGTTCTAGACTGTCTACTCCCCTAAGTGGCAGCCAGTGCTAAATACACAGCTTATGGGTTTAAACTGAACGAACAACAAAAAGACATGTTCATTCCTTAGGCTTTTAGAGGAGTAAACCAGTGAGGCCTACACCATTTGTTCATCCATTCAACAATTATTTGTTGAATGCCTACTGTGTGCCAGTCATACCAAGATACAGACAGTAAACAAATAAGAAAATATATGTCAAATGGTGATAAGCATTTGTGTTAGTGTCCTAGTGCTGCAGTAATGGAGTACCACAAACTGAGTGCCTTAAAGCAGTGGAAGTTTATCCTTGCAGTTCTGGAGGCTAAAGTCCAAAATCACAAGACTGCTTCCTTCTGAGAGGTGTGGGGGAGAATCTGTTCAATGCTCTCTCGTAGCCTTTGGTGACAGCTGGCAATTCTTGCATCCCTTGACTTGTAGATCCATTACTGTAATCTCTGCTTCTCTCTTAACAGGAGAGTTCTTGTATGTCTGTATCCAAGTTTGCCTCTTCTTATAAGGATGTCAGTCCTATTGGATTAGGGCCTTTCCTAGTGACCTCATCTTAATTTGATCACACATCTGCAAGGACTCTCTTTCCAAGTAAGGTCACGTTGTGAGGTTTTGGTAAGGACAGGAATGTGGGGGCGGGGTGGGGATACTATTCAGCCCATGACAGCACTATAGAGAAAAGTTAAAGCAGGATAGTGGGATAGGGAATGCTGGGTTGAGATGGGCTTATAATTTTATGTAGAGGATCAGGGAAGTCCTCACTGTTGAACTGAGAATTGAGGATAGTGAGAGAGAGAACCTAGTGGATATCTGTGAGGAGAGCTTTGCAGACAGAGGGAGCAGCATGTTCTTGAGAAGCTCAAGATGAGTATGCTTGGCTAGAAGCATCAGGGAGGTCCGTGTGACTGGAGCAAAGAAAGTAGGAGCTGAGAAGTCAGAGAGCTGGCTGGGGTACATATCACATAAGGCCTCCTAGACCTTTTGCTTTTCTCTGAGTGAAATATGAAACCATTGAAGAGTTTGAAGTAGCGAATGATCTGGTTTTATATTTCATACCATGTTGAGGAAAAGGGCAAGGTTGAGGTAGGCAGATGAGTTAGAAGGCTTCGGCGTTAATCCACGCGACCGGAGGTAGTAAGAAGAGGTCCGATTTTTGATCTGTTTTGAAAGTAGAATTGTCAAGTTTTGCTGATCATTTGAATGTAGAGTGTGTGAGAGAGAAAAAGGTTAAAAATAACTCCCAAGATTTTTAGTCTGAGCAACTGGACGAATTGCCATTTGCTGAGAAGGGGAAGATGGTCATGCAGGTCTGGACTTCAGGAAAAAGGTCTGAGTTGTATGTATAAATCGTGGAGAAGGAGCCATAGAGACTTTAAGACATGAGACTGGAAGAAATCCTTGAGTAACGGAGAGGCATGGGATCTAGGGCACAGGTGGAAGGGGTAACTTAGATAACACACAGACAGTTCAGCACAGGCAATAGGATGGAAGGCAGACTATATGGGTGCAGATGCAGGTAGGTGACTACTTTGAAGAAGAATTTGTGGAGGGGCCGGGTACAGTGGTTCACGCCTGTAATCCCAGCACTTTGGGAGGCCAAGGCGGGTGGATCACTTGAAGCCAGGAATTCAAGACCAGCCTAGCCAACATGGCAAAACCCCATCTCTACTAAAAATACAAAAATCAGTCGTGCATGATGGCGTGGGCCTGTAGTCCCAGCTACTCAGGAGGCTGAGGCACAAGAATTGCTTGAACCTGGGAGGCGGGAGGTTGCAGTGAGCTGTGATCATGCCAGTGCACTCCAGCCTGGGCAACAGAGCAAGACTCTGTCTTAAAAAGAATTCCTGGAGGAGGTTGGCATAACCTGGTCCATTATGGTAAAGGTGGATAGGAGAGGGCCCAAAGAAGGGCATTCTAAGGAAGGCAACCACCTACGTGATGGCGTGTCCTGCTGTTATTAATGGGACTTTCTCCAGAAATAAGCAGTGTTGTTACTGTTTTTTTGCCCCTTGAGTATCTTTTTTTTTTTTTTTTTCGAGATGGAGTTTCGCTGCCGTTGCCCAGGCTGGAGTGCAATGGCGCGATGTCGGCTCACTGCAACCTCTACTTCCCAGGTTCAAACAATTCTCCTGCCTCAGCCTTCCTGAGTAGCTGGGATTACAGGCATGCACCACCACACCCAGCTAATTTTGTATTTTTAGTAGAGATGGGGTTTCTCTGTGTTGGTCAGGCTGGTCTCGAACTCCCGACCTCAGATCATCCGCCCGCCTCGGCCTCCCAAAGTGCTGGGAATACAGGCATGAACCACTGCGCCCGGCCTTGAGTTTCTTCATTGACATTTCTGACAACTTTGTATCCAATTCTCTTCTGCTTTCTAATCATCTTCTAATTTACTTCTCAGGTCTGTCTTTTCGTTTCCATCCTATCACTATCCTAATTCAGGCTTTCATTATTTTATCATTGGACAGTTCCAGCATCCTTCATTAATAACCTTCAAAGTTCTCCTTCATTCCTGCCCATATGTTTGTACAGATTTAAGTTCTTATAGCACAGATTTTATTCTGGGTCAGCCCTTATTAATTACTCCCATTCAGTCCCCCATTCAAGGCTTGCCACAATCTGGTCCCATTCTGCCACTCCCGACCCATTCTTATACAGATTCCCTCTGCGAACCTTGTATTCAAACCATGTTCCTGCTAATGCCCTTGCAGCATCGGCTTTCTAAAGCTGATTAACTCTTTTTAAAAAATGGCCATTCTTATCTTTACCCCCAAATCCTACTCTAAAGAGATGCTTGTGATTTGAGAACCGGTATATCTTTGGATCCCAATGCCGCCCGTAGTTTTATTGTAGTATGACTCATTAGATACTGCTGCTGCTTTACCATCAGTGAGACAAAATGACCTCCATCTGGCTTTTTTGGTTTCCATTGCGACTTTAATAAAACAGTGCTTGGGAGTAATAAGAATTTGAATTTTTGAATTGTAGCAGATTTACTTCTCTGGTTCTTTGGATCAATTCCTAAGTCTTAGCCCCATCAAAGAAGAAGTACAGAATCTAACATGTCTGTATTTTGACTTCTAGAATACTGTAAAACTTTCTTCATAAAATTAGAAAGGATAGAGGGGGAAAAATGAAAAGAAAAAGAAGAATCTGAGAGGTCCCTAAGGAAAAATACCGTATAAACCAAGGCATTATTTATCAGTTTTTAGAAGGAGTTATCACATAGAATATGGTCTTTCTAAAATTTCTGGTACCTAATATTTCCTTTCAAAAAAGACTCAAATTCTTGAGGCATCCTAGAAGACTTGTGTGCTGCCTCCCCCTTGTCCACCTTCCCCAAAAGCACATTCGACAATGGCTGCCTGTTTCTCTCCTTGGTGAGGAGTCTGACTCATCATTCACTCTGTCTTTTCAACTGATACCTGCGTTTCAGTTCCATTCAATTACCAACTTTTAATTGGATCCCATTGCCAGATTGATTTTGTGTTCCTGTTTCCTCTTGGCTGCACTGTTACTATGACTACTTGGTATCTTCTACTTACTTCCTATATTAGTTTGATGACATCTACTCAGGTATGAAGCTAGATAGATACTATAAAATTGCTACAGTACCAATCACTATTATCTTACATTTTTCCTTTCCCCTACTGCTCATTTGGAATGGAATCAAGCATGGTGATAAGGTTCTTAATTCTTCTCAATCAATTTTAGTAAGCATTGGCAAGTTTTAGAATTCTAGGACCTTGGAAAATTGTGGAGACCCTCTTTCTCTGCCCTCCCTAGTCTTCACCCCCCACCACAACACATTCTTTCAGGCATATGGCATATATATTTCCTAAAAAGCTGAAAGATATCATTTCCTCATTTAATTAGAAAGTCTTCCTTTAGTTTCTTTCTTATGTTAACATAATGTCTCAGTATTCTACTTTAAGTGTACTCCTTTGTAGAATTGGGGAAAATTAGTTACACTAGGCAGTGCATGTTCTTTGGTCTTTAGTTAACTGCTGTATGCCCTATAAATATTAATTGATGACCTTCAGGCTTTATGGGATATGTTTAGTGGTTTTTTAATGGTTAAACTGAATATTTTTAATAAAAAATTACAAGACCATAGAATGCCACAGAACCATTCCACTTACCAGGAAACTTAAAATTTGCCAGCTGACCTGGGAACAGGTCTGGTCATATACCCAAGCTATTTAAGAAGAGAAATATTATTCATCAGAATAAAAATGTTATATCATAATGCTCTCTTACATAAAATGAGCTTACAGCCAGTGGGCTAACTGGATATCATTTTTCTAGTTTCTCATTAGCTCCCACTACCATATTTGTTACACAGAGTGAGCTAAGGCCAAGAGACCTTCCATATCATTCTTCCTGTGGCTACAAACTAGGATTCACAGCTAGCTCAAATAAAAACAGAAATAAAAGGAGAGAGATCTCATAGTCTGCAGGAATGGATTCTGACAATAAAGACCTTGCATTTACTCTGTTCCTTGTGCCTGGGGTTTTAATTTAACACATCAATGAAAAGGCACCATTTAAAAAAGGGGGGAAACACCCAGCAGGACTTACTTTTATTAGTGCAATTTGTAAGAAATTACTGCACTTAATGAGAAAATCGTTAAGCATGAAAAAATGGGCTCTGACTGAACTTGTGGAACTTAAATGGTGAGGTTTTAATTGAGTTTTTTAGTTATTGGTAAGAATAATAATAATAATTTAAAAATACAGGACTGCATCTGTGTGTTGAGGTGGTCAGCACTTTGCATATCTTAGTCCAATTTCCTGTGCCACTGGTCATGCATAATATTATGGCTGTGGTGTTCTCTCTGTCGTATCTACTGATTTTTCTGTTCTGAAAGGGAAGCAGGGAACTTCTTTTTTGTTAGATTGAGGAAGTTTGGGGCAAAGAGCTAGCAGAACAGTTTCTAGAAGGTGGAAGAACTGCAGGCTAAGGCAAAGAGCAGAGCTATGTCTGCTTCTCAGTCCAGCTGCTTAAAAAAGATGACAAATTTCAATGTCATTTTCAGGTTACTCAAGCTTATGCTTTTTTCCTAGTTCTCTGTTTCTTTTGTTGCCATCCAGTGATTTATTTTTCCTCAATAAGAATATTTCATTAAAGACCATGCAACTAGAAAACAAGAATACCAAGAGCAAAGAGCACTCTTCAGTCCGAACTCTTTTAGAAGTGGAAGCAGAAAGAAGGGTGTTTAAGAAATAAGTCGGCACTGTGTGTGTGTGTGTGTGTGTGTGTCTGTGTGTGTGTGTGTGTGTGATTTAGAGAAAAAATATTTAAGATACCTTCTTTTTGTACTTAAAATTTCATAAGTACGTTTGACTTCTGAGAGGACCAGAATGCCATGGGAAGTGCTCAGTTGCATCCAGTACCTGTTGTTTATTGTCATGGTCCACACAGTTGCATGTCACAACCGTGTTAGACCTGAAGGAAAGGAAATGTATGTAGCTCTAAAGACGTTTCAAGTAGAAGTGAAAACAATATTTTTTTACATAATTTGTTTTTTATAGAAATACAGCTTTTAAAAAAAATTCAAATGTCTGGGAGAAGCTTTAAATATGCTTTTGAACTTCTTCAGTAACTTTTAATTGAATTTCATTGTGTCCTACCTCACTAGAAAGAAAGAAACCTGCAAATTTTAGCTTCCCTTATAATTTAAATGATGCCTTGCTAATTTCTGTGTTTTTGAGATGGAGTCTCACCCTGTCGCCCAGGCTGGAGTGCAGTGGTGAGATTTTGGCCCACTGCAACTTCTGCCTCCCAGGCTCAGATGATTCTCCTGCCTCCGCCTCAGCCTCCTGAGTAGCTGGGATTACAGGCATACGCTACCACACCCAGCTAACTTTTGTATTTTTAGTAGACAGGGTTTCGCCATATTGGCCAGGCTGGTCTTGAACTCCTGACCTCAGGTGATATGCCCGTCTCGGCCTCCCAAAGTGCTGGGATTACAGGCATGAGCCACTGGGCCCAGCCTGATGCCTTGCATTTCTGTCTCCTGGAAATACCCAGTTCATAAAAGGGGCCATCCCCTTGTGAGTTCATAACACACTGTGCCCTTAGATCCCCTCCTCACCCTCCCTTCTTCTGTATGCCCTGCATCTGAGGGAGGTGTGGGCAGAGTTGGCTCTTATAGGTTACATTTCCCAGGCTCCTGTATCTAAAGACTTCCTACTGGGTTCGGCATGAGAGATATTGGTGGGAAGTAGGGAGGGAGAAACCAGTGTATCTCTTCTTCCCTTTCTATGTTGGGTAGCATCTTTGGTCCTCAGTGTCTTCAGCTCCCATAGGACAGATCCCTGAGCTCTATTTATACCCTTTCTTTTCTTTTTCCTGAGTACCAAGGGATGCTAAGGGTTTCTTGCTGTTACCAATCCCGGGGTTACAGCACCATTCTCAGTTGGCTTTAACACACTTCGTAACCTGCAAAACAATTGCCTGTCTTAAGTCTCCTGTGTTAAATATTTGGAGTGGTTTATATTCCTTGTGTTGGACCCTGACTGATACACACACCGCCTCTACCCACAATGGCCAGTTTATATTCGATAGTAAAGAGGCATAAAGAAAGCCCGCTTTTGATTCTTTTCTTAAATTGCCTGTGTTAAAACAGACTTTCTTATCAGGCAAATATCTTTTATAAGTTTCTGGCTTAAACAGTGATTATAATTTACATGTGGATTTAATTTATGGTAGACTGGACTGCTTGCCTAGAGTTTTATTTGCTGATGGGCATTACTCCTTTTTATTCTCTTAATAATGAATTACCTGACCTTATACTTATTTTGATTTAAGTGCTTGATTTTTATTGTCACTTTTAATTTTGTGTTATAAAGATGCAATTGTCATTGGCTACATAAATTTGTTTTTTTCTTTTCTTTTTCTTTTTTTTTTTTTTTTTTGAGATGGAATCTCACTCTGTTGCCCAGGTTGGAGTGCAGTGGCATGATCTTGGCTCACTGCACCCTCCACCTCCTGGGTTCAAGTGGTTTCTGGCTAATTTTTGTATTTTTAGTAGAGACAGGGTTTCACAATGTTGGCCAGGCTGGTCTCGAACTCCTGACCTCAAGTGATCCGTCCTCCTTGGCCTCCCAAAGTGCTAGGGTTACAGGCGTGAGCCATTGCGACCGGCCATAAATTTGTTCTTAACATTTAAAATTTATTTAACTGCTGACATTTGCAAAATGTACAGCATTTCAATAAGTAACATTTACATGAGGCATTGAGAAAGTGAGAAGAATTAAATTGGGAAATATCCTAAATGATGGCTGAGTTCAGCCAAATCATTTGAGGTGTCTTCACAGTCTTTATATATAATGTGTGACAGATGAGGGAACCTACTGCTTTTTGGGCTCTGTCAGATGGAGGAGAAAATCCCACAATAAATGACTTCCTTTCACTTTGTTGGAAACATCTTTGCAAAGAACAGAGGTAGTGAGTAAATGTAAAGTCAGAGGCAGACATGCACATGGCCCTGGGTGTTTTGACCTTGGTGACTGTGCAATGAGAGGGGAGGTGTAGTCCATTTTATAGGACTTTGGGTGGTGTTGAATGTATTCAGTAGAGAAGCAGAATGTGTATTTCAGATTAAACAAGAAAACTTTGCCATTTTCCTCTTCTGTAACATTTCTAAATCTGGATAACATTTTGAATATGATACTGAAGTATTGTATTGAGGTTAATTTTGGGTGTCAACATCTGTACTCATTTAAGATACTGGGTTAGTATATGATGCCCATATCTAAAGGTTTTGCATTTTCTAAAACCTCAAAATCCAAAACAGACATTTGAAGTAATCCTGGAAATAAATGACAGCCATTTGCCTGACTTAGTATCCTAAGATGGATGGCCCTTCCAATGGCCATTTTTTATTTTAGCTACTAATGAGTATTATTGAGTCACTAACTAATTTCGAAAAGCATTTTGGTGAATTATAATTGGGGCTGTGATTTACTGAGTTTGAAGACTGATAAGCCACTCCTCAGCCCTGTAATTGATGTAGAAGCAGAGAAAAGCACCCTGATGATCAGCATTTCCTTTATGTGGGGCAGGGGAGTCAAAAGCGTATTGCAGCCAAATATTATAGAATATTATTTTTTCAGCCATTTCTGCATTTTACTTTTATTAAAAATGGCAGGGAAATGTGAAGTGCCACAAAACTTTGGAAAGGAAGTCTCTTGTTTACATCCCTTTTGATACTCAGTATATTCAAGCGTCATCCATCACAGCTATTCCCTGGTGTTAAATGGTTCGTTATAGTCAGTGAACCACAAAAGTAGTCTGGGTAGAGGGACAGAATTTAGAATCATGGACCAGATTTACAAGCCACGTAACTGAGTATTCCTAGAAGGCCAAAATCTGGTTCTTTGTATTCGTTGGGTTTATTGGAAGTTTGGATATGTTTATCCGTCTGTGTTTCTGAACCCTCTGGAGGAAAGAGCACAACAGTCTAACATGTAAATAAGAAAAACTAAATCCAAATAGGCCCACAGATACATTAGGACTTCATTTTTTTTTTTTTTTTTTTTTACAAAGAAACTGGGTATTGAGACTCCTGCTACTTCCTTTTACAAAGAATTTATGGTAGACTGGACTGCCTTCTTTCCTGTATCATTGCAAATGGATTGTTGGCTTGGGTATTTATTTTTGTTTCTTTTGAATATTTTTCTCTGTAAGATAGCAACTGTGTGTGTGTGTGTGTGTGTGTGTGTGTGTGTGTTCTACCATATTTCAGGATAAAATGAGTCAGGAAGCTGGTTGTTTTGGTTTTTTGTTTTGCTTTGTTTTTTCACAAAGCATTTTAGTACCTGTGTAGTTGTTTCATGGGCTCCCAGCTCTTAGGATTCCCTACGTTTCTATCCTTAATTGCCTATGCTCTTTTTACTCTTTTCCTTGTAGTCTTTATGCAGTAGTTTGGACACAGCAGACAACTCTTTCCTTTAAATAATCTCTTCTCTTAGTATCTGTGATGCCATGAACTCCTGACACACACACACACACACACACTCTCTCTCTCTCTCTCCCCATCTCCCTGTCTCTCCCTCTCTCTCTCTGACTAATCCTTCTTAGCCTCCTTCTTCAGCTCCCTTTCCACTATCCAACCGCTAAAATTTCTTCTTTCTTCTACACTTTCTAAGGAGCCACACTGTACCCCTACCTCAGGACTCTCACACATACTTTCTCTTCTTGGAACTCCCTTTCCTCCAGCCATTTTCTGTCTAATCCTCACTCTTTTTTCTTCCCCTATTTCTGTCCATGTATGAGGCCATTTGCTTTTCTCCAAACACAGCTTGTGCTTTCTCGCCTCTTCTTCATACTTAGGCTAATTCTGTTTCCTGCTGTGTAATTGCCAAAATCTGTTTTTCATTGCCTAGCTAAAAAGCCATGTTGATTTGTAAAGCTTTCTGTAATCACCAAAGATTTTTTAAAAATTCAAACCAATTAATATATTTCCTTAAAACTCATAGCCCTCTTCACATTATTTCCCAGTGTTAATTTTATGTATATGCATTATATTCCCTATTCAACTGCAAACTCCTCAAAGGCAAGGGCCTTGTCTTCAACTTAATTCTGTTTCCCACAGAACATAACATAGTATCTTCTACATAGTAGTTGCACAATAAGTATATACTATCAAACAAAGAGAAACATTTACATTATAGCTTCCTAAGATTTCCTATTCTCATTTCAAAAGAAGTGGAGAATTTAGAGTCTGTAGGATTATTGCCCTTGGCCTGTAAAGGTTTTTATTTGTGCTCAGATATGTAACTTCGAGTGACCTTTGTATCAAATGATCTGGGAAAGTACACCACTTTCTGTTATCAAACATTTCTGTTACTTTGCTTTTCAAGCTGAAAAGGGGAGATAACTTCTGTTTGCTTTGAGCTTTTGTTGATGGTTTTCTGCTCTGCCTACTAATCAGGGTTGTATTATTTACCTTGTTTAAAAAGGTTCATCTGAACATTCTCTCTCTACCTTGAATTGTAGTTGGATATTAATTCACTGCTGCGGGATACGTTGGTAAAGATTTCTGAAATTGCAGGGAAATGTTTCTTTAATCCCTCAAGTTTGTTAAGTGCTTTCTTATAATGGAGATCATAATCTCCGAGTTGGTAGAAGGGATGAAACGGTTACTGGGGATGTTTTTCCCTTGTTGGAAAATTGCTGTATTAAAAAATACTTCATCCAGTTTTTTAATCCTTTCCACATGCTGTATGGTCCTTAGGAAATAAGTAGATTCTTAGCACCGATTTCATGTTTTTAATAAGGAAGAAAGGCGTTGAGTAATGTTCAGGTCACTGTGATTCACAGAGTTAGTGGCCTGGGGCCTTTATTGGTAAAGCTTGAAAGTAGTTTTCTTTAGCATTGTGTATACACAGGTAGCTACTAGAATGCTCACAGGAGGCTGTGATTTGGGGAAACAGGCAGTCATAGAATATCTTGAACATTCAGCATAAATTGCCAAACAGCCACAGCTAGTGAATGGTTTCAGGGGACAAGGGAGAGGAGCCTTTAGGCATGAATACCCACATCTCCCTGATTTGTTCTTCCACACAAGATCTTAAGGGTCAGTTTTGATCTGCACAATGTTAAGTTTCCTCATGACTTTTAGATTTCCTTTTTCCTCTGCTTTTTATTCATACTGAAGAATTTTTTGTTTCTTTGTAAGGTGTAATCTACTTTGGAAATGATAACACTATGAATGCATTTTCTCTTTCTGTAGCATTTATGACATTGCTTGCTGACAGTTACTGTTTATTAAGTATTTGTGGCTTTTGGAATAGTGAGCAATAGGGAGAATATTCAGGTCCAGCTAAGGGCATAAGGTAGATAGTAATGATTTCTCATTCGAAAGGGATATTTTGTTAAGACTAGGGCTGATCTTTTCTAATTTAACCTTGGATTGGTAGAAGATGGGGTGTCCCTGGCTCATTATTTTTCACTGCCCAGCACTGTTCGACAATTATCCTGAGTAGAATTAGGGGAGGGACTAGAGGATCTGTTTTCTGTGAATACAATAGGAAAGGCAGTTTTGAATTATCCAAATGGCCCCTAAATTCTGGGGGAAAATAAAATAACAACAACAGCAGTTTTAAAAACAACTACAACCTAGGTTCTGACATCCCAAAAAGGAATATTTCAACTATAATTCTCAGCATTTTAGAAATTAATTTCTTGACAAATATCAATAGGTATTATTCAGACTTTGCAAATACAGAGTTTTGAAATCAGAATTTTGCATCTCATCTCTCCCCTAAAAGAAGTATGGCAATTGTGCTTGCTGATCATGAGGCTTGTGAACTATAATACATACTTACAGGCACAAACACAGAAGTATACCCTCTCTCAGGCATCACTCAAATTTAAGAAAATTTCTTGTCTTATGTTTTAGCGAGTAACCAGCTCATAAATCACATCGAACAGTTTTTGGATACTAATGAAACACCGTATTTTATGAAGAGCATAGACTGCATCCGAGCCTTCCGGGAAGAAGCCATTAAGGTAATGCTATCCTAGCATCTCTTTTCTTCCTAAACAGTTGGCAACTATCACAGGGAAAGAGGCATACAGCATCCTGGAAATGAGCCTGGGCCGTGGAAATTATCATTCTCAGTGTGAATAGCAGTGTATGCCAGTGGAACTAAAAATGACTTAAATTCATGTTACTATCACTGTCATTTCTGAGATGGGATAAAGATGAGTAGGTAGGGTGTTTTATCCTTGAAAGTTGGCTTTTTATTGTACTGAAGACCCGGCCTTTGCTTTCTGTTCCTATTTAGGGAACCAAGGAAATTTCCATTATAACCTCTGGTGGCCCACTCATTATTGTAAAGGATGGGCTATTTTAGGGAAATGGATGGAAAATATATATTGGTATAATTATTGAGAAAGATTTTATGAAGACAGGAGTAGGGATCTAAATGTCAGAAAAAAAAGAACACTGACAATAAGTTCCTCCCCTGCCTTTTGTGTGGGTTTTGTCTGTTTGATTGTTTTATTAGGAATTGTTAGAAAATATTTCTAAAACTTTTCCAAATTATGTATAGGCTTTTATATCTCTAGGTAAGAAGTGAGCAAGTTTAAATTAGAAAGCATATTTTTTAAGTGGGCACAGCTGTAGTATATGTTCTTGTGTGGGTGCTTATTAAATACTTGGTGAACATATGAATGAATTAATGCTTAAATAATTTAGGTGCTTACAAAGAGTGACAAGAAAATGGAAAAATCATTAAAATTAGATTCAATAACAGATTCAGAAGTAGATAACCTGAATACTCTTCAGATAAAAGACAAATTTTGGAAAAGTAGAGTCAGGACAAGACTGCAGATGATTCAGTTGGATGGAGAAAGATTTGGTTCAATGGAAAGAGATAGTAAAAGTGTATTGCTTTTTTAAAGCACTACCCAGGCTAGATGGAGTGTCTTATAACACCTCTGTGCATGGTTGCCACCCAGTGTCCTTAAAAATACAGGTCACATTGTATTTCTTAAAAAAAATAAGAGACAAGAGAAGCAGAAGAGACTTCAGTGGCATATCATTCAGTCTTAATGGAGAGATTGTTATTTTTTCTTTTCCTTTTTTTTTTTTTCTTGAGACGGACTTTCACTCTTGTCGCCCAGGCTGGAGTGCAGTGGCGGATCTCGGCTCACTGCAACCTCTGCCTCGCAGGCTCAAGCAATTCTCCTGCCTCAGCCTCCCGAGTAGCTGGCATTACAGGCGCATGCCACCACGCCCAGCTAATTTTTGTATTTTTAGTAAAGACAGGGTTTCACCATGTTGGCCAGGCTGGTCTCGAACTCCTGACCACAGGTTATCCGCCCACCTTGGCCTCCCAGGGTGCTGGGATTACAGGGGTGAGCCACTGCGTCTGGCCAAGAGATATTTTTTGAACTGTAAAAAGATTATCTCTAAGTTTTATGGAACAATTAGGAAAATGAGAATACTGGCTAGTTATTTGGTTCTATTAAGGAGTTATTAATTTTTTATGTGGTGTTAATGGCATGTGAGTGTTTGTTTTAAAAGAGTCTATATTTTCTATATTTCATACAGGAATATTCATAAATGAAATAATTTGACTGAAATTTGCTTCAGTATAATTGGAGGGTTATGGGAGAAGAAGGTCATAGTGTAGAGGAAGCAAGATTGGTTTGGTTGATAATTATTTCTTTATTTTATTTTTTATCTTTGAGAAGGAGTTTTACTCTTGTTGCCCAGGCTGGAGTGCAGTGGCATGATCTCGGCTCAATGCAGCCTCCGCCTCCCGGGTTCAAGCAATTCTCCTGCCTCAGCCTTCCGAGTAGCTGGGAATACACGCGCCTGCCACCGCACCCAGCTAATTTTTGTATTTTTAGTAGAGACGGACCCATGTTGGCCAGGCTGATCTCGAACTCCTGACCTCAGGTGATCTGCCCGGCTCAGCCTCCCAAAGTGCTGGGATTACAGGCATGAGTCAACATGCTCGGCCTGAGTTGATAATTATTGAAGCTGGGTTATGAGTGTGCGAGCACTGACTAAATTGTTCTCTGTTTTTGTTTGGGATTTTCTACATTAAATGTTAAAAATAAAGGGGTAGGCCACCGCAGAAAAACTGACTCTGGGAAGCTCTGTGCCTTCCACAGATGGAAGGATTTCTGGTCCCCAGTGAACACACCTCAGTTTGGAATGCCAGCTTCCCATGTACCAAAGAAGAACATTTTATTTTTTTGTAATAAATAAGGTGATTCAGACCAAACTTTGTTTGGTCTGGGGTGAATTTGTTTTTGTGTTTGCTCTGACTTGCTGCCTCCTCTACCCCAACTTGCTACCACAGTTTTCAGAAGAGCAGCGCTTTAACAACTTCCTGAAAGCCCTTCGAGAGAAAGTGGAAATTAAACAATTAAATCATTTCTGGGAAATTGTTGTCCAGGGTAAGTTGTCATTTGCCTTTTTTTTTAAAAAGTATTTTTAAAATACTTATGCTATTTTATTCTAAATATACATATAAATTCTAAATATAGACTGTATTGTATATTGAGTTACGTGGGAAACGTGATGACTTTCTACATGGCTTTGGGAAATGCTCAGTGTTCGGTGAACTCAAACTCTCCCTTAATAAGCATAAATACAGAGTGATAAATAATAAATAAACATGTAAGTTCCATCTTAGACTCTTTATGCAGCATGACCTATTTCATGGCTGTGCCTTTCTGTTTGTTGAATGGAGCAGCTGTGTGGGCGAACATTGTCCCCTTTCTCAGATCCTTAGGCCATTTCAGTCCTTCTGGTTCCACAGCCCTTTGGTTGACCTCACCCAGATTTTATCTCCCTGCTACTTTTCATTTACCATGTTCTTGGACTTTCCGTTTCAACAGACCAGCATCTTCATGTACCAAAACCATTCAGTTCCTCACTTGCACAGCAACCAATGCAAGTTAAACCCAGAAAGAAGACAGCACACATTCTTTCAGTGTTAGGCTTGATCTTTGCTTTTTTTCATGCCCTTTGCCCCACCTTTTTTAAAACATGACCTGATTTTCTTTTAGAACCCAAGTATAAGATATTACTTGTTTAAAATACATATTATGAAAATGATTATGTTTATGAGATAAACTTTTCACTTATACTAAAGATGCAAAATTTGTTTCAATCTCTTTCTGTGCGAATTCTATATAAAAAGAGTTGCATACCTATCTATCCACCTTCTAATGGGCAACTCTTCATCACACAGGTAACTGTTTTCCTGACAGTTAATTTTTCAGCCCTTTAACTTCTGCACTGGAGAACAAAAGGAATTGGAATGGGTAGTGAAGGGGGCTTACTCAAATCACTTTTGTGTCTCTGCTGTTGACCCCGTAAATGAAGGAGATTGGTTTTGGTATTTATTGAATGCCTATAGCGTATTATTTGCTGAAAAGAAACTTACAGGTCATATGCAAAATCCATATTTTCTGATAGCTTATATGCCACTGAGAGAATACAGATGACCAAGGCCATTCATAGGTACACATGGATGTTAAATACATGTGCTTTTCGAACAGTTTATCAGGTATCAGCCATTTGATGTAGGAAAATAGGAAGAAGAGCAAACTAAAGAGTAGATTTTCTACCCTTGATTTGCTCTTACTGAGCTAAAATTGATAAACTGTCCTAAATGATAGACATGCCCCTTGGTGAAGACCATGTTTTCTTCCTCCCTAGTCCTCTGGCCACTCTATCAATAGCCAGTAACATGGCCACAAGACAAAATGCATGGCGTAGTTCCATATTGGGCACCGGATGTCTTGGACAAAAGCATACAGTCATTTAATTATCATTTATTTATTGAGCTTCTGCTATGTTCTACAGTAAGTCCTCTCTTAATGTCCATAGGTTCTTGAAAATTGTGACTTTAAACAAAATGACACATAATGAAACCATTTTTTTCTCATCAGTGTTATAATGAAACAATATTATTTAAGTACCTACTTTTGTTTCACTTAAAGTCACAGTTTCCAACAACCTATTGATGATAGTTAAGTAAGGACATACTGTACATTGAGGGGAATATAAAGATTTATAAGACTGAGTGTCTGCCCTTGAGAAAATATATTCTTAGGAGAGAGAACATGTGTACAAATAGTTATATAAAATACGACAAGAGCCATTTCAAAGGAATAAACAAAGTGATCTGAGATTTCTAAAGAAGGGAAGACTTATCTAGAGTTGATCAAGGAAGGCTTCATGGAACACGTGGCATTTGACATGCGGCCTTTATTGCTTATTACACAAGCAAAAACTGGAGAAAAGATAATTTAAGATGGTCATTGTTAATTGGTTGCCTTTATAGTTTTATATTTTTTGTAGAACAGAGCACCTTCATAGTTTAAAAAATCTCCAGCTCAGGCTGGGCACAGTGGCGCATGCTTGTAATCCCAGCACTTTGGGAGGCCGAGACGGGAGGATCACTTGAGCCCAGGAGTCTGAGACCAGCGTGGGCAACATAGTGGGACCCTGTCTCTATTTAAAAAAAAGAAATCTTCAGCTCAAAGCTGGGAGGAGGTGTGATGGAAAGGAAAATGGGATTGGGGTTGATTCTTTGTGTTTTGATTTTACTCTCTGAATTACTTTTTAGATGGAATTACTCTGATCACCAAAGAGGAAGCCTCTGGAAGTTCTGTCACAGCTGAGGAAGCCAAAAAGGTATTGTGGGGTAAACCTTTGTCTTTAGTTGAATTATTATAGTGGACTTTATTTTCTTGATACCCTCGAAGAAGTTAAATTTTATGGGTAACTAAATTAGTGTACTCATTTTGTATTCAATATGTAAATTGCTTCAACCACAGCATCCCCATGGGAGAAATTATAATCTTACTCAGTTTCCTGTAGGCTGTGGTTATATTTCTGGAACTCACCTATAATCCCAGCTTCAGTACTCCTAGAGCATGCTGTTGAACTCCATAGTGCACAAACTTAGCCTCGGCCCTGGTAAAGGCTATGAAATCCACAGTGATTCCCACCCTGGCCACACATTAGTTACTTGGTGAGCTTGTTTTTCTTTTTTTTCTTTTCTTTTCTTTTCTTTTCTCTTTCTTTTCTCTCTCTGTTTCTTTCTTTCTTTCTTTTTTTTTTTTTTTTTTGTTAATACTGATTAAAAATCAGAATTACCCTAGAGATTCTGTTAGTCTGAGATGGGTCCTGGGCACAGTTGGTTTGTTTGCATTTTAAAACCCCTCAGGTGATTGTATTGTATAGTGAATAGAGAAACACTAGTATTCTAGCATAAGGGACATCCAGGTATTTTCAGTAAAAGACCCCATGCAGTCCCCATGAGCTTTTTATTCACACACATTGTTAGGCCTAGACCTCCTTGTTTGGTGTGTATTGAATCTGATTCAGCCATGAGTCAGATACATGTGGTTATTTAGTTCAGTAGTCCTTCATTGTACCTCAAGGTTGTGATGAAATTTTAATGAATTAAGTTGAATAGCTCAAAAGTATATACTTCGTAACACTCAGTTTCAGTTACAGTCACTGACTGATGTAGTTCTGCTGGCACCTGACAGCTCTCAGTTACTAAGCTTCTGCGATATGCTAGGCACTGTGCTGGATGATAAGACAGCACCCCTGCCCTCTAGAAGCTCGGGCAGTTAAAATGGAGCAGAGGGAAGCAATGGAGACTCAGAAAATAACTATACACACTAAGGGAGAGCTTGGTCTGGGGCTGGTGAATAGGAATCTGTTAGGGAAGTGACAGATGCAAAGCTGGAAATGTTAATAAGATGGCTAAATTCTGGCCAAAATTTAAATATCTTCAATTTTCAACTCAAGAAAGGCATTTGGCAGAAACCATGTTTGGAAAAGAAATTAAAATATACAAGAATTTTTATTAAGCACTTTGCCTAGCAAAAGATTTTTGTTAAAAAAACAAAACAAAACATGTCATCCCTACTTTCAGGGAGTAGAATCCTGGTATTTTTGAAGCATACTGTAAGATGGTGATTATATCTCAGAAGGGGTTCCGTGGTGTCTGTACCCTCTCTGCCACAGGCAATACTGAGCACCATGGGCTTGAGTATACCATTTAACTGTTTGGTTTTATTTCTATTTGTCACTTTATACAATGTTTGATAATATCTCCTCATTGAACTGGGCTATTTCAGTCAAGGTTCTCCAGAGAAACAGAACCAAGAGAACGTACATGTGTGCGTGTGTCTGTGTGTGTGTATGCACATACACACATATATATAGAGAGAGAGATTTATTGGCTGAATTTCAGAAATTGGCTTGTGTGATTGTAGGGCTTGGTAAGTCTGAAATTTGTAGGACAGGCTAGCAGGCTGGAAACTCAGGCAGGATTTCTGTGTTACAGTCCTGAAGCAGAAACCTCAGCTTTTGCTCTTAAGGTCTTCACTTGATTGGATGAGATCTACGAATATTACTAAGATTAATCTTTACTTAAAATCAGGTAATTTTAGATGTTAATCACATCTACAAAATACCCTCACAGCAACATCTAGAGTAGTGTTTGATGGAACAACTGGGGACCATAGCCCAGCCAAGTTGACACATAATATTCATTGTCACATGGTGTGAAGACCTATCAATCAATTTTTGTTAAACAAGTAAATCAGGAAAAATATTTTTTGTCATTATTACATTAAGAAAATTTATTATCCAGGTGACAGTACATACTAGAGTTTTTGGAAGAAGTGAGGAGCCATGACCTAAAAAAGCTTGTGTTTCCTCCCAGCAGCACATCTTAACCAAAGATGTTCCAGCTAAGTTAACCCAGAATATTAGACAGGAAAGAAATCTGAAAACAGATGATGCACTTGCAAATTGTGCAAGGCTTGTTCTGTAATGCAAATAGGATGTCTTCTTTGAAATGTAAAGGCACTGAGCCTAAGCGTGAGGAATTTTAATGTCTAATGATGAAGCTATAGAGAGAAATTTCAGTTAATGACCAGGTAGGTGTAAGATGGTGTCCTTAGATAATTCTGATATCAGAACTGATGTTAATTGTAGTTTGAGACAACTCTCCTGAGGCAGGAGAACCGCTTGAACCCAGGAGGCAGAGGTTGGGGTGAGCCGAGATCGCGCCATTGCACTCCAGCCTGGGCAACGAAAGCGAAACTCTGTCTCAGAAAAAAAAAAAAGACAACTCTCAAAACTTCACCATCTTTGAATAGAGAGAACATCATAAAAAACAAGTGGAGAGAATCTCTTCTACTTCAGCCACGGGTTGCCTGGCTCTGACTGGCATCTTCGGCTCTGACTGGCATCTTCTTCCTTTTAGAGCATAGTGTTTCCATAGTCAAGGCGCAGAGAGTGTGCTTCCAGTACTACCAGCAAAACTGAACTTCACTGTCATGGCAGATAAGAAGTTAGGAAATTCAACATAAAATGTATTGAGTACCACCAGCTCTATGCCAGGCACTTTGATATATATTATCTCACAGCCTCCAAAAAAAGTACATTGCACATTCACCTAGCAGACTCTTTCACATCTAGAAAATGCCATTTCCTTTTTTTCCCCACATTTATCAGTGCTTTAGCCAATGTAGTATGTATACCAGATATTTAGATAACACTTTGACTGCTAAAGAACCGTTCACATTGTATGGTGTTTGTCTAGAACACTATATACATCATATCTAGATAATGGTAGAAAATAAGAGTAGTAGAATTTTACTTGTATCCAACTCCCGAACCAGAGAGCCCAGTATTATCTCTGTAATCCTCACAATGATCTGCTAAGAATTGGCAAGAGCAGGAACTACCATCCCTGTTACCACTGGGAAGCCAATCCCCAGAAAGGTAAAGTGGGGTTACACTTTGAGCTCACAGAGGTAGCAAGAGGATTAAAATGCACGTTCCTTTGCACCACACCAGACCTTCGTTTTCAAGTGGATTAAGTTTTGTGAATGGAATCTTGGACCAATCATTTCTAAAATACAGTACTCCCTGTCTGCTTCATCTCAACAAATGACTTTCTGGCCTAGAGCCAGGTGGTGGTTAGAATAACCTGGAAAGTCATAGAGTAGACCCTGTAATTTTGACTCACCTTCAGTGTACACTGTGTTATGTCTGTCAGTTCTCGTTAGTATAGTGGTGAGTACCCCCACCTGTCACTGTATCATGCCTGACTGTGAGATTATGCTTTTGTGTCTGCTTTAATATCACATGAACCCTTTATTTTGTTTTCCAGAGTGAAAACTTGATCCTTTGTATGAAAAATGCTTTTATTTATTTATTTATTTATTTAGAGACAGAGTCTCCCTCTGTTGCCCAAGCTGGAGTGTAGTGGCACGGTCTCAGCTCACTGCAACCTCTGCCTCCCAGGTTCAAGCAGTTGTGCCTCAGCCTCCCAAGTAGCTGGGATTACAAGTGCGCACCACCCCACCCAGCTAATTTTTGTATTTTTAGTAGAGATGGAGTTTTACCATGTTGGCAAGGCTGTTCTCAAACTCCTGACCTCAAGTGATCCGCCCGCCTTGGCTTCCCAAAGTGCTGGGATTGCAGGCGTGTAATCCCAGCCATGCCTGGACTGAAAATGCTTTTAAATGGCATCTGTTGATTTTTGGAGAGAAGTGTAGAAGGGAGAGTGTACATGTAGATGATAATGGGGAGAATTGCAGAGGAAGATTCTGGCTCAAGGAAGCTGATTTCTTTTGGTTTTAATAGAAGAGACATGCTTTAGCTATTTCTCTTAGCCAAGTGAGAGAAGTATTATCACTTTTGACCATGCACTGAAATATTCATTTATATTGCCTTCAAATGTTCAATTTGGTCACTTCCCAAATAATCATTTAAGGAAACTTGACTATAATCACTGAGGTTAAAGAACAATCCTCACAGTCTATTTAAATTCTTTTGAGGTATTTCCCGTAAGTTATTTAAAGTTAGCAAGCTGTCAAATTCTTGCTATTAAATGTTGACATTTGAAAGGAAATAATTATCCAGGGATGTTAATTTTAAATGAAAATTATAACTTTACATTTGTATAACATCTTAAGAGCTATTACCCTCCAGTTTTTCTAGAAATATGTGGATTGTATGATTCTTTGAGAAATAGAAGGAAGTCAGCTCTGCTACAGAAATAGAAAGTTTTTGCATGACGTAAGTTTAGACAGTCACTTTCTTTAAGTTTCCTGGTACCTCTCATTTCATTTTGAAACCTAGGCATAAATCATTCTTTAATGTTCATTTTTATTATCATTATAACCTGTCAGTTCTTCCACTTTTTCTGTTTCTAGTTTATATGATTAGATATGCCATTAGCATTTGATGTTTGGTAGAATCTTTGTATAGCCTTTGTATGCTCTTCATCTATCAGTTCTCCTGGCTCTGTAGTGGGTGGAAGAGGTAAAGTGATGTGTCTGAGAGCTCACAGTAAGTCACCGGCCAGGAATCTAGTTCTAGCGCTGCCCTAGTCCTTCATTCTCCTTTAGTATTGAGAAAGCAGTGAAGAAAGAGGATTTATCCCTATGGCATTGGGATCTTTTTTTTTTTTAAACCAGATTCCAAGAGGCTGAGCTATATCTAAATAATCATTTGATGTAAGCTCTATGAAAAAAAAATCATTATTTTAGCACTTATTTTTCTTGTAACTGCCTAATTTATCCTTCTTTATTGTTGTTGACATTTATGGATTTTCCACCTTAGTATCACAGACATTCATAGATAGCAATTGGCCATTTTACCAATTGGTGTTGGCCATTGGTGTTGGCCATTTTACCAACACCCCTGTCTAGAGAGGTAAAGTTTTCTGTGCCTCACAGCAAGCTAGTGGCCAGCAGAATTGACTGGAATCCAGACCCCCAGATGCCCGCTGTAGTCACCTTATCACCACACCATGGCACCAACTCTTCACGCCTTCACCTTATAATGCCGCCAACCACATCTACCTAGAGAAAGGATGCTCATGCTCCCTTTTTCAGGAGTACATCCGGTTCTGTGTGTGAGAGTGCACAGGAATTCTCCAAAGCTTAGTGAAGGATTGAAGACAAAGGTTAAGAATCATTTCTTGAGAGCAGTTTTGTCAAACTGCTGGCCCCTGTTGGACCCTATGACATTTTTCTTTGCTCTTTTCTGCTTTCATTTTCTGCCTTAATTCTCTGGTGTAGTTTGCTAGTACAAGAAAAGTAATAATGAAAATATCACAATGTTACCCAATATTTATTTAAGGCTTGATACATTTAAGATATGATATTAAATTTTTTATTGAGGTAGAACATGTGTACAGTAAATGCACAGATCTTAACTGTGAAACTTGATGAATTCTTACACATTCATGTACCTGGGTGCTCACCACCCAGATCAAAATAATAGAACATTTCCATCACCACATAAGCCTCCCTGGTACCTTCCTAGTCAGAAGCCCCCATCCCTTGAGGTAACCACTATTCTGACTTCTGTCACTTGAGAGTCATCTGGCCTGTTTTTGACCTTCATATAATTGGAATCATGCCTTTTTTTTCATCAATTATGTGATTATAGCTATGTAGTAATCCCTTTTATGATTTTACCACAATTTATTCATCCATTCTCCTAATGATGGACATTTGCTTGTTTGTCCTTTGGCAGTTGTGGATATTCTTGTACATACCACTTGGTGGACATATGTTAAGTGTATTCCTAGGAATTAGAACATGAAACTTACAATACCATAATGAATTTTTTCATACTTTAGTTTATCTGAGACTCAACATCCCCTAAGATAGGTATTGTAAGTAGTAGTATTCACATTTTGTTTTTGAGCGAAATTAGTTATGAAAAGGTCAGGTGGCTTGTGTAAAGTTCCTGAGAAACTGACAGGGTTATAGTTGTGTTCTCCACACTAGGCTGCAGGATTTCCCTCTTGCACCATGTTAGTGTTTATAGCATCCATTAAGCTACAAGTGGCATTAATGAAACCCAAATATATGTCATTTTAGGCAAAGTACATGCAAACTGATTTTTATTCTTTTTGATGCTTTTTTACACATCTAGATTGTCAGTAATCCTTTGGAATCACCTGATGGTGTTGGAAACAACCCAGTGGAAGTCATGTGTTTTTACTTTGGGGGTCAGTAAGGGTCTGAGCACAAGATGATAGTCTTTTAGTCTTATGGTGGTATAGGACTGGCAGTTTCTATATAGAGGTTATTGATTTCATTACTCTGCTTGTGGCCAGGATTATATTTCAGTGTACTTGAAAAGTAGTAGGTTATCCATTTCATAAAGTTCTCCAGGTAAGGAGGCACTTTTATGGTAACCCCAGGTAAGTGATGGTGGTTTGAGGAAGAAGGAATATGTCACTCACACATGCCCTTTCTATCTGTTCTCTACTTTCTCAGCATATTGCAGAGGGAAAGAACACATGAGAAAAGATGAGAATTGACTCCTACCCCTTTCTGCAGAAGAGATTCAGAGAATCTCTTGCTTTTATTGAGAAAGCAGGCCAGTCATTGAGTTCTCTGCTCTATCTTGCTTCCCTGTCACTGCATGGGCTAGAATTACTTGCAGTTACAAACACTAATGATGAGGAGTGATATGTGGAAGAGATCAGCCTTGCCTGGGGCATTGGGAAGGATAATGGATGGCAGCCCAGCTTTTAAACATAATTTGCTTACACAGAAATGTGAAGCAGATCTGTCAGGAAAATCAGTTGCAGACGATACTTAGCACTTAATGAAAATGTAGGATTTTTGTTGCTGCTCATTTCTTCCTAGGAATTTGGCCTAGTCTCAGAGATGTGCCATTTGTGCTTAAGTATATATACCATGGTCATACTGTGCCAACAATAAGTCCTTAACTAAGGGGTCATACAAGATGTAGTGGACTACAGAACCATTGAGCCTATGGAGTTTTTCAGATGTTTGGAAGATACCAGTCATTTGTGGCCCTACAGAGATTTATGGCAGGATGCAGCTCTACTGTTTATTCTCTTGCCCCAACTGGATAAGTCTTATCCTGTAGCCATATAGTCCTGATATCACGAAAATCATGCAGGGGTTAATGATAATGAGTAGGAGAGGAGAGGTACAACATAAAAAGTATGATAATAACCCGGAAAACCGCAAATAAAAACCAATTTGAGAATCTAGGATAGAGTAGTTTATTTAACCTTTACAGATAAATCATATGCTAGTAAATGTATCGATTTTTTATTCATTTATCTGTATTTGGCTGTCAGATATCTTTATTCATAATCACCCAGAATAAACAGAATGAATGAAACAGAAGCTTCATCACAATTCTGTTACAGACTGTCTGCCCCCATTGCTGGGATTTCCTCTCTCTTATACCATTGATTCTCAGTCTTGCACATGGCCCAGTTTAGGGTCAACAAAGAGCTATGGAAAGATCCATAAATGTCCTTAAAAGAAGATAAATTCCTTATTCGCTCAGTCATAAAAGAAGTTAATGAATAGTGAGGTGGTCTTAACTGAGGGAAAAAAAAGTCCAAGAGAGTGGTTGAGTCAACAAACAATTATGTCCATGGTGCTGACAAAGGCACTGCACCTTAAGGCAGACACAGCCTCCACTGTTATCACTTTGTTACCTGTGTGTGTTTTTGTATATGAGGACTAGAAGGACAGGCAGAGCTTTCTTGCTTCCTGAAACTTGCCACATGCAGCCTCATATTTCATGGTTGACTTTGGTTTGACTTTTTAAAGAGACATATTTTAGTTTATTTATAGGTCTTAGGTTTCAGAGGTCATGATTGTGTCCATTGTACCATAAAAGCAACAGGAATGTAGAGAATGGCAGCTCTTACCATTTTTTCATGTTGAGAGTGAGGAAAGTATAATTACACTTTTTCCTCTTGGGTGGAAGCAACTACAGGAGAGCATGAGTGGGCTGGAAGGCTCGCTCACCGCGTGCCTGCTCCATGCACTCTCAGCCTGAAGAATGCCAGAATGCCTCTAGGGGCCAGTCAGTTGTGGTACCATAACTGATTCTCTATTTACTGTTTCTGGCCCCCAAAGGAAAAGTAGAAGTGCCCCACTTTCCACTGCCCTCTCTAAAACACTCACTCCTACAGGCAGGCATGCTACCAGAAAATCACCTTCTCGTGTTAGGATAGATAGGCATTGCTAGATAGATATGCATTGCTAGAACCCAGCTCTTAGAGGCAGCTGCCACATGCCTTGAAGGAAAAGGCTCCCCACTGCTATCCCTTGGAGGGACAGGGTGGAAAAAGAGTGTTCAGATAATTTTCAAGGGCACTCACCTCACTACCCTTTTAAAATCTGAGTGTCATTCCTAGATCCTCACAGACTTCACTTCCTGGACTTTGCTGTATTACTATGTATCTGCCTTTCAGAAGCTCCAGATCTAGAACAGTGATGTTGAACGGTTTTCTCATCCATTTCTCATCTGCCTGTTTTCAAACAATTTCTAACACAAATTGAAAGATTTCCATAAAAGGAATCAAACAACCTTCCAAGCTCACTCATTTTTGCATTTCACGTTTCTTATAAGAAGTCCCCCTTTTACTGCTTTTGTCCACAGTAGAATTTAAGAGTAGATTATTCTAAGCTTTTTTTTTTTTTCCTGATTCTTCATCATTCAACTTGAGATTATTCTAATCTTGATTTGATTCTCATGCTCCTTTCAAAAGAGCATACTAGTTTGGGGTGGTTGGTTATTTTCTTAACCTTAGCAAGCCAGCTTATTTCCTATGGAAGCAGAACTGGAAACAGCAGATGTCCACCATGCTTATACAGGACACTACACATAGTCACTGTCTCGACAAGCCATGTTATTTCCTCCCTCTTCGTGAGCACTTTCTCTGGTGATGAGTTAGTATGGACTACTTGAACCTCAAAACTGGGCCTCTCACCCAAAGCCAAATGAAGTAGCGTATGCCAGGATGATGTTTCTTTTGGGCCGTTTGCAGTGAGACTGCTAAGCAGGCTGCCTTAGGTTTTGCTGTGGCAATGCTAGCAGATTGTTCCCTCTTTCAAAGGGGCAAAAATATCATTTTGGTATAATAACTGACTTTCTATTTACAGTTTCTGGCCCCCAAAGACAAACCAAGTGGAGACACAGCAGCTGTATTTGAAGAAGGTGGTGATGTGGACGATTTAGTAAGTACTTTTAATATGCACCTGGTGTTCTATGATTGAAGTCGCCTGAGCTGTAAATACAGCCACAAAGGCTGATCATCTTGGACTTGTTGCTTATTTGTGTTTTAATTTCCAATACACCAGAAGCTTCCTACACCATTATATATTGCCATTATAAATTCAATCAGATAGGTAATTTCATAATAGAAATTCCTGTGTTTCATGGTGTCGGCTATATTGTTCATTCAGATTAATCCTCTCCCTTGAAGGGCTGAAAAAGAGCTAGGGAGGCTATTCCATTAGTAGCAAAATGTTGTAATTCACTGAAATTGCTGTTAACCAAAAATAAGTAATACAACATGCAGTTTGTGTGGGTTGACAAATGAAACAGCCCTTAAAAGGGCTACTTCTTAAATCTTCTCAATTAACTTAATGTAAACAAAATAGACCGATAGGCATTTGAGGATTTCTGGACCCCATTACACCATGTTGTTGATGTCTGGGAAGCTGTGTAGTAAATGTCTTTTGTATCTATCCTTAATGTTTGGAAACTTCCTGCCTTTAAGCTTCATATGACAACTGACCAACAAACACTACGTACTATGATGTCAACCTTTTTTAGAGACATTCTCATTACTAAAATGAGTGGATACTTGAATGTTTAACTCCTAAAATAATGAGCGGTGAATAAATGAGCAAGTACATGCATGCCTTCCAATGTAGAGTCATTTTCATTAAACCCTCTCTCACCAGAGAAGCAGTGGTATGAAATTGGCCTGATTCCTTTCTAAGTGTGTTGTTCTTGTTCACAGTTGGACATGATATAGGTCGTGGATGTACGGGGAATCTAAGAGAGCTGCCATCGCTGTGATGCTGGGAGTTCTAACAAAACAAGTTGGATGCGGCCATTCAAGGGGAGCCAGAAGCTCAAGAAATTCCCAGCAGGTTACCTGGAGGCAGATCATCTAATTCTCTGTGGAATGAATACACACATATATATTACAAGGGATAATTTAGACCCCATACAAGTTTATAAAGAGTCATTGTTATTTTCTGGTTGGTGTATTATTTTTTCTGTGGTCTTACTGATCTTTGTATATTACATACATGCTTTGAAGTTTCTGGAAAGTAGATCTTTTCTTGACCTAGTATATCAGTGACAGTTGCAGCCCTTGTGATGTGATTAGTGTCTCATGTGGAACCCATGGCATGGTTATTGATGAGTTTCTTAACCCTTTCCAGAGTCCTCCTTTGCCTGATCCTCCAACAGCTGTCACAGCTTGTGTTGAGCAAGCAGTAGCATTTGCTTCCTCCCAACAAGCAGCTGGGTTAGGAAAACCATGGGTAAGGACGGACTCACTTCTCTTTTTAGTTAAGGCCTTCTAGTTACCACATTACTCTGCCTCTGTATATAGGTGGTTTTCTTTAAGTGGGGTGGGAAGGGGAGCACAATTTCCCTTCATACTCCTTTTAAGCAGTGAGTTATGGTGGTGGTCTCATGAAGAAAAGACCTTTTGGCCCAATCTCTGCCATATCAGTGAACCTTTAGAAACTCAAAAACTGAGAAATTTACTACAGTAGTTAGAATTATATCACTTCACTGTTCTCTACTTGCAAGCCTCAAAGAGAGAAAGTTTCGTTATATTAAAACACTTAGGTAACTTTTCAGTCTTTCCCATTTCTACCTAAGTCAGCTTTCATCTTTCTGGATGGTGTCTCCTTTACTAAATAAGAAAATAACAAAGCCCTTATTCTCTTTTTTTTTCTTGTCCTCATTCTTGCCTTGAGTTCCAGTTCCTCTTTGGTGTACAGACTTCTTGGTACCCAGTCACCTCTGTCTTCAGCACCCTCATAAGTCGTCACTAATACACAGTTTTGTACATGTAACATTAAAGGCATAAATGACTCATCTCTCTGTGAATTGCTGCTAATTATTGTCTGCAAAAGACTTCTTCAGTGCTCTGCTGAGAATTGAACACCCTTATCCATTGATTGAAAATGGATCTGCAAGATAGAACATCATTCATTTAGCTGAGGAGAGAAAGGAGTGCTTTACTTTGGGCTTCTAGGACATCCTCTCAATACTATACACACTTGCATCAAACTTGACATACAGGTGCTCATTTAAAGTAACCCCAACAGAGGATGACATATAGTTTCTGGTTAGATAGTTAAAGCCCAGGGGTTGTTTGTGACTTGGACAAAACTGAGACATTCTTAGAACCACAGAGAGTGGAAACTTTGATCTCTGAAATCTTCATTATTCTCATCAGATCCTCCCAGCAATATGAATCAGCTCAGTAAGTATGGCTCCATCAGCAGCCCCTGTCTTTGGCAGTTTGGGGAATTTCTTTTGGGAAACGTCAGTCTTTTTGTCATGCCAGGAAAAGTTTAAATCAAGTTAGTCCTTTATATCTTCTGATACTTTTTGACTTAGTTTGAATGCAGCAGGATTATTTGTGCTTCTCTAACCCTGTTTTACCTAAATCTCAATACCTCAAGGAAGAAATTAGTTTCACAGGCTAAGGAGAGGAAGAACTAAATGAGTCATGTAATTTCCAAATCCATTTCATACAGATGAAGTATATGTGCTATGTAGACTTCATCAGAGCGTACTGTTTTGAGTAGGGACAGCGTGTTTTGCATGAACACATCAGTCCCATTTCCGTGAAATGAGATTGGCAGATCTACAGAACTCCCAGGTGTTCTGCTGAGTGTAGCCCTGGAGGACAGCAAGTGCTGTATTGTCGTCAATCCACCATGGGCTGCTTCTCAGAAGCCCAGTAATCCCACAAATGATAGGCTTGTCTGTGATTGCAAGTCACTGACTATGGACCCGGTCACCTTTTTCTTCTATGTCACTGAAATTTATTGACTTGAAGAGGAGTCATCCTCTTTGTGACCGCCCCCACCCCCACCCAAGTCACAACTCAAATGACCATACGCATTTCCAAATGCCCCCTTGAAGGTATGTGCTGCCCCTCATTAAGTACCACTATTTTAAATGTTGGGTTTTAATCCTTTGCCAGTTAATTTACATATAAGATTTAGAATCTTGGAAAACTATTTGAAAAATCGTGTTGGGATTAGGCAGCATTTTTTTTTCCCGCCAAGTCCAGGATGGCTTTGAAAATAAATGGACACAGATCTCTCCTGTTTTGATGAGGTGCAGTGCTAATGACTGGCTTTGCAGTTAATTTTGATTCAGGCAACAGATTTTCCTTTTGGTTCCCTGTCTCCCATGGGCGTCATTTCATGTTGTCCCCTGCCTTCCCCCAGATATTCTAAGTTCAGGACACAAGCTTGTGGCCCATGCAGAGCAGAGGCCATGAGGGGTCACAGCATGGGTACGGGAGGAAACACTGGGCTAACCCAGATACTGGACTTGAGTCTTGCCTCTGCTGCTTGCTGCACAGCTTCTGTCATGGTGCTAAACCTGTGACCTGCCTCACAGGCTTAGAGCATGCCCGTAGAAGTACTCTAAACTAAAATGCTTTCCACAAATGAGATGGTTTCATGAAAACTTCAAATAGAGGGCCTGGGCAGAACATAACCTTTTTTTTTTTTTTTTGAGACAGAGTATCACTCTGTCACCGAGGCTGGAGTACAGTGGCTCAATCTTGGCTCACCGCAACTTCCACTGACCAGGTTCAAGTGATTCTCCTGCCTCAGCCTCCCGAATACCTAGGATTACAGGCATGCACTGCTACCCCTGGCTTATTTTTGTGTTTTTAGTAGAGACGGGGTTTCTCCATGTTGGCCAGGCTGGACTCGAACTCCTGGCCTTAAATGATCTGCCCGCCTCGGCCTCCCCAAGTGCTTGGATTACAGGCATGAGCCACTGCGCCCAGCCACAAAACAACTTTTAAATAGGTCTGCTGCTGTTTTTTTATTTTAACCTTATTTCTTCTCAGACCTTGAGTATTCCAGTGCTGTTTTCTTTGTAATGATCTATTGTTATTGGACTTAGGTTTTCTCATCTAGTTATACATAAAAATTAAAGTCTCCATGTGATCAAAGGTAAGGGTAGGACCCAGGGTAGGTTTTCTTACTTTTTAACAGGGTGACCATGCATTCCAGCTATGGAGGATGGATTGTTGTCTTAGCATAATTAATAGTGCTCTTTTTCATTCTCAGAATTGTCCTGGTATGGATTATAGATATATGGTCACCCTAGGTTTTGATTATATTAAGTTAGTATCAAACCAGGGCCCAAGGAATGACCATTTCCTGCCTTGCCACTCACCCTCTCCTATTAACTCCCTCCTGGAGCTAAATGCACAAGGAGCAGACAGCAAAATGGAAATCAACATACTGCTTTGTATTAGCTTATTTCAGAGATCTTTGGAACAGCTAGGTTGTGGCTCATGGCTTAGGTTTGTCATCTGCCTCCTACATCCAGATCTTACCACCATCTGGCTTCCAAGCCTGAGACAGGGAAGAACGTCTCATTGGGCCTGCTTGGAAAGAGTAGGCCCTTGGGCGCAGTGGCTTACGCCTGTAATCCCAGCACTTTGGGAGGCAGAGGCAGGCGGATCACTAGAGGTCAGGAGTTCCAGAACAGCCTGGCCAACATGGCGAAACCCCATCTCTACTAAAAATACAAAAAATTAGCCGGGTGTGGTGGCGGGCGCCTGTAATACCCGCTACTCAGGAACCTGAGGCAGGAGAATCACTTGACCCTGGGAGGCAGAGGTTGCGGTGAGCCAATATCACACCACTGCACTCCAGCCTGGGCGAGAGAGCAAGACTCCATCTCAAAAAAAAAAAAAAAAAAGTAGGCCCTGGTGCTTGTGCCTGGTTGACAGCATGGAGCAGGAAGTGGAAATGCATATGATGTTTAAACAACCTTTTAGGGGTTTTAATGACCCCTAATAAATATAGCTCAGTCTCCAGCCATTTTTCTAAGTCCTCCCTATAGCAGGCAGGGGAATATTAGGAGGGTGATGGGGAAATGGGACTTCCCCCACCCCACACTTTTACCCCATATAGGTCAGTTCCCCTGATCAGAAGTAGAATTGCTAATCCCTGCTTAGATAGTTGGCTTTCTGCAGTCATTTTGGAAAGGAAAGAAATGCTCCTTTAAACATAACCCAGGACTAGACTTCCTTTCAAGAGGCATAATGGCATAATGCTTCAAATAGCCACCTGGATGTTAGATACTATTAGGTTTATTAAGTCCAGGTGTCAATAGCATTTAACAGTTATGTGGCCTTCACAAGTCCCTTAACCTTTGTAAGCAACAAAATAAATCACTTGCATTTTATCTGTGGGCAGGGTGGCCCAGGAGACGACAGAAACTTCTCAGCCAAAGGGAACTCACAGGAGCTGCTTGAATATGCGAACGGGTACTGCTTGGAGTGTTGAGAAAGCAGCTCCAGACCCAGGCCCTATCCACATCCTCCCATTTTACATTGCCCAGGGCCACCCACCTTTGCACTGCAGCTTGTGTGGGTAAGGACCCTGGCAGACCTGGAACGGGAGTCTTAGCATGGGTAAGTCTCTGAATTTCTCTACGCCCCTCCCTGTTACCTTTTCAGTATGCTGGGAATTATAACAGCTTACAGGGTTATTGTTAAGATTAATGAGCACATACTGCTAACAGCATATATTAATAGCTTGGTAAAATAGGATGAAAACTAAAATTTATTTTGCAGCAGAATTCCCCTTAGGAACAGATCTAGTTTGTTGGATAAATACGTTGATGAACTACTTCAGGGATTGCAGTGGCACCGAGATAGGAGAGGAAAGCAGAAGGAAGATGGCACCCTGGGGAAACTTGGTGGTAGGGGAGGTGTTCTGGCTGGTTACTGGCTTTGGTGTTGATAAAGATTCTCTTTAAATAAGGGGAGAGTTTTAGAGATGGAGGTGGGTAAAGACAACAGTGATGGACAGCTGCAGGGGAGGGCAGCTTTAGGGGCTTGGGGAAGCACAAATGTCCATAGGCATCCTAGTCTTAAGTTATCCTGTGGGGTTGAGTGAATTTTCATCTCCCCACTGAGTATTCAGTGCAACATCCATTTCACTAATGTGCTTGGAGTTGGTATTTTTAGGGGATGCTGTGAGTGTGACCTGTTTCAAGGAGGGCAAGGGTGAAAACAGGCTGTCCAGAGAGAGTCTGGTCATCTCTGGATTATCTTCATGCCTTGCTGTTTAAACCTGAAATTAATCAAATGTAGGCGATAGCAAACTCTGCTCCTCCTTAGGTTGAACTTCCATGCCTCCACTGTGGCCAAAATCAAGCCTTATATAATTCCCCATTCAGAAATAAGAACAAAAATGAACTCTGTTCTTGAAAATAACTGCAGATAACAGCTTGGCCAGGAAAGCACAAAAGGTAGCATGTGTGAGACATTTGTCATTGCTCAGAATTTTAAAATTGCATTCCAAGCTGTTGGATTTGAGTTTAAGTGAGGCCAAACTGGGGCAAGATCAAACACACCATCAAAGAATTACACACGTATCCTTGTGGCCACATCGCTTTTGTTGTTTGTTTCAAGGATGCTGTGTGTGTTACTAGGGTTAAGACTCTTCTCCTTGGCTGAGGGATCTCCTCTGGAGATTTTGAAAACAGGAAACAGATTTCTCTCTCCCTTCTCTGGTAGTCTTCCTACTCGCGTTAGAAACAGTCTTGCTCAGAGGCAGAGGGTGAATCCCTGGCAGATCTTGACAATCTTATGTAATATGTGCATGACTTTTCTCTATCTCTGCCATAGTAAGAATACTAGGCTGAAAAATAGGTTCCCTTTCTTAGCAGTTTGTGTTGACAGAAGTTGGCAGATGGTAGGGGTAAAAGGGAGTCTTAGAGCATTTCTGAAGCCAGATGGTATAATACCCCAGCCCCACCTGGGAATGTCTGATAGGAGCTGGGGAAAAAAAAAAAAAGCAGAATCTCTCCTGAGTCCTTCCTGTCATTTCTGCAGCTTTAGCAACACCAAGAACTATCTTTGTCAACACTGAATTCCTGTGGCTTGTGTCCTAGAGGAGATGAATAGAATAGAATGTGCTCACCTCAAGATTAGAGTCTACCTTGTACCAGAAAAAGCTGAGGAATGAGACCCATGCAAAGTAATATAGAAACGTAACAATCCACTCCTGATGTTCTTCTGTGGAAAGAGGGGAGAAATAATCCCAAAGCATTGTATCAAGTGGGCAGAAGTGAGATGGGCAGAGTCTCTTCCTGCCACTGCCTGAGGGAGAGATCTCCACTTGCAGAGCATCCGAAGTTGATGAACAGCATGGCACTTTGAAGAGCCTTTACTTACTGTGGAAATGCAGAGAAATTGCTTTACCCTCACAGACTTCAGTTTTACCATATGTATGGTAATTGGTATGTTTGAGATTTAAAATCAGTTCATTTAAGTAACACTCCCAATGGAGTAAGTCATGTTAACTTTTTAAAATCACAAATCTGTAAGTTTGGAAAAGGAGAGAGGAAACTATTACTTCTTAAGAGTTATAGCCTGTCAGGTTATCTTGCAAGCTGGGAAGCACAGCCTCCTCTAGCAGAAGCCCAGAGACAGGCGCTTCAAAGGAGGAGGGGTTGGCTTGGAGCTTTATGCTGAAAAAGTTGTCTAAATATGCATATTCAGTAGGTTACAGGAAGAGCTGTGAATGTTCATAAAGGTGGTCCTGATGAATGCATATTAAACAAGTATGTTACCTATGACCCATGTTCATCTCACAGAGAAGACTCGACATTTAAATATTACAATCAGGCCCAGTACATCAAAAGGTTTTTCAGGACAGGAAGGCACTCAAGTACGCAATCTCTGTAAACCCACTAGAACCAGTCCATGGTCGGTGGGCTTCTTAACAGGAGAAAGTTACTGAAATCACTCTCTTGTCCAGTCAAAGCTATAGTTATGGCTGGTAGAGTTCAGTTAGTCAGCATCTGGTAGGGCTGCGAGTGTTTTATTAGTGTTTATGGTGAGGCCACTGCTTGTTTAGCTGCTAGAGAGAAAGAGAATCCTTGTTGCAGTTAGAACTTAGTTTATTCTTTAAGCGTAGGGGTGCATAACTTAACCCTTGCCTGGCATGGTAATTTGTTATGTTGCTGCCACAAAGAATCTGTTCTGTCAATCTTAGGATCTCTATTTTAACTTTAATGCGGGTCAATTGTCTGTAAACCAGAAAAGGGAGGGGAGTATAACAAGTCATGTCTAACCTCCTGTCCTGTCATGGCTGGGAACTCCATTTTTAAGAATTTTCTGGGGTCCCCTTGGCCAAGAGGGGGTCCATTCAGTCTGTAGGGGCGGAGTCTTAGGATTTTATTTTTAGTTTACATTCTCCCCTTTTAGCCAAGATGTGCCAGAGGCAACACTGATGACCAAACATTTATTTTGTCTCATGTCACTGCCAGGGTGGTGTCGTTACCTGCCCCAGGCTCATTCTGTTCTTTGGTGGGATCCCTGTGGCCAAGGGACTTGGAACCAAAAGACTTAAAACTAATTAAACATTGGAGGCCAGATGAAGATGGAGGTTCACAGGCACTCATTAACCCTTAAAAACCTTTTGAGCAACATAACCAAAAAGCAGTGTTACAAAAGTGACTTGTCTATAAGTTCTGTGTGTTGAGCCATGAGCTGTTTGGTAATCTGTATGCCCGTCTTTAATTTGGAGGGTCTGAACTAATTTTATCTGTTGAAACTGGCCCTTACAATCTCATGTGCCCAACCCTTCTGTGATAGTCCATGGGCCTACTGGGAGGGTGCTTGATACTGTATTGCTTTAGCAGTAGTGCCTTGGCAATGGAAAGCAGATTGGCCTAGGGGGATTGAATAGTTTTCAAATTCTAGAGATACTAGGTAGAGAGAAAGGTAATCTTCAATGTTTTACCCAATTTCTGTAAGCTGTAAATAGTTTAAAAGAAAAAAGGTTTTATTGACTCTGAAAAGCAAAACATGAAGAATTAGCAATGTTTATTTGATTTTGAGGACATTTGTCAAAGATGTTCAAAGGCTCAAAGCTTTTGATCAAAATGGAATTACAGGTCATTGTAATAGTTATTCATTAAACCAAGAGTAATAATCAAAAGACTTTAAATGCAATATAGAAAGTCACATGGATGTAAAAACCTTAACCCTTTTAAAGCTCAGTTTTCCTAAGTAATCAAAAATCTAATAAAGAAAACATGGGAATTATCTTGATAAAATGTAAAATCTTTGGTTCTTAGGCCAGTTACCAAAAAGGCAAAGAAAAACCTACAGTGTGGTTGCTTCTCCTATGAGAAGCCCATTTAGATAACTTGGAAATCAAACTGTAAAAAGTTTACTTGAATTAATCAAACACAAGAAGAATGTGTCTGGGGTCATGAATGAACTTTATGTTATAGAGGAAACAGGAAACTAGAAAACTGTACCTTGAGCGGGGGAATACATGACTCTTAATAACAGCATGGGAAGTTTTCTGGTTATATGAAACAATTCAGATATCAGGAAAAGCCAAGAGTACAGAATCAAGTTATACTGTAGGAAAACATTGCTTTTCTAGACCTTCAAGATAAAACATTTTAGCATCAGGCCACAATGGCAGTTAGAACCAGAGGGAAAAAGTTACAGGAGCTGGCAAAACAGTTGAAGGGAAGAGTTATCATCTCAGGCCTTCTCAAAGGGGGAGAAAAACAAAGTAGCAAGACACAGCAAAAGTTGAACTTCCAAGATACTAATCTGAGAAGTTTTCAACAAGAAACAGGTTTAGAATTAAAAATCAAAACCTCTTTTAATTGTATTAAGAGTAAATCATATTTTAAGACAACTTTCTTTTAAAATAAGGGACCAAAATTTAGAAAGACTTTTATAAATAATTTTAATTATAGCCAACTTAATCCCACACAAAATGCTTTTCATAAGTATTCTTTCACAAACCTTATCACAACTTAGGCCATCTATAACATGCTTGTACTTTCTGATTTGTACTAAATTTCCCCTTTCCTTAATAACCAGTCATTTTACTTTAGGACAGAAATTTACCCTGCAAGATACTTTCATATATGAAATTATTCTCTTTTGAACCTTCCTTACCAAAAATACATCTTCATAGCTAACTTTTTTCACATCTCTCCTACTTACTGGTTTTCTACCTTCTTTCATAACTAACCTTTAAATAACATCCAAATTAAATAAAATTATTCTTTTTCTCCATAAGAACACATTTATTTGGCACATTTTATATATAGAATTCTATATTAACTAAAATTCTTACTCTTAGTAACCTTAAATTTTAGTGAAAACCTAGGAGGCAAGAAATATTGAATTGTCTGTTCTCTATCAGCACTTTAAAGATGAGAATCACGTCACAATTTTTGGAAACGTGTTTCTGGCCAAGCATGGTAGCTCATGTCTGTAATCCCAGCACTTTGGGAGGCTGAGTTTACATTCTCCCCTTTTAGCCAAGATATGCCAGAGACGACATTGGTGACCAAACATTTATTTTTTCCCATATCTTTGCCGGGGTGGTGTGGCTACCTGCTGCAGGCTCATTCTGTTCTTTGGTGGGATCCTTATGGCCAAGGGACTTGGAGCCAATTAAACATTCTAGGCCAGATGAGGATGGAGGTGAACAGGCACTCATTAACGCTTAAAAACCTTTTGAGCAACAGAAGAGCCAAAAAGCAAGGTTACAACAGTGACTTACCTGTAAGTTCTGTGTGACGAGTCATCAGCTGTTTAGTAACCTGTATGACCTGTTAACCATTTTTGTAGCCTGTGAATATCAGATGTTCATTTAAGTAAGAACCTTAAACATGTGGATATTTTTGCCAACAACTCAGAAGCTAACAAAACAGCTAACAACTTAGCTGTTTTCATTGAACCAACAATATTAAATTAGTCTTATTTGTCAAAAAATTCACACAAAGATCATTCTCTTTTTGACTGGGTTTATAGTCTTATAATCTTTTGTGCCAAACCCTGATACCTTAAAACACCTAGCGGAGGCAAATATAAAATAATCAGTAAACCCAGACTAAAAAAAAAAGGTATGCTGACAATTCTGAAGACATTTCTAGTTTTATTTTACCAATAATTTTAAAACCATTTTATTTACCAGATTACTAAGTTCACATGAATCTGAAAAGTATTTGGACTTACTTAGTTTATGAGTATAATTTACTTATAAGCCAGTTTGGTACCATGCTAGATACAACACAACATAATACATGTTCATATACAAACATTTAAACACATACACACAAAGATCTTACAGCTTTTACTCTGGAACCTTAGCCATGAGATGGTAATACAGACTCACCACTTAACAAAAGACAGCTGGATCCAAATTATTTCTGACAAAATTGGGACCTGTTCACATGGCTAAATTTTATTTGTCCCAGTAGGTAATCCAATGAAGGCTATGGACCAAAGTCTTGGGAAAAGTAGTTTTCATGGCAGTTTTATTTTTAAAAACCTTTTACCCTTTTTTTTTTCCTGAAGTTTCAAATGAGTTTTCAGTGTTTACATTTTAGCTACAATTGGCTGAACTGTAAGGAAAGCTCCAAGTAGCCTTGAATTAGTAGTATCATAAACAATGAGTTTTATCTTAACAGCAGTAGCTTAATAACAGCAAATTCAAAGCAGGCCGAAAACAAAAAAGAGATAGCTTTAGAAAACTCTACATTTTAATTGTATAGTTGCAGGTTGGGCATTTGAGCTCTGAATTTTCCTTGCTGTAATTTGCCCGTTCAGTTTAAAAATGTGCACAAGAACAGGCCACAATATGCAGCTAGCTGAAGTGCTGGAAAACCTGGCATGCCTTTGAACTTCTACAGGAGTTCCTGCCCCTAGTGGGTAAGTTACCCATTGCACTGACTTTATGAAGATATCTCTTCCAGTGCCCTTAGTGTGAGCATCCCCACAAACCTTATGAACCGGTTGAATCCAACCTGAATGCCTCTCCATAAGCCCGGAGCCCACAAATGCATTTTCTCCAGGGCCCTTGGATGGAGGGAATCAGGAAGGCCTCCTCCAAACCCAAGGCTAGGAGAGATGTTCCCTCTGGGGTCCAGGGATGGAGGGAACAGAAAGGACTGAGAAGAACTAGGAATGCCCTCCCAAACCCAAGGCCAGCAGGAGGGTCTCCTCCGGAGTTCCACAGATGGAGGGGGCCTAAGAGAAGAAATCAAGTCTGCAACCTAAAAGTGGGAGATCTTGGATTTTGATAGCACTTACCCAGATCCTTTCCCAGCATGGTCAGGAACAACTGGACTTTTTCAAAGGGACCTTGGCTGTACCTGGTGTCCTGGGTGACACAGGAAAAGGAATTCAGGGGCTGCTTCAGAATCCCATCTTTGCCAGATACGTTAACTTTAAAAAAAAAAATCATAAGATACAAATTTAGAAAAATGGAGACACTATTTCTTAAGGGTGACAGCCTGCCAGGTGGCCATCCTGCAGGCCAGGAAGCACAGCCTCCTCCAGCAGAAGCCCAGAGACAGGCACCTCCAAGGAGGAGGGGTTGGGATAGGAGCTTTATGCTTTTATGCTGAATGGGTTGGCTTAACACATATTCAACAGGTTTCAGGAGGAGCTATGAATATTAATGAAAGTGGTCCTGATGCATGCATATTAAACATGCATGTTACATATGACCTATGTTCACCTTGGGGTGGAGACTTAATATTTAAATATTGCAATCAGGCCCTATACATCAAAAGGTCTTTTCAGGACATGAAGGCACTCAAGTATGCAATCTCTGTAAACCCGCTAGAACCAGTCATGGTCGGTGGGCTCCTTACCAGGAGAAAATTACCGAAATCACTCTTGTCCAATCAAAGCTGTAGTTATGGCTGGTGGAGTTCAGTTAGTCAGCATCTGGTGGAGCTGCAAGTGTTTTAGTATTGTTTATTTAGAGGCCAGTGCTTATTTAGCTGCTAGAGAAAAGGAAAAACCTTGTGGCAGTTAGAACATAGTTTATTCTTTAAGTGTAGGGCTGCATGATTTCACCCTTGCTTGGCATGGCCTTTGGTCCTGTTTGTAATTTGGTATCTTGTTGCCACAAAGAGTGTGTTTGGTCAGTCTTATGACCTCTATTTTGACATTAATGCTGGTTGGTTGTGTCTAAACCATAAAAGGGAGGGGAGTATAACGAGGTGTGTCTGACCTCTTGTCCTGTCATGGCTGGGAACTCAGTTGCTAAGGTTTTTCTGGGGTCCTCTTTGCCAAGAGCGTTTCTATTCAGTTGGTGGAGGGGACTTAGGATTTTAATTTTAGTTTGCAGCCAGGGTCAGTACATTTCAGTCACCCCCCCAGCCCTCCTGATCCTCCTGTCTTTCCTCACATCCTGTCATTGTCAGAGATTTTACAGATATAGAGCTGAATCATTTCCTGCCATCTCTTTTAACACACAGGCCTCCCAGATCTTTCTAACCCAGGACCTACTTGGAAAGGCATGCTGGGTCTCTTCCACAGACTTTAAGCTCTCCCTACACCAGAATTTAGGTGAGTGCTTTGAGGACATGAAGCTATTCCTCCCACCACCAGTAGCCTTGGGCTGGCCCACGCTTGCCAACTGTGGAGCTGGAGCGGGAGGGAGGAGTACAGACATGGAATTTTAATTCTGTAATCCAGGGCTTCAGTTATGTACAACATCCATGCCATTTGATGATTCCACCACTCCTTTTCCATCTCTCCCAGAAGCCTGCTTTTTAATGCCCGCTTAATATTATCAGAGCTGAGCCTGGAATCAAACTGCCTCTTTCAAAACCTGCCACTATATCCTGGCTTTGTGACCTCAGCCAAGCTGCTTGACCATTCTCAGTCTCAGTTTCTGCACCTGTCAAATAGGGTTTATGTTAACCTAACTTTCAGGGCTGTCAGGATTAAATGAGCATGAACCACATAAAATATTTGGTGTATAGTAAGTGTACAGTAAATACTTCCATTATCAGTCCCTCCAATTCTATTTTTCTTCCTTCTCTACACAGCCCCTGTCTGGCTTTAAAATGTCCTGCCCTGCTTTTTATGAGTGGATACCCCCAGCCCTATGTGGATTAGCAAGTTAAGTAATGACACTCAGAGACAGTTCCATCTTTGTCCGTAACTTGCTCTGTGATCCAGTGTGCATCACTCAAACAATCTCTTTTCTCCTACAAAACAGACAGCTGCCTCTCAGATAATGTTGGGGGCATAGGAGGAATGGGAAGCCCGCTAAGAGAACAGAACTCAAAAACAGTTGGGTTCTAGATGGGAGGAGGTGTACGTGCACATGTATGTTTGTGTTTCAGGTCTTGGAATCTCAGCAGGTCAGTCACATTGCAGTGTGTCGCTTCACCTGGCTCCCTCTTTTAAAGATTTTCCTTCCCTCGTTCCAACTGCCTGGGTCCTGGATCCTCCAACAGTGTCAGGGTTAGATGCCTTTTATGGGCCACTTGCATTAGTGTCCTGATAGAGGCTTAATCACCGCTCAGAAACTGCCTTCTGCCCACTGGCAAAGGGAGGCAGGGGAAATACATGATTCTAATTAATGGTCCAGGCAGAGAGGACACTCAGAATTTCAGGACTGAAGAGTATATATGTGTGTGATGGTAAATGGGCAAAAATCATCCCTTGGCTTCTCATGCATAATGCATGGGCACACAGACTCAAACCCTCTCTCACATACATACACATATACACTGTTATTCCACACACAAGGCATAATCCCAGTGTCCAGCGCACATGCATACATGCACATATTCCCTTCCTAGGCCACTGTATTGCTTTCCTAGGGCATCTTATAAGACACCAGTCGTATAAGGAGCCCACCCCACTCATCTGAGCTTATCAACCAATTACATTAGGAAAGACCGTATTTCCTAGTAAGGTCACATTCAGAAGTACTGAGGGTTGGGACTTCAACACAGCTTTTTGGGGGATCATAATTCAACCCATGACAGCCACTGAGATTATTATATCTCCAGAGAATAAATGTGTGGAGTTAAAAGGAAGATACATGTGGTACAAGGGGTGGTAAGGCAAGGGTAAAAGGGGAGGGAGGGGATTGAACTAGACACACACAGACACATGAGCAGGACTTTGGGGAGTGTGTTTTATATCTGTCAGATGCCTAGAACAGCACCTGAAATACGGGACTCAATCATTTTAGTCCCCTTCTTTCTATAAGTGTGTGTGTGCGCACATGTGTGCTAGATGTTCTTGCTGTGTTAGGAGGTGATAAACATTTGTCCATGTTATATAGGTGGAAAGCGTCAGACTACTAAATTGTGAAGACATCATCTGTGTGCATTTATTGAGAATGTGAATATGAAACAAGCTGCAAGTATTCTATAAATGTTCACTGTTATTAGATATTGTATGTCTTTGTGTCCTTTTATTCATGAGTTCTTGCACATTATGAAGAAAGAGTCCATGTGGTCGGTGTCTTACCCGGTGTAGGGTAAATGCACCTGTTAGCAATAACTTAAGCACACCTTTATAATGACCCTGTATGGCAGATGCACCTGAATGTGTGTTTCGAGCTAGAAAATCCAGGAGTGGCCAATCGGAGATTTGTTTCTTATCTATAATAGACATCTGAGCCCCTGGCCCATCCCATGAAACCCAGGCTGTAGAGAGGATTGAGGCCTTAAGTTTTGGGTTAAATCACAGTTGCCAGGTGTCGCTCATTAGGGAAAGGGGTTAAGTGAAAATGCTGTATAAACTGCATGATGTTTGCAGACAGTCGTGGTTTTCCTGCCCAGCCTGCCACCACCGGGCCATGCGGATATGTTGTCCAGCCCAACACCACAGGACCATTTCTGTATGTAAGGCAATTCTATCCAGCCCGCCACCTCTGGACTCCCTCCCCTGTATGTAAGCCCTCAATAAAACCCCACGTCTCTTTTGCTGGCTCTGGGTCTCTTTGGCGTCTTGAACCTTATGCCTTCCCTATTGAAGTTAATAGGGGTTCAGCACAACACTGGGTCCCAGGCATGCAGCCTTGTCTTTTTATGTTTGTCCTCATGGGCATCACGTGGGCCACAGGGATCTTACCCAAAATCATGCCTAGCAGGAAGAGATGCCTCTCTATTGATATTCCGGCTGCCCCACAAGCAGGTATGTGCCTACTCATTCTCTGACATGTGTCCTGGGTTTCTTGACTATAAAATTCCACTTAATAAATAATGTATTGAGCACCTGCTATATCCAAAGCTCTGCTGGGCACTCTGGAAGATTAGAGTTTGAAGAACACACATTCGTTGTCCTCCAGAAGTTCATGGTCCAGTAGGGAGAGAAGGTCACAGCCAGAATCTACAAGATGAGAAGGGCTATAAAAGAGAGCTGAGAAGAGTTTCAGAGCCACTGAGAAGATACTCATTTTAGTCTTGGTAACGGGATGCTTTCTGGAGTTGGTGGCATTTAAGATGAACCACAAATGGAGCAGGAATTTAATGAAGAGGAAAGGACCAGGACGTTCAAATAGAGGACACAGCAGAGTTCAGACCAGATGCAGGAAAGGGTAAGTGGTTTGGTTTGCTGTGAGGTCAGGTGCATGATGGAAAATGGTGAGCAGTTAGATGACAAAGATAGGTTAGGGCAGTTATGGTGGGAGAAACCCTGTTTTTGAAGAAAGATACAGTCAGATGGGCACTTCAGCAGCATTATTCTGACAGCAATGTGCAAATAGGATGGAGAGGCACTGAAGAGGCAGGATGCAAGGAGAACAATTCAGACGCAGTTGACATCGCTTGGGAGAGAATGAGGTACTAGCCAGGACAGCCCCAAGAGAGTGGAGAGCCCTGTCCTGAGATTCTTGGGAAAAGGTGCCCCAGTATCAACAGCATGTGCCCATAAGCTCCCTCAGCCCACTTGTCAGGCTGGGTCAGCTTATCCCCCACCCCACCCCAGCTCTCTCCTCTCCTCTCAGAGCAAGCCACCTGCCCTACTCACTGCTCCACCATGATACACCTGTCCTGCCTCAGCCACGTCCCCCTCTGACCATTTCCCCCTTTTCAGGAAAGTGCTTGCAGTTTGCTACCTCCCATTCTTTGCAGCCTCCTTCCGCAAAGCTCTCACCTTGTGTCATCTTTG